>NC_089249.1:189901180-191390087 GCF_963930625.1 Muntiacus reevesi | reverse complement strand
TAATCAGTGCTGGGTTTCCAGTTATTTTAGAATCCCAGTAAACCTAAGCAGGGCTTTCCTTGGTGGCTCAGTGGTAAAGAATCCACCTGCCAATGCAGGAGATGCAGGTTCAGTCCCTGTTGAGAAGATGCCTTGGAGAAGGAAATGGCAAACCACTCCTGTATTCTTGCCTGGAAAATTCCATGGACAGAGGAGCATGGCAGGCTACAGTCCATGGGGTCGAAAAAGAGTCAGACACAACTGAGCAACTAAACAACAAGTTCCTTCCTTAAGCAAGGAACTCCCCATAATCTTTGAGGAATTACTGAATAGGCGCATCTTACTTTAATGATTGTCAGCCAACTCTTCTCTTGCCTAAATTCCCCCATGGTCATAAGATCGATTTTCCTAAAGTATTCTATAGTGAACAGGAAAGCTCTGGACCAGTGATTCACAAATTAAAATTAAATACTTTTTGCTAATTCCAAATTGGCTTGCAAAATAGGACCCCACAGTCTACCCCCCAGGGAACTTACATCATTGTGCTCATGCTCTGTTGCTCAGTTGTGTCCAGTTCTCTGTGACCTCCATGGACTGTAGCCTGCCAGGTTCCTCTGTCCAAGGGATTTTTCAGGCAAGAATACTGGAGTGGGTTGCCATTTCCTTTTCCAGGGGATCTTCCCACCCCAGGGATCGAACCTGAGTCTCCTGCATCTCCTGCCTTGCAGGGAGATTCTTTCCCTGCTCAGCCATCGAGGAAGCCTAAATGACATATGTGCCAATGAAAATTAAACAGGGCCTTGAAGGACTGAAGACCATTACAAAAAAATTATTTTTTTGGCCTCACCATGTAGCACACAAGATGTTAGTTCCTCACCCAGGGATCGAACCCGTGCCCCCTGAAATGCAGATTCTTAACCACTGGGCTGCCAGGGAAGTCCCCACAAAAATTATTTAGCAAAGAGGTGATTTATGCCCTGTACTTCTCCTTTTCAAGGCTGAATTTGACCTGTTCTTAAATCTGAGAAGACTGAATGACACCTCACAGTGGATTACCGAACACTTGAGGCTGCGGTCACACCAAATGAACCTGTGTACTCGGTCCCCAACATTGTGGAAATTACTGACTCCATCCAGTCAACAGCTGGCAGATACCCTGCTCTCACCGATTCGGATAAATGTGTTGCCTATTTCAACAGCTGCTTCGCTGCACTTGGCCCTCACCTCTGAGGGGACGTGATACACCTTGACCTGGTTAGCTTTGGGAACCTCAGCACCGTTGCCGCTGCACACGGTCTGTGCAGGCAGGATGTACGCTGCGTCCGCCTCGCTCCAGGAGCACAGGTATGACATGACATTGATGACATTCTCCTCTGAGGAAGTTCATTTGACATCCAGGACATTGCAGATACCGGAAAAAGTTGCTCACGAAAAGTGCATGGGTCATCAGCCCATCCATAAGTAAGGCCCTGACCCCTTGGTTAAATTCCTGAAAATTACGTGGTAAATAAACAAGGGGCTCTTTCCTCCCTGACACAATGAAAAAGTAACAATTGTCCCTCTCTGCACCCACAGCAACTCCTAGGTTGTTTTGATGTTTGGAAGGCAACATATTCTTTTTTTTTTTTTAATGGAGTTTATTTATTTAGACCCAGCTGTGCTGGGTCTTTGTTGTTGGGCTCTAGTTTCGGCGAGCAGGGGCTACTCTCTCTTATGGTGCACAGGCTTCTCATTGTGGTGGCTTCTCTTGTCGCAGAGCACAGGATCTAGAGCGCAGGCTCAGTATTGACGAGCACAGGCTTAGCTGCTCCATGGCACATGGGATCTTCTAGGACCAGGGGTCAAACCCATGTCCCCTGCATTGGCAGGCAGATTCTCCACCACCGAGCCTCCAGGGAAGCCCCTGCTAATAAGACCCTCTTGAAATACGGTGAAGCCAAACCTGAGCCTCTGGCTCAGCCTTCCTGTAGGAGAAGGCTCCCTCCCCTCCTCCAGTCCCTTTCTAGGCACCATAGTTTTGGAAGAGGCCACTTTTCACCATTCACAATGTTACTTGTAGGCTTGTCATGTGTGACTTTTATCATGTTGAAGTGTATTCGTTCTGTACCTAATTTATTGAGTTTTTATCATGAAAAGGCATTAAATTTTGTCAAATTCTATTTCTGCATCTATTGAGGTGATCATATAATTTTTTTCATCTTTTAAAAAGAGTCTGTAATACTTTTTCTTTTGGCTGTGCTAGGTCCTAGCTGCGATTTATGGGATCTTCACTTACAGCATGTAGGCTCTTTAGCTTCGGCATGCAGGATCTAGTTCCCTGACCAGCAATCGAACCAGGGCCCTTGCGTGGGGAGCTCAGAGTTCTTAGCCGATGGACCACCAGGGAAGTCCCAGTCGTTATTTCCTTAAACAAGCTTTCTACTATTCTTCCTCTCTTCTCCTTATGGGATTTCCATGATGCGTATATCATGTCTTTTCTTGCAACCTCATGGACTGTAGCCTGCCAGGCTCCTCTATCCGTGGGATTCTCCAAGCAAGAATACTGGAGTGGGTTGCCATTTCCTTCTCCAAGGGGTCTTCCCGACCCAGGGATCGAACCCGGGTCTCCTGAATTGCAGGCAGATTCTTTACCAACCTAGCTACAAAGGAAGCCAATGTCTTTCATTGATGTTCGCTGCAGTTGTGAAAGTGCTACACTCAATATGCCAGCAAATTTGGAAAACTCAGCAGTGGCCACAGGACTGGGAAAGGTCAGTTTTCATTCCAATCCCAAAGAAAGGCAATGCCAAAGAATGCTCAAACCACTGCACAATTGCACTCATCTCACACACTAGTAAAGTAATGCTCAAAATTCTCCAAGCCAGGGTTCAGCAATATGTGAACCATGAACTTCCAGATGTTCAAACTGGATTTAGAAAAGGCATAAGAACCAGAGATCAAATTGCCAACATCCACTGGATCATCAAAAAAGAGAGTTCCAGAAAAACATCTGCTTCATTGACTATGCTAAAGCCTTTGACTGTGTGGATCACCACAAACTGGAAAATTCTTCAAGAGATGGGAATACCAGACCCCCTTGCCTGCTTCCTGAGAAACCTGTATGCAGGTCAAAAAACAACAGTTAGAACCAGACATGGAACAATGGACTGGTTCCAAATTGGGAGAGGAGTACATCAAGACTGTATAATGTCACTCTGCTTATTCAACTTGTATACAGAGAACATCATGCAGAATGCTGGACTGGATGAAGCACAAGCTGGAATCAAGATTGCCGGGAGAAATATCAATAACCTCAGATATGCAGATGGCATAAAGCAAAGAAGAATTAAAGAGCCTCTTGATGAAAGTGAAAGAGGAGAGTGAAAAAGTTGGCTTAAAACTCAACATTCAAAAACCTGAGATCATGCATTCGGTCCCAGCACTTCATGGCAAATAGATGGGGACACAGTGGAAACAGTGACTTTATTTTCTTGGGCTCCAAAATCACTGAAGATGGTGACTGCAGCCATGAAATTAAAAGACACTTGTTTCTTGGAAGAAAAGCTATGACCAACCTAGAGAGCATATTAAAAAGCAGAGACATTACTTTACCAACAAAGGTCTGTATAGTCAAAGCTATGGTTTTCCAAGTAGTCATGGATGGATGTGAGTTGGACCATAAAGAAAGCTGAGCACTGAAGAATTGGTGCTTTTGAACTGTGGTGTTGGAGAAGACTCTTGGAGAGTCCCTTGGACTGCAAGGAGTTCCAACCAGTCCATCCTAAAGGAGATCAGTCCTGGGTGTTCATTGGAAGGACTGATGCTGAAGCTCAATCTCCAATACTTTGACCACCTGATGCGAAGAGCTGACTCACTGGAAAAGACTCTGATGCTGGGAAGGATTGAGGGCAGAAGGAGAAGGGGATGACAGAGGATGAGATGGTTGGATGGCATCACCATCTCAATAGACTTGCATGTGAACAAGCTCTGAGAGATGGTGAAAGACACAGAACCCTGGCATGCTGCAGTCCATGGGGTTGCAAACAGTCGGACACGACTGAGCGAATGAATAAGCCTTGCAAAACATCTCCGGGAAGATCCAGCCTTTGGAAGGGGTGTGTTAATCTTTTCTTTTTATTGTAGCCGTTTACAAGTGGGCAGAGTGAGATTACTATCTCCCTGTTAGTTAAACACAAGCACTATAGTTTAACAGTCAGACTTCCTGGTGGCTCAGTTGGTAGAGAATCCTCCTACAATGTGGGCGACCTGGGTTCATTCTCTGGGTCTGGAAGATCCCCTGGAGAAGGAAATAGCAATCAACTCCAGTATTCTTGCCTGGAGAATCCCATGGACAGAGGATTCTGGTGGGCTACAGTCCATTGGGTCGCAAAGCATCAGCCACGACTGAGCAACTAACCCATGCATACAAAGGGGCAGGGTCCTTTGAAGCAGGCCGTTAGGTATGATTATAGTAACAACAGCAAGGAAAAGCAAGTCAAAGAAACCGTTTCCATCATAGAGTCAGAGTTGGCTTTTCCCTGCAACAGCTGGGGATCAGAGTTGTCCCTTTTCCCCCACTATATGCTGTCTCATTGACTTGTGTTCTTCCTCTAGATGTAAGTCACCCAATTCAGTCACATAGTTTGTTTGTGAGGTTCCTGAAGGGGAATCTAGGGATGAGGTATGGTCATCTGTTAACTTATTCTATTTATTCATTTCTACTTTTTTAAAAATTTATTTTTAATTGGAGGATAATTGCTTTACAATATTCTATTGGTTTCTACTGTGCAACATGAATCAGCATGAATACATACATCCCCTCCCTCTTGACCTGCTTCTTTGATTTACAGAAAGAGCTGACAAACTAGTCAAGGTTTTATGTGATTAAATATTGGAAAAGTGTGCTTGGACGGGAGATGAGTAGAGCATGGAGGTGCCTCGTTTAAAAGTTAGTTCCATTATAACTTTGCTGAAGTGACAAAGAAAGGGACTTTCTACTGAGGGCATTTTCCTATAAAGAGCTGTCTAAACTATCTCCTGAGGATGTCTTTTTAATCTTTTCTTGTGCCTTTGAATTTTTTGTCAGATACTGGACAGGTTGTACTGTGAACAGGAACTGAGGTAAATAGTTCTTTAATGTCAGGTTTGATGTTTATTTGACTAAACTTAAGTTCTGTTGACTATTTGTTGTCACTGTCAGAGGTAAAATATCCTCAGCTGTCCTTGCTTTTGTCTCCCCTATCTACCTTGAGGGTACCATGTTAGTCGCTCAGTCGTGTCTGACTCTTTGCAACCCCATGGACTTTAGCTCTCCAGGCTCCTCTGTCCATGGGGTTCTCCAGGCAAGAGTACTGGAGTGGGTTGCCACGCCCTCCTCCAGGGGATCTTCCCAACCCAGGGATCGAACCCAGGTCTCCTGCAGTGCAGCCCTTTAGAAACTTCTAAATAAGTTCTGGAACAAACCATTGTTTTCAAGTTCCCTACTGTGATTAAGCATATCTCTTCTGATGTAGTGGTTCGTTGTGGCTAAGAGGAAAGTTTTATCATCCCATGATCTGGTCTCAGTATTTTTTTTTTTTTTCAGTGGTTTTTGTCATACATTGATATGAATCAGTAATAGAGTTACACGTATTCCCCATCCCAGTCCCCCATCCCACCTCCCTCTCCACCCGATTCCTCTGGGTCTTCCCAGCCCACCAGGCCCAAGCACTTGACTCATGCCTCCCACCTGGGCTGGTGGTCTGTTTCACCACAGATAATATACATGCTGTTCTTTCGAAACATCCCACCCTGGTCTCAGTATTTTAATGAGCATGTGTCCCTGGGCTCTGCCCTTCTCTGGTGTGATAAGTAAAATGTTTGGTCTCCATCCACAGTTCTTAGCAAAGATTTCCCGAGGCCCTTGGACTCTGAGTGATACCTGTGATGTTGTTTTTAGTTGCTAAGTTGTTTCCGACTCTTTGTGACCCCATGGACTGTAGCACACCAGGCTTCAGTCCTCCACTACCTCTAGGAGTTTGCTCAAATCCATATCCACTGAGTCAGTGAGACTATCTAAACATACCACCTCTATCAGTGATAGGAGCATCTTATGTTGTAATGAGGCAACTGTTTCCAGGCCCCTGGATGGCTTCAGGGTAGGGGTTTGGTCACCAGGTGACCAAGAAGAACTTTCAGCCCAGTTCCCAGCCTCCAGAGAGGAAGGAGGCGCTGGAGATTAAGTCCTTCTCCAGTGGTCAACATAAGAAAACTCTATGGAAACCCCTAAAGCTCGGGATTCAGAGAGATCTGACTTGGCGAACCCACCAGAGAGCTAGGAAGCTGTCATGTGTGGAGATAACATGGAAGCTCCTTGCCGCCTCTGCCCCCACCACTTTGCCCTGGGCATCCTTTCCCTGGGGCTGTTCCTGATAAAAGAGTCAGAAATGACGGATCACACACGCACTGTCTCAAACATAAATACCCCAATAGAGGGACTTCCCAAGTGGCTCCCCTGAGAGCCTGCCTGCCAATGCAGGAGACACAGGTCCGATCCCTAGGTCAGGAAGATCCCCTGGAGAAGGAAATGGCACCCCACTCCAGTATTCTTGCCTGGCAAATTCCATTGACAGAGGAGCCTGGTGGGCTGCAGTCCATGGGGTCACAAAAGGGTCAGACACAATTTAGTGACTAAACAACAACCCCAATACAAAATAAAAAGTTTTAAAAAATCAAATAAACTGGTAATAATAAGTAGTGCTTGTCTTCATTCTGATAGCTGCTCTAGACATTAACAAAGATGAGGTGTTGTCCAGGGAACCTCTACATTTGTGGTGGGTCAGGCAGAAATGTGTTTAGCCTGGCCCCTGCCCACCATGCAGCTGGCATCTGACAGTGGGTACAGTCATAGGATTCAACCCATAAACTGTGGAATCTGATGTTAATTCTGGCTGGTTTGTGTCAGACTTGAGTTGCACTGCAGGACACCCAGTTGGTGTTGGAGAATTAGGGTTATTTTGGAAAACATACCGTGCATTTGCTGAGAGGTCAGCAGAAAGACTAGTGGGTAGTCCAGCTGACTCTCTGCCTCCCACCATAGCTCTATCCTCTGGCACTGGTAGGATCCCAGTTGGCTAGCCTCCAATGAAATAGATTCTTTATTTTTTAATTTTTATTTTGTATTGGGGTATAACTGATTAACAAACAATGCTGTGATAGCTTTAGGGGAACAGCAGAAGGACTCACCCATACATGGACATGTATCCATTATCACTCACACTCCCCTCCCATCCAGGCTGCTACATAACGCTGAGCAGAGTCCCTTGTGCTTACAGCAGGTCCTCATTGGTTGTCCATTTTAAATACAGAAGTGTGTATATACCCATCCTAAACTCCCTAACTATCCCTTCTCCCTGTTTTTCCCACCAGCAACTATAAATTCATTCTCTAAGTTGAAACACATTCTTTTGAGGACAGGACTTGTTAAGAAGAGCAGAATATTGTAGGCATATTTCAAAATGGCTACGTTTCAGTCTCTTTCCAATTTTGGAGACAGCACTTCGCCCTGTGACCTCAGTCCTTTGATTTAAGAAGAGTCATTGATTTTTCAGTTTCTTTGCTTTTTATAAAAGTCTGTTTGTTGAGGATGGGACTGTAACCTTTTAAGCTCCTTATCTGCTGATCAGAGGTCTCTAACTCCATTGTTTAATGTTTGACTGCTGGTATCTTCTTCCTGAGTAGAGAAAACCCAGTTCTTCCTACCTGGGCATCTCCTCTACTTTTACCCAGAACTCTTCAGTCCTGACACTTCCAGTCACCAAATATGTGAAGGTTTTGCCCCCACAATAAGTAATTCTCTGTGACACCAGTGGGGTGTCCTACAACTTAACTCTAATCCTAACACTATCTGCCCGGGGACGGCATCAGATTCTATAGGTTAAGAGCTAAGTCTCACAAAACTGTCAGCACTGCCCCCCACGCACAATTTCAGATGCCAATCACAAGGAGTAGGTCCCCAGATTACTCACAACTTCTTGTCTGACATGGCTACAAATCAGAAGTTCTCACAGGTCCCTCCTTGGGTTCTGATTGCAAGAGCAGCTCACAGGACTCAGAGACACAGTGAAGTTATTAATACATTTACCAGTTTATGAAAGGATATGATGAATGATACAGGTGAAGTGATACATACGGTGAAGTCTGAGAGAGTCCCTTGGAGCTGGGGTGCATCACCCTCCCAGTACATGAATCACCAACCTGGAAGCCCTCTGAACCCCCCCATACCACTGGGATTTTATGGAGGCTTCCTCACGTAGGCGTGATTAATTGTTAACTTCTCCCCTTTCTGGAGGATGCGGGTGTTGGGCTGATAATTCCAAGTTCCTGATCATGACTTGGTCTTTCCGGTGACTGGCCCCTCACCCAGCAGCCACCCAGGAGCCCAACCAGAGTCACTTCAATAGAACAAGAGATGGTCCTAGTGCTCTTATCCCTTAGGAATTTTTAAAAAATATTTATGTATTTGGCTGTACCGGGTGTTAGTTGCAGTATGCAGGATCTAGTTCTCTGACCAGGGATCAAATCAGGCCCCCTGCATTGGGAGTGGGGAGCCTTAGCCCCTGGACCACCAGGGAAGTTCCTACCTTAGGAATTTACATGGTTTTAGGAGATCTGTGCCAGAAACCAGGGTCAGAGACCAGGGTATATATCTTCTATTATGTGACAGTTGACAACTTTAAAGTCTTACCCCTTCTTCCCTTTGCGCCCCAAATTTGTATAAGATGGTAAGAAAGGCTGTATGTGATCTGCCACCATAGCCTACACCCCTAACCGCAGCTTAAAAAAAGAAACAGGCCAGATTCCTCTCCACTATTCAACCAACCCTTGGGTGGAGGTCCACGTTCCACCTTTCTCTGTCGGTTACAGAAAAAGTAACTTGGTATTTATATATACTGCAATATTGTTATTTAGTCCCTAAGCTGTATCTGACTCTTGCAACCCCATAGGCTATAGCCCCGCCAGGCTCCTCTGTCCATGGAATTCTCCAGGCAAGAATACTGGAGTGGGGTCCCATTTTCTTCTCCAATATATACTTTAATAAACTGTACTTATTTGCTTTATTGATAAATACTCCAGATCTTTCCATAGCAATACCCTTTGTTTATAAAAACTACATATGGGGCCGCTGCCGGGGGGACCGCGGGCGCAGGCCCGGGCGCAGCGGGCCGAGGCGGGATGCTGTTCCCAGGGAGCGCCGTTGGCCACCGGTGAGGAAGGTCCAGCACAGAGCTGCCTTCCCGAGCCCCCGGCGCCCCCTATGTACACCCCCGTCTGCTCGAGTGCGGTCGCCGCTTTGCCTGCTTCGGTACCGCCCTGTGCTGTCGGGTCCGGAGCTCCGGCGGCGGCAGGGGCTGTGTCCGGCAGGAGAGGAAGCGCCCGGGCTGCGTCCGTGCTTCTGTCCGCGGGGCGAGCGTCTGGCAGTCTCCACAGGACAGCCAGACTCCTCTGTCCATGGGACTTCTCCAGGCACGAATATTGGAGCGGGTTGCCATTTCCTCCTCCACAGGACCTTCCCGACCTAGGGATCAGAGCCACATCTCTTCTGTCTCCTGCGTTGGCAGAATGGAATGATTGGCACTGGAGTTACTGAATAAGGTTTCATCTTAGACATTGTTAAGGTTCATGATACATGTTGCCACATTGTACCATGTCTTGTAAGCCCAGTAAATGTTAACTGGTTTGAAAGTAACGGTAACTGGGTGGTGGTGGGGAGGTTGAGGACCTATGGAGTTGCCAAGCTTGAGTGATAGGCTAGGTTAGCCTTTTATTTCCAAATATTTCTTTCTTTTTTATCTTTAATATATATTTCAAGGTGTATATAAAAGCACCATGGAGAACTTTACATGTTACTGCAAACACACAAACACACATGAACTTATTGCTCAGGTCAAGACGCACAGCGCTGCCGCCACCCCAGAGCTCCTGCCCTTCTGGTTCCCGGTCTCCAAGAGGAAGCTTTCAGCATTTCCCTCCAGGTCTGTTTGCTGAAGTTCGTTTCGTTTTGTTTCTGTGAAACCCTTCATCATGTTTAAAGAAGTTCCCTTCTGTACCGGTTTACTAAGAATTTTGTGTTTTGTTCTGTTTGTTTGAATGTAATGCTTTTTTTGTTGTTGTTGCAGCTTTTCATTACTGTATGACTTTTCTCCTTCACTATGTTAATATATTGAATTAAGATTTTAAGTAATATATAAACCTAACCTGATTTCTGAGAGAAACCTAATTTGGTTTTACAGTATTACTCTTTTTATGTATTTCTGGATTCAGTTTGATATTCTGTTAATAGTTTTGTGTCAGTGAGGTGGCCTATATTGTCCTTGTCAGGATTTGAAATCAGCGGTTATCTCATACTAGCCTTATAAAATGAGCTGACCCTCATTTTCTATTCTGAAAAAGTTTAAGTAGGACTGAATTGTTCCATTAAATTTCTGTGAGAATCTGGCCGAGAAGCCATCTGGGCTGGTAATTTTCTTTGTAGAAAGATTTTTAATTACTACTTTGATTTTTAATTTTTATCCTTCTCAGATTTTCTGTTGATTATTTTGGTAGTTTTCCCCCTAAGAAGTTGTCCTTTTCATCTAAACTTTTTAATTTACTAGCATAAAATTATTTATAATAAATATTAGTATCCGTTTAATGGTTGCAGTAAAGAATTATCTTATTGTATCTGTTATAGGCTAAAACTACCTTCTGTTTTTCCTCATTCAGTCTCCCTGGGAATTTAGTAGTCATTCAAAGGAACCAAATTTTGAATCTTGCTGATTCCTTTTTTTTATTATATATTTGTTCTCTATTGCATTGATTTCCGCTCTTTATTTCCTTCCTTCTACTTTTTGGGATTTACTTTTTTGTTCTTTTGCTAACTTCTTGTAGATCACTACTTTTCAGCATTTCTCCCTTTTAAATATATGCATTTAAGGCTAAGCATTTCCCTCTAAGTACTGTTTTAGCTAGCAACATTACTCAAATTTTAATATATAGTACTTTTATAATTCACTTTAAAATGGTTTCTAATTTTCACTGGTATCTACTTTAACATTTGGATAAGTTGAATGTATTATATTTCTCAATTTCTGAACACATGGAGATTTTCTAGTTGTTTTTAAATGTTTTTTATTTCTAACAACATAACAATGTCATCAGAGAACAATCTCAGTGTTTCAAAGGTCTGTGATTTCAGACCTTTAACATTTGAGATCTGCACTGTGGCCACAGTATATTATTTTTTCCCTATAGCTATTGAATGTGGTGTTCTAATATATTTACATTGGCTCTTGCTTGTTAATCCCGTATTTCAAATCTTCAGGGTAATAAGTGACCTTTTGTTTGCTTGTATCAATTACACAGACAAGAGTGTATTAAAATATCCCGTTTACCACTGTAGATGTTTCCCCTTGTATTCTCTCAGCTTTTGCTTTATTTATTTGAGACATTGCTAGTAGATGAACATATATATATACACTGTGCTTGGTTGCTCAGTCATGTCTGACGCTTTGCAACCCTTTAGACTGTAGCCCTCCGAACTCCCCTGTCCTTGGGATTTTTTAGGCAAGAATACTGGAGTGGGTTGCCATTTCCTTCTCCAGGGGATCTTCTCGACCCAGGGATTGAACCCACATCTCCTGTGTCTCATGCGTTGCCAGCAGATTCTTCCCCTGCTGAGCCATCAGGGAAGCCTAGTAGTTGGATAGAAATGTGTAATAGTTATATCTGCTTAGTGACTTACTGTTATGAAGTATTCCACTTTTATTCTGAAAGTGCTTTTTGCATGAAGGTCTAGTTAGTCTGGGACTGATATAACAACACCAGTTTCCTTTTTATTGTTTTCTAAGGCTGATCTACATACGTGGTTTAAAAAAAATCATATTCTGCTTTTATGTTATCAAAGCCTGATTGTTTCTTGTCATATCATCTTGGCTGTTTCTAGCATTGTAACATGTAACTTGCTTCAAATGTAGGCACTAATAAGATACTGAGATAATGTCTTACTTGGTTGAATTTAAAAAGTAATGAGCATGATTTTGAATAAGTACTGAAGTTGTTTTAGGTTTCTCTTATTTTAAACATTAAAAAATGTAGTTTTGTCAGAAAAAAAAAAAAAAACTACATATGGTGATGAACTCAGGGAACCTATCCTTTCTCAGTTGACACTTGGCTTCTTACTGATTGTTGTTGCCAAAACCACGAGTGAAAACTCAGATTGCCACTTTATAGGACACACTAACATACAAATTTTGTTCGTTGCCAACCTTAATTACTGCTTAAAATTTTTATCAGCATGCAGAGCAATTATCCTTCAATAAAAAAAAAAAAATTATCAGCAAATATATTTAGAAAAGAATATACAAAATGTTTCCTGGCAAGATTTAGTGATAATTGAAACATTCTTGGAATCTTCATGAAAATTCATAAATGACCTGTGGGCATTGGTGAGAGGGTCCCCAACCTTTCATGCCTCATTCATCACCGACCTGCCCCTTACATGATGGCGGCTGTGATTCTCTGTTTATTCTTCCATACCTTCATCATCTTTTATTTTTCACTCTGCAATGTTCTTTCAGTTTTGCCTCCTTTGACCTTTCAACGAATAAGTATGAAAGAAATTACATTGAAAACGTCTTCCGGTGGTTTCTCGGTCTGTGTTTCACACATGCCCTGAAGCTTCATGGCTGGTCTAGGATTGTGGGGTTCGCCCTCCCCCTTGAGCCAAGTGTCCCCGAGGATGGGGTGGGGTGAGGGGGCTTTTCAGTCTTCAAACGAGGGAGGGTAGGTAGGGAAGGATGGGTCTCTCACAGCAAGTGGTCAAAGATCAAAAGTGGGGCGAGACTCATTATTACAAACGGTGAGGCCACTTCTCAGTGTCCGTTTTTGGAAAGAAGTGTCACAGTTCCGTGAGGGCCTCGCGGCCATCTGGTTCAATGCAGTGACCACGGAGGGGACAGTTCAGGCCTCCCTACCAGGTCAAGGTCCGAGCAAAGACGTGACCTCCGGCCTGCTGTCACTCAGGCACGGCAGGGCGGGGCCTTGCGAGCTGTCCAATCAGGGGAGTCGCCGGTTACGTACGTGTGAGCGCCTGTAGGCGACGCTCCAGTGTCTGGCGTGGGTGGCGTGGACTGCGTGCTGGTTCCCATTCGCTCCCGCAGCGCAGCAGATCCCCTCTCCGTGTCCTTAAAAGGCTCCAGTGGCTCCGCGGCATCCTCTGTCACTGTGACTTGCGCTTGCCGCGGCAGTCGTGGAGTGGACTACTGGGAAGCCAAGAAACCAAAAAATGGTGAGCTGGGGGAGCCGGGTGTTGGAAGGCGAGGGCTGAGGGACCTGCTGGAACTGGCCGTGGTGGGACCCGGGCCTCCTCGTGGTCAACTTCGGACCCGCGGACCCGAGTCCACCCACCCCGAGCGCGGCATGCAGCGCCCAGACTCAGCAGGCAGTTGGGACCCGGGGCGGCCTCTTAGCTCACCGCTGCGGCTGTGTCTGCTCCAGACGGTGTGGTGTCCACGGAGAGGGTTGTAACGGGACAATCGTGACTCAGTATTTGGGGTCCCTGCATTAGAGGAGCAGCGGTCTATGGGGTCCCTCCTTTCTCCCCGGGATGGGGGAACTCTATTTCCCTTCACTTTTCAAATGTATGAAGAACAGTGTCACAAATCCACGACCCTGCCTCCCTACTCCAGCTCTTCCCAGGGCAGGAAACAAATGTCTAAATTTCCAGATCTTTCCCCATATTCCCAAACGCCATCTTCCCCTTTTCAGTTCATAGCTTCTTTATTAGCTACTTGCCCTCCGTGGTGCATTTCAGGCTACGCAGTATTTTAAATTGCTTATTATTAATCCACAGAGCCATGAATGACTCTTTAAAGATTAGTTTTTTGTCTGTGTATGTTTTCCATGAGAAGAAATCAGAGATTAACCACTGGGAACTACGCCGTATTTAAGTCTTGTGCCGTCCACTCCTTACTCCGCCCCACAAGCTTTCCCAGCCACAGACATCCTATTTTGTTTAAGTCCTTTGGGTGGAGGTTCCTCTTGGGAGATTCCTGGGTGATCGGTCTTTTCATCATAGTTCCAGGTCAGCCTTGTCCCTCCCTGAGTTTGTGACCGTATTTACTTTTAAGCCTTTATTTAGCTGTGTGGGTCCTAGTTGCGGCATGTGGGGTCTAGTTCCACGACCAAGGATTGAACCCAGGTCTCCTGCAGTGAGAGCGCAGTCCTAGCCACTGGACCACCAGGGAAGTCCTAAGTCTCCATCTTTAGTAACTGTAAATGTATTTAATCAATAGATCTTGAAAGAGAGTATAAAATATTTCCAAAGGGAAAGAAAGGTGAATTTCAGAAAAAATATTTCACTATACCATTCCATTAGTTACATTTTTTCCTTTTTTGTCACATAACTGTAAGTAATATTCAAGATCTTTTTTTTTTCTTTTCTCCAATTATTATTTACAGTTTCTTGCCATGGAAATGATAATTGGCTGACATTTACTTTCTGAAAGGAATAGATATTTATATTTTCTTCTTGAAATAGAAAAAAATGCCTTACAGTTTTCCTCCCTTCTTTACACATAAATACTGGGTTGAATGGTTCTGTTGGATTATTCAAACACTGGATATGTGTCATTTAAAATATCAATGGAGTTCATGGCAATGACTGTGGGGAGCCCAGACCTGGGTCAGTATTTCTAAGCTAAGGCCCCCTTGAGCCTGCAAAGGGAAGTACTCAGACGACCAGTTCTGTCTGGGAAGTCTTCCCCTGCAAGTGTCCTTCCTGCTCTCACCAACCATGGAAGGAGCCTTTACAGTGAGAGAAGATGCAGCCCTGGAAAGGTGGGGATGCACTTGTGACGGTGGGGGATATGGAGTGACGTCCTGCTGCTGCTGCTGCTGAGTCGCTTCAGTCGTGTCCGACTCTGTACGACCCCATAGACGGCAGCCCACCAGGCTCCCCCGTCCCTGGGATTCTCCAGGCAAGAACACTGGAGTAGGTTGCCATTTCCTTCTCCAATGCATGAAAGGGAAAAGTGAAAGTGAAGTCGCTCAGTCGTGTCTGACTCTTAGCGACCCCGTGGACTGCAGCCTACCAGGCTCCTCCATCCATGGAATTTTCCAGGCAACAGTACTGGAGTGGGGTGCCATTGCCTTCTCCAGTGACGCCCTGAGACCCTAACTATTGATTACCTGGTTGAACTTTGCACTGTAACTGAACATACGAACTACTCAGAGTAACTTGAGTGTGTTGAGAAAGTCTGTGAAGGTCAGGAATTGTGTCTCCTTGGACAAGAGTTTATGAATTGGCGAGTTCATTTAAGTTAGAACTTTACATTGAATCTGGCGAAGAGTTTTCTCACTTATAAGAATTGAAGCCTGGAGAGGGAGCACTTGTTGGAGCCTCCAGAGTTCATTTCTGTGGTTGTTCAGGTGACTGACCCTCATCACTGACACAGTCTCAGTTCAGTCGCTCAGTCGTGTCTGACTCTTTGTGACCCCATGGACTGCAGTATGCCAAGTTTCCCTTTTCTTCACCATCTCCTGGAGCTTGCTCAAACTCATGTCCATCAGGTCAGAGTACCATCCAGCCATCTCATCCTCTGTCGTCCCCTTCTCCTCCTGCCTTCAATCTTTCCCAGCATCACAGTCTTTCCTAATGTGTCAACTCTGACACACTCTAGGGGTTGTATTCCCACAGTGGGGGATCTGGACCTCAAGCCTGGGAATCTGAGTTTCTTCTAAATTATAGGGAAATAGGCTGCTAATCTCACTGATTCAAATATTTGCATTTCTTCCCCTGTATACATTTATATATTGAATATTTCAGTTTTTAAAGATTTTTTTGATGTGGACCATTTTTAAAGACTTCATTGAATTTGGTACATTGCTTGTTTCATGTTTTGGTGTTTTGGCCCCAAGGCTTGTGGCATCTGAGCTCCCAGACCAGGGATTGAACCTCTACCCCTTGCATTGGAAGGTGAAGCCTTAACCACTGAATCACCAGGGAATGCCCTGTTGCAATTCTTCAGTTTCCCATCATAGTCTGTGACATTATTTAATATTGAGTGTATAGTATTTATGATTCTCAAGCTTTCAATGTATGTTGACAGAGAGACAGTGGGAGTAAGACAAAAAACTCTGGAACTAAACAGAATATTCTTTCCTTTTAGGCAAGAGATCGTCAAGATATGAGATGGGTGTATTTGAGTTCTAAGGTGGCTTTTACATTTGTAGGTCAGTTTTTTGTATGTGCATGTCCTTAGAGAACTTTGAAATTTTAAGTGTTACAACACTGCTGAAGCAAATGAATTAATGAGGAAGACTATTCAAAATGTACATAAATCACTGAAAATCCTAGTATATTTAATGGATTAGATGCAAATTCCTCATGCATTACCTGTTACTTATTTCTGAAATAGCCCCCAGAGCGAGCTATAAGAAGCTATGATGCCTCAATAAAGCTACTGTGACCATTAAAAAAAAAAAAAGAAAAAGAAGCTATGATGCCTTTTCATTTTTTATAGTTTAAACTTTTATAAAGGTTAGCATTTAAAGGAGTGAATCTTAGAAGGGTTTCCTCTGTAGATAAGTAAAATTTAAGCTTAAAAAGTTCAAAGCAAAAGTAAGTTAATTAAAATAAAGGCTATTAAATATAAAGATATGGTATATGCATATGACTCAGTTAATTTTAAATCATCATGGGGAGGTTAGCAAAAATCTGTAAGGTAAGACTGTCAAAAGTAGATTCATGCTAGGGCATCCTGACCCCTCAAGTGGTCTTGTATCAGCCACTCCCAAATAACCAGTGTAGATCATTTTAAGGCTTTAGTGAAATTTTTTTTCTTCACAAGTTTAATTTCTGGCCACACTGTGTGGCATGTGGGATCTTAGTTCCCCCACCGATTGAACCCACACCCCTTGCGCTGGACGGCAGAGTTTTAACCACTTGACCACCAGAGAAGTCCATTTCTTGAGCATCTTGATTTGGTGTTTCTTTATCAAAAAAGAAGCAATTGCAAATGCATATTTTTCTTTCCCATCTTTGTCTTTGTCATGAGTAGTCAGACTTTTGTGTTTTTTTTTTTTGGCTGTTTGTTTCAGTTTAAGCCCCACTGATCTGTTAAATAACAAAAATACAATTGAATAAATTTTAAAGGTTTACTTGGTTTTATTAAGTGATTGAATCAGACAGCATCTCATCTAGGGAGTAGGGAGGTGTCCAAATGGAAGGCTTAGATGGGTAGAAGGCCAAAGGGATAAAGAAAGAGTTAATTATCTTGCTTTGAGGGATAATAACCTATATGGCTGATTACCTTGTTGGCACTGGCCAGAAAATTAAAAGCAAAAATAAGCTCAGACTGGTTTAAGATGACATTCTTGGGGGAGATTCTTTGGTGCTCAGCCTTCTTTGTGGTCCAGTTCTCATATCCATACTACTGGAAAACCCATAGCTTTTGACTATACAGACCTTTTTTTGGTAAAGTGATGTCTCTGCTTTTTAATACACTGTCTGGGTTTCTCATAGCTTTCCTTTAGGGGTCTGCTGTTTCTTTTTAACACCTCCCTCTTCCCTTTGTGCCCCAACCTGATGAGAAGTCTGGGTCCTCCGCTCTAGAGATGACAGGAGATTCTAGCCACACAAGCTCCTGACTTTGGGCAAGAACTTTTGCCCCAGTCTCAGCCTCCAACCACAATGAACACCCAGACCAGGCTCCTTTCTGAAGCCATTTCACTGCTGCTTGAGAGGAAGGAAGATCTGATCCAGTGAATCATAAATGAAATTTTAATTTCGTTTCTGCTGCTGGAAAATTATATTGATAAATGGAACCCCACTGACCTTTATTGCTTACTTAAAATGGCCCAATGTAAATAGGGTTTTGCAGGATGGAAAACTATTATACAAACCTGTTTAATGAGGAAGTGATTAACCCCTCCTTTTAATTGGCGTATTTGGTCTGTTCTCAAACCTGCAAAGAATGAAGGACACCTCACATTGAATTATGGCAACCTTGAGACTGTTGTTTCACCAAATAAGCCCCAATTCCCAGCCCCCAGCATTTTGGAAATGACTGACTCCATCCACTCAGCAGCTGCTAAATATCCTGCCCTCATAGATTTGGCTAAGTCCTTTCTGTTCCGTGTCTATTTCAGCAGCCTCTCAGCACACTTGGCCTTCGCCTCTGAAGGGGCGTGGGAACCTTTACCTGGTCACCCTCAGAGAACCTCAGCACCATCGCCACTGCACAGGTCTCTGCAGGCAGGGTCTGACCCGCGTCCACCTTGTGCCGTGAGCATGAGTGACGTGACATTAATGACATCTCTTCTGAGGACATCAGAACATGAAAAATGTTGAAATATATTTGAGCCCACTTAAGCTATTACTTGTAAAATGGCCCACCTGGAATAGTTCTCGTTAAAAAAACAAAAAGGCTGTGGACTCTGGTGAAAATGCCAGATGACAGGCACTCGCCTCGGTGCCATCCGACCCTGAGTCACAGTAGAGGCTTCGGGGACCTCCGCTCCTGCCTCTGCAGTTCCCCGTCAGGCCCGAAGCTGTCCACAGGCTTCTAACCAAGGTCCTGCCCTGGCCCTGCACGACAGGCCGCTTGAGCTGCAGTTACATCTCCTGACGGAGCTGTGCTGAAAACAGATAGCCCTGAACATGGGACCTCCCATCCAGATTCCCGTTATGATTTGGAGCCTGTAAACAGCACCCCAAGAGCTCAGCACAGCTGTGGGGACCCCCTGAGACAAGATACAGCTGACCCTGGGACCCCCACCATAACCTCCCTGCAGGAGGGGGTGGAGGCCTCCCCCTCCTGGGTTCCTTGCCAGGTGCTAAAGGTCATCGCCCTTTCTCAGACCCCTATTCTCCCTATGGGCTCCTAAGGATTCCCCGAGTGATGAGCAAGGGGAGTTCACAGACCTCAGAACGACATCTCCACATTCATACATGATCCAGGTTTTCACCCCTTCGTTGGACATCCTGCTAAAGGAGGGGACTCAAGGGTCCACAATGGACCCAACATCAGCCTGTCGTCTTAGCCCTAACCAGCAGTTGGCTTGGAAAGCATGTCTTTACAGACCCCTGGGCAATCGCCTAAGAGTGTGTGATAAAAGAATTCTGGGACTCTCTTGCCTAACAGGTATCCACAATATACATCAAGGTAACACTTGTGTGTACATATACTGAGGCCTCCCCAGGACACTTACCCACATCAGAGCGCATCCGTTGGAACACGGCATTCAGTGGAGTTTTAATTCTCTGTCCGCAGGGTGCAGGCCTTTATGAGAGTGCCATAGTGACTGAAGTAACTTCAAATCAGCTTAACAAAGATGGCCTTTTTCAATCACCTGAGATGAATATTAATGCCTTTTTTACTTCATCTTCTTTTTTTTCCCTGATAGATGTTACCTTTCTCTACAGCAGGTTTAGGTTTATAGAAAGCTTTATGTTACCTTTCTCTATAGCAGTTTAGGTTACAAAGTACAGAATGGTCACACTTAACCCCTCTGCCATCACATAGTTTTGCCCTGTTTTTTGTATCTTGTATTATTGTGGTACATATTGTCCCATGGTTTTTTCCCTTTCCAGAACTCTGGTTGGAATAATACAGTATGTAGCCTTATCATGTTGGCTCCTTTCACTTAACAGTATGATTTTAAGGTTCTCTCTGTCTTTTTGGTTTGATACCTCATTTCCTTTTAACAGTGAATAACATTTCATTATATTGATGTTCCAGTGATTATTTTTCCATTCCTCTGTTGGAGAATTTCTTGTTCACCTGTAAGTCTTGGCAATCATGAGTAAACCTTTTATAAAAAAAATTCGCACACAGGTATATCTATGAATGAAGATGTTTTGGGTGGTGGGGTTTTGGCTGGACTGGGGCTTCCTTGCTGCACCAGCTTTTCTCTGGTTGTGGAGAGCAGGGGCTACTTCTGGTTGCTGTGTGCAGGCTTCTCGTGGTGGTGGCTTCTCTTGTGGCGTAGCCTGGGCTTTAGGGCACTTGGCTACATGTGGCTTCCAGGTCCTAAAGCACAGGCTCAGTAGTTGTGCATGGGTCCAGTTGCTCCTCAACATGTGGGATCCTCCCACACTGGGGATCGAACCCGTGTCTCCTGCATCGGCAGGCATATTCTTTACCCCCGAACCACCAGGGAAGCCCCTGTGACAGTCAGTTTTCATCTGATTTGGTAAAATACAAAGGAGCCTGGTTGCTGGATTACATGGTTAAGTACCGTAAGAAACTGCGCATTTTCCCATGTAGGCATACTGTTTTCATTCCCACCAGCAGTGAGTGAGGGTTCCTGTCACTGCACATCTTCTCCATCCTTTAATAAAGCTTATTCTTAGTTGTTTTTTAAATTTTAGGTTTTGTAGTAAGTATCTAGAAATATTCTTCTTTTATTTGCAATCATGACATAAGACATGAGCATCTTTTATGCTTACTTACCATCCACATGTCTTGGTGAAGGGTATGTTCTAATATTTTGTCCATATTTAATTGTGTTGTCTGTCTTACTGTTGAGTTTTAAGAGTTGTTTAGATATTTTGGATGCCAGTCTTTTATCAGATAAGTGGTTTGTAGAGACTTTCTCCCAGTCTTTAGTTTGTTTTCAGTCTCTTAACCCTGTCTTTCATAAAGTTGTCATTTTAATGACATCAATTTACTGATTTTTTTTTTCTTTCATCAATCCTGCTTTTGTTGTGTTGAATCAAAAAACTCATCACCAAACTCAAGGTCACCAAAAAACTCAAGGTCACCTGGATTTTCTCCTGTGTTTTTTTTCCCCAGTATTTTTTTTAAATTGAAGTATAGCTGATTTATAATGTAGTTACTACTGTACAGCGAAGTGATTCACTTACATGTTTTTTAATATCTCTTCCATCATGGTTTATCACAGGATAGTGAATATAGTTGCCTGTGTTTTATAGTAGAGCTTGTTGTTTATCCATTCTATACATAAAAGCTTACATTTGCTAACCTTAACCTTGTAACTTATTTATTTTATACATTTGTACCTCTTAACCTCCTACCCTTATCTCCCTTCCCCACTTCCCGTCCCCTGCTAGTTGTCCTATCTGTGAGGCTGTTTCTGTTTTGTTATTTTCATTTGTTTCCTTTAGATTTCACATGTAAGTGAAATCATACAGTATTTTTCTCAGTCTGACTGACTTACTAAGCACAGTACCCTCCATCTATCCATGTTGTTGTAAATAGCAGAATTTCATTCTTTTTTATTGCCAAGAAGTTTTCCAGTGTATATATGTACCACATCTTTATCCCTTAATCTGTTGATGGATGACATTTAGGTTGCCTCCATATCTTGGCTGTTTTAAATAATGCTGCTGTACACTGGGGAGTGTGTATCTTTTTGGAAGTGTTTTCATTTTCCTCAGACATATACCCAAGAGTGGAACTGCTGGATCACATGGTAGTTCTTGGGCTTCTCTGATAGCTCAGTGGTGAAGAATTCACCTGCCGATGCAGGTTCAGTCCCTGGGTTGGGAAGACCTCCTGGAGAAGGAAATGGAACCCACTCCTGTGTTCTTGCCTGGGAAGTGCCGTGGCAGTGGAACCTGGCAGGCTGCAGTCCGTGGGGTCGCAGAATCGGACACGACTTGGTGACTAAGCAACAGCAGTAGTTTAAGTTTGTTGAGAAACCTCAACACCATTTCCCCTATTAGTTGGCACTAATTTACACTGCTACCAAGAGCGTACAAGGGTTCCCTTTTCTCCACATCCTCACCAGTTAAGAAGACCAGTGGTCTTCTTAATGGTATCCATTCTGACAGGTGTGATGGGATCTCTGATTGTCTCGACTTGCATTTCTCTGGTGATTAGTGATGTTGGGCATCTTTTCATATGCCAGTTTACCATCTCTGTGCCTTCTTTGGAAAAATATCTACTCGGGTATTTTGCACATTTTTAGAAAGTTTTGGGTATTTTTTGGCTGCACCATGCAGCACGTGGGATTTTAGTTCCCTACTAGGGATTGCCCCCGTGCTCCCGTGTTGGAAGTGCAGAGTCTTAACCACTGGACTACATGGGAAGTTCGTCTTTTGCTAGTTTTTAATCAGGTTATTTTTTTTTTGCCTGGGAGTTGTTCCTGTATTTTAGGTATCAACCCCTTATCAGTCATTAACATTTGCAAATATCTTTCTAATTCAATACATTGTCTTTTCATTTTCTCTGTGGTTTCTTTGTCAATGGTAAGCTTGATTAGGTCCCATTGCTTTTGTTTCCTTGACCCTCATCTTCTGTTCCACATTTTTCCCTATGTGTCTCTTCCATTTGGCTGTTCCTGAGTTGTATCCTTTATCATAAACCAACCATAGTAAGCCACGTGTCCTCCTGAGTTCTCAGAATTATTCCGGTAAATTAGCAAACATGAGGGAGTGTCAAGGGGATCTATGAATGTACAGGCAGCTGGGTAGAAATGTCAGTACCCCAGGCGCCTTGTTTGTGGCCAGCAGCTTAAATGGGGGCAGTTTTGTGGCAGTGAATGTTCAATCTGTGACGTCTAATGCCAACTCCAGGGATCGTTAGTATTGACCTGAATGGGCGGACACATATTTTGATGACACAGAGTTGGAGCAGTAGTGTTAAGAGATGCCACATATTTGATGTAAGGAGCAGGGAAAAGACCTATCACTGTCACAAGCTCTTTTGTCTTCTACTCCGACATTTGGAGAGCAGAAATATCCTGGGCATATTTTTAAATGGCTGCTTTTTTGTCTCGCTGATTTTGGAGACAGCAGTTTCCCCATGACCTAAATTCTCTGATGGTTCTGGGTCTAAGAAGAGTTGTTGGTATTTAGTTAGTTGGTTATTATCTTGTGAGGATGCTAATGCTAGCTTCTAAACTCCTTACACAACTGAAGAGGAACCAGAAGTCTCTGACCTCAGTTTTTTTTTTAACTTTTTATTTTATACTGGAGTACAGCCAGTTAACAAACACTGCTGTGATCGTTTCAGGTGAGCAGCAGAGAGACTCAGCCATACACACATTGTCTCTGTTCTCACCCAGACTCCCCTCCCATCCACACACAGAACATCGGGCAGAGTTCCCTGTGCTAGGGACCAACGGTAGGTCCTTGTTGGTTTTCCATTTTAAATATAGCAGGGTGTACATGTCCATCCTCGTCAGCTGACAGCTTTGTACTTTTATCCCTCCTTATTCCACTTTGTGCCCCACGTCTACAAAATGCCAAGAAAACCTGAGGGTTCCTGCCTTTGGTGCTGGCAAGCGAGTAAGTCCGTGGTAGTTTCTGCCCGGGAGTATGCAAACCCTCACCCTAGCCTACCCTCTAAGCTCAGTTGCAAAAAAACCCAGGCCAGGAGCCTTAACTTGCTCTCTGAAGGCGTTTCCCATGCTTGAGAAGCCCACCCTCCCCCCCAGACACTTCCGTTATAAAAATAAAAAGCTCTTGACATTGAGTGCATGTTGTCATCAGTCTGTAGACATCTGAGCCAGATCTCAGATGCGCTCCACATGCTTGTGCAGGAGACTGTAAGACTTACAGAAGAAGGAACATGGTTTTTATACTGCAACACTTCTTAATTATTCTATTGAAAAATCCTAAAAAAAAAAAGATCCTTCACATCTTTCTATACCAGTTCATGTCACCTTTTATTTGTTTATTAAATACACAGATAATCTATTTTTGGCTGGCTCTTCCTTGCTGCCTGTGGGCTTTCTCTAGTTATGATGCGAGGGGAGCTACTCTTCTTTGGCAGCACGCACACCTGTCATTGTAGCGGCTTCTCTTGTGGAGTGTGGGCTCTGGGGCACATCGGCTTCAGCAGCTGCAGTACGTGGATTCTAGCGCGTAGGCTCGGTAGTTGAGGCACACAGGCTTAGTTGCAGCATGTGGGATCTTCCCAGATCAGGGGTCTGTGCCTTCTGCACTGGAAGGCAGATTCTTTACTGAGCCACCAGGGAAGCCCCAGCCTTTATTTTTAAAAAGTAAATGCTGGGGTGAGATTATGTAACCAGTTCTTTCAAAATAGACCTCTGTCTTGTTAGTTTTTGCTGCCAGTCTGAGTTAAAACTCAGATTGCCACATCACAGGGCAAACACAGTAAAATTATGTTCTTCTCCAAACTTCATTAATTCCTTTTTTTAAAAAAAATCATCATATATATTCCAAAAAGAATGTACAAAATGCTTTATTGGGCTGTCTAGTAATAAGAGTATAAGTATCTTTGTAACCGTGAAGATTCATAAGTGGGCTTTTGGGCAGTTTTTAGAGCCTCTGATGTTCTGCTCCCAGCTCATCTCCATGCTGCAGGTAGAGGATCTGTTGATTGTTGAGTCATACCTTTACCATCTGCTCTTTTCACTACACACTGTTGTTGTAGTTTTGTCTGCTTTGACCTGTCAATAAATATTAATTGAATTACATTCAGAATGCTTTTTGGTTGCTTTTAGCAGCAGATGTTTGATACACACCTAGTGTCTGAGACTGTGGGCCAGTCAAGGTACTCATCCATTGCAGTGGTTGTGGGGTTTGGGCTTTTTCCAGTTTACTTATTTATGTATTCTTTTTGGTCATGCTGAGTGGCTTGTGGGATCTTAGTTCCCAGACTCTTGGCAGTGAAAGTGTGGAGTTCTGACCACTAGACTACCAGGGAATTCCCCCTAGTTTAATTCTTAATCTCACTAAAAATATATTTTCTATATCCTTGTATCCATCTGCAAGTACAAATACACGTAAATTCTCTGGACACTGGAGGACAACTGACGATGATCAAGTTCAGATTTACAGGAAACAGCAGTGCATCAGTTGATGCTTCCTCTGTTCATGCCTAATTTACATATTTGTCATCTATGGTCGTCAACACTTGGGATTATTTAGTTAACTAATTTTTGTTCTTCGAGTGAGATACAATCTGCTTGACATGTTGCCTGATTATTCCCTATTACTAAGCAGATGGACGTTTTTTCCATGTGTGGTCTCTCATCATCTGTTAAACAGGTTTTGGTTATTTTCCCATTATTTTAAAACTATGGTGTCCGTCTTACTTCACATACTAACCTTTTAACATCACTGTATTTTCTTCTATCTTTTGTTTTATAACTCCCTTAGTTTTAATATGTTTGCATTGGTCAGGCTCTTGCTTCAAGACTGTTTTTCTTTTTCTTAAATGAGAAAGTTCTCCCTATTTTTGGATCAATGAAGCATTTACCTGTGACTTCTAAAAGCGCCCCAGTTTTATTGTTCATATTTACATCTATGATGAATTGACTATTGTCCATGGAATACAGGGGAATGATACAGTGCATTTCCCAGTTACATAATAAATTGTTTTAGATATATTTCTGCAGTGGTAACATCAAGGACATCTTTCAAAAAAAAAAAAAAAGACATCTTTCATATTTTCATCTATCTCCTTTAATGTTATCCAACAAAAACAAAATTTTTCCATGAAGATTATTAAATACCTCATTCATTCTTCTTTAGTACCTAATTAAATGTGTTCTTAAAGAAGCCAGATGCAAGCTTCTAGATATTCTTTCCTAGTGTAATCACATAGGAGGGGCTCAATCCTCCAAGCAGAAGGTTGTGACAATACATGTAAAATACTAGCTCATTAGAAACAATACCCAAGAGTGACTTGGGGGGCAGATCACATAAGTACTCTCTGTTGAGCATAACAAAATTCAGACACTGAGAATGAAGAGTTTGTGATGTACTATAAACAGTTGAGATACACCAAGCCATTCTTACCAGTTAGGGTGGTGGAAAATGAAGTGAAAGTGTTAGTCACTCAGTTGTGTCTGACTCTTTGAGACCCCCATGGACTGTAGCCCGCCAAGCTCCTCTGTCCATGTAATTCTCCAGGCAAGAATCCTGGAGTGGGTCGTTGCTCCCTTCTTTAGGGGATCTTCCTGACCCAGGGATCAAACCCAGGTCTCCTGCATTGCAGGCAGATTCTTTACTGTCTGAGCCACCAGAGAAGCCCTAGGTTGGTCAGGTCACTTATAAATCCCAGTTCCCAGATAACCAACGAAGGACAAAGACTGTGAGCAGGCATTGCTAAGAATCAGCCCTCCCAGGCCTTCTAGTGTGACTCTCTTCTGCTCACTTTGTAATAGGACACCATTAGGAGCAAGCACTGTAGACCCACTACAGAAAGAGTAATTAGAGCTAACCCAAGCAGGAAGTGGTTACTTCCTCAGGAGTTTAACAACAACATGAACACGTGAAAATTATTTCTCCATTTCTTCTGTGATCACTGAAAGTCCTACTGTTCCATAGTGGTAGGGTCCAGGGCACCTTGAGAGAAATGTTACACAAATGAAAGAAGTGTTTCCATTTTAAGGCCATCAGTTTCTGTGAGAAAAACAAGAAATGGGGATTTCTTGTTCTGTTCCTTAACTGAATGAAGAAATCCTACCATTGTAATGACTGCGGGAACCTTCTCGCTGTCCCGTCCACGTGGATATCAGTAGGTTGTTTAGTGGTGACCTTTTACAGAGACCAGCGTTTAGGGAAATTACATGGCTGAGAGATTCCTCTGCCCAGAGGCTCACCTGTCACTTTCCTGTGCAGCACAGGAGGTCATGGAAATGAGAGCAGTGGGGAGGCTGCCTCTGGAGTGAGTGGCTGGTTGGGAATCACCGCCTCCTAAAACTGGAGAAGGGAACCTTTATGTTCTTTTAGAGGAATGCACCACTGAGCCCTGTATTCAGAACGATGGGCACATTCACCACCAAGCCATTGTGGTCTTCAGTGGACGCCCTTGCAAACTGCAGTTCTTATTCAGTTCCTCAAGGTCCAGGGTACATTGTTATGATTTTGCCAGAAAGGCTCTTCTGGCATCTTATCTTCTCAGTGTATGCACATAGATGTGGTAAAGACGGTGTGAAGCTGCTCTGAGGCCCATGAATATAAGGATTTTGTGTAAGTTGCCATGCCTTCTCTCATGCCGCAGCACTAACTTCAGAATAGCTTCCTAGTCCCATGAAATACGACTGTGAAATAAAAAGGACTAACTGAATCTCTGTCAAGTAAGTAAAAGGTAATACTTTCCCACAAGATTATTTTCATTCATTATCTGACCACTACTACATTTTTTTTTTAATTTGGTTGTGCTGGGTCTTTGTTGTAGCACATGGGATCTTTACTTGTGGCATGTGGGATCTAGTTCCTTGACCAAGTGACTGAACCCATCTCCTGCATCAGGAGTGTGAAGTCTTAGCCACTGGACCGCCAGGGGACTCCCCTGCATCTGACTGCTTCTCGTAGCCTAGATTACTTCAGGACAGTATGGCCAGCTGGGACTAACCATAAGCTGGATTTACATAGGACTCTTGACCTGTCATGTTTGATGATGGGAGTAGAAGAAAAAACTTCCAGTTCTTCACTGTTTTTTCCCATTAAAACCTCATGCATATGTGACCCTGTGCTTAATGGAGTACTGTGTGATATGGTAGGTATTAAAGGAGATGAGTTTTTTTCATGCAGAACTGACAGTCTCAAAATGGAAATATTTCTTTCATTTGGAGTTCACATTGCTCCAGCATGCTCTGGATCCTACCATTAGAGAATAATAAGACTTAAGTGATGATAGTAAAAATTTAGAAATTTTCATGTATGTGTTCATGATGCTGTTAAGTTTGGGAGGAAGTGGTAGAGAGTAAGAATTTTCATTATCATGTCACAGAACAAGTAAATTTCATAACAGTAGCATATGTAAACTTATGGACTACAGATTCCCAGTACTGTCCATCTCACCCATCTTCCTGTACACATATTTGTGATGTTTTAGGACCCAGTGGCCTTTGAGGATGTGGCTGTGAACTTCACCCTGGAGGAGTGGGCTCTGCTGGGGCCTTCGCAGAAGAAACTCTACAGAGATGTGATGCGGGAAACTTTGAGTAACCTGGCCTTAATAAGTAAGGATGATGACATTCCTCACTTAGAGAACAAGTGCTTCCTGCCCATCAGTGTTGTTCTCAGATTTGGAACGGGGAAAGGGAAATCTTTGGTAAATAAATCATGGTTTGAGGTCATCATAGACCTGTGAAGTAATAATTTTCCTATAATTTACTGATTTTTTGGGGTCTGCATTTTAGGGGATAAATGGGAGGACCATTACACTGAAGATCAGTACAAAAACCAGGAAAGAAATCTGAGGTGAGTTGTACTTAAAATGGGAAGCAGCGTCCCACATGGGAATCTCAGGTCATGAAAATCTAAAAACAAGTGGAAACAAAAGGGCCCAGTTTCAAATTTATTTGTCAGAAAATTTTAACCAAAAATGTTTTCTTATGTCATGGATGTTGTTTCCCAAATAGTTTACTTTGAAACATATTCAGAGACTGCATATATAAATATCACTATGATAATAGCAGTGGTTGAGCTTTCTTACAGAGCATTCAGTATATTCACTTTTAAAAACTATATAGTGCATAAAACCCTACGTTTTCCTTGTAAATGGGAAAAATGTAATACTAGTATTTATTATAAAATCATTAAAAAAATCATTAACAGTGTGTTTCTAATTTCTCTTTTAACAGAAGTCATATATTACAGAGACTCTGTGAAAGTAAAGAAGGTAGTCAATGTGGAGAAAACATCAGCCTTATTCCAAATCTTAATCTGAACACGAAAAATTCTACTAAACCATGGGAATGCAGTGTGTGTGGAAAAGTCTTCATGAGTCGTTCATCTCTTAATAGGCACCTGAGATCTCACACTGCACCCAAACCATCCAAGTATCAGGAATATGGAAGGAAGCCTTATAAATGTAGAGTATGTGGGAAAGCCTTCAGTTATCTCCAGCCTTTCCAAAAACATGAAAGTAATCATGGTATAGAAAAATCCTATAAATGTAAGGAATGTGGGAAATCCTTTAGATATCGTCAGTCTGTTCGAAAACATGAACGGACTCACACTGGAGAGAAACCCTATCAGTGTAAACAGTGTGGAAAAGCCTTTCGATACCATCAAACCTTTCAAACACATGAAAGAACTCACACAGGAGAGAAGCCCTATGAATGTAAGCAATGTGGTAAAGCCCTCAGTTGTCCCAGTTCCTTTCGAAGCCATGAAAGGACTCATACTGGAGAAAAACCCTATGAATGTAAGAAGTGTAGTAAAGCCTTCAGTTGTCCCAGTTCTCTTCGAAAACATGAGAGAACTCATACTGGAGAGAAACCTTATGATTGTAAGGAATGTGGAAAAGCTTTTATTTCTCTTGGAAGTTTTCAAAGACACATGATAACACATACTGGAGTTGGACCTTATAAATGTAAGGACTGTGGGAAAGCATTCAATTGTCCCAGTTCATACAGAATACACGAAAGATCTCACACTGGAGAAAAACCCTATGAATGTAAACAATGTGGTAGAGCCTTCAGTTGTTCCAGTTCATTTCGAACACATGAAAGAACTCACACTGGAGAGAAACCTTATCAATGTAAGGAATGTGGAAAAGCCTTCCATTGGCTCACCACTTTTCAAGTCCACGTGAGAACTCACACTGGCGAGAAACCATATATATGTAAGCAGTGTGGTAAAGCCCTCAGTTGTCCCACTTCCTTTCGAAGACATGAGCGGACTCACACTGCAGAGAAACCGTATGAATGTAAGCAGTGTGGAAAAACCTTCAGTTCTCCTCTAGGTCTGCAAATACATGAAAGGACTCACACTGGGGAGAAACCCTATAAATGTGAGAAATGTGGGAAAGCATTCGTTTCTCTCACAAGCTTTCGAAGACACATGATGACGCACACTGGAGATGGACCTTATAAATGTACAGAATGTGGGAAAGCATTTAATTGTCCTAGTTCATTTCGAATACATGAAAGAACTCACACAGGAGAGAAGCCCTATGATTGTAAAATATGTGGTAAAGCCTTCAGTTGTTCCAGTTATGTTCAAGTACATGAAAGAACTCACACTGGAGAGAAACCCTATGAATGTAAGGAATGTGGGAAGGCATTCATTTACCGCACAACCTTTCGAGGTCACTTGAGAGTGCACACTGGTGAGAAACCATATAAATGTAAAGACTGTGGGAAAGCCTTTAGTCGACCCAGTTCATACAGAAGCCATGAGAGAATTCACACTGGAGAGAAACTTCTTGAGTGTAAGCACTGTGGGAAAGCCTTCAATTGGCCCACATCCTTACATAAACATGTCATGAGAATGCACACTAGATAAATTATAACTGATAAATACAGCAGAGTTTTCTAGCTTAACAAACACATTCAAAGTCTTCTTAAAACTACTAGAGATAAATGCTGTAAAGTGTAAATAACATGGGAAAGCCTGATGTGGATTAATTCACATATAATAGTACTCCAGAAAATTCACATAAAAGAAATGTTCTAAAAGTTAAAAATATATCCTTTTTATTAGTGGCTTGTTCTGAAACTCAGCCTTTAGTTATGGATTCTACTTGTTAACTTTGCAACTGAGGACTGAGTTGAAACAATTCTGTAAGAACTCTTTAAGCCATAGTACTTAGCAAGCTTAGTGGGTAGTATTTTTCCTTAAACTAGCTTATAGAATTTTTGTCTTTCCATTTTGAAATCTGTTGGCACCATGGGTGAACTGGAATATAATGTAATGTGCCAACATTATATAATGTGCCAAAATACCTAACTTTTAAATTGTTCTGTAAGTAAAGGGGTTATGGAATAATGACACTGGTAGTTGTTGGGATTTTCCTATTGGCTTCCTGTGGCAGGTACTGGGTATTTCTTACCCACTGTAAATATTCCTCTTTCATAAGAAAAACTTTTGTCAAAAGTATCTTTTTCCATTTTCCTTGCTAATAAATAGTTGCCATAAAGTTGTAAGTATGCAAAGTTTATCATCTTATTTGACACCTTTTCTCTCAACTCTTGTCATTCCATCTGACTGTGATGTGGGTAATAGGCTTCACGTTAAGAAGAGAGACCCATGTTGACATCACCTGCATACTTCAATGAAGCAGCTTTACATTGTTTGCGAGCTTGGTTATTTTATATTTAAATTTATAACTACAACACCTTTGCACTGTAGTGACATTTTTTCCCCCAAGAGCACATTAAGAATCCTCCTACAGTATTCTGCCATCACCATTTAGGGTTTCTTTTACCCATAATGCAGTTAGAATAACTACATGATATCTCAGAAGTCAGCTAGTGGCATTACCATCCCTCCATTCATATTCAGCACCTACTATGTGCCTGTGCTGTGAATACAACAGTGAACATAACTGATGTGGTTTCTCCTCTCACAGGGTTTCAAGTCTATGAGATTAAAAAGCTAGAAATGTCATGCTATTAACATTTAAACTTTTATTTATTTTTGTAATAACACTAACAGACCAGTAAGTCTTTATATTTGTGGAAAGAAGAGCGACCTGTGACAGGACCATAAAACGTAGAATTGGAAATGGTCTCTTGGAGTGTGTTCCATCAACATGAGTAATATGCTGTGACCTACATTTTCTAGAACCTGTTCTTTTTAGGGTTCCATGTTAGAATTCACCACTAGCCTCCCTTGCATGACATCTGGAAGGCAAAGTGAAGAAGGCCTTAGTTTTTGAGCCACATAGGAGTTTCATATATACCTGGTTCCAGCCCGTTTTCCTGATTCTTGGCCTAGCCAGTCCAAAGTATCCTGGTTACCCCCACCTACATGACTTCCACTTTCTCAGACCTGTTCCACAACAAAGATCCACCACAGTTTGGATTCTCCTGTAAGTGCTCATGTGTCCACTGGGCAACAAATTTAAGACTGTTGTGGTTGAGAAAGTTTTGTGACGCACTGACTCCCCTCTTCTCTATATTGTATTTGTGTAAGGTCTCAGTTGTGTAGAAAATACTTGGTTCTGTTGATCCTTCTAGTGACCGAGTGCTCCTCATTCCACAACAATAGCTATGATGGTGCAATCAGAAGGAACCACATGATCCTGCTGTGTGTGCCTCTGTACGCTGCTCAGTGATACCTGTGACCCAGTCCTTCATGTGAGAATCAGCACCTTCCTCTTATCAGATAAACTGTGGCTATTTCCAGTTACTCATAGTTGGTTGAACATAATTCCTCAGTACATGTTCAGTTATGTTTAATTGTATGTGACTGAAAACAATGTTCCTTTTTTGTTTGTTTTTTAGGTCTAATGCTTCTGTAGATCTTTCTTAAGAGCTGTTTTATTAACTTGCAAAAAACTTCTATACTAACAAATATTAGGATATATTGAAACATCCCATTGTAATTGTGGATTTTTACATCAACTTGGTGTTTATTTCAGGTTAATCGTTAAACATTTTGACTCAATATTACCATGTATATTTTTCTTTAGGAAGATTTTATTTTTCCATAGTTAAAATTTTTGTCATGAAATGGATTTCTCATTTGTTCTTAATTAAAGTTTTCAATCTTTTTTTGTTAGTGCCTTCTTGCCAGAAACTACCAAGTTGAAGGGGATATGTGTATACCTATAGCTGATTCATTTCACTGTACTGCAGCAGCTAACACAACACTGTAAAACAACTATACTCCAATAAGAAAATAAAATTTAATTTTAAAAAACTACCAGGTTCACACTTGTATTCAAATAGAAGGGTGGAACAAATCATAATAAGGATGGCCACAAACCATAAATGATAATAGGTTGTATCAGTAAGAGATTGTCCAAAAAGTCGTCTTACAGGATTTGGACTTGTGTTAGGTATTATCTCCTTTTCGAAATTTCAAATCAACTGAGGCTTTATGAGTTTTGATAAATTGTCAAGAACACAAACCTATCAAGGGATAGAGACAGGGTTACTATCCTAAGCAAGGCTTTCTTGCTCAGAAACCATGCTCTTGATGCTCATTTTTCAGCATCACTCTTCAACTAGGCACTGTAGGCTCAGAACATGCACAATTTAGCATAGATAGGGCGCTGTGCACTCCAGACATGGGCATGAAACAAGTTCTTGAAATCCTGGTGCTCAAATTTCTGGGGGAAAGAGATGGTTAATATAACAGCACAGTCTGGGTTTATAAATGAAAGTTAGGGCTGTGAAGAAAGTAAGCAATGCAGACTTACATGGTGGTATAATGGATAATAATCTGCCTGCCAATGAAGAGGGTGTGGGTTCAATCCCTGGTCCGGGAAGATCCCACATGTCTCAGAGTTACTAACCCTGGGTGCCACAACTACTGAAACCGGCATGTCTAGAGCCTATGGCACCACAACAAAGAGTAGTCACCACTCGTCGCAACTAGAGAAACCCTGCGTGCAGCAACAAAAGACCCAGCACAACCAAAAAAAAAAATTTTTTTAAGTAAACAACGCTATAGGATAATAAGGACACTGGGAATGTGTGTCTGTGGAGGGCCGGGGCCTCAAAAGTGAGGATGTCATAACAGATCATTTTTTATTTCCACCATCTTGCATCTTAAACACTCTTTGAGGAACTGCTTGGGTGCAGATGTAAAAAGGTGTGGGGGGGGGAGGGCGGCAATATTGACAGTCCTGCAATCCTGGGATTAACAGTAATAATTTTCCATAAAGATAGAGACATGGTTCATCTTCATTTTTGCCATAGTTAAAATTTTTACTGCATACAATAGTAACCATGAGTCTTTATTGCATGTGATAGTAATCATACTTAACAGAATGAAGAATTAAAGACCTGGAGAGAAAGGACTTAGCCCCCAGCAGGCCTTTCTTGCAACCCCACCTTAATTAGGAAGCACCCTCTAAGGCTGCACCTGCCCTCTGCCTACACACAATAGGAGAGAAGTGAGAGGGCTCTCAGGATCTGTCTTTAATTCAAGCATTAATTTGCACCCTTTATTGCATATCATTAGTCCATTGCCAATGGTCTAGCTGTCTGGTCTCACCACCAAGAACAACTTCTTATCCAAGGTCACCCCTTTACAGATATAGAACTCATAACATCTTGCCTCACAATTACCCAAACATAAGTTCAGGTCACAAACATCCATGCACATAATAAAACCTCAAAGCTTCAGAGGCTCATTTCGTTACACAAGAAACTGACTTGAGTTTCTGAGACACATACCTACATCTCAGACCTGATGCTATATATGACCTTGGCCCAAATATGCTAGCAAATCTGGAAAACTCAGCAGTGGCCACAGGACTGGAAAAGGTCAGTTTTCATTCCAATCCCAAAGAAAGGCAATCCCAAAGAATGCTCAAACTACTGCACAATTGCACCCATCTCACACGCTAGTAAAGGAATGCTCAAAATTCTTCAAGCCAGGCTTCAACAGTACATGAACCATGAATGTCCAGATTTCAAGCTGGATTTAGAAAAGGCAGAGGAACTAGAGATCAAATTGCCAACATCTGTTGCATTATCAAAAACACAAAAGAGTTCAAGAAAAACATCTATTTCTGCTTTATTGACTATGCCAAAGCCTTTGACTGTGTGGATCACCACAAACTGTGGAAAATTCTTAAAGAGATGGGAATACCAAACCACCTGACCTGCCTCATGAGAAATCTGTACGCAGGTCAGGAAGCAACAGTTAGAACTGGACATGGAACAACAGACTGGTTCCAGATTGGGAAAAGAGTACGTCAAGGCTGTATACTGTCACCCTGCTTATTTAACATATTCAGAGAACATCATGAAAACACTGAGCTGGATGAAGCACAAGCTGGAATCAAGATTGCCTGGAGAAATATCAATAATCTCAGATACGCAGATGACACCACCCTTACAGAAGAAAGAGAAGAACTAAAGAGCCTCTTGATGAAAGTGAAAGAGAAGAGTGAAAAAGTTGGCTTAAAGCTCAACATTCAGAAAACTAAAATCATGGCATCTGGTTCCACCACTTCATGGGAAATAGATGGGGAAACAATAGAAATAGTGACAGATTTTATTTGGGGGCTCCAAAATCACTGCAGATGGTGATTGCAACCATGAAATTAAAAAACACTTGCTCCTTGGAAGAAAAGTTATGACCAACCTAGACAGCATATTAAAAAGCAGAGGCATTACTTTGCCAACAAGGTCAATGTAGTCGAAGCTATGGTTTTTCATAGAGTTGGACTGTAAAGAAAGCTGAGCACCGAAGAATTGATGCTTTTGAGCTGTGGTGTTGGAGAAGACTCTTGAGAGTCCCTTAGACTGCAAGGAGACTCAACCAGTCCATCCTAAAGGAAATCAGTCCTGAATATTCATTGGAAGGACTGATGCTGAAGCTGAAGCTCCAATACTTTGGCCACCTGATGCGAAGAGCTGACTTATTTGAAAAGACCCTGATGCTGGGAAAGACTGAAGGTGGGAGAAGAGGACAACAGAGGATGAGATAGCAGGATGGCATCACCAACTCAATGGACATGAGTTTGAATAAACTCCGGGAGTTGGTGATGGACAGGGAGGCCTGCAGTCCATGTGGTTGCAAAGAGTCAGACATGACTAAGTGACTAAACTGAACTGAACAGGACATCCATAAAACAGAAAAAACATTGAGAGGTCTCTGCCCTAAAGGGCCTAGATAGAATGCTGGGACCCCCTCTATGTTGGCGAACTTACCAACAAATGCACCTTATTTCACATTTTAAAACTCCACTGGCAATAAAATTGATGGGCTTACTTCCCAAACTAGGGGTGAGAGGTCCATAGAGCTGATGGCAAACAAACTTTATAGGACCCCCCCACACACCTTTTGCAGGAGCTACTCATTATGCTCTGGCCATGGCAGATCCGTGTACAGGCATATTACTCATCTGTGTCACCAGATTGCTGAAGCCAAAAGGCAAGAGCTCACCAACATACTCCTACTGCCTTCAGTGTTCCAACATTTTTGTTGTGTTCAATTAATTTTTTAAAATATGCAACACTGGGCTCTTCTAAAAAGGTATTGGGGGGGGGGGTGGTCTGGAAAAGATTACTACTATCTGCACCATTCTGAAAATTAATGGAAACTGCTGCTTCCCCAGGAGGTACCTGCCTCTTAACCAGTTAACCCATGGAGCCCCTGGTAAGAGAACCTCTCCACAGGGCTTTCTCCTACTGCTCTCTTCCAGCATTCAATCATGACCCTGATAACCACCCCTTACCTTTTTTTTTTTGCAGGCTGTTTTATTTTTTTTTTATTTTTAATTATTATTTTTTCCATTTATTTATAAACCCCTTATCTTTAATTATACGCCAATATCACTCACTGTAACATAAGTTACATGTACTCATCATTTCACACCCTCTGACGGAAGAAATTTTCACATAATGAGGTACAGGGAAGTCATTAGGGCATATATGATTTAACTTGAACTTTATGCTAACTGAAATACTCTGTCTTGGACTTCCCTGGTGGTCCAGTGGTTAAGAATCTTTCTGCCGATGCAGGGGACACAGGTTCAATCCCTGATCCAGGAAGATCCCACATGCCATGGGACAACTCAGTGCCTACACCTCAATACTGAGCCCACACTCTCGAGCCCGTGCTCTGCAAGAAGCAGAGCCACTGCAACAGAGCAGCCTCTGCTCGCCACAACTAGAGAGCGTGCACGGGCAGTGCAAAGACCCAGCACAGCCAAAACTAATTAAAAAAACACTGTCTTATAGCCTGTCAAACATACGTTGTACATCTGCTTTAGCCATTATAGAAGCATGTCCCTCATCTTCCTGTCTTACAAAGGATTAAGTCAGAACCCACTGCAGTCACCCACTGAAGGGCACTGAGGATGGGAAAAACAGGATGAAACATTCTATGCTTTGGATAAAGGGGCTTCTAGATAAGATGCATATTTAAGAATTTCAAGGATCCCAGATTCCTGCATCTCCCCATAGATGAAAAATCACTAAAAGCATTAACTCGAGATGTCTGTTCTTTGTGATTAGCAGTAATCTTTTACCAAAACATATGCTTGTCTACATGTATTTCCCAGCCAAAAAAAAAAAAAAAAAGTATGTACTGGTCCTCCACTACCTCTTAGTAGCTCTGAGGGGGCTGCTCCAGAGAGTTGTTTCCTGGGCTACAGTCCTCAGTTTGGCTTGAATAAAACTCTTCTCTATTCTTATTATAGATTGTTTATTGATTACTTGCATCAACACCTCCAACAGCATAACCTGACCTGCCCATATGCCTAACACTTCACAACTCCACCAAGATAATGTTCGAGACCCTCCACATTTCAGATAAATTTTGGCTAATGCTGTACAGTGGGGGAGGGAGGCTTCCCAGGCAGTTCAGTGGTAAGGAATCCACCTGCCAATGCAAGGAGACACACGAGACACAGGTTCAACCCCTGGGTCAGAAAGATCCCCTGGAGAAGGAAACGGCAACCCACTCCAGTATTCTTGCCTTGGAGAACCCCAGGGACAGAGGAGACTGGCAGGCTACGGTCCACAGGGTTGCAAAGAGTCGGACACAGCTGAGCACACATGCACCATCACCCGCCATACAATGGGGACCTTAATTAAGGGCCAGTCTACGGTCACTCCCCGTACCTCTATTAGGGGAAACACACTGACTGATACCACCCACCCTGGCCAGGTACCACACTAGCCATTTTCATGAGTTATTTTATGACAGGAGGTCCTGGCAAGGAACATGGAACTAACAAGCCACCACCAGCCGCAAGAGTTCAGGAAAGGTCAAAATGAGATGCCACGTGTCTTACCACCTCCCAGAATCCTCCTTGCTGGCACCCATCTTGGCTGAGCAATATGTGCACCCCCTGGAAAGACCCTGAGTCAGAATGATCAGCTGGAGACAACCCGGAAACTGATCCCATCACCATAAAACCCGAGACTGTGAGCCATGTGTCACAGCAGCTCTCCCGGGTTTCCTTACCCTCCTGCTCTCTGCCCAGGGGTCCCTTCCCAATAAAGTATCTTACTCTGTCAGCACATGTGTCTCCTTGGACAATTCATTTCCAAGTGTTAGATAAGAGGCCACTCTTAGGCCCTGGAAGGGGCCTCACTTCCTGCAACACTTCTGTTTGTATTCCTCTTTTACACATTGTAAAATACTCTATGCTGTTTAGGGCAACTTACGCCATACTCTCTAAAAATCTCCACCTTTCTATCAACACCCCAAACTTTCTTTAATATGTCAAAACATCAGAGGACTAATTGTAAGTATTTTTAAATTTTCTGTGTATTATGATATTTTGGTATGTTACAAAACCTTTCTGGCTGGGAAGAAACCATCCCTTCCAGGGCTGGACATTTTAAGAGAGAGCAAAAAGCCCAGCTAGAAGCATGCCTCTGATGTGCAAACTAACAAATTCAAAGCCATACCTCCTCCATCTGGCCTGTACTCACCCTCTCCCTCCCTCCCCAGCAATATTTCCCATCTTAATCATCCCAGGGCCAGGGCCAGGCAACTAGGGACCACCCCTGCAGTCCAAAGCCCACCAAAATTATTCAAGCTAGCCAACCCTCAACGGCTCACTCTGCCCTGCCTCGCCCCAACCCCGAGTCTCTTGCCTCCTGACTGCCCTTGTCCCTTCCCCACGTGGCCCTGCGTGGGACGCTGTGGCCTGGGCACCTCCCGTCTCTGGGACGCGTACAGTGTGAGCGCCCCACTACAAGGTACACTGATTACTGTAACGTAAGCACCTGACTTTAAGCTTTAGACAGCTGAGGCGCCCATTTCAAAGACATCAATTTTCATTTGAGCTATTTTTACTCTAGACCTGGGGCCTTAAGAGGCTCTGCTGTATTTTCCTAAGCAAGGACCAAGGTGGGGGTGTGGTCAGGGCAGGAGACATAGTTGGCAAGTTCTCATTAGTTTGGCTTCACTTGAAAAAACGGTTTCAAGAAACTGCCAGTGAAATGAAAGACTGAATTACCCAATCGTGAAGAAAAGAAACTTGCTCTTTCTGGCCACAAGGTGTCCTCAGGCATCTGAGAACCTAGTGCAAGTGTCTGGAGGACTGACCCAGAGACACAAGCTATACAGGCTGATCGCCTAGTGCTCTAAGCACTGGGTGGTTTTAGACTGTTGGAGGGAGAAACCCAGACATGTAAGAGTTGAACCGAGTCAAGGGTAACTCCTTGGGGAGTCGGACTAAGAAGCTGAATGCATTTGATTCACCATACTGTCCTCAGAGTTGTTCAGAGGCTTCCCTGGTGATCCAGGGGCTAACCCTCTGCTCTCCCAATGCAGGGGGTCTGGGTTCCATGCCTGGTCTGGGAACTAGATCCCACATGCTACAACTGAGAGTCTGCATGCAACTCAAGAAGAAAATGGCCACCCACTCCAGTATTCTTGCCTGGGAAATCCCATGAACAGAGGAGCCTGGCGGGCTACAGTCCATGGGGTTGCAAGAGTCAGACACGACTGAGCAGCTAAACTACCACCAAAATCCCATGTGCCTCAAGTAAGACTCAGTGTGGTCAAAACAGACAGATAGAAATAAATGTCTTTTTAAGTTGGTTAGATCATATCTAAATTAGGCAACCAAATCAAGAATGGGAAGTCATGCATGCCTCAAAGGCCCAACAGCTCCTTGACAGACAGGCACCTATGGGAACCTCAGCTGTGTTTATATGTAACACTTAAGGATCTGACACTTCCAAGTAATTTTTTTTTTTACTTCCAAGTATTTAAATAAATGGCAAGTCAAAAAATAACTTCTCCCTGAGATGGCCCAAATGAGGCACTTTTGACTTACCTAAATTAGAAAAAGCTAGTAGGGACATCCCTGGTGGTCTGGTGGTTAAGAATCCGCCTTGCAGTGCGGGGGTTGTGAGTTTGATCCCTGACCGGGGAACTAAGATCTCACATGCCTTGGAGCAACTAAACCCACTGCAACTACTAAGCCCTCACGCCACAACTAGAGTCTGTGCACCGCAAGGAAAGACCCCACACTTTGCAACTACAATCTGATGCAGTCAAGTAAATATTTAAGTATTTTTTCAAAAAAGAAAACAAACAGGTAGGCAAAAATCTGTCAGTGCAAACAAAGGTCGAGAGACACTATTTTTGATTATTTCAAAAGATTTGAAAAGACATTGCAAACAACACTCTAGCATGGCTCCAGAGAGTTTTCTGTACCATCGGAAAGATCCAATACTACACTCTATTTCTTTTTTTTTTTCTTTAACACTATTTCCTTTTAAAGAAGGATTAGATGAAGAATAGGCATGACTGTTTAAAAGATATGAACTTGATTAGCCTACTCTGCATTCTAATGTGTTTGTCACTATTGGTGACCAACTCGCCAAAACCTCACAGAAAGGAGAAAAAGAAAGGTGCCACATTATGAAACCACCCGGCCCAAATTTCAGTTCGTTTTGAAAAGAATCACATCTGTTTTTAATGCAAAAAAACCTGGACATTTTAAAAGAGACTGCCATGTGCGACTCCCCTGGCAGTCCAGTGGTTAAGACTCCGAGCTTCCAATGCAGAGGGCTCAGGGTTCAATTGTTGGTCAGGGAACTAAGATCCTACATGCGGTGTGGCAAGGCCAAAAATAAAATTAAAAAAGACTGCCACAGGTTTAAATTAGATTCAGGACATGATGAGTTTAATATGGAACAGGGTGCTCTAAGGACTATGAGAAGGTATTCCCTCTCCTCACAAACACCTCAGGGGAAACTGAAATAATATTCAGAGGGGCAACTTCTAAATTCTAAGGCCCTTGTAGACATGGGGGCAACCTTATCCATTCTCAGCCCTACCCTCATTCACTGCCCTCTCCCTCAGAGTAAACAGTCAATTCAAATGACAGGTGTTTCTAATTTACCTATGCATTTTAAAATCAGAAACATAATATTCCAGTTAGAACTATCTCAGGAAGACACGTGTTCCTTTTGGTGAAATGCACTCCAATTCATTTGATAGGATGAGCCCTCTTAGAGGCATGAAATGCCCATACGGCCTGAAGGGTGAAGTGATTTTAGAGTTAGAAAACTCCAGTGTAGACCAGAACATAATGACAAAGAAAACGATGGCTGGGAAAACAAAAGCTCAGACAGATAAGGGGAAATGGACGACTCAGTTACAAGTGCCTGAGGAATTATGGTCATTGTCCTCCTCAGAATTTGGGAAAATCAAGTCAGCCACTTCAATCAGAATAACTACTGATGGGGCTTCCCTGGCGGTCCAGTGGTTAGGGCACCTCACTTTCACTTCAGGGGGCATGACTTTGATGCCTGGTGGGGGTACTAAGATCTAACATGCTGCTCAACAGAGCCAAAAATAAATAAAAAGCAACTTAAAAATAACAATTATTGGCAATCCCAAGCCTCTACCCCGTATTTGGCAATAACTAGTTTTTTTCCTAAATATTTTTTTACTTGCCTGTGCCAGGTCTTCATTTAGGCCTAGAGAAATCTAGTTCCCTGACCAGGGATGGAACCTGGGCCCCTTACACTGTGAGTGCAGGCTTAGCCACCGGGGAAGTCCCGATAAAACCTATTTAGACCAGAGGCATTCTTGTTATTCAGAAATTCCTTGAGAATGAACTTAGAATTCCTCATACTAGTCCTTGCAATACCCCTTTTTGCTGGCAAGGAAGTCAAATGCAAAAGGACCTGAGGGTTGTAAATAACATTGCGATTCCTCGCTGCCCTGTGGTTCCTAATCCTCATACCCTACTCTCAGCCATTCCAGCAGACATTTGTTATTTTGCAGTAAGAGACCTATGCAGTGCGTTCTTTAGTATTCTGGTGTAAAAGAAAAGCCAACGTCTTTTTGACTTTACATGGGGAGACCATCTGAACACCTAGATGCCACAAGAATATATTGAAAGCCCTACTTATTTTTCTCAAATACTTAAAAGCTGATTGGGCTGATGGACACTTTCCCAATGACTGTTTTAACTCATTATGTAGATGATTTGCTTTTGTGGTATAGAACTGAACAGAGAAACTGCGCTCTGTTACAAGAGTTAGCCTCTAAGGGACATAAGGTATCCAAAGAAGAACTGTTAACTGACTCTCAAAAAATTAAGGAAATCCTGGCTTCCTTGCTTCCCAGAACAAAGCAGCAGCTCAGAGGGGCTTCCCTGGTGGTTCAGTGGTTCAGAATCTGCCTGCCAGTGTGGGGGACACAGGTTTGATTCTTGGTCCTGCAATAAGAGCAGCCATTGCAATGAGAAGCCCTAGCACCACAACTAGAGAGTAGCCCCCACTAACTGCAACTCGAGAAAGCCTGCACACAGCAGCGAGGACTCAGCACCGCCAAAAATGACTTTTTTTGAATTTGGAAAAAAAAAAGAAAGAAACAGCAGAGAGGATTTCTAGGTCTGACTGCATACTGTAGGAACAGAATATCTAATTTGTCCCTCATGCCCCAATTCCTCTATGTGTTACTAAAATTCTAATGGACCAGTTAGACTTGAACTAACGTCTAAAGTCTAACGGCTGCACGGTGCTGGGGTGGCGGTGAGGAGCTACCCCACGTCCAAGGACAAAGGAGAAGTCCTAGCAAGACGGCAGGAGGGGCGAATTCAGGTTTAGAATCAAACCCCATTCCCACCAGAGATGCTCAGAGGGCTCAAACAAGCCTTGCACACACCAGGACCCAGGGACCCCACAGAGACTGAGGCAGAACTGTGTCTGAGCATCTCCTGTGGAGGTGGGGTCAGCAGTGGACTGCCAGAGGGACCGGGCTCTGGGTGCAGCAGACCTGGGTATGGCATAAGCCCTCTTGGAGGAGGTCTCCATTAACCCACCATAGAGCTGCCAGAGGAGAAGGCAATGGCACCGCACTCCAGTACGCTTGCCTGGAAACTCCCATGGACAGGGGAGCCTGGTAGGCGGCAGTCCATGGGGTCGCTAAGAGTCAGACATGACCGAGCAACTTCACTTTCACTTTTGCCTTTCATGCACTGGAGAAGGAAATGGCAAACCACTCCAGTGTTCTTGCCTGGAGAATCCCAGGGACGGGGGAGCCTGGTCTCCGTCTATGGAGTCGCACAGAGTCGGACACGACTGAAGCAACTTAGCAGCAGCAGCGGCAGCAGCAGAGCTACCAGAACTTACACAGGACTGGGAAACAGACTCTTGGACAGCACAAACAAAACCTTATGTGCACCAGGACCCAGGAGAAAGGAGCAGTGACCCCACAAGAGACTGACCCAGAATTGCCTGGGAGCATCCACGTCCCCAGCAGAGGCGTGGGTCGGTGGTGGCCTGCTGCAGGGTTCAGGGCACTGAGTGTGGCAGGACTTGCATGGGATCTTTTGAAGGAGGTTGCCATTATCTTCATTATCTCCACCAGTTTGGCCCCAGGTAAATAGCCTGGAGGGAACACAGCTCCACTCAGAAAATTGGATTAAAGATTTACTGAGCATGACCCCTCCCATCAGAACAAGACCCAGTTTCCCCCTCAGTCAGTCTCTCCCATCAGGAAGCTTCCATAAGCCTCTTATCCTTTTCCATCAGAGGGCAGACAGACTGAAAACCACAATCACAGGAAACTAACCAATCTGATCACATGGACCACAGCCTTGTCTAACTCAATGAAATTATGAGCCAAGTCATGCAGGGCCACCCAAGACAGACGGGTCATGGTGGAAAGTTATGACAAAATGTGGTCCACTGGAGAAGGGAATGGCAAACCACTTCAGCATTCTTGCCTTGAGAGCCCCATGAACAGTATAAAAAGGCAAAATGATAAGACACTGAAAGATGAACTCACCAGGTCAGTAGGTGCCCAATACACTGATGGAGATCAGTGGAGAAATAACTCCAGAAAGAATAAAGAGACATAGCCAAAGCAAAAACAACACCCAGTTGTGGATGTAACTGGTAATGAAAGTAAAGTCTGATGCTGTAAAGAGCAATAATGCATAGGAACCTGGAATGTTAGGTCCATGAATCAAGGCAAATTGGAAGTGGTCAAATAGGAGATGGCAAGAGTGAATGTCAACATTTTAGGAATCAGTGAACTAAAATGGGCTGGAATGGGTGAATTTAATTCGGATGACCATTATATCTACTACTGTGGGCAGGAATCCCTTAGAAGAAATGGACTAGCCATCATGGTCAACAAGAGTCCAAAATGCAGTACTTGGATGCAATCTCAAAAATGACAGAAAGATCTCCATTTGTTTCCAAGGCAAACCATTCAATATCACAGTAATTCAAGTCTATGCCCCGACCAGTAATGCTGAAGAAGCTGAAGTTGAACAGTTCTATAAAGACCAACAAGACTTTCTAGAACTAACACTCTAAAAAGATGTCCTTTTTATCATAGGGGACGGGGATGCAAAAGTAGGAAGTCAAGAAACACCTAGAGTAATAGGCAAACTTGGCCTTGGAGTACGGAATGAAGCAGGGCAAAGGCTAATAGAGTTTTGCCAAGAGAATACACTGGTCATAGCAAACACTCTTTTCCAACAACACAAGAGAAGACTCTACACATGGACATCACCAGATGGTCAACACCGACATCAGATAGATTATATTCTTTGCAGCCAAAGATGGAGAAGCTCTATACAGTCAGCAAAAACAAGACTGGGAGCTGACTGTGGCTCAGATCATGAACTCCTTATTGCCAAATTCAGACTGAAATTGAAGAAAGTAGGAGAAACCACAAGACCATTCAGGTATGACCTAAATCAAATCCCTTATGATTATAAGGAAGTGAGAAATTGATTCAAGGGATTAGGTCTGATAGACAGAGTGCCTGATGAACTATGGATGGAGGTTTGTGACACAGTACAGGAAACAGGGATCAAGACCATCCCCAAGAAAAAGAAATGCAAAAAGGCAAAATGGTTGTCTGAGGAGGCCTTACAAATAGCTGTGAAAAGAAGAGAAGCAAAAAGCAAAGGAGAAAAGAAAGATATACCCACCTAAATGCAGAGTTCCAAAGAATAGCAAGGAGAGATAAGAAAGCCTTCCTCAGGGATCAATGCAAAGAAATAGAGGAAAACAACAAAATGGGAAAGACTAGAGATCTCTTCAAGAAAATTAGAGATACCAAGGGAACATTTCATGCAATGATGGGTTCAATCAAGGACAGAAAAGGTATGGACCTGACAGAAGCAGAAGATATTAAGAAGAGGTGGCAGGAATACACAGAACTGTACAAAAAGATCTTCACGACCCAGATAATCACGATGGTATGATCACTCACCTAGAGCCAGACATCCTGGAACACGAAGTCAAGTGGGCCTTAGAAAGCATCACTACGAACAAAGCTAGTGGAGGTGATGGAATTCCAATTGAGCTATTTCAAATCCTAAAAGATGATGGTGTGGAAGTGCTGCACTCAATATGCCAGCAAATTTGGAAAACTCAGCAGTGGCCACAGGACTGGAAAAGGTCAGTTTTCATTCCAGTCCCAAAGAAAGGCAATCCCAAAGAATGCTCAAACTACCGCACAATTGCACTCACCTCACACACTAGCAAAGTAATGCTCAAAATTCCCTAAGCCAGGCTTCAGCAATACATGAAATGTGAATTTCCAGATGTTCAAGCTGGTTTTAAAAAAGGCAGAGGAACCAGAGATCAAATTGCCAACATGCGCTGGATCATCAAAAAAGCAAGAGAATTCCAGAAAAACATCTCTTTCTGCTTTATTGACTATGCCAAAGCCTTTGACTGTGTGGATCACAACAAACTGTGGAAAATTCTTCAAGAGACAGGAATACCAGACCACCTGACCTGCCTCTTGAGAAACCTATATGCAGGTCAGGAAGCAACAGTTAGATCTGGACATGAAACAACAAACTGGTTCCAAATAGGGAAAGGAGTACATCAAGGCTGTCAAACTGTCACCCTGCTTATAACTTACATGCAGAGTACATCATGAGAAACGCTGGGCTGGAAGAAGCACAAGCTGGAATCAAGACTACCTGGAGAAATATCAATAACCTCAGATATGCAGATGACACTACCCTCATGGCAAAAAGTAGAAAAGAACTAAAGAGCCTCTTGTTGAAACTGAAAGAGGAGAGTGAAAAAGTTGGCTTAAAGCTCAACATTCAGAAAACTAAGATCATGGCATCTGGTCCCATCACGTCATGGCCAAGAGATGGGGAAACAATGGAAACAGTGACAGACTTTATTTTTGAGGGCTCCAAAATCACTGCAGATGGTGACTGCAACCATGAAATTAAAAGACGCTTACTCCTTGGAAGGAAAGTTATGACCAACCTAGACAGCATATTAAAAAGCAGAGACATTGCTTTGCCAACAAGGGTCTGTCTAGTCATGGCTATGGTTTTTCCAGTAGTCATGTATCGATGTGAGAGTTGGACTGTAAAGAAAGCTGAGCACTGATGAATGGATGTTTTTGAACTGTGGTGTTGGAGAAGCCTCTTGAGAGTCCCTTGGACTGCAAGGAGATCCAACCAGTCCATCCTAAAGGAAATCAGTCCTGAATGTTCACTGGAAGGACTGATGCTGAAGCTGAAACTCCAATACTTTGGCCACCTGATACAAAGAACTGACTCATTGGAAAAGACCCTAATGCTAGGAAATACTAAAGGTGGGAGGAGAAGGTGATGACAGAGGATGAGATGGTTGGATGGCATCACCAACTCAATGGATGTGAGCTTGAGTAAACTCTGGGAGTTGGTGATGGACAGGGAGGCCTGGCGTGCTGCAGTCCACGGAGTCGCAAAGAGTCAGACATGACTGAATGACTGAACTGAACTGAACAGGCCAGACCTAACTGAATGCACAACAGAAGAAAAGTCTATACAGTAAAATCTGCATTGGCTCAAGAATAAGGCCATCCTAACTATAAGCTTGGAGAAGGCGATGGCAACCCACTCCAGTACTCTTGCCTGGAAAATCCCATGGACGGAGGAGCCTTGTAGGCTGCAGTCCATGGGGCCGCTAAGAGTCGGACATGACTGAGCGACTTCACTTTCACTTTTCATTTTCATGCACTGGAGAAGGAAATGGCAACCCACTCCAGTGTTCTCGCCTGGAGAATCCCAGGGACGAGGGAGCCTGGTGGGCTGCCGTCTATGGGGTCGCACAGAGTCGGACACGACTGAAGCGACGCAGCAGCAGCAGCAACTATAAGTTACCAATTTTATCTTTTCTGGGCATGTAGATGAGGGAAACACCCTAGGGATGTTAACTCTGAGGCATGGTGACTAGCATCAGCCCACAAGATATTAGAGTCAGGAGCCAGATTCAGTAGTAAAAGACCTCCCACCCTTTAGGGGGGAGTCATTTCAGTGACCACTCTCTTGTGCAAAGCTAGTGAAGAACTTAGGATGGTGTCTCTCTTGACTATCTCCACTCAGTTGAACCTCTTGAATTCTCATCACACTTGGCATTATTGTGTGAGTCAACTCTCTTCTCACGAGGTATGGTTGCTTTCTTTACCTAATATTATTGTGGCTCGATGCAGTAATCTTGACCATGCAACTTTACTTCCAGCAACCCAGGATGATAATGACCATGACTGTCCTATGCTAACTCATTACCTTCTTACAAGATGACTTAACAAGAAATTCCTATTGATGCTGCTAACTTAATTTAACATAGGGATTTCACTTAAAGGATGTATGGGGACATCACCTAGCTGGATATGCAATAATATCCACAGTGGACATAATTGAAAGCTCTTATTTACCAGGCTCAAAGTTGGCACAACAGGCTGTATTAATTGCTCTGTACAGAGCTTGCCAGCTAGCTAAGGATTAAGTAGTGAGTATTTACATTGACAGCTACTCTGCTTTAGGAGTAGCTCTTGATTTTGGAATCCTCTCAAAGAGAAGGGTACTTCTTATTTCCTCAGGCCAACACATAAAGAGTGAGAAGCTAGTGTCAGAATTTTATTAGACTCTATACAATTACCTAAACAATTGGACATTATTAAAATACCTGGATATTTCAAATTTGATTCAATAGAGGCTACAGAGAATTCACTGACATGGCTGCTAAAGGAGGTGCTTTAAGTTCTATTTCTGTCCAGCTTCAAGAATGTCTGCTGCTCAAACCTGACCCCCAATGTAACTGTTAGGAAAACTTCTACAGGCTCACAACTCAGTACTGGGGACTTCCCTGGTGGTCCAGTGGTAAAGAACCCACCTGTCAGTGCTGGGGACATGGGTTTGGCCCCAGATCCTGGAAGATCCTACATGCCGTGGGGCAGCTAAGCCTGTGCACGTAACTCCTGAGCCCACACACCAAGAGCCCGTGCCCCACAACAAGAGGAGCCGCCACAATGAGAAGCCTGTGCACTGCAGTTAGAGAGGAGCCTCTGCTAGAGCAACTAGAGAGACTCCGAAGGCAGCAATGAAGACCCAGTGCAGCCAAAAATAAAAGCAAAAATTTGAAAATTTCAAATTAAAAAAACTTAGTACCAGAAGATGAGAAATAAATACAGAAAAAGAAAGGTGGATTCTTTGACCCACCTCACGAGTATGGCTTGGGCCAAGTAAGAGACTTTTAGTGCCCATAGGAGCTGTTACCCTTATTCTAGCATGTATCTTCCCTGGCCCATTTGGCTCCTGAAAAAATAATTTTATGGGGGAAACAGGTCGGTGCTCCCTTGAGCCGGCCTGCTGTTCCAACAGCATCTCCCACTCTAGTAAACTTTATTTCCCTCTCAAAAAAAATAATAATTTTATGAGGGAAACAGTGTATGTGGAGGCCCTCCCCTATGGGAGAACTTCCCACAGGACACACACTCGATGCACTAGTTGCCCTAAGTATAATCTCAGAAAACCACCCCATGAGTCACAAGGTCACCTTCTCTTCCTAAAGACCACTTGATTTACGGCAATTGGACTTTGTCCAAATGCCACCATCTTAAGGATACAAATATATTTTGGTAATGATCTGTGTCTTCACACTGATTGAAGCTTCTCCCTGAACAAGAGCAACAGATTAAACAGAAAATGAACTGCTATTGGGGGCTTCCCTGGTGGCTCAGCGGTAAAGAATCCACCTGCAATGCAGGAGTTGCAGGAGCTACGAGTTCTATCCCTGGGCAACCCACTCCAGTATTCTTGCCTTGACAATCCCAAGGACAGAGGCGCCTGGCAGGCTACAGTCCACAGGGTCACAGAGTTGGACACAACTGAGCGACTGAGCACACACAGAAACTGCTACTGGAAAAAATATTTCGTTTGGGGGATCCCTTCTGAGTTGCATACTGACTGAAGGACTCACTTCACCTAACAAATAACTAAATCAATTTCTAATATTTGGCCAATGATACAGAATGCTCAGTGTACTTACATTCCCCAACCTTCGGGACTGGTGGAAAGAACTAACACCACCATCAAAACTCAATTATCAAAACTCTCACAGACTTTCATGGCCAAAAGCTCTCCCTTTGGTTCTTCTCAAACTTAGGTCCACTCTTTTGGGTAAAACATCAATTGTCTCCTTTTGAAATAATTACTGGGCAATCTATGTGCTTAGATGAAGGCATGTATGAACCAGTATTACTGAAAGGTGATACATTACTGTCAAGGGCTCAGAAAAGCACTTAAAAGAAAATGAAAAACTAGTAACTATTATCACAGCAAGCACCTGGGAGACAAAGACCTTAAGGACCACAGGACCTGGAGATTTTGTCTACTGGAAAAGACACCAGATAAAGGACTCTTTGTGCTTCCTGGCGGCTCAGTAGTAAAGAATCTGCCTGCTGATGCGGGAGACAATGGGTTCGATCCCTGGGTTGGGAAGATAGCCTGAAGAAGGAAATGGCAACCCACTCCAGTATTCTTGCCTGGAAAATCCCATGGACAGAGGAGCCTGCTGGCCTACAGTCCCTGGGGTCTCGAAAGAGTAGACACGACTTAGAGACCAAACCAACAACAAAGGACTCTTTACAGCCACAGTGAAAGGGGCGATAGCTTACGGGGGTCAGTGTCAGGTTCATGACCTCCAAAGGAGAAGATTTCACTCCAGAACCAAAAACGCACTCAGCCACTCACAGCTTTGTGCAGCAGAGATTTTATTAAAGTGAAAGGACAGAGAAAGCTTCTGACACAGACATCAGAAGTGGGTAGAGAGAGTACCCACCATGGTTGACCTAAGCAGAGCATTATATACGTTTTCAATTGGTTACTAGTAATAGATCAAAAGAATATCTCAAGGTCATAAAGCTCTCACCAGACCCTCTCCTGCAACACACATCTTGAGATAACATCAGTACAAGATTAGCCAGAAGGAACAGGGTTCATGTCCTCAAGAACGATACACTGCTGTTATTTAGTCATTAACATGGAGCCTACCTAAGACAAAGAATGTACATTATACCTCCTTCTTAAGGGGGTCTTGGACTCCTTATCAACCTGCAGAAAGTTAACTGTTTATCAGGGACCATATCAGGTATTACTAACAAATTCTGGTGCTCCAAACCTTAAAGGAGTAAGCTCTTGGATTCATATTTATCACCTTAAAAAGACTTCTCCCAGGACTTCCCTGGTGGTCCAGTGGCTAAGAATCTGCCTTGCAATTCAGGTGATATAGGTTCAATTCCTGGTCAAGGAACTGAGATCCCATGTTCTGAGAGCAACTGAGCCCACACTGCAACTACTGAAGCTTACGTGCTGCAACAAAAGATCCCACATAATGCAATGAAGACCACAACTAAGGCCTGATGCAGCCAAATATATAAAATGTTTTTAGTTAAAAAAATAAAAATAAAAAGACCTCTCCTGAATGGATACAACTCAAATGTCCCTTCCTGACACCCAGCTTCTACTCACCAGCACTAGTAGATCAGAATGAGAAGGTGACACCTGAAGTAAACAGTTGATCCAAGACAAGGCCTGTCTAATGATAACTTTGATTTCTTACATTTCTGCTTATGAGCCAAATGTATTTTTCTTGGGTTCAATCAGATGCAAGCATCAAAATCAATCCAATTGCTGGGTTTTTGGCCAATTACTTACATCCAGCACTTCCAAATTACCCTGATGGATTTTACCTCTCCGGGGTTCAGACTGGCTAGTCCTTAGGGATTTTATCTTACCAGAACCTCTAGTACCAAGCAAGCTACAGCTGATATTGAGAGAGTCAATTCCTAGGAAAGTTGATAGTAAGTCCAGGGTCCCGAGCGGGAGAAAGGGGTCCAAGGCTCTCAAGGAAGAGAAAAGGACAAACACTCTTTTTCTACATTGCTTTGTCTTAGTCGATATAACAATGTATCTTGCTTAAGGACATGTTTCTCCTTAACAAGAACCTTCTGACTAATCCTGTTATCTTAACAGGTATGTTGTGGGAATGGGTCTGGTAAGATCTTTCATTGTTAGTTCCAATCTTGTTAATTTAAGATGCATGCTGTGGGAGTGAGTCTGGTAAAAGTATATAAGGCATTAATAAGACAAGTGGGGGGTACACTCTCCATCCCCCTTCTGATGTCTGTGTCAGAAGCTTTCTCTGGACCTTTTTATACTTTAATAAAACTCTGCTACACAAAAGCTCTCGAGTTATCAAGCCTGGTCCCTGGTCCTGAAGCTAAATCTCCTTCAGAGATCATGTAAGCTATCAGTATTACTCGTTAGGGCCCTCTTATGTGGCCAACTAGTGACACCTGTTCTGAAAGTTTCCGTCGTTGAAACTGAGTAAAGGCACTCAGTCGTGTCCGACTCTGCGACCCCACAGACTGCAGCCTACCAGGCTCCTCTGTCCACGGGATTTTCCAGGCAAGGATACTGGAGCGAGTTGCCATTTCCTTCTCCAGAGGATCTTCCTGACCCAGGGATCAAACCCAGGTCTCCTGCATTGTAGTTAGAGGCTTTCCAGTCTGAGCCACCAGGGAAGTCACACCTGTTCTGAACCTGACCATAAATATTCCTTTTCACTAGATGTTACTAGGCCCCAGTCAGAACAACATGCTTGAGTTAAACCTAAAAATGCAGCCCATCTTTTTGGTGGTGTTATTGCCCAGTTAGGGAATGAATTTATTTGGCAATTCCAGGATGAAGTGAAGTGAAGTCGCTCAGTCATGTCCGACTCTTTGCGACCCTGTGGACTGCAGCCCACCCGGCTCCTCTGTCCATGGGATTCTCCAGGCAAGAATACTGGAGTGGGTTGCCATTTCCTTCTCCAGGGGATCCTCCCGACCCAGGGATCGAACTCAGGTCTACCCGCATTGCAGGCAGACGCTTTAACCTCTGAGCCACCAGGGAAGCCCAACTCCAGGATAAGGCCACCTAAATACGAAGGCCTCTCTTTGCTGGGAACAAACCAAGTATACCAAAGACAATCAACCCAACAATATGAGTAAAATAGGGTGAATACTGCCTGAAAACTGTCGACATACTATAACTTTAAGAACCAGTGATTCGAGACTTCCCTGGTGGTCCAGTGGTTAAGACTCTGAGCTCCCAGTGTAGGGGACCCAGGTTTGATCCCTGATCCAGGAACTAGATCCCATATGCCACAACTAAGAGCCCACATGCTGCAACTAAGACCCAACACAGCCAATTAAATTTAAAAACAAAAAACAGTGATTCGAGACTGCCATAGCAGTCCACTAGCTGGGACTCCATGCTTCCATCACAGTGAAATGAAAGTCACTCAGCCGTGTACAACTGTGGAATTATCCAGGCCAGAACAGTGGAGTGGGTAGCCGTTCCCTTCTCCAGGGGATCTTCCGAACCCAGGGATCGAACCCAGGTCTCCCACATGGCAGGTGGATTCTTAACCAGCTGAGCCACCTGGGAAGCCCAATACTGGAGTGGGTAGCCTATCCCTTCTCCAACGGGGATCTTCCCGACCCAGGAATCAAACCAGAGTCTCCTACACTGCAGGCGGATTCTTTACGAGCTGAGCTATCAGGGAACCCCTATAGGTGAGATCTTACCATACCACAGGGGGCATGGTAAGATCCCACATATCATGCAGTGCAGCCAAAAAATTTAAAAAAAAAACAAAAAACCGTGACTAGAACTGCCTGGTTGGGAGAGCCAGGAACACACTGGGTGACTCCTAATAAGACCCAATGGATCACTGGAACAAATTTAAGATCTTGGTTTCCCCCAGGTTGGCTAGGAAAATGCATAGTTGATTTCCCTTGAGCCCAGGGTCAACTACGGAAACACCTTGGAAAATAACCCCTGCCAATCTGCCTTTAATGGGAGCGCATTGGGTTCAATCAGTTTTCCATTGGTGTGATCATCTGGCCGAGATATTTGTTCCTTCACTTGGAGAAGGTGTTATTATTCACATAAGTGAAAGTTGAAAGTCAAAGTCGCTCAGTCATGTCAGACTCTTTGCGATCCCAAGGACTATACAGTCCATAGAATTCTCCAGGTTAGAATACTAGCAGGTAGCCTTTCCCTTCTCCAGGGGATCTTCCGAACCCAGGGACTAAACCCAGGTCTCCCACATTGCAAGCGGATTCTTTACCAACTGAGCCACAAGGGAAGCCTTTACTCACATAAAGGCTTTAACAAAATGTACCCAGCAAGCCTTGAATAACAGTAATCAAGCTATTGGTGTGCTCAACTTGTCCCATGATGAAAAAAGCAGTCCTACAGAATCGTTTGTCTCTGGATATTTTAACTGCTTTCCAATGGGGAACTTGAACTATCAAACTATGTTTTGACACCTGATGAGTTTTCTAATATAACCTGTGTTATACACACATGAAGAATCAAATTTCTGCTCTGAATGATCCTCTTCCCAATTTTAGGGAAACTACTAGGACAATGGTTTGGTTCAGGAGGATCCTGGTTTAAATCTTTACTGGTGACATTGTTACTCCTACTCATGATTTTGATTATCTTTTGTATAAGTTATAAAGTGGCTGTTTCTTGCCTTCTGTGCTATGCATTTCCTACTCCTACTAAGATAATGACATCTAAACAACTTGAAACTATTGATCACATGATTGTATCTTTAGTTCTCTACGAAATAATGGACACGCACAATGCACATGCATGGTGAAACTAGCCTAAAAGTCCTGTTGGACAACTTTTCGGGTGACAAAGCCAGGGAGGGGCAGTGCTGACAGGACAGATCAGCCATGAAAGTTTACCAAGAAGAACGTCCAACCAAAGGACTTCCCGTAAGAAAGACAACCAGAGAGGCACAAGGATTCCATGTGACGTAGTTCTGGGTGGTTATTCTCAGCTTTCTCTCATGTAAAAATATCCACAGACAAGAAGTAAATCTGTAAAATAAGCATACGTCCTTGGCTCTGTGGGAAAAATGGTAATTAAAACTCTGCATCTGGGACTTCCCTGGTGGTCCAGTGGCTAAGACTCCATGCTCCCAAAGCAGGGGGCCGGGGTTCCAGCCCCCGGTCAGGGAACTAGATCCACAAGGCGAAACTTAATTCGCAAGCTACAACTAAAGATTCTGCTTGCACAAAAAAGATGGAAGAGTCCACGTGCTGCAATTAAGACCTAACGCAACCAAATAAACAAACATCAAAATAAAACAAAATACTGCGTCCACTTGAATGCACCAAGAGCACAACTATTGGATGATAATGACATCATGACTGGAGGACCAACGCTTGCGTTTCAAAAAGTGGGATGGGTTCTGGACATTCAGGCATTTATTGCCAGCCCTGGGAAGAGCTAGACCCGGGCGCCCGGGGGCGGGGCAGGGGGGTGTAGGGGCATGAGTTTGAGCCCTGCTTTCCAAACATTTGGAAAACTCAGGAGAAAACGGGACTGAGGACAGCCCCCGCTCCCCGCCCCAGAGACCACAGCGCCTCCCACGCACGAACCCACGGTGACTGAGTCCGGACTGTCCTTTGTTGACCTTTCCCGTGGTCACCGCACGCTACGGGGCGGACAACGGCAGGCTGCGGGCACCGAGAGGCTCCAGTCCTGGAGACAACGCTGCCGGGTGCCGTGACCGGGCCAGACCCTCGGGGTGCCAGCCCAGGCACCACGCGGTGAACCAGACAGGTCTGGGGTCCGAGCGGCGCCCCAGACGACTCGGCTCCGCAAACTCTGGAGCTGACTGCAGGAAGGCCCGGGTCCGGCCATGGCCGGTTACGTCCAGCTCCTGTCTCGCATATTCACCATTTTGTGGCTTCCGGCGTCCCCCTAGAGTCGTCACTGGGGCCCCCACCTCCGGTCCCACGACTGGCGTAGGTCACAGCGCGACAAACGTAGCGACAAGGGCACCGGGGGCCCTCGCGGTCGAACGCGACGCCAAGCCACACGGAACATGGCGTGACGGACGTCCACGCCGTTTACGTGAACGGAGCGTCCTCCCACCCACCTTCCCCAGAGGCGCCCCTAATTGGACATTTCTTAAGGCTCCGCCCCTTTGCGCCTAAGCGTCTGTGAGCCCATATGTTCCCACCAGTGCTGTCTGTAAGTAGGTAACCTCACCGCCTGGTCGGTCACTGCAGCTTCTTCTGAAAGCAAGAAACGGGTGTTCACCAGGAAATTTCAGTGTCAGTTCTCAGAAGGAGGAACACCCAATCCAAGTCAGGCTAGAACAGGAGAGCGTGATGTCCTGCAAGAGTCAGGGTCTTGGGATAATGCTTTGAGGCCACACGTGGAACTGTGACCCTTGTGAAGACTTTGCATGCGGCAGCTAAGGATACCGTGTGCCGCAAGGAAAATCGAAGAACCTGTGCAACAACTAAGACCAGGCACAGCCAAAAAAAATATTTTTTAAATGACCAAATGTAATACAGTCTGGCTTCATTTGCATCTTTGACTGCTGACAATGCTGAGGCTTCCACCCATTTCTTCCCCACTTCACATATTTTTACTTTAGATAAAGATACCCGCGGCCTTGAATGAAATTGCCTCTGGTGGAAAGTCTGAACACAGCCCTAGCCTGAGCATAGGCACTCTTTTAAGACCAACCACAAACTGAGATTTCTTCAATAAAGCTCTCACATTTTACACTGGAAGGAACTTTACCTCCATGTTTTAGTGCTTCGCTAGAGAACTTTGAAATGCAAGTAGCTATCATATCCCTAAGGCAATTGAATTTCTTATTTTTACTGATATAAAATAAAGGTTATGTAAATGTGGGATGTACCTGAAAACTCTCAATATGTTTAACAGATTGGATCAAAACTAATGCAATAATTTATTTGTTTGTTTGTTTAAACAGCTTTATTGAGGAACTTCCCTGGTGGTCCAGTGGCTAAGATTCTGAGCTTCCAATCCAGGGGTACTGGGTTCTATCCTTGGTCAGGGTACTAGATCCTATATGCCATAACTAAGACCTGGAGCAGCCAAATAAATATTTTTAATTTTTTTAAAAAAGAACGTTATTGAGATATTATATATATGTGTGTGTGTGTGTGTGTGTGTGTGTATAATACAATAGACTCCTTTAAAGTTTACAATTCAGTGGTTTAGTATATTCACAGATACACGCAATCATCACCACAGTCAATTTTAGAACAGTTTCATCACCTTTAAGAAAATCCTCTTCTCTTTAGCTATCACTTTCCTAACTTCCCACCTTCCTCCTTTAAGTCCCAGCCCTAGGCAATTTCTAATACACTTTCTGTTTCTAAAGATTTCCCCATTCTGGACTTTTATGTGAATGGAATTATATAATGTGGTCTTTATGATCAACAAGTTACTTAGCATCATATCTTAAGAAGCAGTCGTGCTGTAGCATGTATCAATAACTGATTCTTTAAAATAATTTTTTTATTGTTGTTAAGTACTATTTCAGTGCCTTTAAGTCTATTTACATTGTTGTAAAACCATCACCACCTATCTATGTACAAAACTGTTCATCTCGCAAAGCTGAAATTCTGTATCCATTATAACCAGTAACTCCCCATTTCCCTCTTCCTCCACCTTTGGCAATACCCATTCTACCTTTTATCTGTATGATTCTGACTATTCTAAGTACCTCATGTAAGTGAAATCATACAGTATTTGTCCTTTTGTTACTGGCTTATTTCACTTAGCATAATATCCTCAAGATTGATCCACTGTGCAGCATATATCAGAATGCCCTTACTCTTTTAAGCCTGACTAATAAGATGGGACTTACTGTTGTCATTTTGCTATTTGTCTTCTATATACCTTATAGGTGTCTTGTCCCACATTTACTGCATTACTGTCTGGTTAGTTTTTTGTTGTTGTTTGTAGTGAAATGTTTAAGTCCCTCTCTCATTGCCTTTTGTGTATATTCTATAGCTATTTTTTTTTGTAGTTACCATGGAGATTACATTTAAAATCTTTATGTTATAATGATAATTTGAATTTACACCAGTTTAAATATATTTATTTTTTTATATTTATATTTATATAAATATATTTATTTTTTATATTTCTATCCCTAATTCTTTCACTTGTCCGTGTCCCCAAATTATATCTTTATATACTTTGTGTCCAAAAATATAAACTAATAATTTTAAAAAATTTATTAGTTTTTGAAATTATATAGAAAATACCACAAAGCGTTACAAACCAAAGCTACAATAACATTAGCTTCTACACTAACTTTTGTTGTTGTTTTTATTTTTTTAATTGAAGGATAATTGCTTTACAGAATTTTGTTGTTTCCTGTCAAACCTACACTAATTTTTAATGTATTAGTCTCATAAATCATGTAGGAAATAAAAAGTGGACTTACAAAGTGTTTTACAATAATACCAGGTTGGTTTTTTTGCTTTTTCTTTTTTTGGCCACACCATAGGACATGAGGGATCTTAGTTCCCCCACCAGGGAAAGAACTCCCGCTCCCTGGAGTGCAAGTGCAGAGTCTTAACCATTGAACTGCCAAGAAGTTCCATGGTGACCCCTTCCTGAGGGGAACTTGGAAACATTTTCAAGGGACAGATATGACAACTGGACCGACATGAGCCCATAGCCAGGACAAGGATGGTCTCTCCGGCCTCCAGGGCCAGCCAGAGCTGGTCACAGCCTGGGGAGGGGAACGTCCCCTAACTGCAGGCCTGACCTGGGCTGTGGACCGGACCCGGGCACTCTGCTACAGCAGCTGGGGGGCCTCTGCGGCTGGGTAACTAGTTACTACTGAGACTTTGAAAACGTTTCAGGTGGCGGATTCAACAAACGGGATACACATGTGACTAAGGTTCCGTTCTGGGAAGCTGACCCAGGGCCTTCCTGCCCTCGGGAAATATTTTCAAGATGTTTGGGTCTCACTGAGGACAGTTGCCTGCCAGGAACACTCCCCCCACACCACCCCACACCATTCCTCTGTTGCAGCCCCCTAAAGATTCAGCCTTCTGAGGGAGACTTAGAAACTTTGGTGGAACTTCTGAGTCAGTTCTTAGGAAGGTTGATAAGAAGTCTGGGGTCCCCAAGGAGGAGAAAGGGGTCCAGGGCTCTCAAGGAGGAGAAGAAGACAAACTTTTTTTCTACATTGTTTTGTCTTAGTCAATATAACAATGTATCTTGCTGAGGACATGTTTCTCCTTAACAAGACACTTCTGACTAATCTCGTTATCTTAAGATAAAAAGATTATCTTCTTGTGGGAATGGGTCTGGTAAAACCTTTCTATTGTTAGCTCTAATCTTGTTAATTCAAGATGTTTGTTGTCAGAGTGGGTCTGGTAAAAGTATATAAGGCCTTGATAAGACTAACTAGCTCCTGGAGGCACTCTCCATCCCCCTCCTGCTGTCTGTGTCAGAAGCTTTCTCTGCCCCTTTTTATACTTTAATAAAACTCTGCTACACAAAAGATCTTCACAACCCAGATAATCAAGATGGTGTGATCACTCACCTAGAGCCGGACATCCTGGAATGTGAAGTCAAGTGGGCCTTAGAAAGCATCACTACGAACAAAGCTAGCAGAGGTGATGGAATTCCAGTTGAGCTATTTCACATCCTGAAAGATGATGCTGTCAAAGTGCTGCACACAATGTGCCAGCAAATTTGGAAAATTCAGCAGTGGCCACAGGACTGGAAAAGGTCAGTTTTCATTCCAATCCCAAAGAAAGGCAATGCCAAAGAATGCTCAAACTACTACACAATTGCACTCATCTCACACGCTAGTAATGCTAGTAATGCTCAAAATTCCCTAAGCCAGGCTTCAGCAATATATGAAACGTGAACTTCCAGATGTTCAAGCTGGTTTTAGAAAAGGCAGAGGAACCAGAGATCAAATTGCCAACATCCACTGGATCATCGAAAAAGCAAGAGAATTCGAGAAAAACATCTATTTCTGCTTTATTGACTATGCCCAAGCCTTTGACTGTGTGGATCACAACAAACTGTGGAAAGTTCTTCAAGAGACAGGAATACCAGACCACCTGACCTGCCTCTTGAGAAACCTATATGCAGGTCAGGAAGCAACAGTTAGATCTGGACATGAAACAACAGACTGGTTCCAAATAAGGAAAGGAGTACATCAAGGCTGTCAATTGTCACCCTGCTTATAACTTATATGCAGAGTACATCATGAGAAACGCTGGACTGGAAGAAGCACAAGCTGGAATCAAGATTGTCTGGAGAAATATCAATAACCTCAGATATGCAGATGACACCACCCTCATGGCAGAAAATAAAGAACTAAAGAGCCTCTTGTTGAAACTGAAAGAGGAGAGTGAAAAAGTTGGCTTAAAGCTCAACATTCAGAAAACTAAGATCATGGCATCTGGTCCCATCACATCATGGCCAAGAGATGGGGAAACAATGGAAACAGTGACAGATTTTATTTTGGGGGGCTCCAAAATCACTGCAGATGGTGACTGCAACCATGAAATTAAAAGACGCTTACTCCTTGGAAGGAAAGTTATGACCAACCTAGACAGCATATTAAAAAGCAGAGACATTACTTTGCCGACAAAGGTCTGTCTGGTCAAGGCTATGGTTTTTCCAGTGGTCATGTATGGATGTGAGAGTTGGACTGTGAAGAAAGCTGAGCACCGAAGAATTGATGCTTTTGAACTGTGGTGTTGGAGAAGCCTCCTGAGAGTCCCTTAGACTGCAAGGAGATCCAACCAGTCCATCCTAAAGGAGATCAGTCCTGGGTGTTCATTGGAAGGACTGATGCTGAAGTTGAAACTCCAATACTTTGGTCACCTCATGCAAAGAGTGAACTCATTGCAAAAGACCCCGATGCTGGGAGGGATTGGGGGAAGGAGGAGAAGGGGACAACAGAGGATGAGATAGCAGGATGGCATCACCAACTCAATGGACATGAGTTTGAGTAAACTCCGGGAGTTGGTGATGGACAGGGAGGCCTGGCGTGTTGCGATTCATGGGGTCACAAAGAGTCGGACATGACTGAGCGACTGAACACATGTCTCTTTCAATTCTGGTTTCCTCAGTGTGTATGCCCAAGAGTGGGGTTGCTGGGTCATATGGCAGTTATATTTCCAGTTTTTTAAGGAATCTCCACACTCTTCTCCATAGTGGCTGTACAAGTTTGCATTCCCATCAACAGCGTAAGAGGGTTCCCTTTTCTCCACACCCTCTCCAGCATTTATTGCTTGTAGACTTTTGGATAGCAGCCATTCTGACTGGCGTGTAATGGTACCTCATTGTGGTTTTGATTTGCATTTCTCTGATAATGAGCGACTGAACTAACACAAAAGCTCTTGACTGATCAAGCCTGGTCCCTGGTCCCAAAGATAAATCTTCTTTGGAGATCACGAATCTGACATTGTTCACCATACGCTATCACTTCCCTGGTGGTTCAGTGGCTAAAACTCCACACTCCCAATGCTGGAGGCTGGGTTCAATCCCTGGTTAGAGAACTAGATCCCATATACCACAACTAAGGGTTTGCAAGGCTCAATGAAACATTCTGCATGCTACTGCAATAAAAATTAATTTTAGAAACATTTTGCATGCCACAACTAAAAAATAATATGCCTCCCACAACTAAGACCCTGGTGTAGCCAAATAAATTATGTTTTAAAAAAAGGTTTTAGAAATCCTACATGGAAATGAAGTCCTCAGGGCATCTTATAGGAATCTCCTTGACCTGCTGGGGGCCAGGGCTATACCCTCACCCCAGGCCGAATTGGAAATGATTTCACCTGCTACTTCAGATGATCAAGCATCTCCTGGGGACCCTGTCCATAATACCCACCCCTGCACCATACTGGTTGATCTGGAAGGGTTTCTGCCACCAGAAGGAGGCTTGTAAAGGTTTGGGGGGAGTGTCCAAGAATAGGCAACGCACTCCAGTACTCTTGCCTGGAAAATTCCTGGGACAAAGGACCCTGGCCGGCTGCAGTCCATGAGGTCGACTCCAGTTGGACACTGGGTGCCCTATCTCCGCCTCCCAGTTCCCTCTTCAAGAGGGAAAATTTTCTGGACGCACATCCAGCAACAGTGCCCTGCGCGATCCTGGCACCAAGAGGAGGACCTAGAAAATTCTCAGCAGGCGCTCCCAAATCCAGCACCAGGTGGGAATGCGGCCAAGCCCAGGGAGCCCAAATCCTGGTCACCTGAAACGCCTCAAGTCGGTCCTCGCTGGTGATGGGAACAACCGTGCGCCAGTCACCCTGCCCATGCAGTCCCAGGTGCCCCTCTCCTTTATGCTGCAGTGACAGATTCAGAGGAGCTCTTGTTCGGAGGCAGAGAAGGCTAGTATAACCGCGGGCGGCCTCATGGAACTCGCCCTTCGGGCTAAGCTGTCATCCCACTTCAGCCAAGTTCCCGGGACGATATAAAAGTGGCCACCAGGCGGCACCCGACAACCAGCGCAACCTGGACAGACCTGCACCCCCAAATACCACTCTCCTGGGTCTCACCGGAACCTGTGACCTCAGCTCAGCAGCCCGAGGGTGACCTGGTGGGACTGGGACACCAACCATGGAACTCCCTGGATGGCCGAGACTGATCTCCGCCACCAAAGGGGGATTTAGTCATTTTTGAGGAGGCATTCCCATATTAGAAAAACTAAGATCATGCATGTGGTCTGTCGCTTCACGGGCAAATAGAAAGGAAAAAAGTGAAAGCAGTGACAGATTTTATTTCACTGGGCTCCAAAACCACTGCGGACGGTGACTGCAGCCATGAAATTCAAAGATGCTTGCCCCTTGGAAGGAAAGCTATGACAAACCAAGACAGCATGTTAGAAAGCAGAGACATCACTTTGCCAAGAAAGGTCCATATAGTCAAAGCTATGGTTTTTCCAGTAGTCATATACAGATGTGAAAAATCTGAACGCCAAAGCTCCAGTACTTTGGCCACCTGACGCAAAGAACCAATTCACTGGAAAAGACCCTGATGCTGGGAAAGACTGAAGGCAAACAGAGAAGGAGGCGGCAGAGGATGAAATGGTAGATAGCATCACTGACTCAATGGACATGAATCTGAGCAAACTGTTGGGGAGATAGTGAAGGACAGGGGGCCTGGCGTGCTGCAGTCCATGGGGTCACAAAGAATCGGACATGACTTAGCAACTAAATAACAACCCACAACCCCGGGCCCACGTAGGGCTGTGACTCCGCTTTCTCCAGGGTCTCCCAGACCACCTCAGTTCTATCTCCCCCCTCAAGAGGGCTTAAAAATATTTAGGGGGGCATCCCTGGTGACCCAACCCCACACAGGACTTCCCCCAAACCCTGGACACCCACCAAGGTGGTCCCTAGCCCTCCTGGTCCCTGCCTCTCTCCAGAGGAGGAGTGGGAAACACTTTCTGGAAACATGTGATGAACATGTCTCCTGGGGCCTCCCTGGATGGCTAGGATCAGCTGTCTCCTCCAGAGAGAGATTTAGAAAAATGGAGCGGGGCTGTGGAGAGTGCCTCCAGCAACTGGGCCACACAGATATCTGCAAGTGAAGTGGGAGCCCTCGAAGCCAAAGCCAATGGCCCTCATTCAGGAGTCCCCTGATGGCTCAGACAGTAAAGCATCTGCCTACAATGTGGGAGATCCGGGTTCAATCCCTGGGTCGGGAAGATCTCCTGGAGAAGGAAATGGCACCCCACTCCAGTAATCTTGCCTGGGAAGTCCCATAGACAGAGGAGCCTGGTGGGCTACAGTCCACAGGGTCGCCAGAGTCAGACATGACTGAGCATCACACACTCCAGTGACCAGGCCTTAAGTGGGTCCTTAGGTGGGCCTGGGCACCCTCCCTGGTGGTCCAGGCCCCAGACAGGCCATGGGCATTCCTAAACAGCCTGGGCTGGCCCCAGTCTAGTGAGGAAGACTTAGAGATCTTTTCAAAAGGGCATCTTGAAGGTTGGCACCCACACAGAACTTCCACGGGCTGGTGTGCCCTCACCCAGCCTCTCGGGGCCTGTGCCCTTGCTCAGGATGGAAGGATGCAGTGACCAGGGCACAGTGGTCCCACTCCACAGAACACAGCGGTCATCCAGTCCGCTCTACACCACCAGAGAGGACTAGACACGTTTTGGCTGGGCACCTCTTAAGATCGGGTCCCACACACAACCACTGGCATGCCACCCAGAACTCTCTGACTAGCCTGGAGCCTGTTCACACTAGATCAGGACTTAGAAATGTTGCAGGGATGGGTTTCTGCCCACAGGGACCCACAGCAACTGGGTTGCTGTCCCCTTGGGCCTCCCTGTCTGCCCCCAGGCCAGACCTCGCCCCCATGAAAGGTCACATTAACTTTTCCAGAAGTGGTCCTAATGACAGAGTGACGCATCTGAGCCCATGACTATGGGCTAGAATGTTCAGCCCCGCCCACTGCCTCTACTTCTTTTTTTTTAATTTTTATTCTTTTCTTTGGCTATGCTGGGTCTTCACTGCCTTCAGGCTTTTCTCTAGTTGTGGCAGGCAGGGTCTACTCTCTAGTTGCAGTGCACAGGCTTCTCACTGCAGTGGCTTCTCTTGTTGTGGAGCAGAGGCACTCAGGCTTCACGAGTTGCAGCACATGGGCTCAGTAGTTGTGGCGGCCCCTCGGCATGTGGGATCTTCCTAAACCAGGGATCATATCTCCTGCATTGGCAGCCAGATTCTTTATCACTGACCCACCAAGGAAGCCCAGGTTGTTGCCTCTTTGAATAGGGACATGGGTATGTTTTCAGGAGGTCACTAGGTGCCATGGGTCCAATACCAGGACCCATGCAGAACCACAGCCTGGCCCAGATGCCCATCCTGAGCCTCTCTGGCTAGCCTGTGCCTGTCCCCACCACCACGGACACCTTGGGGAGGTTTACACGAATGCATCAGTGATTGGGCTCCAGGCAGGACTGAGGAAAGACCCAGGGCGACCTCCATGGGTCTCCCTGGATCCAGGTCGCCCTGGATTTGGATACATTTTTAGAAGGCATATGGATAACCAGACACGAAATGCTATCCCTGGGGCAAACAGCCTGGCCCAGATGGATCCCTGCCTCCAGAGGAATACTTACCAGCAGTTTTGGTGGCCGCTTCTTATGATAGGGCCTGATACAGGACAGCAGACAGGCCCCAGACTATGCTGGCCAGCTCTTCCCCTCCTGGAAGGAAATTTTAAAAATTCTAGGGATGGCTATTCCCTGGTGGTCCAGTGATTAGGACTTGGTGCTTTCACTGCCATGGCTCTGGATTCAATATGAACTTCCCCAGTGATCCAATGGCTAGGACTCCATGCTCCCAACACAGGGGGCCCAGTTTTGATCCTTGGTCAGGGAACTGGATCCCACATACCAGGATCTTATCCCTGGTGGCACAGTGGATAAGAATCCACCTGCCCGTACAGAGAACACAGGTTTGATCTCTAGTTCAGGAAGATATCACATGCCACGGGGCACTAAACACGTGTGCCACAACTACGGAGCCCATGTGCTGCAACTAATGAAGCCCACGCGTCCTAGAGCCCATGCTCCACAACCTGAGAAGCCCCCAGAGAAAGAAGCCCCTGCACTGAAACCAAGAGAAGTCCTTACTTGCCTCAACTAGAGAAAGCCCACACGAAGCAATGAAGACCTAGCAGAGCTAAAAACAAATAATTTTTAAAATACTTAATAATAATAATAAAGATCCTGCCAGTTGCAACTAAGACCTGGCACAGCCAAATTTAAAAAAAGGAAAAAAAGAAGTCTGGAGAAAGTACATCCTGTGGTTGGACCACATGCAGGATGGCAATTAGACCCGGATGCCCTCCTGGGGCCTCTCTGGTTTATCTCTCTACAGGGAGACTTAGAAAACTTTTTAAGAGGTGCATCTGGCACCCAGATCCCATCTGTGATCTGCCCAGGGGCTCCAAGCTGGCCCAGGTCCATGCCTGTTACCTGCTCAAGGAGGTTGTAGACATACCTTCTGGAGGCACATCTGAAAATCAGGGGCCTAAGCATCCAAATACTGGTCCCTATGTGGGCTGCAGGTGGGTGTGGCAATGCCCTCTCAGCCTCCAGAGGCCTTCAGGGGACACACACAAAACTGTACAGACACCCTTTCAATTCTAAGCCTCAGGTCTCCTTCCTCTGAAACAGACTCCAGAATATTCCAGAACACCAGAACCAGGGCATGCCAGGCTCTCTGCCTGTCTCCTGGGAGGCCAACGTCTCCAGCCTACCTGTCCAAGGCCTAGCTTTGGAACCCGCCTCTGATTCTTCCTTCACACACCCTCCCCTAGGACCTCCGAGATCACCCACCTTCAGGGCCCCAAGGTAGAATCTGGGAGGCCTGCAGGGTATGTCTGGCTTTCTGGGTCCAGGACAAGCCAATACAAGCCTGTCCTCAGGGGCCTCTCGAAACAGCTGTGCCACGGATTTCCTTGGCAGTCCAGTGGTTAGGATTCAGCGCTTTCACTGCCATGGCCCTGGGGTTCAATCCCTGATCTGGGAACTAAGATCCCACAAGGTACAAGGGGCGGCAAAAATAAAAAATAAAAACACAAATACAGCTGTGTCACAGCCCTAGGGGACGGAAGAGTGAAGCAGGAGTGGAGGATGCAGTGGTGGGTGGGGTGGGGTGTGAACTGTGTAGACTGTGGTCTGAGGACTCAGGCCAGCAAGTGGCCTTCCTGAAAGGACTCGGGTCAAGGGTCATCTGGGATTTGCTGACCTTGTGTTTTTGTGTTCAGTCACTTGGTCATGTCCAACTCTTTGTGACCCCATGGACTGTACCCAGCCGGGATGCTCTGTCCATGGAATTTTCCAGACAAGACTACTAGAACAGGTTGCCATTTCCTACTCCAGGGATCTTCCCGACCCAGGATCGAACCCATGTCTCCTGCATTGGCAGACAGATTCTTACCACTGTGCCACCTGGGAAGCCCTTGTTGACCTTTCTGGGTCATAACTTCCATTTCTCTAAAAAAAAAAATAGGAAACCCACACTCAGTCACACCTTGGCTTGAGTCTTGGTAGTGACTTTTTTTTTTTTTTTTTTGGTAGTGACATTTTAAAGGCTTTCATTGGTGGTAGCAACAGCAAGAGGAGGGGGAGAGTTGGCCCCGCCCCCGGAGCAGAGAGAACTCAGGCTGGGAGCAGGGTATCTTGTATCCAGTGTGTCTAGCCGTCCTCCTCCCATCGGACCGAAGCCAAGAAGGTACGAATTTCCATGGGATGCAGCGTGATGGTGGCGGAGACCAGACGGGAAGGAGGAGGATGGGGTGTGGGGCCTGGGGAGGTGGAGGGGAGAAGTGAGGAATGCAGACTTCCTCCGCCTGAACATTCTCTGTGCGCCCTCCCCTGAACACAGACATACCGCCATAATTCTTTCCCCAGGCCCTCACTCCCAGACCCTTCAACTGTTTCCCAGAGCCTAGATACCACCCCCAGATGTTCAAATCTCTCCCCAGGGTCTGGCCATTGTCCTTACACTCACAAGTCCCACTCCCAAGGACCGTCAAGCCACATCACTCGCTTAAACCCCTAACCTAACTCTGAACACCGACTGACTCAGACCCTCCAAGCTCTATACCTGGACCTGGTCAACATTCCCGCACCTCCCACACTGCCCCCCGCTCCGGGCAGGCTCCTACCTGTGTCCGTTGTCCACTGGAGCCTGGAGGCGTAGGCCAGGAGCTGGTTGGCCGCCAGCGTGGTCTCCCGCAGGTGGGTGATGGTGAAGGCGGAGAACAAGTTCTGGGGGCAGTGAAGGGGCCCGGACGAGTTGGGACAAAGCGGGGTTTCCCCTCCCTCCTCTCCCCACTATCCTTCCACCTCTGTCCTCACCGTCAAGTCCAGGGTCACCGGGGAGCTCATGTTGCGGCCCGAGTCCTCCCCTACGGCGAACTGGTGCTCTAAGCGCAGCAGGAGCGTCTCCGGGCCCCAGTGGGCCAATGTGAGCAGATGTATGGAGGGTGGCAGCTCGCGGCGGAGCCCTGAGAACTGAGGGAAAGCGCGGGGCGGGGCTGAGCCGGGAGGGGCGGGGCTGAGCCGGGAGGGGCGGGGCTGAGAGGCTTCAGAAGGCGGAGATTCAGCGCGGAGGGGCGGGCCTTGGCCGCGCTCAGGAGGCGGGGCTCAGCCGGGGAAGACTGAGCCAATGAGGGGACCGGACGGTGCCAGGTTAGCGGCAGAACGGTTCCCTTCCCAGACAGAGTTAGGACTGGGATGAAGCCGGGAGAGAGACGTTGTTGGAGAAGGTAAGTGGGCGAGAGGGTTGGGCCGAGACTGCTGGGGTGACCGCGCCCAGCTATGCGAACGTTCGCTTACGTCCTCCCCAGGAAGGGTAGGAACAGGCGAGCTGGGTCTCAGTTAAACCTAGGAAAACCCGCCCTCAACCCCGCCCCTCCCTCCGCAGGCTTCCTTAGGGTCCACTTTCTGCCGGCCCCGCGGCTCCTCACCTGCGTGCGTGGGGCTACCTCGAGGCGATACCGCGCGCCGCCACCTCGAGCCAGCACCACCTGCGGGGCCAGGACCTCCATCTCCGCCTGTAACCGGTGCCTGGCGGCCGCAATCCCCGTCTTATCCAACAGCACGAGGTGACGTCCTCGCACCCAGAGCCCCGACCCCTCCTTGTTCAGCGGCTCCCCAACTCCGCGTGCATCGTCTCTCAGCAGCCTTCGGTGCACCTGCGGGGAGAGCGGCCAGGAGAAAGTGAGGGTTCCTGTAGCCAAGTTCTGGGCCGGAAGTTGGGTGAAAGTATGTGGGGATTTCGAGGGGAAAAAAAAGAATATTGGGGGAACGGATGAGGACGAAGGGGACGTAGGAGATCCCCAGTAAACGTGGGGATCCGACCTAACAACGGGCTAGGGCAGAGGGTGGTAAGGACCTAATGGGGGCGTGCATAGGGTAAATCAGGGCCTGGAGGGGAGGCTTGGGTAGGGATTGGATAAAAGCACGGAGTGAGTGTCTCACAGAGGAATGGAGGGCTCAGCTTAGCGGGGACCATAAATAGAGGGATGCACCGAGCAAAAGAAACTGGCTTCGAGGTCCTGTAGAGGGCAGGAAGGGAACTGGTGGAAGAACCCTGACTTAGATGGGGGCTCAGGCCACTAACCATGAGTTCCAAGGAACCATCTCTCAGGCTACTGCCCCCCTGGGATCGGTCAGTCAGCACAGTCAGCTGCATGTTCCCATCCTGGGGGGTAAAGGGGGGAGTGAGGGGCTGCACTGCTGGCCAGCCCCAGATCCCAGGCAGGCCCCACAGGGACAGTGGAGACTGCTGAGGACAGTTGGGAGATGTCAAGAACAGGTGAACTCCACTCTGTAAAGGGGTGTCAGGAAGAGGTGGGGAGCAGGATGGGGGATGGGTACCGTGATGTAAATGCGGCTGTTGACTGGATAGTAATTTCCAGCCACGGGTTCCGTCTGGTTCAGCTTCCAGGTAGGTCTATAATCCCGCCTGGGGTGGGGTGGGATTTGATCAGGCCTGGAGTCTGGCTCCCCTCCCCCCACTCACCTACTCCTCCTTCATCCTCTCCCTCCCACAGTCATTAGGATCAGCAGATGCCCCCTCACCGCCCTGGGCCCCAGCACACCACAGACCACCCCTCGGTGCCCCAGTCTCTCCACCTCCTCTCCAGGATCTCCCGGCCATTGCTGTCAGTGTAGAAGAGTCCGCCTGTCGCCAGTGGAGTGTCAAAGCGACTGATGACCTCCTTCCCCCAGCCGTCTCTATACCCAATGAGATGGCAAGGTGGTGAGCTTCACTTTAACCTCACTTTGCCCTTTCCCCAGCCCCCAGCCCTGCTCACCCCACAGGTATTGGCCCCACTGTCCACTCCAGCTCCAGGTGCCGCTGTCGGGGATACAGGCGAACCACCTGGGAACACCAGGCTGAGAAGTTCTGGTGTACTTCCTGCACCAAGGATGCCTGTGGGCACATGGGAGTAGGGGCAGGTGTAAGCGTGCACCTGAGGAGAGGTGAGCCCTGCAAATGTCCACCCCGGCTGCGAAGATCACAAAGGCCTACATCAGGGTCAACCCCACTAATAGCTTTGGAGCCCGACCCACCTTCCTTACCTGCCTAGGTATGATGCCCACACTTTACACCTCAGTCATTGCCATGTCAGTTTTTTTTAGTTTGGCATACATTCTTGCTGCCCGTGCACGTGTGCTAAGTCGTTTCAGTTGTGTATAAACTCTTTGCAATCCTATGGACTATAGCCCGCTAGGCGCCTCTGTCCATGGGATTCTCTAGGCAAGAATACTGGAGTGGGTAGCCGTGCCCTCCTCCAGGAGATCTTCCCAACCCAGGGATCGACCCCACATGTCTTCTATTTCCTGCATTGGCAGGCGGGTTCTTTACCACTAGTGCCACTTGGGAAGCCCCACCATTACCCTATCTCCCCTCCTTAGAATAGGATTCTAGCTTTGCACATGGCTTCCTGGAATAGACTGTATTTTTCAGTCTTCCCTGAGGCTTGCTGTAGCTGTGTGACCATGTTTGCCTACTGGAAAGTGATCAAAGTGTTATGAACAAAGTTCCTTGCCCCTTCCTCTCTTCCACTGGTTCAAATGTAAATGTGATGGCTGGAGCTTGAGCAGCCATCTTGGGCCATGAAGTGGAAAGTGAATGTACAGAAGGCAGAGCAATAAGTTAAAAAGGAGGACTTTGCTGGCAGTTCAGAGGTTAAGACTCTGCACTTCTACTGCAGGGGGTAGCACAGGTTCAACCTCTGGTTGGGGAACTAATAGCCCAATAAAATCCCACATGCCATGTATAGCTCAGCCAAAATAACAAAAAATAAGATAGAAGGGACCTAGATGACTATTGGATCATCCCACCTGCCTAGACTTTCTAATAGATGAAAAGAAACTTCCATCTTGTTTTAGGCATGGTTATTTGAGTAACTCTGTTACAACAGGCAAAACTGTATCCTAACACAGTGACCCGGGTATGCAGGTATTCACTCATGTGAGACTTGCCATTACCTGCCCCACTCCCTCCCTAAGAAGAAACATCAGTGAGAGGCCTCAGGAAACCTGTAAGAATGAGCCCCTGATTCCAACTAGATGCACCCTCAGATATCCATTCTAAGTGAGAATCACCCAAACCCTATCCAAGTGTGAATCCTCAAATCACCCTAGATAAAAGCCCTTCCTATCACAGATCCCTGATGAAATTTTCAGGCAGTTACACCTGACTCTCCGCATTCATGGGCCAAATGGGAACAGCCTACCCCCAATTTCAAAAGCTAAATACAATCTTGATCCCCACAACAGATGTGAAATGCCTTTTCTATGGGCCTCCATGGCGTAACTGTCATATAACCAGCCATGACTATCAACCCTGTGTGAAAATCCTCAAGTATTCCCCTCTGGTCTTAGCCTTCTTATCTACTGGAGATGTAAATCCTCCCCACCACTCCTCACAAGGCACATCACCCTCCACATGCACCCCACCCCACATACCCTGTCCCCAAGAACCCACTCTTGACCCCCTGACCTTCACAACGTGGGTCTGAGCCCAGCGGCTCACGAACAGTGGGTTCTTCTGGTTGGGTCTGAAGATGTAGGCACCGGAGGCCTGGGAGCTTAGGTTGTTACCTGTACTGGCATTGTACCTGGGGCCAGGGCAGGTGAGAGTCAGACAAGGGACCTCAGCTCTGCTCACACCCCCTCCCTGACCGGGTGGTCCTCCCTCACCAGTAGAAGGCTTGGCGAACAGGCAGCACGAGATTCTGCTCCAGATTCTCCAACTCCATCAAGAGCCCTGTGTCAGGGTCAAACCTAGCCCGGAGGTACTGCGCAGAAAAGGGTGGGCAGACATTAATGACCATCACTTCAGCCAATGGCTCTTCCCAGGGCTCAGGAGCAAACACTGATGTTGGGCAGGAAGGACTGAGTGTCTGAAATGCTGAATTAAAAGACTGCAAAGTGGGAATTCCCTGGCAGACGGGTGATTTAGACTCCCAGCTTGCATGGTAGAGGGAGAGTGTTCAATCCCTGGTGGGGAAAATAAGATCCACCCACCCTTCCCTCCTCTCTCTCTCTTATTCTGCATCATTGTTAGCAAATTCTGACAGCTCCATTTTCTACCTTATCCTCAATCTGACCACTTCTCCCCACCTCCATGGCCTTTCCTTCCCCATCTCCTGCCTTCCATGCTCATTCCCCAGTCTTTTTCCCCCACAGCTGCCAAAAGGCACCTGTAAGAGCAGAAGTGAGATCACAGCCCAACTGCTTGGGACCCAGGCTGCTTGTGCAACTGAAAGAGGAACCACAAGGCCAGGACCCAAGATTTTTAGGGCCCATGGAAATGCATAAACCTCAATTTCTTTTAGGATCAGAAGAAAACGTGAATGAAGTAATAATGAATACATCAGGTCGAAGTCTGCATGGTTACTATCCATATTAATATCCATACTATCATGAAATATAGTTTTTAGCATTTTTCTATGGAAGGAGGAACCCACAAAGGCTAATGCTAGGACCCACAACAGCCTTAATGCAACCGTTTCTCCTGTGATTCCTTCACAGTAAGAGTCCTCCCCTCTGCTGGCCCTTAAGGCCCACACGATCTGACTTGCCACCTCCCCCCCACCCCCAACACCTGGCTTCAGTTACAATGAGTGTTCTCTGAACAGCCAACACCCTTCCACGTGAGGGTGCTCCCTGCCTGCCTGGATCTCTCTTACCCCAAAAGGCCACACGGCTACCTCCTCCTTATCTCTGACATGCCTCAATGAATTTGCAAACCCCTACCTCCATCAGCTCTGACATTTCTATCAAGTGTCACCCAAGGGTCCTCATAAGAGCCCCAAGAGAGGACACTGAGAACATACAGTGGAGGACTGATGGCACTAGACCATAAACCTCGGACCCGCTGACCCACAGTCCATGTGGCTTACTGCCACATCTCAAAACTGTCACCCAGAAATGGAAGGGGGTCTGAATAGGGTCTCACCTCATTCTGGATGACCAAGACACGGGACCAGGACTTCTGGGGGCTTTGGTTAGGCATCTGGGATACCGAGTAGATGCTGAAGCCCAGGGCAGGCACTAAGGCTGAGAAAAGCAGCTCCTGACTGTCTGAGCTGGGAATCGTCACCACCTCAGGTAAGGGAGGAAGGAAACCAAGTCAAGAAGCTGGGAGGACACGCACGAAGCCACACCACACAAACAGAAAGCGGTCAAACTTGAGGAGGGCAAGGAGTCGCCACCTGCCAAATGGGGAAAAGAAATCTAGGTGTTGGGCAGGGGGCTGGGAGTATCAGAAATGCTGAGTTAAAGACTGCAAAGAGGGAATTCCCTGGCAGTCCAGTGGTTAGACTCCACATCCACTGCAGGGGACACGAGTTTGATCCCCGGTGGGGGAACTAAGATCTTGCCAGCTGCATGGCCAAAAAAAGAGAAAAAGATTCCAAGATTCAGAAGGTGGGAAATCTACTAGGAGGGTGGACCTACTGTAGGAGGTGGGAGAAGTGAGGGAGTAAGTGTGGGAAGAGACTCTTGAGACAGGGGAGGGAAAGAAAAACAGATTCTGGGGGGAGGAAGTGGTTTAGGAGGAAGAGGTCTTCAGGATGAGGAGAATATTCATAAACAGGAAATTTTTTCACAGGAAGATATCAACAAGGGGGAGATATTCATAGGCGAGGGGTGGGAATGTTTCCAAGGGGGTATGATTTAAAGAGGCAGAGGGGAAAAGTATTTAGAAGAAGAGACAGTAATGGGCAGATGATACTCATGGAGGAGGAGACATCCAAGAAAGGGAGGGGTCCATGGGAGAAGACATCTGTGGAGGGAGATAATCTTAAGGGGAAAGTCCATGGGGATAAAGGAGAAATGCCCATGGCGGGAGGTTTCCAAGGGGGTAGGTATTCATCAAGTGTGCTATATAGGGAGGAATATTTGTGGAAATGGGCTCACATCGCTGGGCACGGTTTTGCCACCGGGGTCCCTCACGTGGTAAACGTGTTTGCTGACAGGCAGCCGCACCATCCAGTCCACTTTCCGCCCCAGTGGGTTATAAACGATCACCTGGAACTGGGGTGGAACGGTTAGAGCAGACACGGGTCACAACAGGCCTTCTGCAAACCCACCCACGTGTGCAGCAAGGTCCCTGGGTGAGTCAAGCCTCCATGTGGTGGATTGGTCCCCGTCCTGCCCCAGCTTCACTGAGCCCTCAAATATCTTGCCCCAGAGTGTTCAGTAACCAGCTGAGCCCATCAGCCCCGCCTCCTTTTCACCCGGCGCAGAGGTTTCTCTGGTTCTCTTTCCACCCACCACCCACGGGACCTGCCCCCGGCCCCGCCTCTCCCGCTCCAGGGCGGCTCACTCTCTCTGCTGTCTGGGTGAGCGGACAAATGCTGATGTTGAGCTTGCGACAAAAGGCGAAGTCCTCCTTGGAGCCGCTGAGATGCGCCAGCGCATTGCTCATGAGAACCTGGGGAGGCGCGTAAAGCAAAAGGTCCACTCCGGACGCCCCAGCCGGTCTCCTCGCGATCCCGCCCTCAGCCCCGCCCCTGCCTCTCTCCGTCCCTCCTTCCACAAGCCCCGCCCCACGAGCCGTTCTGGCGGCCACTCTGTCGCTTTTCGACCACGCCCCTTCCTAGGTCCGGCGCGCCATTTCCAGGCCCAGTCCCTTCCTGTCTCCGCCTCCCCCAGGCTCCATCCCCGCACCTCGCAAGGCCTCCAGCCTTCTGAAAGCTGGCGGGCGTAGTCGTCAGCCACGTGCTGCCGGGAGGTACCACTGACTGCATCGTGGTGCTGGAGCACCGCCATCGCCTCATCTGTAGGCAGATGGTGAGCCTGAGTGAGGTCTCCGCAGGACTCTCGGCCCAGACCCCAAGGACACGCGAAAAGTCTTGTGCGGGCAGGCTGGGTTCTTAAAGGCTTTAAGTAAGGGTCAGCAGAAGTCTGGAGTCCAGCTTCAGTCCCACCCCGCTGTCTCCTCGCCCACCGGACACCTACTGAGGGGTGCACTGTCCCCGGAGCCATAGGGTCCCACGTTGGCTGCCGGACCCGCCAGCGCCTCCAGCTGCTTGCACACCTGTGGAGCAGGTGGTATGTTGGGGCACCAGGCCTGTCAGGACCCCTGGGCCAGCCACTGGAGCCTGGCGTCCACCTACCTGCAGGAAATTGTAGCTGAGGCGCTCGTAGCGTTTGAGGGCAGGCCGGCTGGAAAAGTAACCGGTCCAGAACATGTGGGGGCCATCAGCGTAGGGGAAGAAGTCATCCTTTTTCACTGACCTGCAGCGGCAGAGACATTGAGGGCAGGGCCACGACCCACTGGGCATGCCAACCCCCCGAGGCTCCCCAGTCCCCCCAAATACCAGCTGAGGTTGGCCTTGTTCAGCTCCCAGAGGTAACAGGCCGGAGTGGAGTAGAGAACATTGACGCGGCTCCCGTTGGCCTGTTGCTGAGGGGAGGTGTGCCTGTGTGAACCCTAGGGAGCCCTTCCCGGGCGGGCCCACAGGTGTGCACATGCACACAAACAGACACACATTCATGCACCCGGTTGGTTCAAAGTTTCTTTTTTTAAATACACAGTTTTGTTGTTGTTGTTGTTGTTGTTGTTGTTGTTTTTTAAATACACAGTTTGAGTACAAACCAACGGCTAAGTGAAAATGAACGTTGGCCGAAGCTAATATTACCAGCCTGGCCTGGAAAGAAATTCAGGGATGCAAGAATAAACCTGAGATTTTACTAAACTTTCAATAATTCCAATTTTATTACTTAAAACTTGCAGGGAGAAATGAAATATAACATTCTAGGGCAGGAATAATAATTTCTCAGCACTGTAAGGTTATTGCCAAATGACACAACTGTTACAATGAATGAAGGCTCACTTTCAAGTGAGGGAGGTAGAGGAACAAGGTGACCTCCGTGAGTTAAAGGATGTTTGTTCTGCTCAAGTTGTGTCCCCAGTGCCTTGTACCCAGTAGGTGAATGACCTAGAGAACATTATACTTAGTCAGGTAAGTCAGAGAAAGACAGATACCATATGATATCACTTATATGTGGACTCTAAAAAATAATACAAGGGAATCTAAATAGAAAACAGCCTCACAGGTATAGAAAACAAATTTATGTTTACCTAACAGGAAACGAAGGGGAGAAGGGATAAATTAGGAGTATGGGATTAACAGATACAAACTATACATACAATAGATAGCAACAAGGATTTACTGTATTTAGTGTCTTATAATAACCTATAATAGAAAATAATCTGAAATAATATATAGATATAACTGAATCATTTTGCTGTATAGTTGAAGCTAACACAATATTAATACTGTAAATCAGCTATGTGCTTGCTAAGTCACTTCAGTCATGTCCAGCTCTTTCTGATCCTATGGACTGTAGCCCACCAGGCTCCTCTGTCCATGGGATTCTCCAAGCAAGAATACTAGAGTGGGTTGCCATGCCCTCCTCCAAGGGATCTTCCCAACCCAGGCACAGTACTCGTGTCTCTTACATCTCCTGCATTGGCAGGTGGCTTCTTTACCACTAGCCTGCCACCTGGGAAGCCCTGTAAATCAACTATACTTCACCTTAAAAAATAAACATTTGAGTGAATGACGGAAATGCATAGGACTTCATGACTTTATATGCAAACACATTTCTATTAATACATCGCTGAGCAAACACTCATGTACACATTTACACACAATGTTCACTCAACAAACAATCCCTTAATATGCTCAAGATTGTGGACACAATCTATAACCAGCGGCCAGCCCTGCTCTCATGGAATTCATAGCCAAGTGCAGAGGAAAAAGACTGGTCAGTTGACTACATTCAGTCTAGATGTAACATCACAGATATTTGTGGGCACTCCTGTGAGCCCAGAGGAAAAAGCAAGCTCTCCAGCTAGGGCCTAGTGAAGGCTTCCTGGAGAAAAAGACTTTGCAACTGGTGTCTTAAAGAAGAAACAAAAGTTTTTCAGCCCCAAGTAATAAAAATAAACAATCCTAACACTTATTATTTACCTGCCATTGTTCTACTGGTCTATGCAAGCTCATTAAACTTTCATCAATAGCCTTATTATAACTACTATATGTAAAATAGATAGCTAATAAGGACCTACTGTATAGCACAGGGAACTCTACTGAATACTCTGTAATGACCCATATGGGAAAAGAATCTAAAACAGAGTGGATATACTGCTACTCCCTCTCTATTCTGCCTTTGACTTTAGTTCCTTACTGCTTCTCTCTCTGACTCTATAAAAGAACCTGGCATCCAGACTGCGACAAGAAGGTTACTTTGAGACATTAGTCTGCCATCTTCTCAGTCAGACGGCTTTCTGAATAAAGTTGTATTCCTTGCCTCAAAAACAAAAAAATTTTAAAATGTGGATATATGTAAAACTGATTAACTTTGCTGTACACCTGAAATTAACACAACACTGTAAATCAACTCTACTCCAATAAAAATTTTAAAAAAGAAAATAGCCCTATCAGGTGGGACCCACCACTGTGCCCATTTCCTAGATAAGAAAATTGAGGCACTGAGTGCTGAAAAGCATTCCTCAAGGTCACAGAGTCAGTAAGTGGCAAAGCCAGACTTTGAACAAAGGAAATTCATCTCCAGTAAAAGGAAGTGTGTGAGCGAGTAAGCAGGAGAAAAACCAAGTATGACAGTATGAACTCCTGGTAGCCCAGGAACATAGGTATTTGCAGGAGGAAGTGGTCAAGATGTTGAAAGCTCCTCAGGGATCAGGGGCTTGGGGAGGACTGGGAAATGTCATCTGGAAGGCCTTTGGTGACATAGCTGAGAACTGGTTTTGATGAAACAGCAGTGCAGCGGGTGGTGTAAAGTGAGGACATTAAAGATGGTGCCAGTAGACAATACTGGGGATGGAAGTGATGGGAGAGGGGAGATGAGGTTCTGTGCTAATGGGAGAGGAACTGCCTGCCCACACTGCCACAGGCCATTTACAGGGGCCACGACAACACCTCCTTGGTAGGCAGAATAATGGTCACTCAAAGATGTCCATGTCTTGCTCCCCAGAACCTGTGACTGTTAGCTTACATGGTAAAAGGGAATTAAAACTGCAAAATTAAGGCTGTTAATCAGCTGACTTTAAGACATTATCCTGAATTATCTAGTGGGCCCAATGTAATCACAAAGTTATCTTAAACTGGGAGAGGGAGGATAAAGAAGTGAGAGTGAGAAAAAAAGAGATAATGATAACAGAGGCAGGGTCAGACAGCTGCTATGCTGCTGGCTTTGAAGACGGAGGAGGATGCCATGAACCAAGGAATGTGGATGGCCTCTAGAAGCTGGATGAGGCAAGGATACTTTCCCCTAGAGCTTCCAGAAGAACATAGTTCTGCTGACATCTTGATTTTAGCCCAGGGAGACCCAAGTCAGACGTGTGACCTACAGAATTGTAAGATAATATGATTGCTGTTGTTTTAAGCCACGAGGTGTGTGGTAGCTTATTATAGAAAACTAACATAGCACCTATAGATAATGTATGTGACCCAAGGCCCTGGGATACAAATACACGGGGCAGGCACACTCACCTGGGCATTGACGAAGTGGATGAGCTTGTCAAGATTTTTGAACCACGAGTTGGCGTTCTCATACTGGAAGTCTGAGCCCATGGTCATCACCGTGTGTTTGCTGCGGTAGACCTTACCCTGCAGGCAAGATGGGGGTATCCTCAGGCCAGGGTGTCCTGGGCCACCCCTGTGGACAGCTGCGTCTTGGTATATATGTGGTCAAGAATGTGAGTGCACAGGGCTTCCCTGGTGGCTCAGTGGTAAAAACTCTGCCTGCCAATGCAGGAGACATGGGTTCGATCCCTGATCTGGGAAGACCCCACATGCCTCAGAGCAACTAAGCCCATGCTCCGCAACTATTGAGCCTGTGCTCTAGAGCCTGGGAGCTGCAACTGCTGAAGCCCAAGAGCCTTACAGCCCATGCTCCACAACAAGAGAAGCCACCCTAATGAGAAGCCCAAGTATCACAGAGAGCAGCCCCCACTTACCGAAACTAGAAAAATGCCCACACAGCAACGAAGACCCAGTACAGCCAAAAATAAATGAATAAAATTATTTTTTAAAAAAGAAAAAGAATGTGAGTGCACAGAGGCATGGGGGTAGGGGTGGAAGTGTGTCACGTGGGAGCGGAGGGACACACAGAAAGAGAGCCACAGCAGTTAAGGAATTCTCTTGGGCCTACCACCCAGACGTGGGTACTGAGGTTCTGTGCAATGCTGTCCAGCAAACATGGTGGGGATGTGCTCTGGTGAAGGGGTCCACCTTTCTAATCAGAAATGCACACAAATCCAGGAGCAGGGTATGGTGATGGTGAACGGAATTTTACCTTCCTCCAACGAAGGTGAGGGATTGTCTGGGCTGACGGAAGGGCCCGGTGCATGTGCACTAGAGGCATAGGTTCTGGATACCCGGTTACCTGGTCAGTGGCCAACTTCAAAAAGTAATCGACCAGCTCCTTCACGTTGTACTCCGGGCTGCGCATGTCCTCCACAAAGGGCTTGTCGGCACACAGCATGTCCCAGCACAGACCTTCCGGCGGGTTGTACATGTTGGGGAGCACACCTGCGAACCACATGAGGCTCAGGAGGTGGTCATGGCCCCTAGACCTGCCCGATCTCACCGGGGATGGATTTCAGAATTTGCCGGGCCCAGTGCAAACTGCAAATTGTGGGCCCAGGTTCATAAACTACTAAGAACTTCAAGACAATGATAGCAGACTATAAACCAAGCCCTGGGCCCTTCTGAGCACGGGGGCAGCCCTCTTTCTACTCTACCGCCTTACTGGTGAAGAGGTCGGCGGTGGGAGGCTTCAGGCTGGCGCTGGCCCGCCACACCTGCTCCATCTGCAGTGCCTCTTTCCGCACCCTCTTGTCTTGATAATCCAGGCGTCCAAAGAAGAAGCCGTCAAAACCCATCTGGAGATGGGGCAGGGTGAAGAGTGGGATGGGAGAACAAGAGAGGGCAGGATGAATAAGGGACCAGTCTTCTCATCACCAACCACCAACCTCTCAAGCACAGGAAGAAAGACCAAATCAAAGACCAGGGACGCCCTCCGGTTCATTTCAAAGGTTGGGGAAGGTGAGAAGCCCCGCGGGAGCACCGGGAGGGAGCAAGTCCAACGCTACAACCCACCTCCACGTTCCCCAGCTCTAGGAGGCCTTCCCCTTTCCACAGACTAGCAAGGGAAGGGGCATGGTCATGGCACAGGTAATGAAGCCTGCTGAAAAACCTCAGGCCCTCCCCAGCCACCCAGCTTGGCCAAGAGCCAGGATCAGAGCAAACTGGGTGGAATCAGGGGAGGGGGAAGAAACAGCTGGACAAGGGAGGCCGGGGCGTATGGGGATAGGTGATGAGGGTCAACCTAGGCTAGGACAGAGCAGAGCCAAGGCCAGAGCAAAAAAAGAATGGGATTCACAGGTCACCCAAGAGGCAGGGTCTTAAGCGGCGAGAGGGCCCGGGGTAGGGCCAGGCTCAGGTGAACTTGCAGAAAAGGGCGGGGCTTGGATGACGGAGGAGGAGTCAGAAAGAATGAAGGGGCGGGCCCAAGAGATCTGAAAACCTGCGCGAACAGTGAGGCTTGCTCCCGAGAGTGGCCGAATGGGTCGATGTGCCAGGCCACACGGGGGCGCCCGTCGCTGCCGAACGTCTCCTCCAGGAAGCGCAGCCCAAGTGTCATCTGGTCGATGATGGCTCCATAGTGGGTGGCCGCCTCATCGTTCATCACCCAGCCACCGTTGGCAAACTCTAGGCGTCCTGTGCCGGAAGGGCCAAAGTTCGAGTCAGTTGTCAGGGCCAGGAGTGGGGCCAGGGTTGCTGATGCCAGGGACGAGAAGACCTGCCTAAACGACCGGGCCTGAGAGGAGAAGAGGGGTCAGGGGTCACTCTCGGGCCAGTGTGAGAGAGCTATGGAACAGACGGCCCCCTTGCACAGCGGGCTTTCTAGAGGATTCACTGGAGGTGGGACCTTACAGGATGTTTAGGAGTTCTCCAAAAAAGGGAAATTCCAGGCAGGTGCAGCCACATAGAGGCTGCACATGGCATGATAAAATCTCAGAAGCCAGGGTGCTAGAGATAGAAGCTGGGCTGGGCTTCCTCTTTTCACTTCCTGAGGGGAGGCTCACCCTGGCGCACCAGATCCCGCACGACTTTCTGTGTTTCATTTGTCTGCTGGTGCCACCAACGGGAGAAGAAGGCGATTTCCACATAGATGAAGCGGCGGGTAGGATCCGCCAGCAAGGAAGAGATGACAGAGTCTAGGATGTACTGTACACCCGCCGGCTGGATGTTATTGTAGACTGTGGGCACAGGGGTCAGGCAATCAGGAACCAGCAAGCCAAGGGAAACATTCTTAGACACAGAAGCCCAAGCTGGGTGTTGCCCCCACCCTGACTGTCCAGGCCTGAAAAGGAATTTGAGGGGCTCTGAGGGACCACGGGAGTCCCAGGGGTCACTCCCCACCCTCCTCTACTCACTGCCATAGAAGTACTGGTCCACCGTCTTGAGCCAACCCACATCATCATGTGTGTGAGGCACCAGGTGTACATTCAGCATGTCTGGCTTCACCTTCGGGCATGTCTGCACAGGGACCCCAAACACACACTCACTCTGTCAGTAACCCCAAGGTTAAGAGGCACGCTGCAGTGGGGGGTTGGGAGGATATATGGTAAGTCTTGATCTAGAAGCAAGTGACTTAGGTGGGGATGGGCTCCCCCAAGAAGGACACACAGAGTTGTGTCATAGATGCACTTCCCAATTGATAGAACTTCTCAGAGCACCTCTCGTTCATGCCCTGGGGAAATACTAGTAGTAGCTAATGTTTATTAAGTAGTTGCTAATACCAAGCAGCCACCCTGGGACCTGAGGGCAACATTATCTCCAGTTTTCAGATGAGAACACGGAGGATCAGAGAGGTGAAGTGACTTGGCCAAGGTCACACTGCCAGCAAGTGGAGAAGCCAGGTTAGAACTTCAGGCACCTGACTCCCAACTCTCAACCAGTCCCCACCACACTTACAGCCTGCTCATGTAAATGCTTGCAAAATCCAGGTAAGACAACCCGCAGAAGCAAGAGACAGACACAGACAGCCCCATTCTCAGACTAACACAGCCAGTCTTCTCAGTAACGTAAAGCATGAACCACATCACACTGTCATATTAGCAACCATTCACTGGGCACCCACAAAACAGACCCACCCACACCTCCGGACCCTACTGGAGGCTTCACTACGGTTCTTGTACATTTCCGCTAGCGGGCCGCGCTCACCTTGTATCCCGCCGCCCAAGCGCAGGGCGCCGCTAGGAACAACACGAAGAGGCAGGAGAGAGGCGGGAGCGCTGGCCGCAGCGCGCGGGAGCTCGTCCGGGATCCTACCGCGCCCCGGCGGCCGCCAGCGCGAACCCTTGAAGGCCGCGCGTCACCAACCATAGCTCTGCAGCCGCCGCCGCCACCGCCTCAGCCTCCCGGGGTTTCCCGGCCAGGCAGAGGCCGGGTAAATGCCCCGCCTCCAGAGCCCGACTTGGCCAATGGGCACAGGCGGGGGCGTGCCGGGGCGTGACCAGGTCCATCACGAGACCGATGCGGCAGCTCTGGGTACCGCTGGGGGCGCTAGGAGCGAAAGAAGGCAGTGGCGCGTCACACCCTCAGGGTGCTGCTTTGGCCAGTGGAGCCTTCAGCGTCTTGTGGCCTCTGTGTGACCAGAGTGCCCTATAGTGCCCCGCCACCGGCGCATAAGTCTGAGACTTTCCCGCGGATGCTGTGTTTGCCTTGGAGGTAGAGTATTGCCTAGGATTCTAGGATATTCCATCAGGGCTTCAGGGCTATGGTTTGCAAAGGACCTAGCTTGGCTAGGAGCAGAGGTTAATGGGGGACCTGTTTTGTCCTATGGATTGAGACGTTAAATAAAGGAATTACCCTTACACTGCTGGGGAGGGGAGACATCCAGTCTTGTTCAACAGATACCAGTGTCCTCTGGTGAGCAGTGAGAACCTGACAGATAGGGGAGTACTTCCTACCTTCCCCAGTCCCTACCAGTTCATCCGATGTGCTGACATTACCCTCACTTATCTGAGAAAACCAAAGCCCAGATTCCTTAGATCAGCAGAGCTATCTGCTGAATTGTCAGAGGGCAGAGATCACGGTTTAGTCTCTAGCAGCTGGCTTAAGGCATGAGTCTTGCGAAATAAGCAAATGAACTAACCAAAAGGCTCCAGACTCGGGCCCCATCCCAGTCCTGACTGAGTGGGAAGGTGGGGCCCTTCCCTCTCTTACGACAAGCAGCCACCATGGATAGGAGAGAAGGGTCACAGAGAACAGTCCGAATGCAAAACTTTATTAATGGGTTTCAACAAGAAAATGAGTGGGTACACCTAGAAACACAGCATCTCCCCTGGGAGTAGGAAGGGTAGGAAAAGAAGGTGGGGATGGAATGGGGTAGGCCCAGGGGATTTCTCTCTGCTCCAGCAGCCGTGGGATCCCAGGGTTAGGGCCAGGTTCCCTCCGTCCAGCTGCAGGCCCAGAGACTGCCTCGCCCAGGGAAGCCCAGCACCGCAGCTGACGGCAGGAGGCTGAGCAGCCACAGGTGAGGCCTAGGGCAAGGTGGCTAGAGAGGCCCAGGACATGACCCCTCTAGGCTGACATCACCAGGGGGGCGTCATGGGCTGAGGGTTCTGCAGATATGACATCACCACGGCAGAGATGGACAGCCTGAGATGGGAGAGAGATGTCAGTCCAGGATGGAGAGGTGGGGGTGGACGGCGTGGGGGCACTCCCTCCCCTCCCCCAGGAGTCCCTCCCTCCCCAGACCCAGCCTCACATGAAGCTACTCATCATCTGCTTCGTGTCCTCAGAGCTCCGGGAGTTGGCAAAGCTGATGAAGGAGCAGTAGACAGCGACCCAAGCACACCACTTCAGCTGGGAGAGGTGGGTGGACGGGTGGGTTAGGTCAGTGAAAGGCACCCCAATGAGCCATTCCCCTACTGATTCCAATCCATTTCACTTGGTGCAGCTCCAACCTTGATCCCCAGGAGTCCCTCAGTCTCAGGCTCCCAAAGTTAACTCCAGGTACCCAAGTTCCGGTCCTACTCCCTAAACTGCATCTCTGACCCCACCATGTCCCCTCAGGCCTAAGAAGCCTGGCCCTTGACATCCCCCATCACCCTAAGGACCCCACCAAGTTGCCTTAAAGCCTCAGACCAACCTCCAATGTGCCTACCCTGACCCGGACCTCTGGCTTCACGACAGCTCTGGCTTTCTCCACTTAGCATCACCCCAGTCCTGCCCCCTTCAGTGCTGGCCCTGCTTTATTCTGAATCCAAGGCTTCCCACTGTCAGGCAGAAATATGGGGAAAGAAACAGCCCTGCCCACCTTGAGCATGAGGCCGCACATGCTGAAGATCATGCCAAGCAGGTTCATGTAGTCTGGTGTCGGATCATCCAGGGCTGGGTTACACTCACTCGGTGGGGGCTTGTACCTGCGGCAGGTTCAGGGTCAGGGGCACTCGACTTCTGCCCCTAGGACGGGCAGATGCTTCCCTGGGCCTCCAACCCGCAATCTGAGACCCATCCCCATTGTTAAAAATAAAACCACAGGTTCAAAATGGAGTCATTTATGCTAGGCTATGCCACTAAACTGGGGCTCACTTCCTAGCCTGAATGGAGCATCAGCCTCCTCCAGAAATGTAGTCTCTGACATTGTAATCATCCTTTCTTCTGCTTATGACTCCTTTGTCCTACCTTTAAAAACCTTTCTGTTTCTATAGCTCTTTAATGCTCCCCTCTACTTGTTAGAAGAGATGTTGCCAGATTCATGAATCCTTCAATAAAGCCAACTAGACCTTTAAAATTTACTCAGGTGAATTTTGTTTTTCAAGTGATTTGGTGGTAGCAACAGGGTCCAAAGTGAACCTCTGACATTCAGGGACAAGAAGAAACCCGAGGTGGCGTGCCCATGAATCCCCTTCTGAGTTCACTGTCTTTCTCACTATTATCTGGAGGCCATGGTAAGTTCCTCTCAGTTCTCAGCTCTGCTCTGTATCATGCTCCCGACCTAACTGGCTTTCCAGTCAGTTCCCCGTTTGTCTGAAATCACTAGTTCCATGTTGGGAGTTGCTGGCGGTTCTGACTACATTTCCTCATTTGATTAGAAACCCCAGGCCCTCGGTTCTGTTCCCAGATTCCTTGTTGGGACGCGCTGGTGGTTTGCTTGGTCTGCACTTCCCAATTTGTTTGGAATCAGTCCACAGTCGCCATGTAGGGTCCGCTCCTGGTTCAAGCCTTTCTCCAGCCTCAGGTTGCATGTAGGCAGTCAGTGATGGTGTGCACAGGGCCTTTTTGTTGGACAGGCCACAGTAACTGGTTATGACGAGTGTTACAGTGTTCATGTCTGTCTGTCTTCCTTTGTGTAGATAAAGGCCAGCCTAGAGAGATGGGAGCATCTCTGACCCCACCATGCCCTTTAACAAGTCTACCTGTTGGCACACTTGCTTATTTTTACGACCAAGAACTATAATTCAGAAGCTGTAAATATCTACAAAAATGGCAAAGTATGACTAAAAACTACCTAGAATTACAATGGCTGTCATGGGGAAGGTTTCCCTGAGACAAGACTGCCCTTGAAAGTGAGGGTTTCAGGACTTCCCTGGCAGTCCAGCGGTTTAAGTCTTCGAGTTCTATCCCTGGTTGGGGAACTAAGATCCTGCCTTCCGTGGGGCATAGCCAAAAAATTAAAAAAAAAAAAAAATCCTCAACCAGACAAGGCTTGCAAAACAGCAACTGTACTTCCCTGATGGCACAGTGGGTAGGAACCCACCCGTCAACGCAAAGAACACAGGTTCCGTCTTTGGTCTGGGAAGATTCCACGTGTTGTGGAGCAACCAAGCCTGTGTACCACAACCTCTGAGCCTGAACTCTAGAGCCTATGAGCTGCAACTACCGTGCCTGAGTGCTGCAACTACTGAAGCCCATATGCCTAGAGCCTGTGCTCCACAACAAGGGAAGCCATCGAAACGAGAAGTCCGAAAAGAGTAGCCCCTGCTCACTGCAACTAGTGAAAGCCTGCACAAAGCAACAAAGACCCAACACAACCATAAATAAATAAATTTTTTTTAAAAAAGCAACAGACCTTTTATAAACCGTTCCTAGAATCTTCCCTACCCCTACTGACTGGTCTATTATTCAAACATGTGAAACAAAGAAAGATGAATCTGGCCAACTTTAAGGCATGCTTGGAAGCACTCCTCCTATGGTGTTTCGGTTCCATATGATAGTCACCTAACCTGCTCTAGTGGCCCAGTTTGCACGTAGATTACCTCCTGAGATTAGTGGATTGATAAACGTACAGAAAAGAGGATAGGAGACCACCAGGCTGATGGAGCCAGTGACCACAGCTGAGCACTTTGAAACGACCTTAGAGTAAGACACAAGCAAAAATTCCCCAGGTTGTTGGTCTTACAGTTACAACAGTTCCAAGGCCAGAGACCTAAAATAATGCCCTCCTAAGGGTCCACCCAGAGAAAGCAATGGCACCCCACTCCAGTACTCTTGCCTGGAAAATCCTATGGATGGAGGAGCCTGGTAGGCTGCAGTCCATGGGGTCGCTAAGAGTGGGACACGACTGAGCAACTTCACTTTCACTTTTCACTTTCACAGACTGAAGAAGGAAATGGCAACCCACTCCAGTGTTCTTGCCTGGAGAATCCCAGGGACGGGGGAGCCTGGTGGGCTGCTGTCTATGGGATCACACGGGGTCGGACATGACTAAAGTGACTTAGCAGCAGCAGCAGCAGGTGTCCACCATCAAAACGCTGGCCCAAGGACCATTGTTTCAAATGTGATCAACTGGGACACTGGAAAAAAGATTGTCCTCAAAAAAAAAAAAAAGATTGTCCTCAAAGGTCTTATGCAAATTCTTCAACTTGAGTTCATCTTCAACTTCATCTATCTCCTCAGTATTCTGAGGGATTCTCTGGTAAGATGTTATCTGTAATCCCCTTAAACAGCCAAGGGGAAAATAAAATTAAATCTAATGGGAAACCTTGCCAAATTCTCGTTGATACTTACTGTTGCTGTTCAGTTCTGTGACTCTGTCAGACCTTATCTCTGAATGCACCTGCCTCACACCTCTTGTTCCCTCTTCAGCAGGAATTCTCAAGATTGTACGCCTTCCTTTGGTCCCTCACAGCCAAGCTATGTGCTGAAACTCTCACGTCTTCCTGAGGTGGTGTTGTTGTTCAGTCACTAAGTCGTGTCTGACTCTTTGTGACTTCATGGACTGCAGCATGCCAGGCTCGCCTGTCCTTCACTGTCGTCCAGTTTACTCAAATTCATGTCCACTGAATCGGTGTTGCTATCTAACCATCTCATCCTCTGCCACCCGCTTCTCCTTTTGCCTCAATCTTTCCCAGCATCAGAGTCTTTTCCAATGAGTTAGCTCTTCTCATCAGCTGGCCAAAAGAATGGAGCTTCAGCAACAGTCCTTCTGATGAATATTCAGGGTTGATTTCCTTTAGGATTGACTGGTTTGATCTCTGTGCAGTCTGGAGCTATGTTTTCACCCCCATTCCCTTAAGACGACAACTCCCTCAGAGTGAAAAAAAGGTTTCCTAATGGGAAAAATCTAACAAAAGTTCAGAGAGAATTTCTACCTCAACCTGTACAAATGACTCTGGGACTCCTGACTGAAAAACATTCTTTTTCGCGATGACATAGCCCCAGTCAATCTATTTAGGTAGAGCTCTCCTTTCTAACTTAAAAGGGCTAAGACATTTTGTTTCCAATGAGGACTCCACCTTAAAATTTCCTGACCAACGTGAACCAGATTTTTTATGTTCTTACAATCTGTCCTTGACAGAAAGGAGGAAGAATTCCAACAAAAGTCCCTGAATTTAATTGAGGTGTCTCAAAATCTCTGGGTTATTTCTTTCTTTATTTTGGGCTGCACCAGATCTTCATTGCTGCGCGCGGGCTTTCTCTAGTTGCGGCAAGCCAGGACTACTCTCTAGCTTCGGTGGCTTCTCTTGTTGCAGAGTGCAGGCTCTAGAGCTCCAGCTAGGTAGTCGCAGTGCACGGGCTTAGTTGCCCTGAGGCATTCGGGATCTTCCTGGACCAGGAATCGAAATCCTGGACCACCAGGGAAATCCTGTGTGTATTATTTCTAATATTGACATTGGAAGAATAAAAAAAATACAGAGCTTATAAAAATTCAGACACACATAACTAAACCTCTCCCTCAATTACATCAAATATCCTCTGAAGCCTAAAGCCACACGAAGCCGCACACCCACAACAGAAGACCTAATGTCCCAGGGGTAATTAGGCCCGCCTGATAGTAGCCACCACAACATGCAGATCCTGCCAGTCTGGAAACCTAATGGGTGAGGATGGTGATTTGTCCATAACTTAAGAGCTTCCCCCCAACTCCAGCCCCAGGGGAAGGTTTCTTTTGTTTTTTTAACTTTTATTGGGAGTATTGTTGATTTACAATGCTGTGCTATTTCAGGTGTACAGCAAAGTGAATCAGTTATACGTGTTCACATATCCACTCTTCTTTCGATTCGTTTCCCATATAGATCTTTACAGAGCACTGAGTAGAATTTCCTGGGCTACAAAGTAGGTCCTTCTTGGTTATGTGTTGTATACACAGCAGTGTGTATGTGTCAGTCCTAGTCTCCTGATTTATCCCTTCCCTTAGGAGCTTCTGCAGGCTCAGCAGTAAAGAGTCCACCTGCAATGCAGGAGACACAAGTTCAATCCCTCGGTCAGGAGGATCCCCTGGAGAAGGCAATGGCAACCCACTCCAGTACTCTTGCCTGGAAAATCCCATGGACGGGGGAGTCTGGTGGGCTGCAGTCCATGGGGTCACTACAAGTCAGACACAACTGAGCAACTTCATTTTCACGCACTGGAGAAGGAAATGGCAACCCACTCCAGTGTTCTTGCCTGGAGAATCCCAAGGATGGGGGAACCTGGTGGGCTGCCATCTATGGGGTCACACAGAGTCGGACGCGACTGAGGCGACTGAGCAGCCAGTATTCTTGCCTGGGAAACCCCATGGACAGAAAGGTCTAGCAAGCTACAGTCCATGGGATCACAAGGAGTTGGACCAGACTGAGCAACTAAACAACAACCAGTACTTAAGGGTTATTAGCAAGTTATTCCCCTCGTCCCAGTTGTCCCAAACCTGGAACACCATCTTGTCATAAACTCCAGCAGGCTCAAAACACTGTTGTGGATCTTTTTCAGGTTTTGCAGTATCCCTATAGATTCCAACAGCTGATGTCCATCTGCCTTAACTTGGAACAATCAGCAGTAAGCCTGGACACTCATGCCTCAAGGGTTCACTGAGGCCCCTTCTGATTTCTCCCAAGTGCTCCCTCAAGACGTAGGACCCACTAGTCCCCAGAAAATGAGCTCTTTCACAACAGGTGGATGACGGCTTGCTGTGCTCAGTAACCAAAGAGACATCCATAAAAGATTTCATTTATCTGCTGAAAAGTGATAGAAGAACTTGTCACATACTGTGGTATGGAGAAGCCATTCTAGCTAAGACATGACTGGGCTTAAACTTTATGCTCATTACAACAGACCATCTTGTGGCCTCTCAGACATCTGCTTTAACCATTAAACAGACCAAAAAGAAAAAGAAAAAAATGCAGTTATCAGACTGTGCAGAATGTCCACTTTTGAAGAGGGGATAAATGTTCTTTCACCTTATTCCCACAAAACCAATGTACCAAATCCTTTGAATATGAGGTTCCCTTCCATTCTCTAAGGTCATGCTGTCTTGCTGTGTATGTGCTAATCTGTCTCTTGAAACCTTGAAGCAATGTACCTGTTGTTTCTGATGTTTGTTCTTTGTTCAGACAAGACAGAACTGTGCTTCAGGCATTCAAATGGAGCCGGGTGGCCACATTAATGCATTAATGAGGACTTGAATTTTCTGAACTGTATCAAATTTAACCACACCACCAGCTATTCTCAAGACAGTATCTGCTAGCAGCTGCTAACTGCAACCTTATGGTCTCAACATCTCCCCCTGTAACTATACAGTCACTTCAGACCCCAATGAATCCTTGCTTAACAAGCACCCTTATATCTTGCCAGCTCTATTATATTCCTTTATTTTTTTTTTTTTTTTTTGACCATACCTGCAGGCGTGCAGAACTTCTCTGACCAGGGATAGAACCCTTGCCCCCTGCAGTGGAAGCACAGTCTTAACCACTGGACCACCAGGGAAGTTCCAATTACAATTCTTGACAAACAAGTTGTGTAACTGCAGTTTTTGCCTGAATAAGCCTCTGCCATACTGTAGTCCAGCAAAATACAATTCAAGTGCTTTTGAATCTGTGTTTCCTGGGCCATAGGCTTCCGTTTGGCTTAGATAAAATTCTTATTATAGGTTGGTTATTGATTATTTCAGTTGACAAAAGAAACATAAACTCTCCAAGGGAAAATTACAATTATCTGTAGGTAATGTTCATTACCTAGTGCTGAAGGAACCCAGCTATCTCCAACAAGGATCAGGCTAATCCAAGAATTTCCTAGGCCTACAACTAAGCGAGAGCTATGTGGATTTCTAGGCTTGACTGGTTCCTGTCGACTACGGGCTCCTAATTTCTCTGTATTCATTTCCCCACCCAATGACCTTACTAAACTTCTAGTCCCTCAGCCCCTTTCTAGGGAAGATAAACATAAGTAGGCTTTTCTGAAGACTAAAACAGGTGCTGTAAGAACCACCAGCCCTAGACTTACCTAATTATTCAAGACCTTTCCCTTTATTTGTGCATGAAAGAAATAACCAAGCCCTGGGAATGCTCACACAAGAGCATAGCAATAAACATAGCCTGTTTCTTATCACAGCAGGTAACTGGATTCAGTTGCCAGTGCCTATACCAACTGTCTTGGGTTACAGCTGCAACTACAAAGTTAGTAGAAGCTTCAGCAGATCTAGTCTGAGGTAACAGCATTTATTCACAGACTCCTCATGCTGTCCAAAGTCTTCTTAACTCTTGGAACTTCTATGGTGGTCCAGTGGCTACAACTCTGTGGGTCCACTGCAAGCAGCCTGGGTTCAATCCTTAGTCAGGGAATTAGATCCCACATGCCAAAACCAGAAGATCCTGTATGCTGCAACTAAGACCTGGAGTAGCCAAATAAACAAGTAAGTAAATAAATAAATAAATATATGCAGAGGGGGCATCTCCTGGTCTCCTAAATGTATTAAAAAGGCAAACAAACAAAAAAAAAAAATCAGTCTTCTTAACTCTGAATTGACTCAACATTTCTCTACCAGCAGATTAACCTTCTATGAGATCCTTTTGCTTCCTCCACGTATGCAACATCCTAAATGTTGCAACACCTTTAACTTGCTACATCACTACCCCTACTGACTAAGATGAGCCCCTTAACTGTCAGGTAAGAACATCCTGATATAATCTTGTTTGCTGATGGCCCATACTCTAAAATGAAAATGAAAAAGGGACATCTTGTTCCCAAACTGATAATGCTATTACTAACCATTATGAATTACTTGAAAAGGAAACTTCCCATACTTGAAAGCAGCCGAACAAGCAGAGTTCCATACCCTTACCAGAGCCTGGCAATTATCAGATAATAAACTGTTAATATTTATACCAAGAATCAGTATGCCTTTGGGATCATCCATGATTTGGAGATGTTATGGAAACAAAGGGGTTTTCTGAAGTCCTCTCAGGTCCCCATCAAAAATGGGCAACAGGGACTTCCCTCATGGTCCTGCCAATGCAGGGAACATGGGTTGGATCCCTGGTCCTGGAAGATCCCACATGCTGTGGGGCAACTAAGCCCACACTCTAGAGCCTGTGTTCCACAACAAGAGAAGCCGCCACAATGAGAACCTGAGCGCAGCAACCAGAGAGCAACCTCTGCTCACCGCAACTAGAGGAAGCCTGCGCACAGGATCCCGGGCAGCCAAAAATATAAATTAAAAAAAAAATTTTTTAAAGGCAATAAGTAAACTACTGTCTTATTTTCTGAAGGTAAGAAATTACCTGTCATTAAAGTTGAGACTCACACTGAAAGGACTGAACCAGGATTCAGGAAATGCCCTAGTTGAGCTTCATGCAAAGACAGCAGCAACAGAGTCTATAAATATCATGTCACTGAGAATTCCCTAGCAGCCCAGTGGTTAAGACTCGGCACTTTCCCTGTGGTGACCTGGGTTCAATCCCTGGTTGGGGAACTAAGTTCTGGCTTACAGAGCAGTAAAAATAAATAAGTATTATGGCACAGATGGATGAAGACCATTCTGCCTCAGCAAAACATGACCCCTCATTGCCAGACCCTGGCCATCTTGATGTTCTTGTAACATCAGTCTGTTCCTGAACAGAGAAATTAAGATGGGCAAACAATAGTTGTAAATTAGATAAACATTCAGGGCTATGGGAAATCCAAGATGGCCACGTGGTTCTTCCCAGCTCCTTGACAAATCTCGTTTTTCAGTTTTTGCATTCCTTCACCCATCATAGTGCATTTTAAGATGACTCAAATGACGAATAGACATGGGTGGGGAGACAAAATTACAAAAGCAGTTTACCACCAATGTTTGACCTGTCAGGTCTGTAATCCTGGAAAAACTATCGTGTTCCCAGAGGCCTCAGACCTCCCCTCTCTGGACCTTCTGAGCACCTACAGCTGGTCGTAATCCAACTGCCACCCAGTATGGGTCATCAATATGTTCCTGTTACTCTACACATGCTTTCCTAATGGGTTGAAGTCTTCCCTTGCCACAAGGTTAATGCCCTCACAACGGCAAGGAAACTGTTAGAAGATGTGGTTCCAACTCAGGGTCTACCTCCCACAATCTTCAGGGACTGAGGCAACCACTTCAGTGGGCAAATCCTGAAAGCCTTAATGAAAACCTTGCAGACTCCTTGGAATTATCACTCTCCTTTTTACTTATCATCAGGCAAGGTAGAGAAAACTAATGGGATCCTCGAAAACCTCTAAACTGCTTAAACTACTGAACTCCCTCGGCCTAAGGTATTGCCTCTGGCCATGAACTCCCTCGGCCTAAGGTATTGCCTCTGGCAATGACAACTGTTCCCAGTACCCTCTCTGAAAACATACACTCACTCCACATGGAACAGTCACCAGTAGACCAATTTCCATTGGTATACAACTTTCTGCTGATCCCTTGCTATCTAACATTAATAGGACCAGCTACTATAAGTCTTTCATGGCTTACGCTATCATTAACAGGTTTAAGAAAGAACCTTAAAGTTCCCAGATCCCAACTCAAAGGATCCTGTTGGTCACAGACTGGAGCCTGCTGACTGGGTATTCTGAAAACACCATCAGAGGAAGACAGCCCTCAAGCCCCATGGGAAGGGACCTTACCAAGTGCTCCTGACCACTGACAAAGACTGCAAAATGAGAAGGCGCGGAGCCTTGGGTACATATCTCACAGCTAAGGAAAGCTCCATCAGACATCTAGTCCTAAACAGACGCTGGAGACCTCTGAATCAAACTGACAAGGAAGAGAAGTAGTTGGCGTCAAGGTGGACTGCTTCTGTGCCAGACACCTGATCAAGACCATACGTTAACTAGACTGAAACCCTTCTTCCTTTTTCTTTTTTTACTCTGGTTTTCACCTGGAAAGATGATGTTCTCACCTTTATCACCCAGGCCATTGCTGAGGAAAGTAAGCTTTCAGACCTCTGGATTTGTCATTAAATATTCCAATCTGGGGGCTTCCCTGGTGGCTCAGTGGTAAAGAATCCACCTGCCAATGAGGGGCACACAGGTCCAATCCTTGATCCAGGAAGATCTCCACATGCTGCAGAGCAGCTAAGCTCTGGACCACAATTAATGAGCCTGGGCTCTAGAGCCTAGGAACCCCAACTACTGAAGTCCACATGCCTAGAGCCTGTGCTCCACAACAGAAGTCACTGCAATGAAAAGCCCTTGCACTGCAACCAAGAGAAGCCCCCCACTTGCAGCAATTAGAGAAAAGCCCACACAGCAACAAAGATCCAGCACAGTCATAAATAAATAAACTTAAAAAATTCCAATCTGAGATTTCCCTGGCAGTCCAGTGGTTAAGACTCTGTGCTACCACTGCAGGGAGCAGTGAGTTCAATCCCTGGCCCGGGAACTAGGATCTCGCATGCCACACTGCACAGCCAAAAACAAAACAAAAAAATTCTAATCTATCCATGATGCTAGAGACCTCCTGGTCCTCCTTGTGACCAGTTTTTCTTCTATTCTCAATGTCACAGGAAACGACAATCAAACCCGCTAAAAGTTTCTTATGCAATTCAACTTTCACAGCCAGAACAACCTATACCTTTTTTCCTTTCTCCCGTCATAACCATACAGACTCAATTAGACACAATTAACTGGTAACTTTCACTGCACTTGCACCCCCACATTCTCATGATAATCTAGATCAGATCTGCCCCTACTCACTAAGAGATCTCACCAACTGCACCTATCTTTGCAAGGTGTTTGGAGCAACACTTTATTTCAGGCTGGGAATTTCAGCTATTCCCAAATGTGCTGAAAACCTGACTGACATCTCGTTGAATGGGTAAATGCAGTAATCCCTGTGAATGAATCCATTAACAGTACCCCCTAATGGAAATGGTCTATGCCCCCATAGGGTCTGTCTTTGTTCATAACGGTTATCATTCTCCTTCAGCCTCTGAATGCCTAGATAGCCAGTGTACAGAGGGCAATGCCTCTTAGGTTATCGAACTGGGCTCCTAACTTTCCACAAGGGAACTAAGACACCTCATTGGTCAAGTCCCCTGGATTTACATCATGAACTTAAAAAGAATGATGAGGAATTCGTGACTCAGGATTCGTGTCCTTTGGCAAGGCCATCAGTACAAGAAAAATCCTTAGATTCTCTGACCAACGTTGTTCTTTTGTAACAGAACAGCCCTTGATGAGGGGCTTACCTTGTAGCTCAGACAGTAACGAATCTGCCTACAACACAGGAGACCCAGTTCAATTCCTGGGTCGGGAAGATCCCCTGTAGAAGAGAATGGCAACCCATTCCAGTATTCTTGCCTTGAGAATTCCATGGATACACCATGGGGTCACAGAGTCAGACACAACTGACCGACTAACACACAGTCCTTGTTTATCTTTTAGTTGAGCAAGGCGTGTCCATGCTGTGGTCAATACCACCTGCTACACTGGATTACCCCTTCTGGGGAAGCTGAAACTCAGTTACAAAAGATCACTGAGCAAGCCAGCTTGCGTAAGAAGGTGACTCCTTCAAGGCGAATTTTCTTTTCTTTTTTTTCTAAACCAGGGATTAAAGCCTTGCTCACTGAACTGGAAGCACCAAGTCCTAACCAGCACACCACCAGGGAAGTTCCAGTGGGAACTCTCTTTCATGTATTTGATTTTGCCTGGTTTCAATCCTGGAGAGCATGGCTCCAAAGTGCACTCCAAACATTGCTAATTATCCTGCATATTATAATCATAATAACCTCCTTAATGCACCGCATTAGGCAGCATATTAAAAAGCAAAGACATTACTTGGCCAACAAAGGTCCGGCAAAGTAAAGGTTTACTTCTAGTCAAAGCTATGATTTCTCCAGTAGTCATGTATGGATGTGAGAGTTGGACTATAAAGAAAGCTGAGGACCAAAGAACTGATGCTTTTGAACGCTGGTGTTGGAGAAGACTCTTGAGGGCCCCTTGGACTGCAAGGAGATCCAACCAGTCCATCCTAAAGGAGGTCAGTCCTGGGTGTTCATTGGAAGGACTGATGCGAAAGCTGAAACTCCAATGCTTTGGTCACCTGATGCGAAGAACTGACTCATTGGAAAAGACCCTGACGGTGGGAAAGACTGAAGGCAGGAGGAGAAGGGGATGACAGGGGATGAGATAGTTGGATGACATCACCGACTGGATGGACATGAGTTTGAGCAAGCTCTGGGAGTTGGTGATGGACAGGGAAGCCTGGTGTGCTGCAATCCATGAGGTCACAAAGAGTTGGATATGACTGAGCAACTGAACTGAATGCACTGTATTCTCTCAAAAGCTTTAGATGCTTAATCTCAGTCACTAATCGTCAAGCAAACGATCTCCCCATGACTAGTACATCAGAAAAGTAACAAGAGAATAACCAACTCAGAGACTGTGAACCTGAAGCCAGCAAAGATCTGTGACTATCACAGGGGTTAACTATGGATAGCATGCAAAAGAACAACAAAAACTGAGAGAACCTCAGAGAGGCAGCTGAGAGTGGTGCTCATGCCTTAAGTTTTGATCACATCTCTCAGACAGTCTGATTCGAAGAGGGGAGGAGGGAAGAGGGAGAAGATTGTTAAAAAGAATACCACAGGTCCAAAAATTTGTACTTGGCCAAGTCACCAAATCGGGGCTTAATATCTAACATAATAGAAGCTTCAACTTTCTCCAAAAATGCTCTTAATCGGCCAGTCAGGAATTTTCTGGTCAGCACCAATGAGGCAGTCTGTCACATGGATTCTCACCCGTCTCCATCCTTCAAAAGGAAAATGAGGTAACCCCCACTTAACAAGACCCTTTTCTCCCCAAAAGGAAACTAATCTAATCTGAAATCGTCCTTTTCTGTTTATGACTTCCTTGTCCTGCCTTTAAATAACCCTTTCCTTTCTGTAGCTCTTTAGCGCTCCCCTCTACTTGCTAGATGGGATGTAGTCCAATTTATGATTCATTTGATAAAGCCAATTATATCGTTAAAATTTACAGCTGAATTTTTTTCTTGTTTTAACACCATGACAACTAGGAGCCTCACCTCAGCACTTTGTTGGGCCTCCGTGGGTCCGACATATTGTTCGCGGACATAGCGAGTCAGAAGTCGCGCCTCTTCCGCTGCGGGAATCGCAGCTTCCGGCAGCTTGCAGCTTCCGGCAGCTTCCAGCTTGGAAACACAGGGTAGTTTTTAGAGTAACACTCTCAGCCCTCGCGCCTCCGTTCCTATCGACGGTTACCGGAACTCCCCCCAGCCAGGGGATAGAGAATTCGGAGGAGCCAAAAATGCTCCTAGAAGACCAGAAGTGGGGAAAGAAACTGGGGAGCTGGAGACAAGTTTCAGTGTTTCCAACACTATCTCCAAAAAGCCTAAATGTAGAACCCGGAAGTGAGAAATAGGAAGTAGACTATGGAGGACAATAATAAGGTTACACCCTCCCAGGGCAAGGAATACTTCCGTGCCGGCGCGTGTAAGGTGGCGAGGAAGGGAAAGCCGAGGGATGGCTTTCCCTGAGCCAAAACCGCGGGGCCCCGAGCTGCCGCAGAAACGGTTGAAGACGTTGGACTGCGGGCAGGGGGCGGTTCGAGCTGTGCGATTTAATGGTGAGCGCCCTGATCTTCTTTCCGAGCCCTCCTCCCGCCTCCTAAGGTCGGCGGCCCAGTAACCCCCGCCTGGTGTTCCCCAGTGGATGGCAATTACTGTTTGACTTGCGGCAGCGACAAGACCCTGAAGCTGTGGAACCCGCTGCGGGGGACGTTACTGCGAACGTACAGCGGCCACGGCTACGAGGTGCTGGATGCGGCTGGGTGAGCCGGGGGCCAAGGCGGGATCGGGGCGCTGAGGACAGAAACAGAAGTAGATGCTGAATTTTCTGTGCTCTGCCTTCTAGCTCCTTTGATAACAGCAGTCTTTGCTCTGGAGGTGGGGACAAGGCGGTGGTGCTGTGGGATGTGGCGTCGGGGCAAGTCGTGCGGAAATTCCGGGGCCACGCGGGGGTGAGTGCAAGCAAGAAGGGGACTCATTGAAGCAGATCTGAATTTGCAAGTGGGTGGTAACAGGGATCCGCCTCCTCCCGCAGTTACAGCGCAAGGGTCCTTTCCCATGGCCCCCACTTCATCAAGCCCCATCCTTGCAGTCCCTCCCAGCTCTTTGATCTCCCCTACCCTTAACTTTTTTCCCTTGCTTTATCTTGCACTGGGAACCCTGCTTTTGTCCTCATCCTCTAAGCGCAGTTTCTGTTTAGCAGAAGGTGAACACAGTACAGTTTAATGAAGAGGCCACAGTTATCCTGTCTGGTGAGTCCAGGGCTTTGGCGGGTGGGCCCAGGAGACTGCCTCTGCCCCCTAAATCTGATCCACCTTCATGCTGGCCTTACAGGCTCTATCGATTCCACCATCCGCTGCTGGGACTGTCGCTCTCGGAAACCTGAGCCAATACAGAAACTGGATGAAGCCAGAGATGGTATATCCAGCGTGAAGGTGTCAGACCATGAGGTCCTCGCAGGGTGAGTGGGACCAGGACCTTGTCACTCTCCAGTGCCACTGAGGTTCACAGATGTCTCTGTGCTTGGATTAAAAAATCTACTCTCCTCATTGTGCTCATAAGGCCCTGCATGGTCTGGTCTCTGTTGTGCTCTCCGCTTTTATGTGGTTGTTGTTCAGACGCTAAGTCTTGTCCAACTCTTTTCGACCCCATGCACTGTAGCACTCCAGGCTTCCCTGTCCTTCTCTGTATTCTCGAGTTTGCTCAAACTCGTGTCCATTGAGTCAGTGATGCCATCTAACCCTCTCATTCTCTGTCATACCCTTCTCTTGCCCTCAATCTTTCCCAACATCAGGGTCTTTTCCAATGAGTCAGCTCTTTGCATCAGGTGGCCAAAGTATTGCAGCTAATTTCTGTTAAACGTGCCACACATGCTTCCATTCTGGGACCGACATGCAATTGTTATTTCTCCACCTGGACTGTTCCTATACTAGTTAAGAGTGTGTCTGAGCACCTCCTACAGGTTCCATTTCTAGTCAGTGAGCGTATAGAAGTGAACAAGATAGAGAAACAAGGAAAACCCCTGCCTACATAGATTTGACAATCTAGCTGCAGAAGACAATTAAAAAAAAAAATTCCCATGCAGGGCTGCCCAAGTGTTGCCACAACCTGAGGGAGTGCTGATCCCACCACTGGGGGTGTTTGGACTGCTTGGCCTGTCAGCCCACCCAGTTCCCACATATCCCCCCCTTGAACTGAACATGGTTGGCTCCTTTCTCAGCCTCAAATCTCAATTCCAATGTCACCTCCTCAGGGAGCTGATGCCCCTCAGTCAACGAGGTTCCACATTGGCAGCAAGTGCTCCTGGCTTGGTAGCAGCTGTGTGCCAAGTCTCCGAACAGGGTCTGACCCAGAGAAGGAGCTCAGTAGAAAGCAGAAACAGATGGAATGGGACTTGATTGGCCCTTAGGTCTGAGTCTTAAAGCCACTGTCTTAGAATTTCACTTTTTTTTTTTTAATATTTATTTTTAATTTACTTATTTGGCTGCATTGGGTCTTACTTGCAGCATGTTGGATCTAGTTCCCTGACCACAGATTGAACCCAGGCCCCCTGCATTGAGAGCTCAGAGTCTTAGCCACTGGATCACCTGGGAAGTCCCAGAATTTCACTCTTGAATTCACTTCAGTGTATGTTTTCCGTGGCTGATCCCAAGCATGAGGTGACAGTGAAGGGTACTGGGAAGGATAGGTGCCAGCCTTGCCCTCGGGGCCCTGGCCAGGTGAAGAGGCTACAGGGACACCAAAGCTGGAGCCCTGGACCTACCGGCCCCTGCGGTGCTTCAGCTGCAGCCACCCTGTCTTGCAGTTCCGTAGACGGCCGGGTGAGGCGCTATGACCTGAGGATGGGGCAGCTCTTCTCAGACTATGTGGGCAGTGAGTGTGGCTGGTGCTGGGGGGTGGGCAGGGAAGGTGGGGACAGCCCAGGGGACCCCAGTCTGACATGCCTGCCCCCCCCTCCCCCCAGGCCCCATCACCTGCATCTGCTTCAGCCGGGATGGCCAGTGCACCCTGGTGTCCAGCCTAGACTCCACCTTGCGGCTTCTGGACAAGGACACAGGGGAGCTGCTGGGCGAGTGAGTCCTCAGAGTTGTGGGGCCCCTCCCCCACCCCCAGTAAAGCCCACCCCTAGCCCCCACTCTGACTCCACTCACCCCCAGGTACACGGGCCATAAGAACAAGGAGTATAAGCTGGACTGCTGCCTGAGCGAGCGCGACACACATGTGGTCAGCTGCTCTGAGGACGGGAAGGTGTTCTTCTGGGACCTGGTGGAAGTGAGCCTCCCCACCCCCACTCCACACCGGGGTGCCTGCCCTGTCCTTCCCTGAGTCACTCTCAGGCCTGAAAAAGGGGGGTGGGGGGGCTAGAAGGAATGGGAGAATGAAGAAAGAAGGGCAATCCTGGCAAAGGGCACAGCACATGCCAAAGCTTGGAGGTGTGGCGCCCATGCATCGCCCAGGAAATGGAAGGGCTGTGGATGGCAGTGGTGGCAGCAGGATCCAGGTCAGGCGGGGCCACTGGGACTGACCCTCGGGGAAGGGGCTGATGGTGGCATCTCACCCCAGGTGAGATAGGGCTGTAGTTGTTCAGGAAATCAGCCACATCTGAGCATCCCCATGGTTTCCTGCCCTGTAAGCTCTGTCCTAATGTGTCTCAGCCTGGTGGGGGCGTCAGAATGGGAACTGACCAGCCAGGCTTCATGGGGTCAGGGCTGGGGCTTGGCCACAGAAGTAAGCCCCTGAGAGGATGAAGGAACTGGAGGGCCCTGAAGAGTTGAGGAGCCAGCTCTCCCTTTGGGAACTAAGGAGGCACCAACGTTTTGCCTACTTCTCAAGGGTCCAGGACACTGGCACATGAAGGGGAGGGCACATGAAAGGACATTTTGCAGATGGAGAGAGGAACCCGATATGTTGAGGCCCTGACTGCAGGGTAATAAAAGGAGTGAGCATTGAGGCTGTCAGAGGGGCTGGTGGAGGCCAGATGGCAGTCTCTGGGCACAGTCTAAAGGCAGAGCCGAGAGGATTTACTTACAAAAGGATTTGAGATGTAAGAGGAAGATCCAAGTTGTTTGACCTGAGCACCTGGAAGGACAACTGACTGGCGGGCTCATTGTGGGACTGGTTAAGTTTGCAATGTCTGGGAAGCAGTTAGAGGCATTATAATGGAAACCAGGGGGGAGGTGGCCAAGAGGAGGGGGACACCCTGATGACCACTGCCAACCCCCTCACTCCACAGGGTGCCCTGGCGCTGGCCCTGCCTGTAGGTCCTGGTGTGGTGCAGTCGCTGGCCTACCACCCCACGGAGCCCTGCCTGCTGACCGCCATGGGGGGCAGCATCCAGTGCTGGCGGGAAGAGACCTACGAGGCTGAAGGTGCCCCAAGCTGAAGCCAGGGGACCCACTGCCAAGGACAGAAGCACAGCCTAAGGAGGACCACTGAGATCATTTATTCTAGACATGCTGCTGACCAAGGAGTGGGGAGGGGCTGGGTCTGCAAACTAATAAATAGAGGAGGGAGCGAGGCTTCCCTGGGGCTGCACCATCCAGTGTTCAGTCCTCATTCTTCTCAGGCGTGAAGGCATCTACCTTCTGGGCAAAGGTTTCAGCCACAAGCAGCGGGAAGACCAAGGAGGCGTCAGCATAGACCTATGGAGGGGACTCAGGTGAGCCAGGGGATCCACAGCTGCAGCCTAGGAGAGCCTGTGCTCCAGCTGGCTGGCCACCCCTCACCTTGACAGGCTGTGCATCCATCCGGATCTTGCCCCATGAGACAGCTTCATCTGGCCGGGCGCCTGAGTCGGAGCCATCAAACTCCTGGGCAGTGTTGATGTAGACGGCATAGTCGGCGCCATTCCGCTGTGGGGAGGGACAGAATGGGCTGGTCAGCCAGACAGACTCCAGGGCAGGGCACTGTAGCTAAAGGCAGAGGGATGTGTCCCAGATACAGGGAGCCCTTGGTGGCCTTGACTCCAAGGGAAGAGCTCCGTGTCAATACCTGGGCCAAGTGGGGGTGTCATGGGATGCTGGGCAGTGGGCAGCTTTGCTCCAGACTCACGTCCTAGGTAGCAAGAGCCCAGCCACATCTGCCAGAGAAGACCTCCGAACCTCTTCCCTCTCTATGGTCCCCACCCCAGTCCCACTGTCTGTTCCCCCCACAGCAGCTAGAGGGTGTCTGTGAGCACCTGAGTGGCCCTCAAGGCCTTGCGCTTTGTGCCTGTCACGTTTGGCCTCACCTCCTCTCAATCTCCCCTTCACTGGCCTCCAAGATGTGCTTACATCAGGCACCTCAGAACCTTTGCATTGGCCAGTCCCTCTGCCAGGAACTCATCTCACACCCATCCCCTAAGATAACAACATAGTTCATGGGGAGCAACCCCTCAAAAACCTCTACTCACAGGTCACACTTCCTAGGAAGCTTCCCCTTCTCTGAATAGCATGCCTTTCTCCTGCTCTCTTGGCGTCATCCCTGGTCTTTCTTTGTAGCCAATACTGCCACCTGATGTACATGTCACCTTGTCACTGGTTTGCTGTTCATCTCCCCCAGTAGAGCATCAGTTCCAGGAGGGCAGGCATCTTGGCCTGTCTAGTCCACAACTGTTTCTCAGCACATGGCATGGTCCTAGTACACAGGCCTGTCTGCACAGCAGGCACGAGTATCACCCCCCCCACCAGGGACCATACAGCCTGCATCCCTGCTCACCATGAGGTTGGCATTGGCGATGTGGTGCTTGACCATGCCTCCACCCAGAATGATCATCCCCGTGCGCTTGGCGAAGATGGCCTGTGTGTTGATGAGCCTGAGATCTGGGGGAGAGGGCTGAGTCAGGCCACTGCAGGCCCAAGCAGCCCTCCTCCCTTGCTCCTCTGGGGCCTTAACATCTTACCCTCAACAATGTCCAGGACCAGACCTGGGTTCTTATAGGAGTGGAAGAAGATCATGTCACCCAGCGAGCCATCTGTGAGTGCCGGGCTAAACACAGGAATGTGGTTCTAGGAAAGAGCAAGACAGGAGGGCGGCTGGATCTAAGCCCTGTAGGGGCAGCCTGCAGGCGTTTCCTCCTCTGCCTGATTCTAGGCAGGGTGCTTAACTTCACTTGGCCCTGGCACATGAAGAATGGTAGTTCTTGTTTTTCTGATTGCTGGACCCCAGAGCCTCTGAGGAGCATTGGGCCCTCCAACAGGCCCCATGGGAGCCACTAAGTATTGCCCAGCTACTTCCCAGCAGTCTAGGAGTAGAGCCAGAATACCAGATCCACAGTCAATAGCTGTGGGACTTAAGACAAACTGCCTAACTGCTCTGTTTCTGAGGCTCCTTATGTAGAAGCAGGGATGAGGAGACTAGCACCAACTATCCAGGTGGCTGTGAAAAGCAACATATGCCAAAGCCTGGCATCTTTGCCCCCGCCAGTCCCTCACCTTCTGGGCCCAGTAATACACGGACTCTGGGTTGTTTATCTCCTTGCCAAGCCGGGCGATCATCTTGGAAGGTGTCCACTTCACACCCTAGGAGGAGGGAGACATTGGCTTCAGGCAGTGGCGCCTCCCCTGATACCCGCCATGCCATCAGCAAACCCATCCTGCCTGCCCCCAGCCCCAGGTTGCTCCAGCCTCACCTCTGTGTTCTGCTCCAGCACCATCTGGTCCAGAATGGGCATCAACCAGTCCTCAAACTTGCAGTAGTTGTCATTAGGCACCAGCAGGTTTCCGATCCTGGGGACAGAAGGTGTGTCGGCATCAGGGCCCGCCCCTCAGTCTGCCTCCCTTACCCAGCACCACTCAGCCCCCACCCACCCACCTGTTGATCCCGTTCTCACGAAGCTCCTTCCCCCTGAGGCTGAACTCGCCCAGGTATGTGGGCGCCAAGCACTTGATGAAATCCTCCTCCACACCCCCAGCTGTGGTCACCAAGACGTCCACCTGCAGCCCCAAGGCAGTGAGGTTATCCCAAGCAGAATCAACCCCCAACCCTCATCCAGTGACCCCTGTGGGGAGCTCTGCTGCAAAACAAAACTGACCCACGTTTCCCTATCTCACTTAAATGACCAGTAATCTTATTGACCCAGAGAGCCCAAGGCCACACCCCCACCAGGTCCCACCATGTTGTGCTGCACGAGGTAACGGATAGTCTCACGAATGCCTGAACTGATGAGGTTGGACGTGTAGCCCAGGAAAATGGTGCAGCCGGTGAGTGGGCGTCGGCTCTGGGTCAGGTCTGCATGTTGGTCTTCATCCTCAGATAGCGGCTCGAGTTTCTTCTCTATCTAGGTAAGGGCAGGGTCGAGTTAACCTCTGGCCCCAAATTCCACCCCAAGGACCCCCGGTGGGTTTCGGTGTCAGACTCCCCGCCCAGGCTCTGCCCACTCAGGGACAGGGAACCACTTCTACCTGGGACAGGGGAAGGAACACCTCTGTGTAGGCTCCGCCCTGTTCACAGCCCAAGTCTCAGGTCACATGCTTAGGCTTTGCCCCTTTTCAGGAATCCGAGAGCATCACCTTTTCAGGCCCGACTCCTCTCCCCACCGGAAAAAGCAAACCCAAGCTCAGGTCCGGCCAGGTCTAACGGTCCTCCTCCAATTCCTCCCTCAAATGCACTCTCTAGCCCAGGCTCCGTCCCTTCCATAATACTTTCACCCGTTGCCTATAACGCCCGCTCCCAGCCCCAGAAACAGTCCGAACCACTCCCCAGCACAGAAACTCCCGGGCCCCATACTCTCTCCCACTATTGGACGAAGTACACACCTCCCAGAGAAGTCCCGCCCCCAGCTACCGCAGAATGCTACTGGAGGCCACGCCCCCTCAACCCAGGAAGTCTCACCCAGGCCTCACCATGGCGTTGACTTGCTGCACCGCGCGCCCGAAGTTGGTGGCTTGGAAACCAGTGGTGCTGAACGCCTCTAGCAGCGCGCGATAGTCCACGCCGCGGTTGAAGTCGTAGCCCCGGACCTGCGCGCTCTCGGACGGCAGTGCCGAACTGTGCTTCAGCACGGCGGCCAGCGCCGCCGCAGGCACCTCCCTCTCCCGGGAACCCTCCATGGTCCTGCAGCTGCACTCTCAAATCAGAGCCGCCCCAAGCCAGCCCCCTGGCGGCCTCGAACTGCGCTAGGCCCCGGCACGCACTTCTGTAGGAGACTCTTAAGGCCCGGGGAAAGCCGGGGCGGGGGGGGGGCCGGAAGTTGTATAATCACATGACCCGCCGCGTCCGGAATCCAGGGCGCGGCCATCTTGTCTTGTGCAGTCCGTAATACGGAAGCTGCGAGGAGCCATTATTTATATGCCATGTGTTCCCAGCCGCCGAAGAATGATTTTTACTTTTACTGCCGCCTGCTGGAAACCCGCCGCGTTGCGTGGAGCTTGCCAGTTGGTGTCTACCCTCTCAAAGAGAACGGTTTCTTGGACGTTGCTGTTAGAATTCGAATCACCAGGGGGTATCAGACAGTTTCTGCCTGGGAGAGTCTCTCGTCAAATAGAAAAATCACTGCTCGTGTCTTGCAAGCCTCCGGAGCCTCCATATGCGGTATAACCCCTGGTCTTGTCTCTGGCAGCTGAGCTGCCAAATCCCTCTGAGAAGTCTTCCTTGACCTTCCTCTGGGTAAGGGATCCAGGGCTGACATCTCTTTCCCTCTAGCGAGCCTTTGAGATGCTGGAGGGTGGGGTCTATAATCTCATGTGTCCTCCTAACCATGCATAGGGTTTAGTACAGTGAGACCCCTGTAATCACTCACTCTACAATTTATGGAGTCTACACTATACACTGTGTGCTTCCCTGGTGGCTCAGTGGTGAAGAATTCATCTGCCGATGCAGGAGACACGGGTTTGACACCTGGGTCGGAAAGATGCTACATGCCTCTGAGCAACTAAGCCCATATGCCACAACTATTGAGCCTGTGCTCTAGAGCCTGGGACCCGCAACTACTGAAACCCGCGTGGCCTAGAGCCCATGCTCTGCAAGAGAAGCCACCACAATGAGAGGCCTGCACACCACAATGAAGAGTACCCAGAGGCCGGGTAGCAATGATGTAGAAATATTCCAGCACAGCCAAAAATAATAATTTTTTTAGAAAAGCCCTCTTACTGTGGCTTCCCAGTAAGAGTAATAGTTGGACTCTTCCTTGTGTCCTAAGAAAGCACTGACTTGCCTACCCTCATCCCCTACCACTTGTTCCCACTCACTTTTCTCTGGCTCCACTGACCTGACTGATTTAGAGCCCACCAGGCTCTTTCCTGACCAAGGGGCAGTGTACTTGCTGCTCTCTCTGCCTGGAACACCTGCTTCCCCAGCTCGTCCTCCTCTGGGCCTCAATCCAAATGTCACCTCCTCCAGGAGGCCTGCCCTGATTGCTCTTACCTTGCTTTTGTTATTTTTCACAGTACACGATATAGTCTGTTTGCTGTTGTTCATCCCTCCCTGACTAGAGCAGCAGTTCTGTGAAAGCAGGATCTTGTCAGGTTTCACTGCTGTTCTCTTCACTCTCTGCAGTGCCGGGCACACATTGGGATCTTAGCAAAAATGGATGCAACACACACAAAGACGTCAGGGTGATCCGTGAAGCAAGAAGGAGGGGTTAAAAAGGATTCAGAGAGGACAGAAGGTTCCAGACCAGGCAGGGCCCTGTGGGCTGTCGTAAGGAGGGTGGGTTTTATTCTCAGGGGCTGGGAAACCATAGGGAAGTTTTTAAAATGAAAGACTCTGATTTATTTTTTCCAATTTCTAAAACTGTGGTAGAATACATAACATGAAATTGACATTGTAACTTTATTTTTTCTTTTTAAGAGAGAAAGCTCTGTAGTCTTGTCTCTTCTTTAAAAGATACTTTTTTGACTGCACTTGGTCTTACTTGCAGTATGTTGTATCTTTAGTCATGGCATGAGGGATCCAGTTCCCTGGGATTGAACCCAGGCCCCCTGCATTGGGAATGTGGAGTCTTAGCCACTGGACCACAGGAAAGTCCCCCACTGTAAACATGTTTAAGTCCACAGTTCAGAAGCATTAAGTACCTTTACATTGTTACACAACCATCACCTCCATTCATCTCAAGAACTCTTTCATCTTCCCAAACTGAAACTTTGTACCCATTAAACACAACTCCCCATCCCTCTTTCTCCTCAGACACTGGCATGCTGCTTTCTGGGATTTGACTACCTCACGTAAGTGGAATCATGTATTAGCTGTCATTTTGTGACTGGCTTATCTCACTTAGCAGAATGTCCCCAAGTTTCATCCATGTTGTAATGTGATTTATTTATCAGATCCCACTGACTTACTGGAGGAGAATGGGGTCAGGGCGTGCAGGGCAGGGGAGACCAGACAACTGCACCAGCCCAGGCAAACTGAGATGGGGGGGCAGGACCCCAGTGCTGCCAACAGCGGGGGGAGAAGTGCCCAGTCTGACATCCTAATTTGAAAGTTCATCTGTAAACGGCACTGTTTATAGATGAGCTCTGTTCAATACCCTGTAATGACCTATACAGGAAGAGAATCTTTAAAAAAAAAAAAGTGGATATCTGTGTATGTATAACTGACTCACTTCGCTGTGCAGCAGAAACTGACCCAGCATTGTAAATCAACTATTCCAATAAAAAATTATTCATTAAAAACAAAGAAAGTTGGTCTGATGGCTCTCGATAAAGGATTAAATGTGGGACTACTGGAAGAAAGGAATGAAGGAGGTAAAGATTGGAACCAGGGCAGCTGGGTGGATGGTGGTAAACTTGGGGGATGGAGGTTTGGGGTTGGGGGAGATGATCCAGGGTCCAGCTTTGGCCAAGTTAGGTGAGAGACAACTGAGAGGTGGGAGTGAGGGACCGAGGAGGGAGGCGGGGCCTCGTGTGGGTCAGAGGTCAGGGAAGGGGCTGGGACGCAGGGGAAGACATCAGTATAAGTGAGTGAATGAGCCATCTGTGGATAAGGACCCTGGGTCATGAGTATAGACAGACACAGGAGAGGCAGGGCTGCACCTGAACCAGGGTTCATGCTGTGCCTCCTCGCATCAGAGAAGGAGCCAGTTAGCAGGGGATCAAGCAGATCTGTGAGAGCCCGGGGCCGTTCCACTCCCCCAGCGAAGCTGACACACAACAGAGCAGCCGCTGGGCCTCCTGGGCAGGGACCCCCTTGGCCTCGGCAGCTGCTCTTGCCACTGGTGACATTTTACTCCATGAGCGTCCTGGCTTCAAAGTCTCTGCAGGCATTGTGAAGGTGGGGGGTGTTGGAGAGGCTGGGCTGGGGGAGGGCTCCAGAGTGGGGCCGCAGGAGGAGGACCGAGCAGCCAGGAGTCAGCCGGAGTCTTCAGCTGAGGTATATGGTCCTGACAAGGGTTGGGGAACAGCCACCCCCATCCCTCAGGCACCAGGGACATAGGAGGAGGTAGGAGCTTGGGGTTGGGGGTGCAGTCTGCTGCCTGTGGCTCTGCTCACCCTCCCTCAGATGTCCAGCAAGGTGACCGTTGGCAGTGACATTGGGCAAGCCCGCCGGGCCGTGGAGCAGCTGCGGATGGAGGCGGGCATTGACCGCGTGAAGGTGAGGACCAGGCTGAGGCGGGTGCGTCTGAGCAAGCGGGGCAGGTGGACGACCCAGCCCAGGGCAGGCTAACCGGGCTGGTCTGCAGGTATCCAAGGCAGCTGCCGACCTGCTGCAGTTCTGCACAGAGCAGGCCAAGAGCGACCCCTTTCTTGTGGGCATCCCGGCCGCCACCAATCCCTTCAAGGAGAAGAAGCCCTGTGCCATCCTGTGAACCCTGCAGCCCGGACCACCCTGGGGGCCTCAATAAACACGAAGTGAGTGCTCCTCAGGGCATGCGTTGGCTGAGCTTCCGTGGTGGACTTCGGGTTTGTAGGGGCCAGGTGTGGGGTGTGCCTGGCCCAGCCTCCCTCCTCGCCCACGCCAGGGTCACGGCCACAGAGGCACACCCTGGACCCTGAATAGAGGAGCATGCCCCTCCCTCACCTATCCCTTCCCTGACTGCCCCCTTCCCCACGGCCTATGGGGTAGCATTAGCAGGTGCCCGGTCCCACTGCACAAACACCCAGGGTTAGAGTCCCGATCTACGTATCAGCGCATGTCACACACATACACACCCACACAGTTCACAGATGCAGGTACCATCATGCAGACAAGTGCTTCTTCTCAAGTGTCTCCCTCTTCCTCACAGAAGACACAGATGGGGCCACCGTAACCATGCATAGATCAGTGGTAAAGAACCCGCTTGCCAATGCAGGAGACACGGTCTCGATCCCTGGGTCAGGAAGATCCCCTGAAGAAGGAAATGGCAACCCACTCCAGTATTCTTGCCTGGGAAATCCCATGGACAGAGGAGCCTGGAGGGCTACAGTCCATGGGGTCGCAAACAGTCAGACGTGACTGAGCGACTAAACAACAGCCTGACTGGCCTCCCTGGGGACATTCGGGCACACGGGATCCCTGAAATGCACCCGGGCAGGCACAGGCGCACCCAGAACTCCCCCCCAGCACACACACAGCAGTGGCTGTCGCCCAGGCTTTCAGGCCCCATCTCACAGACACACACCCACCCCTGGTACCCTGGTCCCAAGCAAGGAGGGACAGAGCCCTCAGGTGACACCAGGCTCACACTCCAGGCCGGAGCACCAGTACAGTAGGTTTATTTCTCCTTTGCTCTCAAGGAAGAGCCAGCATCCAAATCATAACAAAAACAGGGCCCGAGGGTGGGAAGCAGCCCCCTTGGGTGGGCCAGAACACAAAGTTCACCTCCCCTGGCGTGGGGCCCAGCCCAGGGATCCCACACGGCTGTGGCCAGGACCCCTTGTGCCGTAGGCCTGTGGGGCAGGGCAAAGGCAGCACCAGCATGGGGGGAGGTCCCCGCCCCCGAGAACACAGGTCATGGCCCCGCCTGCCGGCAGGCAGACCCACATCCACATCCACCTGCTCAGGCCTGCAGCCTCCAGACCTCCAGCGACAGGCCCCCGGAGGCGGCCACCACCAGGTTGCCCTCAGCACAGATCTGCGAGGACAGGGACAGCAGTCAGGGGTGCTCTTGGGGCGCGGGTGGGGCGCGTGGGACAGGGCCTTACCCCATTCAGCACGTTGTGGTGGCTTCGAGTGCAGATGGTCCTTGGCGGGTCTGTGGGCACGTGTACCTGGTGAGGGGCAGTGGGCAAAGGTCATGGGACGTGTCCCCAGCAGGTGAGGGTGGGTAGAGAAGAGGCACCGTCCTGGGCCCTCACCCGGATGGTCTTGTCGGTGGACGTGGTGTACAAGGCCCCTAGGGAGTGCTTGATCCCCGTGATCTGAGACCTGTGGCCCACGTCAAAGGACTGGGGGAGGGAGGGACAGGAGACACTCAGGTGTGGCTCTCCTAGGCCAGTGCCCCACTGCCCCCCAGGGGTTAAGAGGCGGGGAGGCAGCCCAGGGAGAGTCGGGCAGGGGCAAGGGCCTTGGCAGACCCGGACAAGCTGGAAGCAGCCACTGCGGTTGGCAAAGACGTGCAGTAGGCCCTGGTTATCGCCGGCCCAGAGCTGAGGTTCCTGGTAGGACATGCAGAGCAGGTAGGAGTCCAGCTGCAGGAGGGACAGTGGATGGAGTGGCTCAGGCTGGTCCAGGCCACTCCATGCAGCCCCGGCCCTCTGGGCCCCTGGGGGAAGACCCACCTGCAGCCGCTGCAGGACACTGTTGGCCCGGCGGTCGAACACCACGAGCGTGTGGTCCTCGCTGCCTGAGATGATGTGCCGGTCGTCTGCCAGCAGTGCCAGTACGGCGCTGGAGTGCAGCCGCCGGCTCTTCAGCAGGGCTGGGCCAACTTTGCGGGTGAGGGGCCAGGGAGGAGGGGGACATCAGAGCCCCTTGGAGGCCCCCCCAGATCCCAGATCTCCATCCTCCATGGCCTCCTCTGGGGGCCCTCCAGTCCATTGCCCCATCCCATGTGGAGACAGGGCTTCCTCTGCCCCTAGCATCCCGCACACCAGTCACCTTTGTGGCCCCCAGCACAACACAGGCCACTTGGAGTGGCCAGCCTCTGGTTGTGTGATTGTTACCCCAGTCAGACTGTGAGGACCAAGTGTTTCTTTTCCCAAATGACCCCGGAGACCCCAGGCAGCCCTGCTCTCCCCACCTAGGCCCCAGGGCCCACCTCTGGGATCGTAGACGGTCACCTTCTTATCATAGGTACCGGTCACCAGGATATCTGGCCGGTAGGACAGGCATAGAACAGCTGCCTTGGCCCTGTGGACACACAGGCCACAGAGCTGGGGCAGGGGCCACACAGAGCCCTGCCCACCCAGGCCCCCCTGCCCAGGTCCCCTCACACTTTATCTCGCCAAACTGCTGTCCGTCAGCTGCCATGTCCCAGAGCTTCACTGTGCTGTCCCAGGAACCGGAGCACACTCGGTGGTCCAGCGCTGCCAGTGACCACACCCAGCCCTGTGGGACCAGACCCATGTCCTGTGATCTTCCCCATTTCACAGAACCCAGAGTGAGTCAGCACTGAGGAGAGATTAGAGCTCAGGTCTGTGGGTCTGACTTCAGAACCCAAGACCTGCACGTTGTTGTTGTGGTTTAGTTGCTAAATCATGTCCAACTCTTTGCAATCCCATGGACTGCAGCCTACCACGCTCCTCTGTCCGTGGAATACTCCAGGCAAGAATAACTGAACAGATTGCCATTCCCTTCTCCAGGGGATCTTCCAGACCCAGGGATTGAACCCATGGCTCCTGCATTGCAGGCAGATTCTTTACTGCTAAGCTTCTAGGGAAGCCCAAAACATGTACACCCCCACCTGATAATGTTCCTAAATCAAGTACTTCAGAGCCTTAGCACCAGTACAGGTTTGAGGCCACATGACAATGTGATTAAGAATAGGACCTCCACAGAAATTCTCTGGTGGTCCAGTGTCTCAGGCTCCCAATGCAGGCGGCCTGGGTTTGATCCCTGGTCAGGGAACTAGATTCCATATATCTGTAAACCTCATATCTGAGCACCTACTCTATATGAGCCTGAGTGAAGCTCTTAATGCATAGTCACCTCATTCAACCTCATCCTAATTGACACCTGGACAAAAGCAGTAAGTGAGGCCCAGAGAAGTCATATATTTTACCCAAAGTCACACGAACAGTAGCAGAGCAAGACTGAAATCTATGAGGTCTGGGACTTTCCTTGGGGCACAGTGGATAGGAATCCACCTATGTATGCAAGGGACACAGGTTCAATCCCTGGTCTGGGAAGATTCCACATGTCAAGGAGAAACTAAGCCCATGCACCATGACTACTGAAGCCCATGCGCCCTAAAGCCTCACGGTGCAACTACTGAGCCCATGTGCTGCAACTACTAAATAAACCTGCTCTCACCTAGAGCCGGTGCCCGCAACAAGAGAAGCCACAGCAGTGAGAAGCCCAAGGACTGCAACAAAGAGTAGCCCCTGCTCACCACAAATAGAGAAGGCCAGAATGCAGTAATGAAGACCCAGCATAACCAAAAAATAAAAATAAAAATAAATAATAAATCTATGAGGTCTGGTGCCAAAACCCATGCCCTCAGCCACAGTGTCCTACCCAGGCCTCCTAGCTCCTACCTTTGCCTGACCTCCTATCCCCTCACCTTGTGAGTGCTGTTCTTCTGGGTCCCCAGGGTCTTGACCAGAACCTGGCTGGGCTCCACCCCCAGCTGCTGCAGGTCCCACAGGTTGACATTGCGATCTCGGGAACCCGACAGGCAGAGTGTCCCACCCTGGGAGAGGAGCGAGGTGGTGTGGTTGGGGTCACCCTGGCCCCCAACTGCCGGGCCCTCTACCAACCCCCGTCTCACCTGAAGCAGCAGCACTGAGTCAATGGAAGCAAAGTGCCCATCGGCCAGGCAGAAGTATTCAGCCCTGCGCCCATCCTCTGCCCAGCGTGACAGGTGCTGTTCCAACTCAATGCAGGCCTTCGGCCAGTCAAAGTCCTCCTCTGTGGATGCAATACCAGGGTCCCCAGTGGGCAGGAACCCTGCCACCCACTCCAGCTGTCCAAGCTCACCACTGGCTTCCGGGGAGCAGAAGACTTGGAGAGAATCCCACTTGGATCCCTTACCCCACCCAAGGAGGCCCAGGCTCTAGCTTTGGGACCACCAGCCCACCCACCTGCCATGCAGGTCTAAGGTTCCTGCTTACCGTTTCCAGAAATTGGGTAATTGGAGCCCCAGGATCACCTTCCCAGGGCTCATTCTCCAACCTCAGGATGTTAAGGTCCTGCCTCACCCCTGGCTGAAGTCCAACCTCGGCCTCACCCTCCCCAACCCTGAGGCTGAGCACAAGTGCTAGGACTACATAACACACTTCCTGTTTTGGCCACCTGAACCAGACCCATGGAAGTGTTTCCCGAAATCAGTATCCCAAACCTGGGACCCTTGTCAAGGCGCAGAACCCAAGCCCTTGACCCAAACATCTATATTTTAATCAAGCTCTTCAGTAAAGTCCCGTCAATTCAGGATCACCATGCTTCATTATCCTCTAGGGACCAAAGACTTTGGTGGCAGAAGGAATGACCACCAGCCCTTGTCTGAGATCACAGGTTAGACCCTGAACTTGAGGGTCTGTGACTGTTGGTATCAGGGATCCCAATCTCTAAACAATAGCTTAGGTTCAAGGGTTGTAGACTCTGGACCTGTGTCCCTGTCTCACCCTTACCTCGGCCAAGACTCTAGGGGTATGGGACTTTGACATCACCAGTTGCTGCCTTAGCATCTAGACCCAGAACCTGGAGATTCTTGGTCTCACTTTGAGCACCAAGCAGATTCTGACAGCCTGAGACTTCAAGTCGCAGTGGCAACCTGCGGCCTGAGAGTCATTAGATCTTTAGTTCAGAGACCACAGTTATCCAGGTGGATTTCTATAGCCTCAGGATCCCAAGTATCGGCCTCACGGTCCACCCAGAGGTCAGGGGCTTTGGTACTACCAGTAACTACCTCAGACACCCTGAGCCAGGGCAGCCTGAGAGTTTTCTCCAGTGGACCTGGACCCCTCCCCCCTCGCCCCAGGCCTGACTTGGGCGGGCGACCCCCGGGCGCGCGCACCTTCCACCACTGGGTAGGGCGCGCGTACGCGGCGCTGCGCGCGTAGCCTCCAGGTGACATGGTCACGCACGAGGTCGCGCAGCGCGTGGCAAACGCGTGGCAGGACATGGAGCACGAGGCGCGCGTCGAGGTAGGCGCAGATCTCGAGCAGCAGCTCCGGGGGTAGGCTCAGCAGGCCCGGAACCGCCACAGTCGGGCCCTTGGACGCGGCCCACGGTTCCAGAGCGCCAAGGGACACCGTGGGCGCGGGCAAAGGAGGGGCGCGCGGGGGTGCCAGCCCGAGTTTCGGAGGACTGAGCACGCGGGCCACGTAAGCCTCGGCCTGCGCGTCGGGGTCAGGCTCCAGCTCCGGGTCCGAGTCATCGTCCCAGGCGTGGGGATCGTCGCGCGGCCCTGGAGGCAGCTCCATGGCGACCGGGTGGGCGCGGCTGGCCCTGCCCTGTCAGCCGCAGAGCCCGCGTCCTGTCTCCTAGGCAGCACGACGGAACTTCCGGCGCTGCCTGATGACGTTAGGCGCCAGCCGGAACCTAGCAACCTGCGTGGAAACTGGCAGCGTGGTAGATGCCGGTTCCTCGGAAAGGTCTAGTTCTTAAGCTACGTCGTCGGCCTTGGGTTGGAAAATGCAGATTCCTGGTTCCTGCGTTTATTAAACTAGCATGTCTGATGTTGCTGATGCAGAGTGCCATTGAACTCTGGTTTGAAAAACACGGCCCTAAAGCCCTTCTCACAGACACGGGACCTCAGAAATAAATCCCTTTTTCCTGGTTCGAAGTCTAGGCATGCTAGATTCCTGTCTTTTTTTTAGCGACCCAGAAACACTTACACTGCAGAGCCCTCGGTGAAAGTTAACTACCTAAAATCCTACTGATGAAAACAGCATCTCATTTACCGATAGCCTCTTTTGAGCCAGGCAGGGTTAACTCACAAACTCTAAGCAGCACTAGCCCGTTCCCTCTTCTGATATCCACGTGACTCTTTGCTCAATCACCTTAGCAGACTACCCTAAGTACCCAGAGTACTGTAAGACTGATCATTTTCCAAAACGTACTTTCTCCCCTCTCCCCACTCTATTTTTTTCTATGGGACATACCGCTGTTTCACTGGTTAGCTTTATTTCTTCTACTAAAATGCACACACTTGTTGAATGAAAATTGGTTGTATCAGCAATTAAAATTTTCTTCCAGGTTGATGCAGGTGATCGCTGGGTTGAACAGAGGTTGCAAGACTTTATCCTGAGGCCTCTGCATCCCCAGATAAGAGATTTTTTATTTGCCTTTAACTGTTGTGCATGTTTTCCTGGGCCCCACAGCCTTGACGCTGGGCTGAGCATTCTAAAAATCCAGAGTTGTGAAACCAGCTGAAGAGTGCTGCAAGGTCTTCATCCTTGCCACTGTTTAGTCTTTAGCCAATGGTGATTTTGAATCTGTGCTGTAGTGAGCTCAGGTTCTAGTGAGCTCCCAGACTGTCATTGTGTCCCAGAGACTGTGTTGCATGTGTTATGTTACCACATTTAATGTTTACTCTTACTTCCCATCCCCCCAGTTATTTCCTGACCTGATTACTGTACATCCCATTTCTAAAACTTTCCAGGCCCCCCTCTACATCTCTTCTCTACTGCCAAAACCCAAGGACACAAGAGGCCAGATGGAGACCAAGGGTTTCACAAGAAACTGATCTTTACTCAACAAAGTTCTACACAAGTGGAATCTCACGCCACCTTGGCGCCAGTCCCCAGCACAGCACAGTAACAAATGGACAGACCCTGGAGCCCGCAGGAAGAAAAGGATGAGGGGAAGGGGGGGATGTGGGAATGAGAGGAACTGCAGATCGAGGCCAGTCAAGGTCTGCAGCCCTGGGCAGGGGAAAAAGGTTGAGAAGCTGAAACTTCGTTGTGCAAAAATCAACCAAAATAAATTAAAAAATTAAATAGTTTTCTTTAAAAAAAAAAAAAAAGAAAGAAAGAAGAACTAGAAACAGGCCCCCATCTTGGATGGAGAAGGGGTTACCAATCCCATCAGGCAGCCAATCCACACACCCCAAGACCCAGCAGAGGATGCTCCAAAGCACTGGAATTACCAGAAAATTAAATGGATACTTTTTTTTTTCTTTTCTTTTTTTACAAATGGCTTCCAGAGACCTGCTGGAGTTTCACAGCGGGGAACCAGCTGGGTTTATGGAATGTGCACCAATGCCCCTCTGGCAGGGCCCCAGAGGGATGGATGGAGCAGGCCCCAGAATGCAGGAATCCAGTCAACCCCCACCCCAGCAAATTGCAAATTGCAGAGAGGCCCCCAAAGAAATAGAAAGCAAGGAAAAGAGAAAAGAAAACCCCAGTAAGGGGGTTGCAAGGCTTGGTTTCAGTTTCTAGGCCAAATGGGAAGCTACCACCCCTCCACCTTAGGGGAGCCTCTCCCACTGTGAAGGACTCCCCAAACAATCCCACAAGTTTCACTGCCCTAGTCTGGTGGGGTCTTAGGGCCTGCTGGGAACTGTGATCAGAAGTCCCAGGGCCAGAGGGGGGTAAGGGAGTATACCACCCTTCCCTTCCTCCAAGTCTTCAGTTTCTTTCTGGCTGGCAAAGCCTAAACCTTTGTCTTCTGTCACCATGAATTAAATGCCCTAGCCCTGGCCCTTGTGTTAAAACTCAGGCCTGAAAGAGTGCTCTTGGAAGCAGAGAAATGAACTGCCTTTGAAACGGACTTGCTTATAGCGGGGAAGGTGTCAGCAGCTCTGGCTGCTCCCAGCTCTCTTCAGTGGAAAAGTTTCCATCCAGCCCAGCATCTTCGTAAGTCACTGGGGCACAGGGGAGGGAGAAAAAGGCGACCTCTGGCCAGCCCTGGCCACTTTGGTGGTCCCAACTTTTCTGGCTGGGATGGGAGAAGGAAGGGGGACACACTGGCTGAGGCTGCCACAGAGCTGGCAAGAAGTGTGCGGAGCAGGTCCAAAGCGTGTGCGTGCTGACTGAGTGGCCACAAGGTGGCCATCCTCTTCCCCCCACCCCCGCCCCAGGGTCCCAGTGGAGGTCCCCAACCCACCCAGCCCTCCCTAATCACTGCCAATTCCGGCAAAACAGCAGAAGCTTCTTAAACTCTAGATGCAGGTTACACGGAAGGCCTTACAAGTTAACTCAGGGGTTCACTAATTCTACTGTCTCCATGCAGTCGGGGAAATGGTGGGGCGGCTGGCCCAGCCTTGCTGGCAACAGCACCCGCACATGCGTGTAGCCATGTGTGTACGTGTGAGTGTACGTGTCTCTACAAGGACCCCCCTCCCCGCCTGCTTTTCCCTTGCCTCATCCTAAGCCGGATTTGGTCGGCCGTGTTGATGCCTCCCTCCCACATGGCTGGCCCAAGTAGGCTGCCTGAGGTGACCCCAATTAGAGCAAGGGGTCCTTGCTGCCAGGAAGTCCCACCCCCCTCCCATTTCTAGGATGAGCGTGGAGGCCCCACCCACCTGCCCACCCTCTGACCAACCTCCGGCCAGCCATGGCAGGTAAATGGACAGGGAAGGCGTCTGGATTTGGGTCCCGCTAACTCCTCCCTAACCCCCCTCGACCAGGGCACAGCGACTTCTGGACGCAGCACGCTCCCCAGCAACCCCTCTGACGACGACGCAGACAGAAACCTGTGGGGAGAGGAGGGCGTTAGGGCCTGTACCATCAGGGCTCCTGTGACAGTGCCAGCCCTCTGAACACGGGCCCCACACCTGGCAGTCGCGATGCTCGCAGTCGCGATGCTCGTCTAGACCCCGTAGAAGGCGGCTAGCCTCTCCTTCAGCAGTGGCGGGAACTGCTCCGAGAACTGCTGCCAGTTTTCCTCCCCCACTTGGTCTTTGAAGCCATGGAGGATCTGCAGTGAGAGAAGTGGGGTGAGGGGCGCCCCGGAGCAGCATGAGAGGAGGATGATCTCAGTCTGTCTCCACCCTGCCACCTCCCAAGACTAGATTAGGGCCCAGCTGGGGGATCCTCACCTTATAAAACATGTCCCGAAGGTCATCCTTCGGGCTCACCCAGGAGGCTACAGCGTCGCAGAAGAAAATAAAGTCCTGAAACGTGACGGATCCCATGTGAGGGTCCGTCCAAGCCCAGCCCCAGCGCCTTCCCTCCGAGCCCAGCTGCCCCAACCTGCACGACGCCCCCAGGGTTGACGCCTATCATCATGCAGATCCCACGGAAGGCCGAGTCCTTCTCCTCGTTGTCCCTGATGTTCCTGAGGGACGTGCACCTGGTTTGGTGGGGTGGGGGGGAGGGGGGAGGTAAGCGGTGGGGAATCAGCCCCTGGGGCTGGGGCACTGTGGACATCTATGGGGGACACAGGAGCAGCGGCAGGTCAGTGGGTGCTGGGGCTGGGCTGGGGGAAGCAGGAGGTCAGGGCTTGGTGGGGCATTGTGTAATCCATGGGTGGGCAGGGCAGGGCTGGGTGGGTGCTGGCGAGGGATGGGGTGGGGCCCCACCCAGGTGGGCACACACCAAGGCCGGATGAACTGCTGCAGCATGGGGGCCACCTCCTGCGGGCACACGTAGCCCAGGCGGCCGATGGTGATGGCTGGAATGGCAGAGGGACTCGTCAGGCGACCTGCAACCCCGAGCGGCCCGGGTACGTGGCGGGGCCTCCAGCACGAGGCGCCAGCCCCACCCCACGGGCCCCAAGGGAACAGCTCCTGCCAGCTGCCTGGGTCCCCAAGCTTGGGCCAGTCAGGATCTCCGCCCCATCCAACTTGGCCCTTTCCCAGGTCTCCCCTTAGGCCAACACCCTTCCCAGGCCTCTACCCACTGCCTTATTCCCATTACCCTCCCTAGTTCTTTCCCAAGACCTCTCTGTCAGCTATCCTCCTGGCTGGGAAGCCCCACCCCCGGGAGGCAGCCAGTGGCTCAGGCCTGGCGCCCACCTGTGTTTTCCAGCAGTGTCTTGGGCGTGTTGGGCCGGTTGATGATCTCCACCAGATTGTTGAGGACCATCTGCACATAGGGCTGCATCTCTGCCCCTAGGGGACAGGAGAGTCAGAGCCCTGCGTGGCCCACACCACCCACTACCCACTGACCCTAACTGCATCCAGACACTGGCCAACCAGTGAGTGAACAAAAAGCCATCTCTAGATGTCTGCGGTCCAGGATCCATGGCCAACCAGAAACAGACCCGCACCCGCCCAACACCAGAAGCCTCCCTGGAGTCATTGCTGGACACCAGGGTGAGACCACACCACCCCGTCTCCCTATGGGGTAGGCAGGGCCAGGGGGATCTTCAAAGTCTCCCAAAAAATCCCAGTGGGGCTTTCAGTCAGTTGCTTGGAGAAGAAGGAGGTGATGATGAGTCCAATAAGAACATCCTGTCCCCGTGCCTCTTCAGAGAAGCCAATTACATGTGTTCTTTCAGCCATCTGTCCCCATCTCAGATAAAAATGCTCAGAGGTGTCCCCTCATCCCTGGCCAATCAGCACCTGCCTCAAGGAGCACCAGGGCTCAAGAGCAGTGGTCCCCAACCTTTTTGGTTACCCGGGACTGGTTTCATGGAAGACAACATTTCCACGGACCGGGGTGGGATGGTTTGGGGATGATTCAAGCACATTACATTTACTGTGCACTTTATTTCTATTATTATTACAGCAGCTGCACCTCAGATCATCAGGCATTAGATCCCAGAAGCTGGAGACCCCTGCTCTATAGGGAACCTGTCAATCAGGGTCCTGCCACCAGGCTGGGAACAAGCCAATGGGAAGGGAAAGGGCCTGCCCACCTATGGGCACTTACCCATCTGCATGCAGATCTCACCGATGGCCCAGGTGGCATTGTTGCAGACAGAGATGAACTCGGGGTTCAGGTTGGTGCCCAGGATGGGCATGAACTCAGCTGGTGGGGAGAAAGAGGGGTGCTGAGCAGGGGGCACCAGCCAGGGTGAAGCCTCCGGAAACCTGAGGGGCAGGCCCCATCAGACAGTACGAATACATCCCAGTTCGGTCACAGTGCTCCCAGGTCATCTTCTCCATCACTTGAGGCCAGGGCTGGGGTCATGGGGTGTGGACGCAATGGGTGTCGTACCGATACAGGGCTTGACGTGGATGAAGCAGGCTTTGGTGAGGTCTCCCAGGAGGGCGAAGGAGCTCTGCCGGACCTCAGGCATCGAGTCCTGGGGGTCAGAGGAGGGTCAGTGTGGCAGGGCTCCCCCCCCAGCCAGCTAGGGGCCCAGTTCCTAGAGCACGAGCTGACCCTGCCTCTTCCTAGCACCGAGGCTGCAGGCCCATCTGAAGATCCAGGACTCAGGGGCACATGAATGAGTGCCCTGCACAGGGTACCACTTAGAACTGCTTCCCATGCTGATACGCTGGGGGTGGGGAAGTGATGTTGGAGGGGCTTGTGCTTTCACATTTCCTACTTTCTACTTTTTAATTTCCTACTCTGTTGACTTTTTCAATGAGATTTTACTCATATCTCATTTGAATCACTTTTTAAAATAACCACCAGTTCTTTTAACAAGTTCTTTCTCTCTAATATCCTCGGGGCATAACCAAGGCCCCAAGTTCACCCCAGGCAGCCCACAAAGGCTGCTGGGGGTCACCACTGTCCACTGAGAGGCCTGTGAGGGGTCCACCCACCTGCATGCACTGAAACAGCAGTGTCATGATGTTGCTACGGGCGACCAGCTGCTCCACGTGTCCACCCAGGCCCTCAGCCAGGCCACTGAGCAGGTCTAGTGCCACAATCATGAAGTCCTTGTCAGGGGCCTCATACTGCTCAGGGTGCTGGGTATACATCTGGGCACAGAAGGGGGAGGGCAGGGTGAGAGGGGCGTGAGCTCAGGCTGGGCAGCAGCAGAGGGACGGGTGGCGGGGTGATGGCGGTGGGCTGCTCACCATGGCCTGGGCCAGCGTCTTCTGCACCAGGGTGACGCAGCGCTGGTAGACGGGCTCGCAGTAGGGCAGGAAGCCGCTCTGCAGGGCAGTGGCCACTGACGACAGGCACTGGCAGAGGGAAGGGCAGGAGGTGAGCTGAGGGGAGTGGGACAGGGCCACGGGAGAGGGCCTGAAGCTGACCCACCTCCAGCAGGGGGAAGAGATCCTTGTCTTCATCTTTGAGTTCGTTCCACTTCTGAATCAGCGGAGGCATCAGCTTCTGGATGTATTCCTGGAGAAGGAGCAGGAAGTTGGGGATCCCTGGGTACGGGTGGTGGCCTGGGAACCAACACGACTCCCTCTGACTCAAGAGGTGCTCATCATCTGAACCATGAGGTCTAGGCTCTTTTCTTTGGCTCCTGGGGTCCTCGCCAAGCAGCCAGACCTCCAGGTCCTTCTAGTTCATTCCCTTCTCACCCATCCTGAGTCCCACTCCTGAATCGGTGCTTCCTGATTCCCACGGGCCCCTGAGCTCCCCCCGCCCAGCACTTACCACGCTGTCTTATAACTGTCTGTCTCCCTTACTAGACTGGGAGCAGGCCGAGGGCAGGGGCCGGGTCTGTCCGCCTGCCTGTCGAGGTCATGGCCACGTCCCTGGCGTGCGACAAGGGTCGCCACCAGGTCACTGGATGCCGGGGAGGGGGCAGGGGGGATCAGGAGAAGGGAGCTGCTGTGGGGTCTCACCGGCTGGTTGAGGTGGTGGCCCACAGAGTCAGCCAGGGTGCCGATGGCGTCGTAGAGGATGAGCAGGTTCTTGTGCTGGTACTTGCCGAAGGCGAAGACAAGGGTGTCTAGGATGTAGCTGAGGTAAGGCACGAGCTCCGTGCAGGCCTCTTCCTCCAGGGTGGCGAAGGCACTGGAAGGGGCAGAAGTGTTCAGTGGGCCGCCACCAGTGGGACTGGGCTCTGGGTGGGGTTCAGGAAGGGGGCACTCGGGATCAGCCAGTACGAATACGGTGAGAAATCAGCGCACTGTCAGGAGTCCTAAGTATCATCACTTCCCAGAGGGCAGCCAGTGGGGCAGGTGAGGTGAGGTCTGTGGGGCCAGGGGTCGAGGGTCACCTGCAGGCCGCCTCCTGTACCCTCTTGTTGCCATCCAGGATTCGCTTGAGCAGCTCCGTCATCAGAGGCTTCAGGTGCATGTCGGGGGGCTGGCTGACCACCCAGTGGGCATAGCGGCTCAGGGTCCAGCAGGCGATGGAGCGGACCAGGGCCTTCTTGTCCGACAGGCACTGGATGAGGTGCGGGATCAGCTCGGGCAAGTAGGGCACCATGCCCTGCATGCAGCCTGTAAGGACCAGGCACAGAGGCAAGGCTGAGCCAACTGGGCCAGGCCATATCCACCCTTCTGGGCAGAGGGGGAAACTAAAGCATGGAGGTTAAATAACTGTCTCAGAGGCACAGAGTCAGTGAAAGACAGGGTGGAGATGGGCAATGGCATCAGACTTCCCTGGTGATCCTGTGGATAGGAATCTGCCTGCCAATGAAGAAGATGAGGGTTTGATCCCTGGTTTGAGAAGATCCCACATGTCTCCTGAAACAACTAAAGCCCATGTGCCACAACTACTGAAGCCCATGCACCCTAGAGCCTGTGCTCCGCAACAAAAGAAGCCACCTCAATGAGAGGCCCCTGCCTCAGTGAGTACTCTGCTCGCAACAACTACAGAAAGCCTTCGCAGCAACAAAGACCCAGCACAGCCAAAATACATAAATAAATACTTTCCTTTCCATCAGCTCCACCCCATCCCAGAGCTTGTGCTGTCAACTGGTTACTTTATGTGTGTGCTCAGTCATGTTCAACTCCTTGCGACCCCATGGATTGTAGCCTACCAGCCTCCTCTGTCCACATGGGATTCTCCAGACGAGAATACTGGAGTGGGTAACCATTTCTTCCTTCAGGGGATCTTCCCAACCCAGGGATCAAACCCACGTCTCTTCCATCTCCTGCAATGGCAGACGGATTCTCTACCACTTGGACACCTAGGAAGCTATCTGGTCACTAGTTCATAGATGGCTGGGCTGCAGAGTTAACTCAGACTTTATGGGCAGCAGCAACCCAGGTGAACAGAAAGCACCTTTCTTTTGAAACCTTTCTTAGATGTCTGTGACTTCTTTTCCTTCTTACTTTTCATCTTCCCTTTCTTAAAAAAAAAAAAAAAAAAAACAAAAACCCTGTATGTGTCTGTCTCTCTCTTCACGGCAGATCACAGGTAACAGCACACCCCTTGATCATCCCAGCCCTGAGATCTATTTTTATCAACGCAGGGTCAATTTCTTGAGATCTTTCCCACTAAAATGAAGAACACTTCACATGTTACAGCGGATCTGGGTGCTGAGGTAGTCTGAGTGTGTCTCCTTTCACAGATCTGGAAAGCCCTCTGGTAATTCACCCTGTGCACACCATTGGGACAAAGGGAGCCGGAAAAGTGAAGGTAACACCACCTCTGCACACTTCTGATCCCGGCAGGCCAGCCTCGCAGTCAGAGCAGGTTTGAGGCCCAGCTTCATCCCAGTGACAAGAGAAGTGATATAATTCTCTTTGTACCTGAGTTTCCTCATCTAAGAAACCCACCTCCTCGGGTGGCGGTAAGTTCATAGGACAGGGCTGCCTGTTATTACTGTTGCTGGAATTATGCTTAAGACCTCGTGGAAGTCCTTCCTTTGACACTTAAGGAGAGGGCTTGCACTTGGAGGTCCCTTTCAGGCCTTTGGGCTGAGGTGGTTGTTGTTTAGTCACTAAGTCTTGTCCGACTCTTTGCGACCCCATGGACTGTAGCCCACCAGGATCCTCTGTCCATACAATTTCCCAGGCAAGAATACTGGAGTGGGTTGCCATTTCTTCCTCCAAGGGATCTTCCCAACCCATGGATGGTGCCTGTGTATCTGGCATTGACAGGTGGATTCTTTACCACTGAGCCACCTGGGAAGCCTGATCTTGGGCTGAGGCGAAGATTCAAATCCAAGAGCTGCTTGGAGTGGGGTGAACAGGCAGCTGGAGACAACCTGGGGATGGCCTTGCCCCCACCAGCCCTCCCTAGGCCAGCCCCATCTCACACCAGCATGAGGCTCAGAGGTCACACGCAGTAAGGCTGGAGGGTGACTTACCCTCAGCAATAGCACCCAGCACCAGGATGCCTGACTCCTTGACCACCCACTCAGGGTGGAAGAGGAGGTCCTTGAGCAGCGGGAGCAAGTGGGGCAGCAGTTCCTCCCGGAAGACGTTGGCCAGGACATCCAGTGCAGCCGCCGAGCACTTCCCTGGGGTGGGAGGGGAAATGCGGGGGCGGGCTCAGGGAGGCATGGGGGCAGGCCACCAGCTCTCCTCTCTGTAACCCCTGGGATCTGAGGTCGTGATTTGAATCTTCATGATTTGCTCTGCACACGCTTCTGATCACCTGAGAGGGAGCCCAGGGCCTGCTGTCCCCTACTCCCCACTTCCTACTGCAGGTCAGGCCACTCACTCAGATTCCAGTCGGACAAAGCGTCGTCGTCATCATCGTCCTCCGCGTCCTCTGAGCCGTCGGGCCGCTCAGCCTCGTGGGGCAGTGTCACCGTGCGCGACTTGTGGAAGCGTGGCTTGATGTCCTGTTCACTGTCAGGGACAGCCTCGTCCTCCTCAACATCCCCCTGTGGAGTCAGGCAGATGGCTGAGACCCCCGGAGGCCCCCAGCGCCCCAGCCTTCCTTCCCGCTGCCCATGACTGGTGGTCAGCCCTAGCTGACCTTCAGCAGGATGATGTCAATTTCCGAGTACTTCATCCCTTTTACCAGGATGGGGATCAGCCTGTTGGGAGAGAGGCTGTTAATCAGGATGCAAGGGCCCTGGAGACAGCTTACAGCCTGGGGAAGAGGGAAGTGGAGAGGAGTTGCAGGCAGGAGCATCAAGGAGCCGAGGGGTAGACCATACATAAGCTTGGAATAGTGCCTGACCCCTTGTTATTTAGTCACTAAGTCCTGTCCAACTCTTGCAACCCTACCAGGCTCCTCTGTTCATGGGATTCTCCAGTGAAAAACACTAGACTGGGTTGCCATTTCCTTCTCCAAGGAATCGTCCCGACCCAGGGATCACACCTGTGTCTCCTGCACTGGTAGGCAGGTTCTTTACCACTGAGCCACCAGGGAAGCCTGATCCCTAACATGCCATAAAGCAGTGACACATGGCCCTGCCCTATCACCAGGCACTTCCTAGCATGGGGCCAGGTTGGGGAGCTAACAGGCAGGGCAGCCTCCCCAACTCCACTGGAACCCGTGCACCTCAGGATCAGAGATTTTGACTAGAGACTTCAGAGTCAGGGACAGACAAGTGATTCAAGTTGATTCAAAGAGGATCAGCCTTAGAACTTTTACAGAGACACTGTAAAGAGTAATGTAAAGAGAGAATGTCTTTACTCCGAGGTTCCCAAGCTAGAAAGCTGCAGAAAGTACTACTATGAGGGCAGGCTGTGCCTGAGAACAAAGTAGACACAGAGGAACTATATCTGAGCCTAGACAGGCTGCCATTCACATCCTTTGAGCACCTGGATCCAGCTATGCCTGAAGCCTCTGTTGCCTTTTTTTTCCCTTTGGCTGTGCCAGGTCTTAGTTGGGGCACACAGGATCTTCATTGTGACATGAGGGGTTTTTAGTTGAGGCATGTGGGATCTAGTTTCCTGACTAGGGATCTAAACGTGGGCCTCCTGCATTGGGAGCAAGGAATTTTAACCACTGGACCACCAGGAAAGTCCCTCTCTGTTGACTTCATCTTTTCTACCTATAACTTAACCTAATTTTTAATCCATTAAAGCTACATACCTACCATTTGCAAAATAAACACACACAGGAATAAAAGCAAACCAAGACAGTTGATTGGGACAGGCTAGCACAGAAGGAAAGGCAGAGGGGTGGAGTCTGGGGTGGACAGAGGGCAAGAACAGCACTCACTGGACCAAGTGGGAGGCCAGGACTTCCTTGCAGATAGGCTGCTCGGCCAGCGTCAGCCAGAACTCACAGGCCTCGAGGGCCACGTTCTCATCGTGGTCTTGGGTCCTCTGCAGCATGTACTGGGGTGGGATAGGAGAAAGACTAAGGCCTGGCCCAGTGAGGGGTGGCTCCCCACAAGCCTCCCACCCCACAGCACCCCCACAGGCTGGCCCTGGCCAGGTTTACCTGGATGATGCTGTGCATGTGGGGGATGAGCCTGTCAATCCGCACTTCCAGCAGCATCACTAGTGCACGACACACATTCTTCCGCACCTCAGGGTCATCGTCCACAGCCAGGGCGAACAAATGCTGCAGGGAAGCCGGAATCAGCTGCGGCTGGGCCCTCAGCCCTCCCCCTGCACTCCCCAGCCCATGGCCTACCTCAATGAAGGTGTCAATGTTGTCCATCAGCGCCTGGGCCCGGTCCATGATGAACTGATTCACACAGGCGATGGCATGGGACCTGGCAGGGAGTGGGTCAGCACACGGGTCACCCCCAATCCTACCCATCCTGCCCCCTCCCCACCCCCTGCAGACACCCACACACCGGATCTTGGGGCTACAGTGCTTGAAGAACTGGAGGAACTTGGGGATCATGATGTTGAGGGGCCTGTTGAGGGCATCGCTGTCCAGCAGTTCGGACGAGTCCTCACAGATCTTCTGTAGGGCTCCGAAGGCTCCCTGAGTGGAGAGCAGCAGACACATGGGCAGGAGTCCCAGTTGGACCCCAGCTCCCAGTCAGGCAGGCAGGCAGGCCACGCTGGTCGCCTACCTCACAGGTATTGTAATCCTCCGAGTTGAGAAGGTTGCATAACTGGGGCAGCAGCTCAGGCCACATCTGCAGCTCACCCTTGGAAGCGATGGTGGTGATGAGAATGCCTGGGGCGGCCGGGAAAGGAGGCTGCCTCAGGCTAGGTGCAGGCCTGCCTGGCGCCCCGGCCCTCCCTGCTGTGCAATCATTCCACCAGCACACATGCTTTAAGCCCTACACACACTTTATTGTTTCTTCTTTTTTTTGGTCACACAGCACGTAGGATCCTAGTTCCCAGACCAGGAATCAAACCCGTGCCCCCTGCATTGGAAGCACAGAGTCTTAACCACTGGACCACCAGGGAAGTCCCCTACACATTTTTGAGATCCTCTTTGTCCTTCTGTGTGCCAGGCCTGTCTCAGGCCCTGAGATACAGCACAGAACTAAACACAAAATCCCTGCCTTTAGGAGCGGATCTGTCTAGTGAGGGAGGCTGCCTGAGATAAAGATAAATCAGTAAAAGTCCTGGGAGGTCAGATGCCAAGAGCTGAGGGAGGAAATAGAACTGAGAAAAGACTTAGCAAGGACTGAGGGTGAAGGTAACAGTTTTTAATTCGGTGACTCAAGAAGGCCTTGCTGGGTGACAACTTGCTATCTGAGCAAAGACCTGAGGAGGTGGGGGGAGAAATCATCTAGGTCCCTGGGGAAAGAACATCTTAGGCAGGCGGATCAGCAGGTATAAGAAGTCCAGGGTCATGCACAGACTTGGTGTGCTCCAAGATGGATGGTAAGGAGCCAGAGGCGCTGAGCAGAGGATGATGGGAGAGTGGCAAGAGATGAGGGCTGGAGGGGGAGGAGGCACGTCATGCAGGGCCATGGCGGCCTCGGGGAGGACCGCGTCCTGCTATTAGAGACCCAAGTGCGACCTGCAGTAGGCATGTGAAGTGCCAGGACTCCGCAGCAGTCTGGCAGCTGAGTTGAATATGGGTGGTATCAGTGCAGAGAGCATATTTAGAGCCCAAGGGGGGAAGCTGCCATCGCCAACACTCCAGATGACCCCGGTTCCCATGTCTGCTGGGAAAGGCACTCCCTGCAGTGGGCAGACTGGCAACGGAGTGCCCAGGCCCATCCCTGTCTGTGTGACCTTGGCCCCATCACCATGGAGCCCTAAGGGCTCCATGCCTCAATGGCCATAAGGAACACCATCCTCCTGGGACTGCCCTGGCAGTCCAGTAGTTAGAATCCCACAACCTCACTGCCTGGGGTTCAACTCCCGGTTGCGGAACTAAGATCCCACAAGCTTAGGGTGATTGGGAGGCTTCAATGATTTAACTCAAGTACTTAGAGCAGAAACTGGCGCCGAGAATGAGTTTGATAAGTCCAGTTCCTCCTGGTGGCCTCAGAGAAGACTAAGCATCACTTTGAACAAAGACAACAGGCCCCAAGATCAACACTTCCAGCAGGTCCAGGAGCTAGCTCAAATTTTTAATACTATCTTTTTGTTCTCATTGCATTTATGATTAAGGCTACCTTCCCTTTGAAAGTGAAAATGTCCAAGGCTCAGTCGTCTCTGAGTCTGGGTAGTCCATGAGGCTCCTCTGTTCATGTAATCCTCCAGGCATGAATACTGGAGTGCGTTGCCATTCCTTTCTCCAGAGGATCTTGCCAACCCAGGAATCAAACCTGTGTCTCCCAAAACTAACTGAGCCACCAGGGAAGTCTACCCTGCTGTACAGAGCAAACAAATCTGTCTCCCCTTCCCACCTTATTTTTTGCCATGCTGCACAGTTTGCAGGATCTTAAGGCTCCTGACCAGGGGTTGAACTCCAGACCCACGCAGTAAGAATCCTAACCACTGTCTTGCTTTAAATAGTTATATACCATTTCCACTTTAAAGTAATATTTAAAGTTGACAGACTTAAATTTTAAAATTTTAAGTCAGTTATATGTCAGTTATATCCAATGGAATTCACTGGCTATCCAGTGGTGGTTAGAATCACGTTTTCATTGCTAAGGGAATAGGTTCAATCACTGGTAGGGGAACTTACTAATTAATTAATTAAAATTAATGAATTACTAATGAAATAAAATTACATCTCAGTAAAACTGAGGGAGGGGAGTAAGTTGGGAACAAATAGTAGGGCTGGTGTTTATCAGTAGTGAAAAGGCTTAAGGTAAAATTGCTTGAAAGTTCTTAAGTCTTCCTCCTGTAACTTCCTCAGGCAGCCTTTTAGAGACAGGAAGGTTCCAACACAAACCTAACCCACATTTCTCCTAAGTTATCACTGGTGAGAATTAGCAGGGAGCCCTCATATTTTAGTTTGCTATATCCTCAGAGATAACAGAAAATTCTGGACACTGAGTGACTGCGTAAGAAGTAAGAACGGCTCTTTCAAGAGGGAATGGTTTAGAGCATGGACCTGATTTGGTCACTTCTGAGCTCTGTTACTGGCCAGACCAGACTCTTCACATCTATGTGCCTCAGTTTTTTCATCTGCAAAATGGGAGCAGTAACAGTACCACCACCCACAGTGCCGGAACATTCAGTGAATCAACATTGTTAACACATTGAGAAGGTTCGTGGCCAAGAGGGCCAGCTCAGAGCATCATCACAGGCCAACTCTCGCTGCACTCTCTCACCTATGGTGGCCCGGATGAGCGAGGAGGCGTCGCCAATGTTGTTGAGACATTCCTGTTTGATGAAGTCGGCCACAGGCGGTGGAAAGCTCTGGTAATGTGCCTTCACATTGTTCTTGAGGATGAGGCCACTGAGAGAGCGAGTCGGCTCATCTGTGGGAAGAGGGCCGGGGCTCAGGAGACCACAGGGGAGAAAGTAGGGTCCGCCTTGGGTGGAGGGGCGCCAAGGGCATACCTTCCGACTTGAGTCTCGTCAGGACGAATATCAGGTAGTTGTTGAAGTCAGGAAATTGGTTCAGTTGTTTGAGTTTCTGCTAGGTTGTTAAGGGTCTTGGCAGACAGGGGCGTTCCCTGGGTGGGACTCCCCCCATTACTGCCATATAACCTCTGACTACTAGGATTGGGCAGCCAACTCCTGGGACCCCACGTGTCAACCCCCATGCCCAGAGTAAGGAAGCACTTCAGACACATGAGATTCATACAGCAGGTAGGGGAACATGCCTGTTTCCCACCACTCCTGAAGATCTGGCCAGAGCAGGAGAGGGTGAACAAACTCCGCTGTATCTGAAGATTAGCAGAGGCTACTCAGCTCTGCTCACTAGCAATTCAACACTGCAAGCTTTTTTCTTAAAGGGACCTCACACTTTCAAGTGAAACTTGCATACGGTATATATAAAGAGATTAAAAGTTTAAGAATATTTTAAACGACCAACTGAAAAAAGGAAATTTTACTCACAAACCTAAACTAAAGCCAAGCACCAGCAAAAAGTGTCTCCTTCTCTGCTGGGAAAGGGACCCAAGAATTCTAATCCTTAATTCTTTGCCGAAGTCCGCTCCTGCTGCAGCAGAAAGAGCCTGGGAACTAGGGATTCGACCCCTTCCTGTCCGCGAGATGCACTTGTCGGCCGGGTCCCCCCAGACCCGGAAGGAAGGAAGGATACATCCTGCACGATGCGCTGCGTGGCTGTGTTAGGTGACTGCGAGTCTTTGAGCAACTGAAGGACCTGCTGGAGGCCTTGCTCGTCTGGCTGCCAGTCCATGGCGCAAGGCGAACTGCGGGAGTAGGGGCCAGGATCAGCACCGGATCCCGGAGGCTCTGTGGCAGTCCCAGGCTGAGCCCCCACTGAGGTGATGGCGGCGGCCGTGGTAGCAGGACTGGAGTGTCCTCGGCGGACAGGCGGAGGCCGCCGATCCACGCCCGCCCAAGTGCGGGGTCCCCGCCAGCTGCGCCATTCAGAGGCCACGCAGTCGCGGGCTCGGGAGCGCGGGCGGGGGTATGTGGAAGCGGGCCATGCGAGGCGGCGGCGGGACCCGGAGAATCCTCATCCCACCCAACGCCGGGCCATCGTCCCACCTCGGCCCATGCCACCGCGCTCGGCTGCGGGCCCTAAGGCTTCCACTTCCCTCGAGGCTGCTAGGCGAGGACCCAGCCACCTCCCCATTCAGGGGCCCTGCCCCTGAACACGACAGCGTCCCAGCCCCTGTGGTCTTTCCCGTGCCGGCACGCAGTCCAGCGACTCCCCTAATCAGACCCAGAACAGTCGGCAGACAGGTCCCCGATGCCTCTCCAAATGAGAGTCAGCCAAGGCCCGCCTATTCGGCAACAGAAGCCCCCTGGGCGAGTCCCTGTCGCTTCCCCAATCAGGCCTGGCCAAGCCTCCCCCCACACGGTTCCAACAACCCCACGGCCCAGTCAGCACTAACTCCCACTGATGGATCACTACTGCTTCCCCCAATCAAGTTGGACCAAGCCCCCCACCACCTCAAGCCGGAAAACGTCTTCGTCCGAGCCCTGCAGCTCCCCTCAGTTAGGCCTGGCCAAATACCCCCCGGGGCATTTCCCCCAACTGCACCCAGCTACGCCTCAAAGTCAGAGCCAGCACAGCCCTTTAGGTCGAAGTCTCACGCCCCTCCCTATCAGGGCCCAAAACGGCCGCCCCCAACTTTTCAACGGGGCCTCCCCAGTCAGACACAACCGGGCCCCGCCGAAACAGACCCACACACACACCCGATCCTCGCGACGTCCCCCAATCAGGCCCTAAGTAGTCCCCATACACTTCCCCCATTCAGAGCCCCTCCAGCCCGACCCCAGCCGCCCCACTGGCCCAATTTTCGCGGCACCGGGACCTGGCCCGGCTCCGAGGCCCCACCCCCTAAGCCAGGCTCGGTTCCCCCATCCCCCGCCCCGGCCCATTCTCGCTGCCTCTCCAATTGGGCCCAACTAGGTTCTCGGCCTTTCTCGGTCAGGCGCGGCCCCGACGCCCGGGCCGCGCGCAGCGCAGGCCCGGAGCCCGGCGGGGGTCGACGCAAACCAGGGCCTAGCCGGTCGGGGTCCGGGTGAGGCTCACTTACCCGGCCTCGGGCGGCGGCAGCGAGGCCTTAAGCTGCGGCTTCTCCTGAGACTCGCGCGGAAGGAGGGAGCCAAAGAGAGGGAGTAAAAAAAAAAAAAAAAAAAAAAAGAGAAAGAAAGAAAAAGAAAACGCGGCTGTATATGAACCGCGGCGGCTTCCGTAGGCCGTTCAAATAGGCCTAAATGACCCAATCGCGAGAAGCAGCGGTCGCACGTGGCCTGGCACCAGTGAGACCTAGGCCCCGCCGAGGTCGGGTCACGTGACCAAAGAGCTGGCGGCCCTCTAGGCCTCTCTGGCCAGCTGGTCCGCCCACCGTCTCGTTTTCTCAGCCTCCCTCGCTGGCTTGACAGGAGCTCTTTGCTGGAACCAGGAGTTTGGTGGCGCGCGGGACTTTCAGGTATAACCCCCCTCAGCCAGAACCATCTGCACTTTGTCACCCCCCCCGCAAGAACTGAACTGTGCCTTCCTCCCCCATTCTGAGAGTACTTAGCAGGAGTACTGTGCGAGCAGAGTTGAGGGGACAGAGCCTGAGGTGGACTTTATACCCCACAGACAAAGAAGGGAAAGCCAGACAACGGGAGTGCCTGAGACTGGCTGGGTTCCTAAAGAAGCTTCTGCCATATTTTGCGTTATCTATTTACAGTGCCGTTTGACAAAGATATAAGGCACCCTACGAGGACTTAAAATTTTAAACGAAGTGAAATAATAAAACAAACACTAGAGCAAAAGACCGAACTTCCTTTCTCTACCTTAATCAGAATGAGGTGAAAAAATTCAGGAAATTTAAGGACAGGAATATGGAAAAAAAAAAAAGACATTCCGTGATTCTTGCACCGTCTGAGGACAAAGTAGGGCACCTCTTTTCCAGGAGCAGGAGAGTCCCGGTTCTCTCCTCTCCCACCCTACCCCCATTCACGTCTCCACCCTGCTGACAAAAAAGGTGGGCGACCTTCTGCCATTCCAGCTTTAGTTTCTCCATTTGTCAAACAGATACAAGAATAGTTTGCTGGGTTAGAGATAATCCAAGTTAAGCATTACAAAACCTGCAGTAAATTGTTCCTCAAAAACGTGGTGTTTACTCCCCGAGGTTTAAGGTGGTCCTTTTACTGCATTTGGACCCTCCCTAAACCAATATGTACTGAATCAACTAGGGCTCTAATCCCAAAGGACATCCCAGTCCTGCCCGGAAGGCCGTTTTGGCCAGCAGGGAGGCACAGGTTAACTCTAGCCCCAGCCTGGAAGGAGACAGATTTCTCAGTCCAGTTGCCCTTGACAAAGTCAGTCCTGGCTCCGTTCATTCATGAAAAATAGATACCTAAGGCCTCTCTTGACGAAAACTGAGGCCGCCAGGATTTGGGACGAGTCAGTTGAAGCCACACTCCACTCCAAGAGTCAGGATCTTAAAGACGACTCCCACCTCAGCCGGCTCCGCTGAACAGGAACCGGGTTTGAGAGACACGCGCCCAAAGCCGCCTACGCATGCGCAATGGTCTGCCCTCGTGCGACCTGAGGGCCTAGAACTACGAATCCCATCCTGCCTTGCGCAGGCGTCGCCGAGCTTACGAACTCTGGCTGCGACTCAAACCTGAGGGGTCTAGAGATTTTCCGGAGTTGTGTTGAGCAGGACGAACGAGGTTGAGGGGCTGTGACTAGATCTGGAGGTTGAGGGAGAGGTTGCAAATCAGTTTTCTGCTCAGGGTTAGGGGTTGCCTCAGATAAGGGTCGGGTAGGGAGCGAGTTGGAGATGCAGGAGAGAATTTGTTAATTCTCACCCCCTTTTTTACTTTCTTTCCTCCTTTTTTGGGGGGGGTGGGGGCGCAGAGTGTGGCATCTGGGGAGTCTTAGTTCTCTGACCAGGGATCCATCCTGTGCCCCCTGCAGTGGAAGTGCGGAGTGTTAACCACTGGACCTCCAAGAAAATTCTCCTCCCCCTACTTTTTTTTTTTTTTTTTTCCTTCTCCCCCACTTTTGATTTGTCGTTTCCAGCGGCTCTGCGCAAGCTCTGTGGGGAGGAGTCCGGGAAGAAGAATGTGACCGCTGCTGCCAGCATGATCCACAGTATTGGCCCTCGTATGATCACGGGTCTTTTTCTCTTCCCCAGATGGTGAATTTCAGTACTGAATCAAAAATCGGAAAGAAAGAAAAGAAAAACAAAAGGCCCCCTGATTTCTTATGCACCTACTGCCTGTCAGTGTATAAATGGTATTCTCACGACAGCCCTATACACAGCAAACTTACTTCAACTAAAAGAGCTCAGTGCAAAAAAGAAACAAAAAACTGAAGCCCAAACAGGAATCTGAGATAAGCGACAAACACATCTCAGCTTACAACAGCCTCCCTGCCTGAGCATCTCATCACTCTGCACCCACATTTCAAGGTATTTATCAAACACAGTCCCCAGACACAAAACAACTGCTTCACCTTGAGAAACAATAACAGCCCCCTTTGAATGTCAGGGTTAATGTTGGCTATATGAGCATTGTTTTTACTTTAGAACTTCACTCTAGATGTTTCAGTATTTTATCCCTATTTTACAGATGAATAACCTGAACCACAGAAAGGCTAAATAACTCACCGAAGATCACACAGCTAACAGACACCAGAAAAGTTTGAAACCGGGACTGTGTGACTCACCAAAACCTGAATTTGATTCTCCTCCCTCTTCACTTTTCCCAGGTCAGGGCAGGTGAGCTCAGTGAAAGGAAGTGCTGACACTCCAGAATAGAGGCTGAGCTGCTACAGGGGCGACCTACTTCTCCCACTTGTTTCTTTTTAAAGATCCAGCCGCTGTCGGTGGCTTGAAGGGAGGAGGAGGTAGAGATGGCGCCATTGGCTTCCTGTGTCCCCTCCCCCATACTACATCTCCAAGGCTAACATCACACCTGGGCCAGCTCAGCATCAGGAAAGGAGGGAGACCTTTCACCTCATGGGGGAAATAAACCAGACAAGCCTTACTGTGTGTTAGCAGGAAGTAAGGAGGCATGTCACCTGTTCCAAAGTCTATTTGTTTACTCTTCAAGCTGGGCGTGATTCAGCTCAGAGTCTTTGCACCTGCTGTTCCTTAAGCCTGCAACACTCTTCCAAGAACCAGCCTCACTGCCTGTCCCACCTCTTTCGGGACTTGCAACAGATGGTGTGACCATTCTTGACCAGTTTACAGTTGCCATCTTTCCCCTCTCATCACAAATCCCCTTTCATACTCCCCCCCCCCCCAATAGAATGTATAATGGTGTTGTGTATTTTGTTTCTTGTCATCCCCCCCCCCCCACCCCGGCCCACAACCACAATGTTAGCTCCACTAGGACAGGGAATTTGGACTGTGTTGATATTTGCAATTCCCCACCCCTCACAGGCTGAATCTCGCAGTGTGAAGCTGTGTGTGTGTACGCGATCAGTTGTGTCTGACTCTTTGCGACCCCATGGACTGTAGCCCACCAGGCTCTTCTATCCATGGGATTTCCCAGGCAAGAATACTGGATCGGGTTGCCATGTTCTCCTCCAGGCAATCTTCCCGACCTAGGGATGGAACCCACGTCTCCTGTGTCTGCCACATTGGCAGGTAGGTTCTTCACCACTGGGCCACCTGGGAGACCCCGTGGACAGGTGCTAACTCAGCCCTCATCCTTCTGTCTCTACAGGTCCCAGGAATGTGGTGACCACCATGGTCTTCAGAATCATGATGCTTCCCTAATAGAAGAGGGACTGGAGCCTGGCCATAGGATGGGCACGAGTGCCAGGAGGCTCAGCATTCATGCCTGGGAGATGGCCCCACAGCTGGGATGCTTCAATGTGGCTCCATAATAGGTTTGAGGAGTTAGGAGGCATAGTCATCTTAACTCTTTGGTTGGCTCCATGGAAAGCAGGCAGCCAGGTGGCCTTCAGCTCCAAATAGGATGAGCAATGGGGCCAGGAAGCCACAGAATTACAAGGAACACTAGTGGCGGACTAAGGGCATCAGGCTTCCTTCAGGACATCTTGTCCTCTAGTATAGCAGTTGTCTTGTTCTGCAAGGTGGGACAAACAAGCCCTTTTGCATTCTGTCTCCTGATCATACAAAAAACCACAACTTCCCTGGAAGGGCTACAAGTCACTGGCAGGACAAACCAACCCCAGTGGAACCCAGATCCTGGTCCTCTTTACTTCCTCCACTGTCAACACCCCATTAGCTCCTCTTGCCTGATCACAGCCTGGTCTCCTCCATCTCCCAGGTTCTGCCCAGACCCTTTCAGCCACAGGGATCCTGTTAAGATATAAAGCATACCATGCCGATCCTTACCACAGCCCCCCAAAGGTTTCTTCTTACGAATAAAGTCCCAAATTCTCACCCTAGCACACGAGACTCTGCATATCACACACCTAGGCTTCTCACTCAGCCAGTTCCACTCACACTGGCCTCCTCAAAGTTCCCCGTAAAGGCCAGGCACCCTCCCTGTCTGTATACTGGCTGTTCACTACCCCACAGACAGGCTTCCCCACCTCCCTCAGGATTCTGATCAGATGTCAACTAAAACACACCGCTCCCTACAGTCTCTCTCCTGTACTTCTTTGCAGTCATCTCCCCGAATGGATTCCCCTTTTCATCTGTGTCTGTTTCCTTCCACAAAGGCAGGAAGCATGCGTGGTCTGTTTTGTTCACTGCAGTGGCCACAGGGCCCAGAAAAACCCCGGCACCCGGTCGGTGCTCCTTGTCTTCTGATTGAACTGACAGCTCTGGCCCAGCCCAAACGGGCCTGTGCAGAGACACTGAACAAGAGTGTGCGTCTCAGGGGCGAATCCTGAGGAGGGTTCAACCCCAGGAGGGGTTGCACCCCCGTTATCCCTGACACCCCCACATCACTGGGGCAGACCCAGCCTTTGGTGGGTGTGCAACCAGCCGAGAGGGAAGTTGGAGAGAACAAAGAAGGCAAGCAAGCACACCAGTCCAGCACTAAGTCATGTTCTTTACTTCCCAGAAGTGATGGCTAGAGGGTGGGAGACGGGGTGAGAAAAGGAAGACAGAAAGAGCTGGGGGAGGGAGGAGAGGGGACAGTAAAACACTGTTCTATGAAGTCTCAGGAGGCAAGTGCTCAAGGTAAAAAAGAGTCCTGGAGAATCATCCGCAGCTGCGGGAAGCATCTCTGTTTCCTTCTGTGTATAAGTCCTTGGGGGGAAAGGCTGCCGCGCTGCCACTGCATTAAATATTTATGTACATCGCAGAGAGTCCCAGGCCGTGGGCAGGCAGGGAGGGGGGTCATTTCACCAGGGGCCGCGTTTTATCATCATCACCGCACTGGTGGGCTTTGTACTTTTTCACCTCTGCCATGTACTTGGCCCATGCATCACCTTTACTTGTTAATACCTGTGGGGGAGGGGGGGGAGGGATACACAGAGGGTTGGGAAGGGGATGCCAGGAACCAGGGTCAGGACTGTCCTGAGACAGCTGACCCTCCCACAGCGTATTGGGTCTGAGATAAAGATAAGCAGAGTCAAGTTATCTAGGAGCTGGGTTGAAAGCCCCCCTCCTCCCCCACCCAGTACATCCATCCAAGGGCCAGATACTGAGGAGGGAGGGACGGGGCACCTCGGCCAGGAGCTGAGGCTGGAAGGAAAAGGCAACGGAGGTGGTCCCTGCCACAACCAGTCTGCTCACCTCATCCTCCGTCTTCTGCTTCTTGGCTACTATTCCCGTCTTGAGGGCTAGTTTGTTCCCGCCTCTGCGCTTGCCCACCTGGGTGAAGGGACAGAAGACTGCAACGGTTACAGGAGCCGGGGCCCGCCCTTGGCGGCGCTGAGGCCCACTACACCTTCCTAGCCCGGCCCGGTGGCCCGTCCCGACGCCGCGCCCAGCTCCGCCAGCCGGCCGACCTGCGCAGCAATCAGAGAGGAGCACACGCGACTCAGCGCCTGCCCTGGGCCCACGATGCCCAGGCAGTCCTGGTCCCCCGAGCTGTCCTCCCAGGGAGAGAGAAGAATCCCCACGTGAGGGAGATGAGCTCTGTCCTCACTATCGCCTAGTACGGACCACACAGGCAGCAACAGCTCCCTTTATTGAGCACTTATTGTATACTAAGCCCTGTGCCAAGTGGCTTTGGACATATCATCTCCTTCCACTTTCACAGTCACCTTAAGATGAAGGTGACAACCGTCCCCATTGGACAGAAGAGGAAACACCTTTGAAAAGGAGAAGCCTGTCCCCTGGATCATGCTGACAGCAGACAGTGGAGCTGAATTCAGGGTCAGGTGTGTTGAGACCAGGGAGCAGCATTCTTAGCCACCGCCTGACGCTGTTCCCTGACACCTAACCTGGCCTCGCCTCTTTGAGGGCGCTCCCGCAAATGGCCCCTTGATGACCAAATGGAAAAGGCAGTGACAACTACTGCTACTCTCGTTCACAGGGGGGGCACTCGGCTGCCACCCAGTTCTCACACCAGCCCAGGCCCTATCACTTCCCATTCTTCAAATACAAGAGTTAGCCTGAACTTTCCTCCCCATCCTCTATTTTCTCCCACAAACTGAAGGCTTCTTGTGCACCAAGGGCTGTGACAGGCTTTACCCGACATCCCGTCCCTAGCCCTCAACCAGGTGTTAAGTGACCTGAGCTGCTGAGACTATTCTCACACTCATTTTTGACAGATGAAGAAACTTGACGCACCCCCACCCAAGTCCATTACTCTTAAGTCAGCACTTTTTTCCTCCACACCACAGGAACTTGCTCTCAACACCAGAGACAAAGCCAGCTCAGGGTTGACAATCAATATAGATGCCCTTTTTTTAGCCTAGAGTTTCTCAATCTTAGGCACTAATGACATTTTGAACTGGATCATGTTTGTTGGGGAGGGGGAGGAGAGAGTTGCTCTGTGCATTTTAGGATGTTGAGCAGCAGCCCTGCCCTCTGCTCATATCAGTAGCACTGCCTCCTCCCATTCTGACCACAGATGTCCCCAGACTTCGTTAAGTGTGGAGATGGGGTAGGGGGACATCGTCCCCAGTTGAGAACCACTGGTTTAGCCTTTCCTATAAGGCTTTCCCAGTGGTAATCACATAAGAAGATGCCCATTTTTGCAAGCAGGGAAAATGAGGTTAGGCCATCTAGATGCTTCAGGAGAGCAGTGATGCCTGTCATGTTCAGCACAGCATATCCATCACCTAGCACAGTGCCCAGCACAAAGTAAGGAGCTCAATAAATGGACACCGGACGAATGAGAATCATGGAACTCAAGCAAATCTCCTAGGGTCACACAGTAAGCAGTCTGAGTCTTTCATTCACACAGCTCAGACTCCAGATTTGAATATGGCCCCCATTCCCATAGTGGGAGATGGTCCCCAAATCCAAAGTTCGGGTGGGTACCACTCAAACAGGAATTCTAGTACCCTGGTTTTCCGATCCTGGGAACGCTGTTTCCAACGGAATTTCCCCCAGATCCCAGTTCCTGCGGGCAGACTCCTGAGGTCCCCATCTCCGCCCCCAGACCTCTCTTGTCGGGAATCCAGGTTCTGAATCCTCAGCGGGTGACCCGGACGGCCCCCTGATCGGGGTCGGAGAGTGGACCTGGATCCCGATCCCCTTTCTCGGTCCCAATTCCCCAGGCCAAGGAAGACCCTGGCGCCCGCCCCCACCCCCGCGGCTCCTTACGAAGCTGAGCGTGGGGCCCGGACCGCCCTTCCTCTTCGGATCCCCGGGACCCGCGGCGGCAGCGGTGGCTGGCTGATCCGGTCGCTGCGGGCCCGGGGGCGGCTCCTCCTGCCGCTGCCGCTGCTCCTCCTCCATCTTCCGCTTGAACAGCTCCAGGAAGCTGCCGTCGTTGGCGAACAAGTTCACGCCGCCCGACACCGGGCTCGAACCCGCGCCCGACACTTCATCATCCCCGCTCTCGGGCGAAGTCCCGGGCCCCGACTCAGCCCATCGGCTTCCGCCGCCGCCGCCGCCACCCGCGGGGCCCGGCGCCTCCCGACCCGGAGGCTCCGCCCGTCTCCCTCGGGCAGCCATTTTGTCACCAGGTGCCGCGCAAAGGACTCCGGGAAGGCCGCTCCCGGCCCCGCGCTTGGCGCCCGACAGGCCTGGTCCCGGGCAATGCATGCCGGGAAGACCCGTCTGGTGCTTAGGCGTCCGCAGTGGGGGCGGGGCATGAGGGGCAGGGCGAATGAGGACTAAGGCATGACGCGGTGCGCCCTCAAGCAGCTGTCCCGGCCCGCTCCGGCCCGCCCCGCCGGTACCGCGGAACATTATAACCCTGCTAGGCTCCTGCTGGCGTTACGCAGAGATGGTCTCTTCCGGAATGAGACTACTGTTTGGTTCTGGGTGTGTAGCTGGCTCTCGGGAGTGAGGTTCCCGCTTGGGATTCGGTGGTGTACTAGCTTTTCGGGGCTAGAATCTCCTTCTGACACCAGGGATAATCTCAGTGAGGGGAGAGACGTTGCCTGGCTGTGTGCTCAACTGATACCTCGGAACCTGGGTCCCTAACTAAAACTAGCTAGAGGGCATATCTAGCCTGGTCCCCGAGAACAGAAATAGGGGTGTCTCTGGATTAGGTACCTCTCTCAGGAATGGAGCTTTCATTTGGAAATAGAGACACAGCTCACTCCAAGGAGCTGAGAGGTTCATATCTGCAAATCAGGGTATTTTTTTATGTGTTAGAGTACTGAAATGAAGCCGCGGATATTTCTAGGTTGGAGTCTGCATCTAAGGTATAGTGTCCGCAAAAGGGCCTGGGACCAAAGTTTCAAACAGAATTGGCTGAACTGAAGTTTCCCCTCGAACCTGGGGTAAAGTGGAAGCAGGTTTTGGGGAATCAGGTGCCTTCTACAACAAGGATGCAAGCCCGCATAGGAGCTCACTGGACAAGGATCTGCGGACCTCGCCCACAACTGGAGTAACTCTCTCTCTAACCCACTCGCAGCGCCGAGACTGTCTCCAGCCAACTAATCGGTTCGTCTGTGATTGGTTTGCGTCAGGAGCCCAATGGCTCCCAGCCAATTGAATAACAGAAGAGACGGACCTGAGAGGGGTGTTGGGACCCAGTTCGGAGAATAGGGGCAGGAAATGATCGACAAGAAGTTGAGCCTATGGAGTCAGGTCAGGGTGGACCTCGGAACTAACTTCTTGAAAAGGACGTGGAATGGGTGTTTGGTCGGTTGCTAAGGAGAGGTTGGCGCTACCGGGATGTGAGAGTGATTGGTGAAAGTAAGAAAAGATGTAGCCAATGAAAGGAGAGCTGCTCGACTTAGAGGCCAATCAGTAAAGGGGAGTATCCTGGGATGTACCAATGTAATAACTAGACAGGGGGAGTCTTTGAAGAAAATGTAGACAAGAGGCTGACATGATGAAGCTTGGAAGGGAAGACATTGGACATATAGCTTCTATTACCTCCTAAAAGTCAAGCTATGAGAAAATCAATTCAAGCTTCTAGCCTTGATGGGGATATGATAGGAAATGTCCCCTGCAGGTGCTTTGCATGGTGCGCTCCGCCTGATCACGTGAGCCGGTTCCAAGATGGCGGCAGGGGTGGCCGGGTGGGGGGTTGAGGCAGAGGAGTTCGAGGATGCCCCTGATGTGGAGCCGCTGGAGCCCACACTTAGCAACATCATCGAGCAGCGCAGTCTTAAGTGGATCTTCGTTGGGGGCAAAGGTGGCGTTGGCAAGACAACCTGCAGGTAAAGAGGCTGCGGTGAGGGCCGGGAAAACGGGTGGGATGTACCACAGGGTGAAGGGGAGGCGAAAGACCGGGTCTTCCAGCAGCAGCCGGGCAAGAGGGCTGGGGCGGGGTCTTCTAGATTATACTCTCCAGAAGTTATCTGGAGCAAATGGAAGACAGCTCCTGAAAGCCGCCCGGGCACCCTCTGAGTTGGGTCATCCCTGTTAGGGCTCAAAGGCTGAACCACGTTGAATCCAGCGCACGGGGTCCGGGAGAGCACTTAGATGTCCCCATCAGGTAGACTGTACCAGAGTGCCCAGAGTAGGGGAGGGGTACCTGAGCGAACTATCCTAATCTGGTGAACCTTGTCATTCTCTGCCCACGTGGGGGTGGAAGGCGGGAGGGAGGGCACATGATCAGGCTCCCAGTCAGCTGGGAGAAGGGGGGAGGGATCCCCCGGGCAGATTACCCCGGACAAATGGACCGAACCACCGAGTTTAGCAAGAAGTGCAAAGGACCCCTTAGCTTAGCATTGAGAGAAGGGACACAGGGTCAGGCTATGCTGGCTGGACGGCCAGATAATGATGCCACTTTGTGCCAGCGAAGAAGCAGGCATCACACCAGACTGACACATTCAGCCGAATCTTACCACTCTAGCCAGCTGGAAGGTTCAGCAGGTGAGGTCTGAGAGGGTCCCACTGCAGAGATTGAGGCCTGATCCCACAGTGCTCCATACTCTTTTCTCAAGGCCCTTGCTGACCCAGGTCCCCTGCTCCTACGACCCTTCATCTCCCCTTGCAGACCTAGGGAGCAGAGCCTGACTCTTCACCGTCCACCTTTTGACCTTTCCTTTGCCCAGCTGCAGCCTAGCAGTCCAGCTGTCCAAGGGGCGGGAGAGTGTTCTGATCATCTCCACTGACCCAGCCCACAACATCTCCGATGCATTTGACCAGAAGTTTTCCAAGGTGCCTACCAAGGTCAAAGGCTATGACAACCTCTTTGCCATGGTGAGTGCAACAGGGCTCAGGCCCACGCCACGCCCCCCCCACCCCAACTCTGTCAAAGGCACCTCAGGCCTTTCCTGTGAACACCCACCATTAGCCACCATGTCCTGCCCATTCTCTAGCCTCTTGTCTCTCCACTTTCCCCTCTTCTTCAGCATACCCACAGGGGACTGGGTGAGAAACATTTGTGGATCAGAAAGGAAACCAGAGTAACGAGATTAGTGAGCAAGGGGAGGGGAGGGAGACATCAATAAGAGTCAGGTGATATAGGACCTAGTAGGCCACTAGGAGCATCTAAGCTTTGTTTCTAAGTTTATATATTTTTTATATTATATTTATTATGCATTTGGTTGCTCTGGATCTTAGTGCCAGGTCTTAGTTGCAGCACACAGAATCTTTAGTTGTAGCATGTGGGATCTAGTTTCCCAACCATGGATTGAATCCAGGTTCCCTGCATTGGGAGGGTGGAGTCTTAGGCACTGGACCCCTAGGGAAGTCCCTGATTCCAAGTTTAATGGGAAGCTGTTTGTTTTAAGCAGAGTAATGTCACAGCCAAATTGTTTTTTGAAAAGTTCCCTGTAGCTTTCCTGAAGAGATTGGATTATAAAGTCAAGAAGGAAAGCAAAGAGAAATGGGACAGTGACCAGGCTAGAAATGGTGGCAGCCAAAACTTGGTGGGGAGGGAGGTGAGAAGTGGTAAAATTTGAGATTCATTTTCATTTGTTTGTTTGGCTCCAGTGGGTCTTCACTGTTGTACACAGGGGCTTCTGTTGCGGTATGTGGGCTTAGTTGCCCCGTGGCACTGGGATCTTAGTTCCCTGACAGGATTGTGTCTGCATCCCTTGCATTGGAAGGTGGATTCTTAACCACTGGACCACCAGGGAAACCCCGGGGATGTGTTTTGGAATTAAAGCAATTTGAGTGCTCGGTTATAATGCATGAGGAAAAGAAATGAATTCAGTTCATCTCTGAGTTGACTCCCTGGGCAACTGAGATGGAGAAGACTAGGAGAGGAGCAGGTGTAGAGGCAAAAATGGGGAATTTTATTTGGCTTAGTGAGACCAAGGTGCCCACTGGTCATCCAAATGGAGACATCAGGACAGTGGCTTAGTTATATGAGTCTAGAGGAAGAGATTGGCATTGATTTGAGAGTCATTGTCCCAAGGGCGATATTTATTTAAAGCTGTGTGAATGGAAGAAAAAATGAGAGAATAGAGAGGCCCAGAAACAACTCTGGGGTCCTATCAGCATTTAGGGTCCTACAGAGAAAGAGGAAGCATCAGTTAAAGATGACAAGGAGGAGTCCCAGGTGAGGTGGGAGGGAAGCAAGATAGTACGGGCTCCTGAACTTGAGGAGGACAAAGAGACTTGGGCAGAAAGATTGTTGACTCTGGCAGGTACATCCGTTTTAAGCAGATCGCCCTGGGAATGGATGCAAAAGCCTGCCTGGAGTGGGTGAACCAAAGTGGAGACAGTGGTCACCACGACGGGAGCAGACAAATGAGCGTGGCCATCCCTGGAGGGGAATGGGAATGAGAGTTAAGGAAGTCTTTTCTGAGAAAGGAGATGCTAAGAGCACGTGTGTTTGCTGTTGCAAATGCTTCAGAGAATTCTCTGGCAGTCCAGTGGTTAGAACTCTGGGCTCTCTCTTTACTGAGGACCAGGTTCAACCCCTGGTTTGGGAACTAAGGTCCCAGAAGCTGCTTGGTGTGGCTAACAAAAACAGTGCTTCAACTGGGAGGGACAAATGATGCTACAGGAGGGAATAAGGATGCCAGCCAAGGAGGGGCCTCAGGTGGGTGTCTGCTTGCTCCAGTGCACAGACCCAGGACTTGGGCTCTGCCAGGACCGGGGGCATGGAAGGAAGGACTGGGGCATTTTCTAGGGTGAAATGAGGGTGTTGGCGGCTAGTGGCTTCAATTTCTCACCGAGGCACAAGCCCCAGCAGAGACTGAGGGCCACTTGGGGAAGAAGGTGTTTGAGGTGGGAGAAGATGTGGCATTATGCCGGGGTCCAGCCTCGGCAGGATCCAGGGGGTACCCTCAGGATGAACGGCGTCGGCGAGAGAGAGAGACGTGAGACTAGCCTTGATAGGGCCAAGTCTGTGAGGGAGAGAGAGAGAAAGAGAGAGAGAGAGAGAGAATGACCAGATGGGGGTGCAGAGAGTCTGGAAGAGTCTGGCAATGCTTTATTTTTTACCATAGCTTTTATACCCTAAGTTAGTACATTTCTAAGGGGAAGATAGTTTAACATTACGTCAGCTTGTCCTTCACGAAACCAGGGTGTTTTCTGCATACTTCTTTGTTTATGAGGGTCTTATACATTATCTTCTGGCCTTGGGGCCTATCAACACTTTTGCAGGTCAGGTGATTGTAAACCTATTTTCTGTTTTTATGGAGACCTTAACTGAAAGGTAACAGGGTCATAGGGAAGTAGTACAGAGTAGAATTATATTCTTGTTAATACAAAAATTAATCTTTCTGCAAAAGTTGTCAGTTGCGTTTATCTAAGAAGTTTACCCCATACAGACTCTGCGGCTTCAGTGAGGCAGCTTCTGCCTAGTACTCCTGGCTGACAATTAACAACCATCTCATTGTTACCACACTAGGGCTAAGTTCTTATTTTCCTAGATCTTTAACTATATTAACAATGGTTTTTATAACACAACCTTAGCACATTAAAGGCAAAAATACAGCAAACAAAACATAGCAAGCAAATCACAACCCAATAACCACCTATAGAATAATTTTCTTATGTTTTCTAATAGGACTCCTTTACCCCTTAAAAGGGCTCTATATCTATTAGGGCTTTTATATAATCAGGTTTTTTTATGCTATTTTATGATTAGGATATTATAAACAATCATGCATATTAGTACCAAGGGCATAAAGGCATTTGGCTAACAAACTACCAGCAAAGGAGTTTAAATTAAAACACTCCTTTCACCCTAAATAATTTCATAAAATACCACCACCTGGGAAACTTATTGATTAAAATTCTAAATTGATTCTTATTTGGGAAGAGATCGGGGAAGGCCTTCCTGCCTGTGTCAGAGAAATTAGGGAGTAGTCCATTGAGGCAGGCATCAGAAAGACAGATATCATCTTTAAGGTGAGAGCCGGGGGCAGCTTTCTGAAATCCCTGAAAACCTGATCTGCCTTGCCTGTCAGGCTTTCTCCTCGTGACCTTGTCATGGGTGGGATCTCATGAGCTGGCCTTTTCGAAAAACCCCTGAAAACCTGATTTGCCTTGCCCGTCAGGTTTTCTCCCCTATGGCCTTGTTAGGGGTAGGGTCTCGTGTGTTGGCTCCCGGCAGCATTAATACTCCCACCGGTGGATTGTCTGGCTTGTCAAATGCCCATTGGAGATTTGCCATCAGCAGTGGGGAGCAAGGTGAAGCTGTTTGTCAGGCGTGTTCCTTGGATGTTGACCTCAGTACAGCCATGCCAGCGAGCTGCAGATAATGAGAATGGGGCTTTTGCCAACTGCAGAGGGAAAAAGGAGTGTGTTTATGCAGAGGCATCCTCTGGAGACTGGGCTGGAGAAGAGTGCCGGCCAAGAGGAACACTGACAGTGAAGGGGGGGGCAGAAGGGTAGGGATGAGGTGGCCCAGAGAGGTCTAGAATAACAGGAGTTGAGAGAGCTGGGGTCAGAGAGTGGGCCAGTAGCTAGGAATAACCCATCAAGGGTGTGACTGTGGGGGGTGATGTGTGGACAAGCTTCCCACAGGGAAGTGACCTCTGAGGCCAGGGAGTGGAGGGATTCACCACAGAAACCATGAAATCAAAAGGAAGAGGTAGGGGCTTCCCTGGTGGCTCAGTGGTAAAGAATCCACCTGCAATGCTGGAGACACGGGTTCGATCCTTGATGCAGGAAGATCCCACGTGCTGAAGAGCAACTAAGCCCATGTGCCACAACTATTGAACCTGTGCTCTAGAGCCTGGGCGCTGCAACTACTGAAGCCTGAGAGCTTTAGAGCTTGTGCTCCACAAAAAGAGAAGCCACCGCAATGAGCAGCCTGCACACCGCAATTAGAGAAAAGCCCTTGCAGCAAAGAAAAACTCAGCATTGCCAAAAATAAATAAAATTATTATTTAAAAAAAAAAAGGAGAAGAAGAAGAGGTAACACAGGCAGAAGATAGAGAGGTATTGAGTGCAGGACAGGCCAGGGATCCCAGGCTTGGTCATCCTTTCATGAATGCTACATCCAAGTTGAGGACCTACTCTGTGCCACGCACTTCCCAGGTGTTAGGGACACCACAGTGAACAAGACAGTCAAAACCCCTACCCTCATGGGGCCGGCACTGTGGTGTGGAGACAGGTGATAAACATGATGAGTAAACACCATGTGCGTGTGTGCTTAGTCGCTAAGTTGTGTCCGACTCCTTTGTGACCCCATGGCCTGTAGCCCGCCAGGCTCCTCTCTCCACGGGATTTCCCAGGCAAGAATACTGGAGTAGGTTACCATTTCCTTCTCCAGGGGATCTTCAAGAGGCCAGATGTTAAGGAGAAAGGAAAAGAGGGCAACAGGGGCTAGGGCTGCACTGTTAGCTTGGGCATTCAAGGAAGACTCATGTTACAGGACTGATCTGGAAGAGGTCCTGGGCTGGGTGGGGGAAAAGCTAGTGAAAAGTCCCTGCAGGGACTTCCCCAGCGGTCCAGTGGTTAAGACGCCATGCTTCCACTGCAGGGGGCACAGGTTCGATCCCTATTCAGGGAACTCAGATCCCACACATTGCATGATGTGGCCTGATAAAAAGAAAAGGCCTTGCAGTAGGCTCTGGCTTCCATCTGGGCACTGAGCACAGTTGACGATCTTCCCTCTGCTTGTTTGACAATCTGTGGTTGCTGGGTACCCGAAGCGCCTAAGGGAGGGGCTGTGGCACCTCAGGGGTCTCTTCAGCTGTGACCCGATGATGGGCTGTGCTCAGGCGCCCCACAGGCTCCCTCAGGCTCTGTGCCTTGGTGCCAAGGCCCCAGACACAGCCGCCTGAATCTTGACCCCCTCGGCCCAAAGGAGATTGACCCCAGCCTGGGCGTGGCGGAGCTGCCGGATGAGTTCTTTGAAGAGGATAACATGCTGAGCATGGGCAAAAAGATGATGCAAGAAGCTATGAGCGCATTCCCAGGCATCGACGAGGCCATGAGCTACGCAGAGGTGATGAGGTCAGGCACGGCCAGGGGTACTGGGTGCTGCCTGGGGCTGGGGGCGGAAGAAGCGGCGGAGTGGGCCTGACCCTCTTCTCCCTGCAGGCTGGTGAAGGGCATGAACTTCTCCGTGGTGGTGTTCGACACGGCGCCCACAGGCCACACGCTGAGGCTGCTCAACTTCCCCACCATCGTCGAGCGGGGGCTTGGCCGCCTCATGCAGATCAAGAACCAGATCAGCCCCTTCATCTCACAGGCAGGCAGGGCCCCCGGGCAGCCAGGAATCCCCTGAGTCGGAGCAGGGCTCCCAGTCGCACTGTAACAAAGGCCTTTACTGCCTGCCTTCTCAGTCAGCGCTTCCCAATGGGTGGATTGGGTCTTCACTGTGAAGGAACTGTCCACCCTCCTCCACAGCACTCGGTGTCCCTGCCTCCACCTCTTGTGCCCCAGACAGAGCTTGAAACCACATACAGTAAGTCCACGACATATGAATGAGTTCCATTCCGAGATCAAGTTTGTAAGTCCAGTTTGTCCATAAGTTCAACAGAGTTAACCTAGGTTAACCAAATAACACAATTGTCTATGTATTCTATCCTGTACTGTTGTTGTTTAGTTGCTCAGTTGCTTCTGACTTTTTTGTGACCCCATGAACTGTAGCCCACCAGGCTCCTCTGTCCGTGGGATTTCCCAGGCAAGAATTCGGGAGTTGGTTGTCATTTCCTTCACCAGGGGATCTTCCCAACCCAGAGATCAAACCTGAGTCTCCTGTATTGGCAGGCAGGTTCTTTACAGCTGAGCCCCCAGGGAAGCCCATAACATACTGTAATGGGTTTATAATACTTCTTAAACAAATAATACATAAAAAACACAAAAAATTAAACATTTTTAAGCTTACAGGCTAGTACCTTAAAAAGTACAGTAATGCAGTACAACAGTTGGCATACAGAACAGACAAGAGGAGTTACTGACTGGAGGAGAGAGAGGAGGTGGGAGGTAGTAGAGCGGAAGGATTGTCAGTGATAGGAGACTGAGGGCAAGCTGCAGTTTCAGTCGCGCCTGACGTTAATGGCACAGGTTCTGGTTTCTGGCTGAAACCAGATGTATGTTTGTATCTTTGAAAGTTCACAACTCGAAGGTTCCTATGTAGGGGACTTACTGTATCCAGAGCCAGGTGGCCCAGGTTCAAATGCACCGCACTCTGGTGTGATACTGCTCTGTAACCTCAAGTCACTTCCCCACTCTGGGCCGTATCTGTCAAATGGAGAGCATGCGAGTCCCCCCACCACGGGTTATTATTAGCATGACATGACAACCCTAATGACCGCACGCTTCTGCACACCACTCCCACCTCCCTGGTTATGGTGGTCCCCTGGTGGGGACTTGAATCTCAGGTAGTAACTTTTTTGTCCTGTTGGTGGTTGCTCTGAGTCTCTGTTTCTGCAAGGGCTTTTCTCTTGTTACAGCAAGCTAGATGATTCGCTAGTTGCAGTGCCTGGGCTTCTCACTGCAGTGGCTTCTCTTGTTTCAGAGCACAGTCTCCAGGTGCAGGGGCTTCAGTATTTGCGGCACACGGGCTTAGTTGCTCCTCAGCCTGTGGGATCTTCCGGGATCAGGGGTCGAACCCATGTCTCCCACTTTGTAGGTGGATTCTTAACCATTGAGCCATCAGGGAAGCCCCCCTCAGGTAGTAAAGTTTGTGGAGCATTTCCTGTGTGCCAGGCACCCTTCTGAGTGTGTGACAGTGTGTTGTGTAGGATAGCAGCTCTACACATGTGGAAACTGAGGCACTAACCTAGCCATGGTCCCACAAAAATGGCAGAGCTGGAGTTGGACCCCTGTGATCTGCTCAAGGGCCTGCATCTTAAACCACTAGGAGGTGTTGGGATTCGTTTCCTCCCATCTCCCCGCCACCCGCCCTGCCCTCCGCAAGACCCACGGAGTGTAATGGGCCCCGGGTAAACCGTGAGCCCTCTCCCATCCCCATAGATGTGCAACATGCTGGGCCTCGGCGACATGAACGCAGACCAGCTGGCCTCCAAGCTGGAGGAGACACTGCCTGTCATCCGCTCCGTCAGCGAGCAGTTCAAGGACCCTGTGAGTTCAGGTCCAGTGGGCGGTGAGAGGCTTTGGGAACCACTGGGACAGGGCTGAGACCTGCCCCTCCCTATCCTCTCTCGCCTCCCGCAGGAGCAAACAACCTTCATCTGTGTATGCATCGCGGAGTTCCTGTCCCTGTATGAAACCGAACGGCTGATCCAGGAGCTGGCCAAGTGCAAGATTGACACGCACAACATCATTGTCAACCAGCTCGTCTTCCCTGATCCCGAGAAGCCCTGCAAGATGTGTGAGGCCCGCCACAAGATCCAAGCCAAGTATCTGGACCAGGTGTGCACGCCCACCCTCCCTCCCAGTCCTCACACTTTGAGCCCAGAAGCTGCGGTCTGGCCCAGCCCAGCCAGCCCAGCTGACCTTTTACTGTGTCCTCTGATCTTTTGCTTCATCCCACTCTCTATTCATCTGCCTAGTCCCCTGCCCTTCATCTCTTGCTTCAGACCTGATTCTGGCCTTTGTAGACTAGCTGGCCTGGGTATCTCTGATCCTGGGGAGTGGGAGGTCCAGGGACGTGGTCTCTGACCTCACTGGCACCACTCCCACCCATGACCCTGTGAAGTCTTTGCTCATATTCTCTCCCTGACCCTGAGACCCCCCCAGCCTGACTGTTTACACTGACCACATCCTGTCCGTCCCTGCCCCGGGGCCCCCTGACTGCTGCCTTCTGCCCCCGCCACAGATGGAGGACCTATATGAAGACTTCCACATTGTGAAGCTGCCGCTGCTGCCCCATGAGGTTCGGGGAGCGGACAAGGTCAACACCTTCTCCGCTCTTCTCCTGGAGCCCTACAAGCCCCCCAGCGCGCAGTAGCACCTCCACCAGCCGCAGCTGCCATTTCACACCCACCCGCCACCCTCCGGGGCAGAGTTTGCACAAAGTTCCCCCCCCAATACAGGGGAACCACTTGGGGGATGGGAGGCGGGGAGGGGGTCTTTTCCCCCTGGTGGGGCTGGGGGAGCTATAGCTACCCCCCACCTCTCCCCACCTCTCCTCCCTCAATAAAATGATCTTAAACTTCTGTGGATATTGATATGATGTGGGAGTTGGGGCTTAGTACATTCATGTGCGGTTGCACAGGTTGTACACTGCACAAAGATGTCACATCCAGAGAGGCATTGTTACAACAGAGATCTAATAGAGATGCATGTTTATTGTGGCAATTTTGGAAAGAGGGTTATTTGGTAAAGGGGTGCTGTTTTCTTGGTCTTTGTGGGTCAGGGTGTCCTTCGGGACTGTAAAGCCTGGAGTAGAAGAAGGAGCATCTGCCCACATCCTTCAGGGCTCAGAGCGTGGGAACCAAGAGGCCCCTTGGCCAGCCCCAGGCTGGCGGGGAGCGGATTAGGCCGGCAGTGGGCCCAGCACTGCCTGCTGTTTGGTTTGGGAATTAGTGGGCGCCCTGGGCAGAGGCTGGGCTTGCCAGACTGGGGATTAACAGTCTCCACCCACCTAACCCCCCCAACCAATTTCCTGTTCTATGGAATGGCATGGCATCAGCCTGTCCCAGCACAGGACTGCAACAGGGGGGCAGTTTAGGGGACAAGATGACAAAAAACTCAGAGGCTCGAGGGGCCCTGAAGCCCCATCTGCCCCCGGAGCAGTCTTAGTGGTCTGTAGCATGTTTCCTGCAGTTTGAGCACCAGTCCCCTATTCCTAAAACGGAGACAGAAGTGTGGCCATTCATAGGGCCCTGGCACAAATTCACCTGACCTCGGAAGGGTCAGCACACCAGCCTGAAAGACACCGAGCAGCCCACCTTCTCCCCTTCACACTTCCCTCCGCCGCTCCCTGGACAGTCACTGTCACACCCTACTTGAGAGACCCAGGACTGGCATGATCTTGGGCATTTGCAAGTTCCAAGCTGGAGCTAATTATGGGTGGGGGGAGAAGGGGGGGGTTGAGGACACACATGAGTCAGGAAGTAGTGTTTAGACAGCGCACATCCAAGATCTAGGTGTGCCAGGGTGTGCATATGTAAGGGGACCGAGCCACGAGCCTAGACGTGTCCCCTCCAACTGTCGGGTTGCACACAAGCCAGTATAGGCAGGTCCATGTCAGGGAAGTGTCTGTAACCTAACCAAACTGCTCGGGATTCAAATCCCAGGTGTGTTCTGAAAGGGCTATGTGTCATCTGGGCCTCAGTTTAGCGGGAATAATGGCGGGAATAACAAAGGCACCAAGTTCACATTTCCTGCTTGTAAAGACACAATGAGATGAAATAGGTAATACCTTTACAACAGCCCCAGGCATGTACCTGCCAAGGAGTGTTTGTTAATATTCGCTGTTACAATTAGTAAGCATGTGAACTAGCCTGGGCAACCTGCCTCCGCCCCAGCAGGGGTCCAGCAGTCAAAAGTTTGTGGGGATACTGGGAGCTGGAGGATGGGAGATGAGCGTGGGGGAGTGGGGGGAGGGCTGGCTGTGTGAGAATACATCCAAGGAAATAGGGGCCTCAGGTCGGGTATGAAGTGAAGTGAAAGTCGCTCAGTCGTGTCCGACTCTGCGATCCCATGGGCTACACAGCCCATGGAATTCTCTAGGCCAGAATCCTGGAGTGGGTAGCCTTTCCCTTCTTCAGGGGATCCTCCCAACCCAGAGATGGAACCCAGGTCTCCTGCATTGCAGGTGGATTCTTTACCAGTTGAGCTACAAGGGAAACCAGGTTGAGTATGGAGCCCATCAACCTGAAGCCTGTCCCCTCCCCAGTTGCCTTAGCTAGCAGCATCACCCCTCACCCTCTTTTATGAGCTGTCCAGCAGCTGGACAGCGGAGGCATGGGTCCGAGGACAGACAGTCCGGGCTGGTTCCTAATTACCCCGGGTGGGGCAGACACCTGCTGGGTTAGGAACACAGCGTCCTGGCTGGCCGGACCTCAGGGTGGGGTCGAGTGGAGCCATATGCACTTCTGGAGCTAGGGTGGACTGGAAAGGCTGAGGGGCACTCCAGGACGCCCCTCTTGGGGCTGGAGCCCTGAGCCTCTGCCCCTACCACACTAGACTCTGCATTCAAAGTTGAGGATGGAGGGCTGTCTGTGCCAGGTTAGACTGCCCCCTGCATAGGTGTGTCTCTGAAGGGAGGACATGTGTCCTGTATCCGTGCCAAGTGTGGGGACAAAGTTTTGTGTCCCTAAGCTTGTGTGTTCATGACAATGACGAAAGTGACTGCAACCCAGGGTGTGTGTGTGCGCCTGCCCGCCACCACCCAAAGTGAAGGGGTGTTGAGGAGGGTGTGTCTTATGGATTGATGTACAAATAAATGCAGGTGAATTTCATGAGGGATGATAGCCTGACTCCTGGATGTGACCCTCTGGGTCTGTGGGACTGTTGGGAGGGGTCAGTGTTACACAAATGTGTCTTTGCAACATGGGCAAATCTAAGGGACCACCAGACCTGGATCTGACCCCAGGACTGTGGGCTGCTGTGTTGAGGGCAGGTACTCCTGCATCTGATGTGTGGTCGGTTCAGTTAAGTCCCTCAGTCGTATCTGATTCTTTAGACCCCATGGACTGCAACACGCCAGACTTCCCTGTCCACCACCAACTCCCAGAGCATGCTCAAACTCATATGTGGTCACAGGTGTGTTTTTGTATGGGAGAGATCAGGAATAAATGTAGGCTACCTCCCTCTGTGTGATGGTTGCCTGTGTGATGGTGTTCTGGGCTTGGGCTGTGGTCTGCACTTGGCTGGTTGTGTGACCTTGTGTGTGTCTTTATTACCTAGTACAATTATGAAGGAATTAAGTGGTTGGGTCCCTGCCCTTGTGTTCCTGAGTGGCTGTTTGGAGCACTGTGTGGGTGCCTGAGAGCTGAGAACCTGGTGGGTTTGGGTTAGGGTCCGTTGGCTTTATATCTGCATGTTAGTGGGGGTGGGGTACAGCTAAGTGTCTCTCGTGTGACTCTAGAAACCTTTGTGAGAGTGTGTGGCTTCCTTTTTGGGTCACGGTGATTGTGGGAGGCTGTGTTGAGGAAAGTTGAATTTACGTCTGGAGCTATGGTATGTTTCCACGTGCATCTTTATGGTTGATTACAGGTGAGTTTCGAGTGACCCAGCCTCATGGAGCAGTGTGTGTACAACTGGGTCGGGTAAAGACAGGGTTTCTGCTCCCTCCCCCAGCTCTAGGGCTAAAGTTTCTGGGACCTGCCAGTGACTGACTGGGAGAAGGGACAGGAGCTAGGGAGGTCAGGGTGAATTCTCCACCCCCCGCCCCAGGTAACAAACTGAGACTTCAAAGTTCTCAGGCTGCAACTGTGCAACTGACTGGGGGGAGGGCCAGGGAAGGGCCACCCACGTCCACTCCCCAGCCCCCTCCCTCACAGAATCTGGCTTAAGCCCCACCCAACCCTGAAGCCACCCGCCCAGCCCATCCTGTCCTTGTCCCAAGTGTCCCTGAACCAGCCATCAGGTGAGAAGGACCCAGGCCTGGGGGAGCCGGGAACCCTGAGGACAAGTCGGTCTGCGAGGGAGAATCCATCTGAATCCTCAGGGTAGGGTGTGGAAGGCGAGCAGGGAATGGACACAGGAAATGTCCAGGTGGATCCAGGGCCAGTGGGAGGGGGCAGAGCCAGGGCGATTAAGTAGGAGGGGGATAGACTGGGGCTGCCCTGCAGCAGAGGGAGCCAGTCTGAGGCCAGGGGAACTGTGGGAAGGGACCTGAGGGCCAGGAAGCTGGGGGACCAGGCTTTGCAGGACTTCAAAAGAAAGTGCAGGGCGGAGAATGGGCCCAGATTGGATTAGGGGAGGAGGAGAGGAAAGGTCGAAGTGGAACTCGAGGAAAGAGAATTGGGGACGAAACTCAGTTGGAGCCCTGGGAACTTAGAAAACTAAAGGGTTCGGGACTCAGGGAGCAGAGGAAAGTGTAGATGGCGTCCAGGTAAGGAGTATGAGATCTGAGAGGGCTAAAACTGTAAGGGTCTTGAGGGTGGGGGATAGACGGAGAGGGCCAGGGAAGATCTGCACAAGGCGCTGGGGCCGGGAGTCCAAGGAAGGGAGTGACCTGGAAGAAGGGGCCTTGGAAAGGAGGGCTGGGGACTGCGGTGGGGCAGAGGAGGTCGGGGGAGACGGGAACCCAGGAGCTAGTAAGGTGGTCGGGCGCGGAATAGGGCGCAGAGTTGAGCCGGGCCCGCACCTCTCCACCCCCGCCGTAGCCTCCAGCCCGGCCCCGTCCCGGCCCCCCATTCCTCGGCCCCCAAGCCTAGGTCCGATCCAGCGCCCCCTCTCCTTTGGCTCGACCGGCCCGGGCGCCGCGATGACCGTCACGTACACGGCGCGCGTGGCGAACGCGCGCTTCGGCGGCTTCTCGAAGCTGCTGCTGCTGTGGCGCGGGAGCATCTATAAGCTCCTGTGGCGCGAGCTGCTGTGTTTCCTCGGACTCTACATGGCGCTGAGCGCCGCCTATCGGTGAGGCGGCCCGGGGGTGGGTGCGGCGGGGAGGGGATGGGGAGTGCCGTGCCCGAGGGAGGTCTGGGGAGGGGCTGCAGGGCGGCCCCGGGGTGGGTGCGGGAAGAGAGACCGCCTGCTGGGGACGGGGGCTCGCCGGTGACCCCGTGCCCCGCTCCCTCGCAGCTTCGTGCTGACCGAAGAGCAGAAACGCTACTTCGAGAAGCTCGTCCTCTACTGCGACCAGTACGCCAGTCTCATCCCGGTCTCCTTCGTGCTGGGTGGGTTTGCGCTCCGGAGTTGCCCCTTCTCTTCATCCCAAGAAACCCATAGCCATTCCTGCTTTCCTCAAAGCCATCCCCGCACATCCCCATTTCTGCATCCTTTACGCCAGGTATGGCATCGATTCCCAGGACCTTGGAGGTCACCTGGTCAGTGTATCCCCTGAGGTTCCCCCATGAGAGAGCTCCGTGTCATCCACAGGCTTATCCCTGGTCACCTCGGACTCCCATCTGTGTCTGCATGGGCTTACCAGTGCCTCCCCTCACATGTTCTGATCCCCAGTGTGTGTTAGTCACTCAGTCATGTCTGACACTTTGAGACCCCATGGACTGCAGCCCGCCAGGCTCCTCTGACCATGGAATTCTCCAGGCAAGAATACTGGAGTGGGTTGCCTTTCTCTTCTCCGGGGGATCTTCCAGACCCAGGGATCAAATCCAGATCTCTTGCATTGCAGGCAGATTCTTTATCATCTGAGCCATCCTAGGGACCCCCTCCAAAGATCCCATAGGACTTCCTCATTTCAAGTCCATCCTGAGGGGTATCTCTCTGACAAGTCCCGGCTCCTGTCCTCAGTAATTTCCCATAATATCAGCCTTCCTCCCACCATTCTGGGCCCATAAGGATGGGGTGACCAGCTTGCCCTGGGTTTCCTAACTTAGACCATGTGCCCAACCCCTTCACACACCCCTGGTTCAGGGGCTCCCTATGGCCTTGGTGACAACTTACCTGTGGCCTCCATGTCTTCACCTCGAAGTGTGTACTCAGTCGTGTCTGACTCTTGTGATCCCTGGGACGGTGCCCCACCAGGCTCCTCTGTCCATGGGATTTTCCAGGCAAGAATACTGAAATGGATAGCCATTTCCTACTTCAGGAGATCTTTCCCAGCCAGGGATCCAATTGACAGGCGGATTCTTTACCACTGGAGCCACCAGGAAGCCCTCCTTCACCTCTATACGGAGATCTTAATCTCCCATCCCAGATGACATCCAAGCAGCCGGGGTGACTCAGCCTGCACCAACCTCTGACCTCAGGGCTGGATCCCCAGGTTCCTAGCCCACGTGGCCCCACATGGTGTGGGCGTGCAGTTACCCCGTGCTCCTGATGCAAGACCCAGGCCGGCTCCTCTTCCCTTGATCTGGGCTCCCAAACCCCTGACCCTAGTTTCCCAACTGAGCCCCTCTCCCCCATCCCCGGCTCTCGCGCAGGCTTCTACGTGACGCTGGTGGTGCACCGCTGGTGGAACCAGTACCTATCCATGCCCCTGACCGACGCGCTCATGTGCGTCGTGGTCGGCACAGTGCACGGACGCGATGAGCGCGGCCGCCTCTACCGACGCACGCTCATGCGCTACGCAGGGCTCTCCGGGGTGCTCATCCTGCGCTCGGTCAGCACAGCGGTCTTTAAGCGCTTCCCCACCATAGATCATGTGGTGGAAGCAGGTGAGGCTCGGGCCAAAACGGGACGCGGGCGGCGGGGCAAGGAAGGGGGCGGGGCAAATAACTCCCGACCTCGCCCCCGCAGGGTTTATGACCCGCGAGGAGCGCAAGAAGTTTGAGAACCTAAACTCATCCTACAACAAGTACTGGGTGCCTTGCGTCTGGTTCTGCAACCTGGCAGCGCAGGCTCGGCGCGAGGGCCGCATCCGCGACAACGGCGCCTTAAAGTTGCTGCTGGAGGTAGGTTATCCGGGTAGCCATTCATTAAAAAAAGAAAGAAAGAAAGAAAACCCAAGGAAATTGTACCCCACCCACCCTGAGGTTGTGTCATTTCCCTACTTGCCACGTGCCTTTCACAGGGCGGATTCCAAACACCCTTATCTAGAGCCCCGAGGTGTACACGTTATCTCTATGGGGTGGTTTCTGGGTGAATAATGCCCCTAGGTACACACTCACCACTAAATACTCTCTCTAGTCCCTGGAAGCACAGGCCTGCCTCCCACTAGGTGACCACTCACCTCCATCGTTACCCCCCAAGTTAATCCCCATGTGTGAGTTCATATTTCAGCCCCCTCATGACCTATATTTGCCCCACCAGGAGCTGAATGTGTTTCGGAGCAAGTGTGGGATGCTCTTTCACTACGACTGGATTAGTGTGCCCCTTGTCTACACCCAGGTAACCTGGTTGGGCCTTTTTATATCCCATGTCAGAGGCTCTGGAGCATTGGTCTCAAGGAAAAGCTAAGGACTAGCTGAGACTCTGTCACAGTGACTAGTGATCCTAGCTCTGGTCTCTCCATGACTTTCAAGACCTGACTGGCACCCCGTTCTGTCCCCCAGGTGGTGACCATTGCTGTGTACAGCTACTTCCTGGCTTGCCTCATCGGTCGCCAGTTCCTGGACCCAGCACAGGGCTACAAAGACCACGACCTGGACCTGTACGTGCCAATCTTCACCCTGCTGCAGTTCTTCTTCTATGCCGGTTGGCTCAAGGTGGGTGGGGGTCCCAAGGCCAGGACTACAGGGGTGAAATGGGCAGGGGTTCTCAGGGCTCTGCCTACCTCCCCTCTCCCCACTCAGGTAGCGGAGCAGCTCATCAACCCCTTTGGAGAGGATGACGATGACTTTGAGACCAACTTTCTGATCGACCGATGCTTCCAGGTGAGATTCTCTCAGTTGAGACCATTCCTAAGCTCCCAAGGCGACCTTGGCCCCAGCCCTGCCAAAACTCTTCTACACATCGCCCCTGAACCACCCTTCTCTGATAGCCGCCTTCCTACCCAGCCTGAGGGGTCCACCCTGTGGTGCCAGCGCTTTTCCATGCCCCACTCTTCCCTGCATATCCTCACGCGCAGGTGTCAATGCTGGCTGTGGATGAAATGTACGACGACCTGGCCATGCTGGAGAAGGACCTGTACTGGGACGCGGCTGAGGCTCGAGCTCCCTACACCGCGGCCACCGCCTTCCTGATGCAGCAGCCCTCCTTCCAGGGCTCTACCTTCGACATCACGTGAGCCAGTGGGGGTGGACAGGGCCTCTTGGGCGGGGTCTCGTTCAGTCGCTCAGTCATGTTCGACTCTTAGGGACCCCATGAATTGCAGCACAACAGGCTTCCTTGTCCTTCACCATCTCCTGGAGTTTGCTCAAACTCACGTCCGACTCACGCTCAAACTCATTGAGTTGGTGATGCCATTCAACCATTTCATCCTCTGGACACATGACTGTGGGTTGTGTCTAATTGAAGGGGCAGTGGGTGACCAGGACGGGGCTAAAGGCCCCTGGAGATTCGGAGCTAAAAGCTACAGTCAATAGGACTAGGATGAGGTGTCAGGGATCCGGGTCAAGGTCTGGGGCCGGGACACTAAGGGCTACAGTCTATGAGGATTGGGCGGACCAGAAGCGACACGAGGCAGAGCCCCAACTAAGCCTTTTAAGGCCTAAGTTTGCTCATAGCCAGAGCTAGAGGATAAGGCCAGGCTCTGGGGGGCAAGCCAAGACTTCTGGGAGAAGTGGAACAGTGAGGTGGGTGGAGGCAGGAAACGTAGCGTGCCTTGGTCTCAGCTCTGTTGAAAGCGAAGGAGGCGGCAACGCTGATCCTCTGTCTCTCCTGCAGGCTGGCCAAGGAGGACATGCAGTTCCAGCGTCAGGACGGCTTGGACGCGCCACCGAACGAAGCACACGGCGACTTTTTGCAGCGCCTCCTGCCAGTGGGCGCGGGCATGGCCACAAGTGGCCTGCTGGGCCGGCGCGTGTCCTTGCTGCGGCGCAAAAACAGCTACGTGTCGGAGGAATCCATGGCTGCTAACTGCGCGTGCGCGGGCGCTCCCGACGGCGCGGTCCCGGAATGTGGCTGCGAAGACCCGCTGCTCGACTTAGGCCAGCGGGAACCGGAGTCTGAGCCCCCCACCGGCCCCGAGTCGCCTGCCTCGGTCCCCGCCTCCAGGCCGCCCGCTGAGCCCTTTACCGTGGTGCCGATGCCTGGGACCCGGGCGCCGGCTCCGCCCTGGCTGCCCAGCCCCATTGGCGAGGAGGAGGAGAGTCTAGCCTGAGACCTTTGAACCCTGAATTCCCAAAGACAGGAAAACAAGCCTGCCTGCAGCAGTTTGGGTCTGCATAAGCTGCGTGTGGACTCGGCCATCCCCCTTCTTACCTGTCTGCGCCCCAACTTTACGTCTGGCACAGAGGGTTGGAGCGCCTCCTGTGGGCCGAGGACTGCATTAAGGGAGGGGTATCCTTCCAGCTTTTTTGAACCGCTGGGCCTTACCACCAGCTCTACTTCCCGCCACTGCGTGAGAAACTTTTATCCCTGCGCCCTGCCTTTCTTCTTTCTTTAGAATGGACATATAAGTGAGTGCCCATCTCCCGAGCTGTTTGGATGAAATGAAAGTGGCTTTAAAAGAAATGTTTGGTACATAATAGGTGCTCAATAAAATTGTAGTTTTTTCTTTTTTTTTTCTAAAAACTCAACTCTTGCCAGGCGTTATGGTAGGTATGCTTTAAGGATTATTTGATGATGTCCTGTCCACTTCCAAATTCTACTCTCTGAAATGGCCCCATTCAGTGCCCATGGTTTTACTCATTCATCAATATAGGATTCACAGGTCCCAGGACCACACTTTCTCCCCCAAACCTTTGGTTTATTTATTTTTTGCTATGCCCTGCAGCTTAGTTGCAGGGATCCTAGTTCCCCAATCAAGGATTAAATCTGGACCCGTTGCAATGGAGTGAGAAGTCCTAACCACGGAACCGCCAGGAAATTCTCCTGCCAGCTTTGCTTCTGCAAGTGACCCCTCTGCCTCTTCAATGCTCTAGGTCTTACATTAATCATGTGTAGATGACTCCTGAATTTAGAAGTCCAGCCAGGGTCCCTTCCCACACTCTAGATGCAGAGCCACCTGACTACTGGACATCTCTGTGTATGGATCTCATGGCACCTTGAACACAACATGCTCCCCTGTTCACAGGGACACACAGGAACACAACATGACAGTTCCCTGTCAACCCCCCACTTGCTTATCTTCCATCAGCTTTGCTCTTCCTGAGGACAAAACCTGGGAGTCATCTTCAACTTCTTTAAAAAAAAAATCATTTATTTGTTAAAAATTTTTTTTATTTATGTGGCTGGGTTGGATCTTAGTTGTGGCACATGAGATCTTTGCTGGGTCATGCAGGATCTTTTGGTTTGGTGCAGGCTTAGTTCCTCTATAGCATGTGGCATCTTAGTACCCTGACCAGGGATCCAACCTGTGTTTCATGAATTGCAAGGTGGATTCTTAACCACTGGACCACTAGAGAAGTCCCTTTTTAAAAATAAATAAATGAATGAATGAATGTATGTTCTGGCCAAGCAGAGCTGCAAGGGGTGTCTTAGTTCCCCAACCAGGGATCAAACCAAGGTGCCCAGTAGTGGAAGCACAGTGTTAACCACTGGACTGCCAGGGGAGTCCCCAGATTCTCTCTCTCTTTCATGCTTCTCCTTATCAACCCAGTAGCAAATCCCATCATCTTAATCTTCCAGTTGTATCCAGAATCCAACCATTTCCCATTCCTCTAGGATTCCCACTCTGGCCAGAGTCTTCACTATCATCCAACCACCCACGTGGATAGTGACTCAGTCTCTCAGCTCTGACCCTAACACCTCCACAGTCTGTTTCTCCCACAGGACCAAAAGGAGCCTATGACTGCTTGAATCAGGTCACATGCCTCCTTTGCTCAGAACCATCTGTGTTTCCCACTTCACTTAGAATAAAAGCTAAGAGGGACTTCTGTGGTAGTCCAGTGGTTAAGAATCTGCCTTGCAATTCCAGAGACTTGGGTTTGATCCCTGGTTGAGGAACTAAGATCTCACATACTGCAGAGCAACTAAGCCCCTGGGCCACAACTACTGAGCCCACACATTCTAGAGCCCTAGCTCCCACTCGCTGCAACTAAACAAAGCCTGAGCCAAAATGAAGACCCAGCTCAGTCAAAAAAAAACAACAAAGAACGTAAGCCAGGCTTTTCTTAAAAGCAAGGATCTTAGCCCCTTGCCCACCATCTCCCCTACCCTCAGTGCCCAGAGTCCAGCCAGGTCAGATTAAAAGTCTTTATTATTTTTCTTCTCAAATATAAAATCACTCTATCCCCTGGCAGCTCACTAACCCCAGGGAAAAAATCAAGAATAAGAACCACATTGCTAAAAAGAGTAGGCCCATTCCTGCCTCCCACCTGCCTCCTACACTCTTGTCCCAGCTGGGAAAGAACGGGGCAGAGACTGTGACTTCAAGGCTCTCAAGCAGCCAACTGAGGCATAATTCTGGGCCCCCTGTGAGTTGGGGGAATCCAGGGTGGATTAAGCTGGGCAGGTGGCAGGATCCTGTGATTCATCAGTGCTTGTCGGCAGGGCGCATGTTCAGGGTTGCTAGGCGTCCCAGGGGTCCACGGCGAGCGTTGGTAGCCAGCCGCTGCTGTGCCAGGAAAGACTGGGCGTGGGCAGGGGCCCGCTCTTCCCCAGCTCGCTGCTGCAGAGCCATGCCCTGGAGGGAGGGAGGGGCAGAGCTGGGGTCAGATGAGCCTCCAGGACACCAGCACCCCCCACGCTTCCAGTACTTCAGACAGGCAACTGTGCACTCACCATATTATACCAGGCACTGATGAGCAGCTTTTCTTCCTGCTCCCGCTGACTTCGACTCTTGTCAAAGTCCATCTGCTAAGGAGGGAACAGTCAAGGGACTGGATATACTGGGGACAGTGAGAGGGGGTTAGGATACCCACCTCCAGGTGCCGAATTCGGACGTTCCGCTCCCGGAGCTGTGTCCTCAGGGCATGGAGATCTGGGGGAGCCCCCCCAGGTGGCTGCTGCTTGGGTTCCAGGCTCTGTATGACCTAGGGGTGGGGAAAGACACAGTCACGGTGACCTTGGCCCCACCGGCCATGATGTAGAAGTCTGCGATGTGATATGGTAGGACAGGTGTGGGGACAGGAGGCAGAGAATGTCAAGTGGGAAGCAGTGGCCTGGGCAGGACGCCAGCAGGGCACCCAGCATCCTCACCAGGCGCGCCCTGTCCACATAGCGGCGGTATCGCTCCTCCATGGCCCGTAAGTCCACATCCTTCTTTTGCAGGCTGTGCTGAAGTTCCTCGATACGCCGGGCTGCTGGGGGGACAAGGTGGCCCCTAAGCTCTGTGCTGAGCTTAGCGGCTCCCCCCACCCATCCAGGTCGCTGAGCACCCCCCACCCCTTACTGCTGCTGTCGGCGGGGGGCTCCAGCTCCTCGATGTACTCGCGCTTCCGCTGCAGCTCCAGATCTGCTTCATGCAGCTTCTGCCTGTAGGTGGGGAGCCAGAGGCAGCCTCAGTTCCGGGCCCATTTCTCTGCTTCCCAGAAGTGCTCCTGCAGACCTCTCCGCCTGACTCCAAGCCTGGGTTCTATGTGCCCCGGCACCATCATCTCTTTAGCCATCAGAGCCGCAACCCTCCATGACCCTCATCAGGTGGCCCCTGGACCAGCCCTCCCTCCATCTGTCCACTTCTCTCCATTCCACAGCCCACATGCTAGTTCAGGCACCATCATCCCTTGCCAGCCTTCTACTCTCAACTCTTCAGTTCCATTCTCCACCCAGCATCCAGGGATCTCTCTAGAATGGAAATCTCCTCTAATGAAAGGAAATATAAGCTAATAGTTGGCATTCTGCCACCTGGAGCAAAACCCCAAAGATCCCCCTAAGTGAGCCTAATATCATGTATCATGGACTTGGAACATGGTATAACATCTAATAGTGAACCTTTGGCTATATCTACTAAAATTACAAAAGCATATGCCCTGGGAGCCACCCATTCCATTTTGTGTGTGTGTGTGATATATTTGCACATAAACAAAATGATACATATATAAGACTGTACTTTGTTGCACAGATTGAAATTGCAAATGCCTAAAAGAATGAGTTAATTATGATATTACAAAAAAAAAATGCTATATGCCAGCCCTTCTGGACCAGAATTCTACAGAATTAAGCCCTAATGCCTCCAGGTATTCATCCTCTATAAGGAAATAGCTATCTGTGCTCTAGGTTGGCATTAGGTACATTCTAGTCTTGGCAGAACTGAGAGAATAGTCATGAAAATCATTTTCTGTAAGGTCCAGTTTCCCCATGGAACCCCCGTTGATAAAGACTGCTATATCAAGAAATTAATAATAAGGTCTCCCTTTATTTATTCATAAGAAGAAATTTCCCCAGTTAACTAGTTAAGTAGGGAAAGCAAAGTGTACATATTATACTACCTTTTGTGTAAATAAGGAATGATAGTAAAAATCTATATTCATATTCATTTGAATTTGCTTTAAAAATTATAGAAAAATTTCCATAATGAACTAATAGGAATGGGGGTCGAATGGGGCAGAAACTGAGTTAATGAGGGAAGACTGAGATGTTTACCCTCTATTTCTGTATAACTTGGTATAACTTTTGGTTTTTAAACTATAATTGTGATGGCTAATTAAAATAGTTTCTTTATTTACTTAAGAAAGTTCTTTTTAATAAAGAACTATATTTTGGGGGAATTCCCTAGTGGTCCAGTGGTTAGGACTTGGAGCTTTCACAGCTGTGGGCCCAGGTTTTATCCCTAGTTGGGGAACTAAGATCCCACAAGCTGAGCTGTGTTGCCAAAAATGGGGGGGGAAAAAAAAGTTTATCTTTTTTTAGAAATGCAAAAAAGTAATAAAAGGTGACTACCACTGTGTCACACAACCTTGCTGAAATTCCCTGACTCCCAAATAGTCCATACACCTTCCTTTGGTCTATAAGACCCCGGGTGAGCTGACCCCCTGGCCTCATAAACAACTCCCCATGGACACCAGATCCACCCCCTACACCTTTGCCCCAATCTTTCCCCCCACCAGACTCACAGATGTTCCTCCAGTTTCCTCTTCAGCAGGATTGACTGGGAGGAGAGAAGAGGCGCTGGGTGAGTGTGGGGATGAGGTGTCCAGAGGTCCCAACCTTCTCGGAGGGTGAGGGTCAGGAGTGGCACTCTGAGCCCAAGGTACTTACTATGGACTGCACGCGGCATCAGGCAGCAGTGGGGAGAGAAAGCAGGGTTAGAGGGGGCACAGGGCAGGGCCAGGCAGGGAGGAGGTGGGCACTCACGTCCTGCTCCTGCAGGGCCTTCTGAAGGTCCTCCACTTGGGCCCTCAGCTCCGACAGCTGCTGCTGGTTCAGCCTGCGGAGGTGGGGGCCCCGCTCAGTGCCTGCGCCCTCCCTCACGCCGCCTCCAAGCTTACGCGGGAGGCCCCCCTTCGCAGGGTGGGTCCTCACCGGTGCTGCGTCTCCAGGCCGTGGCGCGCGCGGTTGGCCTCCTCCAGGTGGCGCTGCAGCTCCTCCTGCCGTTCCCTGTCGTCCGCCTCCTGCTGGCACAGCCGCTTGTTCTCCAACTGAAGTCGCAGGAGTGTTTCCCTGCGGACCGGGCAGGAGTGAGCAGGGCTGGGGATGGGTCACCACTCAGGCCTACAGGGGTCCGGCAGGGAAACTGGGCGGACGGGGCCGGGAGAGGGACAGAGGCCAGGGGAAGGGCCCAGTCAGACCCTGGGGTAGGGTTAGGGTACTCGGGACTGAGCCGTGGAGTGGGTGGGCGGGGCGCTGGTGGGGTGGGGCAAAGTGGGCAGAGCCATGAGCAGGGTCTGGGGGGGATGGGGCAGGGCAGGGCTACATGAGCAGGTTAGAACACTGAGATGGGGCTCAGGGAAAGGAAAACACTGCAAAGAGAAACGCTGGACTGGGAGTTGATGTGGGCAGGACACAGGACACTGACCCCAGCGGGGAATACACTGAGAACAGGGCTGTGTCCTGGGGGCAGAATCTGATGTGGGGGGTGCTGGGCAAAGGATTTTTGCCTGGGCAGTGGAGACAGATGAGTTGGACTTAACTGGTGCACTGAGGGTGGATCCCAAAAAGGTCAGGTGAGCCACCAACAGGACTAGAGTCCCGGCCAAGTAAAAGCAGAATTAGAAGTGGGTGAGCATAAAAGAACTTCCCTGGTGGCTCAGATGGTAAAGAATCTGCCTGCAATGTAGGAGACCTGGGTTGGATCCCTGGGTCAGGAAGATTCCCCTGGAGAAGGGAATGGCAACCAATTCCAGTATTCTTGCCTGGAGAATTCCATGGATGGAGAAGCCTGGTGGACTACAGTCCATAGGGTGGGGGGGGGAAGCCCAGCTAGGTCTTGGGAACCAAGTTGAGTAGGTCTGGCTAGTGGTAAGTACCTGCTCTGGGGATGGGGTTGAGGGTGGGAACTGGCAGGCTCCAGTGGGACCAGAGCTCTGAGTGACTGACCCCTGGATACCTGAGCTCTGCAGGTAGGATCTCGGCTGCTAAGTTTCCCACAGCCGGTGAGGTGGGATCCAGTGAGGGGTCTGGAGAATGTGAGAAAAGTCTTCAGGTGGCGCCACAGTTCCTGTCCCCATCCCTAGGATCCTCTTTGAAGAAGCGTCTTTGGGGACTCAAGTTTGGCCAATGCCTGACTTAACACAAACCCCACACCCAGCTTGAAAGGGAGCCATGATATTTGCCCTGAGTTTGCCTTTGCTCACCCCCTCAGAGCCCCAAAGGACAGTTCTTGCTGCTTTCCATTGGCCCATGTCACCTCTTTCCACTTGAGACTCCCTCCAGCATGGCCTTACTCTGCGACCCCCAAACTAGACAAGCCCTGGGCACTGCCTTTTATGCTTGCCCTAACAGCACATGTGGCCCGGTGAGGCTCCAGGCCAGCGCCCTCCCAGACCCTGGGATGAACCTCCAACTCACCGGCCTGGGCCAGCCCCCGAGGCTGCATCTGGGCGCAGCGCAGCTCCTCATTGGCCTCCCTCAGGGAGTCCCGCTCTGCCAACAGCCGCTGGAGGGACAGAGTGCAACAGACCACCTGAGGCAGGATCGGCCTCCTGGGAAATGGGCTTTGCCTTGATGGGCAGGGTAGGGCTTGGGCAGTAGCACCTCAGCCTCACCTCCTTCTCCTTTGCCACCGACTCATACTTTTCCTCCAGATTGCGGCACTCGAATAGCCATTTCTCAGCCTTCATGGCCTCCTCTTGCCGTTGGCCCTGCAGTTCCTGAACCTGAACAGAGGCGAGGGGAGAGGACTATAGGGTGGGAGGGAGGGACAGGGACTGAGCACAAGGTGAAAGGGTGGGGCCAGAGGGACCAGCAGAAAGAAACTTGGAAGAGGCGGGGCTTGCAAAGCTAGAGCAGGGCGGGCCTGTCTGGAGGGTGTGGCCTCTACGTAAACGAGGGGGCGGGCTCTGGGTGGAAGGGCTCAGCACCTCGCTGAGGGAAGGCCAAAGTCAGTAGCCAGGCAAGAGGAGCCCCGACCCCAGTCCGGGTCCAGGCTCCCACCCGCACCTGTCGCCGCTGCGCCTCAAGCTGGGCACGCAGGGATCCGGCCCGGCGCAGTTCTTCCTCCAGCTGTCGCGTGCGCTCCGCGTGGCCGGCGTTGCACTCCTCCAGCTGCCGCACCTGCCTTCGAAGCTCCCGCAGCTCGCCCAGGCGGCGCCTGCAGCTGTTCAGCGTGGCTTCCAGCTGCCCGGCGCGCTCGGAGGACTGCCTGGAGGCCGGGGCAAGTGGGAAGAGGAGGTGAGGGTCTGCGGTCAAGGGTTCAGCTTGGATGCGAGGCCCTCAGGGCAGGGGAAGGTGTCAGGTCAGCCTTGGGCATGTCAGCCTTGGGCATTTGGGTCACGAAGGTCAGGGGTCAGCGGGGCCTGGTGATGTTGGGGGATCATTAGGGAGCATAAAGGAAGACCTAAACATAAATGGTTGTGTTCGTGCTCGGTGGCTCAGTTGTGTCTGACTCTTTGGGACCCCATGGCTCCTCTGTCCATGCAATTTTTCCAGGCAAGAATACTGGAGTGGGATGCCATTTCCTTCTCCAGGGGATCTTCCCGACCTAGGGATGGAACCCGCATCTCATGTGTCTCCCACATTGGCAGGCAGATTCTTTACCACTGAGCCACCTGGGAAGCCCCAAACATCAATGGTTAGCCCAAGATCAAAATCAGGGGTTTTCCGGAGGACACAAAATGACTGAGTTACAGAAGGAATGATGGGGCCCAGAGGGTCTGAAGAGCCCCCTTGGACACTCTGGGGTCATGAGTTGGCTGTGGAGCCAATAAGGGCATTGTGGATGCAGGGGCCATAGAAGGGTCATGGGGGATCTTTGAGGCACAGCAATGTGGGGTTCTTGAAGGTATGGTAGGGGCTCACTAGGAATTTTTAACATTACAGGGGTGTCATGGGGATCACAAGAGAGCTCTTTAAGGCTACAGAAGGCACACTGAGGTTCAGGGGTGGGTACTATGGGGGCCCACAATGCACTTTGCGGTTTCAGGGATGCTGTGGCATCATAAGAAGGGGCAGTCAGTCATGTCATGGGGGGATCAGAGGTGTCACCAAGGGCAAATTTATTGCATCGTGGGGCCGTGGGGGGGGCCCACCATGGATCCAGGGACTTTGGTGTTCTCCAGAGAACATGATGGGTTCCAGGATAGTGTCGCAGGGTTCAGGACAGTACTTTAGAGTCTATGAGGCATTGTGAGGGCTCACTAGGAATTTTGGGGTTGCAGAGGTACAATGACGTCAGAGGGGCAGTCGGGCAGTGGGGACCTGCCACTCACCGAAGCTCATCCATCTCATCCTTCAGAGCCTGCGCCTCCTGGGCCAGGCTGGTCAGCGCTTGGTTCCGCTGCTGCAGCTCTGCGACCTCCCGCTCCAGCTCCACACAGCGCATGCGCTCGTCCTCCCTGCCACTCTCCAGCCTGGGGGACCGCGGAAGCGTCACGTGAAGGGACTGTACCTGCCCCAGGCCCCTGGTCTGCTGGCCCTGTCCCCGCCTGGCCATACCTGAAGTTCTCTTCCTGCAGCTGCTCCAACTGGGTCTGCAGCAGCAGCAGCTTCTTGGCAGTGAGGCCGCTGGCACCCTCATCCTCCGGCCGGCCCACCCGCTCCCTTAGAACCGCATTTTCCTGAGCCAGGCTCTGCTTCTCCTCTGACAGGAGAACCAGCTGCGGGCAGGGCATACAGATAAGCTGGAGCTGGGAGGGGAGGCTGTGCGGGCGACCCTACCCTGGGAGAACCTGAGAACCCCCATCTCGGCCCCACCTGCCGCTCCAGATCCAAACAGCGTTGCCGCAGCTCATCCCCCTCATCAGCCTCCTCACTCAGGAAGTAGTACCTGCGGGACTAATGAAAGGAGTGGAGAGACGTGGGGAAGCAAAAACTCAGGGATCCAGGGGAGGAGGATGCGGAAAGGGAGGCTGGGATCTCCAGGGACAGAGAGGAGGGAGCTGAGAAACCCTCAGGATCTAAGAGAGATCTGGGACTTGAGGAGACTGGAGGAAAGGCAACTCGGGAGCGCTGGGGACCTGGCAAGAGACTAGGATCCTGGGGGATGGGAGTGGGCTTAAGATCAAGCCCCTCCTCCTTAGGCTGCCCTGGAAAAAAAAGTAATAGGGGTGGACTTTAACAAGGTCCCCACCCCTTACCTGGCTATCAAAGTTCCCATATGTTTCTGGTGACAGGGAGTCAGAGGTGTCTTTGGTCATGAGCTGGAGCGAGGGGAGAGGGCAGTGGGAGAACACGGAGATGAGCTGGGGCCTCTGAAGGCAGCCTCCAAAGTTTCTACAGTCCAGCCTAAGAATCCTCGTCCTTCAAAACAAGCCCAGTCCAGAGGCTGCCCCATGTGTCCAACAAAAAGGGAGTCCTGGTCCTTCCTCCCCCCAACCTCCAGCTGCACTGCGAAGTATTTGGGATCCTAGATCCAGAGAAGGGACTGAACCCAGGCCATGGCAGTGGAAGCACTCATTCCTAACCACTGGACCGCCTGGGAATTCCTGAGACCTGGCCCTTTTAGCATGTTAGGTTGTGACTTCGAGCTGGGAGGAGCTGGCAGACACATGAGACAGAGAAATCTGGCCAGCTGAGTTCCACACAGAGCCCAGGCCTTACCAGGGCAGAGCCTGTGCCCAGCTGCCTCTGCCCTGGAAATGCCCCCTCCCCTGAAGCTCCTTGCCACAGTGGGCACCCCCACCTACCTCCTGGATGGCTTCCATCACCACATGCTGAACGGACTCCTCTAGTGTCATGATTCTCTGGATGTGCTCTGGGGGTCAAGGTGGGGGAGACTGAGGCGGGGGTCGGAGGGGCAAGGAGGGCTTTCTCGGGTCTTCCCATTAGGGACCACCCCTATCCTCCCATACCCTGCTTTTTCTCGCAACTGATGGCACAGCCCAGAACCAGCTGAAGTAGCTTGCCAAGCTCTTCTGGGTCTGAGAACTCGCCAATGAGGCTCACATCTGGAAGGTGCTGCTCCAAAATGGGATGCCCCAGGACCTGAGGATGGGAGGGAGGAAGGGATATCAGGGGCTCAAGGATTTTCCTCTGCTCTTCCCAACCTAACCCACTAAATCCTTTTATAGTTACTCACATCCTGGGAGTACTCCACTAGGCTTTGTAAGATCGCCTTCAGATTGCTGACCTGGGGAGGAGCAAGGAGTTGTGTCTAGGGTCCCAAAGGCCCCCAGAAGGGGCCAGGCAGACTCCACCCTGAACCTGTCTAGCTCATCCTCTTCTCTGCCTCACTTCCTAATCCCTGGTCATCTCATCCTATTTGGCCCCATTCTCTGTCTGATTGTCCTCCCTCCTAGGATTGACCTAACTGCCTGCTCTTCTTCTCCACCTGCCCATATTATTTACATGTACCAGAGATCCAGTCACTTCTCACCACCTGCCCCACTACCTTTTGACCCTAACCATCATCTTCTCTCACACGGATGGTTACAACAGCTTCGTCTTGCTGCTTCCCCTCCATTCCTCCACAAACAGCCAGGGGGAGCTTTTCAAAGCCCCAGCCAGGTTTGTGTCTTTCCTCTACTAAATCTTTTCTTGAGTTTACACAGCTTAAAATAGAATCTACCTCCCTGCTCCAGCCTGCCAGGTCCCTGATGACCTCATCTACCATTCTTACACCCCTGCTTTCTGTTCTAACCTCCCTGCCATCCATTCCTCGATCACACCAAGCTTATTCCCAACTGAAGGCCTTTCCATTAGCTGTTCCTGGGGTCTGGAATCCCATTCCTCCAAATCTCACATTGGAGATCAGCCCATCTAGAGTAACCACCCACCCACTCCCAGTTGGCTCTCTCACACGACCCAGGTTTTATTGCCTTCATAGAGCTAACTGCCATTAGAAGTCAATGTTAATGCTTGTGTATGCAGTTTTTTGTCTATGTTACTCCTTGCTGCACACCCAGGCCTGCTTAATACAAGAATGAAGGAACAAATACATAGTTAGCTAGTCCCCATATATCTGTCCCTCTTCCTGTCCAGGTCTGTCTGTTCATCACCCAGGATATGTCTAACTGACTGGTCCCTGATCAACTCTTCACCAGTCTGTCCCCCATTCCTGAGTCCACCTGTCACCTTCAGCCTCCGGTTGGGACCTGGGTCCTCTGAAATGCCCTGGAGCCACGCTTCGTTGAACCAGGAAGGGTCTCTGGGGATGAGAAGGTGGGATGAGCTGCTGGAGGACTCCTTTGGGACCCTCCCCCTCAGCCCCACTCACATCTGGTTCAGCACAAAGGCTACTGCCAGGCCACTGCTCAGGTCCTGGGGGCTGGTACAGGGGGGCGGGACATTGAATGTCTGAAGCTGAGGGAGGAGAGGAAAGTGCAACAAGCAGAATCAGGGGCCCGGACCAAGGAACCACGCCCCTTTCTCAGACTCTTCTGGTCAGTAGGATCCTCACAAGGTTGGGCGGAAGTTGCTGGCCAGTTGCTCCAGCAAGCCAGCCCCATGGGGGTGTGGCCTCTGCTCACCTGGACCGACCAGAGGGGGCGTGGCCTCACTCTACCTCTGCCCAACAAACTCCTCGCGACCAAGCGAGGGCAGAAACACAAGTCACCTGGTCCCCCATAGGCACCACGTGACCAGGCCAGCTCACCTATGCCCTCCCCTCCACAAGACCCAGCCACAAAGGGGCGTGGCCTCACCTGTTCTTTCCAGCAAAACCGCCACGTGACGGGGCAGGTGCTCAGACCAGAGTCCAACTGGCTAGCAGGCCGACGACCCCTTCCTCCTCCCAGCCCCAGGACGGAGGGGTGGACAGAGCCAAGTTCGGGGCTCCCGGGTGAGAAGAGCAGGCGTACACCTGTCCGTGGCCCCGCCCCCGACCTACCCAGGTGAGCAGAGACCCGCATAGTTCGGCCTTGTCCATGCTCATGGCTCCCGATCGGATTCGACCCCGGCCGCGCAGCCCCGCCACCGCAGCGGCGTCCAGATCAGCCAACAGCGAGCGCCAGCAGCCCCGACCTCCCGCTCGGCCTAGAGCGCCGCCCCGCCCCTTGGCGCAGGCCCCGCCCTAGACACGTGATCTCCTCCGGGCTCCAGCTCCGGCCTTCATACCCGCCATCTTGGATCCGGGAAGCCGTTTGGGCGCCTGTACTGCCGCTAGGGGTCAGTCTGGGCCAATCTTGCGCATCCCCAGGGTGGCCTCGCCTCTTTTCCTCCCCGAGCTCTTTTTTGAGATAGTGGAGACCTCGCCGTCTTTCCTCAACCGAGGTGGAGTTGCCCCACCCTGTTATACAGGTGCATTCACGTCCCTTCCCTTCAGCTGAAAGAAATCCTGCTGTCTAACCACATTATGATCGGAGCCTTTGCGCAGGAGAAAGGCAGGCCATAACATATTCTATGGACTTAGGGAACACTAAAGGATCTTCCCAGTGGAGGGGATTTGATAGTCTTGCTCAAGGGTAAACAAGGGCATTCGGGTCCTAAGTCGAGGGCAGGATAGTTAGTCCTGGGTAGTGAACAGACATATTTGCTTACCCTGGATCCGTCCTTCACTAAGCTTTCCCGGCCTTTTCCCCTCTCTCAGCCCTGCGCCTCAGAACCCATTACCGGGCCGTCCTGGTCGCCTCGGCCCACCAGGGGGCGCCCGGACCGCAGGAACGCAGCCTAGAGGCGAAACGACGGGCCTACTCTGAGACCCCTGGGCAGTGAAGAAGGCTTAAAAGGAAAGTGCTAACAGTACTACGTAACAATAAACTCGCAGTCACTATTTATGGAGCGCCTACAGAATGCAGTTCTGCGCTAAGCGATTTAAATATATAGTTGGTTGGAATCTCCACGACTCTAGGTACCAAGTGCTCTCATAATTCCCGGTGCGCAGGCGAGGAAAGAGGTTCTGGGTGGATCCGGCTTGGGGGGCTGGGAGGCGGGTAAAGCCCCGGCCGGCGTCCTCTGACGCCTGAGTTGCCCTGCAGTCCCTCCCCCGCGGGGCGGGCGAGGTAATGAGTAGTAATTAGAGGTTATTAGCTGTACCCAGAGGGAGGGGCGGGCTCTGCTTTGGGGGTGGGTCTCAGTCTGAAAGGAGGGGAGCGGCTCCCTGCAACCTAGAGTCTGGTTCTGGCGACCCCTGCCCGCCCCCCCACCCCACCCCCAGCAGGTTGGGCAGGATGATAACAGCTCCCCTCTTAACACCCCCTCCCTGCATTCCATCCCTTCCCGCAGTATCGCAGGAACACAATCACTCTAGCACCTACTCCAGCTTACAGCCCACTCAGACGCGCGACCGCACACACGCAGGGACCTCGGAGGCTCGTCTACACGCCCACATCCCCTTCCCGAGTCGTTTTCAGTCTCCATCCCCTGGGAGCAGAGCCGAGGGAAGGAGTAGGGAGGAAGGGGACAAGGCCGGCAGTGCGGGCTTCCGGACTGGGCTTCTTCCGGCAGGCGTGAGAACAACTGCCATTTATCCCCTATCCCGCACCCGTCAGGGAGAGAGAGGGTGCTGCCAATAGGGGGAAACGGGGGATGGGCGGGCTGCCACCTGGCAGACATGGAAGGTAGCCGGAACTACGGCTGTGACAAGAATGGGAGGCTGGGCATATTTGTGAGAGGATGTAGTCACCCAATGTTGGGGGACATGTTGGGACCGCCAAATATTTGGGAGTGAGGTCTCCGATATTTGCAAGACCCGCAGGGATCTTGATGTTTGGGAGGAATCTAAATATCTGGAGCTTGGACTTGAATTGTTTTAACGTTGCCGTGATATTATAGGCATTATAGATATTCAGGGACCCCAAAGTCCCCAGATTTAAAGGAAAGTCTGGGTACCCTCACTTTGAAGGAGTCACAACCCTCCATTTGGGGCGGCAAGGAATCTCATGTTGGAGGGGAGAGGGAGTTCCCTACGGTGGTGGAAAAGAGCAGCAATCCCTGTTAATGGAACACAGGGAACCCCGCTGTTGAAGGCATCCGTATCCCTCCAAGGAGACCGGTTACAAACCCTCATTCTGAAGCAGGGATCTTTTATTTGAGGAAAAGAGTAAAACCCCCATTTTGATGGAGAGAGCCCTAAAGTTTGGGGAATGCTCTGAAGGCCTCCATTAAGGACAGAGATGCTGGTCGGGGCCAGCAGCCCCCAGCTGGTTTGGGGACCCCACCCCCCTCCTTTCCCCTCTGTTTCCAGGAACAGCTGGGCCCAGCCTGGGCTGTACTGCTGGGAAGCGGGTGAGTCAACCCCTCCCTGTGGCCACAGCTCGACCCCCGCCCGCCCCCTCTGGCCTTCACATCTGGGCAGAGACCCAGTCATGAGAGCTGGGATGGGGACCCTTCAGTTCACACATTTGGAGATAATGCCGCTCCCCTCGGAGAGTGATCACAACCTCAGGGTGGACACCATGCCCCACCCCCATATCAGGAGGGACTCTGGCAGGTTTTCTACACTCCAGACACTGACATTCCGCCAGGACTCCCATCCTGACCCCCTCCCCTCCCGGTGTCTGTGTATATATCTCTGATTCCATGTGAAATGTGTTCACATCTACGTAGAAGGGAGATGATGGGTCTGTGACTGTGTGTGCACAGGCCTGTGTCTGCATAGACCTGTGTCTTGGTGAGTCTTGAGGCCCTGGGAATTTACACAACAGGCTATGTGTGTATGATTTGGTAGTTTTTTTGGAGGAGGGGTGTGCTGTCAGGGACTAGGGCACGTGTTTTTCTTCATGAGACCTTGGTGCTGGTTTCGTCGCTAAGTCGTGTGGGACCCTTGGGACCCCCGTGGACTGTATCCCGCCAGGTTCCTCTGTCCATAGGATTTTCCAGGCAAAAATACTGGAGTGGGTTGCCATTTCCTTCCTGACCCAGGGATTGAACCGGGGTCTCCTGCACTGCAGGCAGATTCTTTATCGACTGAGCTACCAGGGAAACCCTTACTTTGTGTCTATATCCCTATGTCATTCTTTGTGTAAGTAGCGAATGACTGATAATCAGTACTTCAGTATGCCTTTGTTTCTGTGACCGTGTCCTACTTTATGTCATGTGTTTTTCTGCGATAGCATGAGGCTGTCATAGGTGGCCTTGGTTTGCCCATGTCCCCGAGACAGTCTGGTGTCCCTGTATGCGGCCTTGTGGGTTTGTCTTACTTTACGTGCCCTAATTGTGATGTACGCGGACAGTATGACTATCGAGTCTGTCCCCACAATGTGTCTGTGACTCTACAGTCTCCATGTGAGGGGAGTGGCTGGATGACAACTGGATTCCTGAGGTCCGAGACTTTATCTGTTTGCGTCTTATTTTGTGTTGATGGTGTGGCTTTATAGGAGTGTCTGTATATGTCACCTGTCTGTGTGTGAAGACGGCCCTGTCTGTGTCCCTACCACAAGCGGCGTGTGACAGTGTGACCCTGCCCGCATTCGCTGCGGGGCTGGCTGGATTAGTGAAGGTTTGTGCCAACGTGTGGCAGGTGTATCTTGTGTCCGTGTGACACTGTAGATCAGAGAGTTTGTGACCTTGTGGGGGGGTGTCAAAGTCACACAAGACAGCGTACTTAGCGGAGGCAGAGGCGGTGATGTGCTCCGGGGGTGTCAAAAACCCCGAGCTCCGCTGCTCTGGGCCCCGCTCCCTGCGCTGCGGGGGCGCGTGCGTCGTGCGTGACGTGAGGCACGACGGGGGTCGCTGCCTGCGTGGAGCCCGACGCGGTCGTGCCTGCGCGCGCGGGGAGGGGTGGAAATGGGCTAGTTGCGTGCGTGCGTGCGTGCGTGTGTGCGTGCGTGCGTGCGTGAGTGCGTGGGCAGCCGCGGGGGTTGGGCGCGCGGGGAAGCGCTGGGCGCAGCCCCACCCTGCCTGGGACAGTTGGGCGCGGGTGAAACCCTGGCAGTGGGGGGTGGGGCGGGACGCGGCGCCGTTAACCCCTTCCTGCCCGACCTGAAACTTGTGGCCCCTCGACAGAGCGCGGGGGCTTCCCCAGTGCTCAGGGACCGTCCCTGACGAGGGAGGAACCCCGCCATCGAGCTGAGAGACCACCCCCCAGTTACCATGGGAACCGGAGCTTCCCGCGCAGCCTGGCGCGTGCTTCCTCCCCCCTCCCGCTCTTCCTCTTAACTCCACAGTCCACCGATAATGGGCTTCCCGCTCCTGATCTCCGGGGAAGGGGCTGGGGTCAGCGAGGCCGGGGCGTGCGTGACTCAGGCCAGCTTGAGGGTCCTCTGGCCACAGCAGACTTCGCTCCCCCTTCTCCACCCCGTGACTCACCCCTCGCGGCTTTTCCCCGTGTGTGACTCAAGCCCCTGGAGAGGGGGCTGTGGACTCTGAGACCCCCTTCCAGGCAGTGGGGGCTGAGAACCCAGTACTGGGGCCCTGGAGCCTGAAGGGTGGGGCTCTCCCTCCAGCGAGGGTCGGTGTCTAGTGTTCTCCCTTAGCCATCTCTTACCAAGGTCACTAGAGGCGTTTCCCCCCACCCCAGAATTGGCAGTACCTACCCCACCAAAACCCTCCGGGAACCAAGTCCCCAGCCCCTCCCCCTCAAGCCCACAGGAAGTTTTGGCAGAGCCCGTTGGCGATGAAACGGTTAAAGTCGTTTTCTTATTCATTTCATCCAGGGGCCCCTTTGACTCAGAGCTAGCCAGGCGCCCCCTCGAGCCGGGCCTCGTGGGGGCCTGGGTTCATACTCCCCACACGTACCATTTTTAGAGAGGGGAGGGAAGGCTGTTGGTGAGCTGACTGGGGGTCTTGGGGGGCATGTACAGGGTTGGGTTCAAATCCTGCCTCTGACCTCGTTGCTCCCTGGGTCTCAGTTTCCCCATCTGAAAATGAGGAATCATTTCGAGCAGTTTATTGTGGCATTGTGAGATTAGGTGAATAGTAGATGGGACACTTTGTTTCCAGAGCTGGGCACAGGAGCAGAGAGGTGGCTTGGTCGGTAAAAGGACCCAGGCTCCTCCTGTCTCCCAGGCCTGGGTGCCAGGTGCCCAGCAGAAGTGAGTCCTTGTGGGGCAGTCCATGCCCCACCCAGGCGCTCTGAGGCCATAGGGTTCATCCCGTCCACCCCCTGCCCGGGGCAGGCACCCAGGAAGTGAGAGGCGGGGCAGGAATGAGGCGGAACCTGTTGGGCCCGTCGCCTCCCCACCCCCCCCACCCTCATTCCGGGGCCCTCATGCTCCCCCCACATACGCTGTGGCCCCACCCCCACCGCCCTGGACTCCTGGGTCCTGACCCGAGGGTGGCCCAAGGGAGGGGATGTCGGCGGAGACAGCGTCTCGGGAACATCCTGTGGACTCCTGGCTGGACAGACGGGAGAGTCAGCCCCTCCCCGGGCAGGACAGCAGTCGGCTGGGGGCAGAGTAAACACGGCCCAGAGCAGCCAGACTTGGAGGGGCGGCAAGGAGCATACACATACACAGTCACCCCGAGAGAAAGCCAGTCTACACACACAAAACTCCTGTCACCCTGGCCACAGACAGACTGCCAAACGGGGACACACCGACAGGGTCAGACACAAACCTGGGTAAAGACGGCTGTCAAATGCAGACACAGTGACAGGGTAGGCCAAAGAGGAAGACCGAAATGCTGTCAAACACTTGAGAACACCGACAGGCCAGAAGCATAAAGGTAACACAGATAGGTGAACGGATAAGTGCACTCAGCGTACAGGCAAGATGGACACACCGACAAGCACAAACACAAGGATATTGACATTCAGGTGAGCAGTGCACAGCTTGGCAGACAGCCACACGTCCACAGGCACCCTGAGACAAATGTGACAGGCCAGAAACACACAGGCAGGACGGACACACGGATGCAAGTGGGCCACAGAGGCATGTGGATAGACTCAGAGATAAGGGACAGTCACTTTCAGCGCAAGTGCCCCAAGAGGTGCACAAGAGATGTTCAGACACAATGTTAGATCCTGACACACCGGAGAAGGCCACAAAGGCATACATGCGCACACACACTAGCAAGATCACCAACTCAAAAAGATAACTCAGAGGTGAAGGAGACAATCATAAATGTATGGAGAGAAGGACAGGAAGGACATGTACAGACCATAACAGAGAGCCCCAGCGACCATCCCTCCACAACACACACACAGTTGCACATATACTCAGACAAGCTCTGAGGACACCAGAAATCAGCCTTATAGATACACACTACCTCACTGGTAACACATACATCAGACCCTCTGACAGACTGGGCGTATGAAAGTGGACAGACTGACATATTCTCAGACATGGTCTGGCCAGATAGTCAACACCCAACCCAGAGAAGCATGGACAGGCCCCAGTCAGATATTAACAACGTTGGCACAAGGACACCCTGACAGAACCTGTTGGCTAACACATGCACACATACACACCAGCCACAGAACCCACATGGACACACACACAGATCATCACAGACACACACCGGCCATGGACCTCACACACAGACCTCACACAGGCAAGCCATGGACCTCACACACAGACACACATACACGTACAGACCAGACACGAATAGATTAGCAGTAAGAACTCCAGAACAACCTAGACTCCTGTATTCAGGCCAGCCACAATACAACCTATCATATAGCCCATACACATACACACAGACACACTCACCCCCCTTCCCCACTCCATCCCCCCACCCAAAGCAGACAGGCCCTACACACCCCTGCAGGGTTGGGCCAGCACACAGACACATGCCTTGAGAAGACAGACTTCACACACTCTCACACGCCCTGACAGGCCAGCCACACACAAACCCACAGCCAACCACACACACGCGTGCCCCTGGACCATGATGAGGTACTGTGGGGTTCTGGGCTTGCCAGCCCTTCTCTACCCCCACCCAGAGATCCTGGCGCTTACTCTCTCCAAACACCTCCCACCACCCCCCTCCCAGACGGCTCTTTGTCACTTCCCCTAGGAGGCCCAGCTCAGCAGCCTAGGTCCCTGGTGGGGTGTGGGCCTGTTTTCTCAGCACATCCGCTATAAATGGGGCACCCGGGATTGCAGCCATGCTCAAGCCCCCCATGACCTCGCCAGCAGTGGGGGGATGGGGGTGGGCCAGAAGGTCTTGTGGGAAACTCCCCTCATGCCCAGCTTAGTCAGCCTGAGGACAGACTCTCCTTCCTGCTTCCAAGAAAACCGAGCTACTTCCTCCCCAGCAGAGGGATAGGGACCCCCCAAACCACAGAGGTGAGGGAGGGATGCAGCTGGCAAGCTAGGGGTTCCTGGGGGAGGGCCTCCATGATTCTCAGCCTCTTCCTGCCAGCTGCCTGTCCACACCCAGGGGCAGGGACAAGGGAGCCTGGGTGCTATGACTTGTGGGTTCTCGCCCTGGCCTGCCCACTGGCTGACTCACAGGCAGCCCCCAGCCCAGTTTCCCGGTGAGGGCCCTGCCGGCCAGTGGGGCCAGGGTGGAGGGGGGTCACCAGGCTATTTATAAGAAGGAGAAGTCCCTCTTGCCAAGGCCAAAAGCCCCAGAGAGACCCATGGGTGGGGGTGGGTAAACTTCCTCCTTATCCAGTCCCCCAGGTCTCAGGCCCCTGGGCATGAGGAAAGCCTGGGCACAGTCTCCTCAGGCAGATGCTGGTTTGAAGCCCACGGCCTGGGCAGTACCCGGCTGCTAGTCTGGGCACCCAGTCAGACAGAGGAGGGGGCTATCCTCACACCCTCCTCACGGGGCTGGCCTTGGCGCCAGTGGGGCGGCATGAGGGGGTGGTGCCCAGGCCACAGGGTGAGACTGGCAGGGGCCTGGAACCGGCTGTACCAGCTCAGCTGGGCCCCCGCCCTCCCTCCTGGCCCAATCCCCACCCCCTGCTCAAACACTCGTGCAGAGAGCATGCTGGTCTTGCCCCCAAACACACCAGCACCCCTCTGTCCTGTTCCCAACCCCCATAAAGGGGACCCTTTATGAAAGGGCCTGCAGAGCTTAGCATACAGTTGGGTACTGCATACATGTCTCTCTGATTGTGATTATCTGCACAAAAGTGGCTACCACTCTGGAACCAGACAGCTCAGGTTTTAGGTCAACCCCAGGGCTTTGAGCTATGGGACATGAGGCAAGTTCCTAACCTTGCTGTGCCTAAGTTTTCTAGTCTCTTAAAGGGGGCTAATCGCAAATAGCATACATTTCGCTGGGTTGTTGGAAGCAGGCAATGAGTTATTCTATGTGAACCACTTAGAAGAGTGCCTGGTCTATGGTAACAGCCATATCTGTGTGTGTGTTAGTCACTCAGTGGTGTCTGACTCTTTGGGACCCCATGGACTGTAGCCCGCCAGGCTCCTCTGTCCATGGAATTCTCCAGGCAAGAATACTGCAGTGGGTTGCCATTTCCTTCTCCTGGGAAGAGCCATATAAGTGTTAGCTATTAAAATAATAATTATTTCTCTGTCTGCTTAAGTGTCTCTGAGTCGTGCTGTCTGTCTGCATGACTCCAACCCTGCAGCTCTCCCTGCCCAAACCCCCACCCCCATACATCCATTTTTCCTTGCTGGGTCCTTGGCCTCCATCTCTACCCTCATTGGGACAGTCTCACCTCTCTCCAGGACTCCCCTGGCATGGCCAGCCTCAGCACTGGTCAGGGCTGACTCACTGTGGCCTCCTGGCCCGTGGGACCTGCAGGTTGGCTTCCTGAGATGCTGCCCTCTGGTCAGACCTGCCCAGCCCCCCAACGCTGCCCGCTGCACCCCCGCAGGGCCCAGCCAGATGTCAGCTGCAGTTATTAGCATGGGCGGGAGACACAGACCTGGCAGCGTGCCTGCCAGACTCAGCGGCCACTGGAATCTCCCTTGAGCCTCGGGCAGGGGAGGGGAGCAGTTCAAGCAAGGGAGGAGGGGAGGGGGGACCCAAGGGTCACAAGGACCCTCCAGAGATGGGGACACCCCCAGCTTCTCGTGGGACCTTCCTCCCCAACGCGCCACTGCTCTGCTGGACTTCCCCAGCCCCCGCAGAGCTGTTTCTCTTTTGCCTTCTTTCGTTTTGCTTCTCTCCTCCACACTTGGTGAACTCTGTGCTTGACCTGTAAAGGTTGGCTAGCCCCTCTCCCCCAGCCTCTCTCTGCCCTAAAGAAACTTCCAGCTATCTCCCCAAAGATAGAGGCTTCACTCTCTGAGAGCCTGAGCTCATCTTTGGTTCTAGAGGCTGGTATCCTATCTGCTTGAAAGTTCCACTTTAAGTCTAAATCGAAGCCTCACCATCTAAACCTTCACTTATTCCTGGGGAAGGGGCTCTGAAAGTGTTCCCTCAGATGAGGGCGACACCTAGGGTGAGGGAATGGATCCCCCTTTAGGTATTCTGGATGGTGAGGAGCCCCCATACTAAAACAGGAGTAGGGCCCCTCACCCACATGAGTGAAGGAGGGGCCACCGCAGCCCCTACAGATGTATGTGCCAGACCTCCTGGCAGAAAGTAAGGGCACCCGGCTAGAGGTAAGAGGCAGCCGTGTCAGCCCGCCCAGGCGCCGGGGTCGCCTCGAGGCATTGGCCCGCCCCCTCTTCGCCCGTCGGGCTGGGGGCGAAGTCCGACCCAGGCCCGCGGGCAGGCGGGGACCTGCCAGGCTGGGTCGGGCCAGGCAGGGCCTGGCAGGACGCGGCCTCAGAGCGGCTGGGTGGGGCCGGGCCAGGCGGCCGTGGGGGCCCCGGGGGCGGCGGCCGGGGCTGGTCGGGACTAGCCGTCCGGGGGCCCGGGCGTGCCCTGGGACCTGGCAGATACCGGGGCGGCCGGCTCCTGGCCTGGGCCCCGGGACAGTGCTAGCCCCACCCCTTCCTGTGCCCTTATATGGGCGTCGGGGCGAGACTCCGGGGGCCGTCCCGCCCCCAGTCCGGCCGGCGGACTCCCGCCTGTTGCCATGGCGACCAGACCCCGCTCCTTGGTGGGTCCCCCTCCCTCGGGCCGGTGGAATCGTCCGGGACTGCCAGCCTCCGCCATTCCCTGCGGGCTCCGAGGACTGAACCATTCCTGGGGTGGGAATCGGTGACTGGAGACCTCTGCAGCTGGGCTATTTCAGCGCCCCTGGCTTCCTCGGGGGTCGCCTGCTCAGGTTCCTCTTACGAGGCCCTGAACCCCGCCGGACACAGGGCGGGGCTCCTGGTCCCGTAGGATTCGAGTGACGGAGGCAGGGCCGGGCTCCGTCCCCCGGGGCTGTTGCCACACTTCCTGCCGCGGCGCTCTTTCCCCAGCCTGTTTCTAAGGAAGGAGTGGGGTTGGGCGACCGCGCCCCAGCCGTCGGGCTGGGTCTAGGCACCAGGAGCCGACACGGTGTCGGTCAACCTCAGGGTCACTAGGGGAGGGCTTTGGGGTGGGGAGTATACAGGCACCCACGAGAGGGGGAGCCGATCATGGAAGGTCCCGACCCCTCCTTCTCTCAGGTCTCAACTGGGGACCCTCTTAATATTATCTCAATTCTGAAAGGGTGCCTCGACCCTTCTAATTCTCTCCTTCACTGGGGCTTCGCAGATGACCCCAGTGACCCCCAACCTCTGACAGTATCCCAGTCTTCTACGCCACGTATTTTCCTTGCCTCAGTGTACCCCAGGATCCTCACTCACTTTATGCATTTCTAGTTTCTCTCAATTCCTTCCCCTTCCCGCGTGTGGGGGACTCTGTCTCTCTCCGGTGGGCTCCAGGACCCCGACTCATTTTTTGCATAGTGGACCCTCCAGCCTCTCCCAGGTGCACTTTTGATCGCTCTTACTTACCCGGGTTCAGCTCCTCCTGGGAAAATTCAGCCCCTCAACCCTTCTGTACTCTGGACCCCCACTCAGTTTCTGAGTCAGATGTCTCCTCCCCCGCTTCCCCATCTACCTTGCTTAACCTTCCTGTCTCTCCTTTGCGGGGTCTCTCAGTGTATTCTCAGCCCTCCAGCACCTCTGAAAGACTCCAGATCACTCAGGCCTTTCCGTGTGCATCCCGGGACCACCCCCTCCCCCCAACATACACACACTTGCTCAGTACCAATTCCTCGTATCCCTTGTATCGGTGAAATCATCACCCTCCCCGAAACCTCTCCCGGTGTGCCTCGGATCGCCCCAGCACCCCCTTCCTCACGCACCCTAGGGTCCTCTGGCCCCTCCCCCTGCAGGCGCTCCGAGCCACCCAGCCCGTGGCCGCTGTTTACAAGGACACGCGCTTCCTGACAATGACGCGAGCCGCCTCCTCCCCTTCCCCACGCTCCAGAAGGGGGGCGCGGGGGCCTGGCTCGGGCGACAGCCAATCAGAGCGCACTTCCGCGGCTGACAACCGGGGTATAAAGGCTTGTGGCTCTGGCGGAGCGGCCGGGACCTTGAGCACGGCCAGGCCAGCACCGGAGCCAGCAGGGAGCAGGGAGCAAGGGGGAAGCGACACCAAGAAAACGAGCGCGCCAGAGAGGGGCAGAGGGGCTCGAGAAGCCGCACAGAGCTTCCTCCTACAGCCTCCGACTGGCCTCTCCCGACCAGTGCCAGCCCTCAGGAACGTTCGTACAGACACCTGATACAGGCAGAGCCGCGGACTGCGCGCGGCTCCCTGCAGCGAGGCCCGGGGCGGCCCCGCAGGGACCCCCTCAGACCGCCCGGGCCGCCCGGATGTGCACTAAAATGGAACAGCCCTTCTACCACGACGACTCATACGCAGCGGCGGGATACGGCCGGACCCCGGGCGGCCTCTCTCTACACGACTACAAACTCCTGAAACCCAGCCTGGCGCTCAACCTGGCCGACCCCTACCGAAATCTCAAAGCACCCGGTGCGCGGGGTCCCGGCCCAGAGGGCAACGGCGGAGGCAGCTACTTTTCCAGCCAGGGTTCGGACACAGGCGCGTCGCTCAAGCTAGCCTCATCGGAGCTGGAGCGCCTGATCGTCCCCAACAGCAACGGCGTGATCACGACGACGCCCACGCCCCCGGGACAGTACTTTTACCCCCGCGGGGGTGGCAGCGGTGGAGGTGCGGGGGGCGCAGGGGGCGGTGTCACTGAGGAGCAGGAAGGTTTCGCCGACGGCTTTGTAAAAGCGCTGGACGACCTGCACAAGATGAACCACGTGACGCCCCCCAACGTGTCCCTGGGCGCCAGCGGGGGCCCCCCAGCCGGGCCCGGGAGCGTCTACGCTGGCCCGGAGCCGCCGCCAGTCTACACCAACCTCAGCAGCTATTCTCCGGCCTCTGCGCCCTCCGGAGGAGCCGGGGCCGCCGTCGGGACAGGGAGCTCCTACCCGACGGCCACCATCAGCTACCTCCCACACGCGCCGCCCTTCGCCGGCGGCCACCCGGCGCAGCTGGGCCTGGGCCGTGGCGCCTCCGCCTTCAAGGAGGAACCGCAGACCGTGCCTGAGGCGCGCAGCCGCGATGCCACGCCGCCGGTGTCCCCCATCAACATGGAAGACCAGGAGCGCATCAAAGTAGAGCGCAAGCGGCTGCGAAACCGGCTGGCGGCCACCAAGTGCCGGAAGCGGAAGCTGGAGCGCATCGCGCGCCTGGAGGACAAGGTGAAGACACTCAAGGCGGAGAACGCGGGGCTGTCCAGCACTGCCGGCCTCCTCCGGGAGCAGGTGGCCCAGCTCAAACAGAAGGTCATGACCCACGTCAGCAACGGCTGCCAACTGCTGCTTGGGGTCAAGGGACACGCCTTCTGAGCGCCCCCTTATCCCCCGTACGGACATTTCCCCAACCTGGACGGCTGGGCGCACGCCTCCCATGGGGCGAGGGGGCAGGCGGTGGGCACTGGCCCTGGGGCCTGAGGACGCTACAAACCACACTGGACTCCTGCTCGCCCGCTCTGCGCCCAGTCCTTCCACCTCAACGTTTACAAGCCCCCCTTCCACTATTTTTTTTTTTATTTTTTTTTCTGCAGAACTCAATTCATATTGAATATAATATATTTGTGTATTTAACAGGGAGGGGAGGAGGGGGCGATTGCGGCGGAGCTGGTTCCGCCGCCCGGTACTCTAGTCCTCGGGGATACTGGGGAGGGGACCCCCGCCCCCTGCCCTCCCCCCTCTGAACCGTACTGTGAAGAAACACGCAGTCGGTTTCTAAAGGATTTATTTTAAGCTTTGTTTATGTGTGAGTTCGTTTATTGTCCTTTTTATTGAATCTATTTAAGTAAAAAAAAAAGTTCTTTATTAATTTCTGTTGTCTTTTTTTTCAAGCCGGGCGGGCGGAGGGAGGGGAGTACTGGACAGCCCCCACCCCACGGCTGTTTGTGGCTTGATCCTGTAGCCTTGTCAACCTCGCCAGTTCTGTTCAGGCATCTTGCGTCCTCAGCCCGGGTATCCAACCCTTCTCGCGTCTCCTGATCTCCCGGATTGAAAGGTCCAGGGTGGGTACACAGTCCAGCCACCCCCCCACCCCACCCCCGGCGCCAGGGGACAGGATGCCTGGGGCGAAACGCTCAGCGCGCAGGCGCGGCACCGCCCAGCCGCGCGCTCCGGGGCTTTCCCCGCTGACGCTGCGGAAGCGCTGTCCAAACATGGGCCGATTCTGCCCAGTGACGCGACAGCGGTCTCCGGGCAGATTCCGGGAATCCCCTCCCCCGCTCTGCCGGGCAGGGCTGCGGCGCCGGGAAGGGGGCCGGGATTTTCCCAGGCTGGCGGCTACCGAGGCCCGGAAAGCCCCAGGCCTGGGTCCAGAGCGTCCGCGGTGGGCGGGCCGCGCTCCAGAGCCCCAGGAGCCACCCCAGAGTTTCCCCCACCGGGCTGGCCCCTGGGTCCTGCCCAGCCCACGCCCGCTGCGTTTGACCTGACCCGGGCGAGGGGATGCAGTTGCCTGCGCGTCGTTGCCACCGCGATCCCCTCCCCACCCCCGCCAGGAAGGGCGGTGCCCGCCTGCCAGTTTCCCCTCCCGGGTGCCAGGCCGGGAGCGGGGCGACTGCCAGGTCTGGTCCTGCCGGGGCGGCTGCTCGGGCCGCCGGGCGCCGCCGCCGCCCTCGCACGGGGCTGCCTCCCCCGCAGCTAGGACGGGTGGGAGGGCGGCTGGCGAGCCCCGATGGGGATCTGGCTGGCTTCGGAGCTGGAAGCCCCCAGTACAGCAGAGAAAAACACAAACTGAGAAACCAGGCCACAGGGCCTAGGTGCGGTAGAACAGACGCTTCACTAATTTGTTTATAAAATACTGAACGACCCGGTCCTGGAGTCACTAGCTGGACCAGGGCAGACAGACAATAAACAAGCAAACATGATTTGGAGATGGTGGTTAGTGCCAGGAAGAGGGAAAAAAAAAAAACAACTGGTCACAATGGTCGTGATGGAACAGGGGAGGTGAGCTGCTTTGGAGAATAAATTGGGAACACGAAACTTTAATGAGGCGATTTTTCAGCTGACCCCTGAGAAAATCCTGAGTAAGAGAGTTCTGCCAGAGAGAATAGTACATGCAAAGTTTCTGTGGCCAGAACAAGATCAGCCTGTTAAAGAACACCAAGAAGCCACTGTGCTTCAGTGGAGTGAACCCACGGAGGTGGAGATGAGGTCAGGGAAGACCACGTAGGGCCTTGTGGAGGAGGATAGATAAAATTCCAAGGCCGAGGACTTCCCTCGTGGTCCAGTGGCTAAGAATCCGCCTGCTGGTGCAGGGGACTCGAGTTTGATCCTGGTTTGGGAAGATTCCACATGCTGTGGAGCAGCTAAGCCAGTGTGGTGTGTGGCTACTACCGAAGCCAGTGCTCCAGGGCCCCTGCTTCAGAAGAGAAGCCCATGTGCCGCAACTAGGGTAGCCCCCACTCGCTGTGACTAGAGAAAGCCAACACTCAGCAGTGAAGGCCTAGTGCAGTCAAAATAATTTACAAATTTTAAAAACAATAGAATAAAAACTCCAGGGCTGAGATGAGTGACTTTGAAGGGCATTAGGCTGGAGTACTACTAATGGTGGTGGGGGTTTAGTCACTAAGCCATGACTGACTCTTTAGTGACCCCATGGACTATAGTCTGCCAGGCTCCTCTGTCCATGGGATTTTCCAGGCCAAGAATACTGGAGTGGGTTGCCATTTCCTCCCCCAGGGGATCTTCTTGACTCAGGGATCGAACCTGCAACTTCTGCATTACAGGCAAATTCTTTACTGACTAAGCCACTAGGGAAGCTTAATAATGGGTCTATGGATTAAATGAGCATGTCAGTCCTGTGGAAGGAAACGAGGACTAAGAATGGCAACACCACTTGCCTGAAAAAGTACAGCGTCAAACTTCGCACCTTAGAATACTGTGTTGCTCCTAACACTTGCCTTCTTGTGTAACCCTCACCCTTCCATTTCAGGGACAGAACATAGACTTTCCAACCTCTGGTGGTACAGAAATTGCAGAACTATGCATGTACCTCAAGCTCCCACTCTTGGTTCTACTTTCAGGATCGGTCCCCACCTTCTTCCAGTCCCAGGGACCTGGTCCTAATAACCATTAATAGAGCCCTGATCTTCACATACTTCTCTAACATGCATTGTCTTCATTACCATTGGTCGTCTTTATTCCCGTTTTGCTATTGAAAAGACCCAGGGAAGACCACAGCGCCTAAGCGGTTTTTTAACCCAGGCTGGCCGCTGTTAAGGTGTGGGCGCTGCCCCGCCTGGTCAGGTTTCAGGTAGTAAGGCAGCCTGGGACTTGCTCCCTGCAAGGGGCAACAGCGCTAACCTCCTCACCTTCAGGCCACGGAGAAAGGAAGTAGCGAGCATGAGGCAAGGCTGCCACCTTGTGGTGAAGATCGGTAACTACAATGTCAGTTTCCCAGACCATAGCCTGGAGAAAGCGGCCGGGGGTGGTACCACACCAGGACAAACCACACAAACACAAGACTCAGATCTGTCCCTAATGCTTTATTAGTCACCTATAGGCCTGTTCTCAGTTATGTGGGCTCCAAGGAGGGGGTCACCATTCACCAGCTCGCAGCTGGGAGCTTGAGAAGGACTTGGCCTAACCCTCTGTGGTCATGGACTGTGGAGTCTGAAGGAGCAGGTCTGGCATTTCCTGGGTCAGTACAGGACGCAGGTAGGGGCCTAGAGGCGGGCCAAGAGCCCAGGCGTGCCACCATCTGCCACCCTAGTTGTGTTTGGAGAAATATTCCTTGCTGTCGTCCACGTTGGGCTTGATCGTGTCACTGCCTGGTGTCCAGCCGGCGGGGCAGACTGGAAAAACAGGGATGCACACGTGAGGCTAGAGTGCCATGTTCAAGGGAGAGTGGTAGTGAGGGGACAGAGAGAGGCGCAAGAGCATGAGCTGCAGAAGAAAAAGCCTAGAGCCAAGTGGTCCAGGCCTAAGACCATGCCACATGATGAAAGCAGCCCTCCGTGTTCAGCCGCAGGATTGTCTTGACATTTTTGGGGGGGCTGTCCCTCAAGGCATGTGGGATCTTAGTTTTCCGACCAGGGATTAAACCTGTGACCCTCGCAGTGGAAGCTTCAACCACTGAACTGCCAGGGAAGCCCCTGTTTTATTTTTTGGCCATGCCATGTGGCTTATGGGATCTTAGTTCCCTGATCAGGGACTGAACTGAGGCCCTTGGCAGTAAAAGTTTGGAAACCTCTGGACAGCCAGCGAATTCCCTGGCTGATATTTTAGTTTCTTTCCAACTTCTCGAATCACATCTTTCTCTCTTAGCCCCTGCCCCAGTGGACTTCAAGGGCCAGTGGCCTTCACAGGAGAAGATAACTCTGATCCAATTAACATTCAAGCCTGCCTTGGTACAGGCCTTCTCAAATATCTTCTATAGAGTTCTATTACCTCCCCAGTTATCTGCCCTTATACTGGGGTAGTATCTCCCCCACCAGACTAGAATTTTCTTGCAGACCTTGAGCTGAATCTTCTCTGGGGCCCTCACATCCAGCCCACACAAGTGATAGAGCAGGCCTTAAACATATATGTGTATGACTCAGGGGCCGCATATGTACCCACGTGTGGACACGTGTGGCTGGGTGTGTCTGCTCACCTTCCCCGTGCTCATCTGTGTACTGGAAAGCCTGGACCAGCCTCAGAGCCTCATCCACGGAGCGTCCCACGGGCAAATCATTGACGGTGACCTGGCGAAGGACACCCTTGCCGTCGATGACAAAGAGGCCCCTGAGATATTGGAGTTCACAATGAGGAGCCGGGGTTCCCACTGTCAGGACCCAGGGAGGGAGTACAGACACCCTGCTAGCCATAGGGTGAGAGTGGTCCCCTCACCCTGAAGATGGGGGCTTCCCGAGGTTCCCTCAGTACCTGTAGGCGACCCCCTCATCTTCCTTCAGCACGCCATAATCACTGGACAACTTTCTGGTTACATCAGCCAGCAGGGGGATGTTCAGCGGGCCCAGGCCTCCCTCCTTCCGGGGAGTGTTGATCCTGAGGGTGGGGGAGAGAAGGCTGGGACCTCAGGATGGCTGGTGCAGCAGGGTCCTTACCCTGTGATAAGGGCCTGGGTGTGATAAGTAAGGGCTGGAAAAGGGGGTGCTGGAGGTGAGAGATAAGGGCCTGAGAGCAAGTCCCAGGGAGCCTGGCCCATCCCACCCTCTCCACAGCTGGGGAGGCTAAGCTAATACTCTAGCAAAGTGACTTCACATGTGCAGCAGCAACGGGCGGCAGAAAACCTGCCCTGAAGTCCCCATTCTCCTCTTTCGAACTCTTAAACTGGAGTTTCCACCTGGCTCAAATAGTTCTTGGGAGGGAAGCTGCATTGCCCTAACTGAGAAAAAACATTTATCAACTCCCTATGCCACAGAAACTACTTTCCAAAGGTTAATTACTGTCATTATCATGAAGGACTTGGGAGTCACCCTCCCCATTACTTCCTTGCTGGGAACGGGATACGCAGAGGTTGCCCATTGAGCAGAACACACAGCTGGGGCCCTGGAGAGGTGTAGGTCTAGCTGCAGCCTCCCTCCTTGCTGGTGATCTCCATTCTTACCAAGCCAGGTGGGTGAACTGAGAGTCCACGGAGACGCCCAGCACCTCGCAGTTCAGCTTGTGGAACTCCGCAGCGCGGTCGCTGAAAGCTACGATCTCCGTGGGGCACACAAAGGTAAAGTCCAGCGGGTAGAAAAAGAGGACCACGTACTTCCCTGGGGTGGGAAGAGACGAGGAGTTGGGGCTCGGGCCTCTAAGGCCTGTGCCCCGCCCCCCACCGCGGCCCCCATCCAGGCCCTCACCTTTGTAGTCGGAAAGCTTCACCTCCTTGAAGGCGCCATCCACCACCGCGGTGGCCTGGAATTCCGGGGCGGGCTTTCCGAGGTGCGCCTTGCCGCAGGCCATGACTGAAAGCTGAGACCCCCCCGCCCGCCCCACCCACGCCGGGTCAGTGAGCCCTGGACGACCCTTTGTCTTCACTTCCCAAGGTCACGCTGCATATCCGGCCGAGTTACCGAGTCAGAGCGACGGAGACACTTGCGGCCCTGCCCCGCACCCTCTCCGGGACCAGGTCGGCGCGGCCGGGAGACTTTAGGAGACCCGCCCACCTGGACAGCTAGGGCGGCCGGCCTGCTGCCGCCCGGCCCCCAGTTAGCGTGTCGGCCGAAGCGCGATCGCGCAAGCCCACCCGCCCAGGAGACGTCGCGAGTTGGGGACGGGGAGCATGGGGATGCGGCAGGTACTCCAAGGTTCTGGCCTCTGTTTCCCGCCCCCCACCCCCACTCCCACTCCCGCAAGGACAAAGGCAGCCACCAAGGCGGGTGGAAAACAAAGGCGGCAGGCGCTGAGGTCTGGATTGGGCCTGAGCTGCTCCAAGGAGGCCCACCCCGCAGCCCGATGCACTCCCGGTGTCCATACCTGCGTGGGTGAGGGCGGGACGCACCGACTCTCGGATGCACGGACTTGATTTCGCAGGGCCAAGCGAGCCTGGGCCCGCGGCGCCCTTTATAGTCGGCGCGAACCATGATGCCTAGGGCGCGGGGAGGTGGGCGGACTTACTGAGCGGTCGGGTCCACTGCAAGAAGCGCAGGGGAGGGGAAGCGGAGCCGGCCGCGACCACGCGCCCCCGAGTGGCGGGGGGAGACGCGCAGCCTCCGGCCCAGACCACTGCACCCGACCCCGGGGGGTGATGCGCGGGGGCTCCTCTTTGGAGCGCGCCGGGGTCGGTTGGAGTCCGGCATGGCCCGGAGCCAGGCGGCACTGCTACTGCCGTCTCTGATGCTCCTGCTGCTGGTGACCCCTGCCCAGGTCTCCCCCGACTACCAGTACTTCGGCCAGCAGGGCGAAGGGGACACCTGGGAACAGCTGCGGCTGCAGCATCAGGAGAAAGGTAACTGCAGGCCGCGTATATGACAGTGCAGAAAGGAGCCTCATTTGCCACCACTTCACCAACTGGCTGCAGATAGACCCTCCTCCGGGGACTTCAAGTTTCTGCCTTGCTGAGCCCTGGGGGTACCTCTTGGGCTGGTTACTTTGGCTTAGTTTTCTCATCTGTAAATTAAGATAGTGTCTTTAAGCAGTTTACACGGGGAGAGGGGAGTCGACAGGCAATAAACACCAACGCAGACGTGTCCATAAATTCATGGATAAGTGCTGAGAAAGGCGGAGATAGAGAAGGCAGGGCGCATGTAAACTTCTAAAGTCAGAGAAGGCCTCCTGGCTGAAAATAGGTAACCAGTGCAGCCGGAATGACAAGCAAAAAGCCCCAAATGCGAAGATTTAAGGGGAGGAGCGTACCAGGGAGTCGGAGCAGCAAGTGCCAAGATGGAAAGAGGAATGGCAAGAGGGCAGTGTTGTCTGGCAGAGGCTTGATGAGGGCATGAGGTGTCTGGAGCCCCAGACTTGAGCTAAGACCTGTCAGCTAGGGCAGTAGGGAAGAGTCTGTAAAAGAACAGTTGTAAAAGGCGTCTGATAAATGTAGCTGCTTTAAAGTGGTCAAGATAATTGTTTTTGTATTCGTGCATAGCCAGGGGCTTTAAGTACCTTCATTATGCTAATTATGTCCTTTAATTTACCACCTGGTAACACCGCTGGTCAGGTGACACTGGACTTGTTGGACCGGCTTGTGATCACACCCTTGTAGGGAGAAGTCACCTTACGGTGGCCACCCTGTGCTTTGTACCACACCCCCAACTGGACAGGCAGGCGCAGATGGGAAGTGTCATTTGGCAGCCCCTCTGGGCCACTCACCAGATGTGTGAGCTTGGAAAGGTGGGTTGCTCTTCTTAGGGCTCAGTTTCCCCACCTGGGACTAGTGGGAAGATTAGAGATCATCTCTGTCGGGATGGGTGGCAGACAAACACAGCTGAGCAAATATGCTGTTGTTCAGTCGCTCAGCCGTGTCCGACTCCTTGCGACCCCACGGGCTGCATCACGCCAGGCTTCCCTGTTCTTCACCATCTCCGGAAGTTTAGAACTGTTATGTTAGTAGCCTTCTCTCCCGCCTTCCTTAGAATGGGGGGATATAGGTTCCCCCTCTACCTGGCCCTCCATCCCTAGAATTGGAAGATTCTGTCCTTGGCCCTTGGGGAAAGTGGCGCTGTTTCTGCGACCTGGGCAAGCAGGAGCGCAGCCGCGAGGTTGTGGGCACGTCGCCGGGCCCGGTGTTCATGGACCGCGAGAATCTGGTGCAGGTGCGACCCTGCCGGCAACGGGATTGTTCATCCTGCGAGCCGAACGACTGCGACTGGAGGCTCTGAGCCCAGGTGAGCAGCGGGCGTGGACGAGGCGCCCCCCGCCCGCAGCGGGCTGGCTTGTCCGGGTTGAGTCCCCAGGGTGGGAGGGGACAGAGGAAGGGCTGTACGTGGGGGCGCAGGTACGAGGCGGGCATCGGGAAAAGGAACACTAAATCTGGGGCTTGGGCAGAGCGTGGGAAAGGAGAGCTGAGTCAGGAGATGTGAGCCCCGCTGATATCCGAGGAGAAAGGAAGATAGACGGTGGGGGTGGGGAGGGGAAAACGGAGATGGAGGAACAGAAACCCACAAGCTGAGGGCGTGAGCCCTGATGAAAGCAGAAAATAGAAAGAGATGCGTTCGTTGGAACAAATCCAGGAGGCGTGCTCCTCGCTAAGACGTGAGAAAAAGAGGGAAAAGAGCAGAGGAGGGGACGGGGGCTCGAACCCTGAGTTTGGCAGGGGAGGGAGCCTGCGTGATGGACGAAGACTCTAAGCCGGATTCTGGGGAAGTCTGGGGTCTCTGTTCAGGGGTAGAGGAGGCTTAGCTCGAAAGAGAGGATACAAAGAGGGCGGGGGTAGGGGAGAGGCGTTTCCGGTGAGCTACGAGGGAGTTGGGGGTTACAAGTCCGAAGGTTTGAGCCAAGTGGGAGCCAGAATCCCTAGTATAGGGGGCTTAGACTGTGTGTGGCGTTCCAGGAACCTCGAACACAGGAGGGCCTGAAACCAGACGGGGGCCGGGAACTCATTGATGCGGACACCGAATTCTCGGGGTCTAGCGGTATTTGACCTTCTAGGCTTTGACGGGGCTTCCCAGGTGGCTCAGACGGTAAACAATCCTCCTGCAATGCGGGAGACCTGGGTTCGATCCCTGGATTGGGAAGATCCCCTGGAGGAGGGCGTGGCAACCCACTCCAGTATTCTTGCCTAGAGAATCCATTAGACAGAAGAGTCTACAGTCCAAGGGGTCGCAAAGAGTCGGATACGAGTGAGCGACTAAGCACAGCACAAGCTTTGATGAGGTCGAGTCCTTCAAGGCTCCCCCTCGATTTCCCCTTGTCTGCCCACTAGCCGCGGCGGGAGGAGCTCCAGAGACACCGGGGCGGAGCTTGGAAAGCGACACCGCCCACCCGGTTCCCCAAACACGGAGCTCACTGGTCAACCTCGGAAACTACAATTCCCAGGAAGCCGCACGAGAGCGGCGTCGGCGCAGGCTGCGCAAACGTCAACGGCGGCTGGCGCGTTGGGGGCGTGTCCTGCGTGCCGATAGGTCGAGAGCTGGCCCTGCTGCGGGGCCCGCGGAAAACGCGCGGGGAGACCTTTCTCTGCAGACTTCGTTACTACGGCTGGTGGCGGCGGCCGAGGCGGCATGGATCTCAGCGAGCTGGAAAGAGACAATACGGGCCGCTGTCGCCTGAGTTCGCCTGTGCCTCCTGTGTGCCTCAAGGAGCCCTGCGTCCTGGGCGTCGATGAAGCGGGCCGGGGCCCGGTGCTGGGTGCGCCCCCGGGGCCGGGTGGGGGAGGGGCGTGATAAGGAGGAATGCAAGTTGCAGTGGAACCGGGACTGGGGTTGCACCAGATTCTGGGGAGGGGAGTGATAGTGGTGATGGCGATGGCATTGGTGATGGCACCGAAAAAAGGGCGGTGATGATGGAATAGAGGTGGCGGCTTTCACGGGCTCACTGGACTCCCTCTTCCCCAGGCCCCATGGTCTATGCTATCTGCTATTGTCCCCTGTCCCGCCTGGAGGATCTGGAGGCCCTGAAAGTGGCAGGTGAGCACTGGGATGCGTCTAGGGAGGGGGTTCCTGTGCATGGGCACGGGTGGGTGTAGGATGGAGGAGGAAAGCAGGAACTGGGGGAACCAGCCCCTCCCCTTCTCTCCCAACCCTCCTCCCAGACTCAAAGACCCTGTCGGAGAGCGAGCGGGACAGGCTCTTTGCGAAAATGGAGGAGGACGGGGACTTTGTGGGCTGGGCACTGGACGTGCTGTCTCCAAATCTCATCTCTACCAGCATGCTTGGGCGGTGAGGGGTCCAGGAGGAGGGGAGGGGGGCGGGAGGAGGGGAAACCAGAGTGGGTTGGAAGGGATGGGTGACTGGAACGAAATTGACTGGGTTCTGTCCACCACCACAGGGTCAAATACAACCTGAACGCCCTCTCTCATGATACAGCCACTGGACTAGTGCAATTTGCATTGGACCAGGGTGTGAACGTGGCCCAGGTGAGCTAACTGTCTGATTGCCCCCATTTGATCATCTCAGGATAAAATAGGAGTGTAGGGGAAAAAAAAAAGGAGGGTAGAAGTGCAGTGGATGACTCTGCATCAGACATACCTAGAATATCTCAGGAATGTGTGTTACTGTTGCTGAGGTCCTACTGTTTTTATTTTATTTTATTTTATTTTTGGCCACACTGCATGGCATGTGGGATCTTAGTTCCCCAACCAGGGATTGAACCCACACTCACCCCTGCATTGGAAGCATGGAGTCTTAACCACTGGACTACCAGGGAAGTTCCCCCAACTGTTTTTTCTACCCCAAATGTTTGCTCCACTGAGGACCATTGTGGAGCTCCCAGCCTCACCCCCATCTAATCTCTCTCTCTACCCTAAAAGTTCAGTATCTAGAACGAATCCCACATGTTTGCCTGCTCCACCCTCCTCCAGCCCCCTCCCCTACCACGGGCTCCCCACATAGCAGACAGTCATTTATATTTTTGGAATGTAAATCTTGACATTTAATTTTCTGAGCACCGTGGGAATTAGGAAAACTCACAGGCAAGTGAAGAAATGAGATGAAGTCGCCAGAGAGAAATAGAAGTTGGCGCTGCAGCCAGTGCTCTGAGGCAAAGAACAGACTGTTTTGAGAGAATCAGAAGGGCAAGTACACTTGAGATAGGGAATGTAACAAGAGAGGCCTTGCCGAGGAGGTGGCTCAGGTCCAGGAGTCCCCGTGCAATGCTGTGGAGACAAACAAGGACCTTTGCCTGTGTAAAGAATGTGGAGCTGCCTATGCAGTGCTGAGACAGACAGACAAGGCCCCTGCCCTCAGGGTTCACGACCAAGTCAGGGGAGACAGATGGGCAGCTGGTAAGCAAATAATAAAGGTGGTTTCGAGAATAATAACAGCTGTGGAGATCACTTGTCCTGTTACTTTTCTGACCCCGTTTCTGTTCCAGCCATGTGGTGTCTACTACTGTCCAGAGTACTTGGCATACTCTGGCCTCAGGACCTTTGCACTGGCTGTTCCCTCTGCCTAGAACACTCTTTCTCAGACTTCCCCACGGCTCATTCCCTCATCTCCTTCAGGCCTTTATTCAGATGTCACCACCTCAGAGTACTTTTCCTAAAATACCCCCAAACTGTTGAAAATTATAATCTCTTCTCAGTCTCCCCGATCCTTTTTTATTGATCCTCTTTCCTGTCTCTGGCCCTCACCAGGGTATCTACTCCGGCATGCTCACTGCTGTGTCTCCAACACCTCGAACAGCCCGTGGCATGCAGTAGGTGCTCAGTAAATGTAGAATGGATATAGTGTGATCAGGGAAAGCCTCTTTGGGAGGTGATGTTTGAGCTGAGACCCCTGAGAGAAAGATGCAGCCTGGGCCTGGTCATGAGCTGAGAGAAGAATATTCCAGGCAGCGGGAACAGCAAATGCAAGGACTGTGAAGCTGGGTCATCTGCACAGTTGTTTTTTCTGGATGTTTGTTGACTGAGTACATTTCTCTCACCATGGCAGGTGTTTGTGGACACCGTGGGGCTCCCAGAGACATACCAGGAACGACTGCAGCAGCGTTTTCCTGGCATTGAGGTGACAGTCAAGGCCAAGGCAGATGCCCTCTACCCCGTGGTCAGTGCTGCCAGTATCTGTGCCAAGGTTAGACCCCCCCCACTGGCCATGGCCAGCTCTCAGCATCCCCCTGGGCAAGGAGGCAGGCGTGGCTGCTTCACGGTGTCTGTCGGAGATCCCAAGTGCCTGTTTTGCCCACAGGTGGCCCGAGACCAGGCTGTGAAGAACTGGAAGTTTGTGGAGAAACTGCAGGACCTGGACACTGATTATGGCTCGGGCTACCCTAATGGTGAGCAGATGGCAGCCACAGTAAACCAACAAGGCGGGCTTGGCGTGCTTCTGAGGTTTTCTAAGTTGTTCCTCTCAGCCTACTCTGCAGCAGAAGAGGCTGAGGCTCAGATAGGGGGGCCACTTGCTTACGAGTGGTAGCACTGTATTCCAGCTGGCAGGCCCCTCTTCCCTTCTCCCACCCTCCCTCCCTCTCTGCTGTCTCTCTGGAGCTTCAACGAAGCACGGAGGCTCATGGTGGACCTAAGGGGCAGAGTGAGGGGTACCAGTTCCTATCCAGTGACCCCAGCTTGAATTCATTGTTTGTCTTCATTAGGAGGCTCAGTCTCCCTGTTTGTAAGGTGGAAATGACTGTGCCCTATCCCCAGTAAACTCTGCTGAAGACACACAAGGGCAGAGGCAATGATTCAGTGGCTGGGTACAAGGAACCCCTTGGCACTTGGGTGGGGCAACCTAGCAAGTCTGGGATTGTACTTAGGTGAGGCCAAAGGGAGGAAAACCAAGTCTAGGCCAAACACAGATTGGGCGGTGTTCATTGCTTACTGGGCACCTTGTATGTGCCTTGCAGAGCCAAGCCCTGGGGATTTAGCCATGAGCAAGGCAAGCAGGGACCTCCTGGTGCCCAATGAGTTGGTGGTTACATGGGGAAAATGGGCATTAACCCAATGGTCCACAAATGCTGGTTCAGTGCCTGTCGTTCTTGGGGAGGTAAGCGAGATGATCCAGAGGCAGTCTTCCTGAACTTCACCTTGAGCACCTGTTCTCAGGCAGAGGGTCAGTGGGAACAGCCTGTGCAAGGGTCCCGAGACAGGAAGATGTCTCAGACAGTGATGCATCCCTCGGGTGCTCAGGAAGAGGCCTGAGATGAGGTCGTGGGCCCTAAGATGCCAAACTGAGAAGCACGGCAGGGCTCAGGGCTCTCCCATTGTCCCCCCGACCCTGCCCCCAGACCCCAAGACGAAAGCCTGGTTGAGGAAGCATGTGGACCCTGTGTTCGGCTTCCCCCAGTTTGTCCGCTTCAGCTGGCGCACAGCCCAGAGCATCCTGGAGAGTGAGGCGGAAGACGTGACATGGTAGGTGTCTGGAAGCGAGGGTGAGAGACCAGGGCTCCACCCTGCCTGGGAGGACAGATCCCCCAGAAGTTGGAGCCGCCACCTCTCTCCCACAGGGAGGACTCGGAGACTGGGAATCAGGAGGGACCCGGGAAGATCAAGTCCTACTTCAGTGAAAGCCCCCAAACATGCCCCCGCCTCCCCCATCGGTACTTCCAGGAGCGGGGCCTGGAGTCAGCCACTGTCCTCTAGGAGCCAGCCTGGACCCCCTTTACCTGCCCCCGCCACACCAGTCCCTCCTCAGTTCGTGATTAAAATTCTTCAAGGAAAGCTAAGTGTGGGAATTCTACTTTGGGATAGAAGTATGTTCTGTCTGCATCTGGACCCAGTCGCTGACTTCTGGAACCTAAACAGGATGGGTATTAGTTGATTTAATTTGATTTTTTAAATGCCTACTAGGTTGGTTTGATGCAGAATTAGGAACCAGTACGCTGAGAAGCTAAGGGCTTCCCAGGCGGCACTAGTGGTAAAGAACCCGCCTGCCAATGCAGGCGATGTAAGAGACACGGGTTCGATCCCTGGGTCAGGAAGGTTCCCTGGAAGAGGGTATGGCAACTCATTCCAGTGTTCTTGCCTGGAGAATCCGTAGACAGAGGATCCTGATGGGCTCCAGTTAGAAGGTCACAAGGAGCTGGACACAACTGAAGTGACTGAGGGTCCCACCACATACCACACAGAGAAGCTTCCCTTCCATGCTATCCTCCAGCATCCTAGTGGACTTAATGAGGTGTCTCAGTCCTTTGTGGCCTGTTTTAACAAAATACCACAGGCTGGTGCCTTATAAACAATGGATACTTATATTTAACAGTTCTGGAGGCCGGAAGTCCAAGATCAGGGTACCAACCCAGTTGGCTTTGGGGAGGGCCCTCATCCAGATCACAGACTGCCATCTCCCTGGGTTCTCACGTGAAGGGGTAAGGAATCTCTGCGGGGTCCCTTTTATGAGGGCACCAATCCCACCCATGAGAGAGCTCCACCCATGTGACCTTGTCCCCTCCCAAGGTTTGAGGTGTCCTCCTTACACCTAACACCATCTTGTTTGGGGGTTAGGATTTCAACCTGAGTTTTTTGGGGGCTGTCCAAACATTCGGACCATGGCAGGTGCCTCCTAGGCCCTTCTGGAGATACCCTGGCATGTTACAGGTGTATACACAGATACATTATAACTGAGGTTCTGTTTTTTAAACAAATGAAAACAAAGTATACCTTAGATAGTATACATAGCTGTTTTTATATATTTTTTTTTTTTTTACATAGCTGTTTTTAAAATAAATTGTCTATTATTTATGTTTTGGCTGTGGCTGGGTCTTCCTTACTATGCTTTTCTCTAGTTGGGGCAATCAGAGGGTACTCTCTAGTTGTGGAGCTTGGGCTTCTCATCACAGTGACTTCTTTTGTTGTGGAGCACGGACTCTAGGACACATAGACTTCAGTAGTTGCAATTCTCAGGCCCAGTTGCCCTGTGACATGTGGAATCTTCACACACCAGGGATCGACCCATGTCCCCCACATTGGCAGCTGAATTCTTAACCAGTGGATGACCAGGGAAGTTCAGGCATTGCTCATTTTACCACTTACATCTTAGGATAATTCAAATACGTGTCCAAAAGCCTTCCTTGTCCTGATAACAGCTGCAGATTCCTCTGTGGTGTGACTGTCCTGTTGTTTATTTAGCACCTCTTAATAGACCGTGAGTTGTGCCCCAGCTTTCTGTTAAACTTGTACGGCAGGGAATGACAGGTTTGCCGTCATCTTCTCACACTGCTGTGTCTGTAAGAACAAATTTCCAGGGGTGGGTTTCTTGGGTTAAAGGGACTGTGTGATTTCTTTTTTTTTTTGACTGTGTGATTTCTAAATTTTTTGTGTGTCTGTGTGATTTCTAATTTGAAAAGATATATCCAGATTCCCTCTGTGAAGGCTTGTGCTCAGTGGCACTCCCACAAACAATGTAAGTGAGCATTCGTTTCCCTCACAGCCTTGCCAGCACCAGGACGAGTTTATCTCACTCACTCCATGAGAAGTTTGGAAGTCAGGAGCTCAACATTAAATACTATCTTTGTTTTTCTGTTTTTTAAAAAATATTTGTTTTGTTGCTCCGGTCCTAGTTGTGACATGTGGGATCTTTCGTTGAGGCCCATAGGCTTCTCCCACTGTGGCACAACGGATCAGCAGCTGCAATGTGCAGGCCTAGCGTGCAGAATGTGGGATCCTAGTTCCCCAACCAGGAATCAAACCCATGTGCCTTGCATTTGAAGGCAGATTTTTGACCAGTGGACCACCAGGGAATTTGCAAAGATGTTGTTCTTTTAGTCCATCTTCTATTTTGCTAATTTAGGCGGTTCTTGCCTCTCATGATCCCAGGATGGCTGCCACAGCTCTAGACATCACATCCCAACCTTCAAAGGCCTCATCTACAAGCAGCCACCTTTTCTCTTCCTGGCTGAAAGTAGGACACGTCTATGCCTGAAGCAGTCTGTTGCCAGGGAATGGGATATCTGGGGTAAAGGATTAAATACTGATGCCTGGGGGTAGGGAGAGACTCCGTATCTGCCCATTCTCCCAACTCTTGATCCCCAGACACACACCTTGACTCGAACAGTAGGATTTTATTTCACTCTTTTTTTTTTTTTAATTTCACCCTTTTGAGTTTTTTTTGGCTGCATGACTTGTGGGATCTCCATTCCCTGACCGGGGATTGAACCAAGGCCACAGCAGTGAAGGCACCGAGTCCCAGCCATTAGACTACCAGGGAACTCCTGAAGAATGAGGTTTTAGTGGAAAAGGAAAGAGAATATTGGGTGCTGCCAGTTCTGTGTTGTGGTGTGTGGGATCTGACAGTACATGGACTTCTCTAGTTGTGGTGCATGGGCTTAGTTACCCCATGGCCTGTGGAATCTTAGTTCCCCCTGGCCAGGGACCTAGACCCCACAAACCGTGACCAGGCATGGAACTCGCATCCCCTGCATTGGAAGGTGGATTCTTTTTTTTTTTTTAAACAGGACAAATCCTCTCTTTTATTTATTTTCAAGAAGTTTAAATCCTCAAAGGGTACAGCATCACACGGATTCTGTGTCCAATGGCCTTAGCAGGAAGGTTACTTCAGAATTTGGCACGAACCATGCCACTGTTTCCATGAACTCGAGTTATCTTTCCCCAGATTACTCTGGTTTTGTTAGGTTTTCCAACAGGAGTTACTGTGTTGTTCTTTGCTTTGTACACATAAGCACATCTCTTGCCTAGATAGAATTCAGTTTCATCTCAAGCATATACACTGGAAGGTGGATTCTTAACCACTAGACCTCCAGGGAAGTCCCAGCATGTGGGATCTTTAGTCCCAACATGAGAGCTCTTGATGGTGACATGTGGGGTCTAGTTCTCTGACCAGGGATCATACCTGTCCCTCCTGCATTGGGAGTGTGGAGTCTTAGCCAATGGACCACCAGCCAAGTCCCGGCTCTTCACTTTAGTAAATGCTCTGATGGCAAACAAACAAACCAGGGCATTGAGGGAGTATTATTTATGGAGTGTGTATTATTAGTCAGCCAAGGCTGCCATAGGAAAGTATCTTACATTGGGACACTTAACCAACAGAAATTAATTTTCTCACAGTTCTGGAGGCAGAGTCCAGGATGAAAGTGTCGGCAGGGTTGATTTCTTCTGAGATCTCTCTCCTTGACTTGTAGACGGCCATCTTCCCTCTCATCACCTCCGTCTGTGTGTGTCCTAATCTCTACTTACAAGGACTCCAGTCCTATGAGATCAGGGCCCACTCATAGGACTTCAATTTACCTTAACTATCTCTTTAAAAAAAAAAAAAAAAGATTTATTTGTTGATTTATTTTATTTTTGGCTGCACTGCGTCTGCCGCTGCACAGAGAAGCTACTCTTTTCAGTTCGCAGAGCGCGGGCTCTGGGATGCGCCGGCTTCAGCAGTTGTGGCTCGAGGATTCTGGAGCACTGGCTCAGTAGTTGTATTGCAGGGGCTTAGTTGCCTCATGGTGTGTGGGATCTTCCCAAAGCAGGGATTGAACTTGTGTCCTCTGCATTGGCAGGCGGATTCTTAACCACTGGACCACCAGGGAAGTCCTTTAACTGCCTCTTTTAAGGTTTATCTGTCTATTATCTATAAATACAGTTACATTCCGAGGTACCAAGTCTTAGGGCTCCAACATGACTTTGGGGGGTGGGTGGGCGCAATTCAGCTCTTGAGAGAACACCCCTGCGCTCTGTGAGTCCTGTGCTGGATGTGGGGAAGCTGGGGCTGACCAGTCACGGTCACAAACCTCCACTGAGGACCTGAGAGCTCCCGGAGTGCACATGGGGAGGCCAGCTCCAGCCTGGACTCCTGGCCTGGAGCCTGAAGACCTGACTGGCCGAGATCTGAAGTGTGAGAGGGGTGAAACGAAAACAGGAGGGTAAAAACGGTTCTGGGTCGCTCTGGTGGCGCAGGTGGTAAAGAATCCACCCGCAATGTAGGAGACCTGGGTTCGATCCCTGGATCAGGAAGATCCCCTGGAGAAGGGAGTGGTCACCCACTCCAGTCTTCTTGCCTGGAGAATCCCATGAACAGAGGAGCCTGGCGGGCTACAATCCATGGGGTCTCAGAGTCGGACCCGATTGCGCAACTTAAGTACACATGCATGCAAAGGTTGTTCTAGGCAATGGGGATAGCAAGTGCAGAGACCCCAAGATTGAGAGGACCTGGCTGCAAGAAGGCCCCAAAGTAGAGGTGATGAGGGCAGACCTTGGGAAGAGCTGTGACCACCCTGTTTTTCTGCCTAAAGACATCTATTTACTCCTCTGCCAGTGGCTATCACTGTAGTTGCAAAGTATAAAACCTGACTCCATTTGCTTTTGTTTGCTTTTTGTGTTTTTTTTTTTTTTTTAATTCACCTGCGAGGCTTGTGGGATCTTAGTTCCCTGACCAAGGATCAAACCCACACCCTCTGCAATGGACGCACAGGATCTTAACCACTGGACCACCAGGGAAGTCCCAATGTGATTCCATTTGTAATTCTGCTCTTTTCTATGCCATAAATGTTGAGTATCTCAGACTTGCCTCTTTCCCTCTCAGAATTATTAGAAGTACAGTTCATCTTGAAATCATTGGACCTCTGACTACTGATGGAATTTGGCTTGATAAGAAGGAGAAACTGTTAGCCTTTTTCCTTCCAGCTGGTGACAAGCAGAAACTAGGGGGTGCTGTAAAGCTGTAATTCACAAATATTTTTTTTTTTTATACTTTATATCTTTTTTTAAAAATGTAGATCATTTTTAAAGTCTTTATTGAATTTGTTATAATATTATTTTCATTTTATGTTTTGGTTTTTGGCCATGAGGCATGTGGGATCCTAGCTCCTGGACCAGGGATCGAACCCACACCCTCCGCATTGGAAGGTGAAGTCCCAACCACTGGACCACCAGGGCAGTTCCAACTCACAAATATTTCTTCCAACAGAAATCTAGTGGGACTTCCCTGGTGATCCAGGGGGTAAGACTTCACACTTCCAATGCAGGGAGCTTGGGTTTGATCCCTGGTCAGGGGAACTAAGATTGCACATGCCGCAACTAAGACCCTTGCATCACAACTACTGAGTCCGTGAGCTCCAGAGCCCATGCACCATAACTTGGGATGCCTGCATCCCATGAGGAAGGCCACCAGCATCAAGTTCACCAGGAAGTTATAAATGTGGAGTCCAGCTGTTTGGAACTAAGGCAACCTTCCTAAGACTGTGATAGAGAACCAGGAGAATCACAAAGAAGATGGAATTGGGTGGAAAATCAGGAATAAATATGTGAGTGAAAAAAAAAGAAATGTGGAGTTCAGGGTTCCACTTCAGACCTGCCTAAGATCCCCAAGGTTTTATTTATTTTATTTTTTTTATTTTTTATTTTTTCCCCAAGGTTTTATTTAAACTGAAGTTGACAACAGCATTTGCTTCTTGAAAGTTTCAGATGATCACTCCCACACTCCTCAATACAGCCTTGTGGGTTATTCCTCTGATTCCCTCTCATTCATTCCCTTCTACCCATTTTTCATTTCCTGTCCCGAGGTCCTCCAGTCTCACCCTCCCCTGGCTTGCTTGCTGGTGGCCCGCAAGAGTCAGTCGAATGGATCATCCCCCCTGCGTCCCCCCCTCCACTTAGACCTGTGGCTCTCACACCCCTCAGTAACTGGTCTAAGTGCCTTTGCCTAGCATTCAGGGCCTTCCATGTTCTGACCCCAACTTCCGTGCTCTGTTCCAGGCTTTCTGAGCAGCTGGGAGTTCCCAGAACCTGAAGCCCTCAGGCCTCCTTGGAATGCACTTCCCCATGGCCTGGCTGGCGCTCCTTCAAAGGCTTACCTCACTCCTCTTCCTTAAATGCCTGTTTCTCTTTGTCACAATAGCAGTGCATATAAAACATCAGCAACAATGGTGATTATGGATGATGTCTACATTTATTGAGTGTTAATTACATGCCTGCCATTTTCTAAGCATTTTATTTGACATCCCTACCATTAGGAGGTGGAGCGTAGAATAAGAGCTGTCTTTAGTGACTCAGTGAATAGAAAGCAGAGGTGACACTGTGTGACCTTTTTTTTTTTTTTTTTTTTTTTTTAGCCACACTGCATGGCTTCTGGGATCTTAGTTCCCTGACCAGGGGTCGAACCCAGGCCCTGGCAGTGAAAGTGCTGAGTCCTAACCTCTGGACAGCCAGGGAATTCCAACACTGACTTCTACGACTTGCTAATCAAAAGTGAGACAACTTCCACATTCCACATGACTCTCTTTCTTGGGACACGTACCTGTAGAACCCAATGCCTTGTTATGAGGAAGCCCAAGCCACTGGGATGAATCGTGTGTAGTTATTCTGGCTAACAGCCCCAGCTGAGGTTCAAGGCAAGGGCCAGTACTAACCACCAGATACATGAATGTGATTCCAGTCCTATCCACGATCTGAAGTGGCATGAGAGAACTTGAATGAGAGAGCCATCCAGCTGAGCCCAGGGAAAGTCCAGAACCATGAAAGATAATAATGGTTATTTTACACCACTAAGTTTGGAGTTATTTGTTACACAGTATTGCATAACCATAACAACTTGTATTAACTCATTTAGTTCTCCCAATAACCCTATTAGGGGAACAATTATGATCCCTGTTTTACAGATGAAGAAACTGAGGCCCATAAATGCTGGGCAATATGCCCAAAGTTACAGAATGAGTAAATGGTAGAACTGAGGTTTGAACCCAGCTGGATATACTACAGAGTCAAAGTCATAGCCACTGTTCTCTGTGGTCAATATACCATGACAAGCACTGACATGCTTGTCCCTGACAAGCACTCCTTCCACTTCTGGTTGCAGCCCTTAAATTTCTTTCAGGAGGAGGCAACCGCTCCCCCATACATCAGTTCACGTGGCTTAGATGGAATGCATCTCACCATGGACTTTAGGTACAAACAAAACCTAGGTCAGAGAGCACAGCATCTCTCCTGACACAATTATTGACTTTAGTGATAGGCTTATGAGGAGAGTGGATCAATGAGAGCCAGCCCTGGAAACTGTTGGTTTTACAGAGAAGTAGGCCCATTTTTTCCATAAAATCATGGAGTTGCTGGTGCGTCTTTGCTAATGTGAGGAGATCCTGACTCAGAGTACAGCCAAGAGAAAGCAAAACAAAACAGATTCCTAACATCATTTACGAACCCAGATACAGCTATTCCTGAAACTTATCACTGTCTTGGCTAAAGGCTGACTTTTGTTTTTGGCCATGCCTCAGGATCTTAGTTCCCCAACTGGATCAGGTCCATGCCTTCTGCAGTGAAAGTGCAGGGGCTCAACCACTGGATAGCCAGGGAAGTCCCTAAAGGCACTTTGAACTGAGTTTGTCTCTGGCATCTGAAAGATGCTAGTCTGCTACTCTCTCAGTAGGACACTTTACTTATGCTATTTCATCTTCCTTGGGGGCAAGGAATGGGCCTGATATATCTTAGCACAGTGCCTGGATACACGAGGCATCCACCAATCTTGTGCTATTGAACAGAAGTAAAAGAGATATCCTAAAGGGATATCAATCCTAAAGGAAATCAACCCTGAATACTCATTGGAAGAACTGAAACTGAAGCTCCAATACTTTGTTCACCTGATGCAAAGACTCAGTGGAGAAGACCCTGATACTGGGAAAGACTGAAGACAAAAGGATAAGGGGGTGGCAGAGGATGAAATGGTTACATAGCATCACTGACTCCATGGACATGAATCTGAGCAAACTCTGGGAGATAGAACCATGGAGCCTGGCATACCACAGTCCACGGGGTTGAAAAGCATCAGATATGACTGAACAGGATCCTGGTGACTGAACAACAAAAGGGATATTGCCCCTGTTTTCCAGGTGAGGAAACTCTCTCTCCTGTGGATAAGGAGGAGGATTAAAGACTAATGCTTACAACCCAAATCATGAGTCTGAGTCCAGTCCTTTGCTTTAGGTCCAGGAATTTCATTTGTTTTGGCTGAACCTCGAAGCGTGCAGGATCTTAGTTCCCAGACCAGGGGATGGACCCCCTGCAATGGAAGCTCAGAGTCTTAACCACTGGACCACCAGAGAAGTCCCCAGGAGTGGCATTTGAGAGAAATGGAGGAAGGAAAGAAGACACCTCTGGGGCTTCTTAATCAGAGGTGAATGTCATAAAAGGGTGTCGGGAGGTATGTACAAATCAAGAAGCTTGGTGGGACTGGTGGCACCCTGTGGGCGAGCACACCTCTCCTTGTCAGTCCTTCTTCTGGATCCCTTCCCCATTTCTGGCATCCGAATATTCCAAGTTGTGAGATGCTCCAGGGTATAGACCAGCCCTCATTTACATGCTCACACGAATCAGTCGCTCTAACTTTAGGACCTGAGGATTCAAGAGACGCTTTCTGGTAACTATCCTTTCCACCATTTCCCCCAAGAAGCAGTCACATCACGTGCTCTAACTGGAAAGTTTATTTAGATGGTAGAGGGAAAAAATGAACTATTAATACACTTGGGTTATTTCTCAAATAATCTGGGGAGGGGCGAGTCTTTGGGGACCCTGGGAGGAAGGATGGGACTCTGAAAACTAGAAGGCAGTGAGGGACAGGGGTGGGACGCTGGCGGTCTTGAGGGGCAGGGGCGGGGTCGGGGGTGGGGGAGAGGAAGCGTATCTTCCATTTAGGGCCGGGCGCCCCCTAGGGGCCGCTGCCACTTCCACTGCCACTCCCGCTGCTCGCGGAGTCCAGGACCCCGGTGCGAGAGCGGCGGGAGCGCCTGAAAATGGTTCCCCGGGCCCTTCGTGCATGTCTGGGACGCGGCAACATCGAGACGGAAATGTTGAGGCAGTGATCAGAGCCGGGATCCGCCACCGGTAGCGCGTCGCCCAGAAGCGAGCGGCAAAGCTCCGCTCCGTCTGCAAAAGTCTGGGGCGAAGGAGTGGACTCAGGATCTGAGTGGGTGGAATCCAGAGACCCAGGGGGCTGTGGCGAGATCTTAGGGTAGGCTATTCCCACTTCTGGGTCCTCCCGGGAGTCTGGGGGACAGGACCATAGTGGGGGTGAGGCCATGGGGAGGGCGAGCTCTTACGGGGGGCCTCAGGGGGCTCCAGCGGGGGGGAGAACCGGATTAAGACTGAGGCCTTGGGGAAGGAGACTCCGGTTTCTGGGCCTTCCCCTGGACTGTGGATGGACCTAGAGCAGAGACCATCGTGTGTGTGTGTGTGTGTGTGTGTGTGTGTGTGTGTGTGTTAGTCGCTCAGTTGTGTCCGACTCTTTGTGACCCCTCGGACTGTGATCCGCCAGGCTCCTCTATCTCATGGAATTCTCCAGGCAAGAATACTAGAGTAGGTTGCCATTCCCTTCTTCAGGGGAACTTGGCAACCCAGGGATCGAACCCAGGTATCCTATATTGACAGGCAGATTCTTTACCATCTGAGCCACAAGATAAGCAGCGGTTAGGGAGAGGGCAAATCTGGGCTCAGTGGCCCTTAGGGATGCTACAGATATACCTTACTATGGAGACCAGGCTGTGGAAGGGGAAAGGTGGGAGTGGGGGTTTTCGGTGTACCATGCCAGTCCAGACTCCGGGACCTAGACGTGTTAACTCAGGACACCGTAAGGGTAGGTGTCAGTCTCCTCCGTGGTTCCTCTGCCCCATGCTCACCTGCCCATAAGTAGTGCAGCCAGGCTCGCAGCCCCTCTTTTCTAGGAGTGGGAGCCAAGTCGGGCTGCAGGTGACATCACTTTCGCAAGTGGCAAACCTGGGAATGGTGTGTGGAGAGAAGAAGGTGGAGAACGGCTCCACAGCAACGTCTTTGTGGGATTCCTGCTCTCCAAGGCTTTGCCCCATTTGTCTCTCACCAGATCCAGGCCCTGCCTCTTAGAACCACTCTCCTACAGAAACCATTCCCTAGATTTCTTCTTTCTTTTTTTTTTTTTTTAGTTCTACCACTTTATTGCTACCAACCCATTTCCCTCCACCCTCGTGCACACATGCTCAGTCATGTAATCCCATGGACTTCAGCCCGCCAGACTCCTCTGTCCATGGACTTTTCCAGGCAAGAATACTGGAGTGGGTTGCCATTTCCTTCTCCACATTCCCTATATTTCAACCTGCCCCATATTCTCTACATTTACCCAGCACCCTGTCACTTGAAAACTCATTCTTGCCGACCTCAGACTATCTGTTCCAGGCCAGTCCCACCCTTTTAGCTCCTCTTCTCAATCAAGAGACCCTTCCCTTAAAAAAAACAAAAACAAAAAACTGCTCCACGGAAGGCTACTCCTCCTTACTGCCAATCATAGAAGCCAGGGTTTCCACAAGCTCTGCCCCTTTCTTCCTTGCCTTAAACACAAGGCCTCATCCCTTAGACTTGGAGGCGTTGGACTCAGGCCACGCCCCTTCAGGTGCCCGGAGGATCAAGGGGCAGATCCCTAGTTTGGCCCCGCCCAAAATTTAGGCCCCGCCCCTCAGACACCGCCTCTCCTACCAGGCATCGCAGAGCTCAGAGCAGAGCGGCTGCGTCTGGCGTACCCCCAAGAGCAGCAGGTGGAAGCGACTGCGAAGGGCAGCCTGGAGGTGTACCAGGAAGGATTCACACCTGGACATCGAGAGAGACAGGACAGATAGGTCAGGATGCACAGGGACTTTGGCCCCTAGTTGGGGCAACTGGAGCAAAGAACACAGAGAAACCCCCGATGTGGGTGTACTCACCTGAGGCTCAGCTCTTCACAGCGCACTGGTACGAGCCCAGGGTCCGATGCCTCTGGTGGGTTCATCTCTGACGGAAAAGAAGGCCACAGAGAAAGGGACTCCAGTGAGTTCCAATCTTGTGTCCTCAGGTAGAGCTGAGGAACCAAGACTTGGGGTCCCTCTGAACTGGGAGACCCTAATTATGTAAGTTCTCCCAAACATAAAAATTAAATACACTTCGCTTGGGATGTAAATGCAGCTTCAATTAGTAATAATCACAAATCAAAATAAGCTTGTCATTTATTACATTTCTGGCAGCGATGTAAGTTCTCATATGGTTACATGTGCTCCTTTACAACATGCCTATGAGGTAGATATTTCTCCTCCTTACTTAATGGTCCACATGAGGCTCAGAAAGGTTGAGTGGCTTGCCCATGGTCACACAGCTATGAGGTTGGAATTTGAACCTAGGCAATTCGTGCTCTTTAATCACCACTAGACCCAGGTGCCTCGTTCAGTCACCCTAAATCCCTCTGGCAAGGAAATTCTGGCATTGTTGTGGTTGAGTTGAGGTTTCTGGATGCTAGAGTTTAGGCATAATCTGGAATGCTTACCTTCCAGGTGCAGCTGGTCTGTGCCCAGATTAGTCACCAGCCTGTGGTGTCTCTGTGATCTAGCTGGGAGCGGGTGGCTCCCTCCACAAGCCCCCAGCAGCATCCATGCCAGGGTCAGTTGCAGGGCCCAGGCCAAGGCCCTGGGTCGAGTGGGACCCCTGCAGGCCATGTCCACCTGAGATGAGAGGTATCTGGGATGCAGGGTGAGATTCAGTCATCCCTTTCTGGCAGCTCAGGGTGGCACTGTCCTGATGCCCAGCCAGGGGACAGTGCCAGGCAGAGCAAAGAATGGGCAGCTGATGAGAAAGCAATCGCCAAACACTCTCAAGTCCCCAGGGGCCACCAAGACCTGCCTCTGACCCAGTAGCCCCCCATCAGACTCATGTCCCCTCCATCCCTTCAGGTGCAGATCTCACTCCTGTTTGACCATGGTTCCCCATCTCCCTCCCCCGAAACAATCTCCCAATCCACAGGACCCCAGGCAACCTCCTCCATCCTCTAAGGGGACCTCCCCAGATTTTCCAGTCCCCTCTTCTGTCCAGTAATTCCATCCTCTCTTCTGCCCAGTTTCCTCCCTCCCTCCTTCTTGATCCCTGCTGGCCCCTTTCATGGTCACCTTCTCTCTCTCGGCCCACAATCGGCTTAGGAACTGCCACCCAGGGCTAGACCTTTGGAGCCAACCTTGACTGTGGCAGGACTCGGGTTCTGCCCCTGGGAGCCAAAGTCCCCAGGGCGGGGGAACTGGGGGTCTGTGAAGACAAGGCAATTCTTTCCCCCTCTCTTCTTCCTCTGGCCACTTCTGGCCACCTCTCACCTGTTAGTCGAACTGGAGTTTAGGCCGCTGCTGAGACACCTCAGGGTCAAATCCAGGAAACAGCGACAGCTGAAAGGGGCGTGGTTTGATGCAGGGGAGTGGCTTTCCCTCACCCCTCCCTCTGCTCCAGGTGACCAAAGACCAGAGGATCTGGGGCTGGTGTGTATATACTCTTGTGTTTGTTTTTATGTAGAGCTTGTGGCTTAAACTCTGTATATGTGTGAAGAGTATGTGTGTGTTGGATGAGGGTGTGTTTGTGTGTCTGTGTATGTACTGAGAGTTTATATGTGTTTGTTGTGTGAGAGTATGTTTATGCGACTCGTTTGGGTTTGTGTGCATGTGTGTGTGTATGTTCAAAATCTGGATAAGGAGATCTGTAAATGTTCCAAGCCTAGTGTGTCCAGTTGAGTAAGAGTCAGATAATAAATGCTGGGGAGAGGGATGTAGGATGAGGGTAGGTATCCTGCAGAAATACTGAGAATAAGTCAGTGGATAAAAGTTGTTGACTATGAATGTTGACAATGAGTGAATAAAGAGGTATCATGTGTGGAGAGTGTGTGTGTCTCCCTCTAAAATGTGTGTGTGTTCACACCCCCTTTGACATTTCTGTGAATTTTTGTCCCCTGCAAACATTCCCTCAATTCACTCAACAAACATTTATTGAGCACTTATGGTATGCCAGCTTCTGGGGATGCAATGTTTTGACGAAGACATGACAATCCCAATCCTCATAGAGCTGACAGTTTAGTGGCAGTGTCCAATAAGAAAAACAGCCCTCCAAAATAACTAAACTAAATAAACTAAAACTAAAAGAAAGAAAGAAAAACAGCCTTCCAGTGAGTGCATGAGTGTGTGTATGTGTGTCCATGTTTTGTGCTGGGAGGATAGTGTGTCTGTATTTTGCACACTATATTTTGTGTGCACCTGAGCTTCCCTTGGTTTGGGTTACGGTTGTGTGTATGCCTGCATATGCTTGTGTTTGTAGGTGTTGTGTGTGCCTGCATTGCTGAGTGTGGGTATGTCTGCGTTTTCTGAGTACGTGTTTGGATGTATGTTTGCAGAAAGTCAGTTTGTGTGTATATGTGTTTCTGTGTTTGCCTCGTATATGTTTGCATGTGTGTGTGTTTTCAGAATGTATGTTTTGTAGAGTGTTTCCAGAATGTGTTAATAGGTGCATGCGAGTCTGTTTGTTGCACATGTGTTGGTATGTTCGTGTTCATATGTAACTTTGCAGAGTGTGTGTGTGCCGGTGCTCGTAGAGTGTGCATGTGTTTTTGTGAGCAAAGACTACCACCACAATCTCTCTCCCTCTCGTCTCGGACTAGTGCAGAGTTTTTGTCTGTCTCTTTTATGGATGTACTCCCAAAATCCAAACCACTTCTTTGCACACAGTAGGTGCTCAATACCTGTTGAGTAAATGAATCAAGAGGCACTGTCTCCTGACCCCTGCATGGGTACACGCTGTTGGCTTCAGCAACCAATATCCAGTGGACCTCTCCCTCACCCACTCCATCTTGGGGTAGTTCAGGGTGTTCGTGGGTCATATCTGTCCATTTCCTACGCTGCGCCTCCCGATAATCCTTCCTTTCCCCTGACCTTCGCCCCCAACCCTGCGCCCATAATTTCAGCACGACGGACAGGAGTGCTCCAGATCAGCACCACGGAGAGTTCCCCAGGCTTCAGGCTGAATCCGGGGCAAGAGAAATGTCCCGACCTTGGAGAAAGAAGTGCTAGGAACAAACTTGGTGAGATGGCAACACAAACACGCCAACAGAGAGAGAAACAGATCAAGACAACTCAGGCAAAGGCGCAGAGATGAGTAGAAAAGCGCCTGGGGAACACCAAGAAGCACACTTCGAAGTGGCTCCCTTTGACTGTCAGAGGTCGTTCCGGCCCAGTGACCGCGCCCTCCAGGGCCTTCGAGAAAGTTATGGGCTGAGACCCTTGGGAAGCCGCCACCCCGCCATGCCCTCCAATGTCAACGCTGGGGTGGGGGCTTCCACTCCAACTCTGGGAAGCATTGTTGACTTGGCCTCAGCTGTAGGAACACTGCGGGGGAGTGGTGAAAATCGCTCCCGCTGCCCCCCTCCCCAACTACCAGCTAATCGTTCCTATAAATACAGCCCAGCCTAGCCTGGCTTCTTAATCCTGACGATGAGGGAGGGGATCGCTGGGGGAGGGGGCGGCAGGGTTCCCCGAGGAGTCTCTGCTTAGGAAGAGGGTTCGTATATGCCTGTAAGTGTTCTTCTGAGGGGGCATCTCCTATGAGGACGGGTCTCCTCAGTGCAGATACACTCTGTAAGAGACTATCTCCGTGGGATATGAAGTCTCGTGGATGGCGGCAATTTCCCATAGAGACTATGGCTTTTATGGGGTCTTTCATTGAAGGTACTCTCACCAGGCTCCCCAAGTGAATCCCCAGCGCGGATCCTTCTCTACAGAAATGTCTCTTCTTTGGAGGCTGGGCGTTTGAAAGGAAGTGTCACCTCTCAGAGACCATCTCTTTCAGAAATGATTGTCAGGGTGAAAGGAGTTCCTGATTGGAGAGGACCTCCCTGCGGGGACTACCTCCCCGTGGGAATGTGTCTCTCTGAGGGGATCACTGCGGGGAGGGAGTTGTCCGCATAGGGAATGTATCTTAGCAAGCTTGTCTCCCTTGGGGTGTTTCTTGCGTTGGGAGCCTACCCACGAGCATGTCTCTCCCCTGGCACGTCTTTCCTTACGGGGGTCTCACGGTAGCTTGACTTCACTGGGGGCATCTGGAGGCTCCTCCCCCACGCTTTCCCCCTTTCTCCCAGAGCGGGCAGCCTCGGCCAAGGCCGGGCTCGGGCGCCCAGACGCAGTGACGGTGCCGGGTCCGCCCCACTTTGCTCCGCCCCCGCCACCTCCCTCCGGTTCCCCCCGCCCCCCCGCGCCCCAGCCGCCGCCGCCGCGGTCCCCGCGGCTTCTCACTCCCTCCCGCCTCCCTCCTCCCGCCGCTACCGCCGCCTCCCACCTCCCTCCCGGGGGCCGAAGCCGCTGCCGCCGCCGCCATGGACGATTCCGGCCTGATTCGTCGCCGGAGGCTGCAGGTATGCGGCGGCCCCGGGTGGATGGGAAGGGGTCGGCGCCCTGGGGCGGAGCCCAGCAGGAGGCGGGAGAACTTAACGCCGGGGAGGGCGCAGGCCCCCCCTCCCACGGTCTCGGGAAGCTACTCGGGGGGGAACGCGGTGGCCGCGCATCCCGCCGCGCTGGGGACCCCGCCCCTCAGGCTCTGCCCGGGGACCCAGGGATCTAACGGAGGGACATGCAGCCTAGCGCTCCCCCTCGAGGATAGCCCAGGGGCGCCCGACCCTTCAGAGGAGATAGGGGGCTGGGATCGAGATCTTTGCCCTGGTGCTCGGCCAGGCTCGGGGTGAGGGGGTGCAGGGCAAAGTTATTGCCCCAGGGCTTGCGCCCCCCGGGGCTGCAGGTGCCGCAGCCTCGGTAAACATGTTTGTGTTGCAGCCTCGCCCCTCATTACCCCAGGAGTCCCTTTCTGAGTCATGGGGACCCCCTGCGACCTCCACGCACCTGCTTGGCCACCGAGATTCTTCCTACTGCCCTAATTGGACAGGGATCTAGACAGTCTTCCTCCTCACCCTTCATTCCACCCCTCTTCACTACAACACTACCCTACCCCCGCCCCCACTCCGCGATCCTCAAGTCCAGCCCAGCTTGTGGGTGGGCGGGAGCGATTTTTAGCTCCTTGCAGCCTTAGAAGATGTTGGTCTCCAGGCTGCGCAGGCGCAGGAGATGTGGGTCCACTGCACGGAGTGGGATACTGAGGTTTGCTGTGGAGTGTGGGGAACTCCCACCTCCTACATGGGTGGGGATTCTGAAGTTGAGAACGGTTCTATTTGGTCCGCAGCATGTACTTTTAAGGGTTAATATGGGGGTTTGGTGTTGCCTCCAAACTAACTCCAGAGCGAAAATTTATCAAAACTTCACCTTAAGGCCTGCCTGGCATCTGGTTCTTCTGAGCCTCCTCGACGCACAGCCCCGAGCTAGGTAATCTGGAGGAGTTTATGTAAAGCCTAGAATGGGCCCAGTCTCAAGCTACATCCCTAGCCTGGAGCTTGGGATGAGGAAAGGATTCAAACCCTCACCCAGGGCCCTCTTCCATTTTTGGAAGGGGCCCTTTCAGAGGGCAAGGACTTGTCAGGTGTCTGCATGATGCTGGAACCAGCCCTGAGTTTTAACCACAGCCCAGATGGACTCTTCAGGTCTTCCTCTGATTCCCTTCTTATCCCTGGGCTCGGTTAGGAGAATGGGTTCTGATAAAAGGAAGGGAGATGCCGCGAAGACCGAACAAGTACTGAGGCAGCCAGATAGGGTCCGCGCCGTCGGGTCCTGGAATAAAGGGGGGAAAGGGGAGGAGCCTTCCTAGGGTGTCCCGCCCCCTGGGTCGGCGCCGACTCCCATTGGCTCGGTGCCACGCGGGATTTCGTTCTCCCCGTAAGACCACGCCCCTTTCCCGGGATCCTCCCATTTACCCTCCTATCCTTCGCCAAGCTTGTCTGGGCCGAGCTACTCCGCCGAGATCCTGCCCAAACCTCCTCCCTTCTGGCACGGTTAACCACTCTGCAGCCTGACTACACTCTCACACACTGGTGCAACCCCTTAGCAGCTGTCCTACAACCGTAGAGCACCCGTTTCCCGCGTGTGAATTCGGATCGTACATCAATCAGTTCAAATGCCCTGTCCGCAGGGCCCTCCTTTAATCTCAAGGAGACGCAGAATCCGCTGGGAAGAGCAGTTCTGTAACTGGCGATGGAAGTGGCCTCTGTTTACACTGACACCAAGGTCCAAATCCTCTACCCCTCCACATTGTCCCTTTCCTCGACGCTAAAATGTTTAGGGATGCTTAGCAGATGGGGCTAGAGTCGAAGACTTTCTAGGTACCACTCAGAGCACCTAGAGCCCTGGGGCTCAGCCTCGTAGGCCACAGTGTCTCTGAGTTTTGAGTACCGGACTCCATGACCAGAAAATCCAGATCTTGGTTTTGACTGGGCCATTGCAGTCGCCGGACAAGGCTGGTACAAGGCGCGGCTCATTCAAGCTGATCCTACAAAGACAGATGGAAAATCTGGTAGAGATTTTTGGCCACCCCTGGCTCGGGATGGCAGAGCTACCAATCTGGACAGTGTGCCCTTTGACCCCAACCATCCGTCTGTCCTCTGTACTTGGGACTGCGATGTCCCCCTGGCACATCTTCTGCCATGCAGCATATACATCCACAATGTTCCTATGATCTAATATTTACTGAGCAATTACTATGTGTGCTAGGCAGCATACTAAGGTGCTAGGCACCTGCATAATTTGCAGAATCCTCTAGAGGGTGTGAACTATTGGAAGGTCATTTGCCAAGGTTTTAAGTGGTAAATCTGGGATTCAAACCCAGGACTTTCTGCTATCAGAGATCCTAGAACATTCCTCAATTCTCCCTCGTTGGTGGACTTCAGTCGTGTCTGACTCTTTGTGACCCTATGGACTATAGCCCTCCAGGCTTCTCTGTCCATGGGATTCTCCAGGCAGGAATACTGGAGTGGGTTGCTGTGCCCTTCTCCAGGGGATCTTCCCGACCCAGGGATCGAAACAAAGTCTCCCACACTGTAGGCAGATTCTTTACTGTCTGTGCCACCAGGGAGATCCCTGGCTGGAGTCCCCACTAAAGAGGTTTTGAAACCCTCATCTGAATCTTTCTACTTGCAGTCCTACCCAGTCCCTTTTATTCACCTTAGCCTGTGGACACAGAACTGGCTGGAAGATTGATGTTGCTTCTCCCTTCTGTTCTTCAGTGCTCTCAGAAAAGTGTCCAGATCTCTAATTTCTGGTCCCAGTGGTGGCTTGCTGTGTGCTTGACAAACAGAATGCAAACGTCTTCTAATGTGGACAAAGCTAAAACCTACTCATGGTTATCATGTTTATCACTGCCATTACTGAAAAAGACTACCCAGCCATCACCTGATTCCCCCCTCCCTGTTTTATTTTTGCCCATGCCACATGGCATGTGGGATCTTACTTCCCAGACCAGGGATTAAACCTGCATCCCCTGCAGTGGAAGCCTGGCACCTTAGCTGCCTGACCACCAGGGAAGTCCCCTGATTTCCATTTTGGATCTCAGTTTTGAGCCCTGCTAATGACCCCCACCCCAACTCTGTGAATCTGGTTGAGAGTGGGGTAGAGCTACTGAGGTGTGGAGGGGTCATTCATTCATTCATCCAGTCATTCAACCTTTCCTGCTTGAGCATGCCAAGTTTATTTCTGCCTCCAGGCCTTTGCAACTGCCTCTACTTGGAATGCTCTCTCCACAGATCCTCCCATGACTGACTTATTTTTCAGCAACCCACTTAAAAGTCACCTCTACAGAGCAGCCCTCTAGCCCTCGTGTTCCCCTCCTAGCCATTTCCCATCACGTCACCTTGCTTAATTAAAAAAATAAAAATAAAAATTATTTTATTTGGCTACACCGGGTCTTAGTTGTGGAACATGGGATCTAGTTCTCTCTGGCCAGGGATCGAACCCGGGCTCCCTGCATTGGGAGGGTGGAATCTTAGCCACTGGAACACCAGGGAAATTCCACCTTGCTTAATTTTTTTCATAACATTTCTTTCTGTCTAAAACTATTTCATTCACTTCTACATGAATGTTTGCTTCTACCCTTTAAATATTGGTCCCAAAAGGGCAGAAAATTTTATTTGTCCATGTACTGCTGTGTCCCCAGTGCCTATCACCGGGGTCTGCCATATGGCAGGTGCTCAAGAAATGTTTTTCAGATAACAACTCTTGTTCCATTTGCACAAACACGCATTGAGACGCCAACTCAGGAGTCCTATATGGGGCTCCATGCTGGTATCTCGGGGTCAGGGGAGGAATCACCCTGGCACTTTTTGCCCAGGACCCCATCCCTCAACCCTAGGCCGAAGGTGCTGGTGACGATGCTGTTGAAGGACCTGTCCTACCCGACTTCTATCCCTCCAAAGGGCTGACAGGGCTTTTGGGCAGTGGCTGTCGGTCCTCGCTGACCTCTATCCTTTTGCCCCTTTGCCTTCCAGAAAGATTTGCCCCTGCCCCGGAAAAGCAGCAGGTGAGCCCTGGGAGAGAGATGCGCGGGGCTGACGGCCCTTTTTCCAGCGCGGGTTGGGGCACCAGGCGGGCGCGCGGGCGGGGCCAGGCGCGCTGGTGCCCAGCAGCGCCCCCTCCTGGCGGGTGGCAGCCGCAGGCCTTTCCCCTCCCCCGCCCTCCCCTGCCCGCTGCGGCTCCAGCCTCCGCCCCGCGCGCTCGCTCCCCGCGCCGCCGCTGCCGCTGCCGCACCTGCCACCATGTCGCCGCCGCCGGGTCATGTCTGACTCTCTCTGGATCGCGCTTTCCAATTTCTCGATGCCCTCCTTCCCTGGCGGCAGTATGTTCCGCCGGACCAAGAGGTAGACCCCCGATCCCTCAGACCCTGACCCGGCCCTTCCCCCAAAGCCGCCCTCCTGCTGCTGCTGCAGGGCGGGGCCCGGGATGCTGCACCCGGTCCAGCTGCGCCAGAGGTGTCCGCGCTGAGCCTTCCTGCAGGCGTTGGGGCTAAATGGGGGGCAGTGTGGGCCGAGACTGGGGGGGGACTGCACGCTAGAAAGGACCGCCGCGGGGGGAGGGGGCTGCGCCTGGTGGGGGATTGCGGCGCCTTTGTCTGCTGTTGCTGCGGGCTCCAGCAGCCGGGGGGGTGGGGGGGCGAGAGTAGGGGAAGAAGGGGACGGTGGGGGGCTTAGCACCCTCAGAACAATAGCCCCAGCGTGGCGTCCCCCCACCCCCATGCCGCGTGCTCTGGCCGCGCAAATATGCTCAGTCACTGCTCTGGGCGGGGGGAGAAGGGAGTGGAGGGGCTGAAGGGTCCCTCTTTGGAAGCTGGGATCCTGAGGGGCAGAATGAAAGGGGGGGGCTTTTATTTTAGCCCAGCCGCCCCTCCCAAAGAACACAGGCTCATATGAAAAATAGTGACACACAGCGTCACGCAGGACATGATGTCACACACACATACACACACAACAGCCCTAGTGTCCCAGATACACCTGGGAGTCGCCGCGAGTTCCCAGACATACAGTGGCCATAGGTCAGAGGCATGCAGAGACACACGGGGACACTCCCAGAATCACACAGACAAGTAAGTCTGCAGGCACAGTGCAGCGTACACCCAGGAAGATGTCACTTATGTGGTGATACACACACACACACCGCCATGCCATCTGAGATGCACAGAGACACATATGTGGCAATGACATCTGTGCAACGTCACAATACACAATATCACCTAAGCATGTCCCATGCTGTGTCACACAGATGACAGAATGACCCAGAGTCGGAGACACACACAGTATCATGGTTCTCACACATTTTCATCTGTGTCACACACGGTGGCATACTCAGACGTGCCCGGTGTCACACACACATATAGATCATCTACATGATGTATCACACACTTATAGATGCCATACATGGACACACATGGTGAATATCACACTCGGACACAAGGACAGTGTCTCATACAGACTCAGACTGCTACACAAAAGTATAGACGCAGCAGAAATCATGCATGAGGTACGCTTTACAGCCCACAGTGGCGCATCTAGTCATGGAAAAGTGGCTAGACAGACTGTGTCAGACAGACACACAAAGCCACAGGCCATGTCACACAAGATAAACTCAAGGGCTGTCACACATGATGTCACACTCGAGTGGTCCCAATGCTGAACTCACACACCTGCTGCCACGCCTGGATCCACACAGCAAATGTCACGCAAAGACCCAGAGACACACAGACACGAGAATCTCCATTGGTATCACGTGGACATGACTATCACCCCATACATGGTCACACGTGATCCATCCACACCAGGAGGCTTGCACCAACACATCACATATGCATCCTCTCCCATGCACAGTCCTCCACTGCCGCCTCCTCTGAGCAGTCCTTTGGGGGCACATTCGAGCACCCACTTGGTTGGGAGACAGATGGGAGGGATCTGAGATGGGAAGGTGATGGGTCGAACCCTCGAACTCACTGGGCTACGGCCGGGTCCGGCTCCCTGCCTCGCCCTCCCCGCAGCTGCCGCACCAGTAACCGGAAAAGCCTCATCCTGACCAGCACCTCGCCCACGCTGCCGCGACCCCACTCCCCCCTGCCAGGACACCTGGGTAAGACAGGTGATGGGTTTGCCGCCCAGACTAGCGGAGGCGGGGCCATAGCAGGGGAGTGTGTCCATTCCACGGGAGGGGCGGTCCAGAGTCTGGACACAGAGGACCTGGATTGGACATGGGGCGGGGCCATCCTTGTGTGGGCTCGGCGGTTCCGCAGAGGGACGGGCATTTGTGGGCGGAGGCCCAGGAGGAGCTTGTTTGGAAAGGGGATGGGGCAGAAAGGAGGAGCCATCCTTAAGGGGCGGGGCCCCCCAGGAAAAGGCGGGATCGACCCGGGGAGGGGCGGGGCTGACTTGGTAGCCAAAACATTTTTGGGAGAGGGGCCACAGCTAAGGGAAGTGGGCCACTCATACACGGGTGAGATTAGACTAAGGAGGAGACAAGCTGCGGTTTGGGACGCGCTTTGAGGATCAGGAGGTCTGATGGGACTGCCGCCCGCGCCAGGCCTGAAGATTCCCCCTCTTTCTGCCACAGGTAGCAGCCCCCTGGACAGCCCCCGCAACTTCTCCCCCAACACCCCCGCCCATTTCTCCTTTGCCTCTTCCCGAAGGTGAGTCCCTCTCCCCAGGGTCCCAGAACCCTGGCCCACCCTCCCCCGCCACCGTCTGGGCCACCATCTGTTCCCCTCATCACTGCATCTGAGTCAGAGCCTGAGGGACAGGCAGAGTGCCCCCGAAGTCCTGGCGGGAACAGGCGCCCAGCATTAGGGGCGGGACCACAAGAAGGCGGGGCCAGTCGCCTGTTCAGAATGGGGAAGGGGCGGGGCTCCCTTTGCCGCGGAGCGAAAGCGCTTGCGCTATGGTCCCCGGGTCTTAGTCTCCCAAGCCTCGCTCTCCAGGCCAGGCGTTCCCATAGCAACAGGACAGGGTAGCAGGGATGAAGTGCGCAAGCTCAGACTGCTTGCTACCCATCGAACGACTAGGTCCATGACGTGGGGGAGGGCGCCTAGGGCTATTTCCCCCGAAGGCCCAAGAGGAGGAATCTGAGATTTCCCTCCGGAGGTCCTGTGGGTTTCTGGAGTGTCCCTGAGATGAATTTTCTGAGGAGCTTTGCCAAAACTGGGGGAGGAAGAGAGAATATTTGATTTTGAGGGGGAAACGTCTAGGATTCACCGGGGTGTTTTGCGGATCTCTTTTTTCATCGAAGTTTATTCATTCTAAAAACGTCTGAACAGTTACTGTGTTCTGGGAGTTGGGGTATGGGGTGAACCGCGTCCCTTCTGTAGCCTCGGAGTTGAGTTTGGGCAGGCAACACAGATCACTGCAGAGGCTGGTGACAGTTGTGGTGTGGGAGTCACAGGAGACTGTGGGGACAGAGGATGGCTCCTTTGGGAGGATGGGGACTTCCCCTTGACCATGGAATTCAGCTGAGGGCAATGGGGAGTCAGAAAAGGGTTCTACTATTGGACCGGATGTGGTCACCTGCATGGAGGGTGAGCTGAGCAAGGACACTGTCTGAGGAGAGGAGTCCAGTTCATGGGAGTGTGTGTCCCTGTGAAGCTGCAATCTGTGTGCTGGTGTGGATGTGTGTGTGTTTGTGAGGTCATGAATACGTGAGGCAGCCCACGCCTGCACATGGATCCATGGGTGTGAGAGTGAACGTGTGTGACTGTGTACCGGTAGGGTTGTAAACGTGTGTGTGAATAGCTGAGGAAACATATACCTCCATGCGTGACTCCATGTGAATGTGTAATTTGTGTGGGAGTGTGAATGAGTGTGTAGCTCCGTGAGAATTTGAATGTGTGACTGAGTGCGTGAGGGTGTCTTCGATGTGTGTCATGTTAATGTGACAGACTAGAGTGTGTGGGGGAGTGTGTCTGTATATGTCAGAGTGTGAGTACCAGGTCCCCGTGTTTGCGTCTTGGTGAGTGTACGTCTCATTTTCCATGTGACTGTGTGTGTGTTAGCCTGGAAACATGTGATATCTGGGTCCACAAAGGGGACAGTGAGGGGCTGCCCTGGTGGCTCAGATGGTTAAAGATCTGCCTGCAATGCAGGAGACCCAGATTCAATCGCTGGGTCTGGAAGATCCTCTGGAGAAGAGAATGGCAACCCACTCCAGTATTCTTGCCCAGAGACTCCCATGGACAGAGGAGCCTGGTGGGCTACAGCCCATGGGGCTGCAAAGAGTTGAACATGACTGAAGCGACTTAGTGCACACACACACACATACACAAGCTAGTAAATGCCTGAAGAGTCACGTGGTGTGAATGTGTGTGACTTTCAGTGTGAACTCAGCCATACTAGTAACAGGGTTGGATGTGGCCATAGGAGTGATTGTGTCTATGGGATCCCATGTCACAGTGTGTACGTGCTTATGAGGAAGGGAACTTTCTTCTCTGAAAAGACTCAAGTGATCTTCCTCTGAGAATTTTCTCAGAGGGAATCCTCTAGGGGTCATCTTTTGGGGTCCCTCTGGGATGATTTCCTAGAGTGGACTTTTTACTTTGGGGGCTTGTTTGGCTTGAGGATGAGGGTCATGGGAAGGAGCAGAGGAGACTGATCTTTGCTCCAGGTCCTGGGTGCCTGGCTGGTAGATTTCTTCTTTACCTCCCTAACCCTGAGGGCCTTCAGGGATCTCAGAGCATAGATGTATCCTCCCACCCACCCCCACCCTGGCCATGGTCAGAGGCTTCTCTCACACCCTGAGGAGTGGGGGGACTGATGGGGCCTGGCAGCCTCTGAGCAGGTTGGCTGGGTTCCAGGGCGGACGGACGCCGTTGGTCTCTGGCTTCACTCCCTTCGTCTGGCTATGGCACCAACACACCCAGCTCCACTGTCTCGGTGAGTGTGGCAGGCGGGGCCGGTGGGTGGGAGCTGCAGGGGGCCTACGGGACTGGCTTCAGTAAGAGCTTTGGGTTTCTCTAGTTCTCCAAAGGTGTCACATGTCCATCTCTTCATGTTCCAAGTCTCTTCCAAGGTCCTTTTCTCCACCTTCAATATATCGTTTTGGGGATCCTACTCACCGTGGACTCAGCTTACAGATAAATGACATTAAGGCTCATGTGTTAAGCCAAGTGTCTGCAGCTGGCTAGGGCCAGGCCACCTCCTTCACCTGGAACGATTTGCTCACCCACCGCAATACCCAAAGTCTTTCTCTCCGTCTGCCTCCTTTTAGATCTGTCTCTCTGGTTCGCTTGTCCATACATTGATATGATGCTCAGCAGACATTTATCACATGACTTTCATGTGGCAGGTGGGGCTCTACAAGCTGGACCAGGGCCCAAGGATTCACAGACCCCTCATAGGAGGAGTCAGATACATAAGAAGGCATTGACCACTCGGGATGCTGGAGTGGTCAGAGCTGTGATGAGGGGAGCATAAGGCAAGGTGATGAGAGCAGAGGGGAGGCACCTGACCAAGCTGGAGGGAGGGTCAAGGAAGGTTTCCTGGAAGAGGTGGCGTTGAAGCCAAGAAAAAGGATCAGCAGATGTTTGGCAGATGGAAGAAGGGAGGGAAGAGTGTTCCAGGAAGGGGGAACAGCATGTGCAAACTCTTAGCAGCAACAGAGAACTTCACACATTGGGAAAGTTGAAAATAGCCTGTGTGGCTGGAGCTTTGGGTTGGAAGTGGCAGAATGGAGGTGACGCAGGCAGCAACACTCACTCTGTGGCTTCTTGGCCAGGGTGGCAAGGTGGATTTTATTCTAAATGTGGTGGGAAGCCAGAGGAAGGTTTTTTGTCTTATATTAAATTAAAATTTTAGTCTGAACTATTAATATTTGAAATTATGATTCTGAATGTCAAATATTGGGCTTCCCCGGTGGCTCAGCAATAAAGAATCTGCCTGCAATGTTGGAGATGCAGGTTCTATCCCGGGGTCAGGAAGATCCCCTGGAGGAGGGCACAGCAACCCACTCCACTATTCTTGTCTGGAGAATCCCAAGGGCAGAGGAGCCAGACGGGCTACAGTCCATGGGGTCACAAAGAGTCAGATACGACTGAAGTGACCTAGCACACAGGCATGCACATCATAGATTACGTGCACTGAGAAGATTAATAGGTAATGATGGGATGGGGAGTTTTAAGCAGGAAAGTGAGTGATGTCATGTGGAAGAAGATCATATTCTGCCAGCAGAATCAGGTGGCTGTCCTTGTGTTTCTCCACTGATGTCTGGGTCTGTGGTTGCCCCAACTGCATGCCATGCCCGGACCAGGGACTAAGCAGAACCAAGTTCCTGCTCTGAAGGAGCAGAGAGTAATAACAAATAAGTCATAAGATGTACGGTAGTAAGTCAGGAGACAAGAAGTCAGCAAGAAACGAGTTGGGGGAAGGAGAGAGAATGATGGGTGTGGTCAGAGGAGGATGCCTAAAATGTGACTTTAAAGCGAAGACTTGGAGGAGTGATCCGTAGTAGATGTGTGAGAGACAGAGGGAAGAGTCAGTGCAAAGGCCCCGAAGCAAGAGTGTGCTTGGCTTGTTCAAAGACCAGCAAGGAGGCCCGTGCAGCTGCAGGTGGGGGGTGGGGGGAGAGTGGGAGGAGGCGATGGCAGGAAGACAGGGTTAGATCTTGCGAGACCTTGTGGGCTATGGAGAGGACTTAGGCATTCACCAGGAGTAAGGTGGGAGACGTGGAGCGTTCTGAACAGAGGAGGCGTATGTGACTTGACTTGGGTTTTCACAGGCTCTCTCGGGCCACACTCATGTCTGTGTTCCCGTAATCATCTGTGTCCCTGCTCCCCTGTGTGCCGCCAGGAATCCCAAGCTGAGCCTTGGGATCCAAGGATCACAAGCCAGGTCCAGATTCTGGCCTTGCTCAGTGGCCCGCCAGCCGCGGGAGTCCCAGGCCAGGGTCCCGAGCTGTGGGGGGACCGTGGTGACCTGACCCCGGCCCTGCCCCTCCCCCCAGTCTTCCTGCTCCTCCCAGGAGCGTCTGCACCAGCTGCCCTACCAGCCCACCGTGGATGAGCTCCACTTCCTCTCCAAACACTTCGGCAGCACCGAGAGCATCACAGACGAGGATGGCGGCCGCCGCTCCCCTGCCGTGCGGCCCCGCTCGCGGAGCCTCAGGTGGGTCTGCCTCCCCCTGCCTGAACAGCCGGGTGGGAATGGGGGCTGGTGCCCTGCGAGACGCTCGTCTGCAGTTTGGGAAGGAAGGGGCTGGACGCGATGGGCTTCTCTCTCCGCAGTCCCGGGCGATCCCCCTCCTCCTACGACAACGAAATCGTGATGATGAACCATGTCTACAAGGAGAGGTTCCCGAAGGTGAGGCGGGGCCGGGGGCGGCCGCAGGGAAGCGGGGCGTCCGGAGCCCTCGCTCACCTTAGCTCCGCGCGCCCCCTGGTGGCCGGCGCCGCGGCGTGCAGGCTCTTGGCAGAAATAACCTCCGGGCCGAGCCCCGCGCGGGCATCCCCGCCTTGCCTCCCTCCCTCCCGCAGGCCACCGCGCAGATGGAAGAGAAGCTGCGCGACTTCGCCCGCGCCTACGAACCTGACAGCGTGCTGCCGCTGGCCGACGGCGTTCTCAGCTTCATCCACCACCAGATCATCGAGCTGGCTCGAGACTGCCTGACCAAGTCCCGCGACGGCCTCATTACCACCGTCTACTTCTACGAACTGCAGGAAAACCTGGAGAAGCTGCTGCAGGACGTGAGTGCCCCGAGGGGCCAGCCCCACCTCGGGCTCTGAACCCCCAAATCTGGCCCAATGTCCCTATCCTTTCCTTCACGCCACATCCATTCAGGGGGCGCCTAACATGTGCCAAGTGGCTGGTGTGGAGCCGAGGACTGAAGAGTGGAGGAGAAAGACTAGATCTCCACTCTAGATCTGATGGAGGAAGTAGGAATTTTTGTTTTTTTTCCTCACAAAATGCGCCTTTTGCCTTTATCAAAATCACTATATTGTTATACCAAGATTTTCACAATATCACATGGTGATATTGACAGTACTATTAATAATTTAAGTTTCTTGAAACTTCTCTGGCGGTCCAGTGGTTAAGACTTTGCTTCCAATGCAGGGGACACAGGTTCGATCCCTGGTCGGGGAATTAAGGTCTCACAGGCAGCGTGGCTCGGCCAAACAAAGTTTCTTTCATTTTTTTTCACTGTTTTAATTAATTTGTATTGGAGTATAGTTGATTTACAATGTTGTGTTAGTTTCAGGTGTACAACAAGTTGAATCTGTTATGCATATACATATATACACTCTTAGATTCGTTTCCCATATAGGTCATTGCAGAGTATTGAGTAGAGTTAGAGTTCCCTGTGCTATACAGTAGGGCCTTATTAGTTATCTGTTTTATATATGGGGTTTCCCTGGTGGCACTAGTGATAAAGAACCTGCTTGCCAATGCAGCAGACCTAAGAGACTCGAGTTCTATCCCTGGGTTGGGAGGATCCCGTGGAGAAGGGCATGGCAACCCATTCCAATGTTCTTGGTTGGGGCATCCCATGGACAGAGGGTCCTGGTGGGCTACGGTTCACAGGGTTGCAGAGAGTTGGATACGACTGAAGTGACTTAGAATACAGAAAGCACGTCAGTACCAGTCTCCCAACTTATCCCTACCCCACCCCCAGGAAGCAGGAATTTAACTTTGCTCACCTCTGTTAGGCCTTTACTCAAATGCTGCGTCCTTGGATAACATTAGGACTGAGAGTAGGATGAAGCAGGTGATTTTGTTTTCCCCTTTAGAATATTAATGACTGAACAAATTGAAAACAAAATATGTTAAAACTTAATGTTGTTTAAATATTTTATAATCAAACCAAAGTTTTCTATAATTTTACTTACCTGATTTTAATGGAAACAAACTAATCAATAGTATTTTTATTAAAACCATTAATCATTTGAAAAACATAAAAACACGTAAAGATTGCCCCACTTTTTCTTTTTTTTTTTTTTGGCTGTACCACACAACTTGAGAGATCTTAGTTCCCCAACCAGGGATTGAACCTGGGCCCACCGGGGAAATCCCTACCCTTTTTCTTTTGATTCAGTTTCCAGTATGGCATGCCTTAGGCCTCTGGGATCCTGTCCTTGTTTAAATTTTACTGAGACTTCCCTGGCAGTCCAGTGGTTTGAACTTGCCACTTTCACTGCTGGAACCCAGAGCTGGGTTAAATCTCTGGTTGGGAAACTAAGACCATACGTAGTATTGACTTTGATGGGCATGATAGATAAATTAATATATGGCCTGTTCGATAGAAAACAAGAACATGAGAGCAGAGTATGGCGATTGAGGGTCCAACAGTAGGTAGGGTGCAATTTTGAATTGGAAGGGGTCAGGGCAGGCCTCCATGAGGAGCTGATAACTGAGCAGAGACTTAAAAGAGGAGAAGGAGGGAGCCATGGAGAGATCCGAGGAGAGAGGATGCTAGGCAGAGGGATTTTTAACTTGGCCTGGATTGTAGAATTGCTTTGAAGATCGAATGACTGAACATTTTAGGACCATGTTTGCTATAATAACAATAATGATGATTTTTACCATGTGGCCTGAGTTTTCTCGCCTGTAAAATGGGACAATAGCAGCAGTATTGTCCTTTCCTGTGGGGGTGGAAGAGAAGCATGGCCAGGAAAAGCACCTGTAAACCCCACCCCTACTATGCCCCACATCCCAGGCCTACGAACGTTCCGAGAGCTTAGAGGTGGCCTTCGTCACTCAGCTGGTGAAGAAGCTGCTTATTATCATCTCACGTCCAGCCAGGCTGCTGGAATGCCTGGTGAGGGGGCTGGGCAGGGCAGGGGAGGAGGTGCGGGGGTGGGGGGCTGGCTAGGGCCCCTTGGAGGTCACCCTGAACGCACCCTGCCTTGCCTTAGGAATTCAACCCCGAGGAGTTCTACCACTTGCTGGAGGCGGCTGAGGGCCATGCTAAGGAGGGTCACCTTGTCAAGACAGACATCCCCCGATACATCATCCGCCAGCTGGGCCTCACCCGTGACCCCTTTCCAGGTGCTGACTAGTGGGTGCTGGGGCCTCTGGGTGAGCCGACTGGGACCCAGGCCTTGACTCACGCCCATTCCCTTCCTAGACGTGGTGCACCTGGAAGAACAAGACAGTGGTGGCTCTAACACGCCTGAGCAGGACGACCTTTCTGAGGTAAGGCTTGGCGGCCAGTGGACAGCGTTCTGGTCTGGCCCTACTGGTCGGGGCTTACCTCCTGGCCCTTTGTCCTCAGGCTGAGCGAATCTCTTGGTCCCCGCTTTGAGCCTCAGTTTCCCCATCTGTAAAATGGGTTAATAATAGCTCTTCCTCCACAGGCATTTTTCTTTTCATGATTAAATACACATAACATAAAACACACATTTAAACAAGTTTTAAATGAACAATTCATTGTTATTTACTGCATTGTGAGGCCATTTCCACCATCTAGCTCCTAAATATTTTCATCATACCAAAAGGAAACCTGTACCCATTAAGCAGTTTCTCTCCATCCCCTCCCTCCCCCACAGCCCCTGGCAACCACTGATCTGCTTTCCAGATCTTTCTGTCTCTATGGATTTGCTGGGTCTGGATATTTCATATAAATGGAATTATTCACTCTGTGGCCTTTGGTGCCTGGCATAATGTTTTCAAGGCTTATCCATGCTAGAGCATCAATCAGTGCTTCATTGCTTTTTGTGGCTGAATAATATATGCCATGTTTTGTTTATCCATTGTTCATTGATGGACCTTTAGGCTGTTCATTTCTTTTAGCTATTGTGTGAACAGTGCTGCTATGAATAGTTGTGTACAAGTATTTGTTTGAACAACTGTCTCAGTTCTTTTAGGTACATACCTAGGAGTGGAATTTCTGGGTCACATGGTAACTCTATATTTAATTTCTTGAAGAAATCTGTACGGACTTTTGAATGGGTTGAGTGTCTCTCTGTGTTAACAACTCAGTGTAGTAAAAATTACTTAATTCCACCCATAGGCCAACCACACTTTGATAGGTGTTCCACATGTCTGGGGGAGGTTACCCACCATAACGGCCATACCTGTGTTTTCTCTGAGCTGCCCTGTGTTTTCAAAAGTGTGAAACAAAATATAGAAATCAGAAGATTGAAGTTAAAATCTGGGTTTGTGCCCTTTTAAAAAGAATCAGAAGTTCTAACAACACTGGGATGGAACCAGCTGACTTTGAATGGGGGCTGGCCTATGTAACCCTATGGGGTTACCTACACCCCAGCCACCCATGACTCTCACCTGGCCTGCCTGGTTCCTGAGAGCATTTGGGTTTGTGTCCTTTACTTCAGATCATGTCTATGAATTCACATACACACACACACACATCTGTCCTGTATTTTAAAAAATCTCATTATACCATTATATGCCATTTAATTTTTTGAATAGGTAATGGAATGACATCACTCAAAAGTCTAAAACTCTAAAAAGGTATTTATTTTTCATTGTTGTTTGTAGGATCCTTTGTAATTCCATTCAATCAAACTTGTTAATTGAGTGATTCAAATCTTCCTTCTTCCTATTCATTTTTCTTTTTTTGCCAGATTGATTTGATAGTTTCTGAGAGAGATGTGTTAAGTTTATTTTGAGTAATTTCTCTTTGTAGTTCTGCTAACGTTTCTGTCAAACTTTTTTGGGCTACCTTCTAAAGAACATAGAAGTTCAATATTTTTAAACCTCATAGATCTTTTTGTGAACTGTTACTGTAATAAATCTCTTATCCCTATGAAAAATAAAAATTATTTTCAAAAACGGTATACAGTGAAAAATCTTATATCCACTTTTGTCCCCCATACCCATATGACCTCAAATATGATTATATTTTGCCCCTCTTTTTACATAAAATCATACAATACATATTGCTCCTTGTTTTTCTCTGCCATTTAATAAAATACTTTGTGGAACTTTCCGAATAAGTGTACAGAACTATTTTTCATTAAAAAAGAAAAAAAAACAAACAAACAGTGGTAAAAGACTTCCCTGGCAGTCCAGTGGTTAAGACTCTGTGCTTCCACTGCAGGGAGCACGGGTTCAATCCCTGCTTCAGGAACTAAGATCCTGTGTGCCACACGTTATGGCCAAAACCAAACACCAACAAAATAGTAATACAATCAATATTCCTTTATATTATATCCCCTCATATTTTATTTAACCAGTTTCCTATGTATGGATTATTTCCAACCTTTCAATGAGTAAGAAAATATGTGTCTGTCATTTTTTTTTACAAAAGTTTATTCTTAAATGTACAATAGCTTCCAAGACAACACTTCATTCTAGCTATCGGTGGCAATAGATATCATGGCAGGGAATCCAGGTGTTTAAACAGGAATGGAACTAAGGGTCATCGTTGCCTCAGGCACAAGGAACAGCTTACTTTTTGCTAGATTTCTTAGTTCCACCCGTGGCCAGGGGGCCTCTCCTCGAGGCCTTTGCTTTTAGCTCCTCAAGTTTCTTCTGCTCCTCCTTCTGCTTCTGCCTGAATGCTCTATCTTCCTCAGCCATCTCCTTGGCTTGCTTATTGGGCTGCTTTAGGGGCTGCTTCTTGCTGCTTTTGCGGCCTGACATGGCACCTGCCGCCCGTTCCCCAGACCCTGCCACCAGAAGCGGAGCTCCCCATTCCAGCCCCTGCACTTCTGTGCATCATTTCTAACATGTGAAAGCATATCTATAGCATGAATTCAAAAGTGTAAAAATACTTTTTTAAAGTGAAAATTGCTGGATTAAAGGAAGCATGCATTTGTAATTCTGATATACACTCAGTACCTTTAATGGAGACTGTACCAATTTACACTCCCAATAACAAGGTATAGAAGTATCTGTTTCTAAAAAAAAAAAAAAAAAAAAGTATCTGTTTCTTCACAGTTTTGCCCACAGAATATGCCAGGCTTTTGGATTTTTTTTTCTGCCAATCTACTGTGTGAAAAATGGTATCTTGGAGTAGTTTTAGCTTGCCTATCTGTCATTATTTGTGATGTTCAACATTTTTTTCACATGGTTAACAGCTCTAAGTCTAGTTTACATGCGTATTTTTTCTCTTCAGTTGTTAATGTTATTGTTGATTTCTGGGAACTCTTTATATATTAGGAGGATTAGCCATTTTGTAGGTTTCTTTCCTAATGAAGAGAAGTTTGTTAGATGACTTCACTGTCAGTCAGTCTTGGGTTTAAGTTCTGACTTTGTTAACTCCCTCACTGTGGCACTTGGGTGAAGGACTCATTCACTGACTTTGTGCCTCAGTTTCCCCATGTGTTAAGTGGAATACCAAGAGTCTCAGTCTCATGATGATTATGATGATGATGATGATGCCGTGGTCTCCATCTTTCCTCCGCAGGGCCGCAGCACCAAGGCTAAGAAACCACCTGGAGAGAATGACTTTGAGACCATAAAGCTCATAAGCAATGGTGCCTACGGGTGAGCCACCCGGGGCTCTGGCGGGGGGAGGGTGGCGGAGGCCGGGTGTCTCGGAGGTGACGGCCGGTCCTCGCTCTCTCCCCCTGCAGCGCCGTCTACCTGGTGCGGCACCGGGAAACAAGGCAGCGCTTCGCGATGAAGAAGATCAACAAGCAGAACCTGATCCTGCGCAACCAAATCCAGCAGGCCTTCGTGGAGCGCGACATCCTCACGTTTGCCGAGAACCCCTTTGTGGTCGGGATGTTCTGCTCCTTCGAGACCCGGCGCCACCTCTGCATGGTCATGGAATATGTGGAAGGTGTGGGTGCCTGCAGGGCTGTGGGGAGGATGAGGGGATGGCCGCTAGGGGTGGCCTGCCAGAACCCCAGTCACCGTGTTGACTATCCACCTGTGTGTTTAGTTTATCCACCCATTTATTCACCCAGTCATTGTTCAAACATTCCATATGTTTATTTATTTATTTATTTATTTTGTTAAGGGGGAATGACGGGCTTCCAAGTTGGGGTGCAGAGAGGGGCAACAAGACCCTCCAACCTAGTTATACGGGGGTGGGGGTATAAAAAGGGAGTGGATGGAGGGAGGGAAATGAAGAAAAGCAGATCTTATTAGAGTGGAGAGTGCTGGGAGGAGAGATGGTTGGTGAAGGACAAAGAGGCTGGAATAGGGAGGTTTAGGAAAGTGAAAAGAAAGTAAAGCAGATAAGGACATGAAGGAAGACTTAGGAAGAGTTAGGAAGGACACAGTAGTGCGGGAGTGTATGCTGGGAGGGTTAGGTTTTCAAGCAGAAGAAAATGTAGAAAGAAAGAGAGGATAAGGGATACTGGGCCTGGAGACGGGTTTGCAAGAAGAGGCGGTGGGGGCGGAACGCAAGGGCGAGACGGTAGGTTTAGAAGAGGAAGGAAGGGACACCAGGGGTCCCCAAGCACCCTACAGTTCCCACTAACAACCAGGTACCCTTAGCAACCCGGACAGCAGTATTCTAAGTCCCTAGTAACAAGGGTCCTTAGCAACTAAGGTGCGAGACACACGCTATCATTTGTAACTTCGGGGACGTGGCAAACGGACCCTTAAAACCTCGCGACCCAGAAACCCACCAATCTAGCAATATGTATCACAACGGCTCCCTGAACCGCATTCCCCTGCATGCAGCCCGCATCTCCTGCCCCACCACTCCCGCCCTCGGGCCCCGGGGCCTGCAGCCCTCAGCCAGACCCCGGCACGGCCCGACCCTCCCACCAGGGCCCCCGACTCACGATCCAGATCGGCATGGGCGCGGGGCGGGGGCCCTCGGGCATTTCATCTGTTTATTTCTACCCAGTCACTACTGATTTATCTGTTTTCTTTTTTAAAGTTTATTATTTGTGGCTGCCCTGCTTCTTCATTGCTGAGTGTGGGCTTTCTCTAGTTGCAGCAAGCAGGGACTACGCTCTAGTTGCAGTGCATGGGCTTCTCATGGGGGTGGCTTCTCTTGTTGTGGGATACAGAATCTAGAGTGCTTAGGCTCAGTAGTTATGGCACACCAGGTTAGTTGCTCTGCAGAATGTGGGATCTTCCCTGACCAGGGATCAAACCTGCATCCCCTATATTGGCAGGCAAATTTTTAACCACTGGACCACCAGGGAAGCCCGATTTATCTGTTTTAATTTCTCTCAGTATGGGTACATCCATTCCATTATCCATCCATCTATCCACCTTCCTTTCATCTGTTCATTTGCTAATCCTTCCATTTTTCTATCCATATATCTACATGCCATCTCTCCATCTATCCATCCGATTACCCATCTATTTGTCCATCCATGTATCTGTTTATCCATTACCTCTTTATTTATTTTATTCAAGTATAGTTGATTTACAACATTATATTACATTTATTTTTAAAGATTTATCAACTGTTTTACTTTGCTGGGTCTTCATTGCTGTGGGCTTTCTCTGGTTGGGGCAAGTGGGGACTACTCTTCATTGCAATGCTTTGGCTCCTCATTGCAGTACCTCTTCTCTGGAGCGTGGGCTGTAGGCACTAGGGTTTCAGTTGTGGCATTTGGGCTTCAGTAGTTTCAGCTTGAGGTCTCTAGAGTGCTGACTCAGTAGTTATGGAACACCAGCTTAGTTGCCCCATGGCATGTGGGATTTTCCCAGACCAGGGATTGAACCCATGTCCCCTGCATTGGCAGGCAGACTTCTAACCACTGAACCACCAGGAAGCCCCCATATCTATTTAAAAAAGTAATACACTTCATTTTTTAAGGCAGTTTTGGGTTTATAGAAAAACTGACTGGAAAGTTCAGAGAGTCCCCAGGTATTCACTCCCCTCCTGCTGTTTTCTCTGTTACTTATATCTTGTATTAGTGTGATACATTGATCACAACTGACAAATACTGTACATTTTTATTAACTACATTATATTAGCATTCACTATATTGTACATCTGTTTTCCATCCATCCATCTTTCTCTATATCTAGGCATTCATTCATCCATCTGTTTATTCACCTACCTACTTAACATCCATCTATCCACCAATTTCTATTTACCTATTTATTAATCTGTCATCCATCCGTCCCTCTTTCCATCCATTTACTACTCTTATTTGTATTCATTCATCCAAACCTCCACTCTAGCAGCTATCTCATTTTATCTAGTTAGCAGTCTAACTCCATCTACTTATTCACAATTAATCCATCATTTCATCCATCCCTTTACCATCCATCCAATCATCCAATCACCAATATATATGTTTTTCATCTGTTTATCTAACCATCCCAAATATTAATCCATCCATCTTCCAAACACAGAAGTACTAGGTTATACACATGATCTCACAAGGCTACAGCTGTGCCACCTCCAAGTCTTAACTGACCATTAAGTCACTCAACAGATATCCCGTCATCATCTCCTTCATGTTACATGCTTTGCTGGTGACACAGTGGAAACCTGGACGGACACAACTTTCCCTCATGGAGGGAATAGACATACAATAAAACATACAATAAAACTGTATAGACATGCAATAAACAAGAAAAATAAGCTAAAAGAGAAAAAGTTGTTTCATATAGTGAGAATGGCAACAAGGGACATAGAGCTCAATGAGGCCATGGACACTCTGTTTTCCGCATAATGTGTGTAGGGATTATCTGGGGTTATGGCCAGATTCAAATTTCTGGGCCCACTCTCAGAAAGTCTGATTAATCAGTTTCTGACACTGAGATAAATCTAGCTTCAGGGAAAATTAGGAAAGAGAGAATTTATCAACTTGTGGTTTAAAAAAATGTCAACTTCAGGAATGGCTTTATCTAGGTGCTCAAATTATGTCATTAGTAATCTCTCCATCTCTTGGGTCTATTCTCCCATGTGTGGACTTCCCACTAAACAGGGTTTGATAGGGAATTCCCTGGTCATCCATGGTTAGGACTCCATACTTCTACTGCAAGCGGCATGGGCTCTGTTCCTGCTGTGGGAACTAAGATCTCACAAGCCACATGGCATGGCCAAAAATAAATAAAATGGAACAGGCCTTGATATAGTGAGGTTACCATCCAACAGATCCCAGTTTACATCCTATGAGCTTAGCAATCTTTGTGAAAAAAGAAGGAAAAGTCATTGACCGAACTTGGGTTACATGCTGACCCAGCAGTTAAACCTGGAAGGAAATCTGACCCTTGTGAGAAAAAGGAGAAATGGAAGCTGAGGGAGACTAAAATATGAATGCTGCTTACAGTAAATCTGGTGGGGGAAAGTAATTTATATTTTAAAACCTCAGACCCTCAAGGTTCAGACTCCAAACCAGGGTCCATTCTTCCAGATTCAGTTCATAAGCAGGCAGCCTCAGTCCCTACCAAACTTTACCTCCACCATCAACTCCCTGCCTGACCCAACCTCTCTCTAGGGTTGGGTGTAAATCAATCCCTTCCTGTGTAAAATCAACTGATTATGCTGACTTTGGAGGATGGCTAAGAGGACAAGGGAAGCCTGGCAGAGGGCACGCCCAGCATAAGCTGGGGAGAGGGAGGCCCCTCTCTGGGCCTCAGTTTTCCTTAGCTGTAAATTGGGGGCCATGTGAGATGAGAACTTGGTGCTATGCTGCCTGCTGAGTGCTCACCTCTGGGCCAGGGTTGCCTCCCTCTTCACATGCATCTATTCCTTCACCCCCAGGGGGGGACTGCGCCACCCTGCTGAAGAACATTGGGGCACTGCCTGTGGAGATGGCCCGCATGTACTTTGCTGAGACAGTGCTGGCGCTGGAGTACTTGCATAACTACGGCATCGTGCACCGCGACCTCAAGCCTGACAAGTGAGCCTTGACCTTTGCCATCACTCCTTCCCTGTCCCTTGGGGGTCGGGGGAGCCCTGGCACAGAAGGGCCAGGAGTGAGGAGGACGGTCCTCACCTCTAAGACCCCAGTTTGATTCTGCAGCCTCCTTATCACCTCCATGGGGCACATCAAACTCACGGATTTTGGCCTCTCCAAGATGGGGCTCATGAGCCTCACCACCAACCTCTATGAAGGCCACATCGAGAAGGATGCCCGGGAGTTCCTGGACAAACAGGTGTGTGTGCGGGAGTGGGGGTCTCCACGGGTGGAGTGACCCAGCAAGACTGTGTGGGCCCCGGGGCCTGGCATGGAGGGGCGCTGCTCCCCCAGGAGGCCCCTCCTGTGGCCAGGGCATGGGCTGACCACCTGCCCCCAGGTGTGTGGGACCCCAGAGTACATCGCACCCGAGGTCATCCTGCGTCAGGGATACGGCAAGCCGGTGGACTGGTGGGCCATGGGCATCATTCTCTACGAGTTCCTGGTGGGCTGTGTGCCCTTCTTTGGAGACACTCCCGAAGAGCTCTTTGGACAGGTCATCAGTGGTGCGTGCCTCCGCGGTGGGCAGGCAGGGGGCACGGAAACGAGGGAGGGCCCAAGGCCTCATGGACCTGAAGGCGAACCCCACCCCACACCTTGCTCTGCAGATGACATCCTGTGGCCCGAAGGGGAGGAGGCCCTGCCCACGGATGCGCAGCACCTGATCTCTAGCCTCCTGCAGACTAATCCCTTGATCCGTCTAGGTGCAGGTAGGGGGTCTGCTGTGGAGAGAATATGAGCTGAGGCAGGCGTGGGTGGGTAGTGGTGTCTGTTGTCCGGAGCAGGGCTTCCAGCTCTGTGTCCCTGGGCGGGAAAATGGATAAGCTGGGCTGCTGGGCTACTGGGCTAGCCATAAGTGTCAGCTGTGCAGTCGTGTCCGACTCTTTGCGACCCCATGGACTGTAGCCCATCAGGCTCCTCTGTTCATGAATTCTCCAGGCAAGAATACTAGAGTGGGCAGCCATGCCCTTCTCCAGGAGATCTTCCCGATTCAGGGATTGAACCTGGGTCTCTTGCATTGCAGGCAGATTCTTTACAGTCTGAGTCACCAGTGAAGCCTGGGCTAGCCATAGCTGTCGCTTAAATTCCTTCCCTGATCGAGCCCACTCTTTCCTCCCCAGGCGGTGCCTTTGAGGTGAAACAGCACAGTTTCTTTCGAGACCTGGATTGGACAGGATTGCTGAGGCAGAAGGCCGAGTTCATCCCCCATCTGGAGTCCGAAGATGACACCAGCTACTTCGACAGTGAGCAGGGACAGCGGGTGGAATCCTTTGAGGGCACCCTTGGGTATGGCCTGGGCTGGAACCCAGTTGGGTAGGAGACTAGCCGGCTAGAACAGAGAAGAGGGCTGAGGTCGTCCCGGGGGCGTGGCTTGACAGAGGGGCGGGGCTCAGAGAAGAAAGGAGGTTGGGGTAGGGGTGGAGCTGGACCAGAGTAAATTCTAAAATTGGCAGTGAACCTGGATTACGAGGCGGTGCTAGGACCCAGAACTAGGCTGGCGCTGGACTGGCGGAGGCGGAGCCAGGGTGGAGAGCACCATAGGTGGAGTCTGGGGGTGTGGCTTTATGGAGGCGGGGCTACATGTAGCCTTGGAGAAAGTGGGACTGGGACTCAGCGTGGGGGCGGGGTCTGAATCAGTTACTAGTAAGGAGAAGGAGCGTGCGTGGCCAGGCTTTTAGGACCTAGACCTGACTTTCGCGGGGGTGTGATCTGAGGAGTGGACGTGCCCGCGGTCACTGTCCACACCTCCACCCCAGCCCGCTCAGACAGGTATCACCACGTGAACTCCTACGACGAGGACGACACCACGGAGGAAGAGCCTGTGGAGATCCGTCAGTTCTCCTCCTGCTCCCCGCGCTTCAGCAAGGTGGGCCAAATTGGGGGGTAGCGGTGGGGCGAGTCCGGGGGAGGGGGGCAGGTGTTGAGATAGGGAATGGAGGTGGGCTTGAAGTGGGCAGGGGCTCAGGAGGCTGTGGGGAGCAGGCACACAGACCTAAGGTCTCAGACTAGAGAATTTACTGAGGGAGTGAGATCAGAGTGACTAGGCTAGTGGCAGAGGGGGTGGGGTGGGGGGAAGCAGCATAGTCTTGGAAGTGGCCTTTGGCCTTGAAGTCAGTGAAGGCGCTCAATCGTGTCCCACTCTCTGCGACCCCATGGACTGTAGCCTTCCAGGTTCCTCCGCCCATGGGATTTTTCAGGCAAGGGTACTGGAGTGGGTTCCTTCTCCAGGAGATCTTCCCCATCTCCTGGTCTCCCGCATTATAGGCAGATGCTTTACCGTCTGAGCTACCAGGGAAGATGCCTTCGGGTTGAGTGGAATCTAATGGGAACCTAACAGTGTGGAAATGACCGACAGGAGGGGCGGCTAATCTGGGCCGGGCGGGGTCAGGACCTGGGAATGCAGAGATTGAGCAGTGAGGGCGGAACTAGGTCGTGGCGAGGCTGGGCACTATTTCATTTTGAGGACCAGCGTGTAGCGGGGGTCACAAAGAGTCGGACTGAGCACACCTACAGTGTAGGGGGGAGCACGACCTAGCTTGGGAGAGGGTACGCATAACTGGATGAGACTTGGAGAGGTGAGATTCTTTACGGCTTGGGCAGGGCGGGATCTAGAATATGTCAGCGCCTCATTTCCTGGGGTGGGGCCAGAACTGAAGAATTGTGGGTGGTCGGGCTCAGTCCAGGAATGGGCAGGACCCAGCTTTACTAGGATGGAGCTTAGTTTGGCAGGATCCAGTAACGAGGTAGAGAATGAGATGGTTGACTGGCATCATCGACTCAATGAACATGAGCCTGAGCAAACTCAGGACACAGTGAAGGACAGGGAAGCCTAGCGTGCTGCAGTCCATGGGGTCGCGAATACTTGGACACGGCTGAGTGACTGAACAACAGTAGCGGGAAGTTCACTGGTTCAGGAGGGAAGGCAGAACCTGGCGGCTGGACTTGCCTCCACTGCCACTTGCAGGTGTATAGCAGTATGGAGCAACTGTCGCAGCACGAGCCCAAGACCCCCGTGGCGGCAGCGGGGACCAGCAAGAGGGAGCCGAGCGCCAAGGGCCCAGAGGAGAAGGTGACCAGCAAGCGGGAGGGCCTGGGTGGCCTGACCCTGCGCGAGAAGACCTGGAGAGGGGGCTCCCCGGAGATGTGAGCAAGGGCAGAGCTGGGTTTGGGGGCGGGGCCCGAAGGGGAGTAACTCCTCTGACAACGCCCTCTTTGCGCAGCAAGCGCTTCTCGGCATCTGAGGCCAGCTTCTTGGAGGGGGAGGCCAGTCCCCCGTTGGGCGCCCGCCGCCGTTTCTCGGCGCTGCTGGAGCCTAGCCGCTTCAGCAGCCCCCAAGAGGAAGAGGATGAGGCTCGGCTGCGCAGGCCTCCCCGGCCCAGCTCCGACCCCCCAGGCTCGCTGGATGCGCGGGCCGCCAAAGAGACACCTCCAGGAGATGGCACCCCCAGCGCCGGGGACTCGGAGGCTAGTAAGTGCCCTCTCCTGTCGCCTTCCCCAATTCCCCAGGGGCCATATATGAGCGTTCAATGAACCTGGTTACTGCTTATGCAAGTTCTCCTGTACTCTTCACACTCCAACCTGGGGTTCTCATCAACATGAGAAAGACCCTTATTCCATGCTCAGTCTGTCAACAAATGTGTTTAAGCACTTCTCTGTGTCAGGAGCTGTTCCAGATGTATAGGGTACCTGCTGTTAGGAAATTCACAATCCAGTGAGGGAGAGAGGTGGGAAGAGCATTGCATGCAGAGGGAACACCATTTAAGAGGGCTATGCCCTTGTACTGACTCCCTAACCCACCTGTTCTGTTGCAGCTGATCGCCCAGGTGACCTCTGCGCACCCTCTAAGGATGGGGACCCATCAGGCCCCAGAGCTACCAATGACTTGGTTCTACGCCGCGCGCGGCACCAGCAGCTATCAGGAGATGCCGCGGTAGAGAAGCGGCCTTCTCGAACCGGGGGCAAAGTCATCAAGTCAGCCTCGGCCACTGCCTTGTCTGTCATGATCCCTGCAGGTGACGCTGGGTCCAACCTGGCAGGGGATGGGCTGCCCCCATTGGTGCGTTTTCCCGGTCCACGGTGATTTGCTCTGGGATGAGCCAATGAGAGCCCCGGGACTTTCACTTGGGAGGAGGGAGGAGCAGATACAGGGAGGGCCTGTCCGCCCTGACCTCTGACCATGGGTCTGTGTCTGCAGTGGACCCCCATGGGAGTTCACCTTTGGCTAGCCCCATGTCTCCGCGATCTCTCTCCTCCAACCCATCCTCACGGGACTCCTCACCCAGCCGGGACTACTCCCCGGCTGTCAGTGGGCTTCGCTCCCCCATCACCATCCAACGCTCAGGCAAGAAGTATGGCTTCACACTGCGCGCCATCCGCGTTTACATGGGTGATTCAGATGTCTACAGTGTACACCACATTGTCTGGGTGAGCAGTCATGGATGAGCCTGTATTCTATGGTGGGGGTGGGGAGAGAGAATTCCACCCCGCCCCCCGCCAGCACCCCCCCCACCCCACCCACCCCCGCTCAAGGGATGAGGGACAGCTCAAACTCTGGAACTAGGCAGCCTGAATGAGACTCCTCCGTGACACCTCCGCACCCCGTCACTTTCCTCTCTGACTCTCAGTTTCTTCATTTGTAAACTGGCGAGAAAGATTGCTATTTCGCTTGGTGTTATGATTACTGTGCCTACAGAGTTAGGTGTCTGGAACAGAAGCTTAGGGAGACTTCCTTTTTACCAATCCTATTGATCCTGCCCCTATGGGTTGCCCTGTCCCCAGCACGTGGAGGAGGGGGGCCCAGCCCAGGAGGCAGGGCTCTGTGCCGGGGACCTCATCACCCACGTGAACGGGGAGCCGGTGCATGGCATGGTACATCCTGAGGTCGTTGAGCTGATCCTTAAGGTGAGTCTATGGGGGGGAAAGCGAACTGTCGGGGGAGTGGAAGGGAGTGAAGGGTGAGGGGGGTCCCGGAGAGCTGGAGCTGCCAGAACAGCCTCCAGCAGAGAACTTTCCGCCTTTCTAACCCCAGAGTGGCAATAAAGTGGCCGTTACCACAACGCCCTTCGAAAATACCTCCATCCGTATCGGCCCTGCACGGCGCAGCAGCTACAAGGCCAAAATGGCTCGAAGAAACAAGCGGCCCTCTGCTAAGGAGGGTCAGGAGAGGTGGGTGGGGCCAAGTGCAGTGGGCAGGGCTATAAAGAGCAGGCCCTCTGGAGCATTCCAGTTTTTGAGCAATGGCCAGGGCTTATGTGGTATAGGTATAGGACAGGAGAGGAGAAGGCATATTCACAGGAATGGAAGTTGTACACAGGAAAGGTGGCCGGGGCCACTATGCGTGTGTGCTAAGTCGCTTCAGTCGTGTCCGACTCTTGCGACCCCATGGACTGTAGCCTGCCAGGCTCCTCTGTCCATGGGATTCTCCAGGCAAGAATACTGGAGTTGGTTGCCATGCCCTTCTCCAGGGGATCTTCCCAACCCAGGGATCGGGAAGACATAGAACTCCAGTCTCTTACGTTTCCTGCATTGGCAGGCGGGTTCTTTACCACTCGCGCCACCTGGGGGCCACCGAGTGAAGAGCAATAATGAGAGGACGGAGGAGGGGCTGAGAAAGTGGGAGGAGTTGGGAAAGGAAGACGTGCCAAGCTCCAAAACTCTGGGAGTAGAGCAGAGCCAGCGGATATGGACCAAGAGGGCACCGTCGAGATGACCCTGCTTTGCTGGATGCATTTAAGAGACTGGGAGGGGCCAGGAGAAGAGATTTCTACCTGGGAGGAGCATACCAGGCCAGTAGAAATAATTTCTTCCCTTACAAATAATACAGATTTAGGAGACGTGGGTGGAGCCAGGAGAGTTTTCTGTTTTGATCAGCTGGTTTGGCCTGGACAAAGAGTGAGTGGGGATTGGAGACAGATGCGTCAGGTTGAGGCTAGTGCTATTCTTCCTGCCCTGATAGGTGGGTTTAGCTGGAGAGGGAGGGGCTAGAAAGGTGGACGGGGCCAGAATAGGTTGGTTCTGTTTGGAAGGATGTTTCTAGCTTGGACTGTGAGTGGTCAAAAAACAATGGGTAGGCCAGGTGGGAGGAGCCAAGTGGGACAGGGCGGGTGGTTCCAGGAGGTGCCTTGAGGCCCTGAAGTGGGAAGAGCCGGGAGCTCTAGAGTCTGGTCCAGGGAAGCTGGTTCCCTCCTTGTCCTCTAGCAAGAAGCGCAGCTCCCTCTTCCGCAAGATCACGAAGCAGTCGAACCTGCTGCACACTAGCCGCTCGCTGTCGTCGCTGAACCGCTCGCTGTCGTCCAGCGACAGCCTGCCCGGCTCGCCCACGCACGGCCTGCCGGCGCGCTCACCCACCCACAGCTACCGCTCCACGCCCGACTCCGCCTACCTAGGTAGACCCTGCGCCTGCGCGGGGCGGGCGGCTTGTGCGGGCGGGGCAGTGCCTGGCGGCGCCCACCCAATTCTTTGCCCTCTCTCGCCCGCCCGCAGGCGCCTCGTCCCAGAGCAGCTCGCCCGCCTCGAGCACGCCAAACTCGCCGGCGTCGTCAGCGTCGCACCACATCCGACCCAGCACGCTGCACGGCCTGTCGCCAAAGCTGCACCGCCAGTACCGCTCTGCGCGCTGCAAGTCGGCAGGCAACATTCCGCTGTCGCCGCTGGCGCACACACCCTCCCCGACACAGGCGTCGCCGCCGCCGCTGCCAGGCCACACGGTGGGCAGCTCGCACACCACGCAGAGCTTCCCGGCCAAGCTGCACTCGTCGCCGCCGGTGGTGCGCCCGCGCCCGAAGAGTGCCGAGCCCCCGCGCTCGCCGCTCCTCAAACGGGTGCAGTCGGCGGAGAAGCTGGGAGCCTCGCTGGGCGCCGATAAGAAGGGCGCCCTGCGCAAACACAGCCTCGAGGTGGGCCACCCGGATTTCCGCAAGGACTTCCACGGCGAGCTAGCGCTGCATAGCCTCGCAGAGTCGGACGGCGAGACGCCCCCTATCGAGGGTCCCGGCGCGCCCCGGCAGGTCGCCGTTCGCCGCCTGGGCCGCCAGGAGTCGCCCCTGAGCCTGGGTGCGGACCCGCTGCTGCCCGAGGGCGCCCCCAGGCCGCTGGCATCAAGTAAGGAGAAAGAGTCCCCGGGTGGCGCCGAGGCCTGCACCCCGCCCCGCGCGACGACCCCTGGGGGTCGGACCCTGGAGCGGGACGCCAGCGGCGCGCGACACCAGAGCGTGCAGACCGAGGACGGTACAGGCGGGACGGCCAGGGCCGTGGCCAAATCCGCGCTGAGCCCGGTGCAGGAACACGAGACCGGCCGGCGCAGCAGCTCCGGCGAAGCAGGCACGCCCCCGGTGCCCATTGTCGTAGAGCCCGTACGGCCTGGGGTGAAAGCTGAGGTGTCTCAGCCCCCGAGTGTGCATACCCCGAGTGCGGACTCCAAGGCATTGCCCGAATCTGCACCCCTGGCACCTCCCCCACCTGAGGCCCTCCGGGGCCGGGAGCGCTGGGTGCTGGAGGTGGTGGAGGAGCGGACCACGCTGAGCGGGCCTCGTTCCAAACCTGCCTCTCCCAAGCTCTCCCCAGACCCCCAGACCCCCTCCCAAGCCCCAACAAAAAATGTGCCCAGCAGTGCCGGACCCCCAGCCCCACCTGCTTCCCTGCCGGGCCCGACCACCAGGCCTGAGGTGGGCCCGACCTCTCGGTGCCCTGCTGAAGCTGTGCCCTCAGCAGGCCCGACCAAAAAGGGGGCGCCCTGCCCCACGCCCCCAGGCCCATAGCAGTGGGAGCCGCTGGCCTGTACAGCCACCTGTATACATATGTACACATATAAATAAAGCGCGCCCCTGCTGTGTGACCTTTCCGGAGCTCCCCTCCTCCCCTAGCAAGGCAGGACATCCTGTTTCCACCCCCTTGCCTGTGTGCTTGTTAAGGGGTGAAACTTTCTCCAGTCCTAGTTACCATAAAGAGGGGAGTTAGGTCTTGGGTGGACCCTTACTTGGGGTCCTATTCTGTGTCTCACCTATGTGCCAGCTGCCCCAGACCCTGAGCAAGCTGCAATGCTGTTCAGAGTCCCATTGCCCAGCTGAAGAAAGATGAACAGTCTCATTTACCAATTTCTCAACAATTAATTCTGAGTAAGGTGTTATGATTACCATTGTACAGATGAGTAGACTGAGTCACAGATTAAGGCACATGATTAAGGCCAAACAAATAGGAAGGGACAAAATAGATTCAAACTCAAGTCCACATTGGCCCCTGAACCTTAGCTCTTATATGTCCTGCTGGGCTTCCGAGAGAGAAGACCCTGCTCTTCTTTTTACAGGGCTCCCAGGCTTTCACCAGAGGCTTGAAGGCCTTCCAGAGCATCTGGGCACACAGAGTGCCCCCACCCCGGTGCTCCTCTCTTTGGTTCCGATTCATGTCACCCACACAGGCCCAAGGCCCTTTTGGGGTTACACACCACTTGGAGTGGTCTTCTGTGGCATTGAAGGCTGGCCCAGCTGGCCCAGGGAAGGCTGTCTGAGTCACATCAAATACATACTGGGCCCCAGAGCAGTTGGAGGGCAGGATACCGGAAGATCTTTGCCAGAATTGAACCTGCAGGGTATTACCAAGGGCTTCCGCCAGCCAGCCAGAGTACAGGTCTGCAGAAGATGGAAAGAGGGCATAGACAGGGTCAGGATCAATGCTAGGGATTCCCGAGGCCACTTCCCCTCTCTGAGTTGTTTCCTCAGTTGTCAATTCCTGGCCATCTGGAGGATTATAACATTAAGAGTAATAGCCCTTATGAAATGCTATCACTTTGCACACAGCAGCCCTTTCAAGTAGATACCATTACTATTCCCATTTTTCAGACAACTAAGTTGAGACCCTGATTAATGTATCACACAGCCAGAAACCAATACTTGAACACAGGTATGTTGGTTGTTTACCTCGCATGTGATTATGACTCAGATGTGTCCCAATCCCTACCCATGACCTGCCCATAGTCATGGACACACCAGACAGTCCCTCTGCAGAGAAAGAGTTCTCCAAACATCAACCTCAGGCCTCACCGTCTCCAAAGTTTCCAAATTTGGCAAAGCTCTGGAATGTGGCTCCTTTCTTTGATGTGAGTGTTACACTGCTGTTCCACGGTCCCTGGCGAACGTGATGGCCCTTGACTACCTCCTCCAGGTAGGGGAATTTCTGGGCGAAGTCCCCTTCCAGCCTGTGGTCATACACCAGCGGGTAGGTATAGGTCAGCTGTCTGCCTGGAGGGCACGGGGAGAAGAAAATGAGGGACTGTTCTAAGATTCCAATCTGGGAATCAGGGACTCACCCTGCCTCCCTGTCTTCACTCACTGATATCCAGGAACTGGGTGAGTGGAAAAGATACACAGATCAGGGTCTGCCCATATTTTTGGGCACCAAGCGGCCAGCTGTACGCAGCAGAGGAGGCAGGTGGAGGGAAGTTCGGAACGCTGTGGATCAACCAGAAGCCCCCTTCTTGGTCCAGGAGCAGCACACCTGAACCAGAAATTGGAATTGATGGGGGGAGGAGACTGCTTGAGACATCGCAACAAGCACATGTGCAACCAGGAACACTCTGTCTGTAGGGGGCCCGGACTGCAGGACCAGCGGGCAGTGGGCAATGAATGTCAGGACCACTGCCAAACTCAGTTTCCACAGCCATCAGTTCTTTTAGTTCAGAGGAAAGACCACGCTGATTTAAGATAGGCAAACAGATATCCAGGGCCTGGCAGAGCAGCTCACCCTCAGCCCCAGGCAGGTCAGGAATGAACTGAAGAAGACGCATAGGGAAACCAGAACCCTCCCCCAGCCCCCAATGTGGCCTCACCCTTCGTGTGCCCACGACTGGAAGAGTCCTTAGACTCGCTGGATTTAGGCGGTTGGTCATTGTAGAGCACAAAAGCGAGCTGGGGAAGATGGACAGGGGCAACGTGAAGGTTCCCTCAGGTCAAGCCCACCCTAGAGTCCCACCCCAGGTTCGGCCGGAGGAGTCGTCACCTGGCTGTTGTTTCGGTACAGCGGCAGCAGGCTGCGGCCCACGGCCCCGGTGGTGCTGTTGATGAGCCCCACGCCGTCGCGCCAGTCCCCTGAGTCTTCGTCAAAGTACCTGTACCGTAGGCCGTTCTGCGTCGCATCTCCCGACCCTGTGTGGGCTGGCAGCTTGTAAACGACGAACCTATAGGTTGGGGCACGGACAGAATGGAGGAAGAAGGGAAGGAACCTGTTTTCTCCTAGGGGTGCAGCAAGCCCCAGTGCGGCTCTGGGGAATAGTGGGCGCCCGCGCACTCACCAGTCCACAGGCTGCCCCGAGTCCCCGTAGCAGGTCAGGGTTCCTGCAGGGACCCAGAGCAGCGCGGTCAATAGCAGCGAGCTCAGCATGGCCATAGAGCTGGGCTCTAGAAATCTGTGTCAAGAGGGCGAGGCGCGGGGTCACGAGCTGGGACAGGCCCGCCCCTAGCGACTTTCACTTCTCCAAATCTGCCTGGGAACCCAACCCCAGACATCAAGAGGATAGAGACCCCGCCCGCGAGGTGAGAAGCAGAGATTTTAAAAGCAGTCAAGGATCCTCCCAGGGGCTGGACTTTCTTTCCGGCCGTCGCACCTATCTAAGTCCGCCCCCGATCCGGCTAGCCTGGGCCCTCCTCCTGCTTCCGGCCGACTAGTCCCTGATAGGCTCCACCCTCTGGCTCGGCTCAGACACGCCCTCCCCAGCGTGTTTCCAGCGTCCGCCTCCGACTCTGCTCCTGGCCAACCACAGCTCACATCCTTCTGCTGGGCCCTGCCTCCGTCTCTTTCAATTCACGCTGTGTGTGTGCTTGCTTAGTCGCTCAGTCGTGTCCGATTCTTTGAGACCCGGTGGACTGTAGTCTGCCAGGCTCCTCCGTCCATGGGGATTCTCCAGGCAAGAATACTGGAGTGGGTTGCCATGTCCTGCTCCAGGGATCGAACCCAAGGATTGAACCCAGGTTTCCCGCATTGCAGGCAAATTCTTTACCATCTGAGCGACCAGGGAAGCCCCATTACCGGCTAATCCCAATGAACACTCTTACTTAACGGTGCTCCTTCCCCGGTTTATCGGTCATAGGCAATTTTGGACTTTATCCTTTCCTGCCTTACAGCCTGAGGTCCACTTCGTGTGACTTTTGCTCCTTTAAAGAGAGCTTGTGCTGTTGGTCTTCCCCATTTTCATTTTGCATGTCTCCCCACCCCCACTCCGCCACCGTACACGAGCTAGCCAAGGGGTCACTTTGGATCATGGTAAGGTGAAGTTTACTGGGGCTCTGGGACCGAGCTGAAGATTCCTTTTTAAAAAATTATTTATTTTGGCCACTCCACAGGGCATATGGGATCTTAGTTCCCCAGAGATCGAATCCGTGCCCCCTGCAGTGGAAGCACATAGTCCTAACCACTGGACCACCAGGGAGTTCCCTTAGGATTCTTAGTGGAGGAAGAAGATTCTTAAGTAGAAAAGAAAGTCCCTGTGAATGTCCCTGGGCTGCAAGGCAGGAAGCAAGGACAATGTAGCCTGACCTTGGGGTGGGGGAAGGGGGGGCTGCAAGGCAGTCAGTGCCCAAGGAAGGTTGCCCGGTTTTAGGAGATAAATGTGTAAATGTGTGTTGTTCAATCGCTAAGTCGTGTGTATGGCCCCCCAATATCAGCTCTGGGGTTACGGCTTCTTCCCAACTACCACAGCCAAAATCCACAAATTCAGGCCAACATAAGTTTTATCTGGGAGGGGCATTTTTACAGGACCCATAACCATTCACAGCAATGCCAGCCTCTATGTGGAGTTTCAGGTGTCATAGTGTGAAGCGTTCTTCTAGAATCAGGGTCTCTGGGATGCCTCACCCGCTCACTGTCTAGGGTCACCTGTGAGCTGGTTTGATGGTCCAGCTCTCTGAGAGTCTGTCTCTTTGTCGGAAGTATCTGAGTATCCATTTGAGTCCGTTTATTTGGAGGTGTGTCTTGCTGGGTCTACATGATCGTGGCCGTCTGTGGCCGAGGACCTGTGGGAACTTATGTTGGAGGCTCTCCCGGGTGCGTCTATGGGCCAGTCCTTGATCTTTTGCTACATCTGTGGGGCCTAAAGTCCAGATGAGGATTCATCCAAGGGAAAACCACCCTGCGTGCATCCACTCTTGTTCCAACCCCAGTTCCCAGGAAGGTCCAAGTGCCAGAGGCAGGGCTCAAAGATGACGCTTCATGTGCAAGGCCAGATGATCGGAGCGCGAAAAAGCACGTGAACAGAGCTGGCAGCGGAAGGGGCGCTGTCCTGTGTGTTTTCGGTAGTGACGGGTCAGCTCGTCGGAGCGCGCGAACCGCCAGCCACAGCCGTCCCACGTGCAGGCGTATGGCTTCTCCCCTGTGGAGATGAGGAAGCCTTGAACGCCACTGTCCACCACACTTGGTCCCAGGGGCTTCCCTCCTAGCCTAGACCGGGACTGCGGTCATGCTAAGTCCCTTCAGTTGTGTCGGACTCTTTGAGACCCCATGGACTGTAGCCCGCCAGGTTCCTCTGTCCATGGGATACTCCAGGCAAGAATACTGGAGTGGGTTGCCATGACCTCCTCCAGGGGATCTTCCTCATCCAGGGATTAAACCCGAGTCTCTCATGTCTCCTGCATTGGCAGGGGGGTTCTTTACCACTAGCGTCTAGGGTGAGGCTGGTGAGGCGCCAAGATCGTGAAATTTAAGCAGGCTTTCACTCTCGGGGACGGCCTGAATCTACACCCAGAACCGACATCTGCGACCTTCTGTGCCTCTTCTGTACCTGCTGGCGCCAGGCGCCTTTTCATTTCCGGGGCACAAGTCGCGCTGTCTATGCGGCTGGCCCTGCTTCCTGTGTCCTCACGTCCTGCCCCCGCGTACTAATGCCCTCCCAGTTTTTGTCCTTTGGCACTGCTCCCTGTGTTCCAGGCTCTTTACTGTACCAGGGGACCCTCCAGCTGCTGTTCAATCCTGTTGTTGGCCTTGATCCTTGAGCCCCGAAATCCATTTGGTGTTCCATGCCCTGTCCCGGGTGATTACTTTTTCCCTCTGCTCGACTTGGCCCCTCCTGCCTACCGTCCTGGACAGGTCTGTACACGTGGCCCATCCCCCTAGGCACAGGCCTCCTTCCTCCTCCTCCTGGCCCTCTATTCCATGTCCCCGCCCGTCTTTGGCTCCTTGGGTCCCCGGCTTTTCCTCTTGTGCCCACCCTCCTCTGTTTCCAGCTATTTATCTTCAAACTCCAGGAACTGCCTCTGCATCTGGGCCCCTCAAACTAACCCTCCTGAGCTCCAGCACGCCCCCTACAGTCTGGCTAAGCCACTCCCTCTTTATATTCCTGGCTATGGCCCCTGAATGGCTCCCCAGGTGAAATGTGAGTTAGTCGCACGCTTTTTGTCTTTGCGGTCCCCTGGACTGTAGCTTGCCCAGCTCCTCTGTCCATGGAATCCTCCAGGCAGGAGTATTGGAGTGGGTTGCCATTTCCTTCTCCAGGGGATCTTCCCGAGCCGCGGATCCAACCCGGGTCTTCTGCATTGCAGGCAGATTCTTTACCAACCGAGCCCCAGGTGGCGCAGTGGTAAAGAATCCGCCTGCCGATGCAGGAGACGCAGGAAAGGCGAGTTAGATCCCTGGATCCAGGAGACCCCCCACCCCAGAGTACAGTCCATGGGGTGGCAATGAGTCGGACACATCTGAGCCCGGCGGCCCCTGAACCCCTTACTCCCACTTGCCCCAAACCTGAACCCTACGTCTTTGGCCCCGCCCTTGGTATTCCGGCTTTCTCTCCCGCGGTCCCTCCTCTAGCCCCGCCCCTACACAGCTTGCCGGGTTCTCTGCTTTTCGGCACTTCCTTGGTCCAGGTCTTTGCCGTTGGTTCCCTGAAATGTTTTCCGGGTTCTCTCTTTGTCCCCACCCGCCTTCCCCTCTGCTCTTCGGCCGGCTCCAGATGTTCCAAGCACCCCAGCTCCCTCGGCGTAGCCCTTTGCTCCGAGACTTTGCTTTAGCCCCTCCCCTTGCTCCAGTTTCCAGCTCCTCGACAGCTCCCAGCTCCCAAGGCCCCGCCCAGCCCCGCCCCTGCACCAAGGCCCGCCCCCTCACCTGTGTGCGTGCGTAGGTGCGCCTTCAGGTGCGAGCTCTTGGTGTAGCTCTTGCCGCACCCCGGGTGCGTGCACGTGTGCGCAGCCTGCCTCTTGCGTGCCCACGATCGCCGGCTGCGCTTGGATGGCGCTGCCTCCGCGGTCACTCCTGGGTCTCCTGTGGTCCCCCCGAGTCCTGCACCCGTCGTCCCGGGCCCTAGACAACTCAGGAAGGAGTGGGGCGAGGCGGGACCGGGTGCCGGCGCCTGGAGCCCGCGGAAAAGCTGGAAATGCCCTTGGTACTGCGGCATCGGGTACAGCGCGGGGTACCCGGACAGCAGCCCGTAGGGGGCGCCCGGCGCTGCAGGCACTGAAAGCCCGGTCCTCGGGAAGTAGCTGCCGGAGGAACCCGCGCCCGGTCCCGGGTACAACGGCTGCAACGGCAGCGCTTTGGGCTCGGGGGTCGGGATCAGGGATGGGCCCACGAAGGTATCGGGAGCCGGGGTTCGTGGGGCCGGGCGCGCCCAGCCCAGGTGCTCCTCAGGGCCCAAGAGCCCAGCCACCAGCCCCGGGCCGCCCGCATACGCGCCCAGAGTCTCGGGCGGCGGTGGAAATTGCGCTCCGGAGCCCTCGCCGGGCGCCAGAGCGCAAGCCTGAGGCGCGCAGGTCTGAGGCGCGCCGCCGGGCTCTGGGCACGGGAAGTTGGTGAGGAGGAGATCCAGGTCCCAGGGGGTAGCTGCGTCCCTGTCATCATCTTCGTCCTCCCCAGGCGCGTCCTCCAGCTCAGGCCTCACGTGGAGGGGTGGCCCAGTATGGTCGGGGGGGCCCGGGCCCAAGTCCTGCACGTCTTCAGAGCGCCACCACTGGGGGAAGGAGCCAGTAACATGGAGCTTCAGTGGACACCAAGGTATCCTGCTCATAGACGGTGGGGGCCGGATGCCCTGATGGGGGCAGGCTGGCCAGAGGCTCAGTAAAGGGGTCTTGTTTGCTTGTCTGTCATGTCAGTCTGTCCCACTCCCTCACACTTGCCCGTCTCCCCCCTCAGCCCCCCCAGCTCCAGAGACGGTCTATCGGGTCAGGCTGGAGACAGGAGATAAGGCTTATATTATCTAGAGTCTCCTGCCACGCTCAAGCATGGGGGAAGGGTTGGCAGAACCAAGAATGGAAGGCGGGGGGAGGCTCAGCCTTGCCTCAGTTTCCCCCAAGAATCTTCCTCCCCTTCCAGGTCCCCTAACAAGATTAATTCCTGGGTGTCCCCTAGCCACAGCTGTCATTTCCCTCATATCTGGGGGTGTCTCACTGAGCCTAGATCCCTGTGTTGTTCTGTTCCCAGCCTCAGTCTTCCAGGACAGAAATAAGACCTTAGACCAAGTTCAGACCCCTGGCCTGCACTGAGGACTCCTGGTCCTGAGCAGGGCAAGATGTGAATTCCAGGGCAAGATGCAGACCCAGTCCCCCAATTCTGTGGCCAGGGCCCAGAAGCCCTGCCGGCCCACCTAGACCCCCACCTGACCCCACCTTGAGGATGTCTTCTTGTGTGTCCGAGAAGGGGCCCAGGGCGGTCAGCGTGCTGATGGAGGGCAAGGCGGTCTCCGCTGCAGCCATGGCTGGCTGGTGCCCACCCTGGGGCTCAGGCCTCCTCTCCCTTGGCGGCCTCGTGGGCTCTGAGGCTCTGATGGCCCCTTGGAGGGCTCCTCTCTGCTCTCAGCTGATTGGCTGCGGCCCCTGATAAGGGACAGGCGAAGGCGGGGGTCACTGTTTCTGGGGAACAGACTTCACCCAGGCCTGTTCAGGGCTGAGTCCTGAAGCCTGAGCCTGTATGCGAAGCCAATCAGATGTTCAGGGTCTAAGGGTTCAGGGGATGGGGCTTCAGGAGATGGGGGTTCCGGGGTTGGGCAGAGTGAGGCACTGTGTTCCCAAAGAAGGAGAAACTTGGGGGCCTGTTCTCAGCTACCTTCCTGGAGAAGAGGTGACAGGCACAATGGGGATTCTGGGAAGGAGCTTCAGGACCCCCTTGCCCCTGACTGGGGCCTTGCAGCTCTCCCCTTCCCCATAAACAGCAGCCACCATGCTGATGGCGGGACTTGGCATGAACTCCCTGCCAAGCCAAGCATTATCAGACTCCCCAGACGTTGGAGGCTGCTATCAGGTGGGGGCCCAGAACAGCCAAGGCTCTGTCCCCGGTGAGTGGGAGGGCCGGGGGCTGGGGATTAACTTGGTTTTCAATTTCCTGGGCTATGAGCTCCCCAGGTCTGAGCCCGGTGGCAGGAGAGGCCCCTGCCAATCAGTGGTCACTGTCTACCATGGACAGCCCCACCCCCCACCCCAGGCAACATGCAGGGGGTGTGGGGAGGCTGAGGCTGGTGCAACTACAACTGCTCTAGATGGGGCCTTGGGACGAGGAGGCCACCTACTGCCTGGGTGGGATGGGACTGTTGCATCAGGCCATAGGAAGTACTTGATCGGGAGGTGACCCGATTGCTGCTTCCCTTGTGGCTCAGCTGGTGAAAAATCTGCCTGCAGTGCAGGAGACCTGGGTTTGATCCCTGGGTATGGAAGATCCCCTGGAGAAGGGAAAGGCTACCCACTCCAGTATTCTGGCCTGGAGAATTCCATGGACTATATAGTCCATGTGGTTGCAAAGAGTCGGACATGACTGAGCAACTTTCACTTTCTACCACACAGTGGGGAGAGATCTAGGTGCTGTACCAGAGACCTCCACCATGGTGCCCAGGGATTCCAGGTGATGACACAGACATATAGTTCATAGTCGCACATACACATTATGCAATTGTATAATGACACAAATTCCTGGTCCCTAAGTCACACACCCCATATAAGTCCCTGCTCTGATAATTGTATGTCTGTGCATCACAAAGACCACGAACAAACATACAATTCCCAGGTGCAAAAACAACCATCTACTACATTGCTACACAACGATATAGTCATACACTGCCTCAGACATAGAATTCATGATCAGGTGCTGACAATGACACACAGTTATTCAAATCACACACAATCACACACTCGGTTTTGCCACAACCAAACAGATCCACGGAGATCCCCGGATATACTGTCACAGAACTAGAGAAGATGCTGCCACACAACCCCATCAAACACAGATGAAGCCTCAGACGCAAAAGTGTAAAACACATCTACAAGGGTTTCCCTGGTGACTCAGTGGTAAAGAACCCACCTGCCAAAGCAGGAGACACAGGTGAGATCCCACATGCTGTGGAGCAACTAACGTGCGCCGCAACTATTGAACTTGTGCTCTAGAGCCCAAGAGCCACAACAGGAGATGCTAATGCAATGAGAAGCCCAAGCTCTGCAACTAGAGAGTAGCCCCTGCTCCCTACATCTAGAGAAAAGCTGGCACAGCAACAAAGACACAGTATAGACTAAATAAACACAAGTATTAAAAAAAATCAGGTGCAGACAATCACCCACAACAATCTTAAGTAGTCACAGTCACCTGTCTTTGATACAGTATATGATTATTTAGTCACACAATTACATAATTACTAATGCCCAATGCAGGGGGCGTACCCAAACACAGACAACCACACTAACATGGAATCAAACACCCTGATGGTGAAAGGTGTACAACCTCACCCAGACATAGACATATCACACCCACAGACACACATCCAGAGTTTGTGCACCACAAATGCATCACAAAAAAGGCAAAAAAATTTATAATGTACAACAAGGTGGTCCAGTGGTTTAGAAGCTGCCTTGCAATGCAGGAGACATGGGTTTGATCCCTGGTTGGGGAACTAGGATCTCACATGCTTTGGGGCAACTAAGGCTTGTTTCACAACTGCTGAGCCTGTGTGCGACAACTAGAGAGTCCATGCACTGCAACAAAAAAATCCCACATGATGCAATGAAGATTCTGTGTGTAGCAACTAAGATGGAACCAGCCAAATAAATAAATAAAAAGACTTTCAAATCCCAAGAGTGGTGGGCGGACAAAAAAAATAATGTAAAAGCCAGCTGGACAAACCCACTAGGATGGTTATTTAATATTTATTAGTATTTCTTTATTTATTTGGCTACCCCAGGTCTTCAGTTGCAGCATGTGGGATCTTTAGTTATGGCATGTGGGATCTCGTTCCCCGACCAAATATCTGACTCCAGCCCTCTGCCTTGGGAATGCAGAGTCTTAGTCACAGGAGCAGTAGGGAAGTCCCTATGGCTATTTTTTTTAAAGAAAAATAAGTATTGGTGGGGATGCAGGAAAACTGGAACCATTGTACACTGCTGGTGGAAACGCAAAATGATGCAGCTACTGTAGAAAACAGTTTCATGAGTCTTGAAAAAGTTCAACATGTTACCATGCTGCTGCTCACTCACTCAGTTTTGTGTCTGACTCTGTACGACCCCAATGGACTGCAGCACGCCAGGCTCCTCTGTTTGTGGGATTCTTCAGGCAAGAATACTTGAGTGGGTTGCCATGCCCTCCTCCAGGAGAGTTACCATATGAGGCAGAAATTTAACTCCAAGGTACATACCTAAAAGAATTGAGAACAGGTACTGGAACAAGTGGGCTTCCCAGGTGGTGCTACTGGCAAAGAACTCATCTGCCAATGTAGGAGACATAAGAGATGTAGGTTCGATCCCTGGGTTGGGAAGATCCCCTGGAGCACTCCATGACAACCCACTCCAGTATTCTGGAGAATCCCATGGACAGAGGAGCCTAGCAGGTTATAGTTCACAGGGTCACACAGAGTCAGACATGACTGAAGCAACTTCCCACGCACTCATGCCCTGGAACAAATAATTGTACAGTAGGGTTCAGAGTAGCATTAGCTACAACCACCAAAAGGTGGAAACAACCCAAATGTCCATTAATGAGCAGATGGATGAACAAAAAGTGGCCCATCTGTGCAACGGAATATTATTCAGCCAGAAAAGTAATGAAGTGCTAATATATGTTACAAGATGGATGATCCTCAAAAGCATGCCTATGTTAAAGAAGCCAGTTAAGAGAGGTCCTGTTATATAATTCCACTTATATGAAATATCCAGAGTAAGCATATCCATAGAGACAGATTAGTGGTTGCCAAGGGCTGGGGGGAGAAGGAAGTGGGGAGTAACTGCTTAGTGGGTACAAGGTCTCCTTTTGGGGGTGATGGAAGGGTTCTGGAACTATATAAAGGTGGTGGTTGCACAACACAATGAACATACTAAAAGCCACTGAATTGTGCACTATTTTTTGACTGCTCTGGGTCTTCCTTGCTGCACTCAGGCTTTGGCTAGTTGCAGCAAGTGGGGGCTACTCTCTACCTTTGGTGCGAGGGTTTCTCCTTGCAGTGGCTTCTCTCGTTGCAGGGCACAGGCTGTAAAGCATGCAGGCGCAGTAGTTGTGGTTCACGGGTTTAATTGCTCTATGGCGTGTGGGATCTTCCCAGACCAGGAATTGAACCCTTGTCCCCTACATTGACAGGTGGATTCTTAACCACTGGGCCACCAGGGAAGTCTGAATTGTACACGTTATTTATTTATTTATTTATTTATTAGTTCTACCACTTTATTGCTACCAACCCATCTCCCTCCACCCTCGTGCACACATGCTCAGTCATGTAACCCCACAAACTGCAGCCCGCCAGGCTCCTCTGTCCATGGACTTTTCCAGGCAAGAATACTGGAGTAGGTTGCCATTTCCTTCTCCTGGGTTGTACACTTTAAATGGTTCATTTTAGAGGACTCCCTGGCTCCAGTGCTTAGGACTTGGCACTTTCACTGCTGTGGTCCTGGTTCAATGCCTGGTCAGGGAACAAAGATTCTGCAAGTTATGTGGCGCAGCTGCAAAAAAAAACAAAAACAAAACAATTCGTTTTATGTTATGTGAATTTCACTTTATTCAAACAAAATGGTTGAAATTAGAGTGCTTTCCTGGAGAGGAAAGCAATCCTGGAGCAGTTTCCTGAGAGGAAAGCAATCTCTCTCGAGGAGACATCTCCTTGATTTAGGATAAGGCACTAACAGGCATGTTTGGCTCTGGAAGGTGAGGCAAAAGGGTGAGGGTCCAGGGTGGGAGTACCAGGCCTCTGGGAGCATGTAGCCAGTACAGATGACAGACTTCCCAGGGTGACAAGGCCTAAGTGTAGATTTCGGCTTCCTAGTGTGCGTGCTGTCATCACCCTCTACATCCCCTGTGCTTCAGAGAACTCCAGTGCTCACAATGACCCCAGGGCAGGGAGCATTAGTGAAAGAACAGGAGAGAAGGAGGAAGGCCACTGGCTCCAGGTGGAGGAGGGGTGTCCAAAAGAATAAGAGCTATGCAGAATCCCAGACATTGCAGGGTAATGATGGACTCCCTACTGAGTGGGGAGGAGGTTCAAATCATGGATATTAGAGGCCAGAAGGGCCCAGATACACCCAAGCCCCTTGGGGATATGCAGGCTAGTGATCAGATTCAGACACAGTCTCAGTTACTCCCACCATAGTCAGAGAAAATGTGTGAGACACAGCATTCTACACACAGACGTGTGGGAAGGGGTGTTCCTGGGTGGGCAGGGGAGGGCCTGTCCTGGGAAGCAGGAAGACTGGACCCCGGGCCTGGTCCTTGCTTTGCACCTGGTCCATTTTTTAAAAATATAATTTTATGGAATAGGAAATAGCAACCCACTCCAGTGTTCTTGCCTGGAATATTCCATGAACAGAGGAGCCTGGTGGGCTACAGTCCAAAGGGATCACAAAGAGTCAGACACAACTGAGCACTTCCTTCTCCTCTCTATCCCCCTCTGCCTTTCTCTTCACTGATGCTTTGAAAATAAAAAGATAAAAGAAAAATATAATTTTTTTAAAAGAAAAATATAATTTTATTTATTTAATTTTGGCTGTGCTGGGTCTTCATTGCTGGGTGGGCTTTTCTCTAGTTGCAGTGAGTAGGGCTATTCTTTGTTGTGTGTAGGCTTCTCATTGTGGTGGCTTCTCCTGTTGAGGAGCACGGGTTCTAGAGTGTGCTGGCTTCAGTAGCTGTGGTGTATATGCTCCATAGTTGTGGTTTCCTGGACTCTAGAGCACAAGCTCAATAGTTGTGGCATGTTCGGGGCCTAGTTGCTCTGCAGAATGTGGGGTCTTCCTGGACCAGAGATGGAACCTGTGTCTCCTGCATTGGCAGGTGGACTCTTTACCACTGAGCCATCAGGGAAGCCCCTGCACTTGGTCTATTTTGATCTTAAGCAAGACCATTCTGCTTTCCGGACCTCACTTTCCACAGCTGGAAAATGGACAGGTCATAGTAGGTGAGTGGCTTTCAGACAGAGATGGTCAAGCGCGATGCATCCAGATTCAAAAGCACACCACATGTATGCTCATAAAAGTGATCTAGGTAAGCATAGCCACTCACTCAGGCAGACACTCAAGCTCACAAACACAACACAGAAACAAAATCACAGTGATACGTATACATATAGACAATCCCACATGCACACACACAAATATCTAGTCACATTCTCCCGAAGATAACAGCCACATTTAGAAAGAAAGCCATCAAAACAGTCATGCACATAGTACCACACAGACACGTGATTACACAGAATACCATTATGTAAGCTTACAATTAGACAAGAAACCACAAAGACATTCAGCCATACAGACACAGTCACAGACAGACACACAACTGCCCATAGTCAACAGCCCACAATGTCACAGAAACAGTCAGCTCCACTCACATACAGACTCATAGTCACATAGGCTCAATCAACCGCACAGAATCACAAAGCATAGGAAATCACTTATAGTAGGGCTTCCCAGGTGGCGCTAGTGGTAAAGAACCAGCCTGCCAATGCAGGAGTCAAAGAGACGCGGGTTCGATCCCTGGGTTGAGAAGATTCCCTGGAGGAGGTCATAGCAACCCACTCCAGTATTCTTGCCTGGAAAATCCGCATGGACAAAGAAGCCTGGCGGGCTACAGTCCATAGGGTCTCACAGAGTCGGACACAACTGAAGCGACTTAGCACGCACGCACATACAGTAACTTGGTTAGCAAGCTTCCTGGGACAAACTGGCAGACAGTTCGGGCTGAGATCGTCCACCTGAGCCTACCTCCTCTCACACAACCCCATTAAAGGACACCTCGAGATCTGGGCTGGTGATTTCTAGTACTCATTTTCTCGAGCCTCAGCTGCCTCTTTTAACTCCAGAATCTCTCTGCACTTGCCCCCTACAACTGACCAACCAAGAGTGGGCCGAGCCCCCTCCTAGGGCCAATCAGAGCAGGAATTCAGCTGGCCAATCGGATTGACCCGCTCGCCTTCCGCCCCTTTACCGGTACTTCCGCTCCTTAAAGGGGGTTAAGGTATCTAGGCTAGACGCGCCCGCTTCCACCGGCAAGACTGCCGTAGCCCCTTTAAAAGGCAGAGACGTGAAAGAGCAGGGCCCTAGGACGAACCAATGACAAGCCCCATTTGGCCTCTGCCCCGCCCATCCTCACGGAGGTCAAAAGTCTCGTTCTATATGGCACCGTGGTCTGTGCAGTGAACCCAGAGGCTCCAAGTGAGGATTCGCGAGAGGGGCAGAGGGTGCAAAGGGCCAGGGCACTTGGTGGGAGCCGCTCTGCTCAGACGCCTCCAAATCCCCAGGTCGGCTGTGATTGTTCTGCTTGCCCGCTCGCTGCCCACATGGCCCTGAGAGGCGTCTACGCGCGGCTACTGTACCGCGGACCTGGCCTACGAGTCTTTCGTTCATGGAGCTCGGCGACAGCGCAGACCGGTCAGTGCTGGACCTGGGGTGGAATGGGGAGGGAGAAACTTGAGGCTCGGGGACTTTTTCGGGGTGATTTTTCCCGTCCTATGTTTGCAGAGAAAGGCGAGAAGACCCAGAGTCGACCGGCCAAGCGTAAGGACCCCTGGTTGCGCCATGCGTCTGCGCCCCTCGTCCAACTGTCCCCTCGTCCAACTGTTTGTTTGTCCCCGATGGGTTCTGTCCCAGAATCTGAGGGCTGACCAGGCGGGGAGGCAGGGCCGTGGCCAGGGCCAGAGGCGCTGAGGCAGTGAGTTTCCCGAGAAAGACCACTTTGCCAGTCCTGTTTGCTGCCCACATTAGTTGAGGGTTGAGGGGTAGGGCTGAGGATTCTGGGGGAGGGGAGGGCGTGGTGGTCGGGTGGACAGGGCTGAGTAGAGTCCCACTCCCTCCAACCCCGCCCAGCTTCGCGGCCTGAGTTTGACTGGAGGGACCCACTGTTGCTGGAGGAGCAGCTGACAGCAGATGAGATCCTCATCAGGGACACCTTTCGCACCTACTGCCAGGAGCGCCTCATGCCCCGCATCCTGCTGGCCAATCGCAACGAAGGTGCTCAGGCAGGCGGGTGGGCACTCTGGAGATCCCACTGCCCGCTGAACCTGTACCCTCCATCATGTACACTAGTTCTGCCTGCTCTAGCTGGGCCTCAGAGCACCTCTGGCTCTGGGTTAGTGCTCCTGAGGGCCAAGGCTGGGCCTGAAGTTGGGCCTTCTGTCCCTTTGCAGTTTTTCACCGGGAGATCATCTCAGAGATGGGGGAGCTCGGTATGCTGGGCCCCACCATCCAAGGTAAGGACACATTTCTCTCCATACTCTGCAGCCCTCTACTGTGTCTTGAAAAGCCCCTTTCTTTCCCTGAGCCTAGTTTCCCAGTCTGCAAAGAGAGGCTGTTATGTCTCTGTCTGAAGCGGCTGTGGGGATGAAATGAATAAACCCCAAGCTAGAGCCAGCTTGGTGCCCTCTTCTTGGGTACTCCTATGGGGCTCTGTCTCTTGGGCAACAGGTATCACTGGTCTCAAGTGGGCAGGGCTTTGTTCCCCATTGTTCTATTTCTCTCCCCTCCTGCCCGCCCCCAAACCCTGGCCCATCCTTACCAGGGTATAGCTGTGCTGGAGTCTCATCAGTGGCCTATGGGCTCTTGGCCCGAGAGCTGGAGCGAGTGGACAGCGGCTACAGGTCAGCAATGAGTGTCCAGTCTTCCCTTGTCATGCACCCTATCTACGCATATGGCAGCGAGGAGCAGAAGCAGAAATACCTGCCCCGGCTGGGTGAGCAGCTGCCTGGGGAGCCTGGTGGACAGAAGATGGTCCCAATGATCTGAAACTCAGGGTCAGGGCTGTCCCTCAGGCCTGCCTTATGTTCTCACCTTAAGGGTATTGCCAATGGCCCCTCAGGCCCCCTGCCAGACCCTGGACCCCACCCCACATCTGATTCTCCTAGGTCTCTCTTGACTCTGCCCCTTTCTCACCACCATCATATCCCCTGTGATTTGCTTTCTCTGCTCCCCGTTGCAGTCCAAAGTTTAAAGTCTTAACTTCCCAACTGGTTCCACAAGCCCCCACATGGGCATGCCTCTGCTGACCTTTCCAGCTCATCTCTGACTACTCCCTTGACTGCTCCTTTGCAGTCGGACTCAGCGGCTTGGAATTCTCAGTTGTACCCCTGGACTTTTGCACATCCTGGTCTCACTGCCAGGACTGCTCTTTTGCATACCTCTTCCTGCTTAACTCCTTTTCACTGCCCTTCAAGACAGTTTAGCCAACCCCTTCCCGACTTGTCTGGACCTCCCCCCTTTATGGCATTGTGACTATGACCTGGGTGAGATGTCTGTTTCCCCCACCTCCTGGGAGTGCCGTGAGGGCAGGGTCAGCTCTGCCTTGGCCTGGCTCAGTGGAAAGGCCCGCAGGTTTCAGTAGAGGGTTTGGATGGAAGACCCACAGCCTCATGATCTCGTCTCATGCCTGCAGCCAAGGGGGAGCTTCTGGGCTGCTTTGGGCTCACGGAGCCCAACCACGGGAGTGACCCTAGCGGCATGGAGACCAGAGCCCGCCACAACCCATCCAACAGGAGCTACACCCTCAATGGGTCCAAGACCTGGTGAGGCAGGAGCCTGGGGGCCTTAGGCAGGTGGGCAGGGGCAGTAGGTGATAGCCAGATCCCTCACTGCCTTTCCTGCTTCCAGGATCACCAACTCGCCTGTGGCCGACTTGCTGATAGTATGGGCTCGGTGTGAGGATCACTGCATTCGGGGCTTCCTGCTGGAGAAAGGGATGCGGGGCCTCTCAACCCCCAGGATTGAGGGCAAGTTCTCTCTGCGGGCATCATCCACAGGGATGATTATTATGGATGACGTGGAAGTGCCAGAGGAGAATGTGCTGCCCGGGGTGTCTGGTCTGGCGGTAAGCAGCAGCCACCTTGGGAACGGATATCAAGTCACCTGCTGCTTCTCTTTTCTTGGGCAGGTCCCTTACTAGGGACCCAGCTGGAGAACAGATACCCATGGAGCCCAAACAGTAGTGACTTGGAGAGGCTCTGCCTGGCTCACTGATGTGTGCTGAAACTGCCCCCCTCTCCTTTCTAATTTTTAGCTGTGCTGGTTGTTCATTGCTGCATGGACTTTGGTCTAATTGCAGAGAGCAGGGGCTACTCTCTAGTTGCAGTGTATTGGCTTCTCTAGTTGTGGTTCCTGGGTTCCAGAGCACAGGTTCAATAGTTGTGCACTGGCTTTGTTGCTCTGTGGCATGTGGGATCTTCCCGGACCAGAAATCAAATCTGTGTGTCCTGCATTGGCAGGTGGATTCTTTACCACTGAGCCACAAGGGAAACCCAAAACTGCCCCATCTTGGTGACCATCTCACTCAAGCTGGCTCGGCCCGGGATGCATAGAGGCCTGAACCAACTTAATTCTGCTTGCATGTGCATCTTCCTGTCTCCTTACCTCAGACCCTAGATCTGAGCCTCCGGTCCAGATCTTGGACTGGGGAGAACTGTATGAAAACCAAGAGTGAGTAGGCAAGAAGCGAAACCCTATGTGCATTGTTGGCTTTGATGCCGAGGCTGTGTGTGACTTCAACAGTTGTGCTGAGTCTCCCTGGTTTACACTGACTGTGTATCAGGGGTGTCTGGGGAGGGGCACTTAAAAGTTAGTTCTCTACAGGTTCTCTCATCTCTTGGTGGGGCTGAGGCCCTGTCTCAACCCTACAGGGCCCCTTCGGCTGCCTAAACAATGCCCGCTATGGCATCACGTGGGGTGTGCTTGGAGCTGCTGAGTTCTGTTTGCACACGGCCCGGCAGTACACTCTGGACAGGTCTGTGGGGGCTACCATGACAACTCCCAGGGGTGTGGAGGGGGGAGGCTCGGGCTCCATCACTTACCCCTCCACCCTTGGTGCTCAGCCACCAGATCTAAGTTCCCTACTCTGTGAATTGGCCGAGGAAGTCCTTCTGAGCAGTGAGGGGCTCAGTCAACAGCAGGGCCAGAGTGAGCTGAGTGGGGACACAGCTCACTCTGGAGCAGCCTGAAAAGGCCCTGGGATAGGACTGGGGAGTGCCCTCCACCCCATAAAATTTGCCTTGACCTTGCCTGCGTAGGATCCAGTTTGGTGTCCCACTAGCCAAGAACCAACTGATTCAGAAAAAGCTGGCGGACATGCTCACCGAGATCACATTGGGCCTTCATGCCTGCCTGCAGCTCGGCCGCTTGAAGGACCAAGACAAGTAGGGGCTCTGTGTGTGGGAAGGGGCAGGCAGCTATGCAGGAGGACCCAGTGCCTCTCCCAGGCACGGTGGTGGTTGGGCCTGGAGAGAGATGCCTGGTGCCCCTGGGGAGCCCGCCCTGCCTACCTCTCCCTCACTGGGAGCCATGTATGCTACTGTGATGTAAACCCCCTCCCTGGCTGGCTTTGCCCGTGGGGTAGGGATGCCTGGGTGCCCGGAGCGGGGTCAGTTCTCTGTAACCCAATGTTTGTGACATCTGTGCTGTTCCCAGGGCTGCCCCGGAAATGGTCTCTTTGCTGAAGAGGAATAACTGTGGGAAGGCCCTGGACATCGCTCGCCAGGCCCGAGACATGCTGGGGGGGAATGGGATTTCTGATGAATATCACGTGATCCGACATGTCATGAACCTGGAGTCTGTGAACACCTATGAAGGTGGGGGCTGGATTCCTGGGGGGTGGGGGGGAGGTTCACAGTGGCCTCACATCTGGGGAAGGGGACAGCAAGGAGGGGCAGGGACAGCAGGCTCAAATCCTGCTGTCAGCTGTCTGTCACCAGTTGGCAGCATGATGTGGGGCAAGTCCCACCCTCGGTCCTGCATCTGGAGTGGCCCACAAGGGGACCATGGAAGTATACACTCCCACATTTCCCCCGTTATGCTCGAGGAAGGATTTTCTTAAGCCCACTTACGGCTTACTCGGGCATCCCCAGATGGGGTCACAACACCCAGTGGGCTGGTGAATTCAAGGTGGTGAGTGTGCAGCTACACACAGGAATCAGCACCCCATTTTATGTGAGAAAAAGAGAGAGAAACAGTGAATCATTGGCAGGCTGTGGTGTTTGCACCTGGTAACTGGTTGTGACTCCTGTCGGGCCCAGAATCCCTTGCCTCGTAGGAAGACAGACATAGAAAAAGATAATTAAAAAGAAAAAAGATGTGGGGACTCCCTGATAGTCCCATGGTTAGGACTTGGCGCTTCCACTGCGGTGGCCTGGGTTTAGTCCTTGGCTGGGGAACTAAGATCTCACAAGCCAAGGTGTGGCCAAAAAAAAGAAGAGAGATGTACAATTCTAGTGTGAGCCACACAGACTAGAGGGAGCTCTAACAGGACTCAGTCTCTGAGGGAGAAAGTGGAACCATATTAAGCCTTGAGGGAGGTGTAGGAGTTCCCTGGGCAGAGACGGAAGTATCGTCCAGTGCTGTCTGGGTGGGGTATTCCAGGCAGCAAAGGGGAGGGGGAGGTGATTCTACAGCATGACAGGGACCCTGAGGACAAGCTGAGGGGACCTCCAGATGGTTTTATGCAGGGGAGGGGGCGGGATAGATTTGCACTTCAGGAAGAAATGAGAATTATTTTGCTCCATGAAAAGGAGGGCATAATCTCTGGTTTCTGCCTTGGGAAGCTAAGGAAGAACAGATGAGAACATGGAGGGCTATAGAGTGTTCCCTTTGTGGATGTGGGGTGGGATGTGGGATGTGGGGCTTGGGGCAGTGGCTCCAAGACGAGGGGAGGCAGGGATCAGCTGGGACAGGCAATTAATTGTCTGATGTTTGCTTTCCTGTCCCTCCTGCGAGTAAGAAAGGGTCTGATCCATTTCCCATAGAGCTCATTAGCTCTTTCCACCTCTGCGGGAAGAAAGCATGGCTGGGTTGAAAATCAAACATTTAATCAACTGTGTGCGGTTCGGGTGGGGTGAATATGGGAGAATACCAAAGCTGGGCCCCGTGGTGGGGGCTGGACTTGCTGTGGTTTGGGGCCTGGCACAGAGAGCATCGGTTGGGTTTTGTTTGCTTATTTTTGCCAAAGAAGCATTGCAGAACTCTGAAAAACAATTTTCTCAGCATGGCCCAAACGGTGGCCTTCCTTAGTGACTGTCACTAAGAGGGACTCTCCTGGTAGCTGTCAGCATTCACCATCTTTGTGAATCTGTTCTTCTTCCAGAGTAGTAGCCTGTGGGGGGACATGAAGATTGACTTTAAAAGGAATTTGTGGGGGAATTCCCTGGTGGGCCAGTGGTTAGGACTCTGCACTTCCACTGCAAGGGACACAGTCAGGGAATTAAGATCCCTGGTTGGGGAACTAAGATCCCACATGCCATGTGGCACATCCAACATAAATAAGCAAATTTTTTTAAAAAATAAAGGGAAATCGTGAGCTGTTAAGACTGCAAACTGACTCTGCATTTATTCACCCAGGCACTCATGACATCCACGCTCTGATCCTCGGAAGGGCTATCACAGGGATCCAGGCATTCGTGGCCGGCAAGTGAACCCACTTCACCTGGGAGCCCAGATGGCACCAAACCCCTCTCCAGGGAGACACAGGGCTTGGAGCTTAGTTGGAGAGGTGGCAGATGGAGCCAGTTCTTCTGGTGGGAAGTGAGAGACACTGATTTTTAAATATCAAAATTTCCCTTTTGAAGTCATTCAAATGTGTTCCTTAAAGAGAAGATGGAACTTTCTGTACTGAGTGTCTCAATCCAGTTTTGACCATGGACAGGCAGGGACTCCACCTGCCTTGGAACAGAAGCTCCTCGACAGGGGAGTAGGGACAGGAGAGGAGAGTGACATGGAAGCAACTTGTGAGACCCACCAGTGTCTAAATGAACTGCTCCATCCACACGGTAAGCGTTCACTCTATACCCTCTGACCCTCCCATCTGGGGGCAAGTGCCTTAATGCTGGACGCTGGAGCAGAATGAGTGATAAAGAGAGAGAATAATAAAGAGTGTGCGTGTCTGACCCCACCGTGTTGGATCACATTTTCTGGTAACCAGTAACAGGAAAAAGGAACACGTGAAAGGGCTGTGAAGCGCGCTGGGACTCAGCAGGGATTCCCCCAGCCCAGAAGTGATCTGGACCATGTCGGAGTCTTGGCCTTGACTGTAATAAATAAACTCAGGTGGGCACTGCCAGGGCTTGGGGCTGAGGGCAAAGGGGACTTTGTCCTTTTTGTCACCCACCACAGAGCTGACACACAGTGTAGGAAGTAACAGTCCGGCTTCTCAGCTCGGACACACCACATAACAGGGGAGCATGGGGCCATGAGTAGGACGGCCAGAGCACCAGGGCCTTTGCAGAGATAGTGGTTCCTATGAGGTTTAGGGCCAGGCGATGCTGCTCTCTGTTGATATTTACTTTAAAAGATGTTTTTTCTTTTTCTGGCCGTACCCCATGGCATGTGGGATCTTAGTTCCCCCACCAGGGACTGAACCCGTGCCCCCTGCATTGGGATCATAGAGTCTTAACCATTGGACCGCCAGGGAAGTCCCTGCTGACATTTACTTTCATCTTAGCCCCTACAACTCTCATACCTCAGGCTGGACACACAGGTCTTTGTACACGGTCTCCACAGTGTGGCACACTTGTTTGAGCTCTGTTTCCAGGTGACTGATCTTTGCCATCTTTTGGGTGAACTCTTGAAGCTTTTCCTGGATGATCTTGTTGTGGTGATTATAAATCTGATACATCCTCTCCTCGAGCTTCTCTGTCAGGTCTGAAACCTTTGAAAGAATAAGAGGTGCTCTTAGAAAATCAAACAAGAGGCGTCACGAGACATTTGTTCTGACTGGTTCTTTAAGATTTCTTCAGTTTATCTTATAAAAGTGCTAAAAACAACTCTGGTGACTGGGAGTAAAATGGCCTATATGTTAAATTTTTCTTTTTTTTTTTTTAATGAGAAATATTTTCAACTTTATTCATCTCCAAAGAGTGATTAAAAACATGATTCAGGGGACAGTAAAAGTTTAGGTCAAATAAAGTAGAAGAATGTGACTTTACATATATATATTAAATATATTACATATATGTAGTATATTTTATATACTACATATATAATTATATTATATAATTTATAATAATTATATAATTATATATTTGTAGTTATAAATAATGATATAATATTGCATATTTTATTATATAATTATATAACATAAATTATAATTATATTAAATTATATATATTATAATTATATATGGCATATATAATTATATATTGCTTATAATATATATATGGAGAAGGCAATGGCACCGCACTCCAGTACTCTTGCCTGGAAAATCCCATGGACGGAGGAGCCTGGTGGGCTGCAGTCCATGGGGTTGCTAAGAGTCAGACACGACTGAGCAACTTCACTTTCACTTTTCACTTTTCATGCACTGGAGAAGGAAATGGCAACCCACTCCACTGTTCTTGCCTGGAGAATCCCAGGGACGGGGGAGCCTGGTGGGCTGCTGTCTATGGGGTCGCAGAGTCGGACATGACTGAAGTGACTTAGCAGCAGCAGCAGCATAATATATATATATATATATATATATGTGTGTGTGTGTGTGTGTGTGTGTGTGTGTGTGTGTATATATGTATTAGTGTAACTTTATCCCAGATCATTTTTCTTTTTAAAAAGGAAGGTGCAAAATTATGTAAATAAAATCAGCCAGGTTAGGAGGAACGTATCTAGAATGGAGACTAGAGGAAAACATGCAACAAAGTGGCCTCTCAGTGATGGTGTCATCTGAATATTTTTATCTTTTTTTCCTGCTATGTCATATTTTTCTCTAAATTTGCTATGTACCAGGTAGGTAGGAATGGGGCTAAGGGAGGAAGTCAGCCTGTCGTCTAGAGATGACGTGTGGAATTCACAAGTTGTCTGACTTACAGGACACATTCTGAAGACACATCGGGGATAACTATTAATAACAGACCTGAACATAACATTAGGTTTTGTTAGACATAAGCCCCAGCCATGTTCAGGGACTTCCACTCTCCCAAATCATGTGACTTCTGGAGGACAAGTGGGTGTGATAACTCAGGTTATGCCTCAATCCCCTCCTGCCACAGCCATTAGCGCAGCATGAAGGTAAGGGACTAGTCTGTGATACAGGTGAACCTTGGCTTCTCATCCTGGCTCTCCCACTCAGGCAAATTATTTCCAAACCTTACTTTACCCATCTGCAACATGGGTCTAATCTCTTCTCTGCCGGATTGCTACAAGGGTGAAATGAGGTACCATATGCAAACTGTATAGAATGTGTGGGGAACATAACAGCAGGGTGAAATGAAGTACCATATGCAAACTGTATAGAATGTGTGGGGAACATAACAGCAGTTCATTGCCTCCCCCTTTATGTTTTACATAAGGAACACCCCCCCTTCCCCTGAGGTTCTGCAGTACATGGGGGGAATCAGTCACCTTGATCTTGAGGCTGTCTCTGAAGTTGGTCATGAGGGCATGGTCCTTCTGCCTGCTCTCGTTGATGTTTTCGATCAGTTCCTGGGCCCTCTTCTTCAGGATGTCAATGCTCGAGTCCAGAGAGGAAAAGTAGGGTCCTGACTTTCCTTCCAGCATCATCAGCTGGCGGTTGGCACTGGAGGTGGCGACAGAGGGGCTAGAAACCTGACTTCTGCAAGTATAGGAAACTTGAGATCAGCACCAAACTTTCCTGAGAATGGCTGATCTGAATTAGCTCTGTGGTGGGAGAACCTGCATCTTGTGTTTCCCGTTGATGACACTTGTTTCATTCACACCCCCTCCCCCACCCTGCCCCTGAGGGGAAGGGACAGTTTAAGAGTCTGCCTGCCAATGCAGGGGGACATGGGTTCAATCCCTGCTCTGAGAGGATTCCATGTTCTTTTTTTTTTTTAGGATTCCATGTTCTGTGGGGCAACTAAGTCTGTGCACCCCAACTACTGAGCCTGGGCTCTAGAGCCCGTGCAACCTAGAGTCGAGCTCTGCAACAAGAGAAGCCACCCTAATAAGAAGTCCTTGAACCACACCTAGAAAGTAGCCCTCCCTCTCCCCAATTAGAGCAAATCTATGCACAGCAACGGAGACCCAGTGTAGCCAAAAATAAAACAATTTTTAATAAAAAAAATTAAAATTAAAAAAAAAAATACCCCCAGAAGAGTTTGTCCCACACTGTGTGTGCTAAGTCACTTCAGTCATGTCTGACTCTTTGCAACCCATGGACTGTAGCCTGCCAGGCTCCTCTGTCAATGGGATTCTCCAGGCAAGAGTACTGGAGTGGGCTGCCATGCCCTCCTTCAGGGGATCTTCCTGATCCAGGGATCCAACCCACGTCTCCATGTCTCTTGCATTGGCAGGCAAGTTCTTTACCACTAGTGCCACTTGGGCACTAATGCCACTTGGTTACTGTACATATGACTATAATTATGCAATTCAACTAAATGCATAGTTAGTGAAATAGTGAAAAAAGGACAGCTGTCTAAAAAAGCTAAATAGAATGAACAAAGTTGAACCTAATAAAATACAACTGTTAAATCAAGTGTGGGCAAACAACGATATATTAGGGCCAAGAGCATAAAAATTGTAAATATTTTGCATACAGATTGCTTTGTCGAGGCCTATAAGTTTTTGCTTTGCTTTAGAAAAACAAAAGTGGGGGACTTCCCTGGTAGCCCAGTGTTTAAGACTCTGTGCTCCCAATGCAGGGTGCTGGGTTTGATCCCTGGTCAGGGAACTATTGATAGATTCCACATGCTGCAACAAAAGATCCTGAGAGCCACAACTAAGACCCGGCCCAGCTAAAAGAAAAGATGGTAAAATAAAAACACAAAAGTGGAAACTGTGGGTAATGCATTATGAATGAGGTGTATGCAAGGAAAAAAAAAGTTGTGATCTGATCAACAGACCCATTGGGGTTTTAAATTAAGATAAAATGTTTAAAGGGCTTCCCTGGTGGTCCAGTAATTAAGTATCAGTTTGGCAATGCTGGGGAACAACAATCCCATATGTTGTCAAACAACTAAGCCTGAGGGCCACAACTATTGAGCCTGTGCTCTAGAGTCCAAGAGCTGCAACTATGGAAGCCCGTGTACCCTAAAGCCGGTGCTCTGCTACAAAAGCCACTGCAGTGGGAAACCCACACACCAGAACTAGAGAGTATCTCCTACTCACTGCAACTAGAGAAAGCCTTCATGCAGCAATGAAGACCCACCACAGCCAAAAAATAAATAAATCTTTTTTAAAAAAAAAGATAAAGGGTTTAAGGTAAGATGCTCTTTTTTTCCAGCCAATTTTTTGTTTTGTCTGCCCTGCACCATGCTAAGCTACCCGCTTCATCTTGCTGCACCCTCACACCACGCTTTGGGGTCTGTCCCCATCGTCTTTACCTCATCGCTGAGGACACAGGCTCAGCACGACTGTGTCACTTTCTCAGGATCCCCAGTCTGTGCAGACCTGGGTATGGCATCCAGCTGACCTGACCCCCGGCCTGGGCCCTGTTTCCCCCAAAGTTCTCGTTTTCCTCCTCACCCTGAGGTGCTTCCAGCTCTGAATGGCTGAGACTCGGAGGTGCCAACACAGCAGCTCTTCCACACACCAGTTCACACACAACCATAAAGCCATGACTGCAAGCCAGGCACAGCTACTGAGAAAAACACATCTTCATTTTTGGATGCTTCCTCCATACAAATATTTTTCTTGACTTTTCTCCAACTGCTTGAGATCTTTCTTCTGGCTCAGGATACAACCACAGGGAAACTTGAGTGCATGAGAGTCAGGGGGGCCAGACTCTCATTGACACAGAAGTCCTAAGGCCTGAGACCCTGGCTGTGTCCTGGTTCTCAAGTTCTCCTTATCAGATGGGTTTTTGCCCTTGGGCCTTTGCACTTGCTCTCTGACAGGGAGACCTGGCCTAGGCCACTACCTCTTTTGTTTTTAATATTTATTTATTCATTTTATTTTTGGCTGTGCTGGCTCTTTGCTGCTGCACGTAGACTTTCTCTAGTTGCGATGAGCAGGGCCTACTCTCTAGTTGTGGTGTGTGGGTTTACCAGTTGTGCTGGCTTCTCTTATTGCAGAACACAAGCTCTAGGCACTTAGACTTCAACAGTTGCGGTACAAGGGCTCAGTAGTTGTGGCACATGGGCTGAGTTGCTCCCTGACATGTGGGATCTTCCTGGACCAGGGATTGAACCCGTGTCCCCTGCATTGGGATTCTTAAACACTGAGCTACCAGGGAAGCCCCCGCTGCCTCTTTTGAAGCACCACCTATGACCCCGTGCCTATCTCTACCACTGTGTGCTTGTCCCTGATGCCGCGCTCATCTCCCCATTTATCTCTACATTCCCAGCATCCAGCACATTTTGAGTCCTCCACTATTAACAAACGAATGAATGAAGGACACTGATCCAGTCCTCCCTATTCTGGCTTTACACAAAGCATGCAAGTTCATCTGCCTGCAGAGCCAGACGCTTGTGTTCAGAGCATCTGTCACAAATGCTCTGTGTTCAGGCACTCATGAGAAGGTGTGCCTCTGATCAAGGCAGATATTTTATAGCAAAACCTTACTGATAGAAAACAAAGACCACCTAAAGGCTCCCTGGGCATTCCTGTAAAAAAAGGTTTTGCTGTCCTCTTGACCTGCCTCTCAAGGGAAGAATAATAAAAGTGCACAGAATAAATGAATGAGTGATTAGGAAGGGCTTTCATTACCATCCACGCTCCCATGTTTCCCAAACTTATCCTCAACCCACGCCTCTCCTCTGAGCTCCCAGTAAGGTACCTGACGACCCCTAGGCCCTCTCCACTTGGCTGTCCCAGAGGCATTTCAAACTCCTCTAAATTTACACACTAACTCAAAGTTGTCCGCCCTCCTCCTGTCATTGAAGAACACCAAAAGTCACCTGGAACCCAAGCCAGAAACTTGGCAGCCACCCTGGAGCCTGGCTTCTCTCTGTCCTTCCAAGTCCCCTCACAAAATCAGACTTCTCTGGTGGTCAGGTGGTTAAGAATCTGCCAGTGCAGAGGACACGAGTTCGACCTTGGTTCTGGAAGATCTCACATGCCATGGGGCAACTAAGCTCCTGCACCTCGACTGCTGAAGCCCACGTGCCCTAGAGCCTGTGATCCACAAGAAAAGCCACAGCGCCACACGAACAGTAGCCCTTGCTCACTGCAACTAGAGAAAGCCTGCATGAGGCACCAAAGACCCAGTGCAGCCATAAATAAATAAATTTCTTAAAAAAGAAAAGATTTAAAAAAAAAAACCAACAAAAACAAATCCTGTCACAAAATCAGACTAGCCTGGTGCTCCAGTGCTTAAGAATCTGCCTGGCAATGCAGGAGACAAGGGTTTGATCCCTGGTTCGGGAAGATCCCGTGTGCCCTGGGGCAACAAAGCTCCAGGGCCACAACTACTGAGTCTGCTCACCTAGAGCCCAAGCTCCAACACAAGAGAAGCCCAAGCACCACAGGAAGAGTAGCTTCTGCTCTCCACAACTAGAGAAAGCCTGCGGGAAGCAATGAAGACTCAGTACGACTAAAATAAATTAATTTAAAAAGAATCCCGTCACAAAATCCTTTCATTTCCACCTCCTAATTTCTCCCAAATCTATCATCTCTTCCCCACCAATCATTCGCGGCCCCACACCTATTGTTCTCACTTGGGCCTCAGGGACCTTTGGACCACAATCAGACACCACTTCTGCTCTATAGCCTACAAGACCCCCCACCAGCTGCAGGATAAAGTAAATTCCCTAGCAAAGCACACAAAGCTTTCCAGGGCTGTGGAAAGGCCTCCATCTTCTCTTTTCACCCTCCACTCTCAGCAATTTGGAACCTTCCACAATTTCACCAAATCCATTAGCCTTTGCCTGAAATGACTTTTCTTTTCTGTCAACTTCATGAGACACCATTCAGAGCACCGCTACCTCGCCATCGCTTACTAATCACAACACTGCCAGTTTGTACGCAGATTCCCTCCAGGCGCCCTATGCACTCTGGGCAGAGAGTGCATTGTATCCATTCCAGAGGCATCACCACTGTTCCCTGAACACCTAAATGAAAGAATTACCACCTGAGATGGATGTAACATTCTTGGTCTTAAGCCACTTTGTACCTGGAGTTGCTTTGTTGTCCCCACTGTATAAGGGCTCTGAAATTAAAATCAATGAGAGAACCAGGTGTTTCTTTTTTGTGTCATTGCTCACAACCTGCTTGAGCTGCTAACTGTTCAAAGTCGCTCCTTTCTCAGGCTCGAGGGACAAAGCTAGAACCGGTCTCCGTGGCAGCTACACAAATGGTGAAAAATCACTTGAAATCAGCTCATTCAAATTTCGTGGTGGGACAAAGGCCTGCATCAGATGTCTGCAGAGAGCATCTTGATTTTCCCCAGCCACCCCTTTGGGGTTTTATTCCTTTCCATTTCATTTTTCTTAATACTCAGCAGCTGCATATTAATCAGGATGCTAATGAATCATAGGCTTCCCTGGGCCTGCATTCACCAATTAACTTTAATAAACAAAACACACCATGTCCTCTCCACTGGCTTCCCTGGTTCTCAGGCCTGCTTCTGTTGCCCAACCCTGGATGGAGGCCAGGGACTGGAAGTGGGCCCAACAGAGCAGGCTGCCTGTGCTCAGGGTGGGGCAGTGGGGGGCCAGGGTGGGGGTTGTGAACACATCCCTCTGCTCATTTATGATGGTCTGTCCTAAGGAGTCCCTAATTCAGCTTCGAGGATTAGGACCTAGTTTCCGAGTAGGGCCCACGCTGGCAGGTGGCCCAGGAACGGCGGAGGAAATGGGTCTAAGCGAAGAGACCATCTGTTCGCTCCAGGTAAAGCTGTGATTGGCAGGCGTGAGAGCCAGAGCTGCCCGCTGGTGGGGGCCCTCCCTCCGCGGGCCTCTAACAGATACACAAGTAAACAATTCGCCAGCCACTTACGACCACCGCAGGCGGTGGTCCCGGGAGAAGAGACGAGCTAATCAAACATTCAAGGAGGAACACAACAGCATCTCTGGTGGCTGGGCAAAATGATGTTTTGCTGAAGTACAGCCAGGAAAGGGGAAGGTGTGAATTGAAGCTGCAGAGCTCACTCCTTTCACCCTCTGCTCTTCTCTTGTGAAATGTGTTCACATTGTAATCATGTCATTGACAGTCTGCTGAGGGGTCTGTTAACTGGCCCGTGCACTGGTTCTAATCCATGTTTCTCGACCCAAAGCTCTTTTAGAACTCCTCAAAGTCTCTCAATGATTTGCATTTGTCTGTGTCTCCTCACCACTTAGATCACCGCCTAAACATACTATTTGCAGGAAGGCGTTATCAAACAAACTACTTTAGTTCTCTTTTTCTTTTTTATGGTCTCCAATTGATAGCACACACCTTGGAAACCATTCCACCCTATGCTCTGTTTTACAACTGAGGCCTCTGAGAGGCAAGAGGAAGCTGGCTTTCTGCCTGCAGTCCTCAGGGGCCCTGTCTTGAGCCTCATTCTATTCCCAGGTGAGCTCCTTCACGGAAAAAGTGACTCTCACAGTGCCATCTCTCTGGCACCTGGCCCCACCCATCCTGAGTTCTCGGTCAGAAAGTCCAACCCTGTCCTGGGCTTATTCATCTGTATGTCTCTCAGTTCAGTTCAGTTCAGTCGGTCAGTAGTGTCCGACTCTCTGCGATCTCATGGACTGCGGCACACCAGGCTTCCCTTGTCCATCATCAACTCCCGGAGCTTGCTCAAAACTCATGTCCATCGAGTTGGTGATGCCATCCAACCATCTCATCTTCTGTTGTCCCCTTCTCCTCCCGCTTTCAATCTTTCCCATCATCAGGGTTTTTTCAAATGAGTCAGCTCTTCACATCAGGTGGCCAAAGTATTGGAGTTTCAGCTTCAGCATCAGTCCTTCCAATGAATATTCAGGACTGATCTCCTTTAGAATGGACTGGTTGGATCTCCTTGCAGTCCAAGGGACTCTCAAGAGTCTTCTCCAACACCACAGTTCAAAAGCATCAATTCTTCGGTGCTCAGCTTTCTTTATAGTCCAACTCTCACATCCATACATGACTACTTGGAAGACCATAACTTCGACTAGATGGACCTTTGTTGGCAAAGTAATGTCTCTGCCTTTTAATATGCTGTCTAGGTTGGTCATAGCTTTTCTTCCAAGGAGCAAGTGTCTTTTAATTTCATGGCTGCAGTCACCATCTGCAGTGATCTTGGAGCCCAAAAAAATAAAGTCTGTCACTGTTTCCAATGATTCCCCATCTATTTGTCATGAAGTGATGGGACTGGATGCCATGACCTTAGTTTTCTGAATGTTGAGTTTTAAGCCAACTTTTTCACTCTCCTCTTTCACTTTCATCAAGAGGGTCTTTAGTTCTTCTTTGCTTTCTGCCATAAGGGTGGTATCATCTGCATATCTGAGGTTACTGATATTTCTCCCAGCAATCTTGATTCCAAGATTGTGTATGTCTCTGGCCACCTTGAACTCAGCAAGGGCAGAATGCATCTTGTGCCTCTGCCAGTTGGAAACCAAACCACCTTGAGCCAGAAAGTGGGCGGCCCTTTCTGTGCTGGTAAGCATTTAGCAACTGGCTCTCTAGGGGTGGAGGAGGAGGTGGCAGGGGAAACCTTGATTTGTAGTATTTGCCAATTTCCATGGTGCACGGACTCCCACTATAGCCGATTTCAAGCTACCAACATGAAGATGCTAAATGCCAGGTTGGGAAGAGATGTGTAGAACTGGCTCCTGCTGGTAGGAGCCAGCTCCAGGCTCTAGGACATCGCAGCTGGGAGACCTCGTCAGCTCATCCCTTTTCTCATGCCTCAATAAATGAACCGCCCCCCGCCCCCAATCTTCTCTCCATCTGCCCTGCTAGACAACCTGCAGAAGCCTCCCACCTATCTCCCAGGTCCACTCCCACCCCCTCTCACCCATTCTTCACAGAACAGCTGGTGTCTTTTTATAACAGGAACCTGAGCATGTCACTTCTCTGATTTCAGCCATTCTCCGCCTTGGTATTCCCTTTGTTTCTATCTAACAAAAACAAAAACTTGTACACAGATGTTCACGGCAGCCTTATTCACAAGAACCAAAGAGCAGAAACAATCTTAATTTCCAACAGCTGATGAATGGATAAATAAGGTAAATCCATAATTTAGAATATTATTCAGCTATATAGAGGAATGAAGTTCTGATACATGTTACAACACGGATGAACCCTGAAGACATTATGCTCAGTGAAAGAAGCCACTTACAAAGGATCACACAATTGTATGATTTCATTTATATGAAATATCCAGCAGAGACAAATTGTGGAGATAGAAAGTAGAATTGTTGCCAGGGACTAGGAAGGACATGGGCTTACCAGGTGGCACTAGTGGTAAAGAACCCGCCTGCCAATACAGGAGACATAAGAGATGCAGGTTCAATCCATGTTTCGGGAAGATCTCTTGGAGGAGAGCATGACAACCCACTCCAGTATAACTGCCTGGAGAATCCAATCCCATGGACAGAGGAGCCTGATGGGCTACAGTCCATGGGGTCGCAAAGAGTCAGACATGACTGAGTGAGCACACACATGCATGATTACAGAGGATATGTTTTCCCAGCAACCTGACCTCTCTTGTGTCAGTGCTTATTCAATACATGCCTTTCTTATCAGATGGAAGCACTGAGAATGTATGAGCCTGTCTATCCAGTGTAACCAGGGTATCACTACCACCAATCACGAAGCCTGACACACTGGCCTTCCCACTGTTTGGTGACCATACCAAGCCTGCCCCTGCCTCAGGGACTTGCAGCTCCCTCTGCTTGGAATGTTTGGGCATCTGGACGCCTCCTGGCTGGCTCCTCCTTATGTGACCTCCTTAGAGATCAACTATTCCAAACTCCCTGTCACTCTAGTTTCTCCTTCTCGGTTTTGTTTCTTTACAGCACTTGTCACTAATTGAAATGACATTTAAAAAAATTATCTTATCTTTTAGAAAGTTCAGTTCAGCTGCTCAGTTGTGTCCGACTCTTTGTGACCTCACGAACTGCAGCATGCCAGGTTTCCCTGTCCATCACCAATTCCCGGAGCTTGCTCAAACTCATGTTCATCAAGTTGGTGATTCCATCAAACCATCTCATCCTCTGTCGTCCCCTTCTCCTCTTGCCTTCAATCTTTCCCAGCATCAGGGTGTTTTCAGTGAGTCAGTTCTTCGCATCAGGTGGCCAAAGTATTAGAGCTTCAGCTTCAGCATCAGTCCTTCCAATGAATATTCAGGGTTGATTTCCTTTAGGACTGACTAGTTTGATCTCCTTTCTGTCCAAGGGACTCTCAAGAGTCTTCTCCAACACCACAATTCGAAAGCATCAATCATTTGGTGCTCAGCCTTCTTTACGGTCCAACTCTCACATCCATACATGACTATTGGAAAAACCACAGCTCTGACTACACGGATCTTTGTCATCAAGGTGATGTCTCTGCTTTTCAATATGCTACCTAGGTTGGTCATAGCTTTTCTTCTTTTAATATGCTGTCTAGGTTGGTCATGACTTTTAGAAAGTCAGCTTGGCAATAGACCCAACATAGTCAATACAATATTCAAGAAGAATAAAGTTGGGAGGACTGATGCTACTTGATGTGATACCAGTGAAAGAATATAAAATAGACCAGTGGAACAGAATAGAGCCCAGATAAAGACCCACACAGGTAGTCAACTTATCTTTGACAAAGGAACAAAGAAAATTCAGTGGAGAGTGGAGAATCTTTTCAACAAATGGAGTTGTAACAATTAGACTTCCACATGCAAAAAAAGTGAAGTTAGACACAGATCTTGCACCTTTCACAAAAATTTTCTCAAAATAGATATCATAGCCCTAAATGTAAAACTATGGCAGAAAGTTAAAAAGAACTAAAGAGTCTCTTGATAAAACTAAAAGAGGAGAGTGAAAAAGTTGACTTAAAACTCAACATTCAGGAAACTAAGGTCATGGCATCCGGTCCCATCACTTCATGACAAATAGATGGGGAATCATTGGAAACAGTGACAGACTTTATTTTTTTGGGCTCCAAGATCACTGCAGATGGTGACTGCAGCCATGAAATTAAAAGACACTTGCTCCTTGGAAGAAAAGCTATGACCAACCTAGACAGCATATTAAAAGGCAGAGACATTACTTTGCCAACAAAGGTCCATCTAGTCGAAGTTATGGTCTTCCAAGTAGTCATGTATGGATGTGAGAGTTGGACTATAAAGAAAGCTGAGCACCAGGGAACAATGGTGCTTTTGAACTGTGGTGTTGGAGAAGACTCTTGAGAGTCCCTTGGACTGCAAGGAGATCCAACCAGTCCATTCTAAAGGAGATCAGTCCTGAATATTCATTGGAAAGACTGATGCTGAAGCTGAAACTCCCAATACTTTGGCTACCTGATGTGAAGAGCTGACTCATTTGAAAAAACCCTGATGATGGGAAAAATTGAAAGCGGGAGGAGAAGGGGACAACAGAGGATGAGATGGTTAGATGGCAACACTGACTCAATGAACATGAGTTTTGAGCAAGCTCCAGGAGTTGGTGATGGATAGGGAAGCCTGGCATGCTGTAGTCGATGGGGTCACAAAGAGTCAGACACGACTGAGTGACTGAACTGAACTGAAACATAAAACACAAAACTGTAAAACTCCTAGAAGACAACATAGGAGAAAATATAAGTGGCTTTGGGGTTGGTGGTGACTTCGGGGTTGGTGGTGACTTCTTAGATACAATACCAAAAGAGAGAACTGGTAAATTTGACTTCATTAAAATTTAAAACTTCTACTCTGTAAAAGAAACCATTAAGAGAATGAAAAGACCCATCACAGACTGGGGCAAATCTTTACAGAACACAAACCTGGGGCTTCCCTGGTGGCTCAGTGGTAAAGAATTGCCTGCCAGTGCAGGAGACATAGGTTTGATCCCTGGTCTGGGAAGATCCCACATGCCTTGGGGCAACTAAGCCTGTACACCACAACTACTGAGTCCATATGCTGCAACTACTGAAGTTCGCGCACCCTCAAGCCCATGTTCCACAGCAAGAGACGTCACTGCAGTGAGAAGCCTGGGCACCACAACTAGAGAAAACCCCGCATAGCAAAGACCCAGCGTCACCAAAATAGATAAATAAATAAAATTATTTTTTAAAGACAAAAAAAAAGGCTTTAAAAAAAACACCTGCAAATCTGATAAAGGCCTGACATCCAAAATATTCAAAGAACTCATGAAACTCAGCAATAAAAAAATAATCCCAAAAAAAGAAACATCCAATTTAAAAACAGTCAAAGATCTGGACACCATACCAAAAGACGCGCAGATGTCAAATAAGCATATGGAAAGATGTTTAACTTCATACCTCATAATGAAGTTTCAAATCAACATAACGATACCACCATTGCCTGTTGGAATGGGAGAAACCTAAAACACTGACAACACCAAATGCTGGTGAGGATGTAGAACAGGAACACTCATTCACTGAAAACAGGAATGCAAAATGGTTCAGCCACTTTGGAAGACATTTTGGCAGTTTCTTTCAAAACTAAAAATACTCTTACCATATGATCTAGCAATTGTGCTCCTTGGTATTTACCCAAAGGAGTTGAAAATTTACATCTACACAAAACCTGCACATGAATGTTTGCTGTAATTATATAAACAACTAAATTGGTAAAACTTGGAAGCATAATTGCTGAAACTTAAAAGCAACCTAGATGTCCTTCAATAGGTGAAAAGAAGTCAGCTCCAAGAGAGTAGGAATTCTGATTTGTTCACTATTGTATCCTCAGCATCTAAAACAGCCTTTAGGTAAAGGAGACCCTTGATAAATATCTGGTGAATAAATGTGCAAGACAAGAAAGTCTTTTTAAAGTAATCTGTAACACTGCTCTTTCTCTTACTCCAACATCGCAATTTCTGTTAGTTTTATCTTCTTAAATCTATTCAAAATTTGACGACTTCTCATCACCTCCATGGATCTACCCTAGGTCAAGTCACAGTCATTTTGCACCTAAATTATTCCAGTTGCTTATCACTGGCCTCCCTGTTTTCAGTCCAGCCTTCGATAATCTCTACTCAACAGCCAGATGGTGGCGGTTTGGTCACTAAGTCATGTCCGACTCTTGCGACCCCAAGGACTATAGCCTGCCAGGCTCCTCTGTCCATGGGATTCTCCAGGCAAGAATACTGGAGTGGGTTGCCATTTCCTTCTCCAGGGGATCTTCCCGACCCAGGAGTTGAACCCAGGGCTCCTGCATTGTAGGCAGATTCTTTACCAACTGACCTACAAGGGAAGCCCAGCAGCCAGAGGAAGCCTTTTAAAACTTTTGTCTAACGGACTATGGTGGTTTAGTCACTGTCATGTCTGACTCTTGAGACCCCGTGGACCAGGTTCCTCTATCCATGGGATTCTCCAAGCAAAAATACTGGAGTGGGTTGCCATTTCCTTCTCCAAGGGATTTTCCTGACCCAGGAATCAAACCCCAGGCCCCAGGTCTCCTGGATTGCAGGCAGATTCTTTACTGATTGAGCTACGAGGGAAGCCCGATGGACTGCACTTCTAAAAATGGCCAGACAGGAACACTTTTCCACTTTGCAGGCCATATGGTCTGGATTGCTTCTGGAGAAGCAGCCCTGTCCTAATAAAACTTTAACAATAATCCCGGAACTTCCCTGGTGGTCCAGTGGTTAAGACTCCATGCTTCCACTGTAGGGGGCACAGGTCCCATCCCTGGTCAGGGAACTAAGATCCCACAAGCCACAGCCCATTCCCCACCCCCATCCAAAAAAAAGCGCCTCACTCTGCAGTAGTCAATTCCTGTTGCTCCTCTAATTTCACATCTTTTCATGGGTAACTATCACCCAACGTCCCATCACCTGTCTAACTGTATCTCTTATTATTTCCCTCTTACCCATGCTTGCTCCAGCACAGTCCTCCCTTGGGGCCTTTGCAGCTGCTGTTTCTTGGCCTGGAATGTAGTCCTCCCTACCCTCATGGTTCACTTATCATCTCCTCCATGAATCCTTCCCTGAACCTCTGATCTAAACTGGCCATCTGCCACACTCTCCCTATTTTTTCCCCCAGAACACTCAGCATCCCCTGACTACCATATGCTCCTGAGTTTACAGACCTTCTCTTAGAATGTCAGCTCAATGCTTTTGATACCATGCAGGGCCCTGTGGGGCTCCTGGGCTTAAGACCTTTCTGTGGCCCCCGTTTCTTTGATTACAGGTAACAACATTCACTCAGCCTCCATGCTTCCCAGAGTTCCAATGGGCTGATTCAAACAGTTGTTAGGGAAAGGAAGGGATGGGAGACCAGGGAGAAACAGTCAAAAGTAGCCTTGGGGCAAAGTCCTATTTCCCTACCAGGGGATATACACAACAATATCTTTGAGCTATTTCTGCAGATACTGACACCCCTTCCAGGTGGGAGAAGCTGATGATTAATGATGGTAGGCTGCCCACAAACAGGTAGACCCCAGACCAGCTGGACTTGAAGGCTGATGCTGACTCCTACTTCCCTCACCATCAACCCCTCAGAACAAAGCAAGCCTGTCACTATTTTGATCCTTATCACCTACCCTGACAAGGAACCCTGTCTGTAAGACCTTTCCAAAGGAGGGGGGGCAGAGTTCTTGAGGTGCTAATCTACTGTGTTCCCTCTTTGTCTGGCAAAGAAATAAAGCCACTCTTCCTCCTCCATAACTCTCTGTATTTCTGTTCAGCATCAGTGCACAGAGAGCCAAGATTTTGGCATCACTGTGTCTCCAGTGTTTCCATCCCAGGCACATGGGAGATTGTGGACGAGTAGGTACAACAAATGTGCCAAGAGCAGACACTGGAAGGGTCTGGAGGAAGAAAAGGGTAAACGAGGGACTCAAGGGTCTGTTTGGGTCCTTTGGACCAGGTTCTTCCTCACCTAGCTGGCCCTTGACAAGCCTCCTCATCGCGGCTCTCCTCACCCTGCTGCTGTTCCTGGTTCTCCCCCAGCAGCTGTGGCTCCTGGTCCTTGAACTCTACGTGGGGCATGTCCACCTGTGAGCACAGCTAGCACTTGAGAGGTCAAAGAAGGGAGGGAAGGAGGGCAGGAAGTGGTCAGCCCACCCCCCCCCTCCTCAACCCTGGGCACCTCTGTGTGCTGCTGCGGCATGTTGCGGACCTGCAGGAGAGATGGGCGGGGCTGGGATGGGCACCACGAGGACGGGGGCGTGGACCGGGGGGACCCTGTGCCTGGAGCACAGGAGGACTCAGGTGGGGAGAGCTGGAGGGGATGGGGTGAGGACTGGGGTTCCTGCTGGGGTGTTAGGGTGCCTGGGCTCCTAACTGGTGTGTAAGTCGGCTCGAGTCCTTCGAGGAGAGAGAAGTAGGAGGAAAACAAGAGAAACGGGTGCGGTGCGTGGGTGTCTGTGTCTTTCTCTACCCTACTCCTGCCACGCGCCATGAGTGGAAGTCGGTCCTTCTGGCCAGGGCTGTCAGCGCGTCAGTCACACAGTCGGTTAGTCAGGGCCCGGAAGGTCAGTCAGGAAATAGGGGCCCAGCCGGGCGAGGACCGGCCTGGATGGCAGGGCCGGTCTCGGGTTCGTCGGGGAAGCCCAAGGTCGCTGCCGTTTCCTGCCCGTCAGCCCGCCGCCCGCGCGAAGGAAACAAGTGCAGCGTACTCCCTGTCGCTCCATTCCGTCTTTTCCCGCCTTCTCGTTCGTGCCCTCTGCGCACACGCTGGCCCCGCCCCCGGAACGCTCCGCCCCCACGCCTGTGTAGCGGCGCGAACCTTCGGCCCCGCCTCTTTTCGCGAACTTGCGCGCGCAGCGGGGCTGGGGCGGCCGTTGTAAGCGTCGGTTGGGCTGTCCAGGTGCTGCGCGCGCAGCCCGCACAGCCGGGAAGAGCCGGTGGTTTCTGTGCTCGCGTGTGTGCATGTGTGAGGCGGCACCAGGGCACAAGTTGAGTGGCGGAATACCTTGGACCGTGTGTTCATTCGTATTTCAGTTCATTTCTCATCTGCTTAGCCCAAAGAAATCTTGCCAATAAAAAATTCTGACTTTTGCTGTCATTTGATTACGACCTACTGCCCTTACTGGAAAAAGCTGATGTAATTACCACCTTGAATCAGTTATCTGCGCTCCAAAACCAGAAGCTCCTTGAAAGCATGGTGGCGCTGGCCCTTATAGAGTTGAGCCCATACCCTTCAATGATAATAGTAATGATAATGAATAGTGACAACAGTAGTCATAATTGGCACACGAGGAGAAAATATTTAAGAACTTGTATCCAGTATCCACAAAGACCTCTTGGAACTCAGTAAGACAGAAAAAATAAAGGGGGCGGCGGGAGGGGGACAGACGATTTGAAACAGTGTGTGCAAAGGCTCGGAGGTCTGAGCAAGCTCAGTGTGTTTGAGGAGCAGTCGGGTCTGGTGGGGAGAGCAGGGATTGGCGGAAGCAGTGGGTTAAGGATGAAGAGTTTGGTAGGGGCTGGGCTGAGTCAAGGTCAAGATTTGGGACTTTGTCCCAACTGATTGGAGAAGAGGTGGGTGTTTCTTACGCTTTGTATCATATATCCTTCATCCTCACTTGTTTTTACTTTTTACATGGCTTCTACCCCTCCCTTCGTTTCTGTATTTATGTCACCGTGTCCAAGAGGGGAAGACAGCTGGGACCCCGCCCCGCCCTCCAAACATACACACACATGCGCAGCCCTTCTGTTCAGGGCTCTGTCCCTGGCCACACACCCTACAGCACACCCCCTTTACACCTATGTTCTGGAGAGCCGGAGGGGTTTGAATCTGGGCTGTCTCTTACCAATAACAGGTGTGATCATTAAACTGCCACTTACAAAACTCATCTTTGTCTATTACCTAGGTGATAAAATCTAAAACATGAGACTCTTTGTAAGGGTTTCAGGGATAAACATCTGGAATACATTCAGAGTTTAATGAACAGTAACATTAGTATCTTGTGGCAGAGCTACAAGATGTTACATCTTCCTGCAACAACAGATTTGAAGATTCCAGGATCATCTACAGAGAAATCTCAGACTTAACTTCTAAATATGCACACACAAACACAAGGACCAAATCAAAACAGAAGCAACACAGGAACTTCCCTGGTGGTTCGGTGGCTGAGACTCCGAGCTTCCACTTCAGGGGACATGGGTTTGACCCCTGGTTGGGGAACTAAAATCCTGCACGCAGCCAAAAATTAAGAAAACAAAACAAAGGCCACACGGAAGGTGCAGGATGATTTTTATGGTGTACGGTTTGTGTAACTTTTTTGAAAACATGCAAAAGGAAACCATGTCTTGTTAAAGTAACATGTAAATAGCAAAAGTTTAAAAGCACAAGAGAATGATAAATACCAAATTCAGGAGGGGGCAACCTTAGTGGGGTGGGGGGGTGGGGGGCAAAAGAAACAAGGACAAGCTCATAAAGGTCTTCAAAATATTAGTCACAGAGATCTAAGAAGCGAAAGATCCAGTGCAAATATCTGTTCAGATTCAAAAGAACTAGGGGTGGATTCTTGGGTGTTTATTATGCTTTGTATTATGTTTCATCCTCACTAACCTTTACTTTTACATGGCTTCTACTTTTCCCTCCATTTCTGTATTTATCTGTTCATTCACAGATAACACACACTGTCAGCTCTTAAAGGCAGGGACCTAAAACAACTTTGCCCACTGCTGGCATTTAAAGAGATGCACCTTTATTGAATGAAGAAATATTTTTCTCTATGACTGTATTATTTACTTTGAAATAAAAGATTCGAGTGGGGAGCCTTTGTAAGTTTGGTGCCCCCAGGCCCTGAGACCAAAAAGAACCCAGCTGACTGCTAACTGCACTGGGCATAAAAGTGACCTCACAGTTACATAAGAAACCGTCCACGTTTCCAAAAGTGCGCTGCACTGGAGTGGGTGATAAGATCGCTGGGACTTCCTGGCCTAGTGGCACATAGGATCTTAGTTCCCCAATTAGGGATCTAATCTGCACCCCCTGCACTGGAAGCTTGGTGTTAACCACCAGACCACCAAGGAAGTCCTAGGATTTGCTTTGAAATATTTCCACATAAAACAGGTGTGCTCTAGTCAGTGTGAGTGGTAAGCTCATGGAACTTTTATCCTATTCACTCATGTTTCTATTCTGGGCTCATATGAAATCCTTATGAGATTTTTTTTTTACAAGAGTAGCTTCTCAGGGGGAGGACAAAGGGATGAATTCATGGGACACGGACTTTTAAGACAGTGAAATTTATGAAACATTAGGATTATCATAATACAGGGCATCATGCGTTTGTGCTCAAGTCACTATCGTGTCTGACTCTGTGACCCTTTGGACTGTAGCCCACAAGGCTCCTCTGCAGATTTCTCCAGGCAAGAATACTGGAGTGGGTTGCCATTTCCTCCTCCAGGAGATCTCCCCAACCCAGGGATCAAACCTGCATTCCTGCATTGGCAAGAAAATGGATTCTTTAGCAATGAGCCACCAGTGAAGCCCACATCATCATACATTTATCCAAACCCACATACAACATGGGGAGTCAACCGAAATGTAAACTATGGACTGTGGGTGATTACAATGCATCAAAGCAGGGGGTTTATGAGAAATCTCTGTACCTGTCACTCAATTTTGCTATGAACCTAAAACGAAACTGTTCTTCAACAACAGAAAGCAGTTTTAAAGGCTCAGCTTGGGACTTCCCTGGTGATCTAGTGGTTAAGAACCTGCTTTCCAATGCAGGGGACCTAGGTTCAATCCCTGGTCAGGGATCCTACATGCCATGGGGCAACTAAACCCTCAGGTCACAACAAAGACCCAGCACAGCCAAAAGTAAATAAATAAGGCTATCCACCCCATCCCAGCAATGCCTGACTCCCAGTTGGTGGCAATCCTGGCTCCCAGGGCCCCACCACCACCCTGGCCTCCCCTTCCACAGGGGTAGGGGGTTCTGTTCCCTTCACCTAGAAGAGACCTGGCACCAGGAAGTGAATCAGTGAATGCTTGATGGAGCCAGTCTTCTCTGGTGGGTATCTGGCTCAGGCTGGCCAGGAGATCCCCAGGATCCAAGACCTCCAACCCATCATGTCTTATACCCGGGGCTCCAGCACCTTCCACCCCTAAGGAAAGGCACCAGATGAGGGCACGTGCCCACTTTATTAGCCAACAGCTGGCCTGCAGGGCTCCCCAAGGCCCACCCTCACAGGTGGACAACAGAATGAACCTGCTACCTGCTCCCTTGGGGCTGACTGGGATGAGGAGATACCAGGGGCAGGGGGATGGGCCTCACAGAGGCCTCGTAAATACAAGGGGGTCACTGGCAGGGATGCAAGGAGGGCAGCAGGGTCTTGGGGAAGGTGGCCTATGGGGGGGCGGCTTATGTCACGCAGCCTCTTGGGTCGAAGGGGGCCCCCGTTCGGCGTCCAGGCGGCACAGGGGGCTGTCGTACACCATCTGAAGGTTCACCTTGTGGCCCACCAGCTCCCGGATATTGTTGATTCCATATTTGATCATCGTCGGGCTTGGGGGGGGGGTGGGGTGGGGGCGGGGACATGGTTTAACACAAGGTCAGGTCATGCTCTCTTCTGATCAGAACCTCTCTTGCCACCTTCCCTGGAGTAAAAGCCCCAGCCCTCCCTGGAGCTCAAAAGGCCCCACATCATCTGCCTTGTCACCTCCCTCACCCCTATCTCTTCCCACTCTCCCCCTGCACTCACTCCCTTCTCCCACCAGTCTCACAGGCCTCAATGTTCTCCATACATAGCAGGCCTGCTCCAGCCTCAGGGCCTTTGCACTGGCTATTCCCTCTGCCTGGACCACCCTTCCCCAGATATCTTCACAGCTTACCAATTCAGCCACCTCCATTCGTTGCTCAGATGTCACCTCCTCCAAGAGGCCTTCCCTGATATCTCCTTAGGTCTCCCTGCTGTGTTTCTGCTCTAACATTACTTCTGATATTGTGATTTTTCGGTCGTTCAATCATGTTCGACCCTTTTGTGACCCCATGGACTGTAGCCCACCAGGCTCCTCTGCCCATGAGATTTCTCAGGCAAGAATACTGCAGTGGGTTACCATTTCCTTCTCCAGGGGATCGTCTCGACCCAGGGATTGAATCTGAGTTTCCCATGTTTCTTGCATTGGCAGGCAGATTCTTTACCACTGAGCCACCAGGGAAGCCCCATGACACTGCTTTTGGACATACTCTAAGCTTTATTTGTTGAATTTACTTATTTATCTTATCAATTCTCATCCTCCTTGGTCCACTAGCACCCCAGCTTCATAGAGGTAGAGATGTGTGTTGTAATCACAGCACAGAATGGGCATACAGCAGGTGCTCACTAAGGATTTCTCAAATGAATGAATCAATGGAGGGGGCTGCAAGTCTACAGGCCCCCATGCCTGACAAGTCACCTGAGTGAGGCAGCCAACACCCTAAGTGGCTTGGGTACTTACCGCTCCAAGGACAGACCCCAGGCAATGACTGATACATTCTCAGGGAGCCCCATGGGGAGCAGCATCTCAGGGCGGAAGATCCCAGAGTTTCCAACCTCCACCCACTTCTTCAGACCTGTGGAGGCAGGAACACAACGGGGCGGCTCGTGTGGGTGATACTGAGTATGCCAAAGAGTTCAGGAGGTGGGGTCCTCAGGAACAGGGACCTGGGCTGAGCCGTGGGCAACCTGAGACCTCCCTCCCTGCCCCAGTACTGGGTTCCAGCCTGACCTTGGTGGTAGCTGAATACTTCCATGCTGGGCTCGGTGTAGGGGTTGTAGGTCGGCTTAAAACGCAGCTGGGTGATACCTGGGTGGGGAGGCAGGCAAACAGAGTTGGGAGGAGAATCGGGCTGATGACCAAGGCATCTTCCTGTTACCCACCAACACCGCCCACTCTGGCCCGCCTGCTCACCCAGCTTGGTGAAGAACTCCCGCAGGACACCCATGAGGTGGCCCAGTGTGAGGCCGTGGTCGGCCACGACGCCCTCGATCTGGTGGAACTCGGCCAGGTGAGTGGCATCCAGGGTCTCATTCCGGAACACTCGATCGATGGAGAAGTATTTGGCCGGAGTGAAGGGCTTCTGGGGGTGACAGGCAGGCCAGGCCCAGGCATGGGTGAGGAGGTCGGTATGCCAGCCCAGCCCCTCCCTCCAACGCTGCCGGGGCCCGGCCACACCTTCTGGGCCAGGCGGTAGAGGGCGCGGGCACTCGCTGCTGTGGTGTGTGTGCGCAGCAGGTTTTTCCGAGCCTCGTCCAATTTCCAGTTATATTTGTACCTTCGGGGGGACATGCAAGGAAGTCCATGGTGCAGCTCTCGGTCCCCAGCCTCATCCCCACCCCGAAGTCCTGGTCCTCCCTTACCCCTGTGAGCCATAGCCGCCCTGAGAGTGGGTCCGCTTCACGCGGTGGACATAGTCCATTGGGAGTTGCTGGGCCTGGGCTGGATCTGGGCAGGACAGAGCAACATCTGGTCAGTCAAGGAGCATTTCTTTGGACGTCCTTGGCGGTCCAGTGGTTAAGATTCCGAGCTCCCAGTGCACGGGGAGCCCGGGTTCGATCCCTGGTCAGGGAACTAAATCCCGCCTGCCATAACTAAAAATCCTACATGCTGCAGTTAAGACCTGGCGTAGCCAAAGAAATAAATAATGAACATTACTCAAATAGCCACCACAAGGAAAACAGACAGTGACAGGCAGCTCCCTCGATAGCCCTCTGTAACTGCAGGAGGGCACCTGGGAACACCTGAGGCAGTCACTCATACCCCTCCTCTGCCAGAATCTTCCCTGGTCCTGCTGCCTCCCCTTTTTTTTTCTGGCTATGTTGTAGGGCTTCCGGGACTTAGTTCTGCAACTCAGGTATTGAACCCATGCCCATGGCAGTGAAAGCATGGAGTGTGAACCATTGAACCACCAGAGAATTCCCTCCTCCCACTCCTAACTGATCACTTCCTCCAGCCACAGGGCTTCCCTGCCGATCTATAAGCACACTGGGCATGTGCCAGCCTCAAGGCCTTTGGGCTGGTCATTCCCTTTGTCTGGAACCTTCCTTCCCCAAATGTAGCTCCCTCCCTCACCTCTTTCTATCTTTGCTTAAGCAGCCTTTTAAAAAACATTTTTGGTCATGCTGTACAGCATGTGAGATCTTAGTTCCTCCACCAGGGATTGAACTCAAGCCCCCTGCATAGTGTACAAAGTCTTAACCAACAGACTTCCAAAGAAGTCCAAATCCTAGCAGCTTTTATTTTAAAATGACCGTGTATACCACCCAACACAATGTCAGTTCCCCCATCTCATTTACTGCCATCTTGCATCACCATGTTTATAGCTTGTTGTTGTTCAGTCACTAAGTCACGTCTGATTCTTTTCTTGACCCCATATGCTGTCCATGGGATCTTCCAGGCAAGAATACTGGAGTAGGTTGCCATTTCCTTACTCAGGATTTAAGGCACATCTTGCCCAACGAGGACATGAGGGTCTCAGGGCAAGGACTTCTGTCTCATTTGTGGCTGTGACCCAGATGTTTAACAGAAAAGTCAATGCACAGGAGCTCAATGAACCTATGCCACATGAATATGCAAGTTCTTACAAGTCCCTTCCTGAAATACAATTTTACTGTACCCAAAAAGCCACACATCCATTCCCAGCTCCATCTCTTACAAGCTTTGACCCTGGGCAAGTGATGTCTCCTCTCTGGGCCCCAATTTCCTCATCTGCAAAAGGGGGCTGACAATCTACTTCCTGTAGTTGGTAGGAAGATTAGGAGAGTGGCAGCCCAGTAAGTTTTGAATAGTTTTTCTGGCTGTTGCAACTTCCCTGACCAGGGATTGAACCCACACCCACTGCGGTGGAAGTCTGGAAACTTTAACCACTGGACCATTATGGATGCCCTCGGTAAGTTCTGAATGCTGTGACGATGACAATGACATTTTGCTCCTGGCCAGATAACAGCACACAACAGCCTTGTTTGCCCTCCTGGTGGTGGGGAGACAATGACTATTTTGGAAAGTCATGTAACTTCAGAGAGCACTAACGACTGTGGAAGAAAGAAATGGGAACCAAAGTTGAAGACTAGCAGTGAGGAGCTTTTTAGAGCTTGGTTGGAGAGGGGGAACTTCCCTGGTGGTCCAGTAGTTAGAACTCCACGCTCCTAATGTAGGAGGACTGGGTTCGATCCCTGGTCAGGGAACTATATCCTGCATGCCACAATGACGATCCCATGTGCTGCAATTAAGACCTGATGCAGGGATTTCCCAGGTGGTCCAGTGGCTAAGACTTTGTGCTTCCAACGCAGGGGGCCTGGGTTCAATCCCCGGTCAGGGAACTAGATCCAACATGCTGCAAAAAGACTGAAGATCCCACGTGTCACAACTAAGGCCCAGCACAGCCAAATAAGTGATTAAAAAAAAAAGAGCCGGTGCAGGCAAAAAAAAAAAAAACCTGGGGGGACAAGGCATGTCAGCAGGGGCCTCTCTAAGGTGACATGTGAGCAGAGATCTGATACCAGAGGCGGCCATGAAGACCTGGGAGAAGACACTTCTCGGCAGAAGGCACTCAGGGCAACGGCCCTGAGGTGAGAGGAAGGGAGGTGGTGGAAGATCACAGAAGTTGACGACAGTAGCTCACACAGGCTCTGCTGGCCACCCTGAGGAGGATGGAGTTTATCCTGTAAGATGGTAGGCTGCCCCGAAAGGCTCTGCCCAGGCCCAGGCCCTCGAGTGGCACGGGGCAGCAGGGCCCACCCACCTCGCAGGAAGAAGGTGTCATGCTGGTCGCGTGCCGGGTGCTGCTGGGGCTGAAAGAGTGCATCGAAGTTCCAGAAGGAGCTCTCAATGTAATTGTCAGTCGGCATCTCGGTGAACCTGGTGGGAGACAGGGTCTGACTGCCCTGCCTGTGCCCCAGGCCTGGGCTGGCCCCACCCCCGGGCCAGTGCTCACCCCATCTCCAGGAAGATCTGCCGGAACTGGGAGCGGACCTTGAGCAGTGGGTGCAGGTGGCCGCTGTCGGGGAGGACGCCGTGGGCCGAGAAATTGTAGGGCTTGAAGGGCCGGTCCCGCCAGGAGCCGCTATGGGGGGCATGGTGCAGGGTACGTGGGCATGGTGGGGGCTGCCTACACCCCTCCTCCAACCAGTCCCCAACCCTGGGGCTGCCCCCTACCTGGAGATCATCTCTGGACTCAGCTCTGTTTCCTGCTTAGAGATGCTGGTGCTGAAGGCACTACCTTTGCTCACCCAGTAGGTTTTCAAGGTCCTGAGGCCAGGGGACATCGCTGTTACCTCCTTCAGGTCGTTTCCCTTGACCACCCATCTAATGCTGACCCCCGTATCACCCACCAAGTAACTCTGCTGCGTTTTCTTCCTGACACCTACTGTCTCCTGAAACCCCTATTTGGCCCCACCTACATCCCTATGTTCATGCACGTCCTCATTCAACAAACATTTATTGAGAACCTACTGTGTGCCAGGGCCTGTCAAGGCACTAACCATAGTACTATGAGTGGTAATAATAGGTCAAATTTACCTGTTTATTAGTTTTCTGGTTGTACCGTGTGGCATGGGGGATCTTAGTTCCCTGACCGGGGACTGAATTCATGCCCCCTACAGTGGAAGCATGGATTCTTAAGCAAAGACCACCAGAGAAGCTGAAGTCACTCAGTCATGTCCGACTCTTTGCAACCTCATGGACTGTGGCCTACCAGGCTCCTCCTTCCATGGGATTTTCCACCAAGAGTACTGGAGTGGGTTGCCATTTCCTTCTCCAGAGGATCTTCCCAACCCTGGGATCGAACCCAGGTCTCCCACACTGCAGGCGGATTCTTTACCAGCTGAACCACCAGGGAAACCCTTTTTAAAAATGAAAAATTAAAAGAAAAACATTTTTGCCTTGCCACATGGCATTGGAATCTTAGTTCCCTGACCAGGGATCAAACTCATGCCTCCTGCACTGGATGCTTGGGAATCTTAAGCACTGCATGGCCAGGGAAGTCCCCCCATACGTAAAGTTTAGAGAGCTTATTCTACACTAGGCTCTGTTCTATAGTCACCCCATAACCATGTGTGAATAGGGGCTGTTTCACATATGCGTAAACAGAAGCCTGGAAAGATCAAGTGACTCGGTCAAGGTCACACAGTTAACATATGGCAGAGCTGGGAGGTGAATTGGGCAGCCCTACTCCAGTCTGCGTTCTTGAAACTGCTGTATCTGCTCCATCTGCTCAAGGAGACGTCGGCCCTGTGACAGCAGAGCCCCCAGACCATACTAGTCCAGACAGTGGTGGCACTTCTCTGGCCATCCAGTGGTTACGACTCCACTCATCCAGTGCAGGAGGCATGGCTCTGGTTCCTGGTCGGGGAATTGAGATCCCACATGCCACGCGGCACAGCCAAAAACCAGTAAATAAATATTTAAATTCCAGGCAGTGCTTAGGACTGTAGAGCAAGGAAACAGGGAGGACAAAAGGGCTGGAGGCCAGGAGTGTGGGACTTTTATGGAAGTCGGAGGAAGGAAAGGGGGTCAGGGTGGTGGTCTGTCTAAGCTGACACGAGAACAGAGATGTGATGTCAGAACTTGCCTTGAAGAACAGTGAGAGGATCTTTCTGGGCAGAAGCACAGCATAGGTAAAGGCCCTGTCGGGGCACGTGTGGCAAGTGCACTTGACCACCTCAGGGTCAAGGGGGGTGGGGAGGAGCCCGATAGCACACCGGCCCAGTATGGGCAGAACGCTTCCCTGTCCCCTCCGCTACTCCAGGGTCAGGCAGGTGACCCAGGTGTGAGCCTGGGGTGGCACCCACTCACATTTCAGTCAGCAGCTTCCGCTTCCGGAGCTCACTCCGCTCCTTTTCTCCCAGCTTCTCAGCCTGCCCACCCCGGACCAGCTGCAGCCGGCGCTGCACCTCATCCTCCACGCTGTCCACCTGCCACAGGGATCGGTGTGAGAGACCCTGAGGGCCAGGGGCCCGCCTGCCCGACCAGCCGGCCCAGCGCCCCCCAGCAGGGACTCACCACTCGGAACACGCGGGGCCCGTCAGCAGCACTCTTGTCCACCCGGATCCACTTGTTGGACATGGCCTTGCTGAAGCCCACCTTGCCACTGGGCAGTCGCTGGGGGAATAAGGCTGCAGTGAGGGGAGCACGGGCACAAGGGCCACCGTCACCCCAACACACCTCCTGCGGCCCTGGCCCCCTCAGGCTCCTACCATGAGCTCGCTCTGGGGCAGGCCCTCTGGGGGGATGCTGCGAAACACCCGGGCCTCGTGGCTGCCCTCCTGGGCAATCTCCTCACCCTCAGCGGTCAGCTCCCAGCGCTTGCTGGAGCGCAACTCAGTCTCGATGATCTGTAGAAAAATAGGGGGGCACGGCAGGGACAGGGCTCAGATCCAGGCATGCCCTTGCCTCAGCACTGGGGGTGCACGGTCTCTGAAGCCAGCTTCGCATCCCAGCTGCACCACTCCCAAGCAAAGTGATCTGCCCTTGCTGAGTCTCGGTTGATCTTTTGTGACATGAGGATAATGACAAAGATGAGTCACACCTCCAAGAGCAGGGTAGAGTACTGAGGTAGAGTACCTGCCTGAGAAAGAACAAATTCCGTCACTTAAAAAAAAAAAGTTTGGGGAACAAGGTCATGAGGAAGCAGCGCACATTTTGCGGCTGCCATTTCTTCCGCTTTCAGTCTTGATCTTTTGTAGAGCTTCCAACAGCGCTATGTTGGGACAGAGCATCTGGAGGTTCACAACCTCTGTGGTTCGTCGGAGCCACTACGAGGAGGGTCCAGGGAAGAATAAACCATCTTCAGTGGAAAACAAATGGAGGTTACTAGCTATGATGACTTTGTTCTTTGGGTCTGGATTTGCTGCGCCTTTCTTTATAGTGAGACACCAACTGCTTAAAAAGTAACCCATGAGACAGATAGGAAGAGGAACATATTAAGAGGTGCAGTCTCTTAAAAGGATCAAACCCTTGAACTCAGCATCCTAGATACGTTTGTAAATAAACTTATGGCATAAATCCAAAAAAGAAAAAGTACTTATTTATTCAACTGTGCTGGGTCTTAGTTGCAGCATGCAGCATTTTCATGCTGCATGTGTGTGTGCCAACTCTTTGTGACCCGATAGACAGTGGCCTGCCAGGCTCCTCTGTCCACGGGATTCTCCAGGCAAGAATACAGGAATGGGTTGCCATTTCCTCCTCCAGGGGATCTTCCTGACCCAGGGATCAAACCTGCCTCTCCTGTGTCTCCTGTATTGGCAGGTGGGTTCTTTACCACCAATACCACCTGGGAAGTCCTTCCTTGTGGTATGTGGCATCTTTTAGTTTCAGCATGTGGGATCGAGGTCCTTGATCAGGGATCAAACCCAGGTGCCCTAAATTGGGAGCGTGGAGTCTGAGCCACTGGACCACCACTTTTGAACCTTGGAAAGATTTTTAAAGCCTCAGGTGACATGATTTATGTGTTTGCAGCTCAGCACTCAGATGTCAGAGAAAAACCCCAGGGATCCACATTACACACAGAAACCCTAGGCGCCCATGTCACTCTAACTTCTAGGCCTGCTCCTCACCTACTGTGTGACCTTGCTGAAAACTGCTTAACCTCCCTGAACAAAATTTCTTATACATGAGAAAAAGGTGTGGTAGGCTTTAGCTCAGAGAGTTGTTTTGAGGCATAACTAAACAGAAAAGATGCAGAGGACTTCCCTGGCAATCCAATGGTTAAGAGTTCAAGCTACCAGTGCAGGGGGCACAAGTTCAATGCCTAATCCAGGAACTAAGATCCTGCATGCCACCCAGTGGGGCCAAACAAACAAAAACAAAGAAAGGATGCAGAGCACCTAGTATGCACCAAGTGCTGTATAAACCTAACTACTACTATGTATTAATATCATCATTCTTACAATGAACTACATTAAATTGCCACTACTTAACCCTCTGTAGTCTACACAAATGTCAATTTCACATCAATCAAGGTACTGTCATCCCACACACCACAGCTTCACTCCCTTTTTGCACTGATGACCTGAGGCTTTGCAGCCTGGGTGTCTAATTTCAAATTCAGGTTTGCCTGTTCCTTCTGGTGACACTGATTAAGGTTCTGACCAATGCTTAGAAGTTGTTCCATCTTCAACCTGGGAATAAATAAGAGTTACATCTTATGTATCGTCTTGTTTGTTTGTTTGTTCAATCACTAAGTTGTGTCCGACGCTTTTGCGATCACATGGACTTAGCCCGCCAGGCTCCTCTGTCCATGGGATTTCCCAGGCAAGAATACTGGATGGGTTACTATTTTCGTCTCCACATACCCCCTTACTCTTATGTAAATCTAAGGTTAGGTCAAAGATTGAATGAAAAATAGAGCTGAGGTCAGGGACTTCCCTGGTGGTCCAGTGGTTAAGACACTGCCTTGCATTGGAGAGACCACAAATTCAATCCCTGAAATTCAATCCCTGGTCGGAGAACTAAGATCCCATGTGTCTCAAAACAAGTAAGCTCAAGGGCTAGAGAGTCCGGAGGCCCCAAGTAAAGATCCCACAGGGAGCAACTAAGACCCGACTCGGCCAAAAAAAATCTGAGGTCAGAAAGGGCACATAATATGATTTTGATGAAAAAACAGTCCAGCTATGTTTTCTGAGTCCTAGCCTCATGGATCCAGGTTGCTGGGTGGCCCAGGGGTCCATCAGCATCCTCTCCTTCTGGATCCATCACCCTTCATTTGTCCAAGTCAGAAGGCTGGGCTCTGGCTCTCCCTACCTTGCCATGAACCCAATTTCATTCCTTCTCCTGAACCCCTTCTCCAGTCCAACTACCTCACTACAGGCAGGGAACAGTCCCTCTAGTTTGGGGATATGCCAGTCTCTGCCCTTGTCCCCTTGCCTCCCGTCCTGCCCCTGCTAAAATGGATGTAGGCAGTGAGCACGTCTGACTGGTTCCAGCTCCTGCCATGGCCCTCTAGAACCCCTGGTAAGATAGAGACCTAGAAGGCCTTGCAAAATCTGGCTCTTCTGTGTCTCTCACCACCTGTCCCTCCCTCCCACCCCACTGATCCCGAAAGTGCCATGGCTTTTGTACTCAGGGCAGAAACCAGATTCAGCTGTCATCTCCTTTGGGATGCTCTCCCTGATCCTCAAGACTGTGGTAGTTAACATCTCTGAATTTCTTGGACTTCCTCCATCACTCCGGTCACTTGAGTACATCCATCACACCGCAACCTGAGCGAAGGCAGCGATTGCGTCTTTCTCGTCCCCCATCCTCCTCTCCACCCCCTCAAAATTAATTAATGCCTCAATGGACATTTACCGAACGAGAGCGTCCGCGCGCCTGGGTCTTCACTTTTTCCTGACTCCCCGCCTGGGCACTCTGGGCGGGACACAGATACAATCACCCCTAACCAGGGCTGAGAGAATCTGGTCTGGAGGCAGAGCCCTCCTGGCGAAGGAAATGCAGATGCAAAAGCGAGGAAGCCCAGCATCACCCCCCCCCGGCTCACCTCACCCAGCGCCTGCAGGCTCTTCACGGCGCCCACCACAGTCTGGTGCTCCACGCCCAGCTCGGTCGCCAGTTCCGCGCTGTCAAGGCCGCCATCGGCCGTCTCCAGCCGCCGCAGCAACACCTCCGCCACCGGACCGTCCGCCATGGTTGCTCCCAGTGCGCTCCGCATGTCCCTGCCGGCGACCAGAACCACCGGAACCGGAATCGGCCCCGGGATTGGAAGGGCGAGGCGCGCTTGCGTCGCCATCTTGAGTGTGGCGGACAATGTTGCAGGGCTCGGGGTGCCGCCATTTTGAGCGTGTCAGAGGGGTTAGGGACCCCCTAATGGTGTCTGGTTGACCAGAGAGGTCAAATGCCCTCAAAGACAGACTCACAGCACTGTTTTAAACTTCACACAGCTCCACCTGCAGTGGGCTGTGTGACCTAGGACTTCTGTCTCTGGGCCTAAGACAGTCCGCCCTCAGAAGAATTCTTTCTCACCCCATAGGAGGGCTCTGGGTGGTGGACTCCAGACATAATCAAACTGCTGATGTAAACTACTTTCAAATTTTCAAAGGGAGACTGGGTAGGGACCAGCCCTATAAAAATAGGGAGAAGAAAAGCTATTGTCCAAGTAGCCGCTAGCTTGCATGGTCATTTTCCCCTGTGCCCAGGCCAGTGCTAAGCGCTTCAGGGGTCTTTATTTCACCTTCCTCCAAACTGTGTGCTGTACATACCGATATAATTTACACTTCACTGATGAAAACTGAAGCTGGGTGATATGCTTTGCGTAAAGGTTTTGCAAGGAATTGGTGGAGATAATGTCAGAAATCATAAACGCTCCAGAGCCTGCCCTCCCTCCCCCACACCCCTACTCTGAGATCAATGTCAGGGAAATCATTTGTAGTGCAGATCAGTGCTGTCCTATAGAAACACAATTCAAGATACTGGGAATTCCCTGATGGTCCAGTGGTTAGGGGGTCTGACTTGGTGGCTCAGACAGTAAAGAATCTGTCTGCAATGCAGGAAATCTGGGTTCAACTGCTGGATCAGGAAGAGCCCCTGGAGGAGGAAATGGCAACCCACTCCAGTATTCTTGCCTGGAGAATTCTATGGAGAGGAGCCTGGCCGGGTACAGGCCACATGTTTGCAAACAGACTCTACTGCGGGACTAACGGTTTCACTTTCCAGTGGTTAAAACTCCACAATTCCACTGCAGAATTCATGGGTTTGATCCCTGGTTGGCATGCCTCGGGCCTGACCAAAACTAAGAAATGTAATTTGAGATACAAATATAATTTTACCCTTTCTAATTATCGATGTTTAAAACAAAAGGGGGCAGGACTTCCCTGGCAGTCCAGTGGCTAGGAATCTGCCTGCCAGTGCAGGGACATCCGTTCCATCTCTGGTCTGGGAAGATTCCACATGCTGAAGAGCATGTGCTCTTCCAACTCCTGAAGCTCATAGGCTCTGGAGCCAGTGTACCACAACTACTGCGCCTGTGTGCTCTAGAGCCCATGCTCCACAAGAGAAGCCACTGCGACAAGAAGCCCAGGTGCTGTAACTAGACAGTAGCTCCTGCTCGTCAAAAGCAGAGAAAGCCTGTGTGCCACAAGGTAGACCCAGCACAGCCTAAATTAAATAAAACCTTTTAAATACAAAATTAAATGGGGTGGTATCAATGAGGAATTTATAGAACTTAAGATGTCCAAATTTTCATTTCAATACTTAATACTAGTGAAATATTTTTTTTTTTTTAGTTCTACCACTTTATTGCTACCAACCCATCTCCCTCCACCCTTGTGCACACATGCTCAGTCAAGTAATCCCATGGACTTCAGCCCGCCAGGTTCCTCTGTCCATGGACTTTTCCAGGCAAGAATACTGAGTGGGTTGCCATTTCCTTCTCCGAAATATTTTACATTCTTTTTTTCATACTATGTCTTTAAATCCTGATGTATATTTTACACTTACAGCTCATCTCAGTTCAGAGCAGCTACATCTCAAAAGGCAATAGTCACATGCGGCTATAGACAACAGTGGAGACTACATTAGGCAGCACAAGTAGAGTCTAATCCCAGATCTGCCATTTTTGTCACCCAGCAAAATCACTTCATCTTTCTGTGCCTCAGTTTCCTCCCTTGGATGGAAATGATATGAGCCCAAGTAACTGAGAATTAAGTACGGTAGTACTTAATGCAGTATTTGCTGGTACACACATGTATGCAGTATTTGCTGGTATTGAGTGTGAACTCTGTCAGGTGCCAGTCTAAGCAGCATGCATTTATTCATTTGTTGTTGTTTAGTGGTTCAGTTGTCTCCGACTTTTCGTGACCCCCACCCCCGCCCTGGCCATGGAGCCCACCCGGCTCCTCTGTCCATGAAATTTCCCAGGTAAGAATACTGGACTGAGTTGCCATTTCCTTCTGCAGGAGATCTTCCCATCTCCAGCACTGACAGGTGCAGTCTTCACCACTGGACCACCTGGGAAGCCCTATTTACTCACTCAGCCATCACAATTGTTACTTGAGCCTGGAAAATGGGGTTACTAATATCCCCCATTCTGGACGTATAGTGAGGTCCTGACAAAAACTCAGAACGCATCCCTCAAAGTCTCGTCTGAGTTTCAAAGCACTTCCCCCAGGACTTCCCTGGTGGTCCAGTGGTTAAGAATTCACCTGCCAACTCAATATTGGAAAAACAAACGACCCAATCAAAAACTGGGGGAAAGACCTAAGCAGACATTTCTCCAAAGAAGACACACTAACAATCACATGAAAAGATGCTCAACCCTTCAACTAATTAAAAAAAAAAAAAAAAAGAAAAGATGCTCAACATCACTCATTATTAGAGAAATGCAAATCAAAACGAGATATCACCTCACACCGGCCAGAATGGCCATCATCAAAAAGTCTACAAGCAGTAAATGCTGGAGAGGGTGTGGAAAAAAGAGAACACTCTTGCACTGTTGGTGAGAATGTAAATTGATACAACCACTATGGAAGACAGTATGGAGATGCCTCAAAAAAACTAGAAATAAAACCATCATATGTCCCAGCAGTTCCATTCCTAGGCATATAACCTGAGGAAACCAGGGTTGAAAAAGACATATGTATCCCATTGTTCATTGCAGCACTATTTACAGTAGCTAGAACATGAAAGCAACCTAGACATCCATCGACAGATGAATGGATAAAGAAGTTGTGGTACATATACACAATGGACTATTACTCAGCCATAAAAAGGAATGCATTTGAGTCAATTCTGATGAGGTGGATGAACCTAGAGACTACTATACAGAGTGATGTGAGTCAGAAGAGAAAGATAAATATCGTATTCTAACACATATATACGGGATATAGAAAAATGGTACTGAAGAATTTATTTACAGGGCAGCAATGAAGAAACAAACATAGAGAATAGACTTATGGACATGGGGAGAGGGGAGGAGAGGGTGAGATGTATGGAAAGAGTAACATGGAAACATACATTACCATATGTAAAATAGATAGCCAACAGGAATTGGTTGTATGGCTCAGGAAACTCAAACAGGGGCTCTGTAACAACCTAGAGGGGTGGGATGGGGAGGGAGATGGGAGGGAGTTTCAAAAGGGAGGGGATATATGTAAACGTATGGCTGATTCATGTTGAAGTTTGACAGAAAACACAAAAGTCTGCAAAGCAATTATTCTTCAATTAAAAAAAAAAATTCACCTGTCATTGTCAGGGGACCAGGGTTCAACTCCTGGTTTGGGAAGATTCCACATACTGCAGAGTAACTAAGCCCTTGCACCCTAGAGCCCCTGCTCTGCAACAAAAGAAGCCAGCACAAGGAGAAGCCTGCCCACTACTAGAGAGTAGCCGTTGCTCACCACAACTTGAGAAGACCCCCCGCACAGACATGAAGACTGTACTGCCAAAAAAAAAAAGCACTCTCTGTTTTTGCTTTTTTAATTCTAGCAAGAGTCCTTTGTCCCTTCCTTCTGTCACATATCAGGTAGTTTTTTTTTTTTTTAACATCAAGTAGGTTTTAAGCCTGTTCTGTGCCTCGTGCTATAGCAGACACTGTGGAATGGTGAGGTGAACAGGACAGGCACAGATTCAACTGTCCAGAAGGAAGCACCAAGCCCGTGTGTCCATGACACATGGTGGGAGAGAAGGTGTGAAGAACGTCAGTGCAAAGCCTAGTGTGGTCATCCCAGACTTGGTGGGTGTGGGCTTCATCAGCGAGGACCACTTTGGGTTATACGCCATACTGGTTTGGGGAAGGAGTAGAACGCCAACTTCTTCAAAACTTGTCATACCTCCCTTTCCGAGTGCCCACCACTGGAGGGGAAGCACCCCCGCCCCACCCTTTTGCCAGAATCCCCCCCTCTTCAGCAGTTTATTCCCGCTTCCCAAGTCCACAGCCTATTTGCTCAGTTTGGGAAAGTCCCAGGCCTCCTTCCTCCTTTCTGCAGCCTGGGGGTATGGAGCTGGTGTCAGTCACTGCGGTCATGTGCCTGTGGCCTCAGAAGAAGGCTCTAGTCTCAGGGGTCCTGCCCACCTCCCTTGGACCTTATCTTCCTCACCATCTGTCCCTTTTTTTCTCCTCACCAACGGAACCCCCTGCCCTCTCATATTCAGCCGTTTAATTGCAAAAGCAGGCCGTTTGTGGGAGACCACAAGGCGGCGACCCCTTTCATTTACCGGCTGGGGTGGGGGTGGGAGGGAGCTAAAGGACAGGCTGCAACGAGAGGAACAATACTAGGAGCCACAGCCTATCGTCACATCTTTTGAGCCGTCAGGGCTTCCTTCCCTTTGTCCCAGTACATCCCCAAAAGCTTGGAAAGCATTTCTGCCGGGCAGCAACTGGCCGGGGTCGCACCTCCTGGCCTTTCAAGAGATCCTGTGATTTCAGAGAGGCTGAATGACTTGCCCCAGCTCACACAGAAGCAGTCTGACAGGCTGCCAGGTCACTACGGGGGCCGTACGGAGTAGAGAACAGGCACTCTCCCCGCAGGCCCGCACGGCTCCGGCGCCGGGAGGAATTGAGGAAGTGAAGCCCCAGGGCTCGGTGCCCTCTGCCCCATCTTGGCGGGAGGGGGGCGGGGGGGAGGAGGGGAGGACGGGAAGAGAAATGGGAAGAAAGAGAAAGGAAAGGTGGGAATGGTGAGGTTCTCCAAACTCAGAGTAGAAAGACGCTAGGAAAACCTTGCCCACTCATCCCTGTAGAAGGGTTGAGCGGAGTCTAGAATGGAGCCGGACCCTAGTTGCACGGAACACCCCAGCTCGCGCGTGTTCTTTAAACGCCTAGATCCCGAACTCTGCGCGCGGGTGAGGGCGGGGCTGGGCCGAGGTCTGGTCACATGACCTGGCCTGAGGGGCTCGAGGCCCCCACTTCACCGGTGGGCGTCCCCCACAACGCGTGGTCGACCTTCATTGGCCAGTGGTGCGGCCAATAGAAATCGGCCATCTGGGAACCCAGCGTTCCGAGGCACAGCCTAACATGCTGAGCCCAGAAGGGTCCAATGGAAAGGCAGGGCTGTGGCCACAGACCAATGATAAAGTGAGGGAGGCGGGTCAAGAGGCCGGACCAGGCTCGTTTGAGAGCAGGCGGAGTATAAAAGTGCACGGCCGGCGGCGGCGTCCGTCCCCACTGCAGAGCTGCTGCCGGACGAGCGACTTAAAGGGCCCGCGCGCCACCGCCCCCTCGGCCCGCCATGCTGCTACCCGTTCCGCTGCTGCTCGGCCTTCTCGGCCTTGCCGCCGCTGACCCCACCGTTTACTTCAAAGAGCAGTTTCTGGACGGAGGTAACGTCTAGTCCCGCTCGAGATCGTCTTAACGACGCGGCTGGCCCCCCGGCCCATATCTGCGTGTTGCTTGTAATTACTGTTCAGAGGGCCAACACGGTTTCCTTCAGGGACTGGAGCCGCAGGCGAGCCTTCCTTCGGCGTCCCTGGGGAGCGTGGAGGGAGCAGCGGCTTTCCGAGGCGGGAGTTAGGGTTTGCCCGAGGATCTTTTAAGTCACCAGAGTTGTCAGACTAGAGGTTGGGGTGGGGACAGTCTGGGGGGGAGGGGGGAATCTTCTTCCTTGGTCCCAGCAGTTTGTGGCTGGGAGGTTTGGTGGGAGGTTCATCACCGCCGCGCTTACCTGCCTCTTTGGTCGTCTAGACGGGTGGACCGAGCGCTGGATCGAATCCAAACACAAACCGGATTTTGGCAAATTCGTTCTCAGTTCCGGCAAGTTCTATGGTGACCAGGAGAAAGATAAAGGTAAGAACTTAGGAGTGGGTGTTCAGATCCAGGAGGACAGAGTTTTGGTATTCCTAGGAGTAGGGCAGGTGGAGGAAGAGGGGACTGGTGTGTATTTTACATGTTCAGGGTTACCCGGGGGGTTGGTGCTGAGCCCTGATCTGACTACAGTGTCTTGGTAGGTCTGCAGACTAGCCAGGATGCCCGGTTCTATGCTCTGTCTGCGAGATTCGAGCCCTTCAGCAACAAGGGTCAGACGCTGGTGGTGCAGTTCACGGTGAAACACGAGCAGAACATCGACTGTGGGGGCGGCTATGTGAAGCTGTTTCCAGCTGGTTTGGACCAGACAGACATGCACGGAGACTCCGAATACAACATCATGTTTGGTGAGGGGACCCCACCCTAGTGCTGATTTTTGGTCACTTAGAGGGAGTTTGAAACCCCGAGAGTTCTTTATAGCCCGTGAACGGTGGTCTTGAGAACATAGAAAACATTTAAACGCTTAGACATTTCTTTGACAGGGAAGGTGAGGAATAGTTAGGAACGACTTACTGTATTTTTATCATCAGTTTAAGATTAATTCGTGCAGTTTGACTATATAGGCATTTCCTGTTCCTAGTTGTGCAAGTGAAGATACTGAGTTGTGGAGCACTGATTTGTTTTTGCTTTTTTTTTTTTCCTAGTGTCCACCCCCCAGTTCCTTAGAAGCTCTGAATTCTGTTTTTTTTCAGCTTGACAGTCCTGAGTTTAAGAACCAAATTGTCTTTTTGTAAAGGGGTGGGCAGGGGCTTGTAATGGTGGACAGACTGTACTTACTGACCAGATCTGCTTCTCATCAAGGTCCGGACATCTGTGGCCCCGGTACCAAGAAGGTTCATGTCATCTTCAACTACAAGGGCAAGAATGTGCTGATCAACAAGGATATCCGCTGCAAGGTGTGCATTGGGGGTGGTGACAAATGGCTGTGAGGGGAGGCCTCTATCCCAGGCTGGTGGGCGGGGCCACTCATCTTCCATTCTCTTCAGGACGATGAATTCACCCACCTGTACACGCTGATTGTGCGGCCTGATAATACCTATGAGGTGAAGATTGACAACAGCCAGGTGGAGTCAGGCTCTTTGGAGGACGATTGGGATTTCTTGCCACCCAAGAAGATAAAGGATCCTGATGCCGATAAGCCTGAAGACTGGGACGATCGCGCCAAGATCGATGACCCCACAGACTCCAAGCCTGAGGTTGGTGCTTGGGTAGGGGCTCCCCACCATGGAGGGTGTGGAGGACAGCTGGGCCTACTCTGACCTCCTAATGTATCCTCAGGACTGGGACAAGCCTGAGCACATTCCTGACCCTGATGCTAAGAAACCCGAGGACTGGGATGAAGAGATGGACGGAGAGTGGGAACCACCTGTTATTCAGAACCCAGAGTACAAGGTGAGCCTGGCACTCTGAGTAGGGTGGTGCACAATGGGGACGGCACTGATCTTTGCTCAGCCATCGGTTTACTTCTGCAGGGGGAGTGGAAACCCAGGCAGATCGACAACCCAGATTACAAGGGCATTTGGATCCACCCAGAGATTGACAACCCTGAGTATTCCCCTGACAGCAACATATATGCCTATGAAAACTTTGCTGTTCTAGGCTTGGATCTTTGGCAGGTGAGACGTGGAGGGAAGAGGTGGCTCCCTTGGGGACCTCAGGTGCTCAGGGTCAACCCAAGAGAAAAGGGGACAAGGGTGGGCAGACTCCAAAATGGTGCATCCCCCACCCCCACCCCAGCCTTTTTAAGAAGTTACTGGTTTGTCATTACCGGGTTCTTACAGCACCTGCTTTGGCTTGTACTTATATGTTCCAGGTACTACTTCCCAAGTATCTCTGTGGGAACTAACTCACTTAATTGCACCTCACAGCCTAGAAAGGCGGGTACATAACCCCATTAGAACTTAGCTTCACAGGGACTGAATTTTTGTCCTTTCTGCCAACATACTTTCTGCATCTTGCATGCTGCTTGGCACATAGAATGTACTAAAAAATAGTTTGAAGAGGAGAATGAGACCCCATTTTATAGATGAAGATACTGAGGTGCAAAGAGGTGAAGTCACCAGCTCAAGGTCATATAGTAAATGGCAGAGCTGGGGTTTGAATCCAGGCAGCCTGTTTTTCAACTGTAATGTTAGACTGTACTATTGTGTAGTGGTTATGTGAGCATGGGCAGGAGACCATTTCAAGGCCAAGGCCAACAGGTATCCCTTCTGATCACCCATTCTGGCCTTATATAGGTCAAGTCTGGCACCATCTTTGACAACTTCCTCATCACCAACGATGAGGCGTATGCTGAGGAGTTTGGCAACGAGACGTGGGGTGTTACAAAGGTGAGACCAAGGTCCAGCCTGGGTTTGGGGGTGGGCAGGGCGGGCAGGGGAGTCCAGGCCTGAGGGGTGTGTGTGTGGTTTGTACACAGGCAGCAGAAAAGCAAATGAAGGACAAGCAGGATGAAGAGCAGAGGCTAAAGGAAGAGGAGGAGGAGAAGAAAGGCAAGGAGGAGGAAGAGGCAGACAAAGATGATGACGAGGACAAGGATGAGGATGAGGAGGATGAAGATGAGAAGGAAGAGGAGGAAGAAGAAGATGCTGCCGCTGGCCAGGCCAAGGATGAGCTGTAGGGGGCACCTCTGCTTCCAGGGCTGGACTGAGGCCTGAGCGCTCCTGCCGCAGAGCCGGCCGCGCCAAATAATGTCTCTATGAGACTGGAGAACTTTCATTTTTTTCCAGGCGGGTTCCAATTTGGGGTGGATTTTGTTTTTGGCTCCCCCCTCCCCCCTTTTAAAATTTATTTTTCTTTTTTTTTTTACTGGCATTTTGTCTCTGATTCTCCTGTAGCCCTCACCCCTGGCCTTCATCTGTCCTGATTGACATCTTTGTTTTCTTCTGTCTCCTTCACTCCAGATCCCTAAGTTCCCTTCCAGCTTGGGGACTTAGGGTGGGATGTGGTGTGGAGGAGAAGCCCCAGCCCCAAAGTTCCATCTGTTCTCCTTCCTGGATCCCAGAGGGTGGGGTAGGAGAAGAGGGTGGCATCCCCAGCCCCCCAGCACTGAGGAAGAATGAGGCTCCTAAGGCCTTAGCTCTGATCCCTTCCCCTTTCTCCCTGCCCCCAGGACTGGGCCACTTTTGAGTGGGGCGGTGGGTTCTAGCTCAGCTCATGCTGAGAATGTAAGAGCTACAAACAAAATTTCTATTAAATTAAGTTTTGTGTCTTCCTCCTGTGTCTCCTGGGAGAGGTAATTGTTTAGTGAGATTTGTTTTTTAGCCACTAGAATTGTTGGCTGAATGTCCCCATAAGGTTACAGGAGCCCTTGTTTACCTCCAGAGCCTCAGGTGAATGAGAAAGAGTAACCATTTCCAGTGCCATTACAAATACACACCACTTATTAGCTCGTGGAGTCTTTTCATCAAACTGGTGAGTTTTCGTTCTAGTATCAGTTGAGTTTGAGACATTTAGGAAGAGGTGGGGTTTGAACCCACACCTTAGCCACCAATTCATGTGAACTCTTAAGACATTGAACTGCATACACATCTCTTGCTGATAAAGGAGCAAGACTACAACAGCTATTAGTTTTAAACACATTTTCTGATTACTAGCCAGTGTTAAAAGCTATTAATTCCTTTTATAGTCAAGGAAATAGGTTCAGAGATGTTATATACCCCAGTGGCCTTCAGTGGCCAAGTCAGGCTTTGAACCTCTTGAAGGGAAAGAGGTGGCCCCAAGGGAGGGAGTGAAAGTGTCAGAAGAGCCTGTGGGCCTGTAAGGTTGGCATAGGCCCACTTTGTTGCGCCCCACAAGGCTGCCATTAATGTGCAGTGGGTGGTTGGGAACTGATGTCCCTTATCGGCAGGAGAGAGGGAAGAAAGAATTCCTTCACCCTGGTGTCAGCTAGGCTTGTGAAAGCTTACTAGCACGGGATATGCTGTGAAGGAAGAAGCTGCAGGACCTGGTAATAGTTGGGTAAGGAATGAGGTGGCAGGCCCTGGCCTGGTGTTTTCTCAGATGTGAATGGTAAGAAGAGCTGGTTAGGTGGCAGGTAATGGTCAGTTCAGGATAGGGGTAGGTGGAAAGTCCACCCACTAAATGGAAGATAAGTACATCACCTCCATCCTGTCTGCCAAAGTACCTTCAGCTTTGGCTAACCAACTCTTCCACTCCTTGTTCCATGGGTAGGACTCCTTCGAGTGTCTTGGGGCCTAGCCTCACCCTTCTGGGAGGGCTGCAGAATTGGTATATCCGGTGAAAGTTTAAGGAGAGAACTGTGTGTTCAGTGTAGGGAAACTGAAGGTTACATTTTTCTCAAGTACTCAGATGGAGTAATTGATGGAGTCAGATGGAGATAGTTAGGTGAACAAAGTGATCAGGGGAGGAGCAGCAGACAGGTAGGGAGACCCAAGAGCTAGAACTGTTAAAATTCATTCCAAAAGTCCAGCTCTTCCCTTAGGATTAATGAGGCCACAGAATGGCCTTGTGTCCCCACTTCCGTGGCAAATTTCTGTGTTTAATTGTTGGTGACCTTTCAAGTATCCTTTCTAGTTCTTTCAGGGCTTGATAGGCTTCCTGTCAGGTGGTCAGACCAGAGTAAGTCTCATTTGGAACAAGCAAAAAGACATGAAGATTTTGTGGAAGAAATGAAAATTTAGCAAGTACATTGCTTGTTAAACGTCAACAAATTCATGGGCGTGAAACGGGGTCTCGGAGCCATTTTGTGGCCTATGACGTCACCACTAACGGGCATGGCGTCACTCGCAGGAAACCTCTTGATAGTAGAGCAAGAAGTCCCCCCTCCCCTCTCACGGAATAGAATTCAGTCTGCGCATGCTTTCCTCGAGGCCGCGCTCGTGCGCATGCCCACGGTGGCCAAGGGGGCGCGCTCAGGTCACGTGTTGTGGTGGTCGGCGCGCGCACTGCCTGCCCCGGAAGCTGTCGGCGTGCGGCGCGGCTGGGCGCTAAGATGGCGGCGGCGTGAGTTGCATGTCGTGTGAGGATTCCGGGGCCGCCGTGTCGCTCGGGTCCCACCATGGCCGTCACGATCACGCTCAAAACACTGCAGCAGCAGACCTTCAAGATCCGCATGGAGCCTGATGAGACGGTGCGAGCCAGGCCGGAGCTCCAGAGCGGGAGCGACGGGTGTAGCGGGTGGGGTGGGGGCGGGGAGGCCGGGATCCCGACGAGAGAGGCGGGGAAGACGGCGCAGGGTCGCGCCCTGCCCATTCTCCCCACGGGCCTGACTTTCCCAGATACCCTGATGATTCCCGGCTCTGCCCCTGGTGGCTCGGGCAGCGCTCTTGGGTCGATCTCCAGGCGAGGCCCCACCTCCGGGGCGCCCGCCAGGTCCTGGCTCTAATGTCAGCGCCCTCGCGGGGCGCTGGATCCGCAGGCTCAGATTCCCGGCCGGGCTGCTTTCTCTGGAATGGGTCCTCCGAGTTCCTACCTTTGTAGGCTTTTCCTCGGGACCGTGGTGGCCAAATCTGGGAGTAGTAATCAGGAGATGCCGGGTGATGACAGCAACTATGATGATGATGATAATAAACGGTCTGAGTTTCAGTGGTCCGTGTTTGTTTTTTACCAGTCGCTGAGCGTTTTCATGATGTTTTACTAATTCTGCAAAGTAGGCTTGTCATTTGGGCACTCTTGAGTGTCCTCACTTAACAGATGTGGAAACTTGGAGCTTGAAGAACTTTGCTATAGTCGCATATGCATACAGCAAGGCGTGGCAGAGCTGATTTCAATTCGGATTTGCCTCAAGTGAGAGCCCACAGTCTAAACATGATGCTGTGTTTTTGGCCGGAAAGAGACTTAGGACCTAAAAAACGTGTATTTGGCACTTTTTGCACAATTTCCCCCATGAGGGAGATATTGAAGTTCATTTTTTGTAAAAAGGAAACAAACTAAGATTTTTTGACCAACCCAGCTGTTTGGGCAAGTTAGGTAATCTCTGTGCCTGTATTTTTCTCGAATATAAAATAAGGATATGGAACTTGCTTCTTGGTGCACTGGCTGAGGCTGCACTTTCAATGCAGGGGGCCTGGGTTCAATCCCTGGTCAGGGAACCAGATCCCATATGCCAAAACGAAGATCCTATGCAGCCAAATAAACAGCTTTTAAAAAATGCAAAATGAGGCTCATGGTTAACTATTCCACTCAGTTACAAGTCGTTGAACCTGTGACGTACACATTTATAACAGCACTATCAACTTGGGATTCTCTCAGTAAACACCACTGTCGGCAACCTTAGGTCTCCCCTTTATGTTGATTTGCGTTTCATCATGTTTACATCATTTGAAATATGTATTCGTTTTTTTATTCTCCCATGTGAGTGTCCTCTATGAGAACAGGGACTAATGTTGAGTCTTTGTGCTCTGTCATCTGTACCTAAAACTGCACCTGGCACGTATTAAGTGTTCAGTAAATATTTCGTTGAATGGTACAATGGTTTAGTATGCTTGATTATGAAGCTTAGCTATTCGGCCATCAGGGCTGCAGCCTGCCCACTAACTAGAAGGGAAGAGAGAATCTGGGGGGTTTGCAATGATCATTTACCCTTTCCTCCAGGTGAAGGTGCTAAAGGAGAAGATAGAAGCTGAGAAGGGTCGTGATGCTTTTCCCGTGGCTGGACAGAAACTCATCTATGCTGGCAAGATCCTGAGTGATGATGTCCCCATCAGGGACTATCGCATCGACGAGAAGAACTTCGTGGTCGTCATGGTGACCAAGGTGGGTGATGTCTGCTGGTTGGGAGGGTGGGTGGATTGGCTGGGGAGCTGGCAAACAGCCTGTGCCCAAGAGAGATTAGCCATGGACAGGGCGGGGTGGAGCTGTGGAGGGATGTCGGGGCTAGATAGGAGTACTGATGCCTGCTCCCTTTTTCTGGGTGTCACAGGCCAAAACCAGCCCAGGCACCTCAGTACCCTCAGAGGCCTCACCCACTGCCACCCCGGAGTCTTCCACATCCTTCCCGTCGGCCCCTGCCTCAGGCATGTCCCACCCCCCACCTACTGCCAGAGAAGACAAAAGCCCATCGGAGGAATCTGCCCCCACGACGTCCCCGGAGTCTGTGTCAGGGTAAGGCAAGGAGCCGCAGCTGCAGTTTGGGCCCTGTCTTCCCTGCCCCTTTCAGCTCCCACGGTCGTGGTTCCACACACCTGGGGGGAGGGCAGGCCGCCAGAAGCCAGGGTCCGATTTCTCTCTCTTGAATTTGCAGCTCTGTTCCCTCTTCAGGTAGCAGCGGGCGAGAGGAAGACGCGGCCTCCACGCTAGGTGGGTGGGTGGTCCTCCAATTGAAAATGGCTGGATGCCGCAGGCATCAGCTGGCCTCCTGTGGGCATGGGAGGGCCGGGAAGCTGCCCTTTCTTCTCCTTGGTGACCTGGCCTTTGCTGCTCCCTCCACAGTGACGGGCTCTGAGTATGAGACAATGCTGACGGAGATCATGTCCATGGGCTATGAGCGAGAGCGGGTCGTGGCCGCCCTGAGAGCCAGCTACAACAACCCCCACCGAGCCGTGGAGTATCTGCTCACGGTGAGGTGGGGCTGCTGCCTCCCGGGGAGTTCTCAAGGGAGCATGCGGACTTTGGTGCTCTGAAGGGTGGTCAAAATCTGTCCCCCAAAACCTTTGGGTTAGGGTTCTAGCCAGGAAAGAACTCCTGCAGGAGCCGGGACGAGAGCGGTGGGGTGGGCCTGGGAGGGCAGAGCGGAGGCCTCCTGTGTCTCCCACCAGGACTGAGTGTGCAGGAGGGGAGGCAGTGGGCAGTCTGTGCTTGGAACTAAACAGGACACCTGACAGGGAATTCCTGGGAGCCCCGAGCCAGAACATGGTTCTGTCCAGGAGAGCCAAGTTTCAGAGCAGCCATCCACAGAAGCAGGTGAGTGATTGGGAGGTGTGCACGTGGGGTGCCTGCTATTGCGGCACCTAACTCATCCCACCCACCCCGTACTTCTGGGAGTCCAGGGGGTGTCTGACCACACCCCTTCCCCCTGCCAGCAGGAGAGAACCCCTTGGAATTTCTGCGAGACCAGCCTCATTTCCAGAACATGCGGCAGGTGATTCAGCAGAACCCTGCGCTGCTGCCAGCCCTGCTCCAGCAGCTGGGCCAGGAGAACCCCCAGCTCTTACAGGTACAGGCCTGGGGGCAGAGGGAGTCGGTGCAGGCCCCATCTCCCTCACCCTGTGGGTACCACAGCCCCCAGAGAGAGAGCCCAGCCCAGCGTGGTGGATAGGCACGGCCGACACCATAGTCTCCTGCTGTCCTTGTGACTTGACGACCTCCATGGTTTCACATGATGCTCCCAACCACCTGTGAGGTGTAGGTGCTGTTGTCACACTCCCACAGAGGAAGGCGCCAGAGGTTTGGAGCAGCCTGGCAACTGGTGGAGTGTGTGTATGCCTCCAGCCTCTGGGGCCTGCACTCTGACTTGGCTCCACATTTAGCTGTTGCTTCATAAACGCCCATTGGGTTGCAGGACTGCTGTGCCCTAGTTGGTTTTGACACCTCCGAGCTCAGCAAAGCTCCATCCTGCCCTTGAAGGTTCTGAGGCAGAGGAGCAGTGGCCCCTGAGTGTGACAGGGTCCTCTGGGTCCTCTGTGAAGCCTACCTCTCCTGATTCAGGCATCTGCTACTTCTACCCCAGACATTTCAATCTCCTTTGCTGCCTCCTGCTCACCTCCTCCAGATGCCGGAGGGCCCGGGCTGCCCATCTTCATTCTTTATGTGCTGTCAATCTTGGGGCCTTTAACCTGTGTATGTGTGTGTGAGTCACTCAGTTATGTCGGACTCTTTGCAGTCCTATGGACTGTAGCCCGCCAGGCTCCTCCATTCATGGGATTCTCTCAACAAGAATACTGGAGTGGGTTACCATGTCCTCCAGGGGATCTTCCTGATCCAGGGATTAAACCTGGGTTTCTCATATTGCAGGCAGGTTCTTTACTATCTGAGCCACCAGGGAACGCCCCCCCCCCCCCACCCTCCCTTAAATTTGTATGATCAGCGTGGGCCCTCTGGATGCCATGTTCTCCATGACTGACTTGATGCCTCCATGAAAATGCTTTCTACATATCCAAGACCAGAACAGATTCTCCCAGTCTTCCCTAACCCTGCCAGGACCAACCTGGGCTTGCTTGAGCCCCAGGCACTGGGGGCCTGCTGGGCTTATCCCCAACCTGTCCTGTTTGCTCTGCCTCCAGAACATTGAGCCCAGCCCTGCACTCCACCTCTGTGGCTGCCACCTCATCTTCTACTGGGTCCCCAGGAGGCCACTATCCAGGCCTCTGCTTCCGCACTTTGCCTGTGGTTCTTCTCCACCAGAATCCAGATTCCTGAAAAAGCACTTTTTCCTTTGATGTGAAAATTGTCAAGTGTACATAAAAATAGGGGCATATCAAAACCCCCCAGATGTGCAACACCCAGATGAATTCATCTTTTTAAAAAGTACACAGATGTCTTTTCCTAGTTGATTCTCACCACCGTGGTGTCCTGTCACGCTAGAAGGCACTAGGAGAAAGCAGTTTAGACTTTGCCTCCCTCTCTGATCTCATCTTCTGCTGCCTCTTCCCCTTTCTTGTTTAGAGTTTTGCCACATGGATTTATTTGTTTCTGGAGTTTTCCAGATACACTCCTATCCTTGGGTCTTTGCACTTGGCTGTTGACTCTATGTGGAAAGAAACTTTCTTCTCCATTCTGTGGATCACAGGCCCCTCCCTCCTGGCTTAAAGTGTCTTTCTCAGCCCAAGGTCTACTCTGATGTATGGCAGGGTCAGTATTTACATTGTAAATAATAGTTAACTTATTTGCTTGCTAGCTCCTCTAGGACAGGGCCCGTGTCCACCACTGTGTGGCTGTTTGGCCAGAGTAGGTACCCTGTAAATGTTTGCTGAATGAGTGAAAAGGGCTGTGATAGGGACGTGGGGGAGGGGGGACAAAGGCTATGGGTCACCCTTCTCTCCTCTGTCTTCTATAGCAAATCAGCCGGCACCAGGAGCAGTTCATCCAGATGTTGAATGAGCCCCCAGGGGAGCTGGTGGACATCTCAGACGTGGAGGGCGAGGTGGGCGCCATAGGTGAGGAGGCCCCACAGATGAACTACATCCAGGTGACGCCACAGGAGAAAGAAGCTATAGAGAGGGTAAGAGGCCGGGCCAAGAGGGCTGTGACCTCGTGGGTGGGCAGGGCCCTCACCTCTTGCTTATACCTGCCCGTCTTCCCACAGTTGAAGGCCCTGGGCTTCCCAGAGAGCCTGGTGATCCAGGCCTACTTCGCTTGTGAAAAAAACGAGAACTTGGCTGCCAACTTCCTCCTGAGTCAGAACTTTGATGACGAGTGATGCTGGGAGGCCAGGCTGCCCACCGCCCCCTCCTCCCTACCCTCCCACCCACTCTCCACAAAAGTTTTATAAAAGAAAAAAATATATATATATATTCATGTTTATTTAAGAAGTGGAAAAAAAAATCAAAAACTAAAAAAAAAAGAAACTCTGACCCAACTTCCCACTCTCCTAAAGTGGCCCCTCATTCCCATCTTGGCCTGAAAAGACCTGGGCCAGACAGCTGTCTCCCCTCCCCACCCCCCACCCCAGCCCAGCCTGCTCCAAGGAGCTGGCAGAACTGGAGGTGACAGATGGGCCCCTCTTGGCCTGTGTCCCAGCTCCCTGCAGCCAGATGGAGAGGCGGCTGCTTGCTTCCCCACCCCCCAGAGAGCCCCCGAGACCTCCCCCGCCCTCTTCCAGGGTGAGGGGAAGCTGGAGCTCCAAACTTTTGATCCTCCATTGGAGTGTCACATCTTTCCATCTGTGGTGAACGCTCAAGAGGCCCAAGGACTCCTCCGTGGTCTGGCCTGGGCTTCCATCCTGCATCCCTTTGCTGGGGGGGAAGGTCTGGTTTGTCCTGCTTGGGGAGGGGGAAACATCAGAGTCGCTCTGGAGTTTGAGGCTAGCCCCCCACCCCAGAAGAGAACTGTTGTCTCTGATAAAGGTTTTGAAGTGAATAAAGCTTTAAAAGCTAGTCCTGTGGTTCATCCCTACTGGGGCTTCCCATTCCAGCTGGTCTAGGTCTAGGGGCTAGTTGGGCACAGGAGATGGGGGAATGCCATGAAGGGGCAGAGGGGTCTGTCTGCCTCTGCAGATTGTGGCTCCCAGTGTACCCTGCCCCCCACCACCAAGCTGTGTTATTCCCAGGCAGTGGGCCCCAGCCTTGGAAGGGCTGCTGCTCTCTCCATCCCCCCATCATCACCACAGTCTGTTTTGGCTACACTTCCCCCCTGGTAATTGGCTAATTACTGGAGATTAATGTTGGTAAACAGAAGCCTTCTTCTCCTCTGCCATCTGCTCCTCCATTATTTCTCCATTGTGCCCCCCCTATTATTCCCCCTGAAGCCCCAGAGTTGGTCGGCATGGTCTTGAGTCCCCTGAGTGAGCAGAGCCGGGGAAGGGTGGGGGATTCCCTGGCTCCAGGTGTTGGGGAAGGAACCAATGTGCCCAGGGAGGGGTGTGATAAGAGAGAACATAGCTCTTCAGGGGTGGGGCAAGTTTTATTGGGAAAGAACCCAGCTCAGGAGTCGGGTGTTTCAGAGTCTGCTGGATCCTGGGCCGCAGCAGCGGCCATTGCAGCAGCTCGTGCCTCCTTCTTCTTTCTTTGTTTCTCCTCCTTGAGGCGCTTGCGATGCTGCTTCTCCAAGTCCTGCAGCAGCTCCTGGAAGCGGGCACTCCTCGGGTCCACGTGGTATCCCAGGCGTTCCTGGGCCTCCGCCTGCAGCCGGGCCCTCCGCTCCTTGTCTGCTTGCTCCTTCTCCCTGCGTGCCTGCTGCTGCCGCCGCCAGTTCTCAATCATCTGTGGCATCTTGGCCATGCACTCTTCAATGAGCTGCTCCCTGCCGGTGAAGGAGGGTGGTTGATGAGGGCAAGCCCCACCCAGCCAGAGCAGTACCCATCCACCCACCCCCAAGCCTTTGCCCACATCCTGCCTCTTCCAGCTCCCCTATATTTTGAGATGAAAGATTGGGAAGGCTTACGGTGGTCTTTAAAATGGTCAAGAAAAGTCCTTGACAAGTGAAGCAAGAGGCAGGAGAGAGAAACTAGTATGTGTAAAAGTGACAGTGTTAGTCACTCAGTTGTGTCTTACTCTTTAAGACCCCGTGGACTATAGCTGCCAGGCTCCTCTATCCATGGAATTCTCCAGGCAAGAATACTGGAGTGAGTAGCCATTCTCTTCTCCAGGGGATCTTCCCAACCCAGGGATCAAACCCCGGTCTCCTGCATTGCAGATTCTTTACCATCTGAACCACCAGGGAAATAAATATGTATTTAACCTTGAGTAAGCCCCAGTCACTCCAGGAGCAGACCCCAAGTCAACCCAACATTTCCCTGAGCTGTCTCCTGAGCACTCCAAGTGTCGCATGTTATTCCCATAGCACATTCCTTCATCCTACAGACATCATTGAGTACCCACTCTATGCCAGGCCCACTTCTAGATACAGGAGTGGAGGCAAGAAATGAATCTGACCTTTCCCTCCAATAGGAGGCAGGTGTGAGTCACTGTTCCATTTTAAGGATTAGAAACATGAAACTGAAAGCCCCATGGTAGGATTAGCCAGCTGGGATAACTGGGTTTTTTGACGTAGGTTCACATCCCAGCTCTTCATTCACTGGGTGACTGGACAAGTGACTTCGCCCTCCTCGGCCTCAGTTTACTGTCTCTCAAATAAGGGTGATTCCCTCTTCCTCTTAGAGCTGCTGTGAGGGCAAGAACAGTAAACACCAGGAACACACTTGCGTGCCTTTGGCTGCCCCCTCTCTTCAGTAAGTGGCACAATCAATATCTTTGCTCTTGCTTCCATTCTTCCCTCTAAATCCTTCAAACCTGCCCGCCAAGTCAGATCTGTACCCTTGATCCCATACTCCATACCCTCTCTCACCTCCCCAGCCACACTAATGTCCAGGCTGTTTCTTAAAGCACATGCCTACCTCAGGGCCTTTGCACCGGCTGTTCCCTTTACCAAGAACACTCTCCCTAAGATCTTTCCATAGCTACCGCTGATCATTCATCTCTCTGAGTCGCTCAGTCATGTCCGACTCTTTGCGACCCCATGGACTATACGGTCCATGGAATTCTCCAGGCCAGAATACAGGAGTGGGTAGCCTTTCCCTGCTCCAGGGGATCTTCCCAACCCAGGGATCGAACCTAGGTCTCCTGCATTGCAGGTGGATTCTTGACCAGCTGAGCCACAAGGGAAACCCAACAGGTCTCTGCTTAAACATTTTAAATGTCAAGTTCTCAGAGAAGCCTGAGGCCTACCAAGGCGAAGTCGCCCTCAGGCATGCACGCTCCACCCAATTTTATCTTCCTAATGACTCTGGGTCACCATCTGAAATTCATTTTATTCCCCACTATGCCCTCAGCACCCGGGACGTGGCTTTGCGCACAGTAGGCGCTAGGTAAAGATTTGTTGACGGATGACTAAATGAACTTAGCCAGAAGTCTTTTTGTATCTAGGTGAGCGTGCACGTAAATACTGCACGCAGACCCCGCGATAAACCGCCCAATGGAGTAAGCACTGTTGACGCACAGTTCACCATCGGCCCGCAGCCCGGCTCCCGCCCGACCGCACGCACGCACCTGGCTTGTCGCTTCTGCTCTTCGGCCAGCTGCTGCACCCGCAGCGATTCCTGCATGACCGCCAGGCTCGGGTACCATTCTCGCTCCTCAGCCTCCAGCTCGAGCAGCTGTTCCCGCGACGGCCACAGAGAACCGGGGTCAACCCCGGAGGCGGCGCCATGCCGCGCGAACTGCTTAGCTGCGTAGCGCGGCCCCAGCTGCCAGCGCGGGGTCAATGGGTCATCCGGGTCTGGCCACCAGGGGTCCCGTGAGCGGCGCGGGGGCGGCGGCGCTCGGTAGCGGCGGGACCCCGGGCCCAGGGTCGTCACCCACCCGAGCAGGCAGCGAGTCTGCCGCATGGGCGCAGCCATCTTGGCCGTGCGAGGTCCTCGCGAGCAGGCCGGGGCTGGCCGAGGCGCTGCCTGCGCGTGAGCTGCTTTGGGGGCCGGGGGAGGCGAGGAGCTTCTTGGCTGCCTCAGTTCCGCGCAGGGAGTAGAGGGGGGTAGTCTTATTTTTACACATCTTTAAGTATAATTATAAAATTTCCTGTAGCAGTTAATTTATTAAAATCGTATTTAAATTTTTTCTTAGTTTTTTGTTCATATTTAAAATTTAATTTTATATGTTAAAATAGCATTTATTTTAAATATTAACATTTAGATGTTTTAAATTTAAACTATCATTTAAATATTTATTTAAAACACTGAAATATTTTTATTTTAAATTCAATCTACGTATTATTTTATATTTTAAATCTATGCAACATATTTAATTTTTTTAAAATCCGGGCAAGAATATTGGAGTGGATTGCCATTTCCTCCTCCAGGGGATCTATCCTGACCCACGGATCGAACCAGTGTCTTCTTCGTCTCCTGGACTGTAGGAGGATTCTTTACCCGCTGAGCCAAGGGGGAAGCAACCCTTGGCTACTTTCTAGGTCCATGGGCTTCAGTAGTTGCCGCTCGCTGGCTCACTACTTGTGGTAAAAGGACTCTGTTGCCCTTCAGCCCTGGAATCATCGGTACCAGGGAACAAACCGTGTCCCTTGTTGGCAGACGGTTTCTTACAGCACCACCACGGAAGTCCTAAATATTTAAATTTTATATAAACACTTATTTAAACATTGTTCACAACATTAACTTTTTATATTATGCTTTTTCATTTGATTTTAATATCTTTATTTAAATTTTAATTTTGAATAATTACTTAAAAGTTTCCTTAACATTTATTTAAATGTTTACATTTTGGGGCCTTCCCTGGTGGCTCAGATGGTAAACAATCTGCCTGCACTGCAGGAGACCTAGGTTGGATCCCTGGGTGGGGAAGATACCCTGGAAAAGAGAATGGCTACCCGTTCTAGTATTGTTGCCTGGAGAATTCCATGGACAGAGGAGCCTAGTGGGCTGTAGTCCATGGGGTTGCAAAGAGTTGGACGTGACTGAGGGACTAACACTAATATTCCTATCTAAAACACTTGAATTTGAAAGTAAATATTTATGATATTCATAGAGAAATTTTACTTTACATCATATTGTAAATATTTAGTTACTTTATACCTTTTAAGTTTTTGTAGGTTAAACCATTTAAAACATTCAATCCTGGTGTAGAAACTAAATACTATTTTTGAAAAAGGATTTCTACCTTAGAAAGAAAGGAAATTCTGACCCATGCTACAGCATGGATGAAATTGAAAGCCATTATAGTGAGTGAAATAAGGCAGTCAGAAAAGGACATAAGTTGTATGATTTCACTTATATGAGGTCCCTAGAGGAGTCAGATTCATAGAGTCACCAAGTAGGAGGGTGCCTGGGAGGGGCAGGGAACTGGGGAATGGGAGTTACTGCTCAATAGGTACAGTGGATTTATACTGTATTGAGTATAGGTGCTCAATAGGTACAGAATTTCTGTTTGGGATGATGGAAAAGTTCTGGAGATGGGTGGTGATGGCGGTTTCACAACGTTGTGAATGTGCTTAATGCCACTAAACAGTACACTTGAAAATGGTTAAAATGTAAATTTTATGTTGTGCATATTTTAGTATTAAAAAAAAATGCCGTTTGCCCAGGGAGCCAGGACAAGAATGTTCATAGTTCATAGCAGTACTATCTATCGTATATGTTAATCTCAAGCTGAAAACAATTCGCACCTGAGTCCATCTGCAGTCGAGTGGATCCCTGAATATTGATGTTTCAGCCAACAGAATACCACACAGCACTCACAGCTGCTCACTGCCTTGTGGATGATTCTCATCAACATCTTATGCAACAAAGGAAGTGGGACCCGAATGATTCTGTTTCACAAAGGAATGTTTTTGATTGTGTAAGGGCTTCCCCCGTGGCTCAGTGGTAGAGAATTCACCTGCCAAGGCAGGAGACTTGGGTTCAATCCCTGGGTCAAGAAGCTGCCCTGAAGGAGGAACTGGCAACCCACTCCAGTATTCTTGCCTGGAGAACCCCCAAGACAGAGGAGCCTGGAGGGCTACAGTCCAAGGGCTCTTTTAGTCTGACATGACTTTAGCAACTCAACAACAGAAACAAAGTTTACACAAACTGTCCTTTTTTTTTTTTTTTTTTTTGTCCTTTTCATATAAAGTTGAAAAACCCTGTGTTATGGATGCACTCTTTAAGAGGTAAAAGATAAAGAAAAGCCAAACAGTGACCATTCTGGAAGTCAGGATGGTACACCTCTGGTGGGGGATGAGGAGGCAGCTGGGTGGTGGTCACGTGGGAGGTGTGGGAGGGGTTTGCTTTGTAACAGATTATTGAGCTGGGCATTCCCATTCTGTTAGCTTTTCTCTAAGTGGACTGTATTCCCTGTTATTTCTTGATCCGGGCTTTAGTGATGCCTGAGTTATAATTATTCTTTCAGTTGGATATAATTGTATATGTGTGGGTTGCACACTTTCCTGTAGCTTTATTATATTTTGCAATTTAGAAAAATGAAAATACACGCAACAAAAAGGGTTTCAGTGAGAAGTCCTACTCCCACCTGTCTCTCATCCTCTGCTTCCTTGGAGTCCCTCCACCATCACTTGTGTTAGTTTCTTATGTATCCTAGAGTTGGTTTATACATTCTTTTTTTGAATTTTTATTGAATTTGTTACAATATTGCTTCTTTTTGTATTTTTGGCTTTTGGCCCGGGGGGCATGTGGGATCTTAACCCCCTGACTGATGAGGGATCAAACCCACAACCCCTGCACTGGAAGGCAAGGTCTTAACCACTGGACAACCAGGGAAGTCTCTATACTTTCTTATTTAAAGTGTTAATGGATTATTTCACAAGGACAGAAGATTACGGTCATTGTATCGTCACCCAGGTTTAACAAATACTCACGCTTTGGCTCCCTTGCTTCAGGGTGTTGTTTTTTGTTTTTATTTCTTTAAATAAAACGAGCCCTATTACAAAAGCTTCCAATGACAGTAAGGCCTCTGCCTGCAGATTCCAGTCTTCCCTCCACCCTTTACCCCCTCCACCCATCACCCTTCTCAGGACTGATGGTTACTTTGAAATCAGCTTATTCTTCCAAGACCAGTCTTTATGCATTCATTACTTACCTAGAGTGTGTGAGAACAATATTAATGCATTAATATATTTTAAACAGTTTGCATAAATGGTATCCTGAACGTATTAGTTTGCAACTTTTCCCCCTCAGCCTCTTGGTTTCCGGATATCTCCAAGTGGATTCACCTAGATTTCTGCTGTGTAGCTGTGCTTTTCGCAGTGTGGGTTACAGGGCCCATTACTGATTCAGGAAGTCAGTGAACTGGGTTCCAACCAGCATTTATCTCTAGGTTTACAGTTAAGGGAAGAATGACAGAAATGATATGAATGAAGAATGATAGAAATGAAGAATGAAGAAATGATAGAATGATAGAAATGAAGAATGATAGAAAACTTCTTTTCATTTTTAAAAATGTTTTATTTTTTAAAATGAGGTGACACATAAAACTTAGTGCTGTAACATTTTTTGGCTACGCTGCTTCTTTGTTGCTGCTTGAGGGCTCTCTCTAGTTGTGGCTAGCAGGGGCTGCTCTCTAGCTATGGTGCTTGGGTGGTGGTGGCTTCCCTTGTTGCAGAGCCCCAGTTCTAGGGCATGTGGGCTCAGTAGTTGTGGGATGAGGGCTTAGTTGCCTTACGGCATGTGGAATCTTCCCAGACCAGGCATTGAACCTGTGTCCCCTGCATGGGCAGGCGGACTCTTAACCATTGGATCATTAAGGAAATTCTTGTAACCATTTTAAGGTCCACTACTGTTCTGTGGCATTAAGCACATTCACATTGTTGTGCAACCATTACCACCATCCATTTCCAGGAATTTGTCATCTTGTAAAACAGAAACTCTTTCCCCATTAAGCAACTAACTCTCCATTCTGCACTTCCCTCAGCTCCTGGCAATTACCATTCTAATTTCTGTCTCTGTGAATGTGACTACTCTTGGAACCTCATGTGAGTGGAATCATACAGTATTTGTCCTTTTGTGACTGGCTTATTTTACTGAGCATAATGTCCTCAAGGGTCAGAATTTACTTCCTTTTTAAGGCTGAGTGATATTTCATTGCAGATATTCACCATAGTTTGTTTTTCTGTTCACCCACTGATAGACATTTGGGCTGCTTCTACCTTTTGGCTATTGTGAATAATGCTCTTGTGGACATGGGTATAATTGCAGTTATTATTAATGAAAAATACAGAATAAAATTAAAATGTCAAGTTGTATCACATGTACTAATGGTAAGTATTGTTTGGTGAAACATTTATTTCTGTCACATATGCATGTATGTGTATATACTGGTGATGCAGTTGTTATTAATGGTAACAAACCTTCCCCAAACAACTATTTTGTTGTGCTTATTGTGTAGATCAGGAATTTGGGCAGGGCACAGTGGCGATGGTTGTCTCTGTTCCATGCTGTCTGCAGCCCCCAGTGGGAATAATTGAAAGTTGAGTGACTTAACACCTGGCAGCTGGCATCATCAGAAAGCATCTTTATTCATCCATGACTTACAATGGATTCTGGCTGGATATTCAGCTGAGGTGTTGGCGGGGACAGCCGCCCAGTGGTCTCGCTTTTGGTCACACAGTCACCAACGTTGTCTAGGTTCAAGGGTAGGGGACAGAGACCTTGTCACTCACAGGAGTCTCAGGGCCATATTGTCACAGTTGCATACAAAGGATTGTATGTAGAACATGTAGGATAGGACATATTTTTTTAAATATTTATTTATTGTATTCGGCTGCATCTGGCCTTAGTTGTGCCGTGTGGGATATTCACTGTGTCATTCAGCGCCATTCATTGCGGCACTCAAACTCAGTAGTTGTGATGCTCAGCCTTAGTTGGTTCATGGCATATGGCATATGGCATCTTACTGCCCTGGCCAGGGATCAAACCCACAATCCCTGCATTGCAAGGCGGATTCTTAACCACCGGACCACCAGCGAAGTCCCATGGTGTGTGTGTGTTAGTTGCTCAGTCATATCTGATTCTTTGAGACCCCATGGACTGTAGCCCGCCAGCCTCCTTTCTCCATGAAATTCCCCAGGCAAGGATACTGGAGTGGGTTGCCATTTCCTTCTCCAGGGAATCTTCACAACCCAGGGATTAAACTTGGGTCTCCTGTATTGCAGGCAAATACTTTACTGTTTGAGCTACTAGGGAAACCCCCATGGTAGGCTATTCCTTATCATTCAGGTTTGACTCAGCGGACCCCTCCCTGGCTTCTTGGAACTTTGTTCGTGCTAAGTCACTTGTTGTGTCCAACTCTGTGACCCCATGGACTGCCTGCCAGGCTCCTCTGTCCATGGAATTTCCCAGGCGAGAATATTGGAGTGGGTAGCCATTTCCTCCTCCAGGAGATCTCCCCAACCCAGGGATGGAACACATGTCTCCTGCATTGGCAGGTGGGTTCTTTACCACTAGCGCCGCTTGGGAAGCCCTTGGAACTTTGAAGACATACAAAATGAAGTAGAGTCGGTCCCTGACATCAAACACCTCAGTCTTGTGGGTGAGACATACAAATAATTACAGTGAAGATGAAGCAGGAAGAAAGTGCCTGGAATGGGACTGATAGACAGGTGCAAATTTCTGAGCTAATTTGCTACCAGACCAGGAAATTTGGGGACCATGGGGTTCCCAGGTGGTGCTAGTGGTAAAGAATCTGCCTGCCAATGCAGGACATGCAAGAGACACAGGAGTTGATCCCTAGTTTGGGAAGATCACCTGGAAGAGGAAATGGCAACCCACTCCAGTATCCTTGCCTGGAAAATTCCAAGGACAGAGGAGCCTGGCAGGCTACAGTCCATGGGGTTGCAAAGAGTCAGACACGACTGAGCACAGGCATGCATGCTGAGTTGTAAGCTGGGACTCCAGTGTAGTAACTGATATGCAGCACAGTCTGGACAAGTGTCTCTAACATGCAGCCAGGAACTTGAACCACTGATAAGGAGCAAACTTGCAGACAGAGTAAGTGCAAAAAGCCAGGTGCAGAAGAACCACTTTTGAGAATGTTCTTTGCAAGATGGTTTGTGACGGTTAAAAAAATGGACAATGGAGGAAAAATTGGGGAGTATGTATGTGCAGTGAAGTACTCTTAAGCAGTAAAAATGAAGGAACATGAAGGGGAGGACAGATGAAAGTTAAAAGGATACATTAAGATATCCTATATATTGTTTTATACAAAACAATTTTATGTATCTTTTCTGAATGGACAGGTACATAGTAAAACTGTGAATACCAGTCCTGGGGATTAAAATTGGCAAATTCAAGGTTTAAGGATAGTATAAAGCCAGTTTCTCTCGTATTTGTAACCTTTTATTTCTTAATTGGGTTAATTGTTCAGTCACTAAGTCACATCCGACTCTTTGTGACCTCATGAACTGCAGCATGCCAGATTTCCCTGTCCTTCACTGTCTCCTGGAGTTTGCTCAAATTCATGTTCATTGAGTTGGTGATGCCATCCAGCCATCTTATCCTCTGTCTCCCCCTTCTTCTCCTGCCTTCAGCCTTTCCCAACATCGGGATCTTTTCCAGTAAGTGAGTTCTTCGAAACAGGTGGCCAAAGTATTGGAGCTTCAGCTTCAGCATCAGTCCTTCCAATGAATATTCAGGGTTGATTTCCTTTCTGTCTAAGGGACTCTCAAGAGTCTTCCCCAGCACCACAGTTTGAAAGCATCAATTCTTTGGTGCTCAGCCTTCTTTACTGTCCAACTCACATCCATCCATGACTACTGGAAAAACCATAGCTCTGACTACACGGATCTTTGTCAGCAAGGTGATGTCTCTGCTTTTTAATATGCTGTCTATGTTTGTCATAACTTTTTTTCCAAGAAGCAAGTGTCTTTTAGTTTCGTGGCTGTAGTCACGAAATTATGACTGCTGTAGTCATATGCAGTGCTTTTGAAGCCCAAGAAAATAAAAACTATCATTGTTTCCACTTTCCCCCCATCTGTTTGCCATGAAGTGATGGGACTGAATGCCATAATCTTAGTTTTTTGAAAGTTGAGGTTTTTTTTTTTTTTTCTAATGTTGAGTTTTAAGCCAGCTTTTTCACTCTCGTCTTGGACCTTCATCAAGAGGCTCTTTAGTTCCTCTTCAGTTTCTGCCACTAGGGTGGTATCATCAGCATATTTGAGATTATTGATACTTCTCCCAACAATCTTGATTCCAGGTTGTGAGTCATCCAGCCCAGCATTTTGCATTTTGCATGATGTACTCTGCATATAAGTTAAATAAGCTAAATATATAGCCTTGACATAGTCCTTTCCTGATTTTGAGCTAGTCAGTTGTTCCATGTAAGGTTCTAACTGTTGCTTCTTGACCTGCATACAGATTTCTCAGGAGACAGGTAAGGTGGTCTCGTATTCCCATCTCTTTAAGAATTTTCCAGTTTTGTTGTGATACACACAGTCAAAGGTTAGCGTAGTGAATGAGGCAGAAATAGATTTTTTTTTTAATTCCCTAGCTTTTTCTATGATCCAATGAATGAGTACAGGGTAATGAGTACAGTGGTGTTATATTTTTATCTCTTTCTCGCCCCTCCTCCCATATATAATGTATTTACTTGGCTGTGCTGGGTCTTAGCTGCGGCACACAGGATCTTCGATCTTCCTTGAGGCATGAGGGATCTTTCAGTAGTGGTGGCTGGGACTTAGTTCCCTGACCAGGGATCGAACTCAGCCTCCCTGTATTGGGAACTAGGAGTCTTAGCCACTGGACCACCAGTTGTTGTTGTTTAGTCGATAAATCATGTCTGACTCTTTGTGACCCCATGGACTGTAGCCCGGCAAGGCACCTCTGTCCATGGGATTTCCTAGGCAAGAGTACTGGAGTGGGTGGCCATTTCCTTCTCCAGGGGATTTTCCCACCCCAGGGCCTGAACTGGAGTCGCCTGCATTGGCAGGTAGGTTGTTTACCACGGAGCCACTAGGGAAACCCCTAGTGCTGGACCACCAGGGGCATCCCTATATATTCTACTTTTACATTACCTATATCGTATACATATTACCATATATTTATCTGTATCTATCATGTATTTTATCTATCTTTATCTATACTTGTTTGAATGCCCAAAATATCAATGCTTCACTTAAAAAACAAGGGGCAGGACTTCCTGGCTGTCCAGTGGTTAAGACTCTGAGCTTCCACTGCAGGGACACGGGGTCAGTCCCTGGTTGGGGAGCAGAGATTACTCATGGGGCACTGTGCAGCCAGGAAAAAAAGAAAAAAGCAAAACAAAAACACAAGGGGCAGAACAAAGGTATTCATTGCTTTCATGTATGTAGTTCTCTCTCTTTGTCTTTGCATTTTTTTGCATTGAATTTTTAAACTCTAAAATGAAGCTCCCTCAGCCACAATCTCATCATGCCCCTCCCCAACAGGCAAATCCTGCTGCTCTTTTCATTGTGCAAATACCTGTAAATTAACCTCCTTCCTCCAAAGGTCAGCAGCTTGTGAACTTTTCTTAACTTCATTTTTTTTTTTAAATGCTCTCTTTCCATGTTGAAACTTTGAAGAGTGTTGCAGCCCTGTACAGCTGGGTGGGATTATGGGATTATGCCTGGCGAATCTGGAGAATAGGAAAGAATCCACCTGCACTGCAGGAGACTGGAGAGACAAGAGAGACAAGATTCTGTCCCTAGGTCGGAAGATCCCCTGGAGGAGGGCATCCCCTGGAGGAGGGCAACTCACTCCAGTATCCTTGCCTGGAGAAACCCATGGACAGAAGAGCTTGGAGGGTTGCAAAGAGGAGTCCATGGGGTTGCAAAGAGTCAGACATGACCGAGCGACTGAAAACAGCACCGCGTGACTGGAGGCAGTGAGAAAACGGGGAGAGAGTGCGGAGAGATGGGTGTGGGGGATGGGGTGGGGGCAGGGGGTGGGAGGTGGGGCGTGGGGGTTGGGGGTGTGTGGGGAGGTGGTGGGAGCAGACAGGGCGAGGCCTGGAGGGCTGCAGGGAGAATTTATTTTGCTGTTCCTGAGTGAGATGGGATCTCTGAACGGGCAGGAGCAGAGGAAGGGCGTGCCCGGCCTCAGGTGCTCACAGGCGCTCTCTGGGGGCTGTACGGGGAACAGATTTGGGGGAGGAAGGAGGCGGGAGCTGGGGTCCCAGGGCGGAGGGACTGCTCAAGTTCAGGAGGGAGATGATGGAAACCATGTCCAGGTGCGGGACCGAGGAGGCAGTGGGAAGTGGGCGAATTCTGGACAGATTCTGGAGTGGATGAGACCTGCCGTCATACCAGATTGGAGAAGGGGTGGAGTCAGAGAGAGGGGTTAAAGATGCTCCTCCCAAGTTTGGAGCCTTAGTATCTGGCAGGACGGAGCTGCCATCGGCTCGGTCTAGAGGACAGCGGAAGGGAAGATCTCGGGGGGGGGGGGCGCACTCAGGGGATCGGATGTAGAAGGGTGAGAGGGAGGTACCCATGCACCCTCACGTGGGGAGCTAGGAGGCGGGTGTCCAGGGCACGGACGCCTTACAATGCCGAGAGCTGCCGCCAGAGGGCGAGCGCACCCCATCACACTCGCTGCTCAGAGGGCCGCTGGGAGGACCGGCTCGGCCGCGTCTCATGGCCCCCTGTCTGCAGCTCCTCACCTGGGTGCGAGACGGGGGCCTCGCAGATGCCAGGGCCAGGCGACCCCGAGGTCCCAAAGACTAACACGACGCGGCCGATCGTTTATCTGCCTCGAGCACTCCAACCACCACTCCCCACTGTGCTGCTCCCACCTAGGGCCTCTGCAAAAATGCCACCTCCGCAGAGGGGCCTTCCCTGACCACCCTGAGGGCAGAAGCCCCACCTCCACAGGGAGACCTTCCCTGACCACCCTGGGGGCCCCGACCCCTCTAAGGCACATCCCGTTTTAGTCTCTTCCTAACAGTTAAGGGTCTTCCCTTGTGGCTCAGCTGGTAAAATCTGCCTGCAATGTGGGAGACCTGGGTTCAATCCCTGGGTTGGGAAGATCCCCTGGAGAAGGGAATAGTTACCCACTCCAGTATTTTGGCCTGGAGAATTCCATGTTACAGTCCATGGGGATGCAAAGAGTCATTCATGACTGAGCAACTTTCACTTTTCAACAGTTAAGACTCTGAAATCATCTTATTTATCCTATGTTGCCTGTTTTCTGCTGTTCAATTTAGTCAGTGCCAGGAACTTCCCTGGTGGTCCAGTGATTAAGTTTCTAGCTCCTGGTGCAGAGGGCCTGAGTTTGATACCTTGTCAGGGAACTAGATCCCACATGCTGCAACCAAGAGTTCACATGCTGCAACTAGAATCTGGTGCAGCCAAATAAATAAATGTTAAAAAAAAAAAAAAGCCTGTGCCAGTGAAGACTCATTTTCTGTGTTGTCCATTTGTAACCCCAGGGCTCAGAATCATTCCTGGCCTCTAATTTGTGCTAGAGGAAAAGAAAAAAAAAAAACCAAACCAACAATGTGTTCATCATAGCTTACTCATGGTGCTACTGTGTACCAACCTCTGCTTGAAGCTCCTTACATAAATTATCTCCAGCCTTTTAAACAAGCTGGCTAAGTAGAGATTGACTTTCTTTTGTCTTGTTTTTTGGCCACACCACCCAGCTTGCAGGATCTTCGTTCCCCAACCAGGGATTGAATCCCGGCCATGGTAGCGAGAACACAAGAGTCCTAAGCTCTGGACCTCCAGGGAATTTCCCCCAGGTAGGGACTGTTGTTATCCCCACATTACAAAAGAGGAAACCGAGGCCCAGAGAGATGCAGGAACTTGAGACTGCACAGTCAGGAAGTTTCAGTGTCAAGAGTGAAGTCCGAGTTCTTCCTTGGTGGCTCAGTGGTAAAGAATCTGCCTGCCAATGCAGGAGACACGGGTTCGATCCCTGATCCTGGAAGATCCCACATGTCTTGGAGCATCGAAGCCCGTGTGCCACTACTACGGAACCTGTGCTCCAGAGCCCATGCTCCAAAATAAGAGAAGCCTCCGGCAATGAGAAGCCTGTGCACCGCAACTAGTCACCCCTGCTCCCCACGGCTTGAGAAAAGCCTGCACAGCAACAAAGACCCAGCAGAGCCAAAAATAAATCAATTTTTTTTAATTTAAAAAAATTAAAAAGCTTTTAAAAAACCCAACAGAGTGACATCCCAAGAGAGTGTTCCATGGTCTAGCTCAGCACAGGTAGGAGATAGCAGACCACTTTACTGGTCATTTGTTTGCTTAGATTCAGTACATTGTCTTTTTTTTTTAATTAAAAAATATTTTTTTTAGCACCAAAAACATTTTGTCTTGGGGTACAGCCAATTAACACTGTGTTTGGTACAGTGTTTGATAGACTATCGCTGACTAGAAAACATGGATGTCACATCGCTAGAAAGAAAACCTGTAGTAGTTCAATTCCCAATATGTACCTTAGTTTTTTGTTTGTTTTTAGTTTTCAAGGAAAACTAAGAATCTCGACCAACTTTTCACTCAGCTGTTCTAGTTTTAAAGGATGAGCTACAGGCTGTGTGTTTTTCTTTACCAACATAGTGCTTATTAAATACTTCTGTACCATGAGTAAAATTTGAGGTGTTTTGCAAAAAAAAAAGAAAAAAAAATGTGCAGCCTGAGAAGCCCAACTGCAAAGTCTGAGTTTGCTAAAGGATGAGTGGGGTCCCAGTGGTAAAAGAGCCCCTTAGGAAGTTCAGCACTGTGTTTTGAACCCGTTTCTACACCGACCCTTCTTGGTCTCCACAGCCTACACACTCACAGCCCAGTCCCCGGATACCCTGCCAGGCCAGGGGGGAGGGGTGAGAAGCCAGCAGGTAGGGGGTTCACTCTTCTCCCCGTTGTAGGTTTGCAGAGGTACCTCCCAGGCTGCCCAGGTGGGGGACAAATCATTCCAAGTGGCTCTGGAAGGAGTCCCCTGGTGGTCTGGTGCTTAGGACTTGGTGCTTTCACTGCTGTGCCTGGGTTTGATCCCTGCAGATCAAACTCAGGTTTGACCACAGATCCTTGCACAGATCCTGCAAGCCTTGAAAAAGGGCCAAAAAAAAAGAAAAAAGTGATCTGGAGACCCCAGATTCCAGTTACCAGACAGCAGGGATGGCTGCCTAAGGCCCTGAACCTGGTCCCAGACTGACCAACAGACAGACAGACCCATGATCCTCAGCCAGCTCGATGGGGCCTGGCTGCCCGTAGGTTTGGGGAAGCCCGGACCCCGAGATCTTCCAGCTCAGTCCAAGGCTGCTGCCAATCAGACCCAGTCTCTGGGTCAAGGGGCCCCAGCCTTCCCAGTGCCACCCTTTGCCCTTGGCAGCCAGAAGACCTTCTTGGACTGCACCAAACTGGGTAACTAGGGACAGGCAGGCTGTAGCATGGGCAGGATGTGGCTGCCACTGTCTCCGCCACTGGATCCACGGGACGTGGCCTCAGAGCTAAGCAAGGCTTGGCCCCTCACTCAGGTAAGTGTGCTGGTAGGAGGAGGAGAGGGCTGGGTCTCAGTGCTGATCCAGCACAGGCTGTGGCACCAGACAGATTGGGGTCACCCTTGCCTGCTTCAGCTGAATGTTTCTAATCTTTAGTTCTCTCTCTCACCCGGGCCAAAGCGATTGCCACCATCTTGGCCCCAGCTTTTGCTTATGGCCATCCTGTCCCCTGAGTCTGTTTTTCCATCTCATGGCCAGAGGGCCTGAGACAGGGATCGATCCCAGGCCCCCCTGCATAGGCAGCATGGAGTCTTAGCCACGGAACCATCAGGGAAGTTCTGCCTTAATCACTTCTGCAGCCCCGTCCCTGCTCTAGCACAGCAGAGCCCGGCACACAGTGTTTGCTGAATGAATGAATAAGTAATATAGTACTTGCCTTCTCAGGGCTGTTGGGCAGCCTGAATGAGAGGCGTACAGAGAGCACCATCAGCTGCATTCAGCTGGTGCTCCATAAAGGTTTTGGTAATTCCTACCAAGTGTTGCTTATGGCCCAAGCTTTGAAGCTTCAGCTCAGCTTCTGCCTTAGCTGCTGATTTCTGTGTGACCCGGAGCAAGCGGCTTTCCTTTGTGCCTCGATTCCCACCTTTGCAAAAGACAGTTAATAATAATTGAGAACTGAGACTTCCTTGGTGGTCCAGGGGCTAGGACTCTGCACTCCCAGTGCAGAGGGCCTGGGTTTGATCCCTGGTCAGGAAACGAGATCCCACATACCACAACTAAGAGTTTGTGGGCTGCAACTAAAAGAAGATCCTACATGCCGCAATGAAGACCTGGCCCAGCCAAATAAATAAATATTTTAAAAAAGATAGTTGAGAACTCACGCAAACTGTCTGGGACCATGGCTGGTGGTGCTTTAGTCGTTAAGTTGTGCCTGACTCTGGCAACCCTATGGACCGTAGCCTGCCAGGCTTCTGTCCAGGCAATGGGATTTTCCAGGCAAGAATACTGGAGTGGGTTGCCATTTCCTTCTCTAGTTTGGGGGAACCATGCCTACCAGCCTGTCAGTTCCCAAGACCCCTTGGCTTGCTATCCATTCAGCAAATCTTCACTGAATCCAGGCAACTCAGTGGTGATCCCCCAGCTCTGGACCAGCCACCTCCATCGTCCCATGTGGCACCCAGTGGAGGGGACCCTCGGCCTGGGATCCAGCTGTGTACCCTCTCCCAGAGCTGCAGCTCTCCCAGGGGCACACAAGGATGCTCTAAGGGCTAGAAGGCCCCTCAGCAGCTGTGTAGAGTCAGGCAAGCAAGGGACTTCTTTGAGCCTTAATGTCCTCATCTGTAAATGGGGATAATAATGCTTCCAGCCTTGCAGCATGGTGGGAAGGAGTGAGCTCCTCGACCGTGAGTAGCGTGGACTGGGCAGAGTGTTAGGGTTTGGTGTTCGATTTTGTTACGATGCACCGCCTGGGGCTATAGATGTAAACAAGAGGGAGAGAGTCCCTGTCTTCAGGGAGTAGATATTCTGGGAGAGAGAGGAACATTAGCAATTCCCTAAAGAGACATAACAGTAAATCTTATAAGCCCCTGAAGAGAGAGATGAGAGTGATAAGAGGGAGACCAATAGGAGGGTGAAATTTGTCTTGGATGTGCTTCTGAGTGAGGAAGGATGAGTTGGAATGAGCTCTGGGAAGGATGGATGGAAGAGAGATCCAGGTGGAGGGCACAGTAGAGGCAATAGTTTGGAGGCAGGCGTAAATTTGGTGCGGAGTTGCCAGGTGGCGCTAGTGGTAAAGAATCCGCCTGCCAAGATGTAAGAGAGTGGGGTTTGGCCCCTGGTTGGGAAGATCCCCTGGAGGAGGTCATGGCAAACCCATTCCAGTATTCTTGCATGGATCACAAATAATCGGACATGACTGAAGCGACATAGCATGCAGACATGCACAAGTTTGGTACACTGAAAGAACAGCCAGGAACAGAACTACCATATGATCCAGCAATCCCACTCCTGGGCCTATACCCAAACCAAACTGTAATTCAAAAAGATACGTCCACTCCTATGCCCGTAGCAGCACAATTCACAATAGCCAAGACATGGAAACAGCCTAAATGTCCATCAACAGATAAATGGATAAAGAAGATGTGGTACATCTATACAATGGAGTACTACTCAGCCGTAAAAAGGAACGAAATAACGGAATTGGCAGCAACATGGATGCAACTAGACATTATCATTCTAAGTGAATGAAGTCAGAAAGAGAAAGTGTGGAATCTAAAATATAGTACAAATGAACCTATCTACAAACCAGAAACAGAGTCACAGACACAGAGAACCAAACTGTGGCTGCCAATGGGGAAAGGGGTCCGGGAAGGGCAGAGTGGGAGTTTGGGATTACCAAATGCAAACTATTACATTTAGAATGGATAGGCAACAAGGTCCTACTGTATAGCACAGGGAACTATATCTAATCTCCTGGGATAAGCCATACTAGAAAAGAATATAAAAAGGAATGTGTGTGTATGTATAACTGAGTCACTTTACCATACAGCAGAAATTAGCACAACACGGTCAATCAACTCTACTTCGATTAGGGGCTTCCCAGGTGGCACCAGTGCTTAAGAACCTGCCTGCAATGCAGAAGACATAGAGACATGGGTTCGATCTCTGGGTCAGGAAGATCTCCTGGAGGACTGCATGGCAACCACTCCAGTGTTCTTGCCTGGAGAATCCCATGAACAGAGGAGCCTTGCAGGCTACAGTCTGTGGGGTTGCAAACAGTCAGACATGACTGAAGTGACTGAGCACACACATACACATACTTCAATTAAAAGAAGAGAAGAGAGGGGATTCCCTTGTGGTCCAGTGACTGAGACTCTGTGCTCCCAATGCAGGGGTCCCTGGTTTGATCCCTGGTCGGGGAACTAGATCCTGTTAACACATGCCATAACTGAGATCCATATGCCACAACTAAGATCTGGTGCAGCCAAATAAATATTAAAAAAAAAAAAAAAGAACAGTGAGGAGGCCAGGGTGGCTGGGGCAGAGACAGCAGGGAAGGGTTGCAGAGATATAGAGGTGGGCAGAAGGGATGGTGGGGCACAAGGTTTAAGCAGAGAAGGACCATGTTCTGGAAGCAAGTTCTGGATCCACTTAGTTGGAAGGGCTCACAGGAAGAACTAGCATTTATTAATTACTGACTATGTACCAGGCAGTGAGCTAAGGGTTTTCTGTTTAATCCACCCCCGCTACCCAGGGATCCTGGAATACCACCCTTCCCACTATCCCTCACCCCAGAGGTGGCAGCAGCTTCCTACAAGTAGCAGTCCCCAGGCCACTTCATCGTCTCCTGCTTCTGAAAAACAGCCCTGGTCTGCAATAATTCTCTGTTTTGAAAGGCCTAGAGCAGTTTTTTTTTTTTTTTTCCTGGTAGAACGTTGATGATTTTGCAAGTGAGGAACCTGAGGCCCAGAGAGGTTGAGTAAGTTGCCCCAACTCACACAGCCAGCAGATGGCAGAGTCCGTATTGAACCCAGGCATCCATGTTTCTCAAGGTAGGATGGAGTCCCTGGCTCCAGACTCCACTGCTCTCTCTCTCTTTTAAAATTTTATTTACTTATTTATTATTTAACTTGGCTGTACTGAGTCTTCACTGCTATGCAAGGGCTTTCTCTAGCGGCAGTGAGTGAAGTCTCTTTTCTAGTTGGGGTACATGACTTCTCGTTGCAATGACTTCTTTTGTTGCAGAGCAGAGACTTCTCTAGGGTGCGGGGTTTTAGTAGTTGCGGCACTCGGGGTCAGTAGATGTGGCCTGTGGGCTTAGTTGCCCCTCAGCATGTGGGATCTTCCCGGACCAGGGAGCAAACCTGTGTCCCCTGCATTGGCAGGCAGATTCTTAACCACTGGACCACCAGGGAAGTCCAGACTCCACTGCTCTTGACTCATCTCTCTGCCTCTGGCCCCCGATGCTCTCTGGGCTGGTCTGCATGGCTGTCCACCTTTGCGATCACCTCTGTTTCTCTCCAACAGCTGTGTGCTGCTCGCAAGCACTTGGCACGTGTGGTCCTCTGGTGTTCAGCAGGTAGCCCGTCCTCCAGTCAGCAGGCGAAGATGTCCACTGTGCTAGTTCAGGGGTGTTGTGTGTGAGTGCTAAGTCACTTCAGTCATGTCCGACTCTGCAACTCCATGGTCGGTAGTCTGCTAGGCTCCTCTGTCCATGGGATTTCGCATGCAAGAATACCGCAGTGGGTTGCCATTTCCCCTTCCAGGGGATCTTCCCCAACACAGGGATCGAACTCTAGTCTCTTATGTCTCCTGCATTGGCAGGCAGCTTCTTTATCACTAGCACCACCTGGGATGAGAAGTGTCAGTGCAGCCCAAAGGCATGAGCTGAGCATCACAGATAGACACACAGATGCATGCACCTTGGAGAGATGCAGGAAGACAGGCTGAGAGAGGTGCGGACCTGGACCAGGTACACTGGGTCCAGCAACCAGGGATGCAGGGACAGCCAGTCGGATCTCCAGAGTCCTCCCTGCTTCTGGGGACGCCAGGCCCAGCCCCAGCTGTGGGGGTCTCAAAGCGCACATTTATTGAGCATTCACTGTTTGCCAGGCCCTACTCTTAAGTGTTTGATAGGCACTGACTCGTGGCTCAGATGGTAAAGAATCTGCCTGTGATGCAGGAGACCTGGGTCCGATCCTTGGCTCGGGAAGATCCCCTGGAGAAGGGAATGGCTACCCACTCCAGTATTTTTGCCTGGAGAATTCTATGGACAGAGGAGGCTGATGGGCTACTGTCCATGGGGTCACAAGGAGTTGGACATGACTGGGAGACTAACATTTTCACTACTTTCACAACTCATGTTATCCTCAGAGTAGCCCCATGATATAGGGGTTAGTAGCATCTTTTTATTTCTTTTTTTTACTTTTTGGCTACTTCACTCAGCATGTGGGATATTAATTCCCTGACCAGGTATTGAACTCATGCTCCCTGCAGTAGAAGTGCAGTGTCTTAACCGCTGGACCACCAAAGAAGTCCCAGTAGCATCCCATTTTATGGAAAAGGAAACTGAGGCCCCAAGAGAGAAAATCACTTCCTTAGAGTCACACAGCAGTATGTGGTAGAGGCAGCATTCAAACCCAAGGCCTGGTGGTTCTTGTTTAAACCACTGTGCTGGACCTCCTCTCATAGAATGAGTCAAAGACACTCCCAGCTGCAGGGAGGACAGATGGCCTAGCCCAGACTGGGAGGCACAGCGCTGACCTGGTCCTAGGGATCCCGAGAAACCAAGGCCAGGCGACAGATGGAGCTGCTGGGGGAAACCTGGGCTCCCTGAGTCAGAGACAGGACCCATCTGCCCCCAGCTGCCCTCCTGTCATTTCCTCCCAACCCTGAGTCTCCACGCAGCCGCATGCTCAGTGCGGCATCTACAGGGACCATAAAGGTGGACCGCATCTAGTGGTGTGTGTGTGTATGTGTGGGGGGCTTCCCTGGTAGCTCAGCGGTGAAGAAGCCTCCTGCCAATGCAGGGGATGTGCTTTTGATCCCTGCGGGGGAAGATTCCCCTGGAGAAGGAAATGGCAACCCACTCTAGTATTCTTGCCTGGAAAATCCCATGGACAGAGGAGCCTGGTGGGCTACAGTCCATGGGGTTGCAAAAGAGTCGGACATGACTCAGCAACTAAACACACATATGTATGTGTAGATCTGTGTGTATAGATACGTGTGTGCATAGATGTGTGTGTAGATATGTGTGTATAGGTGTGTAGATAGATTTGTGTGTGTAGACGTGTGTGTAGATGGTGTATGTGTACATGTGTGTAGTGTGTAGATGTGTGTGGATTGTGTGTACATGCATGTAGTGTGTGTAGATATGTGTGTAGATACGTGTGTGTATAGATGTGTGTGTAGATACATGTTTAGATGTGTGTAGTTATTTGTGTGTGTAGATAGATTTGTGTGTGACGATGGTGTGTGTACGTGTGTGTAGTGTGTGTACATGTGTATAGTGTGTGTAGATATGTGTGTAGATGGAGTGTGTACATGTGTGCAGTGTGTGTGTACGTGTGTATAGCATGTGTATAGATGTGTGTGTGTGTAGATGTGTGTGTAGATGTGTTTGTGTGTGTGTGTGTCCCTCCAGTCAGGTTTCCTGGGAATGGGCGGCCCTGGACTGCGGCGTGGGCATCTGGGGTGCCCTCTCCTCAGCTGGGTGCAGGCTCCGCGGCGGACGAGGGCAGCCTGGCTTTGGGCGGCTGGAACCAGGGCCCTAGCAGATGGACCCGTCTGGCACAGACGCGGGGACATGTGGCGCTGTCGGGGTTCCCTCCAAATGCCCCCTGGAGCGCGGGGCGGGGGGCTGGCCAGGCCCCTCTCAGCCCTCTTCCTGCCTCAGGAAGGAAGGCCCCAGGTGAGGGGAGCAGGCGGGGGACCCGAGGAAACAGATGGGCCCGCGGGGCGTGGGACTGTGACCTCTGACCCCACAGGCCTGCGCAGGGGGGTGGGAACAGGCCAGGCGGGCAGCTCCCAAGGCCCTGAGTGGGGGAGGGTCACCCGAGGCCCACAGAGAGGGGCATGCTGTTCCTCCTCCCTCCAGGGTTCTGTGCCAGCCCCAAGCAGGGTCCGAGTGGGCAGCTTGGCCCTGGCACTGTGAGCACCCCTCTCTCTGGCAGGCCCAACGTGGCTGTTCCCCCCCCACACCGCCCTGCTTCAGCTGTGCCCACCTCCTGCCAGCCGGGGAGCCAGCTGGGAACCTTGGTGCCAGGGGGGGCCCCTGGAGTCCCTGCCCCCTCCTGGGCAATGCCAGCCGGCCCCCACCCCCACCCCCCAGGCCCAGTAATGGGTGGGTAATGAGTGCTGGGGGAGCGGGGAGGGGTGGGGGATGCAGGTGCCACAGGCGCTGGCACGGGGGCCGATAATCAGGTTTGCCAACGCCATCTGTCACCGCGCGAGCATCTGGGGCTCAAGGTGACCCTGTCACCCTCAGTTACAATTATGAGTTTGGCATCTGTATTAAAGCCCGCCAGCCGGCCAGGCGGGGGAGGGCTGGGGTGTGCACGGGGGTGCACGGTGAGCCCTGTCCCTGGGGTCCCGTTCCCAGGGGCTGCATGCCTGCCAAGGCACAGGCTTCTCTGTGCCTGGGAGAGTTCGTGTGTGTGTGTGTGTGTGTGTGTGTGTGTGTGCATGCCAGCCTCCACAATTCTGTGAGTGTATCTGTGTGCAGGGCTGGGAGTCCTGGCTTTTTGTGTGTCTCTGGGTGTGGTGGTTGTGTGCCTGAGCTTAAGGGGGTTGGCCAGGGCTGGGGGGCAGCGCGGAGATCATGTTGGTACACAGATGGGTGTGTGTTCAGGTACTGGGAGGAGTGTGTGGCAGATCTGGGTGTCTCTGGGTGATGGTGTGTGTCAGGGTGAATGTGTGATGTGATGTGTGTGACGGGGTGTGTGTGTGTGGTTGTGCATGTGTATCTGAGGGTGTGTGGTGTTGTACACCTGATGGTCAGAGGCTGTAAGTCTGGGCATGCGGGTCTGTGTAGAAGATCCTGTTGAAGTGTGTGTGCGTGTTTGAAAATGCACAGGGGCAGCAGCTGGGAGAGGCTCTGCGGTCGGTGCAGGGCTCCTCTCCTGCCCCTTCGGTGTGTTCCTGTCCTCAAAGCCCCTGCTGCGAGGCTCTAATGTGGAGGATTGAAGAAGCTGGCTCCGAGGGACATCCCATCTTCTTGGATCTGGATTCTGGGTCCTCGATCATTCTTTCTTTTTGTTTGTTTTTGGCCATCCTGTGCGGCTTATGTGATTTTAGTTCCCCAACCAGGGATTGAACTCAGGGCCCTGGCAGGGCGATCACCACGTCCTAACCACTGGTCTGCCAGGTAATTTCCCACTGGGGCCTTGAGTCTAGATTCTGAAGGACAGGATCTAGATTTGTGGATTCTGGATTGTGGACACTTGGACCTGGATTTTTATTTTTTAATTTTTAAAAGTGATTTTATTTATGTATGTATTATTTTTAGCTGTGCTGAGTCTTTGTTGCTGCACAGGCTTTTCTCTAGTTGCGAACAGAGGCGCTACCCTCTAGCTGCAGTTTGCAGGCTTCTCACAGAAGTGGCTTCTCTTGTTGTGGAGCGTGGGCTCTAAGGCACGTGGACTCACTCAGTAGCTGTAGCTCCCGGGCTCCAGAGCACAGGCTCAGTAGTTTTGGCACACGTGTGTAGTTGCCCTGTGGTACAGGAGATCTTCCCAAATCAGGGATCGAACCTGTCTCCTGCACTGGCAGGCGGATTCTTTATCACTGAGCCACCAGGGAAGTCCCATGGACCTGGACTTTAGATTCGGGGTTCTGAGTTCTTGGATCTGGATTCTAGATTTTGGTGTCTGGGAATCTAGATTCAGATTTGATTCTGAGATCTGGTTTTGAATTCCGGAGTTTGAATTCCAGGCTATGAATTCTGGATCTGAGTTCTTGCTTCTGGAGCCTGGTTTCCCAGCTCTGAGTTCTGTGTGTTGAGTCTGGCCTGCCCTCTCTGCCCTTCTATTCAGACAGGGCCGGGGGCTCCCGGTACTCCGCACCACCGCCCACCCCAACCTGATGGGTGCAGAGAATACACATGGCCAGCAGGGGACACCCTTGGCTCAGACTTGGGCCAAGCTGACCCAGACGGGAGTTAGGGGACCACCCTGGCCCAGACTGACCCAGCCCCTGGAGGTGTACCGGGACAGGGCTTCACTTCCCTCCCCAGCCCTCCCAATCTCACTTGGTGACTGATGTCTCTCAAGCTTGGCGATCTGGACCCAGCATTCCCACTGATATCAGTCTGGACCAGGGGACAGGGCACCCGGTCAGTGGGTCCGATTGAGAAGAGGGCATGTGAGTGTCTGTGAAGGTGTCAGTGAGTGCATGTGTGAGGGTGCGCTGTGTGGGAGCACCCCAGATAGTGATCCCATGGCTGGTGAGCCTGCGGGGTGCTGTGTGGACATGTGATACTGAGGCTATGTAGCGGCAGGGTCCTCATGCGGCATCCGCTGATGGGGCCACATCTGTAACTCTGAGCATCACTCTGGGGGTGTGGGGTCCCATTCCCTGTCATATGGGTGTGTCTGGCTGGGATCATGATTGGGTCACTGAGAGTCTGTGTGTATATGTGGGTGTCACTGTGCCCATAAGGGTGTCTCAGAGTGTCTGGCGGCAGTGTCCCTGACTTGGTCCCCGTGGCAGTGATGTCTTGTCAGTTGTAGTGGGAAGACATGTAGAACAGAGGTGTGCCTTCTGAGAGGGTCTGACCAGGGAAGACCTGTGGTCCAAATGGGAGTGGAGAGGGGTCCCGGGTGGGAGAGACCAGACACGCTCAGAGCATTTCCTTCATCCCTTCCCTATCTCTGACCTTCGTCCTCTCTGGATCTCTGTATAGCAGTGTCTCTTCTCACCTCTTAGCATCTCTGACTTTGTCTATGTGTCCTCGTTGCCAGGCACAGTGGGCTCCGTGGGTACCGGCTGACTGGTCCTGTCTCCCACTGAAGCCTTTCCTCTTCCATCTCGATCTCCGTTCTGCCTGCCTTTGCCCCTTCCCTCTGCCCTTCCTTATTTGTGCGTTTCTCCTGCAGGTCTCTCCCATCTCCTTCTCCATCTCTGTCTGTCATTCGGCTTGTAAGTGTCTTTCCCCATCTACAGCTCTGTCTGTCTCTCCCCATCTCCGTCTCTCCCAGTCTCTGCCGGCCCGAGTGGGTCCGGGTGGGTCCGGGACAGCCCGGCCCGGGCGCCGGGGCGAACAATGCCCCATTCACGCGGCCCGCCGGCGCCATGGCAACGCGCCCGCCCCTCCCTCCCTGCGCGCGGGCCGCTCGTGCCAAGAGGATGCCATGGTTACGTCAGGCGCGTGCCCGTACCGCGCGCTCGTGAAGGGGCCGGGCCAGCAGGGGGCGCCCGGAGGTAGCCTCTGCCTGGAGTCAGGAGGGGCCATCCTGCTTTAAGGGGACTTCAGCCACTCGGTGCCTCAGTTTCCCCTTCTGTAAAACGTCAGGGGTGGGCAGAGTGAGATCCTGCGTATCTCTATGTATGTCTTTTCATGCCTATGTGTGATGGTGTCTGTGTAGTTTGGGTGTAATAGAGGTCTTGTGACAGTGTGCCCTTGTGTTTGCATGCCTGGAGTGTGTGTGTGTGTGTGTGTGTGGTGGGTGTCTGTGGGTTGGGTATGAGTGTGTGCTTGTGCATTTGTGTGACTGTGTGTGTCCATGTCTGTACGCCTGGGGTGTGTGTGTGTGGTTCGAGTGTCTGTGGTGTGGGCGTGATTATGTGTCTGTGCATTCCTGTGATAGTCTGTGCCTGTGTTTGCATGCCAAGTGTGTGTATATGTGCGCATGGTGTGTGATGGTGGATGCCCTGTTGTGGGGTGTGGTTGTGAGTTTGTGTGATGATTATTTGTGTGTCTTGTTCACAAACTTATATGTGCTCATGTGTGTAACTGGGTGTGGGTTCCAAGAACTGCTGGGGCTCGGATGAGCCCCCCCCTCACCTGAGGGCCTCCTGGCATGAAGGGGTTGCCCAGCTGCCTGGGACTTCCAACTCCTCACAGGTTTCAGGAGAGCCCCAGCCGATGAATATTCATAAGGTGGGGGGCTGGCACCCACCGCCTACAGCTGCGTGTCCATTAGCCCCCCTGCTCTCCAGGCTCCGACGGCAGTGGGTAGAGGAGAGTAGCAGTGAGGGCCTCTCCCTGTCTCCATGACTTGGGGGGTTTCCTAGTGACTATTGTGGGGGTCATTTAGCACCTTTGGCTGCCTGTTGGGAGGGCTAAGGGGTTGTCTGTGATGTGACAGACAGTGGGGAGCATGGCTATTGTGGGACAGGATGTCCCTGTCACCGTGGTGTGGCTGTCCCCCACTGTTTCTTTGTAGCTCTGTCTGGGGACTCTGGGTGTAGTATGTCAGCGCATTTGTGCGCCTGTCACCTGCAACAGCGAGACACTTGAGCGTGCATCATCGGACTACCTGTAAGCAATTCCAAAGCAAGTGGCCTGTACCTTCTGGTGACCTGCTCCGTGACAATCAGGGTGTGTTGTCGAGTTATTGGAGTAACTGGTTGGGTTCAAACATTGCTCCAGGGGCAGCTACGTACCACGCCTTGAGGTTGAAGTGATCAGATTGACTTCCCCTCCTTGTGACCGAGCAGGGCAGCGACTCTGTGTGGCCACGTGGCTAACACAGCTGCAGGGGCACCCGGGCCGGGCATGCAAGTGCGCCCCTGCTGGTCAGCGTGATGCTGACACAGGGTGGGGGTCAGCATGTCCGGGTCAGTGTGAGGAGGTGTGAGACGGTGTGGCTGAAGGCACGTGTGACCAGCATCACTGAGGCTGTGATGGCATTTCTGTGGGCGACAGCGTGGGCTGAGGGTGTGACAGGCAGTGTTGCTGGTTGAAGGGGCGACGGTGCAGCCCTGTGTGCGGTTGAAGGTGTGACAGTGTGGTTGTGTGTGACAGCATGTGCGACAGTGCGGTTGTGTGTGACAGTGTGACTGACGATGAGACAGTGGCGGCTGTGTGTGGCTGGGTGATGGAAGGTGTGATAGTGACACTGTGTGTGTGACAGGGAGTGTGTGATGACAGGAGCCAAGGGCCTATGATGGCCGCACCCCCACCCCTAGGCAGCACAGGGAGCCCAACTACACTGTCACACACAGAGATACGGTCACATCCCGTGGCGTCTCACCTTGGTGCTGGAGTGAGTAGCCCCGTGGCATGGGACTGGCAGCTCCCTGACCTGGGGACATATGTGGACCTGAGACAGGGGACACTTGGAGATCCGGGGCCAGCTGGGGTCTGGCCTGGCTCCTCTGACTTCCCTCTACAGGCTGGCTTTGGGGAGTGGCCTCTAAATGTGCAGGGGATGAGGGTGAAGAGGGCTCCTCCAGTCCGAAGGACTCCGGCCTGGGCCCTGGCGTGTGACTGGGTGGCCCCTGAGACTCGGCCAGGGACATGGTGTGGCTGGCCTCACCCACCCCCCCAACCCCCAGTACCCACACCCTGGTCGGCTGGGCGGTGGCGGCATACAGAGGCCCCATTCAGGAGCCAGGGCCAGGTTTCCAGGACGGGTGGGGTGGGTCTCCAGCCGGCTGCAAATGAAATGTTTCCCCAGCTCTTTCCTTGCCTCCAGATGAGTGCTTGCCACCGGAAGCCCTGCCGCCTGCCTGTCCTCGGCCCAGTAGGGCTGCGCTGCTGGGACACGTGTGAGTGTGTGTCTACGGGACCTTGTGTGCAGCTGAGGGCCAGCCTGAGCGTCCCCATGTGTGATCTGGGGGTACCTGTGTATGTCTCTGGGTGTCAGTGTGTGATCTAACTAACTGTGTGTGACCAGGGCTGCTCTTGTGTATCTGTGTGTCCCTATGTATGCCATCTGTATGTCTGTGTGTGACTTTGTGTGTGCCACATCTATGGATGATTTCGAGAGCCTCTGTGTATGCTCAAAAGGTCTGTAAGACTGCGTGTCATTGTGTGACTGTGTGGCCTTGTGTGTGTGCGTAACCAGGCTTAGCAGGTGATGCTGGGAGTTTGCACAACTGCGTCTGGTTGTGTCTCTGTGGGTCAGTGTGTGTCTGCATCTCTAGGGAGGGTGTCGATGTGAGGGTGAGGGTCTTTGTGTGTGACTGGAGTGTTACTGGTGTCACTCTGTGGGATGGCTCTGGGGCTGTGTGCGTGCTTGTGTGTCTGTGGACTAAGGGTGTGCGCCAGCATCTCTGGATGATCCTGTGTCTGAGTGATTATAGCATTTATATGACCCCTCCAGAAGAGGAGGAGGGTCTGTATCTTAGTGTGTCTGGGTATGCCTGTATGTGTCTTTGTCATTTTGTGCCTGTGTGACTGTAGGAATCTGGTGTGTGTGTGTGTGACATGGATGCAGGTGCCTGGTCAGGGGCACCTTGGCAGTGGGACCTGTGATTCTGCAGTCCCCAAGAGGGGTTCCCAACCTCCAGAGGGGGCAGTGAGCACAAGGCTGGGACCCCAGGCCTGGGCACAGACCATGCCCTCCAGATTGGGCAGGGAAGACATAAGGCCCTCTTAAAGAGTGGGGATTCCCCAGTCCTGACAGGAAGGCCTAGAGCACCCCTCCCTGACCCTGGCAGCATCTGCAGCCTGGCTCCTCACTGATCCTATTGCCAGATGTTCGTCGTCCTCTCTGGAGGGCCTGCCCACCTGCCCACCGAGCCCAGCCACGCCTGACCCCACCTTTGGTGGCCCAGGACTTGGCTGCCAGAGGCTAGATGTTTGGGCATTGCCTCCCACTGCCCCCAGCATCCTGGCCGGGTAGTACCGTGGGCCTGGTGCCTGCTCCTCCCCCTCCTCCTCTCCCCACACACCTGCATTGTAAGAACACACCTGCTGCCAGCTGCAGCCAGGTGGGCAGCCCCGGCAGGGAGGAATGTGGGGGATTCCAGCTGTGGCATTCCAGCTGTGCCCAGCCCCCTGGCAGCACCCTCCTCCCCTGCGATTTCTTTTTCTTGAAAGCCAGGTGTGGTCCTAAGACCTGGGCTCTGCAGGGAAGGAGGGGTAGAGGGAAGGGAGGCCCCACCACCACCACTGTGTCCTTCAGCCTTTCTGCAAAAATCCTCCCAGCTGACAGCTGTGGAGGGGGGAGCAGAGTGGATGTGTGTGTGCACCGGGTGGGGGGGGGGGCGCGTATTGCGTGTATGGAAGTAAGTGTGTGGAGAGAATTCTGAGTGTGGATCTGTGCATGAATATGGGGACAAATGTTCTGTTTGTGTGAACATGTGTGAGGGTGAAAGGAAGAGAGTGTGTATGTGTGCTCACGGGAAAGGTGGTGTGCTGTGCGGGTGTGTGTGAATGGAAGGATGGCGGTTGTGTGTGTGTATGGATGTTGTGTGTGTGTACGCATGGCACACATGTATGAAGTGGGTATGGGATGCTGGTTGCAGCAGAGCCCAGATGCAGGACCAGGAGGGTGAGGAGGGAGTGGGCACAGCTTGTGGAGCAGGGCTGGGAGGATGGGCCGCCAGGTAGGGGGAGGCCTGAGCCAAAGATGACTGAACTTCTGAGGGGTTACCACTTCATGGCTATTTGCAGAGGGGCAAGGAGGGTCCCTGTGGCTCAGACAGTCAAGAATCTGCTTGCAATGTGGGAGACCTGGGGATACCTGGGTAGGGAAGATCCTCTGGAGAAGGGAAAGGCTAACCACTCCAGTATCCTTGCCTGGAGAATCCCATGGGCAGAGGAACCTGGTGGGCTACAGTCCATGGGGTGGCAAAGAGTCAGACAAGACTGAGTGACTCACACTTCCGCACTACAAGGAGGCCCCCCGAGCTGTGGGGGGGTCTCCCCAAGCTTCGAGTTATATTAAAGATCCCAGACACTCCCAAACCCTTCAACCAGTTCTTCCCCACTCCCCAAACCTTTCTCACCGCCCTCCTCCAGCCCAGAGGCCCACACTGCTCTGGTGTCCCCTTCACTCAGGCACCCGTAACCCCCAGATCTATTCTCTGCTCCTTCCCTAAGCCATCCAAGCCCCACCTTGGTCCCCCCAAACCCCTCCTGGGCCTACAGATCCCTAGCTGCTTCTCCTAGCCAGTCCCAGCCTCTCTTGGGCCTCCTCAAAGGCCCCCAGACCCGTCCCCGCCCCCACCATTTCCTGCTCTCCTCCCCTCCCCCGCTCTCCCCCGCTTAGCCTATCCCCCACATCCTTTCCTGAGCCATTCAGGCCCCCGGCCCCCGTGATCCCCAAATCCCCTTTCTGCCCCTCCCCTCAGCCCCGCAGAGCCCCCAGACCCTCCCGCATCTTCTCTTCCATCCCCCATGTGGCCCCGCCCCTTCTCCTTGGCTCCCGACCCCGCCTCCGGTGCCTCCTCCCCCACGCCCTCCTGCTGCAGCGGTGGCGGCGGCGGCGAGGCAGCAGCGGCGGCCCTGAAACTTTAAACGGTGTTAAAAGTTTCTGTTTACGAGAAGCCCTTGAATTTTTAAGGACGTATCGATTCCCTCTGCCACGGCCTTGCATCGGCGGCGGCTACGATGCTGAGCGGGAAGGCCGGGGCAGATGGGTGGGACCCTGGGATATAGCCCCCCAGGAACGGCAGGGACAGACACACACGTAACCAGGCACATTCTCAGGCGCACAGAGACCTCCCCCGCCCGACGCGTCGCGCGCACACACACCTAGTCACACACACCAACACAGCCTGTTACACACAGCCCCACTCTCTGAAAAGACACAGAGCCCTGGCTGCCCGACACACACAGGCACCTGTGTACACACACTCTGGTGCCCACAGATCTTCATCAGGGCCCCAGATCCACAGGGACCCCGCAGAGAGAAACACATTTCTAGGGACACCCATTCAGTCTTACAACTCCTGATTACAGACAGACTGACTGGGTACACATGCTCTGGGACACAGAGAGAGACCTACATCCATACCACACACACACAAGCTTGTCACATTCACTGACACTTTCTGATAGAGGCTCAGAGTTGGTGCACATACTGGGGTCAGCTCAAAACACACACACGGTGGCATCCTCATCACCAGCACCTCCTGTCAAAGAGCAGACCCTTCATATACGTGACTCCAACTAGAATGTCAGTGCACCCAATGCCGGATCTTTTGTCTTGTTCCTTACTATGTGCCCAGCGCTAGGCACAGAGCCTGGCAGACACCTCTGACTCATAGACACCCCCAGGCACACAGCCAGACCCGCATTGCTACTCCACCACACTGGTCCATTCAGAGACTCCTGGGCAGACATACACTGACCTGCCATCTCCTTTCCCCCCAAAGGACAGCTAGACCCACCCAGACTCCTGAGACACAATGCTGGCCACCTTGCCTCAATGATGCAATGTGACTGGGAACATATGCCCTCAGGTATATGTTCACCCCACACGGACACACACACACACACACACCTGGGCATCAACATGCTTCCAGCAGACAATGCATAGCTGAGAATTGCCACAGCTTCTTGGCCCAGGAGGATGAGAAGGTGCTGGCAGCAGGAGGGAGCTTTGTCTGGGCAGGAGCTGCCTGGGGGCTGCAGGCACTGCCTCCCCACCCACCCTGGGGGTCATTCAAGGGCTCCCCCTGCCCCCATGCCAGGATTCCCAGCACCAACCTTCCCCCCCATTCCTCCTTGATCCGGAAATGGGGGGTCAGGGGCCTGCAGGAGGGGAGGGAGCCTCACCAGGGGGTGTGAGTACTGTACCCGAGGCCTCCATGTCCAATTCTGTCCCTGATGGTTGGGACATGTGACCCTTGGAAGATTTGTGTATGTCCATGAGCAGGTCCAAGGACAAGTGTGTGTGTGTGAGGGGAGGGGCCTGGGTGTCTGTGTGTGACACTTGTGTACGTCCGGGCATCAGGCGTGTGGTATGTGTGCCTGTGTGTAGCTGTGACTGCCACCGTCGCTTCGTACCAGTGCATTTGGCACGTATATCCTGGCGACTGATGGTGTGTCTTTGTGTGACAATGTGTCAATGTATCTTCATAACTGCCAAGGTGGTTTTTTGGTGCAACTTTGTGTGTGTGTGTGTTGCAGGTGCATTTTGGGTGTCTGTGTATAGCAGTTGTGTGTCTGGAGTGTGTGAGGATGTGGTTGTATGATCATGCCAGTGTCAGTGTATCAGGATGAATCTGTAGGCGTCAACCTGCACTGATGTGCGTCTTGGTGGTATCAGTGTGTGTCCATGTGAGGTCGTACTGGAGTGTGTCCACCTGTATTGGGGAGTCTAAACACGGTTTGTTGTTGAAATGCATGTGTGTGGGCATCATCGTGTGATGGTGGGCCCTGTGTGCGTGTCAGTGCGTGCATCGTGGCTTGCTTTCCTAGTCTTGCGTATGTGTGTGCCTGTGTGTCGGTGCATGTGTGTGGATTGCGTGTCCATGCTGCGTGTGTAGGTGTTTGCGTGTGCTCTGTCGGACTGTGGAACGTGTGGCAGTGAGTTCTGTACGTGACATGTATGGGGAGGTCCGAGCCTCACTGCGTGTCAGCGTGTGTCTGCCTTGGAACGCGGGCCAGCACGTGTCGGGGTGGCCGCGTCGGTGTGCGCCCCCGCGCGCGCGTGTCTGCGTGTGTGTGTGTGCATGTGTGCGTGCATGCGTGTGTGTGTATGTGTGTGCGCGCCGGCCGTCGCTCCCCCGCCCTGCCCGCCCCTCCCCGCGCCCCTCCTCCCGCCCGCGCCGCCCGCCCGCTCCCTCTCCCCGGAGTGCGCCGCTTCCAAACTTTGTCTAAACTTTCACTTTCACAGCGCGGCGGCGGCGGCGGCGGCGGCGGCGGCGGCGGCGGGCGAGGGTGACCGGCCGAGCGGCGGCGGCATGGAGTAGACGCGCGGCGGCGGCGGCGGCGGCGGACGCGAGAGGCAGCGGCGAGCGCGGCGGCGGCGGCGGCCCCGGAGCCGGCGGGGCCGAGCCTGCGAGCGGCGAGCGCGGAGCGGCGCCGGGCCGAGCGCGGGGCCGCGGGCCGGGCGGGCGCAGCGCGGCGGAGGCCGGAGGAGCCGAGCCGGAGCCGGAGCCCGAGCGCGGCCGCCGCCTGCCGGGCCTCCTCTCGCCGCGGCCGGCCGCCGCGCTCCCGCCCGGGCGTCCAGCTATGTACTCCCCGTACTGCCTCACCCAGGTACCGGCCGCCGCCCCCGCGCGACCCGGGAGGGGAGCGGGCGCAGGAGGCCGGCCGGCGGCGCGGGCGGGAGGGCGGAGGGGGAGCGCGGCGGCTGGGGGGAGTGAGCCCGCGGGCGGCCGAGGGGTGCAAGCCGGGCGATGGGGAGTCCGGGCACGCGTCCGGACGCCCCGGTGCGCGTGCGACCCTGGCCCAGGGGCAGACTCCTATTCGGGTTCCGGGGGTGGCTGGCTGCGTGCGTGGCGCTGCCCCTGGAGCGCGGAGCCGGAGTGCGTGTGTGTGAGTGTGTGTGTGTGTGTGTGTGTATGTGTGTGTGTGCGCGCGCGCGCTCGACTGGGGTGCAGTGGGCAGCGGGACTCCCGCCGACCTGTGGGCGACTGTGGCGTGCACCCTGACAGCGTGGCCGCTGGCAGTGTTTGCGGGGTGACAGGGTGGCAGGGGGTGGTCCGCAGGGCGCCTTGCGGGGACTGGGGCTGGCGGCGTTCCCTAGGGCGGGCGCAGCGGTTCCGGAGGGTGGCAGCGGCCGGCGTGCGTGGCGATGGCCCTTGCGTGCTGCCGGGGTGCCCGGGGCGGGCCGAACGGCCCGGGCGTCTCCCCAAAGTCTTTGTTCAGGCCTCACATGGGAGCGGGGCTAAGAAAATGGCGGGGCTCCCAAATTTCTGTGGGGCAGGGGAGGGGAGGGAGGGACGGGCCGGCTGCCAGCCCAGGCCGCGCCTCTTCGCCGACCCTGGACGCCGCAGTCGCGCCCCCCCACCCCGAAAAAAAAAAAACTTTCCTTAGCGCAAACTTTCCGGCCCCAGCGACCCCGGCTGACTGCCGCGCCGCGGACCAGGCGGGTCTGGGGAATCCCGTCCCGCTGCCTGGAGGCGGGAGGGGCGGGAAGGAGTCGCGGACAACTGCCGATCGTGCTGCGGCCACGCCGTCGAGTCAGCCGCGGGCGCTGTGCCGACCTTGGCGCGCTGCGAGAGCGCGTCCCGCCTCCAGCGAAGTTCTCAGCACCGCGCTCGGTGCAGGGCGAAAGAGGCCCGGGGGGTATGTGTGCCCTGCCACCCCACCCTCCCTGGAGGTGGCTTCAGGCTCTGAGAGGGCACAGAAGCTACCCAAAGCTCCACAGCGGCCCTGGTAGCACTGTCTCCTGGGCCATGCTGTGGCTGGCAACCCAGACTCCGCAGAGGGACACCTGGGGGCTGCCTAGCTCTGCCTGCCAGCAGAGCCTACGTTTGGGGGGCATCTCTAGGCCAAGTCTGGGGTCCTAATTGTCCCCTCTGCCGATCTGAGCCTTGCCAGCTGTGTGCCAAGTGTGCCCAGGCTGGGGAATGGGAGTCCACGTGAATATGGCTGCAATGCGGGTGTGGTTTGTGGCAAGGGGCTAGAGGGTATGTCAGGGGTTTGTGTCGGCCCCCCTTCCAACAAACAGAATGCTTGTATCCACAGATGCTAGTGTGTGTGTGTGTGTGTGTGTGTGTGTGTGTGTGTGTGTGTGTGAGAGAGAGAGAGAGAGAGAGAGTGTCAGTGTTGGTGTCTGCATGTGGCCTTGTGGATCAGGCATGGGCAGCCCTGCGTGGTATGGACATGTGTGTGGCCAGGAGCGAGGGGTTTCCTGTACAGAAGCAGGTGTGAGTACACGTTAGTGAGGTGCATATGCACCCATGTGTGTCACAGTGTGTATGCAGGTGTGAGCAAGCACTCTGGCCTTGATGGCAGTGTGGGGGGCCCCCACACCCACCATCAGTCAGGGTGGCCCCTCTGACTGGCCAGCCCCCTGCTCAACGACCCCTATACCTAGCTGGGTGTGAGCTATGGTTGGCCAATGTGTCTATTTGGGGCCTAGTGGAATCAAGACCTCATGCTTGAGCAGCCCTTGGCCCACCAGCCGCACGCTTAGCTCTCAGGCCTACCCTCCTCCTTGGCCTGGGTGAGAAATTGGCTCCTCAGACATCACAGCACCCTGGGAAAGAAAATACTAGCTGGTCCACTGGTGACAAGATGAGGAAGGGCTGGGGTAGCCCCCAGACTCAGGGCGATGGCCAGGCCTTGGCTCTTTGACACCCCAGAAGGGAGCAAGGGGTCAGCTCTGTGTTGGAGGCCTGAGTGTGGCAAGGCGTCTGGGGAGAGAAGGGGGCATGGGCTCGCTGGATTGCGCTCCTCAGCTCTGGGCAGGCGGCTGCTGTTGACTGGTCAGTGGAGTCCAGCCTGCCCTTCCTGCCAGTCACATTTCTGGGAGCTAGTCTCTGTTTTTATAAATCGTTCTGCTTCCCTAGTTTGCTCTGCCAGTCTCGTCTTTTCCTGTATCTCTGTCTTTCTCTGCCCCTTTTCCGTCTCTCTCGCTGTCCTATATCTGTGACTGTCGCTGTCTTTCCCTGTCTCTCTCTCTGATTCTGGCCCCATCTCTGCTCTATCCTCCCCCTCGAGTCTCGGACTCTGTCTCTCCCTGGCCTCGTTGTGTGTGTGTGTGTGTGTTTTTTTTTTCAAACCAGAATTGGCTTCGATTTTAAAGTCAATAAATGATTGAGCAGGAACGAGCTTGGAGCAGCGGGGCCCTGGCGGGGAGAGGCACTGTGGGCGAGGGGGAAGGGCGGACGTGGTGATGCGGTGTGGGGGGAGAAAAATCTCCTGGTGGAAAAAGCATCGAAATCCAGGGTGGCTGGGTGGGGTGCTTGCTGGGGCTGTTTGAGCCCACTGCAGTCACGGGCCTGAGTCCTCTGTTGAGGGGAGTGGGGTAGATGGCAGGCCCCCCCACTCCTAACAGACAGAGCTGCACCCAGGATGTGCACACACAGATACACCACCGCTGCCGCCAAGATGAGGACACGAACGACGCATTTGTGCTGACGTCCAGACACACGGCCATGGACGGACGAACTTAGGGACACAGGAAAAGGTAGACCTGTGTTCTCTCCCTACCAGCACACACACACACACACACACACACACACACACACACACCCCAACACACACGGACCCGTTGATATAGGGCATGTGTCTCTATATAAACTCACGGAAACACAGCGATACTGGCCAGACACCTTCGGATACAGGCTGACTCAAGTGTGTCTTCGCTCACACAGACCTGACACAAGACACACACCTTGACACAAGACATGAGGCTGCTGGCTTACCCGGGTGGGTACACAGACATGCATGTTCACCGACATTGCCTGTCACGTGGCCGCAGGAGCAGCGGGATGTTCACGTACCCTTATTTCCACACAATCACATACATACTCCTTCAAGGGAGGGTGATGGGCTGGGGCCTCCCTGTTGTCCCCATGCTCTCTCCCTGGGTCTCTGTGGCCACCTCTCTGTCCCTGTGAAGCTTATCCTCCCCGTCCTGACGCCAACACGAGACCCCCCCTTGTTATGACAAATTTTCTCTCTGGCTCTGGCCCTGCCTCCTCAATGGCCATTGCTGGGGTTGGGGGTGGGGACGGGAGGCAAGTGTGGCGACCAGCTGGGACAGAGTATCCCATGCTTGGGGCGAGGTTGAGCTCAGATTGACGGAGCTCAGAGCTGAGGGCTCTGCTGGGTTAACACAGGGGGGACTAGAACCAGGCATCCCTGGCCCGGTCCAGAGGTCTTATGTGACCTCAGAGGCTCCCAGGTGGAGCTGTGGGAGCAGAGGTTGAGTGTGAGACTTGGCCAAAGATAGCTCAGGGTTTGAACTCCAACTCTGCATCTTCTAATCCCGTGACTGGAAGCACAGGATTTTGTTGGTCTGTGAAATGGGCAGTAAAATATAATTAAAAATATTTCAATGGGCAATAATGATAATGACTTCTCACACTGAGATTAGGCTCAGGGCTGTACCTGGCATGTAGCGCGTGGTCAAGGAAAGGAATGATGTGTCATTTTGGTTATCACTGTTAGGCCAGCCGCAGGCCCTTCTAGCTGAGGGCAGGCCACTCCGGAGGGATGGAGGGCAGGGTCAAGCACCTCCCAATCATAGAAATCCAAGTGGACTGCCTGGAGGAAGGAGGAAGCAAGAGAAGAGTTGGAAAGGAAAAGAGGCCAGCCCATGGCCCAGCTGTTTTTCCTCAGGTGGGCTACTGGAGGCCAAGTAGGTGGCGGTGGGTGGGTGGGCCGTGAGCGGGCAGCGCAGGGGGCTGTGGGAGGGATGGATGGCAGGGGTTCAAGGCAGAGAGAGGTGATGGTGGGGGTGCGGGAGGGGACAGAGAGAGAGCCAAGACCTGGGCTGCCCTGTGGGAACCAGATGACATTTGTGGGGGGCTTCGGTTGCCCCTGGTCCTTTCCCTGACCTCGACCAAGCTGGCTTTGAGGCCAGGCTCTGAGGCCTTGGGCCAGAGTGTGCAAGGGTGTGTGCATGTGAGTCTTCAGATGTGAGTGGGTCAAAAAACCGAGGAATCTGGGTGGATCCCAGTGTAGACATCCTCGTGGCACAGAGTCATTTCTGTGTCTGCATCAGGGCATGTCGTCACCTGGGCCCATCGTGGGGATGGGATGCCTGTGTGGGACCCTATGAGGGCCCTTGACAGGGTCCAGCAGGCATTGTGGGTATGTGCAGGGGGCAGGCGTGCAGCTGTGGCTGGCAGCAAAGGCTTCCTGGTGGTCAGTGTCAGACCACTGGCTTCCATTTCCAGCCCCCGGGGAGCCTGGCCTTTCTGGTCCCCTTGGTTCCTGTCCTCTGCTCTTGAAGTGCAGGCACAGGGGGGGGGGCGGGGGGGGGGGCGTCTCACAATTTCCTCCAGCGGACCGAGAGGCTGAGGAGGCCGAGACACTGGTGCTTCCCTCCAGCACAGCGCTGAGGAGGGGGCTCCTGTCCCTCCTAGCGGGGGGCGGAGGGGAGAGAATGCAGTCTGTGCTTTCCAACCCCCAAACCCCTGGATGTGGAGGTGAAGGGACCAGGTAGGGGGACACCCCTGAGCAGCTCCCCGGATTCTTCCCGATTCGTGTGTGCATTCATCGGCATGGCGAGCCGTTGGAGGACCATTTCCCGGAAGATGGCTGTGCGTGTCTGCGTGGCTCCCTTTCCAAGTGGCCCTGTGTCTCCGAGGGTGTGTCAGTGGACGCTGCCTGCTGTCTCTGAGGGTCACCCCCGGCTCCGTCTCTGTGTATTGAGGTGACACCGAGGTGGGGGCGTGTCACCACGGGTGTCAGGATGCCCGATGTGGTCTGTGTCACAGTGCCACTATGGAACGTCACCAAACAAATCATCGCTCGAAGCCTCCCGTGTCTGGCCGTCACACACAAGTGGTGTGTCAGTGTGTCTTCGTGTGTGGGGTGGCCTGCCTCTGTCCACCTGTGTGGGCGTACCCGCCTCCCTGTGCGGGCCGACAGGTATCACCCCCAGGGCACCGTGTGTCCTGGACTCGTCCCGCTGACCATCAGCTGCTGTTTGACCGCTTGGACCCCTCTCCGTGGCCTCCCCTGGCCTCTCGGCACCTTGCGAAGGGCCCACTATGGCCCTATAGCGGCTGGGAGTAGGACGGACTCTCCGAGGCTTCCCCTGAGGTCTGGCGGCCGTGGTGGCCCTGCTGTGGGCCCCACCCTTGCCCCTGGCCCGGCATGGACAGAAGCCCGTTGTGTGGTGAGGTGCGGGTGTATGTTTGGGCCGCCCACAGGCCTCGCTCTGTCTGCCCGGCGCACATTGATCTTGGCTTCTGCCCGTGTCCGTCTTGGCCTGGCCAGCTGGGGTGTCCGGCTGTCTCCATGGGCCTGAGCCCACTGCCCCCGGGGCCAAGTTGGCCCCGGGTCCCCCACCCCCGCACCACCCTGCTGACCCTCGGAGGCTCTGAGAGCATGGTTTGGAAACTGAAGCCCCCTCCCTGATTTCCCCTGCCCCCTCTCTTTCCTCCCTCTCTCGTCCCCTCCTCCCGCTCCCTCTCTCCCTCTCTCTCCTCCTGCCAAACGCATCTTGGCTCTGTCTGAATATCTCTCCTCCTCGATTTTTGGCTCCAGCTCTGGGCGCGTTCACTAAAAGAAGGGCTAGCTCCCCCCTTCCCCGCCCCCCTTCCTTGCCGCCTCCCCCCACTCCGGAGGAGCCCCTCTGAGGGCGGGAGTGGCCGCGTGCAGGGGCCTGAGCCCCCAGGCGGGCTGGGCCAAGGGGGCACAGGCCCGGCGGGCGAGGGGGCTGGGTGGACTGGGCCTGGCAGCCTGAGCGAGCAGTGGCTGGGGTGACTTTGCTGCCCGGTTGGGCGGGCGGGCGGGTGGGGAGGGGTCGGGGGCACGGAGCTGGGGTGTCTGGCTTCTGGTGGGGCTGGCAGGCCTCTGCGAGGCGCAGCTGTGCCCAGAACTCCGAGCTGCGTTTGCCATCACTACCGATGTGGCTGCGCCAGCCGGGGAGGGGGAGGCGGGTGGCGGGCACTGCGGCGCTCCATAGCCAATCGGAAGCTGGGGTTGCACTGGGGAGCTCTCCCCCCACTGGGCCCCACCCTGAGCAGAGACTGGGGGTGGTGGCCAGCAGCAGGCAGGGGGCAGTGCCACCACCATCGCCCAGAACCCTGCCCCCTCGGTTGGAAGCTCCGTGCCAGCCTTCCTGGCACATATCAGGCAAAGGCGGGGGTCTGTCCCCACCTGAATCTGCAGGAGCAGAGCTGGAGGAAGGGGCAACTTGGAGGAGCACCCCACCCTCTTGGCCCCAGGAGGCAGCTTTCTGTCCGGGGCAGCCAGGAGCTGGGGTGGGGGGGGCGGTGTTGAGGGCCTAATCATCCGAGATGGGCCATCCAAATATCGACTTCAGTTGAATCATCTTGGGGGTTTATTCTGGGTCCATCTCCCACAAAGTTGCACACTCTCACTGGCACACACAGGCACAAAGAAGCACGTTGTCACACACAAGCATGGCACACTGGGGTTCCCATACAGAGGGGCTCGCTTCCCACGCAGACACTTGGAGATGCCCCCGCCACGCCAAACACAGCGACTTGGGCTATGTGCACAGGGACACGCGCGTGGGTGCCGACTCTGGGGCACGCACGGTCACACAATAACACACCATGAGACGCAGGCACCGCCACCACCCTGCAGCGCACAGGCCCGCAGACCTGTGGCGAAAAGTGCACGGCACATGCACGCAGTGACCCTCTCAGAAACACGCTGATACACACACACACCTTGCCATGCTTGAAAACGTCTGCTTGTCACACTTGGAGGAGAGTCTGCCTCTGGCACCTAGTGGGTGGAAGCCAGGGAGGCGCCCAGCACCCTCAGTACACAGAGGTGACCCCAACCACAAATAACAATCCAGCCCTCGTGTCAACCGTTGGGCCGAAGTGGAAAAACTCGGCTCTAGTATATTGTTAGACACACGCAGTCACACACACCGGAGCCTGGCTAGCCCCTGACACCAAGTACGTGCGTGCACACACACAAATACACCCTGATAAGAGTGTGGCTGGCGCAGTGTCTCACACTGTCTTGCTCACCAGGACCCAGGTATTGTCAACAAATGCACGCCTCCCCCCACCTCACAGACACACAAGCCTGGGCACAAATGGTGGGTCACGTACAACAATCCCGTGCTGCTCCAGCACGCGGGGATGAAGGTCACACCCACACACCCGTTTGCACCTGGGCCACACCTGGCCCTGCTTGGAAATGGAGCCTCAGAGAGGAGACCTGCCCTCCTTGTACCTTCCCTTCTACCTGCCTGCCCTGCTCCCAGCTGTCTTTAAGCGACAGATCCAACCACCCCAGCCTCTCCTGATGAAACTGGGAGCTCTGAGTCCCGGTGCTGGTTTGTAGACGCCTGGGGGATACTCCTGCGAGGCCACATGCCTGCTTCTGCCCACAACAGCCCTGCCTCTGGGCCCCCGTTTCACAGTCTTGCTTCTGGCAGCCATTGAGACAGTCCAGGATGGAGGTGAGGCTGACCCCTGAGGCCCTTGTTCTCCATGCGGCTGTCTCATTAATCCTCTGGCCGTTGACTCCTTATTTCTGACTCTGGAGAAAGAGTGAACGGTGGCTCGTGGAGTCCTACAGGAAGGAAACCTTTCAGAGGATAATAAGTGAATGAGTGTTTGTCCTCAGAATCGTAGCAATGGCTAAAGTGTGCTGAATATTCGCTGTGTCTTGACCTGAGCTATGTGCCTCCCGAGCTCGTCTCCCTGAATCCTTCCACACGAGGTGGATATGGTAAGGGTTAGCTGTGCCCATGTGTGTGTCTCACAGTACGTTACACCGGGTTGCTCCACTTCGGCACTGTTGGTGTTTGGGACATTTGGACATTATTAGAAGAGTGGGGCCTCTGAGCCAATTTCCTGGGTATGAATCCTGGCTTTGTTACTCAGTAGCTGTGTGACCTTGGGCAAGTTGTTCAACTTCTCTGGGCCTCAGTTTCCTCTCATAGGGTTGTGGAAAGGATCAGAGGAGTTGGTTTATCCCAAGTGCTTTAAAACAGTGCTTGATGTGAAGGAAGTGCTTGATTCGATAGATGAAAAGCAGATTCAGAGAAAACGTGTCCTCTATCAGGGCCAAGGGCTAGAAGGTGGTAGAGCCTTGCTCTCTTCTCTGATCACCACTATCCTAAATCTTACTGATGGGAGAAAAATGTAGCTTATTTTCTGGCCTTTATGAAATTTCAGAGTGGCCCTCTCGGCCCCCATACCACCATTCAAAGCATGTCCCAGCTGTTGACCCTTGAATCCTAGTTACAGCTCTGACCTTCAGCTCTTCTGTCCCAGGGCTCAAAATGGGAGTGGACGGTCATCCCACCCTCTCTGCACACCCACCGGCCAGGCTTGTCCTCACCTTCCTGGCAGGGCCCAACGCCCTCTCCCACACCTTGCCGGGCACCTTACCGGGCACCTCGCCGGAGCCCGCGTGCTGGGGGTGCAGCCGGGGGCCTGTGCATTCCTTCCACAAATATTTGCTAAGCACCTCCTGGGCGCCAGCCCTGTTCTAGGCCCTGGGGGCTCGGCAAGGAGCAAAATGAGTGGAGGTGCCAGCCTCGGTGGGAGGGTAGACTGTGAACCCGATAAACAAGGGAGTGTCCAGTATTTGAGACTGCAATAGGTGTTATGGGGGAACGAGAACAGGTAGGCCCTCGGAAGTGCTGGGCAGCTATGGCTTTTAGCAGAGGTGGTCTGGCGACCTCGTGGCTCAGTGTTGACTTTCAATTTGGTTGCTCTGCCATGGCTCAAGTGCGGCCTCCCAGGTCCTTTGCCCTCTCCAAGGGGCGGTGCAGAGGTCAGGGGTACGTGACTTAGCCTGGTTGCCTGCACCATCCGCCTGGAATGCATAGCCTCTTGTTGCTGCTGTCTGAGGTCATCCGTTATCCGTACTTGTGGATGCTGGCCTAAGACCTGGGGACAAGATGGCCGGGGCCTCTTCTCTATAAAAACTGGGACTCGATGGGCACTGGGTGCTCTCAACTGGGCTGCTCGGAGCTGGGGGGTGGGGCTGGGGCAGCTGGTGGCCCGGAGTGGCACTTCCACCTGGGCCCCTCGATTTAGCTCCCTCAGGGCGGGTCCAGTTTATTTTTACCCAGCCTGTCGCCCTGGCAGTGCCAGGCTGCGCCATCTTTGTAGGGTCTTGGGGAACTGCCCATGGCTTGAGGGGACCTGGATTTGTCTGCTGGACCCCCAGTTCCCACTGCTGGACCCCCATTTCCCTCCACCCCCAAAGCTCCAGGTGTGAGGGCTCTGGACTGGAGCTGGTGGGGTCGGCCCTGCTGGCTGGCAACCCTTGTGCCCAGCCTGGTGGCATTTGGTTTGGCGTCCTGCCTGCCCGCCACCCCCACCCCATGCCCGGGCAGAGCCGAGCGGCTGCTGCTGCCAGTCTCCATTTCGAAGCTTGAGGTGGGGGTGGGGGAACGCCGGGCACCTCCTGGGCCCCCTGCCCGCCGCGTGCCACCTGGGGCTTGTCCCCCATGCCCGCTCCGTGGAAGGGCCCAACCTGCTTTTCCCGCTGCCCCTTTGCACCCCGGAGCTCAGTGAGGATGCCCGCCTGGCTTCCATCTTCCCTGCTTGCTTCCTCCCTCTCCCGCCTGCTTGCCTGTAATGGCTCACCATTTTTGGCATCTCTTCCCCCTCCCCCTCCCATAGGCGCCAACCTCACTTCCAAACCCGCCATTGCTGGTTCTCTGGCCTCTGCTGCCTGGGGCTGGGGACCCTGGAAGAGAGGGTTTGGGGGGGCCGAGCATGTGGGCTCAAGGGGGGCTTTCTGGGTGCTTGTGTGTGTGCATCTGGAGGAGGAAACATGCTTCAAGCCAGCTCGTGCAATCAGCCTCGAGGTTGGCAGAGCTGGGCTGCAGAAAGGGGGTGACAGAGAAGTGCAGACACTCCCACTTCTGAATGGACCCTAGGGCCTGGTGTCAGCCTCTGGGCCCCAGGGAGACCAGGCGGGCATTTCTCTCCAAGCCCAGGGACAGAAATGGGAAAAGCCAGGCTTCATTTGGAGGGTGCTCCAACCCCTCTTCCCCCAAGCCTACCCCTTCCCACCCTGGACTTAAAGATTTCTGTCCCCCTTCCCGAGAGCTGAGGTGGGGGGATCCAAGCCCCACGCTGGGCACTTGTGCCCACAGAGGGACAAGGGCCTTAGGAGGAACCGGTTTACTGCCCGCCCCCCCCGGCCCGGTGCCCGCCTCTCTCGGCACTAAACAAAGTTTGCTAAGTAACTTCAAATGTTATTTGAGGACGGCCTGGCCTCAGCCCAAGGCGGCCCTGTGGAAACTTGTTTTTCGCTGCCGAGGCTGCAAGTATCAAAGACACACTTTCGGGGGGGTGGGGTGGGGGGGGTGCTTCGACACTTCTCCCCTCTCTCTGGCAGGGGCTGGTCCTGAACGGACACACAGACACACAGAGGCCTACACCAGCAGAGGGACACACACATCATGCTGTGGCTTGTGACACCAGACACGTGACAGCCGAGGACCACAGCACTCCCCAGAACATACACCCAGAGCACACACACTGACACGCCGATGGGTCAGGGTGGGGTTTGGAGGGTGCTGCCCCCAACCCACAGGCCCTGGGGTTTTTCCAGCTGGTGAGGTTTTTCCACACTGGGGAAGTGCATGACACAAAGCCTGGAGTCCTGAGTTCTCAGGTCTCCTGGGCCGTGAGTGGGTGCTCAGATGGGTCCCCTCCCCTTTCTCAGCCTCAGTTTCTCCAAGTGTAGAAGGAGGCACTGGGCCCCGGGGAGGGGGGTAAGAAGTAGAATCCCACACTGATTAGAAGAGTGACTGGGTTGAAATCAGTGAAGGGAGCAGTGAGTCCCTTAAAAGTGGGATCTGAGCACAAGGCCTAGGGTACAAGCAATGCTTGTAGGTGTCAGCTGGCATTTCCAAAAACCTAATGGGTGTCCACCCTGACTGGAGGCCCGGACCTCAAGCAACTCTAGGTTCGCCAGTTCCTAGGGAAGTCTCTGTTTTTCTCATCTTCTTCCTCCATTTCTCTCTTGGCTTTTCTTGGTCTTTCCCTAAATCCCTCCTTCTCTGGGTCTCCACCAGCCCTCCCCAGGCCTGGAGCTCAGGGAAATCATGGAAAACAGGCTCAGGGTGTGTGTCCCTCACCAAAGCCAGTCAGGCCTGGGATCCTCCATGCCCTGAGGTTCCTGATGACCTTCCTGGGGTGGGGATGGATATCTGAGCTGACATAATGTGTCCCCCTGGGGAGGGGTAGGCTCCATCATAGGGGCACCTCCCAAGGTTTGTAAGCAGGTGGGGTCCCACTGAACAATAGAAAGGCCAAGGTGGACAGGACACTGAACCGACCTACCCCCAGGCCTTGAGAGTCTCCCCGTCTGTCAGCCAGACCCTCACTGAGGTAGGTTTGTGGGGGTCCCCTGGTCCCAGCCCCACACACCACTTCATCTCCACTCACAGTCGGTACGCGCAACACCCCGCCACCCGCAGTCTGTCGCGCAGTGACAGCCTGTCACAGGCACTGCCGCACACCGGCACAATCTGTCGTCCACGCACAGTCTCACACACAACCTGTCACACACACGCACACACACACAGCGGCACAGTCACACACACAGCCAGCCTCACGCGATCACACCAAGCATCACAGCTTGTCACAGCCATAGACTTCACAATAAAAATAACAGCTAGCAACTCCAGAGCAATTATGCCTGGGCAGCGGGTGGGCGGGCGCACGTGACCTCCTGTAACCTTCCCAGCGGGAGGCAGGTATGAGTAACCTGTTTTACAGATGAGGAAACAGAGGCCAGAAGGTTAAGTGCCAAGGTCATGAGGCTAGAAATGGGATGGCAGGAAGTACTCAGCAAGGCCCCCAGGGGCAAGCAAGACTTAAACAGATCACCCCGCTTTTCAACCCAGTCCTATGCAACTGACACTCCTTCTGACCCTCCCCGTGAGAGTTCCCTTCCCATTCCCCAGATGGGGAAAACTGAGGGTCTAAGCAACCCAGGCAAAAAAACAGGGGAAGGGGCCTCCTGGTTCCTTGCATAAGAAGGCTCAAATGGTATGCCCTCCCCTGAGGAAACGCGAACCATGCCCTCCAGCCCAAACGTCACTCTGCTGCTTGTGGCCCGTGGTGGCTGCAGACTGCAGAGCCTTTGGCTGGGGCCAGGATTCTCGAAGGCAGACAGGTGCCGGGTCTGCAAAACTGTCTCCATCCACAGTGAGGGGTGGGAGTGGCAGCCTTAGGCTTCCAGGCAAGTCCCTCGGCCCCAGCCATGCCCAGGAGACTTGGGCTGCCCTGCACCCTCACTCCCCAGGGCCCTCCGCATTCCAGGGCGCTTCCTCCTCCTCCTCTGCAGCCCTCTTTCCCTTGCTTTCCCCTTCTTTGTTCCACCCCCGTCCGCTCCCCGGGGCTTCCCCCATTAGAGCAGCCACGGCCAAAACCAACACCGCTCCAACGACATCCCGCTGAGACCCGCCGGGCGACGGCGGGCCCTGCCCCCTGGCCCGCTCAGGGGCCAAATCCTGGCTCGGCGTGGCGGCGACGGCGGTCCCGGCGCACGTGGTGGCTCTTAGGGCAAGCACATGCGCACTCCCCGGCGCAGCGGCCCCGACGGGGCGCCCGGGTGGGCGCACTCCCGGCTCTGCGGACACTCGGGCGCGCGCACGCACGTGAGCACGCTCTCGCACAGAAGCTCAGACCCGAGTGGCCAATGTTCCCTAGTCTGGCGCCGGCGGCCGGGATCCCAGGCACTGCCTGCTCTGCGCATACGCAGGCCCCACACCCCATTGGGACTGCTGGAAGCACACCTTCCATAAATATATACCCTTGTCCAACATCAGATGGGGGGCTGGCACACATACATATACACAGACGCGCGCGCGCGCGCGCACACACACACACACGCACACACACACACACACACACACACACACACACACCACACACTTGCACTCTCCTGCTTGCATCCTGAGCGGTGTTCAGAGCGCGAGTACTGCCCTGCGCCGGCACTGCGGGACCCGAGCTTAGGTGGGTAGATGAGCCTGCAGGAACTGTCGGTGCCCACGCACATGGCAACAGGCCCACGCGGGCACGTGCCTCCCCAGTCTGCACACGCGTGTATTTCACGTGAGGGGCACACCTGCCAGGCCGCCCAGGGCACCTGGCTGCAAAGCCGCATTCAGGCTTTGGGGGGAGGGGACTGGGACCCGGAGGCCTAGTTCCCACTGCTTCCATTTCTTTCGGAATAGCCGCCTCCCCAAATGTCCCTGGGGCTCAGGTGAGACTCCCCAGAACGGGTGCCCAGCGGCGCCCCTGCATGTGCTATATTTATATTGGAAATTTGTGCCTTTATATATATATTTCTTATAAGTAAGAACCTCCCCCCCCCATTCCGCTCCATGTTTGTACTTGGGTTTTACCATCCCTATTCGGTTTCTTCCCAAACATGCAGAACACACACACACATTTCTCCTTGCAGGGGCCGTGGGGCGAGTCGGGAGTTGCCCCCCCAACTGTGGACGCCCGTCGTTCTTAAAGGCTAGGGACCCCCCTTCCCGCGAAAGGCCGAGCTACATCACTGAATCCCTCAGCCCTACCCGAAACACAGTTGCGGGGGTGGGTGCTGGCGGCGAGACATTGCTTTTTGGTGTGTTTGCTGTTGCTGCTTAAATTAATCCTGAGTGACGGCCCGCAATTCCTCTCCACAAAGAGGCCATTTAACGCCCCCCACCCCCGCCCCGCATCTCGGGCGAAACTTCCATGTGCCCCCCCTGAGTCCAGCTTGGCAGCTTAGGCCGCGCGCTACCAGCCCTCCTGGACTTTCCCTCAGGTGCGCCCGGGGGCTTGGAGGCGGGTTCCCTGTGCGCACTGTGGACCTCAGGAGCGAGTGTGGGTGGGTTTTGGAGGGATGGGAGATGTCTTAAAATAGAAGCGCATCGCTGAACGGAGGTGGGGGAGGGTGTCCCAGGACTCCTTAGACAGCCCCACTGCTCAACCAAAGCGCTCCGGATGCTCCGGGCCCGGCGGAAGAAAGATCGTGTTCCGTGCCTTCTCCCGAGCGCCCGGAAGAGAGGATCCAGGCGGTCCCTCACGTCGCCCTGAAGCCCCCTAGTCCGCTTGTATATCTCTGGAAACTCCGGCGGAGACGCGCCGCCGGTGCCTGTGTGCTAGCCCCAGGGTACGCCCCTAGCCAGGCTCCTGCCGCCTACAGCTTCTTTCATTGTTACCTCCTGGGTATTCTTTTCGCTTGTGACAGGTCCCCGACCCGTTTCAAATGGCTCACGCTTGGACAGGGGAAACATAGGTGGGTGTGGGTGGTGGGGAGGCCTCCCCTGAGCTCAGCAAGGGGAGGGCTGGGTGTTTTCCATGCGCGGAACTTGGGTGCTGACTGTCGTTGTCACTTGCGTGGGCCGCACACCGTAGGGTAGAAGGGGACCGCACAGCCCTCGATGGTGCGGACGGCCGGGACGCTGGAGGGTCGTGCGCAAAGTCGGGTGTGCGCGTGCGCCGGGCGAAAAGGCGGGAAGCGGTGTGCTAAAGCCCGGGATTCGGAAAGCGCCTGAGGCACAAGGTTGGGTCGCTCCCGCGGCGGAACCGCTCCGAACGACCGTTGAGTGAGGCGTGAGAGGGCCGCTGCCCTCGCGGGCAGGTGAGGGGAGCCCGGGAACGGGTGTGAAGGGAAAGTGGCATTAGGCGAGACTTTGGGCGTTTGCCTCGCAGCCGAAGCCCCAGAATGACGCCAACTGGACTCTGGGGGGCGGGGGGTGGCTGTGGCATCCTTCGGACCCCGCAGTGCGCAAGCGCGACACCCTCTCGCCCGGGGCGCGGCCCAGGCTTCCCCGCGGCCCAGCAAGAAGTGACCCGGCGCGGCGTCGAGGGCCGGCCTGGTTCCCATTCTGGGACTTTAGCCATTTGCAGCACCAGAGGCCTGCGCCAGAAGGGGCTCAGATGGCGGCGTTTTGGCCTCGAGGCTGGTTGGGTCCCTTCCCCGGACGCGCGGGGTGGGGCTCGGGGCCGCAGTGTCCTCTCGATATCCAACGGGCGATAATGCGCGCGAGGGCTTTGCAAAGAATGCGAAATTCATGATTCCTGTTCTTTGGTCGCTCGAAGGACTTTTAGAGCTTAAGTGCCCCAGAATCCGAGGGCAACTTTGGGGCGTCAGTACGGAGAGAATCCCTCGTGCTCGTCTCAGCCGCCAGACCCTAAGCCTGGGGACGAGCCTCCCCATTTCTCCCCAAGTCGCCTCTTTGTGTGTGAATAAGCGCGGGGGAAATTTAGCAGGGGAGCATTTTTGTTTGTTTCAAGGGTTGGCTGGGTTTGGGGGCGTTTGGCCTCCGGCGAACACAGGGAAGAAATGTGACTAAGTGGCAGAAAATGCGCTTTCCCTTTCCCTCTTTTCCGCCCTCAGGCCGCGGGAGTTGCGCAGCTTCTAAGAACGTTTACAAAAAATTTCCCCTCCAGATCTCTGGTCGACACCGCCTTTCCTGGGCCCTGACTTCTTGAATTTGGGGCGCTAAGGCCTCTCTGCCCATTGCTACCAGCCATTTTGCAGCACTTCTGGGCAGGCCAGGGGGGAGAAGAGGAAAAGTGGAAAGAGAACATGTGCACCGAGTGGGCCCCGACTTAACCTGTTGGAGGGGGAGGCTAATGTCTAGTAGGCATCTCCCTAGTGAAATCCTACCCCCGCCCCCCCCAGCTCTAGCAGTCCCCGGCATTCAGAGAAAGCGCTCCGATCCGCCTCTCGGAAGCCAGTCATAAACCCGACTTCTCATCACCCAAATTACTTCAGGGCGCTTTGATGGTGTTAGGTCTTTTTCCTTTTCCACGTGCGGATGACTCAGCCCTCTCCAACTGCGACTGGGGAGGTGACCCGGGGCAGCGGTTGACACTGTCCTCCGTACTCTTGACCCAGAGGTGCCCCATCCCTGCCGCATCCATTCCCCCCAAGCTTCCAGACCACACTTAGCTCCCCTTTCCTCTCTGTTTATTCTTCGGGTCACATTTTCCCTCTTCTCTAAAAAAATTATTTTCAAAATTGTTTTTGTACTTTTTTTCCCCTTGACGTGAGACAGAGGCTGGATGATGGAAACAGACATTAAAAAAAAAGCGGGGGCGGGGGGGGGGGAGAGATATATATATGCCGGCAGTCGGTGGAGCTCAAGCCTCCCGTGTTTGGCAACTGAGCTTTTCGGTCGCCCCCTGGTAGAACCGGCGTGGGGCACCTGGGATGTCTGCCGCTGAAAAGGCGCTGGAGAAATGCGAGGAATGATTATGATTTTAATAAAATTGTCTCTCATTTAGGAGCGCGCTTCTGCACTGCCTCTGTCGTCGGAGCCCGGGTTTGCCACGGCAAAGTCTGTAATCAGAGAAAAATACCAGCTTTGTTGAGGGTTAGAATATATCATTGGCTAATGTGTGGTTTTTTTTTTTTTAATAATGCTAAGCATTGGAATAATTAAAGAGTGAGAAATAACTCGTCTTTCCTCTCCCCTCAACATTGTCTTATTTAAGGGTGGAAGGCGCACTTTTAGGCAAAGCTGGTTAGTTTTAATGCAGTTTTTTTTTTCCCTCAACTGCTTTCCCTCCGCTCTGGTCTGATTCGCAAATCCCCAACTGGCACAAGCCGGGAAACTTGCCTCTGCCGCCCGTTCTTCTCCTGGAGTTGGAACCTCCCTTTCCTTTTTCCCCCTCTTCAGAGACAACCCTCTCCTCGTCCCTCCCCCGCCTCTGGGCCCTGACCCACTGCCTGGTTTTCGCTAGAGCGATTTAAAAAAGAAAGGAAGAAAGGAGCCGGGCTCTGGTACCCCCGTGCCAGCCGAGGGCGTGTTTCCCTGGCCGCTGGCTGGTGGGAGAGTCAAACCCAGTGGCTGTCGGGTGTAGGGTCTCAGATGCAGAGTCTTGCCCTGCAACTCCCCCCCCAAAAAAGTAATCAAATATTTCTAAAGATTGTAGGTTCATAGAGCTCAGATCCCTTGTCATATTTTAAATTAAGCAGAACAGTTGTTTCTTTCCAACCTCATATGCAATAGGAAGAGAAAATTCAGTCCTCGAGAGCTTGCCTTGGCAGCTCTGTGCCCTTAGTAGAGGGGAGAGCTGCCCACTTGGGCTGAGCCTGGCGTCCAGCCGCACCATGGTGCCGCTACCCACAGAGCCTAGATTTGGGGCAGAAGTGCAGGGTCCAGGGCAGTGGTGGGAACAGCCTGGGGAGATATAAGAATAGAAAGAAGCTCTTCATAAGGATTGCAGAGGTTTGCTCCAGGCTGCTCAGAGAGGAAGCTGCTGCCTTGGTCATTCCCCCAGGTGTAGGGGGTGGATAGGCTTGAAAGGAAAAGAGGCTTCCGTGGTGCTCGGGAAGACAGCTGCCGTGAGAAAGGAAAGGTGAAAGTGGGCAAGAAATTGGGGGTAGGGGCTTGTACAATGGCTTTGAGTCGCAGAGGGAGTTATTTATTTATTTATTTGCTTCAGGTGTTTTCAATTAAATGTGTTCCTCTTTTATTTTCCTTGTAATTCGGTGCTTAGGCTTTTCAGCAATCCCTTGCATTCTTTCTTTTTTTTTTTTTTTACATAAGCAGAAACTTTTTTCCCCCTCGGAGAGATATTGTGGGAGGTATTTTGCCTTCAGTGCTTTCTCTTTCCTGCTTTTTTTAAAATTTAATTTTAAAATTATAAAGTAAATTTAGTGCGAGTGAAAGTGACGGGGGAGCCAGCTGGGGCTGAATTCAGGGAAGGTGGAGGCAGCTGCAGCAGAGTTGGGCCTCCCAGCCCCACTCCAGGACCCCCTCACACTGTAGGCCCCCTTCTGCCAACGCCACCCGCTTCCTCTCCCTGGGAGGCTCTTCTGGGCAGGGATGAGGAGAGTCTGTCCTGATAGGTACTCATTCAGTCTTCAGGAACCCCTGACTCTGCAGAGCCACGTTACTTTTATGACCCATGCATACCACGGCCACCCAGTTCCTGCCTGCTTACTCCCCGCTCAGTCACTGTGGCTGTTCTGTTGAACTGAACTTGGTGGGCCCTGTATGTCTCCCACATTTGCCCTGCTAGTCTACTAACCCCACTGCGCAGTTAGTTGCCCTGTTGAAAGATCAGAGTTGGGCAGGCACTGAAAGAGACAGACAGACAGAGGTGTAGATACCCCTCTGCAGCAATGAGGATTTAAGAGGCCTCTTTACACTATGAATTTTTATGGTCACATGAGTAGTGCACTCAGCTCTGTAATGCACGTGTATACTTAGGTGCTCAAATTTGAGGCTACCGGTGTGGGCAGGATCTATTTCTAAGATATATGAATTATGAGAACACTGGAGTTGAAAAACTGAAGGCCCCTTGAGTGGTGCTGAACATGTTCTATTTCTTAATCTGGATGGGGGTATACAGGTGTGTTCACTTTGTGACAACATATTGAGTGGAAGCCTTAGATCTGTGTGCTTTCTTTCTCTGTGTCACACTTAAGTTTAAGTTTGTTCGGTTTTTTTTTTAAAGGAAGGCACAGCCTCAAAAGTAAAGGCCGAGGGTTACAAAATAATAATAACTATTATTTAAATAACAATGCTCTCCAGCCTGTTTTGCTCAGGTCTCCCCACTGAGGAATGGTGGGAGGGCTTGTAAAAATTAGTGGGCTGATATAAAAAACTCGCAGGCATGTGGCCCACGGAGACTTCATGACCCATCCACGTGTGCACAGCGCCTGGAAACTGTCTGCAGACTTAGGTTTAGCTGTGGGGTTTTAACATCTCAGGACCAAAGGATAAAAAGTGGTAAGGAAGATGTTCCATGCCAATTACATTTTGCTGTCAACATCTGGAAAGGAAAACTGCAGCTGTTCTCCCCTCCCCATTACCACCTTGTCTTTTTTTTTTTCTGCACACTTAAATTTTTTGTTCTTATGCCATCCGTACTTCGGTTTTCTGCACTGTTAAAACATTTTCACGGCTCTGATGAAATCGAGTTGCTGTGTTTGGGCTTTAAAAAATATATATGTCTATGTCTGTGTCTTGCAGTCTGACAGTGTAATTTTTTTGAGCGATTTATTTGAACAAGCCGGCAATCAATGGATAATCCCCTCCCCTATCCAACCCTTTCTCGCCTTCCCAGCACCGTTCAGGCCCAGAGCCTGGGGGAGAGCGCTTGGCTACCCTTGTCTCGGCTCCCTTGGGCAGGTACTGACAGCTTCGCCCTCCACGGCCCTTCTGCGGTGTTTTTGTTTTCCCTTCGCCCCCCAAAAATATTTGAACCAAAAAGCCTCTTTTTTTTTTTCCTCCACCCACAGCAAACTGAAAGGGCTAGTGAACCGTGATTCAACAGAGCGAGGGCGCCTCTTTTCTTCCTTAGCATTAATTAACTCAAGTTCGTTAGGACGTTGGGTCTGTCGCCCACAGTTTTCTCTTGTGTGTGCTGAATCGGGTCATAGAGGGAGACTTCCCATGCAAACAGTTTGTGTTGGAGCTGGAGGACACAAGAGGGGGAGAGAGGGTAAAAAAGAAAGGGAGCCAGTGAGGGATGGATTGTGGCCGAGGGGTGGGCACAGTCCTAAGCTCTGAGCACCCTGGTGCCAGCCTCCGAAGGGGCTCCACACCAGGGGAATGAGGATTCTCGGATTTCCTTGGCAGTGATCCTGATGATAAAATAGTTGGGCGGCGGGAGACAATGCATTTTGAGGGATTGAAAAATGTCTTCCTTCCAACTCCTAAAATTGTACATTTGGGGGAAACCGCTTCCCTGAACAGGGCCCGCCCAGCTCCCCGAGCCCTCGGAGCAGTGAAAACCTTGGGCTGTTACCGTCCTGGCCACCGGCTCTCTGCCCCAGGCTCTGGGCACTGCCTGTTGCCACAGCAACTGCAAGAAAGAGGTTCTCTCCGGGCCGAGGGGAGTGCAGACCAGGCAGAGGGCACCCGGAGCTCAGAGAAACCCCCTCTTGCCCTGGCCCTTTGCTGCTGTGGCAGAGGCAACAGTCCCGGCCCAACAAGGGGGTGTGAGGGCCGGAGCCCACCAAGAGGACCTGTGAAGGCCGCAGGAGTTGCCTCCAAAGCACATTGGCAGCGGTGGGGGAAGGGAAAGGACCGTCTTCCCTGGAGGATCCCCAGGCTTTTTCTGGGGTCGCTAGTTGGCGGCCAGGCTTTGGGTTTTCAGCATTCTGCTGTTTGTTCTGGCCTCCCCTCTTGCCCTCCGGATATTTCCACAGTGTGCTGGGCGCAGACCTCGTCTTCACGTGCCTGTCTCCTCTGCCCGTGCCTCTTGCCGGTTTTTCAGTTCTCCTTTAGCCAAAGTTGTGAAGTTGGCTTGTGGGGTTCTTCCTTCTTCCCCGGTCCTTGGTCACCAGGAGTGACACTTTGCAGACCCACGTGCTGGGTGGGTGAGGCTCTGGCTCCGCACTGCCCTTGCCCTGTGAAGCCCTCGGCTGTCACCTGTCCTGGGTGTTCTCATCTTCGGAGGCGCCCACCCTCCAGCAGCCCCTGGATGGACGACTGGGCTCTGACCCTCCCGGCTTTTACATCCGTTTGGTGATACAAGGAAGTTTCAAGCTAGGTGGTGAATTAAAGACAAGGGTTTTGCTTCTTCTACTCTGTAAACAATGAAAGTAAACAATTTCCAGTTGCACTAGGGAGAATACACTGTCTTCCCCAACACCTCCCTTCCCACTCGATTTTATTCAGGGCCAGGAGGGAGAGGGGAGATGTGCCTGGAGCAGGGTAGTGTTCGGAGCCAGAACGAGGCTGCCTGTTGGCCTGATCCCAGGCCACCGCTCCGGGTTTGTAGTCCTGAGGAGAAAAAGAAGGGAAGGAGTGGGGGTCGGTTTATAGGGGAGGAGAGTAGAGTACAGCCTGATTCGGAGGCAGGCCTGGTCCTAGACCCAGCCCGGGGTGTGGGGCAAGTCCACTCAGCCAGCTGAGGGTGCCAGAAAACCCCGTCCGGGCCCGCCATTCCTGAGCAGAGGAAAACAGGCCCAAGTCAGCCAAAAACCCGCTTTGTCCAAATTCTCCGAGCCGCCTCGAAATGTGCATTTTCTGGTTTCCATGCTTGGCGGTTCCAGAGTCTTGGATGACTTTACTCTGGCTGCAGAGCCCCTTCCTGCCTGCCCCCCCAGCAAGGGGAGGCCCCACCCACCTCTCAGATAAGCAGCCAGCCCCTTCCTTTTGCTGCCTACGGTGGTTCTCTTTCCATTTCTGTCGGGGAGTCGGGCCACTGCTTTCTTGAACCCCTTCCGTGGAACAAGATGGGAGACTCGCTCAGAGATACGAAGTTGGCTTCTTTTCGGTTCAGACCAAGCCTGACTTATAAAATCCCAGGAATTAAACTGGCTCATCAGGGCTCTATCTGTGGCCTTTTAAAATTTCTTGCGTCTTTTTTCACTAGGCTGCAGATATACAGTAGTACAATGGGCCCTGATATGTCTGGTAAATCCCAAGTAGGTTTTGTGAGTCATTTGCACTCTTTGCGTATAGTTATCCAAATTAACACAGACAGATATAAAATTAGTATGTGTCCAGAGTCTGAAAGAATAAATCAGCCTTAAAGAAGGCAGGATGTAGACAAATAGAATTTTTTTTTTTAAAATAAGGTGACCACCAAACAGTGACCCTGTTTTTAAAGATGTCACTTTTTTGCACTTCTAGATGTTTCACTCTTGGCAGGTATGTCGGTTGTAAAACCTGTCTCAGGCTGGGAAAATTATTTTTTTTCCTTGAAGATTTTGAATACTGTCTATATGAGTGAGATTCTGTTCACATTTCCCTGTTTCCCCTCAAGTAATCCACAAGGCCTCATTTGTTCTGTCGATTTTTAGAAAAACGACGCATTTAACTTTCTCAAGCTCGAAGCAGTCACTTTAGCTAGTTTTCCTTCTTCCTCATCATCTTCTTTTTCTCTTTTTTGCCCCTGTCCTAGAGTCCTTATCTTTTCTCCTTGCTCATTTTTCCTTTTCAGCTGTGTCCTCTTTCCTTCCTTCTCTGTCCTCCCTTTTTGTAGTTTTGGGCCCAGCTTGTCTTTCTCAGGATTGGTCTTCCTTCTCTCTTTCTTTCTCCCTCTCCCTCTTTTTTTTTTTTTTTCCCCCGTGGCCTGTTCATTCTTTTTCTTTTGGAGGCACATTTTTCCTAGTGATGGCTAAAACCAGCATGGGTATTTCAGAAATGTTTCCGTGAAAACTGTTGCTTTAAAAAAAATCAAATTCTATATACGTGACAGTAATGAGAGAGGCCTTTCTCTAGCAAAGGCAGAAAAATTCCTTTCCACAAACTAAAAGCTCATGTGAATTTTAAAAGTCTAATCTCTGACTTCTCAGATTTTTGTTTTAAATGAGGGAAAATACCTTCCCCTCAAAATTTTGTGTAAGTTTTTTCCTTTGTTGTCTTTAATTTTCTTCTTTTGCTTACTACTCTCTCACCAGCATCACTGGCTTCCTTACCCCTTCGTTGCTTTTTCTCTCATTCCCTTTCTTCCCTCCCCTCTCCTTCTCCTCCAAGGCCTGCCTGTCCCCTTGCTCCTTCCAGCCCCTGAGCCCTTGCATTTGTGGGTGACTCAGCCCCGGAGAAGCCTTGAATCCTCAGAGGGTGTGTGTGTGTGTGTGTGTGTGTGTGTGTGTCTTGGCTCTCTTTGGGTTGCAGAGTATCTGAGCTCCCAGCCGAGACCTGAGACCAAGGAGAGAAGAGAAGGGACAGGTAATCTTCCAGAAGGAGCCTCTCTGCTCTCTTAACAAAAGGGGGACAGTCCCCTTTTGTCTGGGGTTTCTGAAGGGCGTGTCCAGGACCCAGAGCTGCCACCAGTGGCATTCAGGAGGAGGGGGCTGTAGGCGTGGGGCATGCCAAGTGTTTCTCACGGAACCTGAGCGATTCTTCTCCGTCTGCCCCGCAGGAGGGAGAGAGAGACCTTCTCACCACCCTCCCCTGGCTGCTCACCCAGGAAGGCCTCCCTCTGAAGGAGCAGGGTGAGGGGAGAGTGCTACCTTCAAGGTGGCTGGCCACCCCACCAGCAGGGCAGGTGAAGGACAAATGGTGATTGGTCTCCTTCCCCATTCCTCTCCTTGGAAGCTCCAGGTTGCTCCTCCTGTTAAGGGAGAGTTGAGGGGGCATAGTGGGTCCCCAGGATCCACTGAGACACTCCACTGGTCGTCCGGGGACCGACACTTTTATGTCCAGTCTCTCCACCATTCCATCGACCTTTGACCTCTCCCTTCATCCAGGATCTTGTCCTGTTTCCCTAACTTCCAGTGGAATCCTTCTACCTGTCATCTCCCCTGCCACCTGCCCAACTGTAACACCAGGATTCAGAATTGACCCATGTTTAGCGCCTGGCAGGGTGGTCTGTGAGAGGGAACATGATAGAATTTTTCAGGAGGCTCATGTTGGCCATTTTCTGTTTGGTGTCCAATATTTAGTATGAATCAAAATACCAGAAAAACACACCATGCCAAACATAAACTCACTTGTAGTTTCTACTGTCTCATCTTAACTTCATTTATTTATTTTTTGTTTCATCTCATCTTGAGATGAAGAGGCAAGGTTTGGTATCTCATGTTACTCAGTTAACATCCTTGGCTAATTGGACCAAAGGTGGTTATTAACGTGATGTTAATTATTGAATGCCTCCCTAAGAGGCCTGTCTTGCAGTGACACCTGCCTCTTGCTCTCTCACCTCTAACTGTTTCTCTCCGGCCGCCCATGACCTCACTTCAGGCCAGTCAGGGCCTGGCCTTGGGTACCAGGTGCTGGGTGGCGCCTTCCCCATTGTCTGGGTCCAGCAAGGGCTCGGGGCTGCATGTTTTGTTGGGGCACACGCCTTGCTTTCTTCGTCGAATCTTTCTGCTGGGCGTAAAGGCCACTGAGGGTTTCAGATGGGGAAGAAAGTGGCGAGAGTGAGCAGTGACCTTCTTTCTGTTGCCAGCTGAGGGCTGAGCCTCACCTGGGGAGAGGACAAAGGTAGGAACTGGTTTCTGAGAAGGGTCAGCCTCTCCCGGTCGGTGTTAACCTCCTCCTCCGCTCTTCCATTTCTTTAATAACTGTCTCCTTCTTAACTGCTTTACAAAGGCCTAAAGCTTGGCTGCTCAGGAGCCCCTACCCGAACGGACCCAGCGGAGACTTCCACACTCCTGGCTCCCCTCCTCCATACTCCCCTTCCTGCCTGGGAGGAAGGCCCATAGCAGGGGTTCCCCGGGGAGTGCTTTCGGGTGACTCGGTTTCCCCAAGGCTGTGTCACATTTCCTGATAGAGCTCTCTTCTGTCTTGTTTTCTTTCTTAGATCCCTCCTTCCCTCAGGTTTCTTATTTTATGCTCTTATACCTTGCTCCGTATGGCTTGGGCCCTTTAATCTGAACAGGGCATAGGTGAGTGTTCACCCTCCTCCAACCCAGGAACTCTAAACAGAGCAAGTGGAGCAGGCGGAGCTGGAGAGCGCAAAGAACTAAGAGTTTAGGAGGTGGTGGTGGTTCGGGGGTGGCAAGGCTCAGGGTCTGGAAGTTGTGTCCACCTTCCTGCCTTTGTCACTCCCCCTGGAGTTGGCTGTTGTGTCTGTGGCTGAGTGTAGTGCTTGTCAGCCGAGTGCTGTGACAGGAGGCTATTTTAATAAACTTGCAGTTTCTCGATCGGAGCTGCACTGCGTTGGCATCCCTCTTCACCGCTAATGGAGCGTGTGTGGCTGGGTGTGGGCCGAGGGAGGCACCGAGCTCGATGGGGGCTGGGGAAAGGGAGGCCGGGCAGTGCTGGGGGCCTGCCTCCGGGCCTGGGAGCGCTCCGGTGAGCGCCGCCAGGCTGGGGGAAGGGGTGGCCGCACCCTGGGCGCCGGGTCCCTGCCCTGGAAGTGCTGCTGGCATCGACACTTTCCAATCTCTCTTTCTTCTTCTCTTTCTATTCATAGCACGGCAGGCAGGCTCGTGTGTATGGCCGGGGAGGAAAACTTCCACTCGCCCCTGTGCGTCCCATAAATAAAAAAAGAAATAGAACCAGAAAAAGAGTGTGCGGGTCTTAGAGAAAGAGACTGAAACCAAAACACAGAGAGAAGGCGCAGCTGCTTTCCCCAAGGCCTTCTGGGGCTCCCGCCTGCCCGCCAGCCTGCCCGGAGTCAGGCCTTTATTTATTTATTTTTCTGGCTTTAAAAAAAAGTCCCAGTCCCCCTCAACCCCCTTCAGATTTGCTGGGTGGCCACTGCCAAATGGACCCGAGTAGGAGCCTGGAATGAAAAATTCATAACTGCTGGACTTTGCTTGTTCATTAGACGTGAACTTGTCGATTGGGCAAATTGTTTTTGGTCTCCAACTGCCGGGGGCTCTCCCCACCCTCTCGGCTCGCCCGGTTCCCTCCTCCCCTTGGACGCAGCCATTGGCTGCTCGAGGATGTCTCTTTGCCAAATAGGTGGATCCTTCTCTGTCTCCCTCCCCCCTTTCTCCCCCCCACCCTTTTTACTGGCTTTGGCACCAGCGAATGGATGGGGATTGAGCATGAAAGGGGAGAGAGAGAGGGAGTTTGAGAGAGAAAAGAAGCAAAAAAAAAAAAAAAAAACCAACCGAACCAGCGCACACACATACACACAAACACGCACACACTCATACAACACACACACACACACACAGCCCCATCCACGTCCTCCCTCTCTCCCTCTCTCTCTCTCTCCTTCCCTCCCTCCCTCCCTCGCTCCCTCCCTCTTTTGCACGCTTCTGCCAGCGACGGTCTGCAGCCGGTCCGAACTCGTCCTCTTCCCCGGGAATCTGTGAGCTCCCCCTCTGCCTGCGATCAGGCTTAGAGGCGGAGGGAGGCAGCCCGAAGTTTACACCCCTGTGCCGCTGCCAAAGCCGAAAACCTTTTTCTTCAGCTGCCGATTCCCCCCCACCCCCGTTTTTGTTTTTGTTTTCTTTTGCACAGGGGTGGGGTAGGGCGTGTTGTGTGTTGGGGGTGGGGTGGGGTGGGAGGTAGGTTTTTGACTTTTAAATTTTGCATATTTTTCTCTTATTTATTTATTTTCAAAAAAGCTGGAAGAGGATGCACAGGGGGTGAAACTGAAAAAAGAAATTTTTTTTGGTTGGCTTTTGTTTACCTGGCATGTGTGGTAATCGACTCGCTCCCTCTCTCTGCTTGCTATCCCTGACCTTTCTTTTTGCTCCTTTAAAAAAAATATTAATTTCCCCCTTCTGTGCAGTGGAGCATGGGGGGGGAGGGGGAAGGGTTTGAGCATCCACCCAAGCCCGGCCCCTAGTCCCCAGAACACCAATAATAACCCCCTTTAAAACATTTACCTTCCTCCCCGCTCCTCCCCCGCCCCCTCCCCCCACCCGCCCCCAACTCACAACTCTGTTGAGTCCAGAAGCTCAGAATCGGGCGTTGGGCTTTGCCGGGTGCTTCAGATCAATGGTAATTATTTATTTTTTTCCAGTTTTATTTTTGTAAACAGAAATCAATTATTATTTAAACTTCAAACAAGCAAACAAGCAAAAAAGAAAAAGAGGAAAAAAAAAAAAAAAGAAAACCAAAAAACAAAAAGCGAGAGCCCGGCCCTCTGTCACCTGACTGAGTGGGAAAGAGGGTGAAGGGGTCAGTGGGGACGGGGTACTGGGTGCCCTCCGTAGCTTTTAACCCTACTGTGGCTGAGACCACCACCTTATTTGTGCTAACAAGAAGCGTTTTGTTCCTTATGACTGTGGTTAACATTAGTATTGGTGTCGATAACAAAGCTGAAATCACATATTTAGGATTTAGATCTGATTTAAAAAATGCTGGGGTGGATGTTCCAATCGGAGCAGAAGAGAGAATGAAAACAGCCTGGGGAGGGGGAAGCCAAATCCTTCTCCTGGCTCGCTGACTCGTGGATGTCATGTTCGCTCTTCTGGGGGTGGCCAAAAACCTACCGGTGTCGGGGCGAGAAGCGGCCCTCGCCTGCCCGCGTGTGCGTCCACGGGCATTCGTGCAGACTGGACTCCGGGCCGGGGCGAGCTGACACGAGTTCGAGACTGCATAGAACATGGAGATGTCATGGGCGCGACAGAGCCTGGCGGGGATACCAGCAGCGTGTGTGTGTGTGGACGGCAACGTTGTCTGTGCGCGCGTGTGTGTGAGTGAGTGAGGGAGAGAGAGAGAGAGAATAGGTGTGTGCTCAGGCTCTGGGTGTCTCTGTCTGGCTGCTGAGGCTGAGATGGGAGCGAGCGGCAGGCTAGGCTGGTGGCGGCTCCAGACCACACTTTCCTAGAACAATTGCAAGAGAAAATTGTCGTGGGGGGGGGGGGAGGAGGAGGAGAAGGCGATTTTACTTGTGCCCCCTTTCTAACGCTTCTTTTCTCCTTTTCTCTTTCCCCCCTCACCCCGTCTTCCCCTCCTCCCGTCTCCCCTCGCCCCGCATGCTCCCGGCTTGCCGCCTGCAGGATGAGTTCCACCCGTTCATCGAGGCGCTGCTGCCTCACGTCCGCGCCTTCTCCTACACCTGGTTCAACCTGCAGGCGCGGAAGCGCAAGTACTTCAAGAAGCACGAGAAGCGGATGTCGAAGGACGAGGAGCGGGCGGTGAAGGACGAGCTGCTGGGCGAGAAGCCCGAGATCAAGCAGAAGTGGGCATCCCGGCTGCTGGCCAAGCTGCGCAAAGACATCCGGCCCGAGTTCCGGGAGGACTTTGTGCTGACCATCACGGGCAAGAAGCCCCCCTGCTGTGTGCTCTCCAACCCCGACCAGAAGGGCAAGATTCGGCGGATTGACTGCCTTCGCCAGGCCGACAAGGTGTGGAGGCTGGACCTGGTCATGGTGATTTTGTTTAAGGGGATCCCCCTGGAAAGTACTGACGGGGAGCGGCTCTACAAGTCGCCCCAGTGCTCGAACCCCGGCCTGTGCGTGCAGCCACATCACATTGGAGTCACAATCAAAGAACTGGATCTTTATCTGGCTTACTTTGTCCACACTCCGGGTAGGTTGCTCTCAATCCCCCCTTCTCCCTCCGCCCCATTTTATTTTACTTGCTGGCATTCTGTTTATTGTACCTCTTCCTTCCAAGGGATCCTCGCATGTACACACCAGGGGCCTAACTGGTGTACCCATTCTGCTGAGGCCTGCAGCTCGTTTGATGTTCCCCTTTCCCTTCTGTTTCCCTTCACTTGCTCTGTTCTTCCTCCTTCGCTCATTTGCCATGTTACTGATTTGATTTTCGTGCTTCTCCATCTTTGGAGGACTCAAAAGACGCTGCAGGTCCTAGGACTGGGGCCAGGACGCCTGTGAATTACCCGCGATGGTGAGAGTTTGTGAGAAACACAACCACCATCACCAAAAAAAAAAAAAAAATCTCTCCTTGCTCTGATTTTAAATGAATCAGAAAAAGTATTGGGGAGCAAGTACCGGCTTTCCTGCAGCTTTCCCTCAAGTCCTGGGGAAAAGCCAGATTTGGCACAAGCGGGGTGGGCAGTGGTTCGGTGGAGAGAGGGACGTGTAGAATCCTGGGATCTGAAACAGAATGAATAGAAAAGAGGAAAGAAGGCAGAGGCTGGCAGATTCTGGGGCCCAGATGCCCAGGCGGGAGCTGTTTTGGCTGGGATTTGGCTGACGGAGAGGAGAAAAGTCATTCGATTTCATAGAGAGTGAAAATGAGCAGAGCTCCCTTGCGCTCTTCCCCTTTACTGCCCCTTCCCCTGCGGGTCTCAGCTGAAGTAGTGAGACCCCCCGGGTGGATGCCCCAAGCCCCAACACCTCTGCTGGGGGTGGGGGAGAGCAGGCATTGCTGTGGAAGAGGTCTTAAAGAAACAAACAATCAAAACTCTGTGAAATCTCCTTTTTCTTTTGTGTTCCAAGTAGTTCCACCTCTCTCTCCTCTTTGCTTTTCCAATTTCACCCTGCATTTTGGGTTGTGGTGGTTCAGTTCTCCTCTGTTCTTTTTTTTTTTTTTCCCCTCCCTACCCTTTCCCTTTTTATAATTTCTTTCCGCTTTTGTTTTCTTACAAATTGAAACAGAGATGGCTGGTTAATTTTTAGCCTCCACTCAGCTACGCCCAATTTACTGCCGCCTTTGAAACCTAAACGGGCGGCACTCTGTGATTAAGCAAGGCAGAAGTGTGTTTACATTATGCCCAACCAACTTGTAATGAGAGGGCTACCAAACCTTTCTCTTTCTGTGTTTTTTTTTTCCTTTCCACCATTCCAACCTTTCCCCCTCCTTTCCCCCTTCTTTCTCTCTTCATGCGAATGTAAGAGAATGTGGCTTAACTTCAACTCTAGTGAATGTTCTTTCTCCCGCAAATATGTGTGTGTGTGTGTGTGTGTGTGTGTGTGTGCGCGTGTGTATCTTCCTTCCTGTTCATTCACAAAAAAGAAAAGCAACTCACTTTTCTGCTGTGGTTACCCCCTTGCCTGTTTGGGATGTTGGGAGGAGAGAGATGACTTAATCTAGAAAGGAAATTTTGGGGCACTTTCAGTATTGCGTCAGGATTGAGGACTCAACTCGGATTAGCACTAAGAGTTTATATGTTGGGAAACTCAGGAGGAGGAAAAGGTGATATTTTAGGCCTCTCTTCTTGTTCATTCTCTCTTCTGAGAAGTGGCTTTGGTGGTTGGATGGAGGCAGGGGACACCACCCCCCTCCACCACCACCCCCCATTGTATTTCCCTCTGTGGACCTTTCTAGGCCTGTACCTGGCCTTGTGTGACTATCACAGCCCCCTCACGAAGAATGACCAACTGCTGGTCCTCTTCCTTGTTCATCTATTTTCTTTCTGGAAAGGAGATCAAAGCAAAAATTAAAAGTTATTCCCTGATTCTCTGTGCAGCAAATCAGAATGGGAGGTAGTGGTATTGGAAGTGGGTTGGGGCAGGCTTGAAGACCTGAGCTTGTGTCTGTCAGATAGCTCCTCTGGGGGGGGGGGGGGAGGGTTCTGTACCTTTCAGTTTTGGATCTAGGGCCTCTAAGGTGAAATCAATACCCATCTTCCTCCTGAGCCAGCTTCCTCTACCTTGATCTGTAGCTGGATCCTGTAGCAGAGCTGTTTCCCTGACTTCTTTTATTTTAGGTTGTATTTTTTACTGCTGCTAGCAGGGGGCCAAGGTAGGGTGAAGTATGTGTGATGGAGACCATTTCCTGACCAGCCAGCTGGCTCCTGGACTGACCAGACAGGTGTAAGGAGAAGGGTGGCACCCCTACTTGCCCACTAGACATAATGAGAAGATTTTCCCAGGAATATGAGTAAATCCATGCCCATCACATGTAGTCGTGGACCCCCTCTGTCCCAGCTGAGGCTGAGTTCCTTGACAAAAGCTGAGTGGAGAAATGAGGACATTTTCTTATAATTTGTCAACAGTTCAGGTCCCTGGACTCCAGATAGTTTTCAGGAAGGTAGGAATTTTGTTGCTGAAATTGCTTTAACTTGAGGGCACCTTTCTGAGGGAGTGAGGGTAAGTGGATATGGTGTGGCCTACCCATGGGCCTTGGGTAAATGGCTTGAGATTGCATGAAGTGGTGGGCATGACTTTCTCTCCAAACCTCTCCAGTTTACTTACAAACGTCTTCTCCTGGCTGAGCCCCCAAACAGTGCCAGTCCAGTAGTACAACCTTCCTCTTCCATGTCCATGCAAAGATCTACTCAGTAGGGTGCCACTTGTTCCTTCCTTCCAGTATAAACCAGGGTTGGTGGCTGGGGCGGCAAAGGCTCAGACAAGGGTTACTTTGGATTCTAAAAGAAATGCTGTCCTTCCCTTCAAATGGGCCGACGAACCTGATCTGGGCTGAACTGGTGTGCCAGGTTTGATGACAAGCAGACTTGTGATGGTAAGCTTGGGGGTGTGGCTTCCCCTGCAAGCGCCATTGTCATCCATCATCCAAGGCCCTTGTGGGCCCTTGTTTTGTCTCAGATGAAGCTTTAAGAAGTGGCATGGTTGAGAGGGACTGAAGGACGAGTGTATGTGACGTCAAGAGCCCCACTCCCAGAACACAGGGTCCTAAAAGGCCACTCAGAGTGTTTTGCACCCTTCATGAGGGTGACCTTCCTGCTGGGTACCTTTCCCATTCAGGAGGGGATGTTGAAGCAGAATCGGGTCAGAGAGTACTGCCATGGGAAGGAGGTTGTACATTTTTGATGGTGTCCTTCCATCCAAAGGGGGTGTCTCAGGGCAGTGGCTGGAGACAGAGGGGAACCTGGGGCCAGGCGGAAGGATGCTTGAGTAAGGAAGGGTGGCTGAACTGGTTTGGAAGCATGGCTATACTCTCCCCAAAGCTTCTGCAAGAATCTGAAGGTAAACGGGCATCTTCAGACCATCCTTAATCTAGGCCTCCATCCTAGAAAAGAAAAAATCTGAAGGTAATAAAATGCTTTACTGAATGAAAACGTCAGCTTCTCCCTGCCAGATCCCTCCAACAGGCCCACAGTGGAGGCCCATTAAGTCCAGTTGTTCAGGGGGTGGCTCTTTTCTTTATCTCTGCTTTTTCACTACAGAGAAATTTATACATAGAAGGAACTCCCATCACCAGTGCCAGTTTATGGCTAGTTTCGATTTATCCACAGCCCCTGATGCCCACCTACTCTGGGTTGTTTAGAAGAAAATCCAGGCCTTATAGCTTCTCCTGTGTTAATATTTCTACACATGTTTCTAAAGATAAAGATTCTTAAAAAATGGAAACATAATATCACTATCACACTGAAAATGATTTCTTTGGCTGGTCCGTGTTCACATTTCCCTAATAATCTCCAAATTTTGTTTGTGTAGATCAGGATCCTGATCAGGTTCATGCACTAAAGTGGGTTGCTCTGTCTTGGAAGTCTCATAAGCTCTAGGCGATCCTCCCCCTCTTCCTCCTTCTTCATATTGGTTTCTTTCCTGGCAGTTGTTGGGTTGTTGTTGTGGAAGGGACCTGATGATTTCTCCTGTAGAGTTTCCCTGTCTGGACTCGGCAGGCTGTGTTCCCCTGCGTTGGTCAATGTGCTGCTCCGAAAGGAGCATCTGCCTCCCTCCTTGCCTCCAGGTCTGGGGACAGCTGGGCCTTACCTGTCGCAGGAAATGGGTTAGCACCCAAGGATCTGTCCAGGTGAATTTTCCCAAGTGCAGAGTTGCCCTTCTCGGTGTAAGAGCTGCCTGGTTGTCACTGTCTGCTTCAGAGCTTGGGCTTTTCAGTGAGTGCGGGTTCTCTGGCCCAAGCGAGGGCTTCCTTGGCAGCGGAGGGCACTGGCCCACCATGTCAGCCCTGCTGAGATGTGGCCGGTGCTAGTGGCGTCCCCCAAGCCTCTGCTGGATGCCTGGCCCCCTCTGGTGGCCCTGGTGTGAGTGCATGGGAGTGGCCAAGGGCACACCAGCTGCCCTCTCCGGAGGCCTTGCTCCTCCTGAGGCCCCGGTGCCTTGTCACCCATGCCCAGAAAGGCCGCTGGTCTGTTTTTGAGGCGGCACCATCTGGTGCCAGGGTTGTTGAAGACTGTGTAGCCCAGTTACCAGATTCCTAAAACCAGCAAGATACACCCGTGTAGGGTTAGATGCCTTTGAGAGTGTCCCAGAAGAGATGTCACGGTGGTTCGAGGATCAGCTTCCGTCATTGTAAAAGTCTTCTGTTCAGCTAATTCAGAGGATGGTTAAAGGGACTGAACAGCTAACACGTAAAGGTACTGGCACATAGCAGGCAAGCAGTGGATGACGGCTGCTGCGATTCTGATGTTACAACTCCCTGAGCCCTAGGACATCTCCCTGTCACCTTTACCTATTGGTTTTATTTCTGCCTTTAAGGGTCGAACGAGGTGAGAGCTCATTTTTCTGTAACACAGAAGTGTTTCAAGTGCTGGAGACAGGGCTCATAGTTCCTCTCCACCCCTCTTCCCAAGAAGCTGTCGCTTCTCCAGGGCAAACGCTGCCAGTCTCTCACGCCTCCCACATTTGACACAGCTCCTTGCGCACTTGCCATTTTGGTCATCACCCCCTGGAGGCCTCCTAAACTGGAACGTTCTATACTGGACACGGAAACTCCAAGTTCGAGCAGATCCCAAGGTAGCCACACGATCTGCTAGGCCTTCCAGCTACGTATTTTGTGGGGCCCAGTGCAAAATGAAAATGAGGGATTCCTGGTTCAAAATGATTAGGAACTACAAAGAGACGATAGATCATTAAACCAAGCATTGGGTCTGCGTGATGGCCTAGGCTGCATACCTGAGAAGCCTGCCCAGGCCGCCTTTACTATGATCCTGTGACATGGGGTCCTTGGATCTGGTGGTGTGAAGGGATAATACAGTTCAGGCTGACTTCCGAGGGGGTGACCCCAAAGAAGAGATTGGAGACGCCCAGACCCCCCGGGCTGGTCTCATTCTAGGACTCTGTTGACCATCTGCTCTTATCCCCTTTATCCGTAGCATATCCCTCCAACCAGTCAGGGGTCCCCGCTGGCTGCCATGTGCAGGGGGTCCTGGTGGAGTGCTCACTGTCAGGGCTGAGTTGGAAGCTGTAGCTCAAGGGGAAAAAAAAGAACTATCTTTGTCTGAGTTTGAGCTGGCAGAGTTCGGCCCATGAATAAGCCAGAGGGGACCTGGGAGCCTGAGCATGGTGACCAGCTGTGCTCCACCACCCACCCAGAGGAAACGGGGCAGCTCTGTAGCAGGAGGGCTGGGGGCCAGACGTGTGGAAGGACTTCCTGAGGCTTCAGCTTACTTTCTGGCACTGCAGGAAGATGGTTGAATTTTCTTTATTCATGAAATACATGCACACTTGGTGAACCTTCTGTGAGCAAGGTTCTTCTGAGGATGAGAGACTCTTGCCTGTGGCCTGCAAGGTTTGAGCAAAGGTCCCCTGATAATTTCTAGAAGGCACCGACCTATAGATGTGAACAGTGATCCATGCCAGAGGCGAGGGGCGACCCCTCAGGGCTTCACAGGACAGCTCCAGGTGGACTGTGAAGGAGGAGGCAGGGCCCATCTCAGCGCCTTCTAGAGTTACAGGAATCTGGGATGCTGAGGAAGGTAGGCCAAAGGGGTAGAGGGTTGTGCCCCAGTCCCCCTCTGTCCTGGCGTCCTGCAGCCGCTGAGCAGAGAAGGTACAGCCAAACATCCCCCTTTCTGCCTTGGGAAGAAGGTGTCTCCCTCCCCACCCCTTTCTCTTTGCCCCGTCAGTCCCACCCCCACCCCACCCCCCTGTCTCAGGAGCTGCCACGCTTCAGTTATTTTATCCTTCAGTGTCCGATTCAGAAGTCCTTTCAAAGGCCCCAGCAGTGTCAGCGCGGTGCTCACACAAAAGGCCTCTTTGATTTCTTGTTTGTTTTCATTTGCCAGTGGAGGGGGAGGGGGCAGGAGAGAAAGAGCTTCTGGGTTTTAAAATTTTTATTTGGGTTGCTTCATTCTCAGAGGAGTTGGCTCCCAGGAACTCTTTTCTGAGTGAGGGGCTCAGAGGCGGGAGGCAGCCTTCTGGGGAGAAGCCTGGGACGGGGTGTGGGCACTGCCTCCTGAAGCAAGAGGGGTTAGGATACAGTCGCCAGTTCAGCTTCACATGTTCTGCGTTAGGCCCGAAGGTGGGAAGGGTCAGCTAGGAGCCCTGCTGCTTGTGTAAGGACAGGTCGGAAGTGCCTGGCATGGAAGGGACACTCCCCCTATGAGCCGCATCCCCAGCAGCGGTAGGATTTGCATGGTCCTGAACCTTGACTTTGCAATTTTCCCTTTATCATGCCTGATTCTGCCGTGGCCTTCTTGGATGGATGGGAAGGGGATGGGGGGGGTCCTTTTAACATGTGCACTTCTTGGAAACTCTTAGCACTCTGGAATACAGGTGGGGGCTCCCCACTTTCCATCTGGGAACTGGGGGGCTGAGAGGTCTGCCTTCCAGCCGGGCATCCTGCCGCAATGGTACACAGGCCCAGGAGGAGCCCTGTCCTCTCAGGCTCGCATGTTCACCCCATGCCTCTGTCTCCACGTGATGACTGGCCTCTGAGATGGTGCGGCATGGGTACCCCTTCCAGAGGCTCCGGCCCACGGCTCACGGAGGGCAGGCTGGTTCTGGCTGACAAGCAGGGAGCTGAGACTGAGAGGGGAGGAGAACCACCAGTGCCCGTGGTTTGGGACCACAGATGTGGTGATCAGCGCCTGTGTGGGTGCATAACTTTAAGCTCATGTGGGCACACCTGATGTACCAGTGAGAGGGTGCAGCTTGTTGGCCGCTGTGTCTGTGTGGAGCCTGGTTGCCGGGGCTGGGGAGGAGAGCGCCGGAAAGCGAGGCTTGGGCAGGTGGTCACGGGCGTCAGCAACAGGGAAGTGTGCCCACTGGGTGAGGGGGGCTCCGCAGGCCTGCTTGGCAGACGGAAGGAGGAGGCTGGGGGGCTGAGAGATAGATAAATATAGCTGATGGCATTTCTCATGGTAGGTTTTTCTTGGCACTGAGGGCACCGTGGCAAACAGTACGACGAGCGCCTGGCCCTGCAGGCCGCCGTCGCCATTTTAAGCATGTTTGCGCCGAAGAGTTGTTGGCATTAGAAAAGGGTCCCAGCCGCCAGAGGGGTGGCGGCGGGTGGGGGGGGGGTCGGCTGGACTGGGCCTCACCCCCTCCCCACCCGGGTACCTGGGTTCCTTACATTGTTTGTATACATGTCTAATATCTGATTTTCTGGGGGTTTAAAAAACTACTGTCGGGTTGCCCTTTGTGGGCCTGTTTTCCAAGTGACTTGTGCCCCCAGCAGTCACCGTGGCTGATGGGCTATCAGTGGTGGGGGGTGTTCTGGCTCTTTTCCTCACTTTTGATGTCTTAATGACGACCTGGCATGCCACTGCGCCAGGGTCAGGGCCATCAATTTTTTTTTTTTTAATTTTTACCAGAGCATAGTTGATTTACAATATTGTGTTAGTTTCAGGTGTATAGTAAAGCGTATCAGTTATACTTACATAAATATCCACTCTTTTTTTCCCCACTCCTTTTTAGATTCTTTTTCCATATAGATGAATACAGAGTATTGAGAAGCGATCTCTGTGCATCATTCGCTGTTAATTTGGAGGACATCGATAACTTAAGGGACACTCCTTTGTCCAGGCTCCCAGTGACCTTTTGTTCCCTGTTGGTGGAGGAGAGGGCACACCTGTGGTCTCCCTGCCCTGCTTCAATTCCATTTTTCCACTGAAGGTCCATTATGGTCGAGGCACCGTGTTGAATCCTGTTTGCGTGTTAACCACCCAAATTCTTAACATCCATTCTGATCTTAAGCCCGCGTTCCCAGCGGTGAGCGTGTGCACTCAGGTGACACACACAGGGGTCTTTGTGTGCAATGAGGAACTGGGGAACCAGACGCAAGGACCTGGGAGGCTTCCTGGAAGGTGACCTGCTTGAACTTCACCTTGAAAGACAGTGAGGAATTAGCTCGTTTTTGTCAGCTGGCTGCGCCTTTTCAGCTTGTCTGGGGCTGATTCCATCCTCACAATGGTTGAGTGATATAGGCAGGGCAGGTATCATTATCCCCACCGTACAGAGACGGGAACCCGGTGTGGCGATGTCAGGGCGCTCGGGTTGCACAATCAGTTTCTGCAGAAGGACCCAGGTTTCCGGTCACTGAGCACCCTGGCTTCCCTCTGTGGGCTTCGCCGCTCCTTGGACGTCATGGGGATTGCTGGCCTTGGTGGAGTCTCAGAGGAGAAAGCTGGGCAGGTCCCCATGATCTCCCTTGCTCTCCAGGAGCTGAGACTGAGGGGCTGGAGCCCAGCCTGTGGCTCAGCTCAAGGGCTCCCCCAGCTGCTGAGCGTGTAGGGTGGAAACAGACCGCGGGAACCTGGCCCATCCTTGACAGTGGTCTCTGTTCCTACCAGTCAGCGCCCTGCCTCTGACCAGAGAGGCAGCATGCTAGCATAGACCAGGCGGGGGAGGTCGGCTGGACACCCCCAGCGTGCTCTGGCCAGCTCAGCTTCTTGGCACCGCGTCCTGGGGAAGGTAGACTGTGCAGGAAGTCCAGGTGTGCGGCCAGGCAGGCTTGGCTGCACCTTGGGAATCCCTGATCCTTGCTCAGTCACGCCCCTTTTTCCTGGGAGTCTGCTTGGAATTGCAGTTTGAAATAAGTGAATATAATTATCCTAATTAACCAGAAGATCGCTGGAAGTTTTGCAATAATCTGCTCTTCATTGCCTTTTATGCTGCTAAATTCATGTAGACTCTCCTTCTTACCCGTTTTTGAAAGTTTGGAAACTTCAGGGTTATGTATATAAAAGTCCTCCAACGTGCTGAAGTGGGCTGGGTGTGAGAGAGGATAGCTCACTGCTGAAGATTTTCCTGTTTCCCTGATGAAGAAGATAGGGACTTCACCTCTTAACCATTGAAATCAGGTCCCATAGAGTAGGGTTTCCCAACCATGACGCTGTTGACTTTGGGGCCAGATCCTTCTGTGTCATGGAGACAGTCCTGTGCATCATAGGGCGATTAACATCTCTGGCCTTGACTCACTAGATACACCCCTCGCCCCCGCCCCACATGCGACAACCAAAATGCATGCTTGCCAAGTCGTTTCAGTCCTGTCTGACTCTGTGTGACCTTATGGACCGTAGCCCACCAGGCTCCTCCGTCCATGGGATTCTCGAGGCAAGAATACTGGAGTGGGTTGCCGTACCCTCCTCCAGGAGATCTTCCAGACCCAGGGATTGAACCCACGTCTCTTGCATTGGCAGGCGGGTTCTTTACCACTGGTGCCACCTGGGAAGTTCGACAACCGAAACACTTTCTTATGTTTCCAAGTATTCCTGAGGGCAGATTTGCCCCAGCTGAGACCCTCTGGCGAAATGGAGAGATTTGGACAAAACGTCCCCCAGATTCACCTCTTGCCTCTCTTCCAGTTTAGGACCTATTTATGTTTTCTCGAGTGGCAGCAGAACCTCTGAGCCCTGGCTGTTCACCTGCCTGTCCTGTTCCATTTGTCCCTTTCTTGGCAGAAAGACCCTGGACTAAAACCACCTGGGGGCTCCTCTCCCCTTGGGAATCACGAGTGCCGCTCCGAGTCTCCTGCTGAACATCCCCCCTGACGTTTTACATCACAGTCTGTGTGCCCAGGCTGCTGTTGCGGGAATGGGAACTGGGACCTGCGACTCAGCTGAGCCAGGCCTGTGGGGAGAGCCAGTGGCCACATCAGGCCCACCAAGCCCAGAGACAGGCGTTTTGTTCTGCAGCATGGGATGCGGAGACTGGAAGTGTAGCCTGAGCCTTGGCACGGCTCTTTTTAAAAGAAATATTTGATTTTTCTTATTATGGTAGTAAGACACACTCTTTTATTAGAACTTCAAACAACAGGGAAACGTGAGGGACAGGCTCTCGAAACCACCCTCCTGTGCCAGAAAGAAACTTACTTTCCAGATCTGTGTAGGTTCTTGTAGTTTTTCATCAGTTAACTTCTCATCAAACCACTTTTAAACACAGAGGTATCTATTTTAAGAGCGGATGATATGTTTAGGCTAATTGAATTGACTCCATCGTGTGTTATCGCGGTCTTAAATTTTCATGTCCCCTGCCCATTCCACCCGTGTACCCCATCACCCCAGGTGCAGAGCCCCTGTCCTCTTTTTCCCCTGAGATGACAGTTTCTATTTGTCCTTCCTGGGAGCAGGGAGACCAGCAGAGCGTGTGTTGCCATCCGACCAGCCAGGCTCCTGCTCTGGGGCATTCCTGCCGGTGGTGTAACGCCAAGGACGATGGTGGCAGTCAGGGCCCCTGCAAAGCCTGGCCCCTGCGGGGTGATGAGGGAAGGAGGAGCCACTGAGAAGTGGCCTGCCTGACCGTGCCTGGCTTGGCCCCAGCCCTTGCCTCTTTCCAGCTCTTTCCTGGAGGGCCAGGGTGCTCCTCTGCATGGGGCCAACCCTCTGCCAACTGGCCTGGCATGCTGGAGGCTTTTCTAGACCCTACAGGCTCCTTCCAGGGGTGACTGCTGCTGGTTTTTTCCTTTCTTGAAATGGAGAGTGAAGTGTCTCTCAGCCTTCCAGGAATTACCCCATCATAATTCTTTGTGTTGGGCTCAAAGATAGAGCAGGCAGAAGTGTTCTCTGTAAGCCAGCGGCAGGGACAAGACAGGAAGAAGGAACCTGGATGGAGCTTTGCGGCTGGGGCTGATGGCCTTGGGGAGGTTGTGGATGACAGCCGGGAGCAGGGTGACACCTGCTGACTCCTGGACCGGGTGGAGTGCGCGGAGAGATCCAGAGATCCCTGGAGGCGGCCTGCAGGAGGCCTACGGAGTGCAGCCTTGGGGAGTGTGTCCTTATTACGCCTGCAGATTATATCCCCATTAGTGTATAATTATTATGTAATGGATGTTATTGCATAATGGCAGTTATATAACGTGTGGCCCAGAATACGGGGCGGGGGGGCATGTAATAAGTGTATATCCTCTGGCTATAAATAGTCACCAGCCCAGCACTGAATCTGTGGTCACACCAGAGCCACCTTATAAATACCCAGCGCTGGGCTATAAATTTCTGAGCCGTGATGTAGGCAGGCGTGATACCTAGCTAAGGAGGGGTGGGAGGGCCCTGCAGCCCCACCCCCCACATGACATCATTGTTTCTGTAGTAACAGACGGCTCCCTGGGGGACCAAATGAAGAGAGGCCTTTAAAGGGAGGAGGCAAATGGATAGAAAGCTTTGGGAGGCGGCGGGGTGGGGTGGGGGGCTGCTAATCCTGAGGTCTACCAGGTGGGGTCCCCGGTGCAGTGTTCAACCAGTACTGGGGAGAAAATTCCATGTCCTTTCATGTCCTCTCTAGAGGGTCTCGGGTCCTGTCCCTGTGTCTAGCAGCTCATGTGAGACTCAGCAGAGTGCTGGGGAGAACAGGAGAGCCAAATGGTCTTTCTCCATCCTCCCGCCTCCTTGGGGGTCTCTCCACAGCTCCAGGGCCCGCTTGCTGAAGGGGAGTTGAAATGTGCACCTACCAGAGCTCTGCACCCCAGTTCTGTCCTCGCCAGGGTGGGGCCGTTGCTTCTAACAGACGTTTTAGGTCAATTTCGGCCTTAGTAATATAAAAAATATGCGAGCAATTTGGCGCATGTCTCAGAGAGCCTCGTGGAAGTCATGGCCGTGGGAGATGGTGCTCAGAAAGGAAGAGGTGGCAAGGAAGATATTTTGGTCCCAGAAGGATCTGTGGGGTGGGATGTCATCTTTTCAGGTGTGTGAGAAGTGGTTTCATACACAACAATGAAGAGCTGCTGTTTGCATCCCTGAAGATAGAGGAGGAAATGTGTTTTGATGGCAGGTGGAGGGATTGAAGTTAGTTGAGAGGGAGGAAGGGTGGGCGGCCTACTTGTCCCCATTTGCCCAGGAGTTTCCTGGTTTCAACGCTGAAAGTCCCTTTTCCCAGGAAAGCCCTTTGTCCCCTCAAAACCAGGATGGCTGGTCATCTGAGAACATGGTTTCCCACCAGGGCTGGTTTTGCCCCTCAGGAGCATTTAACAGCTGCTGTGGACGCTTTTGGTGTCACAACCAGGGGGGGGTGCTGTTGGCATCTCGTGAGTCAGGGCGCGTGCACGGGACAGTCTCTCAACAAGGAACCACCCGGCCCCAAATGTCACTGTAGATCTTCCTTAACCTACAATCGAGCTGCATCCTGATAAACCCGTCATAAATTGAAAATACTGTAAGTCAAAAATGCTTTTGATACACTTAACCTACTGAACATCATAGCTGAGCCTAGCCCACCTTAAACGTGCTCAGGACACTTCCACTAGTTTACAACTGGGCAAAATCATCAAACACAAAGCCTATTTTATAATAAATGGATGAATATCTTACGTAATTTATGGAATACTATGCCATAAAAAAACTGTGAAAAACAGAAAGTGGAAAACAGAGTGATTATATGGGTTGTTCTTATTGTTTAGTCGCTAAGTCCTGTCTGACTCTTTGCGACGCCATGGATTATAGCTCACCAGATTCCTTTGTATGTGGGGTTTCCCAGGCAGGTATACGGGAGTGGGTTGCCATTTCCTTCTCCAGAGGATCTTCCTGACCCAGGAATCGAAGCCATGTCTCCTTTAGCTCCTGCATTGGCTGGCGAGATCTTTACCACTGAGCCACCTGGGACGCCCGATTACAGGGGCGCAGAAAGGTTGTAAGTGTAACGGCTGTTTACCCTCCTGACGGCCTGCTTGACTGGGAGCTGTGGCTCACTGCCACTGCCCAGAATCACAAGAGTACCAGAGTATACTGTACTGCATATCACTAGCCCAGGAAAAGATTAAAATAAATCTTAAAACTTCTTATTTTACATTGGAGTATAGCCAGTTAACAGTGTTGTGATAATTTCAGGTGACCAGCAAAGGGACTCAGCCATACCTAAGATCAAAATTTAAAATTTGAAGTATGATTTCTACTGCGTATTGCTTTGCACCACACTGTCAAAAATCGAGTCGAGCCATCAGAAGTCGTGGATGGGCTGTAGTGGTGAGACGGAGCAGCCCCGCCTTGGAGGTGGGTGAGCAGAGCCTGCGTCTCTCCTCACGACGGCCCTCCCCTGCCTGTGTTAGCAGAGGCCCTCAGCCCCTGCCGGGCCTCCTCTCTGGATTTCTTGCAGCTCTGTATGCTGTGCTTTGATTGGTTGTGTGTAGGGTTCTGGAGCTGGGAGACCTTTTGGGGGGAATCATGGGGCTTCTAAGAGGGTCTTTTTGCCTTCTCAAGGCTCAGAGTCCCTTTGCAGTTAAGATGGAGGTGGAGCTGAGAGTAAGCCCCACCTGCCAGTGTGGATCTTTTGCCTGTTATTAAAAAAAACAATAGTAATGAAAGAATCATTAAACAGTGATCCCTTATTGCCTATCAAAGAGTTTGCAAGAGGCAAGACGTGCTTGCTTCCCACATAGACCTGAGCAGGCCACTGCAGCCTCCGGGCCATTGGGCCCCCCGAGTGCACTTGTCCCAGGAAGAGAACTTGTCTCCACAAAAACCCATTTCCCAGCAACCAGGGCCAGCCTGCCACCCAAAGAGACCTCACAAATGGAACAGATGAAAGAGCGTGTGAGGTTTTACAGAAATTTGGATTCTAAGCTACCTGATGTCCTTTGGAGCAGATTGCGTTTTGCACGGCATGCGTGGATTGTGCTTGCAGGGTATAGCAGAGTCTTTCTTTCTCACCCGTGTTTAGTGCCTGTTTAGTTTACTACCTGGCTGCAGCTTACTTGGTCCCCACTGGCCCTGACCACATGTAAAGCATGGCCAACTAGGTCATCATTTTTGCTGGCCTGGGACAGGGCCCGCAGATGGTGGCCAGAATGGCGGTGCAGTGGTCTGGTCTGTGCCGGGGAGTTGGCGGGAGCAGGAGGATCAGCTGCCCTCTGTGTGTGTTGAGCCCAACTTTTGAGTGTGGACTTGGGATTGAGCAGCTAATGAGCACGGGTGGGAAAGCAAGGCCCATGGGTTTGCAGGCAAGTCTGGCCTGCTGCGCCAAGGAGAACTCTGTGGGGAGCAGTGCTGGCTTTGAACACAAAGGCCATTGCTCCACAAGAGTAGTAATTCTCGGGGCACTGCCAGCCCGAGAGGTATGGCCAAATGAGAGGCCCCTGCCCCAAGGATGGCCCAGAGTTCTCTGACTTATTCATGGGCAGAGTTTCAAATACATGCATTAAAAAAAAATTACCCCCCCCCACACACAGTCTGTTGTAGCCATGCTGCTGCCCAGGAGTGTCCCTGGCCATGTGGGACAGTAACAGGATGATGGTCCTGAAGCCACCGTCTAACACTAGATTTTGAAACTTGGAGATTCATTAATATAATTACTCAAATGCCAGCCTGACTTGGCAGGGCCTCCTGAATTGTGTTTCTCTCCAACCAAGCACTCCGGCTGCAGGGCCGTCCCTGGTGAGCCAGAGCCCTGCTCCCTGGTTTGTGGATGGTGGTTGCAGGCATGTGTTGACTTCCCCAGTGCACCCTCCCTGGGAGAGGCCAGGCATTCCCACGATGCCAAATCCTGCCTTTATGTGTCTTGTCACGAGACAGGTACCTCTGGAGAGTCTTGTGCAGGAGTGAGCAGTCAGCTGGGCGAGGCCTTGTTTGAATGCAAGCTGGACCCAGGTTTGGCTGAGGGCCGGGTAATTTTGCTCCTCTGTGACACTTTGCACTTAATTTTGTAGCTTTCTTTTGCTAAGCTGGAATCTTGGAACTGGGACTATGTTTTATCTGCCTTGGCATCTGGCTCTCACCCAGTGTATAGTTTTATACAACCCCATAAACCCATTTTGAATATTGAATTACCTTCAGATGGGAAGCAGCCGACAGCCCATCCCATCCTTGAGATGATGCAAAGGCACGAAATGGCATAAAAATCAGAGATGGGGCTGATAAAGGACGGGAGTGGGGCCAGGGAGAGTGGTGGTGTGCTTTCTGTGTGGGCATCATGAGGAGAGAATGCAGACAGGTGAGGAGTGATGGAGGCTTCTGAAAGGCTGGAATGAATGTGGCAGGCAAGTGGGAAGCTGTGGGTTAATGGATTGAAAAGAACTTGGTTTCTCAAAATATGTGTTTTTTTTTCCCTTTTTGAGAATGAGAATAAGATGTCAGGAAAATGGGGAAGGAGCTTCCCTCTCCCTGGCCCTCTTGTTAGAGGGGTCACTGCTGGGGGGTCATAGGCTCCAGCTTGACCTGTCCTACCCTCACCCAGGCCTACCCTGTGTCTCCGTGGCTCGTCCTGACAGAAGGGGCAAGGCCTGTGTGCCCCCCAGCTCACCACCGCTGCCAGCTCCCAGCCCACAGGCGGAGGGCACTCCTCCCGGGCCAGACCCTCCCCACCGTGCCCTGCAGCACAGGGTGGCCGGGAGCAGCCTCAGGGCGTGGGGACTGTTTGCCTTTCGCTCAGGGGTCTCCTCTCATCCCCGCCCCTCTCCCCAGAAGCCCCGACCTCCAGGTTCCTTGTGTGGCTGCGGGTGCAGACACAGACCTGGCTCTGCCTGCCCGCTCCCTCCTGGGGACCCCTCAGGACCAGACCTCCTGGGTTGGAGATGGCTGCCGCTCCCCAGCTGGTGCTTTGCTCCCAGCTCCGGTGGCTAGATTTGGTTCTTAACAATGAATTATTAAAGCAACATGAACAGTGTGTTTCTCATATACTCACACACGCAGAGTCACTTCTCTGAGTTGATTCTGAAGTCGATTCTGCCATTGCTGCCCCTTCACTGGCTTCAGACCTTAGAGTCAGTTCTGTTAGCTTCTGAGTGCATTCCCAGCTCTCCTCTCTCCACCTTAAGAATCTCCAGTTGACCGCTTCCTCCCTGGTTGTGAGCCTCCTTCCTCCGGCCTCCTGTGACTGTCCTTGACTTTCTCAAAGATTTGCTTTCCCTTCCAAAGGTCCCCTTGTCAGTGGAGGGGTGGCCTGGTGCCCCAGTAGTCTCAGGAGTGTGGTTAGCAGGGGTGTTGCAGTGTGACAGTAGGTTGGGGGTGTTGCCTTCCTTCCTTCTCTATATCCTTTGGCCTGGGACACAGGAATGGAAGTTCTTGAGGTGGAGGCCTGCCTGGCTTAAGGAACAGGAATGCGACTGGACCCACAGGGCTGTGGTTTGCTATCACCTCGTTAGTGTCTGCTGTGATTTGGGGAGAGAGTCAGGTATATATATCCTCTCATCCATCTACTGTTTTTGAAAAGGCATTTTTCTGATTATAAGACTAATGCACATGCCATCATTAAAATACCAAAGAAGCACAAAATCTAACGGGGTAAATAAAAATTATCAAAATTCTACCTCTTAACCATGAATAGCCTTTTGTTGCATTTTTTATACCTAATCATGCTCAACATTGTATTTTTTTTTTAATTTGGGTTTAAAAATTTTTTTAAGTGATAGAAACACTTTGGCGTGCTACTTATAAAAATTTAATGCCGTGTGTATTGCAACATGTCACAATTCTTCAAAAAGTACTCTGTGGTTGTTTAGCATCTCATTATTAGCTGCACTGTCCCTAATTACCAACATTTCTAGTGACTTCTCTTTTCATTTTGGAAATAGGAAATTACATTTTATTATAAATGTAACATTTGATTATTTTTTTTTAAACATATGATTATTTTTAAAAATACAAACATGCTTTTTGAGCGACTCATGATGCTTGAGTGTTCCAGAGTTGATGCAGTCCCTCGTGTGTGGAGGCCTTTGAGTTGTAAATTCTGCTGGGATGGACATCTGGGTGCCCTGAGCTTTGTAGCTCTGTTTATGAACTTCAGACAAGGCTTCCTAGTGGTTGAATTACCAGGCATAGGGTATAGACTCTCGTCTATAAGACTTGTCACATATGTTGTGAAATTGCTGTCTGGAAATTTGATGCCCACAGATGGCATGTGAGGGTCCATTGCACCACGTCCCCAGCTGTACCCCGTTCTCACTACCAAGAGCCACAGAAAGACACTGTCGTCGTTCGCACACATCACACACACCTCACGCACACATCACACGAGGACGTGCTTTTCACGCACCCACACTCCCACCCCGTCACAGGTGTGCTTTGGTTACACCTGCTCACACGTCCCCTGATGGACGCGTGCTGTCGACCAACGAAGGAACTAGTCCTGGACATCACCCCACACACGCTTATCCTCCAGCCTGTGTTTCCTTCTGAGGCCCCCTCTTCCAGGCCTCTCTCTGTTGGCGCTGCTAGAAGGGGAGGGCTCCTGAGGGCCTCAGGCATGGCGGTGTCAGTTCTCTCAGGCTGGGAGCTGGCAGGGGAGCCCGGGGACTGCTCGGCAGTGAGCAGGTGCTGGCCATGGCGCCTTAATGGCAGCAGCCCCCCAGCGCCACTGCCGAATCACAGGCCCATGGTGGCCACCAGCACAGGCCCCAAAAGTTCCTGAGGAGGCAGCTGTTGCCCATCCCTGAGGCCAGCGCCACCGTCTGCCACCAGGAGGCTGGGACTGTCTGGTGAAGTGTGTGTCCTCCTGTGACTGGAGGGGAGGCTCGGGGACAGTGAGCTCTGCCCTCCAAGCTGTGGATTTTGTCTTCACTCGCGTGCACACACACACACCCCCTGCGCCCTAGAGATGGCGTCCCCCAGGGCCACACAGCCGGACACACACAGACGGCCCCAGGCCAGGCCATGTCCTTCGCCAGGGTCCCCCGGCATATGCTCGCGAGCCCGCCCTGGTCGGGCTCGGTCCCCACTGGCTCTAGTCAGAGGCGCTCGCACCCGTGTGTACACACGTGTATTCATTCACTTTGAGCCTCTCCACATCGCCGTCTGCATTTCCTTGGTCCATCAAGATGGCAGTGTCATGGCCTCTGGCACCCCCTGCTTGTACTCGGCGCCGCGTCTTGCTCAGAACTTAACTATCCTTGGGCCCTGTGAGGGGAGCTTCGCTGGGACTCCTGAGGCCTGGCGGGAAGCCCGTGACCTGCAGCAGAAGAGGGGCTGGCGCAGGACAGGGAGGGGCAGCAGAAGCCTTTCCCCTCCTCCCTGGTGGCCGAGGTGCCAGGCGTCCAGCTCCCAGGGGGCCCGTAGCCATCCCACCGTGGGCGGGGCTCCTGTGTTATGAAGCTCGGTTCGTTCCTTAACTCTGCATGTTTGGCGTGTGTGACCCCGAGTGTCAGGGGGTGGGTGTCTGTGTCCTGGTGTGGGTTGGAGTGTGTCAATAAATATCAGTACGAGTCACACCCCACGGATGTGAGAGTAAGTGCTGAGGACTACGAAGTTCAAGCTCTCTGTTGCTCCCGTGAGGACACTGAAGCCCAGGGAGAGTGCAGGCACCTGCCCCCAGTCACCCCATGAGTCTCCCGGTCACCCAGGGGCACGGCCAGCCCAGCCTGCAGGCCCCGAGCTCCTCGGGCCTAGAGCGAGCGTCTGAGTCGGTGCTGCGCGTCCCTGCTGCGAGGTGTCAGCCTTTCCTCCCGCTCGGCAGCCGAGCAGCTCCTGTCTGGGGCTCTTTGTGAACCTGCCTCACTATTAATCTACCTGTTAGTAAAAGAGATTACAATTGCTGTAATTACAGGGCGCTGTGGCTCCCCCGTCAGGAGCTGGGCTGAGTGAGAGGCGAAGGTTGGGGGAGCCCAGCCCCAGAGGAAGCTGCTGTTAAAAGCCCAGTGTCTGGACACAGTTTGGGCATAACAGCCCTTGCCGAGGGGCTGGGCAGGTGGGCTGGGGTCCCACTAAGGCTCTGGCATGACACAAGGAGCTCCTCAGAGCTGAGGAGGGGGAGGGCAGAGGAGCGCCCCCCGCCTGGCACCCAGACCTCACAGGCCTCCTAGGGAACGGATTGCCCTCTGCAGGCACAGAATGAAGGGGACATGGTGGCAGTTAGGGCGGGACAGGAGCTCTCTTCTCAGGGGGCTCCACGGCCGCCAGCACCACAGCCCCCTCTTGTCTCCTGGATAGACAAGTACCTGGTCCCCGCTGGTGTGGGTCCAAAGCTGTGTGTGACACGGTCCTGGGAGAACAGGACAAGGGTAAGAACAGGACAAGAACAGCACGGGGGAAGTTCTGCCCCAGGGGACTGCTGGTGACGTCTGGAGGCCCTTCTGGTTGTTGCTGCCTGGCGGCGGTGGGCTTAGTACTGACATTTAGTGGGACAGGGCCAGGGATGCTGCCTACTGTCTTACAACGAGTAGGGCAGCCCCGCCGCGAACGGTCCTGCCCTGATGTCCGGGGCGTCACAGTGGGAGAAGCCTGACCACAGCAGAGGCAACGCATGGCAACGGGCAAGTCAGCACAGAAGAGGGCCCCCAGGACTCCCGGGGGCTGCTTCTCGAGACCTCAGCCCAGGGTGCGCAGAGCTCTGCTCCCGGGGAGGCAGGGGCAAGCAGGGGCCCCAGGCTGACAGCCCCCCCGTGTGTTCCATCCTGTGCTGGGTGTCAGGACCCGAGGCCACGCGCTCTCATATCCACCCCCTCCCTTTTCTGGCAGGTCTTTTCCCCCCTCTTCCAGAAGCAAGCACTGGACCCAGATTGGGGTTCTTGCCCTCGGTTCTCCTCTTTCCTGTCATTGCCCACTGAGGCGCCTGGGAGTGACGGGCTCAGACCCTGCCCCTTAGCTCCGGCCTGTAAGCCCCTCTGAGTGAGAGGAATGCAGAGGAAGGGGTGCCGGGATGGGAGGGCTTGAGCCCTCGGGGTTCCCATCCTGCCAGGACGCCGGCAACACTCTGGCTTCCCCAGACACCTCCCACCCAGCTTCTCCTCTGAGGCGTGGGGCCAAGCCGGGCTGATCCGTAACCCCGAGTTTGCTCTTTTCTGGATGGGCTTCCCCACCATTTATTCCTGTCCACCAAAAGGGCAGTACTGCCCCCTTCCCACTTCTGTTTTCAACTTCGGTCCCTTCCAGGGTGCCGCTTGGGCGAGAGGACAGGATGGTGACTAGCAGGCAGAGTGGGGAGCAGCTTGTGAGGCTGGGGGGGGGGGGTGCTGTGGGTTCGGCCCTGTATCTCAGGGTAAGTGCACTGCTTACAGGCAGGCTGTGTGCCGAGCGGCTGCAAGGCCCTCCCAGCCCGTAGGCCACTGTGTCTCTGTTTTCCGCAGACAAAGCACTAAGATTTTCGGCTGTTGTGAATTCCACGTTTCACACCGAGTCCCTAATAGTGGAGTCGCTTTGCCTTTTCCCCCATTTTTTTGCCTTGACAGCTCCAACCTTATAATTTTACCTTCTCCCGCCCCGTGTGTTCCTTTTTTCCCCCTCTCCCCTTCCTGGGGTTTTTGCTGCTCATCGCTGGGAACCCCCTTTAGGAGGCATCACTCCTGACAAGAGGGGAGGGGCTTCCTGTCAAACATTGGGAGTTGATGTTTTGTTTGGTAAAACGTCTGTAAATAGGCTGTGAGGCGACGATTCTACGATTCTACGTGGATCCCAGTGCAGAGTGCCTTTTTGTGTCTGTGCACATCTCCGTGGTGAATGGCAGGATCGGAGAGGAAGGAGAAAGGAGGAGACAGGAGGCAGATGGCTTCTGGGGCCCTGGGATGGGTCTCTTCCTTCCAGGCCACTGTCTTGGTCTAAACCTCAGGCCCTTATCAGGAGAGGGCCCAAGACCCAGGCTGTTGAGGGGCCAATGGGAACATCAGAAAGGAAGCCACTGTCAGCCTCCAGGCTGGCTGTTCAGAGGGCTGGGGTGGGACAGGGGACCTGCCTTCCCCTCTCAGGCCACAGGTCTGGAACCTGACCCTGAAGTCCAGGTATCCAGGACTCAGAGGCCCGGAGAGGTGGGTCCCGCAGGGAACTAACTATTCTCTGCATCACTTTAGATTCCTGGGAGCGGAGCGATGTCAGTCCCATGAATCAGAACCGTTCTCCCCTGAACGTGAGGCTATCTCTTAGGTAGTACAGTCTACAAGGGCACTCTTGGTTTTTTTAGTAAAAGTTCTTGTTGCCTTAGATCAGCCCCCTTTTAAGCTTCAGGTGGCTTACCTATCCCCAGAGTTCACTTACAGCAAGCTCACTAAAAACCCTGCTTGACTTGACTTTAAGAACGCGACCACATCCTTTCCCCCCCATTGGCCTTCAGCCTTGCAGACCACGGAAGGCAGCATTTCAGCTGCTCCTCAGCCGACACCCTCCCTGAATCCATTTTGAGTTGTTCTTCCCCAGCCCTGCTAGAAAATGTCGGCTCCGACTGCACCGTGCTCGCGAACAAAGGTGCAGAACGATTTTGGCTGCTTCGTCCAGGAAATAAATCCCTCTCCTGTGCCAGAAACCATTGAGTGGTGCCATGTGTTGAGCTCCAGGGCCCAGCGCCGTGGGCAGGGCCGTCGCACGGGGTGAGGAGGGTGGAAGCCGGGGATCCGGAGGCTCGGGGGCCGAGCGGCTTGCTTCCCACACTTCCCACAGGACTTGGTCAAGGACCCCGATCAGTTACCCCTCGGCCTCCTCTCCCACCCAGGACTGGCTTTCCACAGGCAGCTGCCTGTGGTCTAGTTGGTCCCTGGACCCACGGGCGATAGGTCCCTCTCTCTGCCCTGAGGCATCCCAGGCCCTTTCTCTCTATGCAGCTCGCCCAGGTCTGCTTGCTGCATCTGTCCTGTGAAGGTTGGTTTCCCCTGGGTCTGCTCATTCTCCTCTTCTCTTCCTGTGCTCTCTCCTGTAATCTAAGCCCCATCTAAGTCCACAGCAGTCTGATGCACTAGGCGCTGTTAAAGTCCTTGAGTTATGCCTGGAAGGCCAGTGTCTGGAAGAACCTTGCTGTCGGCCTTGAACCAGGGAGTGGCAGCTTGGGGCCCATCCCCTCTGGGCACCTCTCCCCCTCACTGCTGCCCACCCCTGGCCCCCTGGCGTCTCTTAGATCTGAACTCTCCGAACTCTTCTTTCCAGCTCCTGGGCCAGCATCCAGCTGACTCCCCGCGCTGTGTCCATCAGTGACCTCACTGCACTCCAGCCCCCCTCTTTTCTCTCTGTCCCATGCCTAGTCCTGGTTGGGGGGTGTCACCAGCTCACGAGCCCTGCAAGCAAACTGTTGTGGGGTGGCTCCTAAGTGTCCCTGCCTCTTCACCACTGTGATTTTCTGAATTCAGCTTCTTCTCCTCTCTTCTGGATTTGTTTTTTATTGGGTTATAATTCACATAATAAAGTTCACTATTTTACAGTATATTAGTTTATGGCATTTCCTGCATTCATAATGGAGTGCAACTATCATCACTAATTCCAGAACAGCTCTATCGCAGCTCCTGACAAAAAACCCCCATATCTGTTAGCAGACTGTCCCAATTCCTCCTTCCTGCCAGCTCCTGAAAGCTACTAGTCTGAACGTGTGCCTCTGTCAATTTGCCGATCCGGACATTCTGTGTCAATGGGGGCATGCTGCGTGGCCGTCTGTGACTGGCTTCTTTCACTGAGCAGTGTCACTGCAGCGTGTGTCAGAACTTCATTCCTTTTCATAGCTAAATAGTATTCCACTGTACAACTCTACCACATTTTATGCATCCATTCTTCTGTTGAAGGACATGTAGATTATTTCCACTTTGGGTCAATGGTGAATAATGCTGCTATGCACATTTGTGAATAAGTCTTTATGTGGACATACATTTTTTATTCTCTTTACTATATACCTAGCAGGGGAATTGCTGTCTCTTAGAGTTTTGTACAGAGAAGGCAAGAGTACTCTTGCCTGGAAAATTCCATGGACGGAGAAGCCTGGTAGGCTGCAGTCCATGGGGTGGTGAAGAGTCGGACACGATTGAGCGTCTTCACTTTCACTTTTCACTTTGATACATTGGAGAAGGAAATGGCAACCCACTCCAGTGTTTTTGCTTGGGGAATCCCAGGGTCGGCGGAGCCTGGTGGTGTCTGTGGTGTCGCACAGAGTCGGACATGACTGACGCGACTTAGCAGCGGCAGCAGCAGAGTTTTGTGACCACCTTCAAATGGGTAGCTGGGTCACACTGTCTCCAGGGGTGCCGTCTCCTTAGGCAGGCACCAGGGTCTCTGACAGGCCTTTCCTGACCATTTCAGCGTCGTCTCCCATCACTCCCCAGGCACTTTGTATTCCAGCAAATGGAGCTCCCTGCAGACCCTTCGTTTGCCATGCCGCTCCCCTTCTCTGGGCTTCTGCTCATGTTCCTCTCAGTCTGCCTTTCTCTTTTCCCCTTTGTCCAAACGCCTCTATCTTTCACACCCCAACTCAGCTGTCACCCCCCCCTTAGTACAGTTTTTTCCCCCGCATCACTTCCCACCCCCAGAGCTTATCTCTCCCTCTCCAGGGTTGGGGTGGGGTTGTGTTGTGTTCATTATGCACCCAGTTTCCAGCTGCAGGGAGAGTTACTCAAGTCAGCTTCTCTGGTTCCTCATTCAACAGCATCTAGCAGGTAGCAGATGCTTAACAACTTTGTCAAGCTGACCTCAAGGCACTGTATTCTTTTCCTGCATGTCATAGGTCTGTGTGTGACCCACCCCGTGCCCTTGCAGACATGCAGGGGAACATCCACACCCAGTTTGCCTCCCACCGCCCTCTGCACCCTGGGATGTCTGTGTCCTCCCATGCGCCCCTCCACCTCCATGCCCCATACTGTCCACTCCTCCCACCCAGACCAGCCCCTCCGGAGGTGGCCCTGGGGTGGCCTTTGGGGCCCAGCGTTGCTGGCCATGAGCGGAAGTGGGCTCAGGGCCCTGTGGCCCTCTGGGACTGCCCCAGGCTGGGATAGGGGCCAGCAGAGGTGTTGGGCAGTAGCTGCTCCAGACTCGGGTGGGGGCTGTGGATCTTGGATCCCGACTCCTGTCACAGAAGGTGGGGCAGAGGCGGTCCCGCCAGGTGTTTGGGACACTGCCCAGCCCACGCATCAGCCTCACTCGAGCTCCAATGAGTCACCCGGCTCAGGCTCCACCAGGTGGCCCAGGGTGGGCGGACGGCTCAGGTGGGGGCAGCGCCACCCCAGCCACCCCACCACAGACTCGGGGGGAGCAGGGTTATGCCCACTCAGGGTGCAGAAGCTCATCGGAGGGGAGAGGGGTGCTGTCTGCACCTGAGGGGTCTGCCGCCCCGGGTGGTCAGCCGAGGCTGCCCCTGGTCTCCCACCGCCCCCTGGCACGGACCCTTCCATGTCCTTCCCTGGCTGGGGGTTCAGCTCTGGGCAGCCCGCGGTGTGTCTCTCCTCTGCCTGAATCTCCTTCCCGCCCCAAGTGCAGGTGGGTTCCCCACGGCCCCCCTCCTGGAGACCAGCCCGCCGCCTTCCTAGGCACAGCCCAGCCCTCCTCCTCCTCCCCCTCAGCCCTCTCCTCTCCCTGGGCCTCTTCCCCACGTGGCTCATTACAACTCCAGTTGTTCAGGTCCTGACCTCCAGAGCCTTCCCTATTGACCCCTGACCAGCGATACTAATCTGTGTCAACAGGCCCCAGGGGTTAAAGAAACACAACCCGCTGCCTGCCGCTGCCGCCGCCTTAGCAGGTGCCTGAGGGGGCGGGGTGGCTCCTGGGAGCTCTGGCTGGGGTGGGAAGGCGCGTCTACAGTGCTGCTCCCTCCCCGCTGTGCGTCTGCCCTCCGCCCCCCTCGTCCTGCTCTTCCTTGGCAGACCCCCTGCTGCCCACTGCCCCCTCCTCCCCGCCACCCCGCCCCTCTGTCTTTCCTCCGCCCTCCACTGTGCCTGAGGACTTAGGACCAAGCGCCCCCTTGCATTCAGGTGGTCCTGCCTACGTGTCCCACGCCCCCCACCTCCACTGCGCTCCTCTCCTCTCTTTCTCTCTCCTCCTCCCATTTGCCATCCCAGTCAGGATCCTCCCCCTCGACCAGTGATTCTCACCCCAGAGCCTGCATCAGAGTCCCCTAGATGGCGGGAGTGTTAGCACACATGTTCCTGGGCCTGCCCCCAAAGTATCTGCATTCCCAGCTAGATCCCTGGTGCTACAGGTCCTCCAGGCAGTTCCCCCACCCCCACCGCCCCAATACACACACACATGTGGAAGCTGATCTGAGGCGGACACTGCTGGCCCCCCCCCGGGCAGGGAGTTCAAAGGGGAGCTGTCCTTGTGGGGGCGACCCCCTGAGTGACCACTGTATTGAGAGCACAGGGTGGGTCACCTAAGGATGGGCTGTCAGGAGGGACCTACTGTGCATCACTGGGGTCAGGGAGAGCTTCCTGCCTGCCCTGGCCCTGACCCAGACGGGGACCGTGTCAGGGTGAGGGGGGCACCCTTCTGATGTGATGATCTGGGTCCTCTTAGAGAAACAGTCGTGTGTCACACGTGCCCCCTTTCTTGGGATGAACCTAGAGTTCTGCTTATAACACGCCCTCCATCCTGCCCTTTGGGTGAGCCCTCGACCACCTCAGCTCTGCCTCAGCTGCTCTGTGCTGCTGCCCGTTCACACACTCAGCAGAAGAGGGAGACTGCTGGGCCCAGGGCAGTCCTGCTGGGCTCTGGGGGGCTCTGCCAGTTCCCATGTTGCCCTCCTCCTGCTCACAGGGAGTTGGAGACCTAGGTAGAAACCCTACCGACAGAAAAGCCCACCCACTTTCTCCTCAGTCCCTCTTCCCAGCTGCTGTTACTGCCTCTAGCTGCCCATCCTAAGACGCCCTCTCCTTTTCCGGAGGTCACAGACACAGGCTGCCCCTCCACCTGGGTGCACACGTGTCTGGCAGGGGCGTCCCGGGGAAGAGGCTGAGCAGTGCGCTGGGTGGGACTTCCGCAGGGCGTGGCACCGCAGGCCTGGGGGGCTTGGGTGGGCTTGACAGTCTTGTGGGGGTCCTTCTTGCCGGCTGTGGAGAGGCTGGCAGGCCACAGGGTCAGGCCAGTCAGGGGCCAGACTGGCGGGTGGGGTGCCCCTGGGTCTCCCGGCCTCCCTCCCTGCCTTGCTCTGTTTCTCTTGGTGAGTTTCTGTTCTGCCCCCCACTCCCCCTTCCCTTCTTCTTGGCTGTGGCTCCCCAAGGCTGGGGAACCATAGACAAACTCCAGAAAAATTTTTTTTAAAGTTTCCCAAACTTTTCCAGATGCCAAGAAGAGGTTGGCTGGAGCAACCCTGCAACTACAGAGAGGGAAGGAGGAGGGAACATGCTCCAAGGCCTTCCCTCTCCCGTGGTGGAAAGGAGGGACCGCTAGTGGGGCACGAGCTCGCCAGTACTTCACACGGCCCACACGGAGGTCCGAGGCCCCCTTTCTCAGCCCCGACCCCTCCATCCTCACTCAGAGGGTCCTCACTCCTTGCAGCCAGCGCTGGGAGGCCTAGAGGCTCCAGGGAACTGCAGCATCACATTACAGGGGAAGTGACTTCTGGGGTCCAGAAGGGTGGATTCGGGATAGAGCATGGAGCACCCCTCAAGCCAAGGTGGGGGCTGCTAAGAATGGGGGAACCTGGCCCCAGGAGCTCCCTCCCCTGGAGTCTGGGGCCGGATATGAGAACCCACCACTGCAGGGGCCAGGAGCAGGGGATGACAGGAGCGGGCGGTGTGTGGGGACAGTGCAGGCATGGCTGCCCTTCCCCAGGCAAACCCCCAAGGGGTGCTGCCCCCACCTCCGCTGTTCTGTCCATCCACTCCCTGGACACCTCCTAAAACAAAGGCCTCTTTGTGGTCCTGGCCCACTGGCCCCTTGCCAGCCGCATTCTTTGCGTGTTTCCTGAGCACGATCCGGCACCAGCTCTGTGGTCAGCTCCTCCCCCACCGGCCCAACTCCTGGGGCTCAGAGTAGTCTCCTCTCTGCTGCCCTGTTTGGGGTCCCCTCACAGCTCCCAGGCCTCCAGTTTACAGATTGGCCCGAGAAGGAGCCCTGGGACCTCTGCCACCAGACCTGTGGAGATGCCATCCATTCGGGCTCTGGTGATCGCAGTTGGTTCTACTGGACCTTGATATTCTCATCTTTAAAATTGGGGAGAAATAACAGCCACTCCATGGGGTTGTCAAACAGATTAAATGTCTCCCAAACACCCAGGTCCTGCCTGCCACACAGCGGAGGCACTGTGTAACTTGAGCTCCCCACTTCTGCATTGCTTCCTCAGGGGGCTGGGGGGCTGTCAGTGACCTCAGCGAATGACTGAGCAGCTCCGAGAACCTCAAGAGCCTTGTTGTTGTTTAGTCGCTAAGTCGTTGTCTGACTCTTTTGCGACCCCATGGACTCTAGCCCACCAGACTCCTCTGTCCATGGGATTTCCCAGGCAAGAATACTGGAGTGGCTTGCCATTTCCTTCTCCAGGGATCTTCCCCACCCAGGGATAGAATCTGGGTCCCCTGCATCGGCAGGTGGATTCTTTACCACTGAGCCACCAGGGAAGCCCCCTCAAGAGCCTTGGGTGTGAGCATTTCACTCGAGTCCTGTGGGGGACCCAGAGCCTAAGGCCTATTCCAGGGGTGTGTTAAGCTCAGCACCCCAGGGTGTTCTCCTTCGGGGATGGACCTGGAGCTTTAGCAAGTGACTGGCCAATCCCAGGAGTGGTTCCACTCTGTGTCCCTTGCCCCTCTTGACAACCACTTGCAGTGTCAGCCTTCTCTGGGTTAGGCGTGGGGCAAGGAGAGTTAGGTCTCTGAAAATAAGGGGACCGAGGAGGGGGTGTTGGCTGGGCTTTTGGAGTAGAATTCTTGGACACTCAGCCCATATGCATCCGTCACCTTCAGTCACCAGTCAGTCACGGTCACACACGGTCCTAATGAAGTCCTAGATTGCCGCTCTGAGTTTTCTACCCCGTCCCCCCGCCCCTTTGTTAAAAAATGTTCATAATTTGGAAAGAAAAGAAGCTTTTTACAAGCTGGCAGCTCTAGGGAACTTTCCGTCGGTTCTTTCTGGCCTCGTGATGGGTGGGGCTCACTTTTCCCTTCCCGCTCTCCTAATAATCACCCCTCCCCAGCCCTGCCAAGCACACAGGAGACCTCCAGCCCATTGTCACCCCAAGAAAGCTGAAATCAGGCCGAGAACCTGTCTGTGCCCTCCTGGGGCCCGCCGAGCCATAGAATAACCCCTGGGGACTGTCCCCTTGCCCCCAGAGGTCGCCAAGGCCAGCCTAGAGCCCTCGGATAGCGGCACCTCCTGGAATCTGTGCCCGCCCCGACCCAGCAGCCCGCCTGCCCTCCCCCGAGGGCTCGCCCCCTTCTCCTGCTGAGTGAGGGTCCCCGAGTTCTCCTGGAGTCCAGGGGCCCTGCTGGGGAGGGAGCGGGAGGTGCTGAGCTCACCGCCTCGGCATCTGCCCTCCCCTCCCCACTGCTGGTGTGAGGGCCGGCCACACTCCCGCCAGCGCCTCGCTCCCTAATAGCTTTTTAAGTCCAACCACATGTGTCTGCGGAGCGCGAGCACGGAGCCGCCCCTCACAGGGCCCCGGTCCCCCCTCCTCCCTGGCCTGAGACCACCCTTTACTCTGAGCAGCCTTGGGGCTGGGGGAGGGGGTCTGCTTCCCCAGAGCCCATCTGCTCGCCCCCAACCCAGCTGAGCAAGAAGGGGATGGGCTGGTGAGGTGGCTGGGCAGTCGGGAGTGTGGTGTGAAGCCAGCCTTCAGGCTCTCGGTCCTGGGGGCTGGGATCCTTACTCTCTGAGGCAAGCAAGGAGGGGCTGGTGGCTGTCTGTGCATCTGTGCTGGGGAGCCCTAAACAGGCGGCAGCGGGTGGCCAGCTGCTGGGTGAGGAGCCCTGATCTCTCCACTGGCCACCCCTGGAGGGGCTTTGGGCCAGTACCTCTCTCCTGCAACGCCCCCCCCCAACCCCGCACTGACCCCACTGTCGTCCCCCTGACTCCTACACATGGGTTCCCTGTGCGTGTGAGTGCTCTGTGGGGAGGCCTGTGGGGTGTGGTTTCGCAGGAGGGGAGTGAGGGCTGAGAACCAACGTGCAGGCAGCCCGGAGTCCTAATGAGAAAATTGCTTCCAGCCAGGGAGCCCTGCTCTGTGGCTGAAATTGCATCCAGCCCCAGCCAACTCCACCGCCGCCGTAGTCCCGCCCTTCCCTTTGGAAGGAGGTGGGGGAGCGGTGAGGGGGGCAGGGGGAGGAGCGGGGCTTGCACAGGACTCCGTCCCCCAACCCCCAACACCTTGGAGGAGTCTTCTGCCTCTCAAGGAGGAGGGGACAGGAATGAGCTCCAGGTCCAGCTGGGCTCAGGACCTGCAGGCCTGATCCTGAGAGGCAGGAGGGGGACGAGGCGCTTCCCATCCCCTGCCTCCGCTGCGCCCTGGAGAGGTGGGCCCGTTTACAGTCTTCCTGAGAAAGGATGTGCGAAGCATTTTGTTTTCACATAAGTGCCCTGTGCCCGTCTGCCTGCCCACGTGGAGTCACTGGAGATTCAGCCTCTCACAGAGACTCAGGGTTCGGCCCCTTTGGCTTGCCTCTTCACTGAGGGGAGCCCAGCGCCTGCCCCCAACCCGCCCCACCCCAGGCTAGGGGACTCAGTAGGGGAAAGACCAAGACTGGCTTCTTGGCTTTCTTCTTCCCGTTCCTCACTCACTTGGGCCTCTGAGCAGAACCACCTATAGAATCTGTAAGGCCCAGAGCAGAATGAAAACACACAGCCCCTTGTTCAAAAGTTAAGGATTTCACCATAAGGAAGAGCAGAAACCTAGGCCGTGGAGCCAGCCCTGCTTCAAGGAAAAGCTGGTACCCACTGCCTGGCATCCAGTCGGCTCAGTGAGCTCTGGCCCCTGAGGCTGAGCAGCCTCAGGCCTGACCCTGTTCTGTCTGAGCAGACCAGAAGGTCCTGCCTGGTGGCTGCTTGTGAGGGAGACCCATCCGACTTTGGGGATGTCTCCTGCTCACCTCATTTTGGCCTCTGCTGCTGCTTCCACCAGAGACTCTGAATCACCCGTTGTGTGGATTTGAGAGATGGTGGTCAGGGAGGAGACCTGTGGGGGGAGGGAGCAGAAAGAAAATGGGTTACAGCTTACAGGCTGAGAGATTCCCAGGGCAAGGCTCCCCTTGCCGCCCTCCAGAGAACCTGCCAGTGGAACCGTGCCCCCTAGTACCTGCCACCTCAGGACCCCACAGGCAGTGGGTCAGCCTGGACCTTCCTCCCCCTCCCCACCGCGTGGGGCCTCGGCTCTAGCGCGTCTCAGTGGCTGCTGCCGGGAGAGAGCAGGAGTGCTCAGAGGGAGGGAAGAAGGCAGGAGGAAGGAAACAGCCCCATTGTCATCCCCCAAATTACTGGCTGGGATGGCAGGGGAGGAGGCGGAAAGCCGACATTGTTTACTTAATTAAAAGTAAACAACAATTTGCCACTGCCAGCCTCCCATTAGCTGTGTGCCGAGCCCTGTGAGCCCTGTGAGCTGGGGACTCAGCTTTCGCTCCCACCAAGCTGGACTCCTGTCACCACACCCCAGCCTCCCATCTGCAGGGCCCTGACCCTTCCCTGGTTCTGCCCTTCCTAGGCTGAGCAGTGTGTGCTGGGGCTGGGGTCGGGGCGGGGTGGGGTGGCGCATAAGCTAGAACCAGTAGTGTCTTAGAGTCCTGTGGGTCGGGGTAAGAGTGTCAAGAAGCCGTCATCTGGCAGCCCACTGTGGGGTATTTCCAGGTGGTGCTAGTGGTAAAGAACCTGCCTGCCAATGCAGGAGACCCAGGTTCCATCCCTGGGTCAGGAAGATCCCCTAGAAGAGGGCAGAGGAACCCCCTCCAGTATTCTTGCCTGGAGAATCCCATAGACAGAGGAACCTGACAGGCCTCAGTTCATAGGGTCGCGCAGAGTTGGACTGAAACAACTTAGCACGCACGCCCTCTGGGGTGAGAGACTGCCGCGGTGCACACTGTTCGGCTGCCTGGCTGTGGCCCAGCTAGGTGGGGCAGGGGGCGCCATCTCACCAGTTAGAAGGTCAGCTGGACGGCAGGGTCCCTGGGGAAGGTGGCCTCACTCCTTCCCCACCGAGGCCCCATCCACACTACCTGGAAGCCCGGGCCTCTCTGCCCCACCTCCCACTTTTTCCCTTTTTCCCTTTTAGCAGCTTATAAACATCCTTCTTCCATCTTTTTGGCTCTGCTCCCAGAAGGGGGCTGATCAGGGTTCCTGGAGGGCCAGGGAGAAAGGCAGGCTTCCTGGGCCAGAGGGAAGAAGGGCTGCTGGAACTGGGTCCCTCCACCCCCACCAGGAAAGCTACAGGTGACCCCAGGAACAGGGGAGGGGGGGTTGACCTGGGCTGGGGTTGAGCTGGGGACACCTAAACGCCTGCTTCTCTGGCGCCCCCAAACGGGAGGGTGGTCTGACGGCTGGAGCTGTGCAGGACTTGTGCTGGCCTCTGGGGGCCGAGCAGGGCATCTTCCCAGGGGTCTGCACTCAGGCACGTCCGCATCTCTCCTGTGGGCTTCACCTCCAGCGATGGAGAACTCAGGCTTCTTTCTGGACCTGACTTTTAAGGAGTGAAAGCTCTGAGCTTTCACTTTACCTGTCCGCCGGCTCCCCCACTGCTATACCTCCTAAGACACCAACGCTTTATTAAACCATTGCTGAGCCCGAGTAGCTCCAGACCTCCTCTGGCCAGATGGGTAAGGTAGGGAGACTATCTCAGGAGAAAGAACCAGACCCGAGACACTGGGGAAGCCAAGCACTCTGGGGCTTAAGCCCAAAGGGAGAGCTGCTGCTGCTGCTGCTAAGTCGCTTCAGTCATGTCCAACTCTGTGCGACCCCATAGACGGCAGCCCATCAGGCTCCTCCATCCCTGGGATTCTCCAGGCAAGAATTCTGGAGTGGGTTACCATTTCCTTCTCCAATGCATGCATGCATGCTAAGTCGCTTCAGTCGTGTCTGACTCTGTGTGACCCCATAGACAGCAGCCCACCAGGCTCCTCTATCCACAGGATTCTCTAGGCAAGAATACTGGAGTGGGTTGCCATTTCCTTCTCCACAAAGGGAGAGAGATGAGGCGAAGTCCTGGTAGTAAATACACAGACTGTGGTTGTCAACAGATGCCCCAGAGCAGTGGGTTCCACCACTGCCCTCAGGGGCTCTTGGCCATGGGTAGGCATTTGGGGCTGTCCCAGCTGAGGGGGCACAATACTACTGGCACTCAGGGGGCGGAGGCCAGCGACACCTCCTGCTGTTGCACAGGATGGCTCTGCCTGAGAAGGGTCCATGGGGTGGGGGTTGAGAACCCTGGTCTGGAGTTTGGCTCTCTAAAAAGATGTAGGTGCTCACTCTTGCTGAGCCGCTCTGCCCCACCCCTGTCCTGCCCCTCACCATTCGCATCCGCTCATCTCCCTCCACTGTCAGGATTCACACATCCACATGTGTGCACACAGTCACACAAGATCTCAGCTCCCGGGATTCAACACATTCGGCTTTTCACATGCTCTTGAACACACACGAAAATCTGGGAAGTCTGTCCCGCACTTAATTGAATTAAAGGACTGGGGTTTGGCAGGACACCGTGTATCTGAGCTGCAGCTTCTCCTCGCCAATTCCATGCCATAGAGGACAGTCCAGGCTCCTGCGATTCCAGCTGCAGCTGCTCCCCCCACCCACCCACCCCTCGTTCCTCGCCTGGGGAGGGCGAGGTCAGCTACACCTTACTCTTCTTCCCCTCTGTCACTGCCTTGCCTTCCACTACTGCTGGTGGGGGGCTGGAGCCTCCAGTGGAACAGGTATCCCCTCAGCATGAAGCCAGGGGACTGTCTGAAGCACAAGGATCTAGCCAGTCCCTCCTTCCAGGATTTCTGCTGCCGGGGGCCTGGGGTGGGAGCTGGAGAGGGCTGCTGGGTGGAAACTTCTTGGCCAAGTGTAAAGCCGCCAAGTTGTGCCTGAAAAGTCTGAGGCTTGCACCCCTGCTGGGTGGCTGGGAGCCTAAGTGGACAGGGTCAGGGTGCCCTTGGCGGGCACACGGTGAGTGACACACAGGACAGCCATCCCTCAGGCCCCCTGTCCAACGTGAGCTGTTAGAGGGGCTGGGGCGGGGGCAGGTGTGCTGCTAGACAAGGGGGTGCTTTGTACTTTCTCTCCCTTCCCACCCCTCTGCTGTCTCCACTGGCTGCCCCCCTTTATGACCCCACTCTGGCCCCTCCTTGGGGCTCAGATGGAGTGACTTCAGGGGCTGCCTCTCCTCCGAGGGCAACCCCAGCACCAGAGCCCAGCCTTTGCTTTGAGGAAGACCTGCAGGAGCCACCCCTTCCCAGAGCCCAGGGGCACTGGAAAGAGCCCATATCTGTAATGGGTACACAAGACACCCTGGGGCCTCGCTGTGGGCAAGAGGCACCTGGTCAGTCAGCCTGCGCTTCCTGGGGCACCATCTTCTAGCACGAATCACCTCTTTTGCCCATCCCTTGGTGGGGGTCTGGCTGTGTGCAGAATCTGTCCCCCGGACCCCACAGTTAAAGAGCAGCCTGGACAAGCTGCTGATGTCTGGCGTCAGGGGCATCCAGGAGCCCATCGGAGGAGCCCAGCCCTGCCCCACATGTGTGACCCTTGGTGCTTGGGCAAGGCAGAGGCTAGGGAGCAGCCCTTCCCCGTCTGCTGGGCTGTTGCACTGGTTGGGAGGAGGACTGGCGGGAGAACTGGGGGGACAGAGAAGCAGCTGGGCCCAGTCCGGGGGCCCCGAGAAGCGATCTGCGCTGCCCAGGGTCAGGGGGGAGGGGGCGGGCGGGCCTCACCTCGGCTAACCTCCCTGCGGAACAAAGGGGCCTTTCTCCACGCCAGCCTCGGGAGGGTGTGCCTGCCCGACTGCTGCCACCGCCGCGAGAGTGCTGGCCTGTGTTGAGGTTTTTTTTTTTTTTTTTCCCCCGACTTTTCTCCATTTCTATTCCTCTTTTTGGTTTCTGATCTCTGACTCTTACTCTCCATTTTTAACTTTTTGAGAGAGACGGAAAGAAAAGAAGGAAGAGACCTTCCTCTCCAAACGTTTAGCAGGCGCAGAGGCGTGTTGCCAAAAGGTGGGGGCGTCAGGGGCGTGTTGGGAACACTCCAGGGGTCACGAAGCCGCAGACTAGCCCACATCCAGGGCAGCCCCACGCTGGGGGAGGCAGGCCGGGGCTCAGAGCGGCGGCGGCGGCTCAGAGGGAGCCTGAGCTCACTGGATTACCCCTCCCAGCCGTGCACCTGGCAGCCCCTCTCTACCTCCTGCTTCTCCTCACTAGCCCATTCCCCGGCCCCCTTGCATCCGGCCCCCGCACCGCAAGCTGTTCCTAATCAATGACCACGGGAAGTTCGGCCCTCCTATCTCATCACGGGATGTGCTCGGCAGCGGCCGCAACCAGAGCTGCCGCCTCGGGCCACACAACACGGGGTCCGAGGGGCCCGAGCGCGGCCGCGTCCTCCTGGGGCCAGCTCGGACCTTGCCGTTGAGCAAGGGGTTCCCTGACCCCTGCAGCCCAGGGCAGACTGCGCGCAAGTTCGCCGCCGCCTCCGCGCCGGCCGCAGCCTGCGGAGGGCAGCTAGTGTTAACTCGCTGTGCCACCTAGCTGCCGAGTCGGGGAGTGCAGCACACCGCTCTCGGGGGTGCGGATCCCGAGCCCCCGAAAGGGAAGCCCCTTTCTGTACTTCAGAGCCTTGTGAGTGGGGAATTTGGCACCTGCCAGGCTTGTAGGATCGGTATCATTTTGTCCCCTTAGCGGCTTGAATTGTCGCAGCCTTAAGTCTGGGGAGCTGCCTCCTACACCGGCCTCTGTACTCCGTGCGGAAGATACCCCTCTGCTGTTCCTTAGTATCCCCTCGGTCCCTGAAACATAGTCCCAGAAGCTGACCCCTATACCCCGTCAGCAGCTCCCTATGTGTGCGTGGCGCTTTATAGTGCATAAAACCTTCCCGCTTCATTCACTGTAAAAACTCCTGCTCACGTCTCCCCGTGCCCTTTGAGGCAAGCCTGGGGTTGTGTTGCACAAAGAGGAGGCCTGGGAGACACGCTAGGGGCCTAATAACAGCAGGTCTAGAATTTGGACCCCAGGCTCCCGATTCCAAGCCCAGACTCCTTCAGCGGCCAGAGAGGTCTCAGCCTCCAGGGAGGTCACCCACCTGCCCAATCATTCAGCCCTGCCTGGGACCTCAGGGCTCCAAGTTGGAGGTTGGCAAATTCCCAAATTTCTCATGCTTTGCCGGGGCAGCTCTGGACGGTGGCTGCCTTAAGGCCTCCAGGGTGGGGAGGCCTGTGAGAGTGCACCTCTGCCCTTCCCTTCTCAGGGAGCCTCTTGTTCCTTCCTGTGGTCAGTCCAGAACTTGGGACTGGAGGCCAGTGTGTCCAGTCCTGCATCCAGACCCAGCTGGGCTTTACAGGAGTATGAGCTGTTCTAGGTATTCCAGATCAGTTCCTTGGGTATGTGTGCTGAGGTTTGGGTCTTTAGGAAAGATGTGCTCTCAGGAGAGGGAAGGTGCCAGCTAGCTGTCTCCTGGATGGTCTGTGTGCTCCTCTGTTCATGGAATTCTCCAGGCAAGAATACTGGAGTGGCTGGCCATGCCCTCCTCCAAGGGATCTTCCCAACCCAGGGACTGAACCCGCGTATCCTGCACTGGCAGGCGGGTTCCTTACGCTGAGCCGCCTGGAAAACCCTGGTGGTCTATGTAGCTGGAAACATTAGAGGGTTTCTTTGAGTCTTCCACTCAAATTACACTTTCAGGTGTGGGGGAGTGTAATGAACAAAACCCTGACAAGGCCTTGGATCGAGGGCCTGACGTGCTGGTGGGGCACTCCTGGTCAGAAACCTGCAGCCTGAAGGCCTGGTGGTCAGGGTCTCTCATGCTGTCCAAAGTCAGAGTCCAAGTCTGACTCTGCCATACAAGGCCAGCCCCTGCAAGAGGAGCCTCCTCCAGGGTTACCAGCCTGGGGACTGGGTGCTCTCAGGAGGCTGAGGAAGTCAGAGTACCTGAGGATGGGAAACAGGTAGCCTCTGTCTGCTTCCCAGAGAACAGAGGTGGGTGGGTTCTTCTTCTCCAGGCTCCCAGGGTCCCTGGATGGATTCTCCCAGTGAAAGGGAGCAGTGGGAGGCAGGGCCAGCAGGATTCTGCGCACAGTTAGAGAGGGGGAACACGGAGTGCAGGGTGACCAGGGGTACTGATGCTCTCCTATTTCCACCATCCTCTGGCCTACCCAGCTGCCTTTCCAACAGGTGAAGAGGCTCCAAGTGTGGAGGCCTTCCCCTGCCCAGGACTGAAAGTGGATTTCCTAATCCTGGGGATTTGATCTTCCCATTTTCTTTTCCTGGTCAGGTATTCCTTATCTTCATCTCCTCCACTACCCAGAACATTGTGAGAGTGAGTGGGTAGGGCTCCTTGGCCTGGAGTCTCCCCAGGCCCTCACCTTGTCCAGCGCCCTACAGACAGATGCTGGTAGCTAGGTGCCAACCAGGCAGTTGTGTTCGTGAAGCCACTCCTAAATCATTCTAGGAAAATGTTTTCCCCGTCTGTTTTTGTTTTTTAATGTATCATTTCCTCCTTTGCTTCCTCTTTCTCTCTCTGCTTTTCCCCCTTTTCCCTGCCTCTCCTTTAACCTTCTATTTCTCTGATTTTTTTGGGGGGGGCACATTTCATGCAAAATCTTAGTTTCCCTACCAGGAACTGAACCCGTGCCCCCTGAAGTGGGAGCAGAGTCGTAACCACTGGATTGCCAGAGAATCCCCTCTGATTCTTTCTATAGCAGACTTCTTTCTTTGAACTACTTTGCTTTGACTGATTTTCTGTCATGGTCCCTCTCTCTCTGTTAGTTTTAATTTTGTCTTTTTGTCTGTTTCTTGCTCTTGGTTCCACTGCCTCCTTCCCTTAAATTCCTGCTTGTCTCAGAAATGTCCCTCAGGTGACCTCCAGAGCCTTTGCCTCCCCTTTCTCTTCCCTAGTTGGCATAAGCACCCAGAGGACTCTGTCCCTTTACAAATCATTAGACCAAGGGCAAGTGTATTTGGGGGTTGGGGGAGAAGGTGATGCCTGGCCCTGGGAGGTAGGGACGCTATTAATAGTCCTAAGAGCAGCTGGGGGTGGGGGTGGTTGTCTGGCCAGGCCGGGCTGGGGCAGCTCGAAGGGCCAGAAAGGGCAGCACTGGAAATAGTGTGGCCGGGGTGGGGGAGCGGCTCTGCAGGCCCCTGACCTGGACACGGCCCTTCTGCCGCAGCCCTGCCTTCTCTTGGTGTGGAGGGCATCCTCCACTATCAGTTTCTGTCCATCAGGTTGGAGAGTAAGGAGAAGCTTCAGGGCCAGGGGGCCGCTTTTCTGGGCCCCCCAGCATCACATGACGCCTGGCCCCCGGCCCTCTCAGAAATGTTGGCTCCTGCTGCCGCCTGAGTCGTGGCACCAGCCCGTGCTGCCAGCAGAGGCACCCGGCCGCTTGTGCGGCCACGCCTGTGCCCCGGTGTCCTCAGCTCCCCGTACGCCCAGCGCCGAGCTCGTGTGGGCAGGGCCTTGCGCTCAGCAGCCTCAGCATCCAGGGGCACAAGTCTCTCTCTGCTTCCCTGTTAGCCTTGCCGTCTCCTGGCAATCCCTGTCCCTGCCTCTCCCTGACTGTTTCCAGTGTGGTGACTGTCCTGGGACTGCGGCCGTTGCATTTGTGGAGGGATGTATGTGTAGAAGGCATTCTGCTCTGCTCTTTATTTCCCGAGAAAGCTCCCTGCCCCTCTCTGCAGAGGTTATGGGCCGAGTCTTGAGGGAGCCCCTCTCCTCACTGGCAGTGGTCTCTGGGGTGAGATACCAAGAACCATCATCTCAAGTGCACGTGATATATCATAAACAGTATGACTCCAGTGGGAGGGGAGCTGTGGGTTAGCCACAGCGGCCCCACCGAGTTGACATTTGTGCTGAGCCCAGACAGAGTGGGGTTTTAGCTGAGGGAGGTGAAAGGAATCGGTGATCCCACTGGAAGGAGCCCCTACTCTGAACTGGGCCCTGGGCTGAGCACCTGGTACCCATTTTCTCATTTATTCCTCAGGCAGGAACCCCAGGGGGCGGGTGCAATCTCCATCTTACAGATGAGGAAACAGTTCAGATTTTGGCCAGGCTCACTGGGCCCGTAGGTCCCAGCGCATGGCAGTGAACTCAGGGCAGCCCTGTTCCACTTGGTGGGCTGCCCACCTCCTCCCCCCCCTCCCCCTGTCCTGCAGAAGGATACCTCCCTGGATGGGAGGGGGGTGCCAAGGGCGGGCTCAGGGTGGAGGCAGAGGCAGGCCTGGGACCAGGGCTCCTGCCTTTGTCTCACCACAGGCCCCGCCCTGTGCAGTAGGGGATGTCTCACTCTCGTTCCCTCTCTGTGAATTCTGCTCGGATGGGACTCCCAGCCCCTGGACATCTCTGACACCCGGGGTGGTGCTCCTGCTCAGCCCTGGGCCTGCATGGTCACCCTGCAACCTGGGTTGCTGGGACCTGTGTTGGGTCTCCTGCAAAGGGCAGACCCAGGAGGAGGCTGCAGGCCCACCTGCCACCCCCAGTGCTGCTGAGTGAGGGGTCTCATTTGTTAGCTACTGGGCCAGACTTGGAGAGGCAGCTGGCAGGTTGATGGTCCTGGGCTCTTTCCATCCGTCAACCTGCTGGGCGCCTCGCTCTGCACCGGGGTGTCCTCCTCTCTCCTTTGCTGCACATTATCTGTCATGCCTGGGGGAGAAGCGGCTGGGCGCCCAGGCCCCACCTCTAGTCCTCCCTCGGCTGGGCGCAGTGCTGACAAAGTTTCCCCTGGCAGAAGCAGGGCAGAGAACACGGCGCAGCTCACACCAGGGAGCAGCCTAGGGGCCTTGGAGCTGCTTGCTTGAGCCCAGCTTCAGATCCCCTCTGCTGCTCCTCTGGGCACCAGATACGCCCCTGGACTTGCTTTCTCCTCCCTTCCCCCAGCTCCCCTGCCAGGCCATGAGGCCTGCTGTAGCCAGACTCTGCCCTTGCTCCCCAGGGGACCCCCGAGAGCAGCTGTGGAGGCAGGGTGGGCTGGGCGGAAAGCAGTGCCATCGGGGTCAGAGATGAGAGAGGCGTGTCCCACCTCGAGTCACTGGTCCCTGCCTGCCAGATCCCCGTGGCCCGGCCTGCTGCCCCCACCCCCACCCCCTCGGCCTTCCTTGAACCTAGGCCCCAGGGGCAGCTAGGGCGGATCTAGACCATGTGTGTCGAGGCTATAACTTGGTCTCTTTCTCTTTCCTGTCACTTGTCTCTTCCTCCCTGCAACAGGTGATCCGAGTCAAAAGCTTGAGCCCCTTTGGCTCCATGAGAGGAGGGGAAATGAGAGAAGCGAGGAGGGTGATGGGGGGGGGGGGGTAGTGACATGTCTCCCTGCCTTGCCCCTGCCCACACTCCCACCCACAGCTTCAGAGCTATGCTTCCTGGTCAGGCTTCTGTCTCCAACCACATGGGGTCTAGGATGACAAAGGAGAGAAAAACCCCAGGATGGCCTCAGCTCCTGCGAGCATACATGCTGGCTCATGGAGGTGATGGAGGGAAAGGGGGAAGATCGAAAAGCCCCTTGGGCCCGGCCTGGTCGAGCGCAGCCTCCTCTGGCTGCCCTGCATTCCCAAGGACTTCCTCGGTCTCAAATCTTCTGTTTGCAGAGACAGGGAGAACCCCTCTATGACCTGTTCCCCTAGCCCCCCACCCATCTGCTGCTCCCCTCCTCAGGGTGTCTCAGATTCTCAGACTTGGGTTTCAGGAGACACAATAGTTACATTCTCCAGCTCTGATTGCTGCAGGCCAGGCCTCAGCTCCCCTTGAGATTGAGTTTCTCTTGCCCTGGATGCTCCTCAGTTGCAGAGAGAGAGAGAGGGGTGTGTGTGCGCGTGTGCAGGTGGCGGGGGAGGAGGTGTGTGACATTGGACAGGGCCAGGGATCAGCTCCAGAATTGGTCCTTCAGAGTATGGCACCCCCAGAACAGAGCACACCCTTGCCTGCTTCTCCACCCTCAGGCCTGGGGAGAGCTGGGGGAGGGGAAGGGCAGGCATGCCCAGAGGGTTGGCCTCCCACCCCACCTTCAAAGGCCAATGGTCCGGAGAGGGCCAATGGTCCGGAGAGAGCCGAAGGAGGTTCCTCTGAGCAGTGAGCGTGCTGACCGCCGCTCTCGACACACCAACTCAGCCCACCCCTGTTGGACAGCCTCAAGTGGTTGGTGGCATCTCTGGGGGGGGGTGTGTGTGTCTGGATGTAGAGCAAATGTGCGCCCTAGGACATACACGTGCCTGGGTACGCGTGTGTCGGTGCGGTTGTGCCTACGTGCCCCTCTCAGCCCCCCAACAAATGCTCTCAGTCTCTGATGTGCGTGGGGGCAGCCAACCGGTGAATTACATGTGGCCTGCTTCTCGGAGAGAAGTTGTTTGGGGCGGGAGCCGAGGCGGAGCATGTGCTGCAGTGAGCAGGAATCCCTCCCTCACCTAGTAGGAGCCATAAATATCTCCCTGTCTATGGCTGGGAATATATATATTAAAAACATGCTGTCAGTTGGAGTTTATGTGTGATTCTGGGCTCCTTCTGGCTGCTGGAGCTTCCCCTCTTAGAGCTCTGATGAAGAGGCAGAGGCCTCTTCGAAGCACACACGTGTGCACACGCACACACTTGTGCAAACAGGCAGGACTGGGAGAGGAAAGGGGGCCAAAGAGAGGGAAAGCGAAGGAGAAGGAAGGACAGAGAGAGGGGCACGGAGCCAAGACAGAGCAAAATGAGACCAGAAATAGGATTCCAGAGGGAAAGGCGAGGAACTGAAGAAAGGAAGTCGGGGGCTTTAATAAGAACTGAGCAGAGGTAGAGAATGCGCAGAGCTGGGGGCGAGGAGAACGGCATTTCAGGCATTTTAGGGCTTTCAGGGCTGTCCCAGGAGACACAGAAGAACCCTGAGGAAGAGAGGGTCCCATGCTGCCAACCTCTGGCTGAGCCTGGCCTAGGTCTGGGTGCTGCACGAGGCCTCGTCTACAAGCGCTGACCAGTGGGTGGGGGTGACTGAAGCCACGAGGGGATGGAGGGAGAGCAGCCTGGGACCTGAGAACCAATCCCATTTCAGAGCCTTGCTCTGCGGGAGCCCACTTGGTCCCACACCTAGGAAGAGTGCAGATTCGTCACCCACCCCCACGCAGTCCTGCCTTCTGCCCCGAGGTGTGGACCACACGAGTACCCCAGTCCCGAGAGGAAGACGGGCAGCAGAACATGCGCTCATACACGTGTGACATGAGCCAGCCTGAACACACCCCTCGCCATCCTGGTAGCATCAAGGACAAGTGGCAGCCTCCAAAATTCTCTCCATCCCCTAAACCCGGACCAGGCAGAGGCCTGAGGCCTGCACGCCCAGGCAGCCGTCCTCAGACGATGGCTGGACTTGGTTTTGAGGAAGCTGCACTTGACGGGCTGAGTGGAAAGCAGCTCAGCGCACAGGAGGCACTGTCTGGCCCTGGGCACCCGGGTGCAGGAACGTGTCATCTCAGGACTGAACGGAGGCAGCAGTGCTTCTGGCCCCTTCGGCCCCTCTCCAGTCTCTCCAGAAAGTCAAGGCAGCCTTTGTCCCTGAAGAGAGTGGTAGGCCTGGAGGCTGGGGTTCAGTCAGGGTGGCCCCGAGTTGGGAGTGGGTGGTTAGGGTCCCTACGGCTCCGTCTACCAGGCTGGAGAGAAAGCCGAGGCCGGAAATGTTGCCAGGGGACGTGGCCCTGGAAGGCTGGGGAAGCCGAGCGACAGCCTCGGGGGCGTGGGCCGGGCGGGAGAGGATAAAGGATGGAGCCGGGCACCTGCCCGCCTGGTGCCAGCCAACATTTTCTCTGCCCGTCCACCGGCCCACAGGCCACCAGCTGGCCCATTGTCCCCAGTGAGAAAGCAGACACTGGAGGGGGGCTCCCGTGTGGCAGGAGCTCACTCATGCACGCCCGCCTGGTAGGGACTGCCAGGGGAGAGCCCCCACGTGCTGGGCTGGGGCGCGGGGAGAAGGGGGTGGCCAGGGGAGGCGCCCTCATGGCGCAGCAGTCAGGGCGCCTCCTGTGCTGTTGGCAGGGGGCAGTGCTCAGGGCCTGCGAACAGGAGATAAAGAGTTCAGGCGGAGGGTTTTCTCTCACTAACCGTGGATTTGTGTGTTTGTTCAGCTGGTGGCTCTGATAAGCCCCATTCTGTGAGATAAAAGCCAAGCAACCACGAGGCGGGGCCTGGGAAGGGGTGTCATAAAGGGGCCTGCCTTTCTGTGTCCCAAGGCCTGGGGTTACTCCCTGCCTTCCCCAGGGAGCCTGGACAGGGAAGGGGGTCAGGCGCTGGGGTGTCAGGCTCCCCGGGGTGCCAGCCTGGGGCCGAGATCCTGGTCCCTAGGGGCTGTCCAGAGCAGGCCCCAGCCGGAGGGCACAGCTCCCAGGGTGCCCATGGCTTCAGGAAGCTGGCCTGGCGGGCTCTTGCCTCTGGGCTGGGGGGCGTCTCCTGGCCCTCCCCGGGAGCCTGTCCAGCACAGGCCCAGCGGCCTGTCTGCCCCCTCCCCGCTCTGCCCAAGGTGTCCTTCCAAGCTGACCGGCGGGCAAGGGCCTGCCCCCAGCACACCCCTTACTGTCTTCAGGCCCCGTCACCTCTCCGGGGCAGGGGTCTCCTGGGTAAACAGCCGAGGCTCTGGGTCTGGGGGCGGCCTGAGGACAAGGGGCTCAGCCACACGGCGTGGCTCACGGGCGAGCCCTCAGCTTCGTCCCTCTGACCTCCTCGCTCCGCGCTGGCCAGGAGGGGGAAGGGGCGCCGCCTGAGCAGGACGGCGGAGCCCCGGCCCCAGCTGCCCCGCTGGCCGGGCCGGCGCTCCTGCCCGCCAGCCCGGGCGCAGATTTCCAGCGTCTCTGCCTTTTGTCCCGGAGCCGCGCCGAGGGCCCCGGGGCGGGCGGCGGTGGCCCGGCGGGGCCGCCAGCCGTAAGATGGCTGCCAAGGGCTAAGATGGCTGCCAGCAGCGCCCGGAGCAGCGCCTGCAGGCGCGTGGCAGCGGGCCTCGCCCGCCGGAGCCCGCTCCTGCCTCTCCCTTGCATGGGGCTAATAGTGATCACAGCAGTCACGTCTCAGGGCAGTGTCCTGCTTCAGAAGGATTTCCTGTCTGCCGCGCTCTCCTGCAGCCCCATTTGTCTCTGCCTCTCGCGCTGGCCCACCTCCATCTCTTTGTCGGGTTCTCCCGTCTTTCTGTCCCTGGGCTGGGTGTGCGCGTGCGCGCGGTGTTCTGTCCCCACCTGGCCACGTCTGAAGGGCTGAGACCACTCTTAATAGGACGGCCTCCCACCATCCCCTCCTACACCACTGTCCCTGGCCTGGAGGGCTCTGTGGGGACTGAGCTGGTCCAGGGACAAGTGGGCCAAGCCTTTGCCGCAAAGCCTTGACCGGGTGCGGCTCGCTGGGTCCTGCAGCTGCGCTCTTTCTGAGCTGTGAATCTGGGCAAGGACGGCCCTGAGAGACACTAGGCTCGGGGCACTGGTCCACAGAGGACCTACGGGGGGCCGCCTACTGCCTCGACCCCTTGCCTGCGCCCTCCTGGACCAGCTGGGGCTTGAATCAGACCCAGAGAGTCAGCAATGGGCTGAGGAGAGAGCAACAAGAAAATTCACGTGCAGAGAGAGACTGCCCTCCCCCGGGGGCGTGGGAGGAAGTCTCTCCAGAGCAGAGTGCCATGGACAAAGAAGTGACCTGGGGTGGAATTTGCCATCCCTAAAACTGCTGCTTGGGTGGGTGCAAAGGGAGGTGTGGGAGGACACACCCCAAACGCAAGGGGGCGGGTGGAGGGGGGGTCCTGTTAGCTTCATATTGTGACAGGATTCATTATTATTATCATTTGGAATTTTTAAAAAGTAGAGGCTGGCTAAAAAGGTACTTCCCTGGAAGGTCCAGTGGTTGAGTCCACCTTCCCAATGCGGGGGATGCGGGTTGGAACCCCAGCTGGGGAACTAAGATCCCACATGATGCCAGGAAACTAAGTCCATATGCTGCAACAAAGGTTCCGTGTGCCGCAACCAAGACCCAACACAGCCAAATAAATATGTTCCAAAAAAAAAAAATTTTTTTTTTAAGTGAAACAAGATAAAGGATGGGGGAAGTGGGGCCTGAAACTGTCCTGGGGCAGCCTGTCTTTTTCCCACTGGCCACATGGATGCAAGAGGCCAGGAACTTGGCTGAGTCATCGTAGGGCCTTAGCTCTGAGAAGGCTACTGTTCTGCTCACCAGCCCCAACACCTGGAGCTCTTCCTTCTTTCCCAAGTGGCTGCAGGATCCCCCCACTTCTATCTCTTGGGCCCACGTCACTCTTCAGGAACCTCCTTGCTATTCACTCCCCAGTGTGAGCGGTTTGACCGCAAAGTTGGTAGAGGACAGCCTCCACGGCGAGCAGGCCGGCTGTAGGGTGGCAGGTGAGACCCGGGAGGCAGGGTCACTCCAAAGAGCGGAGCGAAGCCCAGGCCAATGCCAGGGCCCAGTTTTCCGAGGCCACCCCATTGGTCCCCCCACGAGCAGCTGATTCTTTACTGAATGTCTGCCTTTCTCCTGCCCCACAAGCTGCCCTGGCCCCCTCCACCACCCTCTCGCCAGCTGTCGTGCCCGGGCAAGCGTTCTGGAGGTCCCCGTTGTGCCCCTGGCACACAAAGCTTTGAGGACCTGGGGGGCAGGGGCGGGGGGCTTTCCCAAGCTCAGCAAAATATTCACACACACACTCCACCCTGCCCCCCGTCCTCTGTGCGCTCCCACCGCACAATGGGCCCTTGTCTCAGGGCTCCCTCCGAGCAGCTGTGGCACTGGGGCATGAGACAGCCCAGACAGGCTGGCACAGAGCGGGCGACAGCATCAAGGCAAATCTCCCCCCTCCGTGTTGCCAGGCGCTGCCTGTATGCATAAAGGTGAGGTGGGGGTGGCGCAGGCAGGCAGGACTGGCTCTAATTAATGAAGGGAGGGAAAGGGCTGCTCCCTCTGGAGCTTGAGTGGGGTAGAGAACGGGGGACCCCTGGGTCCAACCCAGCTGTGCAAAGCGGCAGTCGGGGGCTTCCCTCCTGGGCGCCTCCTTGCCCTGAGTCTCGGCCAGGGCTCACTCATGGGCCGCTCACCCTGGGCACTTCAGGCAGTGTTTGGAGACTGGGTTTTGGTTGTCACAACTGGGGTGCTCCTGGCATCTACTGGGAGGAGGCCAGAGACGCTGCCCAGCACCCTGCAGTCTGCAGGGCGGCCTCGCCACAGCAGCAGCCTTTCTTTCTCTCCTGGCTTCCCTGGGCTGCTCAGGAAGGGACGGGGAGAGAAGGAGTCCATAGGGCTGGAGGGGCAGCTGCCTGCCTGCTGAGCGTGGGGCACCCGGTCTTGACCCATCCCCAACCTTTGTGTCTCCTGCAGAATCCGGACAATCAGATAGTTCAAACCAGCAAGGAGATGCGGACATCAAACCACTGCCCAACGGTCAGTGCCCCCTGCCCTCCTGCCTGAACCCAGCCTCCCTGGCCTGCTGTGTCCACCACATCCCCCAACCTGTACCCTTCTCTGCCCTCCGGGGCCAGGGTGGGTCTGCGCCTGCCAGCCCCTTCACTCAGCTGTCCCTTGACTGAACAGAGGCTGCTGTTCCATGGGGGAGGGCACGCAGGGGAGCATACCCCACATCCATGGAGATCTGAGGACCCCTGAGGGCCAGCCTGGGGCTGGGACACGGGTCAAGGGATGGAACAAGTTGAGGGTGGGGCGAGATCGGGAGAGACAGGCAGACAGCCCCTCCTGGCCTTGCCTGACTCACTCACCTGCCCTTTTCCCTCCTCAGGGCACTTAAGTTTCCAGGACTGTTTTGTGACTTCCGGGGTCTGGAATGTGACGGAGCTGGTGAGAGTATCACAGAGTGAGTCCTTCCTCCTTCTGGGCCAGGGTTGAGTCCGCAGGGATGGGGGTGAGGAGGTGGGACTTGGACCCTATGTAGCCCCCCACTGATGGGGTCTCAGGTGGGGAGGGGGCAGACAGACTTCCTGGGACACTCTTGGCCTCATTGGCGCCAGGCTAGGTGGAATGGAGGCATTGGAGAGCCCCACCTCTAACCTCCACTGCTTTGGAGGGGAAAAAAAAATCATAACCAAGGAATCTTTCCAAAAAGCTTTAGCCAAGAGGAGGTTTCCTCAGCAGTCTCCACAGTGAACTTACTCCAGGGCTTCCGAGGGGCTGCTCCCGGCAACGAAACAGGGGCCCATACTTTCCAGACCTCATCACACTCTCCCTTCTTCCCAGCTCCTGTTGCAACAGCATCAGGGCCCAACTTCTCGCTGGCAGACCTGGAGAGTCCCAGCTACTACAATATAAACCAGGTGACCCTGGGGCGGCGATCCATCACCTCCCCTCCTTCCACCAGGTGAGCCCCACGCACTAGCCTTCCCCCAGCCCTGAGACATTGCAGGTGCTTCGGGCAGGGTGCTCCAGCTCGTTACCCTCCGTTGCGGGCGCTGGCTTCAGAGCCCGGGCCTGCTCTGCGGTGCACCCCTGAGCTTGGTGCTGGCACAGGCGCTCAGCCTCAGGGACACAAACTCAAGCGAGGCCAGGGCTCTGCCCTGAAGGGGCTCCCTGTGGACTGGAGAAGGCCTCTTTCCTGGGAGTGTGACCTTTGAACCCGGACAAAGGGGGGCTAGTACAGGCCTGGGGTGGACGCTCCAGGCAGAGAGAGCAGCCTCCATCCCAAATGAGGCTGCCAGGACTATCCCACAGTGGGCTTCACAGGCCAGAGGGGTCAAGGAACAGAGGCTGGGGATATGTGTTCTAGAAAGACTTCTAGAAGCAGTGTTCGTGGGCAGGACGGTCAGTTAGAGGCTCTCCCACCAGGCTGGAGGGGAGGAGGGCCTGAGTCAGGTGGGGGATCGGCCTGAGAGGGAGGGGTGGAGTTGAGAGCCGTTTGGGAGGTAGGCACAGTGCATCCCGGTCAGAGCCAGTCATTCAGGACAGGGTGCGATCCTGTCCCTTTAAAAAAAAAAATCGAGTATTTTGGTTCATTGTGAGGTTCAAGTATTCATTTTGGTATGTTAGAATATTACATTAAAATGTTATGATATCTCCATAGTTAATCATATTTTAATATAAAATAACATAGTATCACAGTGACTGAGTTTTGCGTCACCCCGTGGTGTTTTGTCCCTGGCCAGCGCCTCACTCACCCCCTCTGGCCGTGGGAGCTGACGGGAAGTAGCAGGCAGGCTGAGGAGGCAGCTGAGGGTTTGGCCCACTTCTTGGGCTCGGGTGGCTGGGTGATGGCGGTGGGTGGTCTTGTGGACTGAGAAGGGGCTCGAGGAGGAGGGGGTGGGCTGGGCTCTGGGGGCTCTCAGTCTGACCTGGGCAGAGGGCACAGAGTGAGTGCCCTGAGATGCTGCTGACAGCGGGCACCTGCTCGCCACACAGAGGGGCATCAGTGCAGGCTTCCTGGGTCCGGGTCCCAGTCCGGCCGCTCACCTGAGGCCCACCTGACCCCTCTCCTCCTTTCCCAGCACCACCAAGCGCCCCAAGTCCATCGATGACAGTGAGATGGAGAGCCCTGTTGACGACGTCTTCTACCCTGGCACAGGCCGCTCCCCGGCCGCGGGCAGCAGCCAGTCCAGCGGTTGGCCCAACGATGTGGATGCAGGTATGGGCGCCACCGCAAGGCCCGACCTGGAGCGCAGGCGGCGTGCAGCCTCCTGTCCCCCTCAGGTTTACCCGGCGAGCCTCCCGTGGTGCTTCCTGCTGCAGGCAGCACCGCCTGTCCTCTCCCAGCCCGCTCTCCCAGAGGGGCACAGGCCTGGACAGCAGAGGCGAGAGGGCAGGTTGTCACGCGTGGGCAGCAGGACCCAAAGCCCTGGCCCTGAGCCTCTGGTGCCCTGCAAGGGGGGCATGCCTTCCTCTTCAGAGCCTCCTTCTCCTCCTCCTCCTCTGGGTATTTCTTCAGGGAGGTTGCCCCCGTCTTCACGGTTTAAAGCAGTTTCTCAGACTGGGCGTTCGTGAACGTTCCAGGGCCACAACATTGTCTGCGGCCGGGCCATTTTGTGCCCTGTTGGGTGTTGGAGCGGCAGCCCTGGCCTCTGCCCACTCGATGCCAGTAGCAATCCTCCTTACTAGGTGTGGTGGCTAGAAAGGTCTCCGGGCGTGGCTGTGTCCTGCTGGGGACAGAATCTTCTTGTGTTTAAAACCACTGGTCTAAGGAGAGGAGCACAGCCTCGCAGCGAGTGAGCAGAATTGTTGCCAGGCCTCTCGATCCTCTCACCAGCCCCTTCCTGGTGAGAAGAGGGGCTCATCAGGGGGCTCCCCTGTTTTGACGGGAGGTGTGGGGGCACCTGGAGAGCCCAAGGGGGAGCAGAGGGGGAGAGGGAGGGCCGTGTGTGTGTGTGTGCACACGCACATGTGTGTGGTGCACAGGTGTGTATAAGGAGGCTGCCTGCAGAATGCTTCTGCCTGACACGTTGTTGGTGCAGCCTGTGTGTTACCTTCCAGGTACGGGGGTCTGGGGGCCAGGTAGCACAGATCTGTGTATGGGAGGTGTCCGTGTGGTTAGGCCTGGGGACGGAGGCCTTGTGCTGTGATGCAGGAAGATGAGGGCCGGCCTGAGAGTGTTTTCCTTGGTGGCTTCCAGATGTTGCCATACCAGGAAGGGCCAGGCAGATGGGCAGGGGCCAGGGCTGGGGGAAAGGCAAGACCGGAGGGCAGGGAGGGGCTTCCGCTTCCCTGCTGCCCTGGAGGCAACCTCTGGCAACTTGGGAGGAGGAGAGGAGGACTCACCTCCAGGCCCCGGGGTGAGGGAGAGGGCTAGACCGCCAGCAAGGCCCACCCTCTGCCGACCAGGCTCCTGCACGACTCTGGGAGCCCCTCCCCGGGTGTCCTCATGGCCAGCAGGGACCTGAGCCAGCAGGGCATAGACGTGGCCCTGGGGGAACCTCTGGAGGGGCAGAGAGAAGGGGTTGAGAGGCCCTGAAGAATCCCCAGCTGAAGTGAAGTCTTTCCTCAGGGACTGGTGTGCCTGGAGGGCCGTGTCCACTGCTGGCTCCTGAGGCGTGGGCCCCCCGGGTCGCTCCACCCAGACCTGGCTCCCTGGAGCCTCCCCTCCGCAGCTCCGGCTCCCTCCTTTCCTGGCTGTCTGCTGTCGAGCCTGCCATTTCCGCTCCCGCTGGCAGTCCCTCCACGCATGGCCCCATGTCCTCCTGTGGCATCCCCGGCTCCCTCGCTTTTCCCCTCTTTTCCTCCATACTCACCCCCTCCTCCCACCAACATTGCGTTGTTTCCCTGTTCTGGGACAAATCGCCAATTAAGCAGCCCAGCTGCAGGACTGGGAACAGCTGGGGAGGTGCTGTGTGGCCAGGGGGACAGCTGGGCGCAGCTGGTGGGGGCGCTCCCCGCCCCCCCCCCACCCCGCATCGTGCCAGCTATCAGGTGGCACACAGCTGCTGCCAGATAACACCTCTGCTGGCGGCTGGGAGTGCGCCCTTCCCCCGCCTCTTCCCTCTGTGGTTAAGACAGCTCTTATTTCTCTCTTCTGCAGCACCCCCCTCCCGCCCCCAGTACACACACCCCACCCAAACTGATTCGATTCGTGTTCCAAAGATGGCAGCTCTGGAGACCTGCCCCGACTGCACCTTATCCTCCCAGGACAGGAGACTGGCTCCCCTGGGGGCCGTGGCCTGGGCGCCCTGCTTTGTCTTAGCATGCTGGTTGTCGGGCCCACTGGGCGCAGATGTGGTCTTGGTTGGCCTCGTCAGGCTGTTAGAGGCGAGCGCAAATGGGGCACTCTCTGTGTCCCTGTCTCTTGCCAAGTGCCTCCTCCACCTCTGGTCCTGGGAGCAGAGCAAACCCAGGAATGACCCACCCTGACCGTCGGACCTCTGGGTGCCTGACCAAGCGCAGCCTTTCCTGGCTCCCTCGCCCCCAGCTCCCACCCCGGCCCTCCAGCCTCCTCCCTGCTCCCTTGTGAGATTTTGTCTCTCCACCATGGTCCGAAGGGCCCATGGCTGTGCTTTCCCTTCCCGTAAGGAGCCCTGGCTTCTTCCTGGCAGAACGGGACCTGTAGCCCAGGACCCCATGGAGTAGACCCCAGCCTGCCCCTCCGCAGGGGCCTCCTCACTCTTTCTCTTTTCCTTTGACTGAGACCTTAATTTCCCCAGTGGACGCACAGAGTCTTAGCCACTGGGCCTCCAGGGAAGTTCTGGCCCATCACTGTGAAGCTGCTCCCCAGGACTCCTCCTGCACACCTTCCCTGCCCTCTGGCCCTGCCTCTGTGCTCTGATTCTGTGCACCTTGGAGCTCATAATCTGTTTGTTAGGGGGCAAGATGGCCCGCCTGCTCACGCCCTGCCCGGCGCACCACAGGGCCTGATTTCCCTCACCTGCCAGCAGCGGATGGTCTGCACTCAGGGCCTGAGAATCAGGCAGCGGAGGCTGGGGAGCCCTGAAGGGAAGGGGGCAGCCAGGAGGGGTCTGAGGAGAGAAGGAGTGAGCTGCTGGCTTCCCGCCTCCCCTGCTCCCTTCCTGGCCCAGCTAAACCTGCCCCGTGTTGCTGATTCCTCCCCTCAGGCCCGGCTTCTCTAAAGAAGTCAGGAAAGCTGGACTTCTGCAGTGCCCTCTCCTCTCAGGGCAGCTCCCCGCGCATGGCTTTCACTCACCACCCGCTGCCTGTGCTTGCTGGAGTCAGACCAGGTGAGAAACGGAGGGCCCGGAGGGGGGCAGCGGGGGTGGCAGAGGAGCCCTGCCTGAGGGCTAGCTGGCCAGGGAAGCCTGAGTGACAGCCCGCGCTCTCTGAACTGGCCGTGGAGTGGCAGTGGGCGGGCGTAGGGACGGGCCCCCCTCCACAGCAGCGGCACCTCCTCCAGACCAGGCCGGCCCCTGGGCCTTCTCATCGTGCCCCCCACACGCTCCCACTTGCCTCTCACGCCCCGTGTGCCGGGGTGCACGCCTGCTGTGTGCTGTGTGTGCACGTGAGGATGTGTGTTTGCTTATGTTCATGCGAGGGTGCTGTGTGCATGCGTTTGATGCATGTGTGCTCGTGTGTTTGTGCGGACGTGTGCACACATGTGTGCTGTGTGTGTACGTGACATGTGCACACATGTGTGTTTTGTGTGGTGCAGGTCTGTCCTGAGGCCGTGGGCCCACTCCTCCCAGCTCTCCTTGCCTCCTGCCAGCTGTGGATGGGAGAGCACAGGCTTCTCCTTCTGCCCTCCTTCCAGTTTCTCTCTCTCAGCGCCCCAAAGTGCCCAGGGTCTGTTTTCCCTGGCACCGGCCCACGTTACTCTGAGGGACCCTCAGAGGGGGCCCAGGCTCCCTGCTCGCGGCCTCCCCGCTCTTTTCCAGAAGCGAAGGGCTAGGCCAAGGGGAAAGGAAAGGAGCCGGCAGACTGCCTGCCGGGCGGGGGCGCGGGGCGGACTCTCTGCTCCAGTCTGGCAGAGAGAGAGCTTGAGGGGAGGGTGCCGCCAGGTTCTGGAGGGGATGGAACCAGGTGGGAAACTGCGGGCGCCTCTTCCCTCTCGAGAGAGGCCTGGACTGTTTCTGAACACTGCCCTGTGTCTGCCCGCCACCCCGGGCCCTTGCGTAGGACACGGAGCACTCGGAGGGTCATCCTCCTGGCTTCCTCCTCAGGGCCTCCTGGCTGGGAGCCAGCAGCGGGGCAGGGCGTGGTGGCCGCGAGGTGGGGGTGGGGAGCCCAGGCCCTCCGCACAGGCAGGGGAGGGCGGCAGGCCCCGCTCCACTCAGCTTTTATGAACTCCAGAGAGAAGCCAAGTTTCTTTAGGCCCCTAATGAAACCGAGAGCAAGAGCGAGCTGATTGGAAACAGACAGGATAGGGAGGACTTGGCTGGGGAAGAAGTGGGGCCTGCTCCGGGGTGGGAGCTGGGCGTCCGAGGAAGTGTGTACGAGCCGTGGGGCCCAAGCACAGAAGAATGTGACCTGGGGGCCAGGTGCACATTCAGCCTCATGCGGGACGTGCGTGTGCTCCGTGGAGGCCCCTCTTGCGCTGGCACGGGGCCGGGTGCTTGTCCAGAGCCCCACCGAATGGTCTGCCTGCTCCCCAAGGCTCCCTGCCAGGCCCTGCACCAGGGAGGGGTGTGTGAGGCACTGACCTTGGCGCAGAACGTTAGGGAGCACCTGAAATCTCAGTCACCAAAATTTATAAATAATATTAAATGCAATGTTCTAAAAATTAAAACAAAAATATACGATGAGCAAATATCAGTATTTTAAATAAAAGGACTGATCTTGTGATTGCATGACCCTGTCTCACCTCACAGGGCTTCCCAGGTGCCTCTAGCGGTAAAGAACCCACCTGTCAATGCAGGACGTAAGAGATGTGGGTTCAATCCCTGGGTTGGGAAGATCCTGCGGAGGAGGACTTGGCAACCCACTCTAGCATTCTTGCCTGGAGAATCCCATGGACAGAGGATCCTGGCAGGTTACAGTCCATGGGGTTGCAAAGAGTCAGACACAACTGAGCGACTGAGCACGCATACACGTCTCACCTCACCCTAACTCTAGCCCTGATTCCAATCAAACTTTATTTATAAAGAGAAGCAGCTGGTCTCTGGGCCATCCCTAGTTTTGCCAATTCAACTTTTTAAAGTGTTGCATTCAAATGCTATTTACCTTGACTTTACTGAGTGTTTTTGGAGCCATCTCACACACCCTCACACTAGCAGTCAGCACCTCACTCTCCCCACTCCGGCCCCTGCCCTGGTCCTGCCCCATTCTCTGGACGCAAAGGGCTCTGACCAGCAGGGCTCCCCGGCTTCAGCGTCCCTCGCCACGGCCTTCTCAGCCCTGATGATGCCCTTTCCTTCCTGCCGCGTGCACACAGGGAGCCCCCGGGCCACGGCGTCAGCGCTGCACTTCCCCTCCACATCCATCATCCAGCAGTCGAGCCCGTACTTCACGCACCCGACCATCCGCTACCACCACCACCACGGGCAGGACTCGCTGAAGGAGTTTGTGCAGTTTGTGTGCTCGGATGGCTCGGGCCAGGCCACCGGACAGGTGAGTCCAGAGGACCCCGCGAGCCCCCCTGCAGCTCATCTTTGCGTCTGTCTGTCTGTCTCAGGGCTCACAGGGAGAGGGCCCCAAAGCCGAGAGCCCACCTGGGGCTGGAGCAGCCATGAGCTGGGACTGCCGAACACCTCAGTCTTCTGGGTCCGGGGGCAGGGATCCATGTGTCCGCCTGGGGCCTCTTCATCCCGGTCCAGAGAGGACGGGGCAGTGGCTGGGCCCACCTTGCTTGGGCTCTTTACCCAACTCTGGTCTTTTCCCATAGCAGGAGTGGACCAATGATCTGTCCAATCCGGGCCCAGACCCCTTAGCTCCTGACACCCCTTTTAAACCTCAGGGCTGCAAGGATTCCCTTGCAGCTGACACTGGGGCCCGTCCGTTCTCTGTGGTGTGGGAACGTCTGTGCACTCTGGGTGCTAAGCAGCGTGCCTAGCCCCCGCCCACTTGATGCCAGCAACACCGCCCTCTGTCAGCTCTGCTGATCGTGACCGTCTCCAGATTCAGGGTGCTCGGGGGCACCTTCCTCATCCCCAGTGAGAAGCCCTTGGGAGAGGGCAGGCTCCCTTCCACAGGCTGTGTCATGAGACTCCAGTTGGCGGGACTCTTAACAAGGGGCTCTCAGGTCAGTCACGGTTCTGGAATAAAGTATTTCTGCTCCTCAGCCTGGGAGAGAGACGGCTCCCCATGGAGCTCTGTCCCCACTGTCCTTCTCCATCAGCGAGCCCTAGAGCAGAGACACAGATCCAGTGAGCAGAGAACTACCTCCGACGTCAGTGAGCCCCCTGTGACCCTTCAGCAGGACAGTGGTCCTTGTGTAGTTCCTGGGAGACCATTCCAGGCTGCGGCATGGTGATCTCTAGACCTCTGGGAATGTTCTGGAACTCCAGCAGCATACTGTGCTGTAAGAAGGCCCAGCTGCTTGCCTCCCAGTTGGTCCAGCTTGGAACTGCACCGTGAGAGGTCAGGTGTGGCGGGCACTCAAAGTGCCCTGGCAGGGAAAGGCATCCAGAAGCCACCCTGAGAGGGGGCGGCGGCCCTCAGCTGCTCAGCCTGGTGCTACCACAGGGCACTTGCGTAGTGCTGGCGTCTCGATGGGGGCAGGGCTGTGGCTTGGCCCCTGTGTTCTTGCTGTCCAGGGCAGAGGCCAGTCTTCTTCCCTCCCTCCTGCTCTTCCCTTTTCCGCTTTTCTCATCTTTTCCCCTCTGCCCTGCGAGGGTTTCTTTTGCTGGTTCTGCAGCTCCTTGGCACATGCAGAGTTTTGCCCACCTCTCTGGACAAGCTCTGTCCACTTGTAGGGGCACTGAGGGAAAAGTGGACATGATTCGCAGCAGCACCCGTGCTTCCTTCAGAGATGCCAGCGGAGTCTACGGGAGCTGCCGGCCTGTATCCCAGCCCCAGGGGTCCTGGGTTCTGGAATTTGGATCCGAGGGGCTAGGAACCTTGCTGTTCCTGCTTCTCAGCTATGGGGTCAGCTGGGGCTTCAATTGAAATGTGACTCATCTGGGGAACTGACTTGGCCCAGAGAACCGAAGCTAACCCACAGGACCCTCAAGAGTGTGGGTCAGCCCATCCCTGGACTTCCTGACAGCCAGGTCCTGAGCCTTCCCCTTGACTTGATCACTCAAGATCAAGGGCTCAGGAAGTCCATGGCCATCCAGGGTTATGACTCTGCGCTTTCATTGCCAAGGGCTTGGATTCAGTCCTGGTCAAGGAACTAAGACCCTGCAAGTCATGTGGCATGGCAAACAAAGAAAAGATCAAGGTCTCCTTGGCCTCGAAAGTTCTCTTCTCAAGGCAGGTGCTGGCTCTGAGTAGACAGTTGACAAAAAACTATTTATTGACAGGGGAGCAGACAGCCCCTCTGGTTAAAGAGAAAGTCTAGTTTGGCTGAGAGCAGTCTCTATAGGTTTCCTCTTGTGGCCTATTGTGCCCGAGAGTTGGGTGTGGGGTGGAGTTCTGCAGCGAGCCTGCTCTTCGGAGCCCAGTTCCTGAGAGGAGACTAGAGATGGTCTCCCCGTGGTGTGGAGGAGGAGCCAGAGGCCCTGGGCTCTGCCACTGACATGGTGGCAGAGGGTGGGGGTACTGGACTGTGTTTGAACCACGGCCATCCCAGAGTAGGAGCTCTTGGTCTTAGCGTGTGTGAGAGTGACTTGGAGGTGAAAGGTGGCTGGGCCTCATCTAAGTCAGCAGCTCTGGTGTGGGGTGTAGAATCTGCATTTCTCCGCAAGTTCCCAGGTGACGCTGCTGCTTCTGGTCAGGGGACCCACTTGGAGAACCACTGATGTAGAGACTAGAGAAGTAAGTTATAACCTCCTGAGAATCAGAAGTTAGGAACCATCTTTGTAGAAAATTGCATGCATACAAAATTTCACAGTGTGCACAATGGTTCCCAGGTACCTCTTAGACCCCAGTGTAAGTTCCTGACTGAGAAAATCAGGTCAGTAAAGACCAAGGCCAAATGGAGATTCACTTAGAGCAGGGGTCCCCAACCTCTGTGCTATGAACCGGTACCTCCTGTCAGATCAGCAGTGGCATCAGATTAGAAATAAAGTACACAATAAATGTAATGTGCTTGAATCATCCTGAAACCATCCCCTCCACCCCCCAGTTTGTGGACAAATTGTCTTCCACGAATCCAGTCCCTGGTGCCAAAAAGGTTGGGAACTGCTGATTAGAAGACACGCAAAGGGCAGAAAGAGGATGCCCAGTTAGCTGTATTTCTGGCATAGAGAAGAGACCAAATGAGCACGATAGAGAAGATCCAGGGACTGATGGGAGGCCATGGCTCTGGGAGGCAAGAAGCCTGGTTCCAGCTCAGCCTTGCTCTCCAGTTGCAGAGTGGCCAGGCCCACATCTTCATATGTCAGATGAAAGGGAGGTGCTATCCCAGCTTCCAGTTTACTTCTAAGCTCCTAACTCAAGAGGTCTTAAGGTACCACAAAGTCCCAAGATCTTGAGATTTTTAAACCTTCAACTCATACCCCAAGCAGAGCAGAGACAGCCTAGCCTGGTTGGGACTTGCTTCTAGGATCTGAATGTTGTAAATCAGCAGCTTTCCATGTCTGGCCCTATCGGGCTAGGATTTGTTTTATCAGATGAGATTAGTGACTCAGATCCTCCTGGGGGGAGACAGGCTCTTGAGGAAGCAGAGGCCACCCTGTGGGAGCAGGGGCTGCCCAGAAAGCTCCCGTGTCCCAGCTGCCCCTGGAGCCCAAGCTCAGGACAGCCTGGAGAGGAGGCTGTGATCCTTTGGGATCGTTGTACTTGCTGCCCTGATGGAAGAGCAAGATAGGAGCCAGATAGGCTGTGTAAATGAGCGAAGGCAGTTGCCACTTCTGTGTCAGCATCACCCTGCAGAGCTGGCGGCATGCTGTTGCTTGGAACCAACAGCCTGACCGGGGAGACAACGTTTTGCATCAGATGTCATGGTAGCTATGGAAGGTTTTGGGGCACTGGGGTGTCCGAACTCCTTTGGATTTGGGAAGAGGGTTGATAAGTCTATGGGTCCATGGAATCAGACAAACATGGCCATGAACTTGTAGGGGCACTTAAGTGGCCATCGCAGCTGGGTGACTTTGACTAGAACGTTTAGCCATGAGGAGCCTTAGTTTCCTCTGTTGTGAACAGGGGAGAGGGGAGCTTCCCTTCTCCTAAGGGTTCGACACCATTAGCCTGTGGACCACTGGGCCTTTGTCCTGGGGGTGGCCCTGTGTGTTATAGGGTGGGTGTCAAGCCGCATCCTCAGCCTCCACACCCTCAAGCTGTGTCAACCAGAATGTCTCCAGACACTGTCAGTACCCCTGGGGGGCAGGCAGAAACAAGAGGAACTGCCTTAGAGGTGGTAGGAGGACCGGACACAGCCTGAGTGAAGTGCCTGGTTCCGTGCCAGGTGCTGAGCTGAAGAGCACGCTGTCTGCAGAGGGGAGGCCCCTTGGAATCGCGGTTTCATAGTCTAGGTGAAACCAGCCAGGATCGAAGGATGACCGAGCTGGTGACAGAGCAGGGGTGGACTCTGCAGGGTTTGCCAACAGGAGGAAGAGCCTGTGAACCTCCCATGGTCTTAAACCTGGGGGAGCTGGGAGGACAGAGGTTTGAGCCACAGGAGAGAGGCCCGTTTAGGAGGAAGAGTTCTGGCCTGGCCCCCGTGAGCCCAGGCTGCAGGTGGTCATAGAGGTCACTGCCTGGAGCAGCAGGAGATACAAGGTCCGGGGAAGCTGTGTCTGCCGGAAGCCAGGGCCCTCTGCCTCTCTCTGTGGGGCCGGCATGCCTTGAACCCCAAAGGCTGATGAACACAAGGCCACACGTGGGGCCGGGAGGAGGCAACTCAAGTTTAAGGCACAGGGAGTAATGGACAATTTGTGGCTCTGGTAGCTGGTCCCAGCTTCTGGGGGAACTGGGGCTGCCAGCAATGGGTTTTCTTCTTGGGCTGCTCTGTAGCAGATAGGCTAGCATCCACTGTCCTCAGGCACATGCCCTGGCTTGCCCCCGAGGCCATGGCACGGGGCACATGCTGGTGGGCCTGTGGTCCTTGGTTGGGTCAGCTGATCCTACCCCAGGAGCCCACCCAGGGGAGGCACGTATGTGTTTGGGGAGAACACAGGGAGTAAGCTGGTGCATCTTTGCTGCCATAGGAGAAAGTCTTCAGAGTATGACAGTTCAGAGCACAGCTGCTTGTATAGTTACATGGCACGTTTTGGTACCTAAAACCTGTTCCCTAAGAAATAACAAACGACCCGTCGGACATCCCCCTTCCTCCCTCCCACCACTTCAAAAGAGGACTACGGAAAAAAAAAAAAGAGAAACACCTGAGAGACCAAATAGAGGCCTCACGCCCTCACCACCCCGGCGCCCTGGAGGAGAGGACCCCACCCCGCGTCCTCCGCTGGGAGCGCTGCCGGCTCTCAGGAGCGAGCGGGCGTGCCCGCGCAGGGGAGCGTGTGTCTGTGTGTGATGTGCCTTCATGCGCCACTCTATTTATGTTGTTCGCAGCCCAACGGTAGCGGCCAGGGCAAAGTCCCGGGGTCATTTTTGCTACCACCGCCGCCTCCAGTGGCCAGACCAGTGCCCCTTCCTATGCCTGATTCCAAATCCACCAGCACTGCCCCAGACGGCGCCGCCTTGACTCCTCCGTCACCTTGTAAGTGGACGATGAAACCGAAACCACACGCCCAGTGTCCCCGGCCCGTCCAAGCAGCCTCCGCTGCAAAGAGGAGAGCCCCTCTCTCACTGCCAAAGGCCCCCCACCCAGAGTGCCTCCCACCCCGACGAGGACAGAGCTGAGCCCCCCGACTTTGGCCTCCGGGGCCTTAGTGGCACCAGCCAGCACCCCACGAGCCCCCCTGCCCGCCCGCTGCTCCCAGCTGGGGCCCCTGGCCCAGGCCCCTCCGGGGGGCGGGAGAGGGAGCACAGTGGGGGCACCCAGGCCAGGGGTGCTGGCCAGGGTGGGCGGGGGGAGGGGAGGCACAGCCATGCCATCTTCATGCCTAACTGCTGTTTTTTTCATTTTTTTGTTTTTTCGTTTTTTGATTTTTTCGTTGTTTCGTTGTGCCCCTCCCCCCACACCAAGAAAATTAAACGTGACCACAAGGCGACGCCACCACCATCCCCTTTTTACCTTGCCCCCCTCACCTCCATTCTGGGCCCCCAGGCCTCTAAAGTTGCAGCAGGCCAGCCCCTGATCCCCTCCCCTCCAGCCTTCAGTCTCACATTTGGTTTCTCGTTGTTCCTCTTTTTTTTTAACCCTCCCTCCCATCCCTCCCCTTTTCCTCAATTTCTTCCCAGGTTGGATCTTCTAAGGACAAGGAAGGGCTCTGGACCTTGGCTTACTTCATCTCTTTCTCTCTCTCTCTCTTTTTTTTTTTTTAAACTGATGACAAATTTTGTCAAAGGGAAGAGAAAAATCTGAGTTGAGAGGCCCCAGCTAGACCCGACGACGCATGAAGGACAGGAGAGGCGGAGGGTGGGCGGTGTGCCGTCGGGGGGACTGTGGGCGGGGGTGGGCAGCGCTCTGGGGGCTGGCAGGCTGTGGGTCAGGACTCGGGGACAGCGGCGGAAGGGCGGCCCATCTCACCACTCTTCTCGGCCTCGCGCTCTCTGCCTCACCTTCTTTTTCCATGGTTTGAGTTCTTTTCCCCTCTTCATCCTCTTCATGTCATCTTCTCATCTGCATTTGCCACAAGACACAAAGTCATGGCCATGGTCATTGGAGGTGGGTGGGGTGGGAGGGGGGCCCGGCTGCAGGGTGGCTGGGGGCCGCTTATGGACAGAATCTGGTGAGCACGGGGTCCCTGGGGTGTATCTGGTGCTGGGAGGGATGGGAGGGGGACTCCCAGTTAGCCTGTGACATGCCTCATCCTTTCTGGGGGCTTCCTTCCTCCCAGGGTACAGGGCCAGCTCCTTCCCGTAGGGCTCCAGGCCAGACAACCCAGAAGAGCTCCAGAATCTTTGGTGCATTTGCCCCCTCAGGCCTCAGAACAACTGCCCCTGCTGCCCACGCCCTGGGGCTTTGCCAGGCCCTCTGGCCTCCTCCTTCTCTGCACGTGGGCCCCTCTTGGTCCCTGGGAACCGCAGGACCATAGGACCTGGCTCATCGATCAGAGGAGGAGAATGCCTGCCAGGCCTGAGCCCTGCCACCCCTGCACCTGAGCCAGCAGCCAGCTCCCAGACCCTCTCTGACCTGTCCCACCCAGCTTAGCCCTCTACTGGGACCCTTCAAGTTTCCCAAGCCACGGGGCCAGTCCTTGGGCCCAGGGTGGTAAGCGGTGCAGCACCCCACCAGGCGCCCCTGTTGGAGGGGTAGCCCGGCTGAGATGGCCTTCTCCCAGCAGGGTGGGGCCGTCTCCAGAGCTCCCAGCCTCCTGGGCTCCCTTTTCTCCAAAACCAAGAGGCCCAGCAGGAAAGCAAGGGATCTTACTTCAGGTGCTCTGGGAGGAGGGGACAGAATTGGGTCCACAGGGCCTCAGCTAGAGCCTCCAGGGCCACAGAAGAGCTTCCCTGGCTGCGGCGGATGGAGTGCCGGGGCTAGGGGACTGCGAGCCCCTGGTCAGTGAGAGGATGAGGGGTCCCCTCCGGCCTGGCCTTCCCGCCGCCAGCCTCAGCCCAGGCAGCATGGTCTAACCTAGTCTCTCCCTCTCTCAGCAGCCCTAAGGGGCAGTGCCCGGGTGGGCCCCCAGTCCTCACGGGGTCTCTCCCTCTCTCCCCTGCTCCCCACAGCATTCGCAGCGACAGGCGCCTCCTCTGCCAACCGGTTTGTCAGCATCGGACCCCGGGACGGCAACTTTCTGAACATCCCACAGCAGTCTCAGGTAGGAGGCCCTGCCCACCACGTGCACACAGGCAGGGGTGGGGGTCTTCCGGTGTTCTGGAGGAGGCCAGGGTCCTGGGGCCATCGGGAGAAGAGGCCGGGGCAGGGCTGGAGGGCTCAGGCTTTTGCACGCCCAGCTGAGCCTGCCTCCCCGGGCAGCCCCCAGGCCCCCTGGCTAATCAGCTAATTGGATAATTAGCTCTGACAGCCCTGGCCCTGGGGAAGGCAGCCAAGGACCCAAGGCTCGAGGCGCTCTGGGCCAGGCCTGGTGGAAGCGAAGGTGGAAGTGGGAGGCTGCATCAGGAGGACAAGGTCTGCCTGGTTGCTTTCCTTCTGCTCTGGGGCATGTCCTTGCCCCAGGCCCTCCCCGCTCCTTGGATTTGGGTGGGCCACGTGCCCAGAGACTCTGGCACTGGGGATGAGGCACGGCCCAACGCTGCCCCGGAGGTACCTCCCCCATATCCTGTGAATTGTGTCAGAGGGGTGGCCAGGCTGTTGGAGCCCCTAGTCCTGCTGCCATCTGCCCGCAGTTCTCACAAGGAAATGTACCCCCCAGCCCCGCTGCTGGAGGCCCCTGGACCAGGCTTTGCACAGCTGTCTTTGCACCCTGGTGCACGCAGGCCTCCTACCCTATTCCTGTCCCTAGGAGGCTGGCACCCGCCTATAGAACACAGGGCACTCAGGGCACAGGGAGGATCAGCCCCAGGAGCAGAGCCCAGGCTTGTACAGTGTGGGGCTTCTGGGGAGTGGAGGGAGAACAGGCAAAGATCTTTTTCTTTTGCACATTCGACAAAAACACCCAGGGCCTCGGAGGCTTCCTTAGCCCCCGGGCCACCTTTTTCAGCTCCCACTGTCTCTTTGCTCTGAGGCCCAGGTCCAAAGAAAGTTGGTGGATGGAAGTTTTGTGTGTGTGGTTTAAGGTTTTGTTTTTTTCCCTTTTCCTTTCCCTCCCTAAAAAAAAAAAAGGCAAAAACTTTGTCAGACTTCAAACTTCAGAGCTCCCTAGTGGCAAGGAGGGGAGGGGAGGAGAACTTCAGCCCCCTTCAGCTTCCCACCCCCTTTCCCCAGAGTCACGTCTGACCCGTCTGGTTTCCAGGAGCAACCAGACATGATGTAACACCCAGATGAACTTGAACTTGGGGGTGTTGAGAAGAAAAACAATGGCTTCGAGCAGGGGCTGGAGCCAGCCCCCTCCGCTCTGTGCCAGGGAGGCTGCGAGAGCCCTGCTGGTAGAGGGCAGGAGGGGGTGCCAGAGGAAGGGACAGCAGGCGGGCCTCCCCTCCTGGCTCGGGGCTGGCACCAGGCGGCAGGGCTTCAGCGTGCCCGCCTGCCCACCCTCCCTCCTCCTGCTGTCCGCCCTGCAGCTCTGACTGTATAGTATATTCGTGCTTGCTCACTCTCGGGGACCACTGCCACGAGCCCTCCCTCCCCGTTCACCCCATTTCCGCCTCCACATGCTCTCCCTGCTTCACTTTCTCTGCTCACTTTGGTTGGATACTGGGGCCAGCTCAGAATCTGAGGCATGTTTGGGAAACATTTTTTCTTCCCCTGGTTCCTACAAGGAGCCTTGGGGCCCAGGGCCCTGCGCAGGCAGGTGTGTCTGGGAAGGGGGGTTGGGGGCCAGAGGGGTCGGACAAGCTGATCAGGGAGCCCTCAGGCCTGGGGGCAGGCAGGCTGCTGCAGCGGGTGCAGGGGGTACAGTGGGGGGTGGTTTCCACAGTAACCAGTGACTTTAGCCGATCTCTGGAGCACCAGATGGAGAGAGAACAATAGAATGAGGGAAGAAAAGGGAATTTTAGCAATTTTGTCATTCCCTGGGCAGCGCTTTTTACTTAGTTTTAATCAATTTTGGACCTGGCTCAGGAAACAGGGAGGGGTGAGCAGAAAAAGCCACTCCGGGCTTGGCAGCAGACCTCCCGTTCCTGGGACCCACAGGGCGGCACCAGGGAGTCCCACTGGAGTCGTTTTTGTCCCTAACTCTAGGCCTGGAACCAGACCTGGAGTCTTCCTCCCCTGAGCACTGATGGTTGTCCCCCCACCCCCCACTGCCGCCCTGTAGCTCAGGAGACCCCCGCAGGGGCCAGCTTGGGGCCTTGGTCTGGCCTGCCATGGGCAGAGGGGCCAAACAGGCCCTCCCTGCCCCGGTGTCCCAGCCTCTTCCCTCTCAGGAAGGGGGAGCGGTGGGCTTACAGCCAGCGAGGTGGTGTAAGGGTGCCAGTGTAGTCCCCGCTTGGCGTCCCAGGGAACACGTAACACCTGAGCCTGCAGGGACCAGGGGCTCACCCAGGAAGTGCCCCTCTTCCTCGGGCCAGAAGCCTGCTGCTCAGCCTCCCTCCCCCAGCTGCTCTGGGAAGGCCTCAGTCCTGGCTTCCGCCCACACCTTACCAGGCCCCTCTGTGCCTCCCTCTGGCCTAAAATCAGTTGATGGGGTTGGATTCTGGGTAGGGGCTCCAGGGGCTCCCCCACAGGAAGGCAGGGCTCCCCTGTGCGTGCTGTCCACGCATGGCAGGAAGGGTGGTGTCTTCACCTGCCCCATAAATGGTAGCAGTGCCCCCAGTCACCGTGGCAACCACAAACCCCCACGTTGCCAAGTGCTCCCCATCTGCACTGTCTAGTGTGGTGGCCACTGGCCACATATGGCTGTTTAAATAATTAGAGAAAAATTTAGACCCTCGGGCACACCAGACGCATTTCAAGTGCTCCGAAGCCATGTGTTGCTAGTGGCTACCTCATTGGACAACACAAGTAGAGAATATTTCCATCATCCCAGAAAGTTCTAGATGATTGCCGAGGCCCACCCTTTCTTCTTTTTTCCAGTTTTACTGAGATATAATTGACAGATAGTCTTGTATAAATTTAAGGTGTACAGCATAACAATTTGACTCACATACATCAGGAAATGACTACCAGAACATGTCTAGTAAACATCCATTCGCCCATAGAATCAAGGCCCTTTCTAACTCTAAAAACTCGAAGTCTCCATCTCACAGTGGACGATGGCCTGCAGTTCCAAACCAAAGCCTGACCAGGAGGCCATAATCTGTGTGACTGAAACACGTCTTTTAAATAATGGAAAGTTTCACATGAAATCGTCTGGACTTTCCGCTTCTTTTGAAACTTTGGCGGACCTAGCCACCCTAGGCCCTTACCCCGGTGAGGCAGCCTCGGCTGCAGCCTTGGCAAGCTGCGGGTGTCCTGGCCACCATGGACCCCGCCTCCCTGGGAACGCGCCACACGTAGCAGTGAGGAGCATGGACTCGAAGCTGCCCCCTGCATTGAGTACCTGCCCGGCCGTGTGGGCTGGGTGGCCTTCAGCAGGGCAGCCACCTTCCCTTCCACCGGCTTCTGTGCAGGGCTGGAGTGGGGATGAAATGCATCTGCTCCTGTGCATGCTCTGCAGTTAGCTGTGCTTGGCCTCTGCTGGCCTGAGTCTGTGACGCCGCGCCTGGGAGAGACCCCAGGGTGCATTTTCAAGGACTCCTTCAATTTTGCCCCAAGGGTACCATCAGGCACTGTAGACCATAGAGGAGCCCCCCACCGCCCCATCCCTCTGGCTCTGAGGTGGGGCCAGAGCCTTTTGTGCAGGGCACTGCCAGGCAGCCCCGTCCCAGCGGCCCACCCTGGCTGCATTTATGGAAAGGCGGCGCCCCCTGCTGGCATTCTGAGGGAAGCTGCTGCCCACTGGAGGAGCCTCAGGTTGTTCCCCAGGGCGTGGTGCCCACTGGGCAACTGACCCCTTCCCCTGGGCCTAGTACTGTGAGGGACAAAAGTCATGTGGTACCCAGCCCTCCCCAGCCTTTCAGCCTGTGGGACCTTAGCTGAGGTATACAGATGGGAATTTCTGCTTTTAATCCAAAGAGACAGAAAGAAAACTCAGCAAGAAGCTGGGTTTCCCCCACCCCACTCCCCAAACTCCTCTGGGGACAAAAGCTGCAGCCTGGCATCCTCCTCCCCTGCTCCAGGACCCACACAAAAACCTAACAATTGGAAACATGGCCAGATCCCAGGTCTGTGCCCGTGCCAGCGCCAGCCATGGGGGTCCCACCCGCTGGGCACTGTGCCCACGGGAAGGCCAGCTGGACTCCAGCACTGGAGGCAGGTCTCTTGGGGGAATAGGATTCCCATAGGAGGGACCCTTGTGGGAGGTGTTGGTGTCCTTGACTCGGCTGGAGCTGGAACCCCCCTGGGGCTTCAGGCACCAACCTAGAGTCCCAGGACCAGGTAAGGGCAAGAAGGCAGTGACCCCTGCTCATCTCAATATCACCTCTTTTCTTGTTTGTCCTATTTCAGTCCTGGTTCCTCTGATAAGAACAACAAAAGAAATGACAAAATGAAAAGAAGAGGTTCCTCAAACGGGGGGAGAAGAAATTTTGAGACGTGGAAAAAAAAGTCCCCCAGCCCAGCCCAGCCCCACCGAAAAGCAAAAATTAGACGTCGTCAGCCACTCAGCCCTTCTCTCCTCCAGCCCGGGGACCCCTGCAGGCCCCCAGAAGCAGCTCAGTTCTCAGAGAGCCTCGGAAGAGGTCTCGGTGGAGCTGTGCGCCAGCAGCCAAGCAGAAAGAAACATGCAAAACGGACTCTGTCAAGTAGAGGACAGAAAGAAAGGATGCAGAACTGCCTTCCTCCCCCCACATCCCGTCCCGGCCTTCTGGGGAAGGAGCAAAATCCCCAAACAAAGCAACCAGCACAATTCTGAAGGGGCCTGTCCCCTACCCTCACCCTTCCCAGGGGAACCCCATCCTTGACTCCAGCCGGAGCTTCACTCGGGAGCTCAGAGGACCAGCTTGTAAAGATGATGGGGTGCAGACCCCGAGGGCTCTCCCCTGCAGACTCCACCCGCTCCCTCCCTCCCCCGACTTCGCCTCCGGCTTCTTCGCCTGGACTGGGTGAGGCAGGGTAGCCTTGAGATCCCACCGCCCCTCCCTTGGGCTAGAAGTCCACCCCCTCCCCCACCCTGGCTCGGAAGGGGGCATCTTCTGGAGCCAGTTTCATGCTTCTAGAAAGGAGGGTATTCTGCCACCCCACCCCGAGCTGCAGGGCCAGTTCCCCAGGTCCCAAACCCTTCTGTACAGTCTATAGGAAAAAAATCGGAATGCTCTTCCAGACGGCCCCTCCCAGCCCGGGACAGGTGCCCTCTCCTCTCCCTCCCGAGGCAGGCCAGGAGGGTCGTCGTCCGGACCGGCCGCGAGTGAGGGGAGCTGGGCACCCGGTGGCGCCCACACCCCGGCCCCGCATGCAGGTGCCCGCGCTCTGCCCACCGGTCCCCGCCCCTGCCCCTCCCGCAGACAGCCCTGCCGCGGCGGGGCCGGAGAGTGGAGCAGAAAGGGGACCCCGGAGTCGAGCGAGAGTGAGGCAGCCGCCGCCGCTGCCGTCAGCTAAACCTCCACCTGCGCTAGGTAGGCGTCCTGCTCGCCGACTTTCAGTTCCTTTGAAGGGTGTTGGGTGTCGTCCTTTTTCAAAAAGTGTTTTGGAGCTTTCTCTGCCCTACCCCCCCTTCCCTCGCCACACCACCCCCATGGCCACTTCTCTCTGGATTTCAGCTGTAATGTCTTTACTCTTTATTTAGGGGTGGGGCATTCATTGTTTCGGTCTTTGCTGTTGCAATTGGTAACCCCTCCATTTGAGCAACTTGGGAACAATTTGATAACACACCGCAAGAAGGAGCTCTTCCCCTCCTCCTCCCCACCGCAGCCCCCTTCTCCACCAAGGGATGGTTGGGGGCATGTCCTGAGGGTCTTCAGAAGCCCCCCCCTGGGAGGGATGGGAGCAAGAGCACGCCCAGCCCCCCTCCAGGGTGTGACTTGGCCCCGCTGGCTTGTCTTTCTGTGCCTTACTCCCTCCTCCCCGCCTCTCCCTCCTGCGCCCGTTTCTGGAGTCCTTGTGCCTCTCTTTCTCTCTCCTTAACTGTCTGAAAACACAAAGCACAGGTCAGGATCCTCTGAAAGTCAAGCAACCCAACATTGCACCACATAGGGGTGGGTTTGGGGCTTTATTTATTGTGAATCTAGTTGGTGAGGCTGTGGCCCCCAAGCGAAGGGAGGGAAGGAGGGGAGGGAGGAGGCTGGGGAGGAGCGGAGGGCCCTCACCTGGGGCCAAAGGGGCCAGCCAGCGGCCGCCTCCTCCCGCGCTGGAATCAAGGAGGTGGCTGGCCCCAGGGGTGGCTTTTGTTGGAAGTCGAGCGAAGCCCCTCCCCCATCCGCGTGCAGCCCTCGGGGAGGACCGGGTCTGAGAAGCAGGGGACGGGGGAACCCGCGGGAGCCTGGGGGTCGTGGGGAGTAGGGCGGGGGGTGGTGGGGGGCCGGGTGGGCCGGGCGTGACGCGCGGTCAAAGTGCAATGATTTTTCAGTTTGGTTGGCTAAACAGGGTCAGAGCTGAGAGGGGAGCAGAAGGGACCCCGTCCCCCTGCCCGGCCGCACGCGCCCCTTCCCTCGAAGACAATCGGGGCGGCGGGCGCGGTGGGCTCTCGGGGGCAGGGGGTCTGCGGGGCGCCCGCCCAGGCGAGGTCGGAAGCTGCAGGCCAGCTGGGCCGGGGCGGGAGCGCGCCCTATAGGACTGCCCGGGTGGGCACGGGGGTAGGGGGCCGCTCCTTTCCTAAGTGTCGTTGTGAGGGGCAGACGAGGGCGACAGGAGATGTGGGGACGTGTTAGAAGAGAAAAAAAAAACCCACAAAAATATATATGGGGGAAATGAACTTTTTTTTTTTTCATTGAACCAAGTGCAATGCATCAGAGAGTTTTCCTATCTTTGTATGTTAAGAGATTAAGAAAAAAAATTCTATTTTTGTTGTAATGTCCTCGCGGCTCTGGGGACGCTAAAAGAACCGGGCCTGCCCCGCCCTGCGCGGGGATAACGAAAGCTGAGTGTTTTTTCCTTTTTTCTTTTTTTTTGTTCGTTTTCAGGTGTTTTTTTTTTTTTTTTTTAAGTCGCTTTCCTGCGTTGACGAGGATGATCTAGGGTTTTTATTTGCTTCGTCGTTCGTTCTCGGTTTCGGTGGGAGGGCTGAAGGAAACGTTCATTTTAGAATTAAAAAAAAACCTCGACATTAAAAATCAACACAAGATCAAAAAGGAAAAGGACGAGAGAAAATTATTTTAAAGATAATTCAACATAAAAACCCTGGTGCTTCTTACATTATAAAGTACGTTTTAAAAAACCCACAAACTATTATACATAAGTTTATGAATCAATTAAATATCCTGCACTTGTTAGGAACACGCATATCCCTTCTTTGTTGAGTTTAACGGAACGGGACAGCGGCGTGCGCCCGGCGGCGGGCTGCTCTGGCCGCGGGTCTCCCCGGGCGTCCCTTCCCTGGGGCCCAGCGCCCCCTCCTCGCCCGATCCACGGTCCGGGCCCGGGGGCGCAGCGGCGGGTCCCCAGCCCCTCCCCCGCAGAGGTCAATGCCAACGAACAAAGGTCCCCTCCCTCCCTCAGAGGTCCCCAAAGCGTCCTTTTTGAGCCAGACGCCAACTTGACCCTCACCAGCATTATCAGGAGCGCGCTCGGCAAGTTGGTAGTTTCTTCCCCACCCCACCCTACCCCTTCCCCGGCGCCCGCGACTCGACATCACTCCTTCCACCCCCGCCCCCTACCACCGTCACCCTCCGGGGAGCACGGGGAAGGCTCGACGCTCCAGGATAGGACCAGCCAAGCTGACAGGTCGATTCGCCCAGGCCCGCGCACGCACGCACGCACGCACACGGCCCCGCACACAGCCCCATCCTACCCACCCTGCAACCACCCCCCGTCGACTGCCTTACACACCCGCCCCCGCGCTGGCCGGCCGACCTAGTGCCTTGTTCTCACCCCCGTGCTGGCGGAGCGGACGCCGCGCTCTGGGTCCCAGAGGGGCCGGGTGGCTCAGACGACCCACCACCTCCCCACCCCGACCGTGCTGAACGGACCCTCCCCCACACACGAGAGAAAAATAAAGGAGCAATAAAGTCACGAGAATTTTCGTCCCCCAATCGAGAGCCCGAGGGGCACCCCAGCCCCGCCTCTGCTCCCCCCACCCACCCTTGGGGCGCCCCCCGTCCCCCCCGCCAGCCAGCCTGGGCCAGCCCCGCTTCGGCCCGGGAGATCCGTGCGCCCGACCAGCACCAGCATCGCGGACCGCAAAGGCCGCCCGTCCCGTCAAACAAGTTTCTTCTTAGGCTAAGAAACGCAGTATATACGAGTATCTCTATATATAGTACTAATGGATTTGGTGTGCTTCCCCCTTAGCGTCCCCGTCCCTCCGCTCCTCTTCCTTCAGCCTGGTCTCCCCCTCTCTCTGCCCTCCACCCCCGTCTCTGCACTGAGATACATAAGAAACAAGGGTAGTTTACTGTCTGTTTTGTTTTCTGGGTTTTCAGTGTCCTAGCGGAATGCAAGTAGGCAGCCAGCCCGTACGTTCCCTCTCCGCCCCACCCCACCCCACCCCACCCCGCCCCCGTCACTGCGCTTCTGTTATACCATCTTTGCCTGACTCTCTCCGGCTTCTCCATTGAATGGCTAATGTGTATGTGAAATAAAGAAATAAAGAAAAACAAAAGCAAGAGCGCCCGAGCCTTCGCTAACGCAATCGTGCGGGACGGGTTCGGTGTCGGTGGGATGGGGTCGCCGCGTGGATTCCGCGCCTCACAGCCTCGAGCCAGGCCGGCCACCGCCACCGTCGAGGAGTGCGGACCTCTCAGTCTCCGGGAGGGGGCGCCAGTGAGAAGGCAGCGTATTCTCAGGCCCCTTCTCAACTCCCTCGGTGACCCCAGCTCGGAAAAATTAGGCTCCCTTTGGGTCCAATGGCCGCTCTGATGTGTTGGTTCCCGGACCTCACCCCGCGGAAGGGGTACGCGGACAAGGCCACTTTCAGCGGGCCGTGGGCGATAAAAGGGTCTTCAAGCCCCTGGGACGGCGGGGGCCCTTTCCCCTGTAGGGGACTCCTCACTGGTCCTTCTTCAGGGGAGTTCGGTCCAGATCAGGCCCTGCGAGCGCGTCGTCCGCCCCTTCCTAGATGGCCCTGAGCTGACTTCCCAGTGCCCTTCGGCTCGGAGGCGACACCGTGGAGGTCATCGCACCTCTGGGCTCACAGCCGCTTGTTCTGTCTTGATGGGTCGGCCCGCCCCGCCGCGGCTGCTGTCGGGGCCGCTGGAAGGCGCGGGCTGGGGGCGCGCCACTACTTCGGCCCTGCGACACGGCCCGCGACGGGCACCGCTGTCGTCCAGGCCTCGGTGCCCCGGCCGCTTGCGGGGCCCTGGAGGGGTGGAGCCTGCGGCCAGAGCCGCTGCCTGGTCACGCAGCAGCCGCACCAGGAAGCCAATGTATTTCATGGCCAGGCGGAGCACCTCGTTCTTGCTCAGCTTCCGGTCGGGCGGGTGCGTTGGCAGCAGCTTCCTGAGCTCAGCGAAAGCGCCGTTCACGTTCTGCTGCCGCCAGCGCTCCCGACTGTTGGTGAACACACGCCGGGCCACCTTCTGGGGCTGATGCCCTGAGGACAGGAGTGGCAGGATTGGCGCCATGGCCCAAGAGAGGCAGGCAACCCCACCTACCCTTACTTGAGGCTCCCAACACCCTCTTGGGGGACTTCAACACTGGCAGTGGACTGAGATTTTCTCCATCCAAGGGATTCACGTGTAGGATCCACGTGTAGCTCAGTTAGCAACCCCCGCACCCCCCACCCCCAAGCTTCCTGGTGGTGGTGGTTTAGTCGCTCAGTCGTGTCCGACTTTTGCGACCCCACTGACTGTAGCCCTCCAGGCTCCTCTGTCCATAGGATTCTCCAGGCAAGAATACTGGAGTGGATCGCCGTTTCCTTCTCCAGGGGATCTTCCCGACAGAGGGATCAAACCCGGGTTTCCTGCATTGCAGGCAGATTCTTTACCCACTGAGCTAGGAGGGAAGCCCCCAAGCTGCCTAGACAGGGCCTATCACAGGCCCAAGTTGCAGATAACCGAAGCCTCCTGTATTTCTGTCCACTCCTTTATGTCAGTGGCTTCGGTTCCCTAGGGAACATGGCTGGGGAGCTGTCCTTGTGATTCTCATTCTGTGTGGTCCCGCTGTGTGGCTGGATGTGCTCCTGAGTCTAAGAGTTTCTTGCATCGTGACTGGTCCTATTCTTTCTCTGGTGGCCGTGTGACCTCCTGTGTATCCACATGGCTGTGGTTGTGCTCACTGCCATGTGGTTGTGGTTGTGTGTCTAATTCCTGTGTGGCCATGGACCTCAGGGGCTGTGGTTGTGTGTCTGCCTCCTGTGTGGTTGTGGTCCTGTGGCTGTCTTGTGTGGCTGTCTCTTGGAGTGGATCTTGCCCTGTGGCTGTTTCCTGTGTGGCTGTGCATGTGAGCGGAGCCCCCATGCTATGCTGTTTTGCCATGAATTGTTGTGGCTTGTTGGGTGATGGGGGCTGTGAAGAACTGGCCGTGGGTCTGTGATTTTGCTACATGAGTGTAACCTGAGTACTGAGCCCCCATGTGTGTCTGTGTGCAGTGGCATCACTTTTCCCAGTGGAAGGTTGTAGGGCAGACGTGGGCCCCAGGAGAGATGGTTGGGCGGACATAAACCCATACTCACCCTCAGCCAGCTCCAGCTCACAGTGGCTTGGTCTCCGCTTTAGCCGGCTGCTAGGGAAGATGCTGAAAGGTCCTGCTGGCCCAATGTAGAGGCTGTAAGGGGTCGTGGGTCACTAATGCCTTGTGGGTAAGGACCTGCCCCTGGGTTCCCCCCAGGCCCCAGTCCCCCACTGACCTGTTGAGGAATGGGTGAGGGTGGTAATGCAGAGCCAGGGTGGGTGGGGCGGTTCCCAGGGTAGAGAGTTGCAGCAGTGGGGGACGGAGGGTGCTGAGTTCTGTGGTGGCCATGGCTGCCCCTGGGGGCCTGGTGTGGCCCAGGCTGATCACTGGCACGCCAGGGGGCAGCCTGGGCGGTGAGGAGGAGCCTCCGTGGCCCACCTCCTCCACCTTTGGGGGCCCAGGCGAGGCAGGCTTTGGGGGCGGGGCAGGCACCAGACTGGGAGCACACACCATCTTGGCCTTCTCGGTCATGGTGGGGCCCACCTCCGCCTGGGCCTCGGGCGGGCACATGGACCCCGAGGGGGTGCTCACCTGTGGGAGGAATGAAGCCAGTGGGGCGGGAGGAGGCAGATGCCACCCCCAACCCTTAGCCCAACAGAGCAAGCCCTCACCTGGAGGGAGACTGGGGTGGGGGTGGATGGCAGTCCAACGGGCAAAGGCAGATGGGAATTGGGCCCAGAAACTCCCAGGACACAGGAGGGGGTCCGGCACAAGGACAGGGGGTGCCCACTCAGGTGCAGGGCAGCAGTGAGCTCAGCAGTGATGCTTCTGAGCTGTCGGTGACCCATGAGGCCTTAGTTGTGGAGCCCTTGAGCCAACTTCCCTTCTTCCAGAACCCCCTCTGGCCTGGAGCCTGGAGGGAGGGGCAAGGCAGGGAACCCATGACAGGCCCTTTCACCACAGGATGCTGCCGTAACCCTCAGATCCAAGACCCTTCATTGACACCGTGGACCTTGCAAACTCTCCATGGCTGACTGACCTTCACTTACCACTGCCCCCAGGCTGACCATGGGGCCCTCAGCTATAACCCTGAGACTCTTCTCATTGTCTCCATGTCAGACCCTGAAAGTCCTCCATAATCACTTCAGTGACCCCCTCCCCCAAAATCGCCCCCTTACACACCCCATGAGTCCACTGCTGACACTAGGACTCCGGATGCTGACCCTACTCCCCGGTACACGGTCATGCACAAGTCCTCTCTCTGGCTCTGGCATCCTCCCACCCACGCTACCCACAATCAGTAACCACCCCTTTGCACCCTGCTTCCACATCCCTGCTCACTCCTGGCCTCACGGCCTGGCGTGTCCCAGCAACATCAGGGATTGCTAGCCCCTCTGCCCTGTCTTCCCTAGCTAGATCCTGGGGAAGCTGCTTGGCCTCTTACTTGGTGGGCCCACCAGATGAATGAATGCATGTGGGTCTGGGATCCCCCCTTTTCGGGCCCACTCCACTCTTACCCCAGCACTGCTGTGGCTGCCTGCAGATGGCCCTGACTCTGTCCTCCAGGGCTAGGATGCGGTTCCAGGTTCAGGCAAGACACCAGCCCCCTGCTGCAGCCTCTGTGCTCTGTGGCCCTGGTAGCCGGTCGCCCCGTCCGGGCCGTGGCGTCGGGCCGCCCCTCTTTCTTGGCTCCCAAGGGCCACCGCGGCAGAAGCAGCGGCAGCAACAGGGCAGGTCCCTCCAGGGAAAGTGAGCAGCTCCAGGCCGCCCACCCTCTCCCCGCCCCTGGCGGCTGGGTTTCCTCCCTCTCACCCCCGGCGCAGAGGCTGGAGGATGCTGGGCCAGTGCAGATAAGGGCCTGGCTGCCTGGCCGCGCCTGATAAGGAGCCGGGCTGACCCCGGAGGAAACCCGGCGGGCGGGGATCCCCCGAGCGCGGGCCTCCCAGCCCCGCCTCCCGCCAGAGCAGGCAGGACCGCCTGTCACCCTCAAGGCCTCACCTTCTGTCCCCCAGGCGCTGCAGGATCCCTGCTCCAGCACACACCCTTGGGAGTGAAGTGCCCAGTTGCATGCAGAGGGGAAACTGAGGCGGAAACGCAGCAGTCCCTATGTTACTTGGGTCTGTCCTCCAGCTTTGAATACCCCTTGTCCCGTGCTGATGGGGGTGGAGAGTCCTTTCCGGCCCTGCTGGGGCCTCGTGACCCAGGGGCCCCCTTCTCCTCAGCCTGCCCGGTTCCTCTTTCTACAAGAGTGCCTTCTCGCTCTTCTGCCAACCCCACCCTGGAGTGGGGCACCGACTGCAAGGCAGTGTTGACAGCCTGGCCCTGGGTGTCCAGCCTGGGCCAGTGTCTTGGGCCCCTGGTGCACCCTCCACACCGCCATGCCAGGTCCAGGAAGGTGAGAGAAAAATACCACAGCTGGGGGAGGTGCGGCCAGTGCCAGTGGCTGATCCTTCGAATAGGTGCACCCACCAGGCCCCCACCATCCGGGGCCTCACCCCACAGGATCACATGGCCCTGGATCAGACGTCCCTGGCCTTTCTCCCACAGTGTGGGCCACTTCAGGATGGACAGTGATGAAGAGGCATTGGGTCAGTATCTTGGAATGGTGATAAAGCTCAAGGTCCTGCTGGAGCTCAGGCAGGCAGTGGAGCTGGGTACAACTGAAGCAGGGATGACCCTGCTCCCACCCCTGGCAGGCTCCCACCTGGGTCAGTCATGCTTTGCCCTGTGTGACGGCAGCAGTGCCCAGGCAGGCCCCTGCCAGTGCAGGAGACACAGGTTCAATCCCTGGTCAGGAAGATCCTCTGGAGAAGGAAACAGCAACCCACTCCAGTATTCTTGCCTGGGAAATCCCGTGGACAGAGGAGCCTGGCAGGCTGCAAGTCCATGGAGTGGCAAAGAGTCAGACTCGACTGAGTCACTGAGCATGCTCACACTCAGGAATCAAGTGAAACTCAGAACCCCACAAACAACCATCCCACTGTCCAGGGAAGCCAGAGTACAATTCTGAATGTTTGAGTTAACTCTGGGATGCCTACTAGATGGGCTCTGGAATTAGGTTTAGGTTCTTTGAACAGATGATATGATGCCAGTAAGGGGTGCCTGCATGGTCCCAAAGCTACCACGTGGCAGGGTGGGGATTCTGCCCCAGTCCTCTCCTTAATGCTGCCACCCTCCCCGGCTCTGGCGGGGGAAGGGTTGCCACAGGCTGCCGGGTGCCTCAGTGTGCAAACCCAAGGGGCCGCAGGGCAGGAAGCACCTGGTCTGGAGCGGATGCAGGAGGCGCCTGGTTCCGGTCCGGTTTCCGCCACTGGGGCCCTCAGGGGCAGCTGGGCCAGAGAAACCAGGCGGCGGGGAGGAGACACTGGGGCGCGAGCCCATATGCGGGCGCAGTGCCTAGAGGCCAGGTCTGAGTACTGGGGGCGCGTCCACGCTGAGAGGATGGGAAGAAGGAGAAGAGGGTAAAGGCCCCCCGCGGGCGTGAGCACACGGCTGCCGCCCCGTGGCCACCTTGGGAATCGCAGGCGCCAGCAAATCATTGGCTCAGCTGTCCAGAAGCCACCTGCAGTGCAGGAGACACGAGTTCCATCCCTGAGTCAGGATGACCCCCTGGAGAAGGAAATGGCAACCCACTCCAGTATTCTTGCCCGGAGAATCCCATGGACAGAGGAGCCTGGGGGGCTACAGTCTGAGGGGTTGCAAAAGAATTGGACCGGACTTATGGACTAAACAAACAAAAGCGCCTTGCAGGCAACCGTTAACTGCCCACCTCCCTAACACAGACAGAAGACTCCAGTCAGAAACACTGACAGCACCGCATCGGGATGGACCAACATACCAGATGCACAGAGCTCACCAAGGGGGTTAAAGCAGATGGACAGAGGGACTTCCCTGGTGGTCCAGTGGCTAAGGCTCTGTGCTCCCAGTGCAGGGGGCCCCCAGTGTGAGACCCCTGGCCAAGGAACTAGATCTTGCATGCCACAACCAAAGACCCCATGTGCCGCAACTAAGACCCAGTGCAGCCAAATAAATAAATAAAATAGTTAAACTAAATAAAATCAATAAGACAGATGGGCAGAGAAACAGACCTTAGACAAGGAGCTAAAGAGATGAACAGAGCCCCTTAGGTAGATGTACAGAGAAACCACGGCAGCCTCCGCATTCAGACAAATGGCAGTCGGGGGGAAGTGAAAAGGTTTTTATTAGCTCACTCTATGCCTGGACCAGTAGCAGCCCCAGGCTCAGCGGGGTTCTGACTGGGGGCCTCTGGACAGTCAGTGGGGGCGGCTTCAGCAGTGGCCTTGGGTGAGGGGGCGCTATGTGAGTAGCGGCACTGGTCCCCCTGTTGACAGGTGCCCTGGTAGGAATACAATGGGTGTGAATGAACCCCGTTCCGGAGCTCAGCAGCCTCCACTGGGTTCCTTCCCTGGATAGGGAGCTCACTCCCACCCACTTGCCTGGTCCCAGCTCCCCCAGCCCTGCCAGCCCATTAGCCCAGTCCTGTGGCTGGGAGGAGAACCCATGGGTGCTTCAGTTGGGGTGTGGGGGGCACCTCACCTCCTTGAACCTCTTGCAGGGAAATGTCTTGAGCCAAGCAGCCCGCTCAGCTGGGTCCTCCACCGGCTCCTTTCGCTTATTTTGGAGCAGCCTACGTCTCTCTTCCACAGATTCTCCTGCTGCCTTACCTCTGTGTAGGGAGACGATGGGAGGCTCCATCGGCCTTTGTGCCCACTCCCTCCAGCTAAGCCCCACCTTCACTCACCCCACACTCGCTCACCCTGGCCGAGCACGGGGCCGGGGACCCCAGTTGGCCTCAGGGTTGGCCTGGAAACGCTTGAGTCCTCGCTGGCGGGAGCTGGGGTTGGCATCGTCCCGGATGGTGAAGTTGGCCTGCAGCCTAGGGAAATGGGAGTGGGGGCTCAAAGGCATCTGCCAGGCGGCTGGGCACATACCACCTAGGCTGTCTGCCCACCTCGGTGCAGCTCGATGCACCTTGAGAAAACTGTCTGCAGGCGTAGGGCTTCTATCATATATTTAATAAACATTTATCGAGTGCCTACAGTGGGCCTCAAATCTGCTGCCAGTAAAGCTGACATTCTAATGCCTAAGACAGACGAGCAAGGAGGCAAGTCAGAAATCAGACAACTGGGCTTCCTTGGTGCTCCAGCGGTTAAGAATTTGCCTACCAATGCAGGGGACCTGGGTTCAATCCCCGGTCCGGGAAGATCCCACATGCCGTAAAGCAACTAAGCCTGTATGCTACAACTACTGATCCCACATGCTTCAGCTGCTGAAGCCTGTGCGCCTAGAGCTGCAACAGGAAAGGCCACCACAATAAGCAGCCCGAGCACCGCAACTAGGGAGTAGCCCCCACCCACTGTGCACAGCAAATGAAGTCCCACACAGCCAAAAATAAAAAAGAAAGAAAGAAACTAGTAAATTATATCATGTGAGGACATAAGATAAGGGTTCTGGGGGAAAGAGAGCAGGGTAGAGCAATAGGGAGTCTGGGAAGGAGTGCCGTGAGAACAGGGCGGCAGGGACATAGGAAGTCTGGGAAGAGCCGTGGGGGGGCCTAAGGCCAGCACTCCAGGCAGAAGAGCCGTGCAGAGGCTGTGCATGCCAAGTCTGAACGAGGAGGCCAGTGTGGAGGAGCGGGGGTCGGGGGGCAAATGAGAGCAGGGAAGCGGTAGGAAGACAGTACAGCGCCTGCAGACAGAACTGTGTTCCCACTGGCTCAGGTGGGAGCCACGGAGGGTTCTGCAGAGAGGAGGGCCAGGACCTGACTTGCACTCACAGGTGCCCTCTGGCTGCTGTCCGGGGAACACAGCTCATGAGGGGCAGGAGCTGGGGGGCCGGGGGACGGGGACTGCATTGGTCCAGATGAGCAGAACAGGGGCCAGAAGAGTGAGAGGACAGAAGTGGGTGGAGAGAGTGGATGAACTCCAGATCTCACTTGAAAAATGAGCATGTGTCTGTGAGGGGAAGTGTCTGGGTTGTCTACTCCCCGAGCCTGTAGGCAGCCGGAACCGTGCCCGCACCTGGGCTCCACGCTGAGAATGCAGAAGGCTGGGCTGCTCTCTGACAGGCGCTCCCGTTTCACTGGACACTCCTTCTCCTGGGAGGCAAAGGTCAGAGGTCAGGGCACTGGCAGTGACCATCCCCTGCCTCCGCAATCCCACCTGGTCAGGCTGGGCCTCACCCAGCACCGCATGATGTCCCAGAGGGCCGAGGAGGGGGCGTCCGTCTTCACAGCATTCTTACAGGCGTGGGAGAGGGAGACCCGGAAGCCAGCATGGAGAAGGGCCGACCTGGGGACCAGGAGGGATGGTGAGGTGGAGGGCTGGACCCCGAAGTCAGTGCTGACCCATGTGTGGGGGTGTGAGCCTAATTTAAGGGACTCGCATGGCTGTATATCTCCCAGTGACTACACTGCCTGCCTGATGCCAGCCATCCTAACAGCAAGATCCTAACATCCCCCCTGGCCAGGGCTTGTGGCTTCTAAGAACTGGTCTAAACCCTTGCGTGTGAGACGCCCTAGGCCTGCACTATGTTTGATCTCTACTTTCCAGGGGACTCTGGTCCAGGAGGGGCCCGACTCGCCTAAGGGCACCCAGCAGGTCAGGCACAGGCTCCAGCCCAGGCCGGGCCTCACCGCAGCTGCAGGAGGCTGGGCGTGTTGCAGTGGATGGTGCTGCTCAGCTGGTCCAGCGTGTAGTAGAGAGGCACGTCCGGGAGCTCCTGTAACAGGGCCATGGGATGGGGTGGGGCCCATCAAGGATGGATGGCTGGCCCCCTTCTGGTCACAGCCCCCGGTCCCCACCTCCGTGATGACACTCAGCACTCCTCGGATCCGCTCTGCGGTGTGGAAGCGGCTGGGGTTGGCGCTCACGGCCTCGAGGACGCGGCCCACGAATTCCAGGTCGTGGAGGGGCTCTGCCCACATGGGGCCACCGAGCTGAGAACATAGGGGCCGGATGAGCAGGGACCGAGAATGACAGGCCCTCCGCCTTCATAGCTCCCCCCGGCCCGCCTCGCCCCACCTGGTGTCGCTGCCCACAGTGCTCGCACTCAGGGGCCACGGGGGGACCGCAGGCTGCAGAGAACTTGAGCCTGCTCAAAGAGGGGTAAGGTTGGGAGGCGGGGGTGGCAACCTTGGCTGGGTTGTCCCCTTCCCCTTTCTCCCCAGCTCACCCTTGCTCACCGGCCACCGGAGGCTAAAGATGCTTTGCCAAGGCGCTGCAGGTGGAAGGCCCCGCAGCCCACGCACTGGAACACCATCGCCTGCTTGCTGTCCGGGATAAGGGCAGCCGCCAGTTCCTAGCATGGTCACCACATCCCAGCTCCTCCCTCAGACTGACTGGGTTCCCTTTGGGAGCCCCCCCCCCCCAATTTCCCCAAGGCAGGACCATGTCTCCCCCCCCCAACCCTGGGAAAGACCCTCTTGCCTCTTTCCTTCCATCACCCCTCTTTGCCCCAGACTACCTGGCTGAGGCCTTGACCTTGGCCTGGCCGGTGAAGACACGCACAAAAACCCGTACGTAGAAGTCAGCGCTGACGCTGAGCAGCGGCACCACAAAGCGCTGGTAGCAGTTGGCGCGGAGATCCAGGCTGTGCAGGACAATTCTCAGGGCCTGGGGTGGGGTGGGCGCCAGCCGTCAGCCCTGCCCCTGCCACCACCTGCCCTGCACACAGCCACACCAGCGGCTCACAGGGACACCGGCAGGACCGGCTCGCAGAGTTCTGGGCCCAGCGCTGAGTGACCCTTAGCAAGGGAGAGCCTCAGCTTCCCCATCTGCAAAATCACACCAGTCTGTCTCTTTCTGGCCCTAATGGGGACACTAAACGATTAAGGAAAGAAAGCGTGCCTGCCTGCTAAGTTGCTTCAGTCATTCTTGACTCTTTGTGACCCTATGGACTAGCCCACCAGGCTCCTCTGTCCATGGGGTTCTCCAGGCAAGAATATCGGAGTGGGTTGCCATGCCTTTCTCCAGGGGATCTTCCCAACCCAGGGATCAAACCCGAGTCTCCTGTGGCTCCTGTATGGCAGGTGGATTCTTTACCACTGAGTCACCCGGGAAGCCCAAGGAAAGGAAGCACAGACCCGTTAACCAAATGGCTTCCAGTTAACATTGCCTGTGTGCCCCGTGCTAGGTGATGGGGCCCAAGGCTGCAGTGAGGCTCTGACGCAGCAAGGAGGTAGCACTTCCCAGGCTGACCTGACAGCGGGGCTCCTAAAGACCAAGGACAAGAGCCCTCCTTTTCCAGCCCCCTGACATAGCCAGCCTTGCTTTCTTGAATCTCCACAGCAACTCCGTGGGATCTGGGCCAAAAGCACATCCATTTCACAGATGCAAAAATGGAGGCCCAGAAAAGGTGAAGTCACTTGTCCAAAGCCACCAGCAAAACTAGGACCTGAACTCAGAGCCAAACACAAAACTGGAAAAACTGCCTTTAAAAAAGAACACTAGACCACTGGAGTTCCCCAGTAGTCTAACGTTTAGGGCTTTCACTGCTGTGGCCCAAGTTTCAATCCCTGGTCGGGCAAACAAGATCCTGCAAGCCACAAGGCGCAGCCAGAAAAAAAAAAAACAGCAGTTGTTGAAATAGAGAATACTAGAAAGAATAATGTGGAACTTCCCTGGTGGGCCAGTGGCTAAGACTTCACACTCCCAATGCAGGGGGAACCAGGTTCGATCCCTGGTCAAGGAACTAGATCCTGCATGCCGAAACTAAGACCAGTGCAGCCAAATAAATAAACAAATATAAAAAAAAAAGAAAGAAGAATGTAATCACCCACTCTTATCCTAGGCAAAACTACTCCCCCTGCCCCGGCCCCCACCAACCAAAGGACCATTTTGCAGCCATGCTCTCAGGAATTATGCTGGTTAAAAAACGTGTGTCAGGACTTCCCTGGTGGTCCAGTGGCTAAGACTCCACGTTCCCAGTGCAGGGGGCCTGGGTCCAATCCCTGGTGGGGGAACTAGATCCCACATGCAGCAACTAAGAGTTCGCATGCCTTAGCTAAGCAGCTAGGACCTGGGACAGCTAAATACACAAATAAAAATAGTTTTTAAAAATGATAATAATAAAAGAGGTAACATGCTTGTCAGGATTCCCAGGTGGCTCAGTGGTAAAGAATCCAACTGCCAAGGCAAGAGACATGGATTTCATCCCCGATTCAGGAAGATCCCACATGCCTCAGAGCAAATAAACCTGTGCGTCACAACTAGCGAGCCTGTGCTCTAGAACCTGGGAGCTACAACTACTGAGCCCAGGTGCTCTAGAGCCCATGCTCCGCAGTAACAGAAGCCGGTGCACCGCAACTAGGGAGTAGCCGCCCGCTTGCTGCAACCAGAGAAAAGCCCGTGCAGCAATGAATCCCCAACACAGCCAAGAATAAATAAATTTTAAAAAGAACACATTTGTGGTCAACATCTGGGGATGGATCTGGCTCTGGCTGCCTGGAGGAAGCTGAGCAGGTCTGGGGGGCGGGGAGGCGAGCCAGGAGGCCTCTCACCATCTCGTGGCAGGCCCGGCTCTTGAGGGCCATGGCCCCGTACTTGCTGTAGCAGGTCTCCCCGCTGTTCCCCGCCAGGACCGCCATGTCTGTGCAGGTGATGCACAGCATCCCTGTGGGGTGGGACGCAGCAGTGAAGACTCAGTAACGCCCCAAGCCCTACACCGTACGGACCCCCGCAGCAGGCTGGCCTCACCTCCTTCACTCACAGCCTGCACGGCGGCGTCCAGGAAAGAGGCGGGGCTGCCGTAAGGGTCGAGGTCGATGACGTCAAACCGCTCCGACGCCTTCTGGTGCTGGTACATCAGCATTCTGGGAGCAAGGGGGCAGATCCTCAGCCCCCTGCCCCCGGGACCCCTCCGCAGCCTCGGACTCACGCCATGTGATGGCTTGGGCCTGGACTCGGGGGCCAGCTGCCCAGGTTCAGATCCTGGCTCAGCCACTTGCTAACTATATTAACTTTTCCTCCTTGGATCTGTCTATTCATCTAACAATGGCAATAATAATAGCCAATACTGAGACTTCCCTGGGGGTCCAGTGGTTTGGACTCCATGCTTTCACTGCAGGGGCCACGGGCTTGACCCCTGGTCAGGGAACTAAGATCCCACCTGCCCTTTGGTGTGGCCAAAAAAACCAAAAAACTAGTCAATACTGATGTAGCACATATATGTGTGTGTGCATGCTCAGTTGTATCCGACTCCTAGTGACCCTATGGAGTGTAGCCCACCAGGCTCCTCTGTCCGTGGGATTCTCCAGGCAAGAATACTGGACTGGGTTGCCATTTCCTCTTCCCAACCCAGGGATCGCACCCAAGTCTCCTGCATTGGCAGGCAGATTTTTTACCCCTGAGCCACCTGGGAAGCCCATAGCACATATATAACTGACCCCATTATAGATGTATTAATTCAACAATCTTCCACAGATTTGAAACTATTGTTCTTCTCTGCAGGTGAGAAAATGCAAATGCTACTGACCGAGTTATTTGTAATGGCAACCCTCCCTTCCTTCCTCCATCCTTTATACCCTGGATTTTCCCGCTGCCTCCAGCACTTCTCACCACTACACAGTTTACTTATTTGTCATCATCTGTTAGATTCTAATATGGTCAGAAAAGCATGTGGGATCTCAGTTCCCCAACCAAAGATGAAATCTGAGCCCCTGCCGTGGAAGCAGAGTCTTAACAACTGGACGGCCAGGGAAGTCCCCAGCAAATATTTTTAATTCATTTATTTTCTAGAAAGGGTCAGGTAGTAAATATTTTAGGCTTTGTGAGCCACATGTGGTCCATCACATATTCTTCTTTTTCTAAACCCTTAAAAATGTAAAAGATAGCAGGCCATTAAGAAAAACAAACAAACAAAAAAAAAAACAGGCTGTGGGCCTGGCAGGCTGTAGTTTGCTGATCCCTGCATTATCAACTCCAAAAGGTCAGGGGTTTTGTCTGTACTGTTTACCGATGCAGTCCTGACAGTAAGAATGGTGACCAGTCCTGACAGAATGGTGACCAGTCCTGACAGTAAGAATGGTGACGGGCACTGGATATACACTGGTTCACTTGATTGAATAAAAGTGCAAGAAGTTGGGACTTCACTGGTGGTTCAGTGACTAAGACTCCATGCTCACAAATGCAGGGGGCCCGGTTTCCATCCCTGATAAGGGGACTAGATTCCACATGCTGCAACTAAGAGTTTGCATGCTGCAATGAAGATGCAGAATCCTGGGTGCCGCAACTAAGACCCAGGGCAGCCAAACAAATAAATAAAGATAAATAAATATTTTTTTAAAGTGCAGGAAGTTAAGTCTGAAATGGCGTCCATAATGGTACTTATGTCCACCTGTGAGCACAAACTATACAAGTATAATCAATACACCAACCCCTATAAAACTACTGTCCTTGTTCTACAGACAAGGAAACAGGCTCAGAGAGGCTAAAGCCACTCTCTCAAGGTCACAGAGCAAGAATATGACACAGCCAGGATGTGACCCCAGGTGAATTTGTTCCAGTGGCCAGCACTCTATGCCCAGCACCTACCTGGCATCTGCCTGGCTGGGCTGTACTAGGTGGGCCACTTCGTTGAGCTGCACATTACGGCGCATAAGATCCACAGCTCGGGCAGAGGCGTCATTGGCAACCACGGATCGGAGACCAGGCACCTCTCGAGCAAAGCGTATGGAACGTAAGCCGGAGGCCGCTAGGCCTTCCAGCACTCTCAGGCCTTCCTATTGGAGTAAGCAGAGCCCCATTCACATCCACATCACCATCCTCTGCTGGATCCCCCACCCCCCAAGGAGCCCCCACCGCCCACCTCCTCTAGCCCTTCCCCTCCAGGAGCCTCCCTTCCTTCATCACCCACTAGACTCCAGGGTTGCTGTCTCCTATGTTCAGGCCCCACCTCACAGATCTCCCCCACGGCGGCTGTTCGAGGTTGGTCTTCTAAGGCCAGGTTTGCACCTTCTTTCAGTTCAGGTTTGTCCTCTTTTGGCTCTGACAAGTCCACGATCACCTTTTGCACATCCTTCTCACCTGGCACCTTGACTGCAGCCACCCAGAAGCACAAGTCAGGGGATATCAAAGCGCCCTCTGTATGTGCTTCCCAGGTGGCTCAGCAGCAAAGAATCCACATGCAATGCAGGAGACGCAAGGGATGAAAGTTCAGTCCCTGGGTGGGAAAGATCCCCTGGAGGAGGAAATGGCAACCCATTCCAGTATTTTTGCCTGGGAAATCCCATGGACAGAGGAGCCTGGAGAGTCCAAAGAGTTGGACACGACTGAGCATGCACGAACTTTTCAGTATACAGAAGATGCAGGGAAGAAAATGGTCCTGGAGACAGGTTAAGGAGCTGAGCCCAGGACCTGCTATAAGGCTGGAGCCTTTCTGGAAGGTCAGGGACAGAAGGGGTGGGCCACCGAGAGCTCTGTGTGATACCCCTGCCCATTAGGAGCCTGGACCTTCACTCACTCTGGATTCCTTTGGCCGCAAGCTGAATACGAGCAAATTCCGTAATCACAGCGCATCTGCGGGAGACGGGGAGTCAGCTCATACCCCTCTATCCTCAGACCCACTGCCCTCTGCCAAGCTTACCCCGGACCCCTGCTCACGTCAGGTCCCGGTTGAACTCTTGCACTGGGTTGTAGAAAACTTCGTTGGCGCTTGGAAAGACGATCCTGGCGGCCCCCTCGGTGATCGTCGTCTCCTGAAACCCAGGTGGGCTCTCTTCTCCGTCCGGCTTGGTGCCATTCTCCATGGCCGCTGCATCTGGCGGCCCTTGGGACTGCCCCTCCATAAACCGGGCTCTACAGAGATTGAGGGCGGGGCGGAGAGTCGGGCTTAGCCACAGAACGATCCTCGCACGGGACATCCGCGGGGGCCTCTGCCCGCCAATGCTGGTTGGGAGGATAGAGGAGGGAATAGCCAAAGCATCAGAGAGATGCGTTCCCGAGCCGGGTGGCCTACACAATTGTAAAGTAGGGACTAAAGAGACCCCGGGACCTCGGTAAACTGACACCACCCCCCCATCTTTGGAGAATTGTCCCTGAGAAGTCGGAAGCTCTGGAGCGGGTCCACCCATGGTCCGGATCCCTCCTCGCGTCTCCCAGGCCCTTCTCACCGTCTCTCGAAACACGGAAAATCGAACTAGTCCCGGTGCACGTTTCCCGGATCAGGACCTGGGCGCCGCCATGTTGGCTCAGTGGGCGGGCAGATCATGTGACAAAATTCAGTCAATCAGTGATGGTTGACTACAGTGGACGGTTGGGATCAAAATGCATGGCGAAAGCGCTGAAAGTGTTGTGTGGTGGCCTTAATCACTGAGGCTTCCCTTGGGGTTGGGGGGGGGGACACGTCACTAGCCCCATTTCACGGATGAGGAAGGTGAGGCTCAGAAGAGGGGCGGTAAGCGGAGAAATCCAATACCTATTGATCGTCTCCTGTGTGCTGGGTTCTGTAAAACACATCATTTCAGCGCACCCTGCAGGAATCACTCAGGCTCAAATCAGATTTACCGCGTTTGAATCCCCGTAGTACCACATGCTCTTGACAAGTTACTTAAACTCTCTGGGCTTCACCTTTACCTATTAAAAAAGACTCCTAACTTCCAAGACAGAGCAAAGATTAAAGGGCAGAATGCCTTGAAAATGTGCAGAGTAGGCTGTCACACAGCAAGCCCTCAGTAGGTTCTAATTGGTGTAGGAAAACAGAGGGTAGTGGTCGGTACTGTCTGGGTTCCAGCTCCAGTACTCCTTGCTACTTGTTCTTAATTCCCTCTGCTTGTATTTCCTTGTTGGCAAAATGGGCAAAACTTTTAAACGTTCGTTATTGAGTTGTGATGAAAATTAAATGAGTTAAATGCTTAGAATGGAATCGCATAAGCATCATACACATTTTTACTGTTGTTTCCTGGGTCTGAGTTTGAATCTAGCACCCGTCTTCACTTCCTTATTGTGTGATCTTGAGCACGTTTTTTCACCTCTCTATGCCTCTTTTTCTTATTTTCTATAGTGTGTGTGTGTTGATAAAATAATTCCTACCTAAAGATATTACTGTGAAGTTTAAGCGAGATAATCCCATAAAGAACCTATAAAACAATGCCTGGCACAATAAACAGCAGGCATTATTCTTTGTTTTATTCCAGGAAACTAAAGTTCCGAAAGACACAGCACTTGCTTAAGGTCGCGGGACTAAAAAGTGGCGAGATCGGGACTCGAACTCTCCAGCATAGCGTAGGGTGCGACCGGGATTACGAGGGTTAGAGAGAGGAGATTGAGGAGGGACGAAGGGCTCACTCGGCGCTCGGCTGGCCTAGCCTCGGGGGCGGGAACCGGGGGCGGTGCGCGGGCGGGGCCACGGCCGCTCCTCCCCGGCCCGGCTGCGGCGGCGGCGCGCCTTGCGCTCGCTCGGCGCTCGGCTGGGGCGGCCTGGCCCACAATGAATGGCCGCCGCGGCTACCGCTGCTGCTGAGGCGGAGGCCGCGGAGGCCGCGGAGGCGGAGGCCGAGGCCCCGGCGCAGGGGGGCGCGCCCCGGGCCCAGGCCCGGCCTCAGCTGCCGCTGCGGAGCCCGCCGGGAGCCCCCGGAGCGCGGCCACGGCGCAGGTGAGGCGGCCTGCCCCAGGCCCGGTTCCGGCCTCCTCTAGCCGGGGCGGCCCGAGGGCATCTGAGGTCCGGCTAAGGGCTGAGAGGGGAGGACATGGGGGCCTCCTCCGACAGGAGAGAAACCTGGCTGGCAGTCTACACTGTGGCCGGGCCGGCGAGTGCGGAGAGTCCCGGCCCCCGCGAGCGGCCTTGATCGTTCAGCTCCGGGCCGGGCCGCGGAGCTTGGGGGCGTCGGGATCGGGCCCAGAGTTCCTCCTCTCATTCCCCGCGAGAGGGGCGCGAGGCCATGCCGGGGCAGGTGCTGGGGGGCCCGGGAAGTTGGAGGGAGGCTGGTGGAGGGAAAGTGAGGAGGCGCCGGGGGAGACCGGAGGGGGAGGGGGAGGAGGAGTCAGGCTTAGGGCCGGCGGAATGGGGGAGGAGGAGAGAGCGGCGTGGCCGGAGGGAAACGGCCCTGAGGCGGGGGAGGGGGGCGGGGAGGGGCCCGGGCTTGCAGGTACCGTTGGGGCTCTTGAGGAGGTGGGTCAGGTTACAAGCTTGGGGGCGGCTGAGGAGAAGCCCAGGAAGTGGGGCAGGGTGGGTGTGGGCGGAGTTAGTTCGAGTGGGGGCGGTTAGGAGATCCCTGGGATGTTTGCGGGGGTCAGTTGGGGTTAGGATTCGAAGAGAGGGCTTGCAGGTGGCGAGAGCCAGATGCAGGGGCTATCAGGTAGGTTGAGGAACTTTGGGAGTGGGAGGGGGAGGCAAGCTTTTGGACTAAGTAGGCTGGAGGGGGTGTGGGAGCAGGTCCGGAGAAACTTGTATGATCAAAAGACACGTGCCAAGGTGCGCCCCCCTCTTTTCTTGGCCAGGTGTTAGCTTAGGGCCAAAGCTGAGGGGTTTCTTCTTTCTTACACCTCATCCCTGCCAGGTTCTGGGCCCCCACCTACCCTTCGGGCAAGCCTCTGCGGGCTGCTCCAAGGGGCTAGCTGGCCAGGTGGGTGTTTATTTGGACAGCTTAGGACATAGTCTGGAACACCTAGCTCCGGCATCTTGTCTACCACCCTCTGGCCCACCCCCACCCCAGATATCTGCAGGGAGGTAGACACACACATACACACTGTTACCTGAGTAGTTTAGGGTCCTCAGATTCTTTCTGCACTTTTTGTGACCAGACCCTTGAGACTTAAGCCTAGAGGTTGGGATCTCCTAGCTTTTCAGGCAGCAGCTCTCTGCAGGTGAGTTACTGTGAGGTGAGCTTGTAAAGCTCTGTTCATTGTGTCTTGGAGGCTCTGGTGGGGTGAATGCGGGTCACCAAGAAGGGGCTCAAATCAGGTACCCAGACCTTTGGTGCTACCCATCCTAGTGCTTGTCCTCTGGGGTGCATTTCCTGGGCCAGGCCCTGTGCTAAGCTTGCTGGTTAGATGAGCTCATTGATGGCTCACCATCACCACCAAGTCGGCTCAGGTCTTCTCCGTGGTACAGGGTGGGAAACCGAGGCTCCAAATGGAGCCCAACTAGACATCAATGGGCTGGGATTGATTGACCCTCAGCCCCAACCCTCGGTCCCCTGGAGCTGGCCTTTGATGGGCGTGACGAGAAGAGGTCCCCACTATTCTGGATTCCCTGGTGGGAATTCCCTGTCCAGGACTTTCCTCTTGCCCATCCCAAGGGATGGGTCCGTACCCTTGTGGACCAAGTTTTCCTGGTGTCCCAGGGAGCCAGATCAGTGGAAGCTTCTCTCCCAGAGGCTAGGTCACCCCCCTCCCCAACCCCCGTTCTCTTAATGGGAGCCGAGAGGTCAGGGATCACAGAGCTGTGGGCTGGCAGAGGGAGGTGGTTATAAGGATGGAGCCTGGCTGGATTTTTACTTTTTTTTTTCCCCCCTAGTCTTTTGCTCACTTTGGTCCCCAGTCAGACCACCCCTACTTTTTGTTCCTTCTCTCAGGGAGTCTAACTGCAAGGCTGTTACCAATGGGTCCTGGGAACGCTGACTTGAGATCCTTAGCACGTGAGGCAGGAACCACAAACGGCTGGGTTGAGTGGTATCAGGCAGATCTAGGTTTAATGATCACCTCCCTTCCCCCGATCTCCCCAGAGTTCCTAGAACTGCCCCCACCTGGGCTGGGCCCTCCTCCCCGCTTTGGCTGGCCTCCTGGTTCTGGGAGGGGTAGAAACTGGGCCAGCAGCCCCACGTAATGAAGCCTTCTCCCTGCCTGGTTGGGCTGAGGCTGGCTGCAGACTGGGGCCTCAGCAGGGCTGTAGGCTGGGTACTGAGGGGTGGGGGGTGGCTGCCTCCAGTCACAGAGCTAGCTGGAAGCCGGGCAGAGACTGGAAGAAGCAGGCCACTGTGCGTGGATGGCCAAGAAGGGAGCAGTGAGTCCGTGTGCATAGAGCTGTTGAAAGCACTCTTCGTAATTACTTTTCTGTGAGGATGTAGGGTGCACAGCCCTGGGGCACTAGAGGAATGCCACAATAGCCTGGCGGGTGAGAGCCACAAAGCAAAGGGACCCTGGGGACAGTGTGATGTTGCATGGGTGCCAACTCCCTGCTGGGGCCCAGGGAGTGGCTCTCAGCAACTTCTGTTTTAGTGAAGGTGATCAACCCCAGACAGACAAATGATCAAGAGTGTTTCTGATAGCCCTATGTTCAGGAATATAGTAAAATGGAGTGAAGTGATGGTGTTGGGGTGGGGGGCAAAGCATTAGATTTGGGGGGTCAGGGAAGGCTTTCAGGTGAGCTGAGCTCTGAATAATAAGTCAGCCTGCTGGGGGCAGGGGGGATGGGGATTGTGGGGAGCTGGGGCAAGGAGGGGTGAATGTTCTAGGCAGACAGGACAGCACATTGAAAGCCTTCATTGAGCATGTGCCAGGCGCCAACTCAGAGCCCTAAACATCTTGTCTTCATGAGGAAAGAAGTGAAGGGATACCAACCCTGGTGTGGAGGTGGAGATCCTTAGTACCATTCCCAGAAAAGAAGCACCTGATCTCGGGGTCTCCTGGATCCCCGCCTCACCCCCAAAGGCAAAGTTCAGACCCCTTGGCCTGCATCCAAAACCTTTTAAAATGTGCCCCAGTGGGTTCCTGAGCCAGGCCATGAGATGAGTTTTGGTCAGTCTGGCAGGACCTGTCGTGGAGGTCAGCCTGAAGGCACGGGGTTTGGAGAGGGTTTCAGGTTGTTCTAGCAAGGTCTGACCTGGCTCCTCAATGTCACTGCCAGAGCCTGTGTTGGAGGACGGCCTGCCAGGTTCTGGTGGGGCTTGCAGCATTCGAGGCAACAGTGAGCTGGCCTCGAAGACATAGAGGTGGTGTTTGTACTAACCTTGGCTCCTTCTCTTAGGTCCTGCTTCTTGTCACTCGCATCCCTTTCCTGGGTGCCAAGCTGCTTTGAGCACTTTAACCCACTTTTAACTCACTTTGGCCTTTGCCTAGCATGAGCATGTGGGCCCGCCTCCCTGCCTCTGCTCCTGGGTGCCCTTGGCCAAGAGTGTCATCCCCCTGTCTCCCCTAGAGTGCTTTCTGAGCCACAGAAGCTGTGAAGTGGGACTGTCCAGGTGGCTGTCACTTTGTGTCCAGGGTCTGGTGGTGGTCATTGCCCCTGTCTCCTGTGGACAGATAGGATGTGAAGTTCTCAGCATCCTTAGAGACCCTGAGGGGTGTGTGTGTGCTTATTCATGTCTGACTGTTTGTGACCCCATGGACTGTAGCCCACCAGGCTCCTCTGTCCATGGGATTTCTCAGGCAAGAATACTGGAGTCAGTTGTCATTTCCTCCTCCAGGGGATCTTCCCAGCCCAGGGGTTGACCCGTGTCTCCTGCATTGGCAGGCGGCAGATTCTTTCCCACTGCACTGCCTGTGAGGACTGACTGAATTAAGCAGAAGGTGGATAAAGGTGGTGAGCATCCGAGGTGTAGTGGAGAGTCAGATTCGACCATTAGCGCCACCTTGCTTAGCCAGGAGAGCCTGAGCAAAGGTCGTGACCTCGCCTGCCACCTCAGTTTCTGCGTCTGATAAGTGGGGACAAGCAGGCATTCCTGCACTGCAGGGGTTCTTAATCAGAGTTGATTCTGCCCTGCCTAGGGGACACTTAGAAGATTGTCTGGTGACATTTTTGGTTGTCACAGCTGGGGCTGGGGAGTAGGAACTGGCAGTGCAACTCGTAGACTACAGGGCAGCCCCCACCACAGAGTGACCTGGGCCCCGTGGCAGCAGGGCCACGGGTGGTCTCCTTGCTGCGAGGTTATCATGAGAGTTACATGAGAGGTTATTGTCTGGGATGCGATCGGATGATGTTGGGAAGGCAGTGGGGGAGCCCTCGTAAATACCCGTGACTGATGAGATGGCCTAAGGTTCTGGGGGGTGGTGAGCAGTAGAAGATGCCTCCTCTGCGGTCAGGGAGTTTGCAGTCCTGTGAGGGGTCACAGGGACAGAAGGGGACATCACTAATAACAGCAGCTGGACACAGGCTGCAAATCTCCCTGCATTACTCTACGGTGGTTTCATCCTTAAAACAACCTTATGAGGTGGCTGCTCCTTTTATAGTTGGGAAAGACTGACATGGGGCTAGGGGGTGGTGAGCACTCAGAGGGATAACGTTTTCTAGGCGTTGAGGGAAGGGAAGCATAATTCTAAACTGGGAACTTTGCAAGGGATATTTGATCCTAGAAAAACAAGATTCTAATTCTACCCTGCCAAGGCCCCGCAGGGTCTCCAAGCACCTCTCAGCAACCCCAGCCCAGTAACCACCTGGGTCAATTGTGTTAGCCGCCCAGTGTGACCTCAGGACTTTTGCAGCTGCCACCCCGCCCTGCCCGGTGCCCTCCGGGTCTGAAGGCACACTGGGGAGTGTGAGGTAACTCGGAAAGGTGGGCTTGTGGTCCTACTGGGAGGCGGGTGGGGCCCGGCTGGGTTCTTCTAGGAGCTGCTGCAGGCAAACGGAGGCCAGATTGCCGAGTCCTGCAAGAGGAGAGCGGAGGAGGGAGGGAGAGGCAGCAGGCTAGACTGCTCATTCCCGGAGGTGGCAGTGAGAGGAGGAAGAATAGAGAATAGCTGGGGGAGGTGGTGCGGAGGAAGAAGGCCTCCTGAGGGGGAGCGGCGAGAGGCACCCTTGGGTAGGGGCTCCGGCGGGCCGCAGACCCCAGCTCTGGAGCTCCCCACGTGGCTGCAGCTTCTCAGTCTGCCCTGTCAGGAACTGGGTCTGTGTGGTGGCCACCTGTCCCCAGGGAGCGGCAGCACCACCTGTCCTCCAGGGGGAAGGCAGGGAAGCCCGGGCCAGCCTTGAACTGGAGTCACGGGGCCTGGGTGCCATCCTGGGCCTCCCTCTCCTCCTGTAAAATGGCAAGAGGACTCATTTGTTCCTCAGAGGCTGGCGAGAGGAATAACTAACTGAGCCTCACCAGGTGCTGGTGCACAGCCGGGGCAATGTCCAGGCCACCTAGGGTTGCTCATCCTGTTACCCGCTGTGGAGTTAATGGGAGCTTTTCAAGGGAAAAGAATAGGCATTAAATGTGCATGTACATGAAAAAGACCTGTGTGGTTGACTGTCACCTGGTTTTTCACTAGGAGGTGTTTGCCTAAGCTGCCTCAGGGAGGGTCTGCCTGGCTTTGGGCCAACAATGCACCCCCCAGAAAAAGCGTGGGGGTGTGCGGCTTTCCTGCGCCCCACCCCCCAGCCATGACTCTGAGCTCCTGCTGAGCTGAGTGAAGGATTGTGGACCTTTCCAGGGGGGGTCTTCAGTCCTTACACTTGGGCTTGGCGGGTTCCCTTAACGGGCTTCCATGTCCACAGGCAGCTCACCGCTCCCCTGGAAGGTCAGCGGAAAGAGACAGTGCCTGGCGAGACAGTCCCAGCCTCTGGGGACTTCAGAGCGCCCTCCTCAAGGAGCTGGCACTTCCCACCCCCAGGAACTGCACTGCCACACGAGCACTTCCATTCCAAGCCTGCAGCACCCCAGCAGCGTCTGGTGGTCGGGCAGCTGGAGCCATCAGTGGGGGTCCCCAGTTCACAGCCCTGGGCGGGGACATGGCCCGGCGGCCCCCGCTGCGTTGCGGGTCGCACCCCTGCCCAGCCTCAGAGACCTTTTCTGGTCCTGCTCTCTTCTAGTCATACTGCAGCTAAAACAGGAGTCCGGTTGAAAGCGGGGCTTCCAGGTGGCACTGGTGGTAAAGAATCTGCCTGCCAAGGCAGGAGACATGGAGACTCAGGTTCGATCCCTGGGTCAGGAAGATCCCCTGGAGGAGGGCCTGGCAACCCACTCCAGTATTCTTGCCTGGAGAATCCCATGGGCAGAGCCTACAGTTCATTGAGGTCGCAAAGAGTGTCAGACATGACCAGTGACTTAGCACGCGTGCCAGTTGGAGGTAACAGAAGTAATTCTTCATTCATTCTAGAGCAACGATCGTGCACCCACCGTGTGCTCGCCTGGTTATTGGGGCAGGGGACACAGCAGTGTGTCCCCAGGTGGGCGGAGGCCCTGCCCTGGTGGAACTGACACAGCCAAGAACGTGTCTAGTCGGGAGATGGTGAGAAGCGCCAAGGAGGAAAACTCAAGCAGTAGAAGCGACCGGAGGAATCGGGTTTGGGAAGGGCTCTGACTTAGAAAATTCGAGATAGGTGATCGGGAGAGTTTGAAGGGCCATGACCATCTTGGGCCCTGCGTTTTAGGTCTGAGAGTGGGTGAGCCTTACCATGCAGGGCTCCCATACACATCACAGGGGCCCAGGTGGTGAGAACTGCTTTTGAAGGAGTCAGGGGTGTGAATCTGGGGTTTTGGTGTGTTTTTTTGTTTTCTTTTTTTTGGCTGTGCTGGGTCTTTGTTGTTGCACAAGGGCTTTCTCTAGCTGCGGTGCGAGGGCTTCTCCCTGTGGTGTCTTCACTTGTTAGGGAGCACAGGCCCTAGGGCGCCCAAGCATGGCAGCCCTGGGGCCTGTGGCATCTCCCAGACCAGGGATCACTGCATTAGTAGGTGGAGTCTTTTTTTTTTTTTTTTAAATAATGCTAAGTCTCTTTCGATCCCATGGACTGTAGTCCACCAGGCTCCTCTGTCCATGGGATTCTCCAGGCAAGAAAACTGGAGTGGGCTGCCATTTCCTTCTTGGAGTAGGTGGATCCTTAACCACTGGACCTCTAGGGAAGTTCAGTCTGGGAATCTTGACCCAAGCAAGGAGGGAGGGAGCCCACACACACCGTGACCCAAGCAGGCTTGAGGGGGCGAGAGGTCTACTGAGGACACATTGTGTTGGCATCTGGGGTGCATGCCAGTCTCCGTCCATGGCAGGAGGTCCAGGCGAGGGGCCCCATGAGGGAGCTGTGGGGTGAATAGATGCTGGTCTGCTCGGACACCATAACAAGGTACCATATAGGCTGTGTGACTGGACAGACATCTATTTTCTCATGGTTCTGGAGGCTGGAAGTCTTAAAAGGCCAGTGCAGTCAGGTTCTGGTTGGAATCTAGTGTGTTCACATGGCCCTTGCTCAGTGTGTGCTTGGAGACAGAGAAATCTCTCATCCTCCTAAGAACAGAGTTCTGTTGGATGAGGGCCCCACTTTTTTTGACCTCATTTAATCTTAATGACCTTCAAATAGGACCCTGTCTCCAAATACGGCCACACTGGAGATGAAGACTTCAGCTTATAAATTGGGTTGGGGGACATGGGTTCAATCCCTGGGTCAGAAAGAGCCTCTGGAGGAGGGCACAGCAACCCACTCCATTATTCTTGCCTGGAGAATCCCATGGACAGAGGAGCCTGGCGGGCTGTAGTCCATGGGGTCGCAAAGAGGCGGACACAACTGAAGCAACTTAGCATGCACGCACATACAACGTAGTTCACAGCAGAGCCCGGAGTCCACTTTCTGGAAGGATCGTGCCTGCTTCTTCCTCAAGGCTCTGCATGACTTCCTTGTGCCTTGAGGGCCAGCTTCCCAGCTCGCCCCTGCCCCATTAGATCACCCCACCTCTACCCCCTGGTGCCCCCCACATCTCAGTTCCAGATCTCCTCTGCTGGGTGAGGTCAGAGGCGAGGACCTGTAGCTCATGGATCTGTGTGACCTGGATGAATGGTTGTGCCTCTCACCGGATCGTGAGCTCCAGAGTCAGGGCCCCGTCTTGGTGATGGCCTGCCCTGAGCTCTGGGCACTTCCTGCCCCAGACAGGTGCTGGGCAAATATTTGTTGAGTGGCTTGAGAGATCATGGAAACTGTGAATTGTGGCCTTGCATCTCGTGGGGAAAACCCACTCTCGTTCGGGGCCAGGAGCAGCGATGCCAGGAGGGTCTTCTTGGCCTTGTGTGTGGCTGGGGGCTGCCCCTCCCCTCCAGGGGGATCTGGGCACCCCAGCAGATGCACAGGCTGATGTACCAAGTTGTGAGGAGAGAGTTCAAAGACGGTTCTCTGCCCTTGGGGAGAATGTAATCAAGTGGGATCTAATGTTCTCAGAGGTAAGCATCAGGGCACTAGGGTTGCAGGTGGGGGGCGTGCAGAAGAGGCCATCTTCTCCAGTCTGGAGAGTTCTTGGAGCGGCGGGTACCTGAGGGTGGCCGAGGACGATGTGGGCGCTCTGGGCAGGGTGCATGGCACTGGCAAGGTCTGGCTGCGGGGAACTGGGCAGAGCGAGCAGGGGGCTCAGGTTGGTGAGGACAGAACTGTTGGTGGTTTAGAGACCCCCCCGCGCCCCACCCGGCTCCCCATCCAACCATTTCCCCACCAACAGGTGACGCAACTCAAGCACCAGCTCTTAGCCCTGTTTCCTCTAGAAAGCCCAGGGTAGCTCCATGCCTCCTCCCTCACAGGCTGGCAGAGGTGAGGGGGAGGACCCTGGACCATTGTTCTTCTGAGTCAGGTAGCCTGGATGGGAGCCACAAGAGGGAGGGGAGCCCGGGGTGGGTCTTTGGGGTCTCCAGTGGCCTCTGCCACTTCCCCTCATCCTGTCCTACCTGCAAGGGCAGCAAGGCAGAGCAAGCACCCTGCTCCCTGTCACTGCAAGGGGGCGGGTGGGTTCCTGTGCACTGATTACATCAACCTTTTGTACAACTTGTCCCCCTACTAAATTGCTCACTGAAACCTTCAGAGCCCTGGGTGCTTGGCTCTGGGGCTCCATGGGGTTGGTGAGGCCTGGAGATGCCAGCCTGGATATCAGGTTGGCTTTCACCCTCAGGAGCCCCCTCCTTGTGTCTCTGTTCCCTCCCGTTATCTTGAGGATATTAGCACTCCCAAGCTAAGTGCTCCCCACAAAGCCCCCTGCACCAATTCTCAGTGGGGGGACAGGCCCTGCAGTCTAGCTTCTTGGGACCCAGCCATGAAGTGGGGCACTGCTCACCTTCACTGCTGGGTGCTCTGAGCACCTTGGTAGCCTTTGGGACATGGATGCAGCCTTGTCCAGCACACTGAGTGCAGTTAGGAGTGGAATGCCCTTTGTAGCCCCAGAAGCATCCACATCCATGTCTCTACAGCCTCAGCCCTCTTCCCTCCTCACCCAAGCTCCCCTTTCCCCGATGCTTCCCCACCCCAGCTGCTAGGAGTCAGTCACCTGTTCCCTTGGTGCTGTCTCTGCAGTGTTTTTAAAATTTTATTTACTTACTTACTAATTATTTGGCTGTGCTGGGTCTTCATTGCTGCATGAGTTTTTTGTCTGGTCGCACCAGGTGGGGCTACTCTAGTTGCAGTGCACAGGCTTCTCATTGCAATGGCCATCTCTTGTTGCAGAGCACAGGCTCTAGGGCACACAGACTTAAGTAGTTGTGATGTACAGGCTTAATTGTTACTCGGCATGTGGGATCTTCCCAGACCAGGGATCGAACCCATGTCTCCTGCATTGCAAGACAGATTCTTAACAGCTGGACCACCAGGGAAGTCCCCCGATGGATTTTTTGTTTTTCGTGATGGTGACATTGATTTTGCTGAGGAAAGGAGAAAAGAGTATGTGCAAAGGCCCTGGGGCAGGAGCTAACCAGAGCCCCATCAGCTGTTCGGCTCTTACTCCCACGTTAGCGCTCATGCACCTTTCAGGTTTTTGTTTGTTAGGTCTGTTTTAAGCTGCCTCTGGGTTGAGCACTGGGGATGCAGTGCAGAGTTGGACCCTCTCTGGATTCACTGAGAAAGGGCTCTGTGGAGGAAGAGAAGGGGCCACATGCCTATAGGCTCAGGGCTGTACTCTGGGACCAGTGTGAGTCCTGGCTCCAGAACTGACTTGCTTCTGGGACCAGGAGCTCCATATCTTTGCTTCTTCATTTGGAAATGAACACTGATAAGGCCAGCCTGATTCTGCACACACTGAGCTGCTCCATTTGGGAGACCCTGAGGGAGACACTGGCCCTGCCCTCCCAGCACCCAGGCTACCAGAGCAGTCAGCGTGTGACTGCATGAGCGCCCTGAATCCTCTTCGCAGCCTATGGGGCTGATTTCACGCCCCTAGTTCTCAGCTGGGGAAACTTAAGGCCGTTGCTACCCCAGGGTGTTTGCACACACTCTTTCCTACTGTTTCTTCTCACCAGCCTGACTCTGTTCAGGCCTCTCTTCTCTCCCCTGCCTGCCCTTTCAGGGCCACTGCCCTCTACACCAGCAGAATGGCAGGGGACTCACTGTTTCCAGTGTGGTGGGAAGGAGTCACTTGTAAAGTCACATCTTCCCTCCAAGCCCTTTTATGATTGCCCCCAGAGTATCAGATGTGCCATCCTCGCCTGATCAATTCTTCCTCCTGGATGGGAACGTGCACTGATGGAATAGGCTGTGATGCGGAAGTTTATACATTTGAGAGGTGCCAGGGCCCCCCAGGTGGTACCTTGCAGGTCAGGATGGGGCTGGGCTCCCTGAGCAGGGTCTTATACTAGGCAGTTCCTTAAATTCACATTTCTTTCTCCACCCACCCCTAAAGCCCTTGGGATGTTTGCAGTGTGATTTCACACACTTTATTTTTAAATATTATTGACTTTGGTAAATAGACAATATATACACCAAGTTCAAAATTTAAAAAGATCCTAAGGCTGTGCCCACTCCAGTATTCTTGCCTGGAGAATTCCCATGGACAGAGGAGCCTGACAGGCTACAGTCACATAGATTTGGACATGACTTAGCGACTGAACAACAAAACAAAGACTGTACACGGCAAGTCTCATCCTCAGTTCTGCACAGGGGACATTAGTCTTACAATTTCTTTCTTCATTTAACAGCTTGAGATGCACATACCAAGCAGTTCACCCATTTTTAAATTTATACGTCCTGGTTCAGAGCTCTTTCGTATGTTCATAGTTGTGCGTATGTCATCACAATCACTGGACGTTTCTCGCGAGGACAACAAGAAACCCTCCCCGATCCTCACAGCCCCTACCCCTCACCCACTGCCCAGCCCTAGGCAGCCGCAGATCCGCTTTCTGTCTCTATGGTTTGCCCATTCTGGACATTGCATATTTGTGGGAAATGAAATATATACAATGTGTGGTCTTTTTGTCTGGCTTGCATTTAGCATATTTTGGGAGTTTACCCTAGTTGTAGCGTGTATCAGTTGTTTGCTCCTTTTTGTAACTGAGTAGTGTTCCATTGTGGATGGATCACATTTTGTTTATCCACTTAGAGGTCATTGGTTCTACCTTTCGCCTGTTGTGAATGGTGCTGCTGTAAACATTCACATGGTACTTCCCCAGTTCTTTACTCAGCAGTAGAGAACCCGCCTGCCAGTGCGGGAGACATGGGTTCAATCCCTGGGTCAGGAAGATCCTTTGGAGGACGAAATGGCAACCCACTCCAGTATTCTTGCCTGGGAAATCGCATGGACAAAGGAGCCTGGCGGGCTACAGTCCATGAGGTCACAAAAGAGTCAGACATAACTTAGTGACTAAACAACAACAAATATTCACAGTCTTAACCACTGGTGGATATATGTTTTCACTTCTCAGGTATCATTCCTAGAGGTGGGATTGCTGTGTCATATGGTAACTTCAGGTTTAACCATTTGAAGAGCGGTTTTCTACAGCATCTACACTACTTCACATTCCCACCACCAATGTAGGAGGGTCCCAAGTCATTTCTCATCTTCACTGAGAGTATTTATCTTTTTATGCTAGCCAGCCTGTGTGTTAGTTGCTCAGTTGTGACTGAGTCTTTGCAGCCCCGTGGACTGTAGCCCACCAGGCTCCTCTGTCCTTGGGATTCTCTAGCCAGCCTGGTGGGTGTGAAATGGTGTTTCACTGTGGTTTGGATTTGCATTGCCCTGGTGACTGTTATGTTCTCACACACTTTCAGGGTTTCTTGATTGGTCATTCAGTCATTCAACAAATGGTGGTTCTGGGTCACATGCTCAGCCCCACAAAGGCAGTGTGAAAGATCAGATGAGTCTGCCTTCTCTGTGTTGGTATGCCAGTTACCTGTGTGTGGTGCTAGCGCTGGTTAGTGCTCATGGGGTGCTCCCCGTGTCATCTCATTTAATGCTCAAGCACAGACGTGTAAGGATGCCTTTGCCCTCCTTTATTTTGTTTAATGTTTTCTTATTTGTCTGCACCAGGTCTTAGATGAGGCCTCTTTATTATTAATTTTTATTGTAGTAGCATGCAAGATCTTTAGTTGAGGTATGGGGACTCTTGCGGCATGTGGGATGTAGTTCCCTGACTAGGGGTCAAACCTGGGTCCCCTGCATTGGGAATATGGAGTCCTAGCCACTGGACCACCTGGGGAGTCCCTGCCCTTCTTTCTGCAGAAAGAAGCCCAGCATGGGCCACCCCAGCTTAGCTGACTGGCCAGCCTGTCACAGAGGCCAGGCCGTGCTGGGACTGGAGTGGGCGGCCCCTGCGATTCTTATGGTCCTGGCAGATTCCACCACAATGGCTGCCATCCACACTCCCGCCTGTCTCCCGGTATCGGGCTGGGTCAGCCACCTGACCCCGCCCCTCCATCTCTCCCTTTCGCCCTGGCAGCTACCGCCGCCATGGCCCAGACCCTTCAGATGGAGATCCCGAACTTTGGCAACAGCATCCTGGAGTGCCTCAACGAGCAGCGGCTGCAGGGCCTATACTGTGACGTCTCGGTAGTGGTCAAGGGCCACGCCTTCAAGGCCCACAGGGCCGTGCTGGCCGCCAGCAGCTCCTACTTCCGGGACCTGTTCAACAGCAGCCGGAGCGCGGTGGTGGAGCTGCCGGCGGCCGTGCAGCCCCAGTCCTTCCAGCAGATCCTCAGCTTCTGCTACACGGGCCGCCTGAGCATGAACATGGGTGACCAGTTCCTGCTCATGTACACGGCCGGCTTTCTGCAGATCCAGGAGATAATGGAGAAGGGGACCGAATTCTTCCTCAAGGTGAGCTCCCCCAGCTGCGACTCCCAGGGCCTGCACGCTGAGGAGGCACCCTCGTCCGAGCCCCAGAGCCCCGTGGCGCAGACGTCGAGCTGGCCGGCCTGCGGCACTCCGCTGCCCCTGGTGTCGCGCGTCAAGACAGAGCAGCAGGAGTCGGACTCTGTGCAGTGCACGCCCGTGGCCAAGCGGCTGTGGGACAGCGGCCAGAAGGAGGCCGGGGGCGGCAGCGGGGGCAATGGCAGCCGCAAGATGGCCAAGTTCTCCACGCCAGACCTGGCTGTCAACCGGCCGGCCCAGCAGGCCCCCGTGGTTGCGGCGGCACAGCCCACCGGGGTGGCAGCGGGGGCGGGAGCTGGGCCGCCAACAGGGGGTGCGGCGGCGGCGGCAGCAGCAGCAGCAGCAGGCGGTGTGAGCGGGCCCAGTACGTCAGAGCGGACCAGCCCCGGCACCTCAAGCGCCTACACCAGCGACAGCCCGGGCTCCTACCACAATGAGGAGGACGAGGAGGAGGACGCGGGTGAGGAGGGCACGGACGAGCAGTACCGGCAGATCTGCAATATGTACACCATGTACAGCATGATGAACGTCGGCCAGACTGGTGAGGTGCCCCCCGCAAGCCCCAGCCCGGCCCCACTGCCCTCCCCACCACTGCCACCCTGACCCCAGCACAACTCTCTCCCCCCTGCACAGCCGAGAAGGTGGAGGCCCTCCCTGAGCAGGTGGCCCCTGAGTCTCGGAATCGCATCCGAGTGCGGCAGGACCTAGCGTCTCTCCCCGCCGAGCTCATCAACCAGATTGGCAACCGCTGCCACCCCAAGCTCTACGACGAGGGCGACCCCTCAGAGAAGCTGGAGCTGGTGACAGGTGTGCTGGCCTCACCTCAGCCCTCAGCTCCCCCTGCCACCCCATTTGGGTTGGGTCCTGGGGCCCCTGACATGCCTTCATATTGATACGAATCAAAGGCTTGCCTGTAGGTTTCCACCCCAGAGGCGGGTATAAGCATCGGCTGGCATTTTTGGCCACATTGGCATAGGTCAGTGGTTTCGTGAGGGTGTTTCCAGGGTTGACCAACACAGAGCTTAAGAATTTGGCCGCAGGACTCATGGTGGCTGGGGGCAGTCTCTCTCCTTTCCTGAGTGTCGAGAAGGCAGTTGTGGGTTGAGTTGTTGGGGTGGGGGGGTCTTGGTCGGCCCTGGCCATCCTCTGGCCCCTGCCCCCTGCAGGCACCAACGTGTACATCACGAGGGCGCAGCTCATGAACTGCCACGTCAGCGCGGGCACACGCCACAAGGTCCTGCTGCGGCGCCTCCTGGCCTCCTTCTTTGACCGGTGAGGCCCCCGCCAGAGCCCCAGGGGTCGAGGGGGCTCGCCATCGGGGGGCCTGACTCCCCTCCCCTGTACCTCTCCTAGGAACACACTGGCCAACAGCTGTGGCACCGGCATCCGCTCCTCCAGCAACAACCCCAGCCGCAAACCGCTGGACAGTCGCGTGCTCCACGCTGTCAAATGTGAGTGCCTGCTGTTCTGGGGTCGGGCAGAGGGTCCTTTTCTCTGGTGGTGGCCCTGATGGGTCAGTAGGTAGGTTCTGATGTTAAGGATTCTTGGGAAGAGGGCTGTGATTGGTTAGAGATTTCTTGAGGAAGGACACTGAAGGAAAGCCACAATGCCGACAGGAGAGGGTCTCCGACGCAGGCTGGTCATGGGAGTGATAGACCACCCCAGGCCTCAGCCAGTTGTCAGGAGGGAAGTCTAGGTTTTCAAGTGGAAATCTCCCAGTTTCTAAATTCTGGCAAATGATGCCTGTTTTTCCAGAGCACCCAGGTGTCCCGCATCAGATCCACACATCCCACACACGTGGCCCAGCTGGGTCCAGCCTGGGCCCACTGATGTAGTGTAGCATGCTGTCTGTAAGATTTCGGGCTCCCCAGGTGGCTCAGTGGTCAAGAATCTGCCTGGCAAGCAGGACACGCAGGTTCAACCCCTGGGTCGGGCAGAGCCCTTAGAGAAGGAAATGGCAACCCACTCCAGTATTCTTGCCTGGAGAATCCCATGGACCGAGTAGCCTGGTGGGCTACAGTCCATGGGGTCGCAGAGAGTCAGACAAGACTGAGCAGCTAAACAACAGCGGCAAGCATCTGCAAGGCCTCAGCCCTCAGCTCTGAGGGGTAGGCAGAGGGGCCCTGAGGTCGGGGGGTGCCCGCACCTCGGCAGCCTAGTGCCTGTTGGGAGGGGCGCTTACCCAGGCCCGCTCATTCCACCTGCAGACTACTGCCAGAACTTCGCCCCCAACTTCAAGGAGAGCGAGATGAACGCCATTGCGGCCGACATGTGCACCAACGCCCGCCGCGTTGTGCGCAAGAGCTGGATCCCCAAGGTCAAGCCGCTCATGGCTGAGGGCGACGCCTACACCACCTTCATCAGCTACACGGGCAAGATAGAGCCGGACATGATGGGTGTGGAGCACGGCTTTGAGACGGCCAGCCACGACGGCGAGGCCGGCCCCTCAGCCGAGGAGGCCCTCCAGTAACCCCCAGCGGACCCTCCCGCAGGGCCGCCACACTCCCCCTTCTGTCACACCCACCCGCCATCCTGGTCACGAGCTACTGTCTGTCCTTCCCCAGGACCCGCGAGGGGTGCTGCATGCTCCCAGCTCCTCTGCCTCCCCGTCCCATCCCCTGACCCCAAGCCGATCGGGGATCCGGGCTGGGAGAGGATGGCAGGTGGTGCGAGGTCCGCGTGGCCTTCTCTAGCACACACTCATGCACAGTCGGGGGGCTCTTGCTCCCCGTCTCCTAACCCTTAGTGACTCTCTCCCCACTCACCAGGCCAGGCACAGGGAGGGGCCAGCCTGGGGGGGCTTGGGAAGACCCCCTTCCCAGGCCCTGGGCCACCAAGCGGGAGCATTCCTCAGCCTCCGCCCCCCCCACTGCAGCCCCTCGGGACTTGCAGGGGCCCCCGGGTTCTCAGGACCCCTCCCGCCACCACCTCCCAGTGCTTCCACGTTTCCAAAAGCGCCTTCCTGTTTCCCTCGTCTGTCCCTGCACCTGGGGGCTGGGGTAGGCGAGGCTGTGAGGACTGCCCATTTTACAGCTGAGGAAACTGAGGCTCAGAGAAACTGGCCGACCCAAGGTGGTGGGCGGTGGCAGGCCCAGCGCCCTTCTCTTCCCCTCTCTCTTGCCATCACCAGTCCCCTGGGGCCTGAGAGGGGCAGGTCCTGAGTCAGGGGAGCCCTTGGGGGCAGACCGCAGGTCTCTGAGGACAGGAGGAGAGGTTTCCGGGGCGTGCAGAAGCGTGTGGGTGTGCGTGTGTGTGTGCGCGCGTGCGTGTGTAGAAGTTTTGCTCTTAAACAAATGAAGACAGAAGAGGCAGTAGGACCGGGGTGGAACCCAGGGGAGCCGGCTAGGGGGAGGGGGCTGCTGCCTTTCCCGCCCTTCCCCACCCCACCCCGCCCCCACGGCAGGGCTCCCAGCCCCCACCCCCTGTACATACTTTTTAAAACATTTTTTTAGCTAATGAAATATTGAAGTATAAGATTCCTTTTATTTTTCAAACCAATGGGACTGGGTCTGATGTCCCCTTTGGTCCCCGGAGCTGGAAGGCAGGATGGGGTGGGGGGGCCAGGGGGCAGGCTGAATGTGCTGCGCATGTGTGTGGAGTGTGGGTGTGCGTTTCCAAGGTGGGGCCCCCCCAAGGCCCGCTCTGCCTGGGCTCCTGTGGGTCCGGCCAGCTCCCACTCACCCCTCGATGCCTCCCCCATGGGGCTCCACTGCAAGGGTGTCCCACGTTTTTGAGTTCTATATGTAAACTCAGAGGGTTCTTTTTTTTTTTTTTTTTTTTAACTCTACTCCCCTTCCCCCATGCACACCCACTGGGTGTCATTTCTTTGCAATTTCACAGTTTTGTCTCCAGCCCTTGTTCTCATGCCTCTGTCTTCTCCCCAATCTGACTCGCCCATTGCTCCCAGCAGCCTCTCTCTCCAAAGGCAAGGGGACTACAGGAGGTGGTGGGGGCCTACTGGACCCTTGAAACCTGACTTGGAGACCTGCCCCCCCCCCCGAACCCCAGGAGCCCCCGCCAGCCTGTGGGGCCAGGGTGGGGAGGTCCTTCCTGACATCTGCTTGTTGCAGGGGTGGGGGGATCAGTCCAGCTGGGGTCCCGGAACTCTGCTTTCGTGGCCTCAGCTGGCTCGAGTGTGTGGGGGGAGTCAACACCCCCAACTAAAGCACAAGCACCTTAGTCACACCTACCCTGCACCTCCCCAATCCCGGTCTCAGCACCCACCCCAGCATAGATCCCAAAGCACAATATCCTGGTCACTTGGCAAGCTGCCGGGCCGACCAAGGCCAAGGGGTGGGGCTGGGGCTCCGGCCAGACCCCATAAGGAAGCCGGAGTCCCCAGGCGCTCCCCTCCTTCCAGGCCTTAGTGGGGGCCAGCTCTCTGGGACTGGGGTCTTCTCCCTCCCCACCCCCTTGTCCTGGGCAGGCCTCTGTCCAGCCCCTCCTCGCCTTTTTCCTCGAGCCCCTGCAGCACTGGGCTGGGTGGTACAGCCCTCTTGTTTCAGGGACCCCAGGAGGCGCCCCCCCTGGCTCTCTGGACTGTGTGTGGCGGTCTGGGGGGTGGGGAGGGGTGGGGAGCGGGGCTGGGCAGGGGTGCAGGGGAGGAAACTCCTCACCAGGAGAGCCAAAGACAGGGTTGTGCCTTACCCCGGGAGCCACCCCTGCGCCCTCCCGCCCTGCTTCCTGCTCCTGGGTGGCCTGCTGCTTCTCCTCCTTGCCTTCCCTGCCCCCTCCACCCGAGCCCACCCTGCCCTGCGCTGCGCTGCGCTGCATGGACCCCCAAGCCCGGGCAGCCAGGAAGGAACGTGGAGAACCACCGACCAACGCAAAAAAGACTGTGGGGGGCCACCCCCCCTCCCCCGCCGGCCGCCCATTCACCCTCACCTCTTTCACGCAGGACGGTCTGCGTGGAGTGCCAACACCCTCCCCGCCCTGGGCCGAGCCCCTCCCCACCCCGGGCCCGTAAGTGAGATTGCACATGACTACTGTAAGGAGGAGCCGCACTGGGAAATGTGAACCGTGAGGACGTCAGTGATACTGATGAGGAGAATAAACTAAACGCCTTTGTAACAGCCCTGCTGCCAGCTGCTCACTGGGGGCATGGGGTGGCGGGTCCCACTCGCTGCACACCAGAGCCGCCCTCCTTCCACACAACCACACCCCCACACCCCAGGGTGTCACACTCAGGATGGCCATGCCAAACATGCCTTAATGTCACTTGAGTTTAGTTGCTCACTTATGTCCAACTCTGAAACCCCATGGACTGTAACCCCCCAGGCTCCTCCATCCAAGGTATTTATTTCCCAGGCAGGAATACTGGAGTGGGGTGCCATTTCCTTCTCCAGTCAGCTTGAGGGGGGACTGCATTCAGACTCAGGCAGCCAATGCCTTCCAGTTCCTTCTAAGTTACCCCAGGTTGTTCCCTCACAGGTGTAAGCCCTAAATCCTGCTCTGGGGTCCCCCAGGATCCCCTCCCATGGTATGTGACACCCCAGCTCTAGACTCAAGTCCTGAACCTGCATCCACACCCCTCACCCCATCCTAAACCAGTGCATTCAGAGGAACACTGGGGGACTTCCCTGGTGTCCAGAAGTGAAGACTGCTCCCAGTGCAGGGGGACATAGGATCGATGATACCTGATCAAGGGGAACTAAGATCCCACATGCTTCATGGTGCAGCAAAAAAAAAAAAAAAATATATATATATATATATATATAGGTGCAGCAAAAAAAAAAAAAATATATATATATATATAATATTAAAGTCAGGATGGCTTTAAAGAGGATATGAACAGAAAAAATTCTATCAACTGAAACAAAAGACAAAATATACCTTAGGGGCCCTTGAATTCAGAGATGTCTCAAGAAGTGTGGGAAGACTTGACTGATCTTAAGAGAGTCCATCAAATCAAGATATCCATGCTGGGGAGGTAGATAGCTTCCATCTCCGCCCAGTCCAGGTCCAACCACCCCATGAGGACTGGAGGGAGCCTCAGACTTGCACAGGGAAGATCACTGAGGGTGACAATTCACAGGGTCATTTGCACATGTTTCAGTAAGGCCAGCCCCCTCGAGTCCTGAAGCCTAGCTTTAGCCAACAGAAAGTAGGGTTTGGGGGAACCAACAGCATCACCAACAAAAATCCTGAGGTGACTCTGGTCCAAAGTCACCTCAAGGAACAGAAAGTCCTGTCTGAACATGTAGGCAATCCCAGCAAGGTGGTGTCAGACCCCCAGAAGCACGTCTTTTAAGCCCAGGAAGACTGAGAACCAAGTATGGAATGGATCAAGACAACCTGAACCAGAACATCAGTGGTAGTAGTTTTGCATTAAAAACAATAAAAAGGAAAAACAAGTCAACTATACTTCAATAAAATACATATATTAAGAAAAATAAAAATTAAAAGAGAGGGAGACTTCCCTGCTTCCCTGGTGGTTCAGTGATTAAGGCCACTTCCACTGCAGGGGGCCTGGGTTCGATCCCTAGTCTGGGAACCAAGATCCTGCAAGCTGCGTGGCACAGCCAAAAAAAAAAAAAAAAATGGAATCTGTACATATTTGGTTCTTTTTGACAAATCAGCCTTTGGGGCTGAATGGGATGACAGACAGCCTTGTAACACACAACACTTTACAATGTGTCAAACATACAAGGGGGTAATTCTGATGTCAAATTACATAATGCCCAGGATGGAAACATCTACGACAGTACGTGAAGATTCACGTCCAAGTTTACCCAGCTTATAGGGATCATTTCCGACCTCAGGTAGGCTCTACAACAAAGTCCTTTTCTACAAACGCTCCCTTGTAGTGGGCTTCCCAAGTAGCTCAGCAATAAACAATCTGCCTGCAGTGCAGGAGACATAGGTTTGATCCCTGTGTCAGGAAGATCCCCTGGAGAATGAAATGGCAATGCACTCCAGTATTCTTGCCTGAGAAATCCCATTGGCAGAGGAGCCTGGAGGGCTACAGTCCATGGGGTCTCAAAGAGTCAGACACAACTGGGCACACACTCACACCTTATTAGAATGTTGCATCACAAAAGGATGGAAGTGACCTGGTGTACAAGAGAGCCCCGTGGTACTGAGAGGCCCCTCAGAAGTCCCAGCTGAGCTCCCCAGCTAAGGGATTCACCTACTGGAGACACAGAACAAGCAAAAGATGTTTAGGCTGAAGTTCAAAAACTCAAGGAAAAATCAGTGGTTGAATTTTTTTGATGGTAATAAAATGATCCATCATGAAATCTGAGAAATACACCAGAATAGTCTTTTCTGCACTGAATGTCGACTGCTGAAATCCATAACACACATGGGCACACATGCATCCTTGGCCCCAGGGTGTGCAAGCAGGGGTCTTAGAACAGGAGTTCCCATTTAGGGGCAGCCACCAGTTCAGATCACCATATCATAGGATACAAACATATATAATAAAGGCTGGGATTTTATTTCTAAGTTGGCACACGTAGAAGGCACAGGGGCAAAGCAATGGCTTTGAGGAGTAGAGATGGAGAGGGGTGTGTCTGAGGTCCCCCTCCTCCACCACCCCCTAAGTACACTTAAGACCAGACTGGTGGTAGGGGCTCCAGCCTGGGGGCCCTGAGGGTCCTCTCTAGATGAGAGCTTTGGACAGCTCTCCCAGCATGACCTCCCAGTCCTCCCAGGGGGCAGGGCCCTGCCAGCTCCCCGCAGCTGGAGGGACCGCACCCTGGGGAGGACCAGGATCAGAGAGAGAAGAAGAGGATGAGGACCAGGAGCAGCACCCCCAGCAGCACCGCGATGGCACACCACTGTCGGCGGTCTGGGGGCAAGAGGATCAGAGTTGGAGGGGAGGCAGCACCCCCCCTCACTCCCCCACCCCAGGGGACTCACCACTGGTCATGTGGGATAATTTGGCCATCTTCCTAAGGACCCCATCCATCCGGGACTGGGTGTGGTCCATCTCCTGAGCGAAGGCGTCCAGCATACTGCCAAGACCAGGAAGGCATCAGCTCCTGGAGGCTCTGTGCACACCGGAGCAGCCGGTCATGGGCTCCTGGCCCACCCCCAGGGTCCCGGTCTCACATGCCCTGCTCGTCCAGCTCCTCCCCAACACGGCCGGACATGTGTTTCAGAACTGAGATGCTCCCAGACACCATTTCCAGCTGTTGATCCTGCTGGTCCAGGATCAGCTGCAGGGTGGAGGGGTGGGAACCGAGGCTGGCACGGAGCCCTGAGCTGTCCGCAGCCTCCTCCAGCCTGGGGCTGCCAGCCGTCTGCACGCACCTGCTGTGTGGCCTGCTGCTCTTCAATGTAGCGAGAGGTGGTCGAGACCACACTGGCGTCCAGCAAGTCGCTGGAGGACTTCAGAGTGGCCGGCTTGCCAGTCAGCATCTGTAGGGACCCAGACGGCAGGCTCAGGGATGGTCGCCCACTCCCGGCAGAGACTAGATGGTGGCTACTCAGGAAGACAGTCTCAGGAGTAGAACGGCCTGGGTTCCTCTGGGCCATCATTTACTAGCAAGGTGACCTCAAGGTCATACCACTTGACTTCCCTGTACCTCAGTTTCCTCACCTGTAAAATGGGGAGGGCCATAAACCTGTTTTCTGAGGATGGAACAAGGATTTAATAAATTAACCCTGGCATGCTTATAAACCTATAGACACAGGTATTGAGGAATCTGAACTTAAGGGACTTCCCTGGTGGTCCAGTGGTTAAGAATCTGCCTTCTAAAAAAAAAAAAAATCTGCCTTCCAATGTGGGAACATGGGTTCAGTCCCTGGTTGGAGAAATAAAATCCCACAGGTTGGGGCTTCCTTGATGGCTCAGTGGTAGAGAATCCGCCTGCCAATGCAGGAGACACGAGTTCAATCCCTGGTCTGGGAAGATTCCCACATGCCACGGAGCAAGTAAGCCCATGTGCCACAACTACAGGGCCTGTGCTCTAGAGCCCTTGAATCTCGACTACTGAGCCCACATGCTGCAGCTACTGAAGCCCTCAAGGTCTGGGCCCATCACAAACAGTATTCACCGCAACGAGAGAAAAGCCTGTGTGGTGACAAAGACACAGCACGGTCAAAAATTAATTAATTTTTAACAAAAAAAATAATCCCACATGCAGTGGGGGAACTAAGGCCTGATGCAGCCAAATAAAGAAATAAGAAGAATTTGTGTTTTTTTTTTTAAGAAATAAGAAGAATTTGAACATTAATTCCCAAAACAGCACACCTGGAAGGCATGTGGATCCTGCCACAGGACCCCAAGCTGCTGCAGGCTTCAGTCCCCCACCCTTCCAGACCCCAATGTAGGTGTATCGAGTGAGGCTGCTATTACACAACATGCAAAGAATGAACACCACACAACACAGAGGGAAAAGGTGCACACACAGAGGCAGCAGAGAGAATGGGCACAAAAGACAGGAGTGGGTACACACACGGGGCGACCACACCCACAAAAGGGAAATGGTGGATGTACCCAAGGCCGACAGGGATCCACTCAGGGGCCATGATCAGAGAGGCCATGTGCCTACACAGATTAAAAAAAAAAAAAAAGCACACGGACTTTCCTGGTGGTCCATGGTTAAGACTCCAAGCTCCCAATGCAGGGGCCACAGGGACAAGGGTTCGACCCCCGGTTGGGGAAACTAAGATCCCACGTGCTACTGGGCACGGCCCAAAAAAAGGAGAAAAAAAGAGAAGAAAAAAGGTAAACATATATCCTGGAAGCAATAACACAGAGAGCAAGAAAAGGAGACAGGCTGCCACACACAGAGAAAACCTGTGGAGTACAGACCCACAGGAGGGGGCAGAAGGGATGATACACACAGAGAGAAATCAGTTGTGCTCATCCAGAAAGAGCAGGTGGGTAGACAGCATGGAGACAACTGCACGAAGATGAGGACGGATGCAGAGGGGCAGACGCACGGGTCCCCAGGAAACAGGCGAATGCAGAGGGGCCAGGCTTGCACTCTGAGGCTCAACCCGAGACACAGCAGGTGAGGGCCCTGGGTGGGAATGCCTTACCTCCTTGTTATTCCTCTCCATGAAGGCTACGGCTGCCGGGCTGACCATATGATCTTTCATTTCCTACAGATAAGGACAGCATCAGAGAGTAAAAACACACCCCAACCCTCCTCACCCCATCGGGAACACTCTTCACCTGCACTGCTTCCCGCATCTTCTGCACAAACACTTTTCTCTCCTGAAGGTCTCCAGCTGGGAGCTTGAACTTGCCGGGGTTGGCTTCCACTATGCGTATGCGGCGAGTCAAGAGTCAAAGCCAGAGCCCGACAGAACGTGCGCCCTCCTTCGCCTCAAAGTCCTCAACACCTCCTAGGTGTGCAGCCTCCCCCAAGTGCTGGCTCTCAGCGCCCCCTGCCCCTGCAATGGACTCTCCCATGCCACCCACCCCCCCAGGATATCAATGGTTTCCTCCAGGTCTTCGAGGTCCCACTCGATGCTGCGCAGGCCATTCCGCAGCTCGTTGGTCGTCCAGTCCAGCTCCTCGTGTCCGACCACCGCGCTCTCCTGCAGGAGCTCACACCACCGCTGGTACAGCCCGCGGGCCGTGTTCACCGCCTTCTGCACCTCGCTGCGGGCAGGGGCACAGCGCGCGCGGCTGGCCGGGGGGAGAACGCGGTCCTCCCGCCCACCATTACGCCCCCAAACAGGTTGAGAGCTCAGGAGACCCTCATGTCCCCCTGCGGACCCCTCCCACATGGCCACAGGGCGATCCCGACGGCGGTGCCCAGAATGCCTGACATGCACCGGCTGGCACGCGGGCACTAGTTGGCAAGGGGACACAATATCCCGTGTCCTGCCGCATCGCTGTCACTCACCCTCGGACTACAAAAAAAGGATCTTCGAGAGACATGTCACGCCCCCCACCCTCCCGAGGCCGAATCCCCTCCCTTCTCGGCCTCGGAAGCTAATTCCCTCCAAGAGGTGAGGGACGCGCCGTCACCCCGCCCCCGGTCACGTGACCCGTGCCACCATCGAGAGCGGGGCCGCCAGGGGAGAAAGAGTGGCCCTCGACCCGAAGTGCGGAAACATCCGCTCTCTCTTCAGTCATCTTGGTTGTGGGCAGAGACGGTTTCCTGTCTGCAAGAACCGCCCCTTCGTTCTCGGTCCCCAGCAGTGTCCTAGTTCTATCTCACTGGGTTCCACTCAAGAGCTCCGAATCCCTCGGTTCGAGACCCAGCCCCTCGGATTGTTGCTGCGCAACCTCAGTTTTCCCTTCCGAGCAATGTACATAATGTCTCCTTCAAAACAGGCGAGATTATGGCTGGGGAAGGGGCTCATTCATTTGTGGGCCGTCGTTATGGACTCCTTGAGCCTGTACCCAAATCCTGTCCTAGGAGATGGGAGATGGTCCCAGGCCAGGGTCGTGGAGTGGCAGGTTTGGGGGCAGGGTGAAGTGCGGGCATTCTATATGAAGTTCTGAGGGAGACTCTCCCCTCATCTTTTTTTCCTGCGGAGGAGGGAAGCCTCGAGATCGCCCTGGGGCGGGTTGGTCCTGAATAGGGGCCCTAGAGAAGCTTCGAGGGGTGGTGGTGGTGAGGTCTTTCTGGGTGCGACCCTTGGGGTCGCCGGAAGGGGTGCGGTGGTGGTTCTGAGAATGGTCTGCAGGAAGTCCTCAGCGTGTGAAGAGGGACCGGGAAAGTCTGGAGAGGGACACATAGGATTGCCACCTATGTGACAGAGCCCTTCTATGTGGGGTCGCTGGGAAAATCAGTTTTTTTATAGGAGGGAAGCAGCTGTCTCCTGTGTAGGGTCCGGATTTCTGGAGCGGGACGTCTGAAGTCCTTGGAGGGTTGCCCCTGTTGTGCGTCAGAGAGAGCATCAGAGCTGGAGATGTCGTTGTGAAGTTTCAGGGAAGGAAGGGACAAGAAATGGGGGCGTCCTCAGCAGGTTGCTGTAATATGTGGAAGGATCGCTGTGGAATGGAGACAGTTTGGGGAGAATTCTTATAGACGAGAGAATACTTGCTGAATTTCCCTGTGCCGGGGTTGGGTGTTGGAGGATCTGAGCATGCTCCAAAGGTGCAGATCAGAGTTTGGTGGAGGTGCAGAAATAGTTGAAAGGGGGGTCTGGGAGGGTTTCCATGGGAGGGGTGGCGAGGACAGGAATGTAGTGACCCTTAGGTCCTTAGGGAGTTGCTACTTGTGTTGGCAAGGTCTGTGTGTGTAGGTCTCTGGGAGATGGCTTCAGTGCAAGCCCGCTGGCAGGGTACTTTCCCGGAGAGGTGTCACACCTTTCTGGCCTCCGGAGGGAAAGAAGCAAAACTTTCCTCTCACTCTCCGCCGACCCCGCTGCACGAGGCTCCGGAAACCGGGGGCTCCAGCCAGCTCTAGCTGCCGGTAGAGGGAGAGCGGAGGGGCGTGCGGGGAGGCTAAGGCACCACCCCCGCTCATCCGGAAGAGGCCGGCTACGGTCACGTACCCGCGATCCTGGCCCTTGTCCTTATAAGGGCATCCGGAAGCGGCTCGCTCTTGCCCTACGTCACTACTTCCAAATTTAGTTGTGGAAGTATGGCTGACAGAGTGGCGGGAAGGTTCGCGCACCCGTGTGGAGGGGGCGGGGGAGCTTGCCCTTAAAGGGCCCACACCACGAATGAAGGGAGCTGTTCGAACAATTCCGCGGGTTTTGAAGAACTGGAAATATATCTTGAAACCTTAGTGCGTAGCAGAAGGTGGGGCCGCTGTTTTCTATCCATCTGCTCTATCTCTGCCTTGCTCAGTTTCCAAGTCCTAATCCAACTCCGCCTCCCCGGGAGCAGAGGCGGAGCTCGGCTGCGTCCTTTGGGGGGCCACAGCCACGTGCTCACTCTGGCTGTGTTGCTGCCGGGTCCTCCGCCTTAGGGTATGGACGCCCACGGTGGATTTCGTGCGGAGGGAAACTGAGAGGGATGTTCGATGCGGAGCACAGAGACAGTAGCTTGGGCTGCGCTCCTGTCTGCAGACATCCACCTCCTGTGGAGTGGGCAACTTTGCCCTAGAGCCAGCCAGTGTGTCCCGCCTTCTTACCGTCTCCAAACAAGGGGAGTGAGGAGGGTGGGCGGACGCTGGCAAGACAGGCGTGCTGGAGGCTCCCCTGGTCCCCTTTCACCGCAGTGACTCAAGTATTCGTTTAGCAAATATTGGACGAATCGCTGTGCCTCGGTGTCCCCGCCTAAAGAAATAAAATACAACTAGCCCTCCATGAAGTGCAAGTGAGAGATCAATGAGATGTTTATGAGAGGAAAGCCTTTAGCGCCTGGCACTTAGCAAGTGCTTAATAATTGTCAGCACCATTATTGATTAAAAAAACCCACAAACATTAATTAGGCTCCTGGTAGATGGTAGACAGTTCCCACCGGGGCTCTACCGTTTGGAACCCAAGTTTTCTCGGGTCCGAAGGGAAACGTGCAGCCTACGACCCGCTGGGGTCTCCAGACACAACCGGTGGGGGGCCCTGAGCCCCATCCACGGCCCCCCTCTCCGGGGCCTTCGCGCGGGTTCAGTGAGCGGCCCTGAGAAAGCAGACCATCCTGAGAGTTCAGCTTGGATGGGGGGACGCTTCTCAGGAGTTCGGGTCCCTTTTCTTCTCTCAGTAAATTCCACCCTGTCGCTTTAAGGAGTCTCTCGCCGAGGCGTCGCGGAAAGCCCGGATGCGGCTCTCTGGTTGGGCGGGGCGTCTCGGTGACTTCACTCCGGGTACAAAAGGGTCCGGGTGGCGGGCGCCGGGGCAGAGCGTCCTGGTAGTGTCTCCGCGTGGCTTGTCCTGCTGAGAGTGGCGTGAACGAGCGCGTTGTCCGAAGTGCACCTGCCACCTGCCGTGCCCAGCCGGGAGTCCCTGCCGCCCTCGCCGTCGCCGTCGAGCAGCTATGGAAGTGCAGAAAGAGGCGCAACGGATCATGACCCTGTCGGTGTGGAAGATGTACCATTCGCGAATGCAGCGCGGTGGCCTGCGGCTGCACCGGAGCCTGCAGCTGTCGCTGGTAATGCGCAGCGCCCGGGAGCTCTACCTCTCGGCCAAGGTGGGAGTCCACGAACCCGAGGTGTCCTCGCCGCCCGTCCGCTCCCCTGACCCTCGCCTGCACCCTCCTCGGGAAGCTGAAGCCGCAGCCAAGGCAGCTCCCGGGGACGGTGAGCAGCCCTCTCCGGAACCCATGGACACGCAGGAGGCACCGAGAGCCGAGGAGGCCCCCGCCCGCTGTGTCCAGCGCCCCGCCAAAATCAGCCGAAAGCGGCGGAGCAGCAGCCTTAGCGATGGTGCGGACGCCGCTCTGGTTCCGAGCAAGAAAGCCCGCTTAGAAGAAGAGGAGGAGGAGGAAGGGGCCTCTTCGGAGGCCCTTGATCGCCTGCAGCCCCCTCCGGCGCAAGCGGAGGGCGCCTTCCCCAACCTGGCGCGCGTCCTGCAGAGGCGCTTCTCCGGCCTCCTGAACTGCAGTCCCGCTGCCAGCTCTCCGACGGCGTCCCCGGCATGCGAGGCGAAGCCGGCTTGCCGCCCGGCGGACAACATGCTCAACGTGCTGGTGCGGGCCGTGGTGGCTTTCTGAGGGTTCCTGAGCGGCGCTACCGGACCCCATAGCGCGGGCCGAACCGTCGGCCAGAGTACGCAGACCCGAGGCGAGGCCCACCCCCGGGGGAGCGCTCGCCCAAGCCGTGGAGAGGAGCCGTCGCCCGGGCTGCCCAGAGGCCCCGAGAGGGACTCTGCCCCCGGGGAGCCATCGCTACCTGTGTGCAGCAGCGACGCCAAGGAGCTTGAGCCGGGGGCGCGGGCGCCTTCCCGCCAGACCTGCTGCTCCCATCGGTGCTGTTTTAACGGACTGGGAGGTGAACCTCACCGACTCCTTCTGGAACTGGGAGAAGGGAGGCTTGGTTCTTGAAACTCCTCAGGGTCGGACCTTTTTTTTTTAACTGGGAGCTATGCTGCCCTTTCAGTAAGGTTTTTCAATCGTTGGTGTTTGCGTTTCCAACTTCAGAGAATTCCAGGCACTCCCCTTCCCCCTCCTGTGACATACTTGTGCAAGCGGTCATCGTTGCGTCATGGGGCAGACTTGGGGAGCTTCCTGCTGCCTTGCGTGGGTGGGGGCCGGGAGGAGGACCTGGGGTGTGGACCGCCCTGGGGAATGGGAGGAGGGCGGCCTGAGTCACTGCGCCTTCTACTGCCCGAAGCCCCTACGCCTCCGGAGGTAGAGGGCTGATCTAATTTCATTTTAAAATTTTTTCTCATCTGGTGCGTTAGAGGTGGGGATGTTATTCACCGTCTCAAGCTTGACCCTCAGACCCACAGGCACAATCAACCCGGACGTTCCTGGTCTGAATCACAAAAATGGGGGGAGGGGCGCTCAGAGCGCTGTAGGGCTGAGCTGGGATCAGTGGTTGGCGAGACTGGGCCAGTTTGGGGGAAGCGGGAGATTCTCGCCAGGGCGTTTTGGGGTTCTGTTTACTGGTGGATTTTGGTAACTCCCTCTATCTGGCCTTTTTGTCAGATAGGAAAATAAAGACCAACTGTATACAAAGTCTGCGCAGCCCGTCTGGTTTTCTTCCCTGGTGGGGGAGGGGCAGGGTTAAGGGGTCAAGAGCTGGCGGCGGCTTGCTGGGGCCCCAGAAACCGGTCTGACCGCTACCACGTGGGCAGAGTGGGCGGGAAGGGGCCGACCCCTTTTCTTTGCCTGATCACTTGTATGCCGGGCGGCTGGCGCTCCGACCTTTCCTTAAACGTCGCACGTTTGGCTTTGATCTTGGACACACACCCCCTCCCTACAACTCTGGGTGGCTTTCTGAGTTCAGATGTTTGGGGGATACTGCTGGGTACAGTGCCCCTAACCGACTTGGGTATCCGGCCTCCTTTGGCGAATAGAAGGATAGCTACCCTCCCCCCACTTGATTAACTGAATCGGCAAGATTTCCAGGATTGGGGTGGGGCTGGACAGGTGAGCTTTGGAGCGCCCTTTTACGCCCAGTTCCAGTCTCAGGCAGTGTAACTGTGTGTGGTTCAGGCAAGGGCCTGAGCTTCCAGCCTCAGTTTCCTCATACGCGAAATGGGCGCCAGCAACTTCCCTTCGAGGCTGTGGGTTTAGAAATACCCGTGGGAGCACTCGTTGGCTTTGGCCCCACCCCGTCCCCAGGCTCGCCACCCCGAGAGAAAACCCTGACAATTTCCCCACGCCGGTTCAGGAGAGTGACAGTCGGCGTCGCCCCAGGGGGTGGGGGTGGGGGCTGTGGGAGGACAAAGGAGCCGCAGGTGCGGGGAGTGAGGACGGCGGGAGGCTCTGGGAAAGCTCCCGCCCCGCCTCCAGACGGCCGGCTCCGCCACCGCGGGCTTCCCGAGACCCGAGGGACCTGACCCCGAAGCCGGAGGGGAGGAGGAGGAGGGCGCGGTGGAGGGGCGGCCCCGCCCCAGAACGCCCGCCCCTGGCTCCCCTCCAGGCTGGTTCACCCGCCGCGCTCCTGTCTCCCTGAGTCCCTCAGCCTCCTCCCTCCTAACCCCACCTCCCACCCCTCACCCCAAGGGAATCTCGCCTCCTCCGCAGCCTTCCCTCCGGGGAAATGTGAGATTTCAGTTGCCGCCCACTTGGGGGATCGACCCACAACTCCCCAACGGGATGTAGCGGGGGGACTGGAACCCCACACCACTGTCGGTAGCTCAGTGCGTCCGCGTGGGAGCAGCTCCCTCGAGAACCTGACCCGGCCCGGGAAGTCCCCGGCGTCTGGGGAGGGGGCATCACCGCGCATCCTGTCGAGGGAACCGCCTGGCGCTTCCTTCCGCGGGAAGCTGCTCGGCCGACCCCCGCCCCCGCCCGGGCCGCCTGGGGGTTTCCGGCGCCAGGTCGCGGGGGCGAGGGCTGGAGACGATGCCGTGGGAGATAGGCCGAACACCGCCCGCCACCCCCCCCCCCCCACAACACATATGCCCTTAATACGTTCCCCTCCCCAAGACCCTATTTCACCCATTTGTTGCTGTTTAGTCTGTAAGTCGTGTCTTTTCAACCCCATGGACTGTAACCCGCCAGGCTCCTCTGTCCATGGGATTTCCCACGCAAGAATACTGGAGTGGATTGCCATTTCCTCGTCCAGGGGGTCTTCCCCACCCAGGCGGGAACCTATGTCTCTTGCTTGGCAGGCGGGTTCGTCAACCACTGAGCCACCTGGAACGCCCCCTTTCACCTTAAGAATTGTTGTTCAGTTGCCTAGTCGTGTCCGATTCCTTGCGACCCCAAGGACTGCAGCTGGCCAGGCCTCCCTGTAAGGAATGTGTATTCATGCCCCAGAAGAATAGACAAAGTTGAAAATTTTGTCACAACAATCGACTTTAGTGAGGCCTCGAGTTTCCACCCCATTACATGGCCTTGGGTTATTGGGACAAACCCTCTGCGCAGTGATCGATTGGACCACAGCTGTGAAAACTGAAAGTATCACCAATCTCATGACCAACGGATACCCCAGGGAACCTCAGACCTGCAGAAAGAGGCTCCAGAAGAGTGTTCACTACAGTGTTATCCAAAGTGGGCACAAATTGAAAAAACAACTTACATGCCCATCCGACTGGACTGGTCTGGTAGAATGTGGACTGTTCACCACTCCCTCCCTAAAGGATGAAAGGCCTCAGCCAGAAAGATCTCCTGGGGAGTTAGGGGGTGGGGTGGAAATAACTCAGAACCGTCGTGCTGAGTGACTGGAACCCAGGTGTGGAAGTGGCAGGATGAGGACAGATTCCAGGGCCAGATGACCAGTCGTACTTGCTGTGCGGCTTTGGGCAAATCACTTCATCTCTCTGGGCCTCAGTTTCCCTGACTGTAAATTATGAACAATAATAGTCCCTATCTCTTGGGTTTATTGTGACAGTTAAGTGAGATAATACACATAAAGTGCTTAGTAAAGTGCCTGGCATGCAAGGTATGCCACTTTATGATTTATTATTGTTAGAGGCTAATAATAATAATAATTATTATTTATTGTTAGTACTTTATTATTGTTAGAGGATGGAATGGCAACAGTTCATTTTTTTATTTTTATTTTTTATTTTTTTCATTTATTTTTATTAGTTGGAGGCTAATTACTTTACAATATTGTAGTGGTTTTTGTCATACATTGACATGAATCAGCCATGGATTTACAAGTATTCCCCATCCCGATCCCCCCTCCCACCTCCCTCTCCACCCGATTCCTCTGGGTCTTCCTAGTGCACCAGGCCTGAGCACTTGTCTCATACATCCAGCCTGGGCTGGTGATCCAACAGTTCATTTCAAAGCACATACAAAGGGACTTCCCTGGTGGTCCTGTGGTTGAGAGTCTGCCTTCCAATGCAGGGGACATGGGTTCAATCGCTGGCCGGAGAAATAGGATCCCACATGCCTCAGACCAACTGAGCTTGCACTTTTCAGCTAGACAGAAGCCTGCGTTCCGCAGCTAAGACCCACCACAGTCATAAATAAATAAAATTTAAAAATAAAAGCACATACAAGGACTTCCTTGATGGTCCAGTGGTTAAGAATCTGTCTTGCAATACAGGGGACATGGGTTCCATCCCTTGTTGGGGAGCTAAGGTCCCACATGCCACAGAGCAACTAAGCCCTTGAGCCACAGTTAGAGAGTCCGCGTGCCACGATGAAAGATCACGCATGAAGCAATGAGGATCTGGCATGCCACAGCTAAGACCTGACACAGTCAAACAAATAAATTTAAAAAATAAATAAAAGCACATATGGCAGGTACTACTATATATAAAACAGAGAAACAACAAGGACCTATTGTATAGCTCAGGAAACTATATTCCATATCTGTAGATATCTATATCTGTACATTGGAAACGAATCTGAAAAATAGTATTTATCTGTATATCTGCATTATTTTGCTGAACACCTGAACTAACGTAACATGGTAAATCAACTATGCTTCAATAAAAAGTTTGTTTTGAAAAAATAAATAAAAGCAACTGCAGCAATTCAAGTGTGATGTATGGGAGAGTGGGTACAGACACTGTGCTAAGCAAGGGAGCTGGAGGAATGGCTTCCTCTGCCAATGTGAGTAAGAGCTCCCCTCCCAGCTCCAGAGTTTGTTCTAATCCTAAAGGTCTGACAGGGTTAATTCTTTCTTCCTCCCAACCCCCACACATTCCTGCTTTACTCCCCACCTCACCAACAGTTCCTGCCTCAGGCCCTGGTCTGGTCTCTATAGTCAACCTTAGATAGGCTCCTTCAGTCTTTTTTTCCTTGTTAAAAAATATTTATTTGGTTGTGCTGGGTCTTAATTCTGGCATGCGGGTCTTTCAGTTGTGGCATGTGCGATCTAGTTCCCTGACCTGGGATGGAACCCTGGCCTCCTGCACTGGAAGCTGGACTCTTAGCCACTGAACCACCTGGGAAGCCTCAGGCTCATTCAGTCTTCAGGCCCTAGCTGCCAACTCTGTGTGTGTGTGTGTGTGTGTGTGTGTGTGTGTGTGTGTGTGTGTGTGTGTGTGTATTAGTAGCTCAGTCGCGTTTGACTGCAATCCCATGGACTGTAGCCCACCAGGTTCCTCTGTCCAGGGAATTCTCCAGGCAAGAATAATGGAGTGGGTTACCATTCCCTTCTCCAGGGGATTTTCCTGATCCACCTAGGGATTGAACCTGGGTCTCCTACATTGCAGGCAGATTGTTTACCATCTGAGCCCACCAGGGAAGCCAACCTCTATACTGAATCCCAAATGTCGCTCTCCATCCTGGACTTCCCCCCCAGCTTCCAGACTTGTCTGGCCCAACCCTCTCTCTCTGTCTTCCCTTGAGGGTCTAAGGTATTCCAAACCTAGCAGGAGCTAAAGAGAATTCTTCCTGCTTCCTGCCAGCAGTTCAACTGAGGAGGAATCTTTCTTGACTTCCTTTTTCTGTTTCCCTCAGATGCTGTCAGCTAGACTTCCCATCCCACTCCAAGCTTTCCCCCACCCTCTTGGGTCCCACCCTGCTTGAGCTGGGATCCCACCTCTCACTGGGGATTGGGCAGTGGCTTCCTCCCTGACCTTGACCCCCACAATCTATTTTATGCAGCAGCTGCACTGATCTTATAAAATGCAAACTGGATCATATGACTCCCCCAGCTTTCCTCTGCTTCAAGTACACTGATATCCTTTCTGCTTGGAGAACAGGACAGGTGTATTCCAGCCCCTGGGCCTTTGCACTTGCTGTTCCTTATGCCTACAATGCTCTTCTCCCAAATGTGCACAAGTCAATCCTCACTTTCTTTAGGTTTCTGCTGAAATGTCACCTCCTTGGGGAAGTCTTCTGTGGCTACTTGATCCAAAATAACAATAACACCCCCACTGTGCTACTCTGCTCATCCGTGCACCCATTCAAATGTCGCTTCCACAGATGCCTAGCCCAGGCCTGAATGAGTGAATATGGTTGTCTGGGGTGCTAAGGGCTTAATACTTATCCCATTACTCACTGGCTTTCCATGGCCCTTATAATTGAATTTCCCAAATTTCAGGGTCAGGATTTTTGTCACATCTGCTTAACAAACATATTGTTATTTAAGTAATATGTATTTTTCTAACTTTTAACTCACTTGTTAATCACTCACTAGAGTCGGACATGACTTAAGGACTGTCGACTTTAAAAAAAAAAGAAAAACATGAGAGTTTCAAGTTAAGTTTTATTTTGGGACAAAATGAGAACTGCAGCCCAGGAGACAGCATTTCAGATGGCTCTGAGAAACAATTCCAAAGATGTAGGGGGAAAGGACAGTATGGATGTGATTTTGGTAAAGGGGGAGTACAGGCAATCAAGCAAACAATTTTTTTTTTTTTTTTTTGCAAACAATTTTTTATAGAAGATTTTTCCTGGTCTTCTGAAGCTTCCACTAGTCATCACCATGAAACATTTTAGTGCTTTTCTCGATATGAGGAGATTCAAAAACTTAGGCTCAGAAAATCAGCTCCTGAGACTATCTGTCTGAAGACCTGTCCTGCCAGCCCCGCTACAACCACCAGCACAGAATGCCTCATTCCTGCTCTCCACCCTGAACTCCTTCGGGGGGTTGGAGGTCAGCAGCTGCAAGTGTACACAATTTAATCCTTGTAGACGTAGATGGCAAGCACCCATGGAAAGTGCCAATTTATAATTGACAGGACTAAACAACAGCATGATGCATGGAAGGTAACAGTTTTAAAAGTTACAATGAAAATGAAACAATATCACCAGACCCTGCTGAAACAGTAGCTAGTGTGAGGTTCCAGACAGCTTTCTTTGTTACAAAGGAAGATTAAGAAGGTTGAAGACATTGTTGCCAAAGGAACACTATCCTTAGCCTACTGCTCTGCAGGTGGCACAGTAGTAAGAATCCACCTGTCAATGCAGGAGATGTAAGAGATGTGAGGTTGATCTCTGGATCAGGAAGATCCCCTGGAGAAGGAAATGGCAACCCACTCCAGTATTCTTGCCTATAAAATTCCATGGACAGAAGAGCCTCATGGGCTACAGTCCATGGGGTTGCAAAGAGTCTGACATAACTGAGCATGTATGCAGGTCCTTAGACTAGCTGAAAAGGGATAGACTCTGAGGGATTCCTTAAGTTATTTAAATAACATTGAATCACTTTGCCCCCTGTCCCAGAATTAGGAAAATTCTGCTTCTTGAAGAAGGACAAAACTCCTGTGACTGAAAGATGCTGCTCGATTTCTGCCCATCCCTGGCTAATCTTGCATCATTCTCTGGCTACACTGACCCACTTTTTGTTTCTTGTGTTTCCACAATCTTCCCAGCCACAGGGCCTTTGTATATGTTGTTATCTCTTAAGATTCTTTTCTCTTCCCTATGGTGGTTTAGTCACTCAGTTGTGTCTGACTCTTTGCAACCCTGTGGACTGTAGCCCACCCCGCAGGCTCCCCTGTCCATGGGATTCTCCAGGCAATACTGGAGTGACTTGCCATTTCCTTCTCCAGGGGAACTTCCCCACCCAGCAATCAAACCCAAGTCTCCTGTATTGCAGGCAGTCTCCTGCATTGCAGGCAGTCTCCTGCATTGCAGGCAGTCTCCTGCATTGCAGGCAGATTCTTTACCCACTAAGCCACCAGGCCAGCTTCTCCTTGTTCACCTAGTTAACTCATTTTAGCCCAAGGGCAAATCATCACCGAATTTCCCCTTCTACCCTCCATTTCCGTCTAAGACCCCTATGTTAATTTCCATTCTGATCACGAGCTACTTTGTAGTAGTATTGGTGATGGTGGTCGTAGTATTTATCACAGTTTCAATGTTACATTTGCTTTTGGTTTTGTCTCCTCTTCTAGCTTGCGGTCTCCATGAGGGTAGAGATGAACCCAGTAGGCGCTTACTAAGTGGTTTTTGTGAATGAATGATGCATTTGCTACTTTGCTTTAAGGCCGGTCCTTTTTTTTTTTTCCTATGAGGTTTTATTTTATTATTTTTTATTTTTCCATTTATTTTTATTAGTTGGAAGCTAATTACTTTACAAAGGCCGGTCCTTTTAATGCCCACTTTTCACACTTTGGGAAACTGACGTCCAGAGAGGATTGCCCTGAGGGAGAGCAAGTAGGGGATAGCTCTAGTGGTGCCCCTCCCCCCATTTAGAGATTCGCTATCACCCCCACCCACCCCCACTTCCTCCACCGTGTGGGACCCAAGGAACACACGTCCCAGCCCTGGACTCCGCTGAACTGGAAAAGGGCCCGCCCACAGGTCAAGACCAGCCCAGAAGCGGCTCCTAGACCGGTTTAGCCGGTTCCAGGAGCGCGGGCGGGGTCCAGCCGCCCCAAGCAGTTAAGACGCAGACCTTGACGAGATTGCCCGCGGCTCGGGGCGGGCGCTTGATTTACACTTGGAACTTGGAGTCCTAGGCGGGGCCCTCGGGCTGAGTGGTTTAGCCAAGTCAGGGGGCGGGGTTATCCGGGTGTCGATCACATACATGGGCGGGACATGCAAATTAAGCCGCTTTCCATTTTTCTCTGGGCCCCGCCCCTCCGCGCTGCACCGAGCTACTTCCTAGAACTCTCGGAGTCGGTCGGTGGCTCAGGCGGCCCCGCCCCTCCCCCAAGCTGTCCCTCCCGGGTTCCGCCCACATTGTCGGCACTTAGCCATCCCCTTATCCCAGCGCCCCGCGGATGTAGGGTCGGGGTTTAGGAGCCGAGCGGGAAGGCGGAGGCCGTGCAGTGGGCTCCTGGGGCTGGGGGTCGGCTTGGAATCAGGTAAATGGCACCGGAAGCAGAAGGGGGATGGGGATTGCCAGAGTTTGAGGCTCAAGCTGCCCGCCCTTGGCGGGGGGGCTACTGAAACCCTCCCGCCCATGTTCGCCTGGAGGAGCCCAGACCCCCACCCCGGTGTCCAGGGGAGTCCAGGACACGCACACCCCCGCCAGTAAAGTCTAGTGGAGTTCAGATCCACACACCTGTGTTCGGGGGGCCCAGGCCTTCCCCATCCGTGTCCGGGGTTACTCTCACTAGGTCATTTCATATCGGTTTGCTTTGAGACTCAGCCTAGAGGGGTGTTCTGCCCGCCTGTGTCGGGGGAACTTAGGTCTCCCCAAATTTGTGTTCAGGGGAGTTCAGCCTACGGACTAAGGCCGTCCACTTGCATGTCCAGGCCCAATACCAGCTCTCTGCCTGCCCCTTTCTTGCAGTCCCTCCCAGCAGAAATTCCCCCTGGGTCCCCATTCCGCCTCCCCTCTCTGCCCTTTTCTTCCTTTCTCCCTTCCAGCCTCCTGGCCCTACCAGCTTCAGATCAGCACATTGTTGACTCTCAGTTAAGAAGCTATCAGCCTTCACAGTCTGGCCACCCTCCCTTCGGTACCTAGGCAGCTCCCCGGAGGCCCCCTGGGGTCCTGTCTTCTCCGCCCACCACCTGACTGGCATCGCTTAATTTCCCCCTCAGCCTGTCCACCCACATCTGGCTGCCAGCTGCTCACCCTCACCCTGCAGGCCCCCTAGGGTCTCCTAGGGAATTGCTCACAGCTCTCCACCTCCTTCTGTGCCCCCACATCCAGACTGCCCCGCCAAAGCAGAACCATCCCCCTTCCCTGGCCCCCCATCCAAATCTGCTAATCAGAAAAAGTCCTAGCCTAGTGCCTGGAAGAGAGATCTGAAATCAGAGAAGGGGTGGGGTGTGAAACTTTCCAGCACAGAGATGCTAGGGGTGGGGGAAATGGGTGGAGGGAGACAGGAGCTTAAGTTGTACCTAAAGGGTTGAGATCAAAGCCGTCTGCCTTCCAGATGGGGGCTGTGGGGGAGGGTTGCCCCCCTGGGGGCGGGTAAACCTGAGCACTCCCCCCTTCCTCGGAAACCCCCCGAGACTCTGCGGTGACAGCTGTGCCCCAGCCCGCGCCCGGCGGGTTTCCTTTTCCGGTGCTTGCTCTCCCGACAGGCTGGCCTGCAGTCTGGAGACACTGCGCCTGGCCCTTTTGAAGGGGCTCCCTGGAGGGTCTTCCTGGACAAGAGGGAGGGGACCAGCTGGAGAACAATGGTCTTCTGTGGCTCCCGGACGCCAGGCGCTTCCTGTTAAACCCTTCCCTGGGGACCCGGCTGCAGGGGGGAGCGAGGCGAGGGGATTGACAAAGTCAGCAAATGCACTGCATTTTCTCTCGGTCCTCGTCTTGTTTGTGAAGGTATCAGGAAGCGGTGAGGCGAATGCAGACCTTGCCCTCCAGGGCGGAGTCACTCTGGGCGTTTCTTTTCCGCTCTGTGGCTGGGGGTTGTGCCCCCAGGGGACGGGGCGTGGTTAGAAATCCCAAGATCTCTGGGTCTGGACTTGGCCCTGCAGGGGACCCAGGCATCTCAGGTGATTCCGAAGTGTGGCTGTATTTGCCAACCATGGTTCTAATTGCCTTGCTAGGTGAGCTGGAGGTTGCGGCCCCTGAGCCATTCCGGAGGTGGGCTGGGCCTCGGTTTCCCTCAGTTTAGGATTTCTCCCAAGCGTTGGACCAGAGCACCAGGTGGTCCTGAGGGGCAAGAGGGGCAGTGAGCTGAGCCGAGAGTCTTGGAAACACGCTGCTTTTCCTAGGAGCCCTGGGAAGATATGTTGGGGAATCAGCCACTGTTAATAGAGGCTTCATGCAAAGTCCACTGTGTTTACAAAGCTAACCTGAGATGCATCCTCAGAAGATTCTGTGAGCCTCTGAAGGCCCCCCCCCGTCCCCGGGACTCTGCATCCAACCCCAGGGGCTTCCGGTTAGAGACCAGATAACATGCCCTATTCTACGAAGAGACAGTGTATGTTGTCTGTATGTATGCAGACTTAGCTGCCAGCCAGGTGCTTTGCTGGGTATACGTATTAACTTAGTTAATGAATATTCCAATGAATATTCATTGGAAGGACTGATGCTGAAGCTGAAGCTTCAATACTTTGGCCACCTGACATGAAGAGCCGACTCACTGGAAAAGACTGATGCTGGGAAAGATTGGCGGGAGGAGAAGGGTCCGACAGAGGATGAGATGGTTGGATGGCATTAGTAACTCAATGGACAAGAGTTTGGACAAACTCCAGGAGACAGTGAAGGACAGGGAAGTCTGGTGTGCTGCAGTCCTTGGGTCGGGTCACAGAGTTGGACGCGACTGAGCGACTGAACAACCGCACAACCCTGCCCCAAACTTGGGTCAGAATTAAAGTCGGCACTTTCGCTAAGCCCATGTTATGGATGAGGGAGTTGAGGCACAGAGCAAACATTTGTCTAGTAATACAAAGCCCACTGTTCTTTCTCTCCTGGATTTGGTGGTGGAGGACAGAGTGGATGGTTACGTGGACTTTTCTTACGTAAACCCAGCAACTTATCTCTGGTTCACAGATAAGGAAAGAGAATTTAGGGTGGTGAGATCCACTGGCCAGGTCTCTCACCCACCCCCAGGTAGTGTTTTCTCTCCTGGCCTCCTGTGCTTGCCACCCACTGGCTTCACCCACCAGCTTCCTTCTTCAGCTTTTTCACACCCACTTGCTGGGTAATTCTGTACTATCTGTTCTCCTGCTGCTTCTGGTGAAAACATCCCTGGGGGCTAATTTGTGCATGCTCAGCCCAGGGGTTTGATGAGGATGAAGTTGTATTTGGGTGTTTTGTGTGTGTGGTTTTTTTGTTTTTTGGTGCACTTTGCAGCTTAGAGAATCTTAATTCCCTGACCTGGGTTCAGGCATTGAACCCGTGCCCCCTGCGGTGGAAGCATGGAGCCCTAATCACTGGGCCGCCAGGGAATTCCCTGGGTTTGAGTTTGGGTGTTTGTTGTTGTTTCATGTTTTTGATGATCATTACTAACTGAGCAAATCCAAACCGCCGCTAGACTAGAAAGGCTGCTTTGGGCTGGGGGTGGGGGCCCTTGCTGGTGTCTGGGACAGGAAATGGCTTACCGCTGTACTGTTTAGACCCGAGGGTGAGGGCGGACGGGGAGGGCCATCAGAGGCTGCCAGCCCTGTTAGGTGCGTGTTGGAGGCCACAGGAGACTGGCCCTCGGCCCTAGCATCTTGGCCCCAGGCCAGCCCCCCGCCAACCAGCTGCTACCTGAGCTCCTTTCCCCTCTCTTACCCCTCCCCTTCCCCTCCTACCCTCCCCCCCTTCCCCGCTGTGGCCCGCCCTTCCGGAATGAACCTTGTCCTGGCTTCTAGCCACTGGGAAGGCCAAAACAAGCCTGCAATTACTCACTGCCGGGCCCTGCGGGCTGCGGCTCCTCTCGGAAGCTCAACGTGGGGCAGGGGGTGGAGCTCTTCCCCCCGGGCTGTGTGAGGCTTCCATCTTCAGATAATACCCTGCGCTTTCTGGCTCCCCTTTATGAAGTGTTAGTCGCTCAGTCGTGTCTGGCTCTTAACTACGATCCCATGGACTCTAGCTCACCTGGCTCTTCTGTCCATGAAATTTTCCAGGCAAGAATACTAGAGTGGGTTGCCATTTTCTCCTCCAGGGGATCTTCCTGACCCAGGTATCAAACTTGGATCTGCATTGCAGGCAGATTCTTCTACCTTCTGAGCCACTAGGGAAGCTCCGTGGACATCACCTCATGAACAGATACTCGGATTTCCGAAGTACTCTCCTGTTTAGGACTAGGTGTTACCTTCTGAGAAGGGAGGTGATGAAATGAGTTCTTTTTCTTTTGGTTTGGGGATCCTAGTTCCCTGATCAGGGAAGGAATCTATGCCTCCTGCAGTGGAAGCATGGAGCCCTAACCACTGGACTGCCAGGAAAGCCCCTCTGAGGGAGAAACTGAGGTTGTGAGAAGGGGCTCGCCCCAAAATCTCCAAAGCCTTCCTTTTAGCTGGGGGGTACTTCCCCTCCCTTGCTCTGCTATGCATCTCAGGGCTGCTGCTTGGGAGATGGGGCCACGGAGGAAGGAGTGTGCAAGAGGGGGCCCCTGGGGACTCTGCAGTCAGCAGGCACTAATGCGTCTGTCTTCAGCCTGAGCATTCTGCCTCCCCTGGCCACCCTCCCTTGTCCCGGTTCTCATGACTCTCCGGACATCTGTGGGTGGGGCATACTTTTGCCCAATCTTCCAGTGGTTATACTGTGACTAAAGCCAGGCCTGTCCCTGGAGGCTGGGAGGCTGGAGCCAGCGTGCACCCGCGGGGCCACATGTCCCAAACTTGACCTGGGTTTCTGGTCAGACCGGGTGGACTGGCGGACAGGCTGGGTCTTTTCAACACCCTGTGTTGAGGTTGAGTCTAGGCCCAGCAGGTTACACACACACACACACACACACACACACACACACACACACACACACACACACACACACAGATTTGGAGACTACGGTTTTTCTTTTTTTAAGTCATTTCATTTTTTTAAAAAAATATTTATTTATTTGGCTGTGTTCGGTCTTAGTTACAGCATGTGGGATACCTCACTGCAGTGCACTGGCGTCTCTAGTTGTGGCCTGTGGCCTTCTCTTTAGTTGTGCAGAGGCTTAGTTGCCCCGATTTATGTGGGGTCTTAGTGCCCTGACCAGGGATCGAACCTGAGTCCCCTGCATTGGAAGGTGAATTCTTAACCACTGAACCACCAGGGAAATCCTGGATCTACAGGTCTTAAGAATGACAGTCATCACAACAGCTGTTGCTTCCTAGTTTAGGCACTTCACCTCTGGAGTCTTCATCACAAAGATTTATTGCCTTATCCGCCTTTCACATTGTGGAAACTGAGGCATGGCGAGTTTGGATAGCTTGCCTGCTAATATGTAGTCTTTACTACATAGCAAAAAAGTGCCAGTTTCTTGACTCTTGACTTTTGAGGCTGGATCGTTCCCTGTTGGAAACGATGGGGGCACTGCCCCATCTTAGAATGCTGAGTTGCAATCCTGGTCTCCCTCCACTAGTGTTACCTGAAAACTGGGTTCACTTCTTGGTTGGGCATCAAGCCAGACACCACCAAGGAATTTCCCTGGTAGTCCGGTGGTTAAGAATCTGCCTTCCAATGCAGGAGACTCAGGTTCCGTCTCTGAGGGGGTAATAAGACCCCACATGCCGAAGGACAACTAAATCCGAATCACAACCAATTAACCCCCCCACCCCGCCCCCCACCCCTGCTCTGGAGCCCATGCACCACAGCTAGAGAGAAGTTGCAACTAGAGAAGTGTACACAGCAACAAAAGACCTCACATGTGAAACAAGGATCCTAAGGCCTGAGGCAACCAAATAAGTGAATATTAAAAAAAAAAAAAAAAAAAAAAGACACAACCAAGTCAAAGATCAGGGGGAGGAACGACTTAATACTTGGCAGCAAGTAAGAACTCCAGGCTTTTGTTTTTTTTTTTTTAAATCTATTTTATTACAGTTGATTTACAATGCCATGTTTAGTTTTAGGTGTACATTACAGTGATTCAGTTATATACATATCCATACGAAAGAATGTGTGTACGATATACATAGGGTTTCGTTCCAGTATGGATTTTCCAGTGTATAAGATTGAGTTTTTAAGTGAAGGTCTTCTCACATTTTAATATTTATGAGTTTTCTGGTAATTAATGCTGGCTTCCAAATGAAGGCATTACCCCACTCACTATATTCATAATGGTGTTCTCCACTGTGGGTTCTTTGGTGAGTGACCAGACTTGAAACACAATGAATCCGTATACTCTTTACACCGCTAAGTTTTCTCTTCAGTGTAGATTCTCTGATGTTTAGCAAGGCTATCACAGAACTTTAAAGGCTTTGCCACACTCATGACACAAATAAGACTCCTGTCCAAAATGAATGTGCTTATGTTTAATGAGATTTAAGCTCATACAGACGGCTTCTGACATTGAAGATATCCCCAAAGGTTCTCTGTTGTCTGACAAGATCATTCCAGTGTCTGAAGGTTTTGCCACATTCTTTACTCTCATGAGACTCTTCTCAGGATGGCTTCTCTGTTGTTTAATGAGACTTGGATTACACAAAGGTCATTCCAAGTTGAGGATCTATAGGGCTTTCTTTAACTTTGGACATGCTGGTGCTTGGTTAGGGCAGCTGGGGTGCCAGGGTTCATTTTATTAGGGAGGGGGTATTTTTGAATGACTGACTTCCACTCCCTTTACAATGAGTGGCTGCTACTTTTATTACAGTTGAAGTTGGAAACTCTATACAAGCTGAATGGAGAATTTCCCACACCCACAGCATTGACAAGACTGAGTGAAGCGAAAGTCACTCAGTTGTGTCTCTTTGTGACCCCATTGACTATAGAGTCCGTGGAATTCTCTAGGCCAGAATACTGGAGTCAGTAGCCTTTCCCTTCTCCAGGGGACTGTCCCAACCCAGGGATTGAACCCATTTCCCGCATTGTGGGCAGATTCTTTACCAGCTGAAGAACTCCAGGCTTTTGAACTGTGGTGTTGGAGAAGACTTTTGAGAGTCCCTTGGTCTGCAAGGAGATCCAACCCATCCATCCTAAAGGAGATCAGTCCTGGGTGTTCATTGGAAGGACTGATGTTGAAGCTGAAACTCCAATACTTTGGCCACCTGATGCGAAGAGCTGACTCATTGGTAAAGACCCTGATGCTGGGAAAGATTGAGGGCAGGGGGAGAAGAGGACGACAGAGGATGAGATGGTTGGATGGCATCACCGACTCAGTGGACATGGGTTTGGGTGGACTCCGGGAGTTCGTGATGGACAGGGAGACCTGGCGTGCTGCGGTTCATGGGGTCTCAAAGAGTCGGACACGACTGAGCGACTGAACTGAACTGAAGAACATCAAGAAGAAAAAAAAAAAAAAAAAGAACATCAGGGAGCTTTCCCAAAGCAGTGTGTCCCAGACCAGCAAAATTGGGGAAATTTTAAGCTAAGGGTACATGCATATTCAGGAGCTGGCTTGAGCAGAGGAGAACACATCATAGAATCAGGCCAAAGCTTCCCAGGTGGCTCAGTTTTAAAGAACCTGCCTGCCAATGCAGGAGACCTGGGTTTGATCCCTGGAGAAGAAAATGGCAACCCGCTCCAGTATTCTTGCCTGAAAACCCCATGGACAGAGGAGCCTGTCGAGCTACATACAATCCATGGGGTGACAAAGAGTCAGGACTGAGGGACTAAACAACAATAGAGTCCAAGCTTTAGTTGGTTCAAGTCAGGAGGGTCAACAAAGTCATTCTATCCTCCATCTTGGGGGAGGGGATCTTAGTTCCTGCAGAACTGAAAGACCTGTATCAGATTGTTCAGGAGGAATTAGGACTTTGTTTTGTGGCTGAACAATTGTTTCCTGACTGCTTTTCTTGGATTCTTACATTCCCTCACTTCCCTTGAGATCACTGATTACTGAGACCTGTTTAAGGGCAAGCCTTAGGGCCAGGCTAAAATCCCCAAATGGCTTAAGCTAAAAATGACTTCATGTTGGTCAAGGAAGTCTAGTTCTCTTTCTTCAGGCTCCCCTCACCGCCCCCCACCCCAATCCTATCTGCCTATACTGGGTACCAGAGTACCACCTCCTACAGTCGTGGCAACAAATAGTGTCCCCAGATGTGGCTTCGTGTTGGTGTGGGGTGGAGGGCAGGCTCACCACCCACTTTTGACTGCTCTGCCTCTTTACATAGGTGCCTGCTTGCAAAGTATCACTGTGTGTGTCTTTCTTTTCCCCCAAACAGGTATAGAGTTCTGAGGATGGAGGTGATTGGCAGGTTCTGGCATCTTGGGGAGAGATTCAGTGGGACTTTCATTCTAGGCCGTGGGTTGCCAGTTCCCCAGGCCCTGGTGGGTGGAGATAGGCCAGCTTTTCTTCCTTCCTGGTTCCCAGAGGTGGGCGATGGCCCAGACACAGTCCAGGAGCCAGAAGGCGTGGGGAGCCCTGACCTGGCGTCCGGATTTACTGGGTGTTGCCCGGGTGTGTGTTCTGAGACCCAAGGGCCCTTGTGGGTGTGGAGAAGAAGCCAGAAGCTAAAGTAGGCCTCCCGGCCTGCCTGCCTGCCGCCCTCACATCCCACCCCGCCCTGGCTCCCGGCCAGCAACTGCCAGAGTGGTGACTCAGAGCAGCAGAGCCCAGGAGAGAAGCAGGGTGTGGGGTGGGGAGGGGTCGTCCCCCTCATCCTCAGCCTTCCCAGCACCCCCATTAAGACCAGGACCCTTGAGGCTGCATTTCACACTCCCCTGCACACCACCACCATTTTCTCTCCCTGCTCCCCACTGGTGGGATTTTTTTCTTTTCTTTGGCACCAAGCTATGACAGGAAAACAGAAATGTGTGTGGGGCATGGAATATCTCTAAGGTCGGAATATATTTAGGCCAGGATGAGAGTGTGTGGTGGGCGCAGTTTCAGGCACTGGCAGGATGGCAGGGAGGGGTGAGCCAGGGTATGGAGGGAGCTCCCTCCTGTAGAGCTCGCTGGCTTCCCAGGGGCAGAAGCAGCGAGGACCAGGGAGGTCCTGGAGGTGGAGGCATGCCCTGCACTGCGCCATGCTGGCTCATCTACAGTTGAAAACGCCGGGGCCCAGACAGGTTAAGTGGTTTGTCTTGCTGGTCTGGCTGGCTGCTAAGCAAGAGCGTGCTCTTGCCATATTCATGCAAGCGTGTGTTCATCGGTGCAGCTTTCTGTACAGCCTAATCTGTTCCCAGTCAGACGTGAGATGTGCAGGAAAGCAAGAGGTGAACTGGACCTGAATCTCCAAACCACAACCCAGCCCAGAGTGGGGAGTGGCAGGGCTGGGGGTGGAGGGGGGATGGGGAGAACATCCGCTCCTCTTCTCTGCACAGCCCTCAGGCTCAGAATGGTTTTGACACTTTTTGCTGTTTTTCTTTCTTTTTCACGTTTGGTTGTAGGGCATAGCCTGGGGCATCGTTCGATCATAGTTCCCCAACCAGGAGTCAAATCATTCAGCTCCCTGCAGTGGGAGCTCGGAGTCTTAACCACTGGGCCACCAAGGAAATCCAGTTTTGATATTTTTTAAGCAGTTGAAAACAAAAGATTATTCCTTGAAACATAAAAATCATATTAATTATGATTTCAGCCCTTGTAAATTACATTTACACCGTCATGCCCATTCATGTCTGGCTGCTTTGTTGTTCATTGGCTCAGTTGTGTCCCCATGGACAGCGACCCCATGGACTGCAGCATGCCAGGCTTCCCTGTCCTTCACTATCTTATCTCCTGGACTTTGTTCAGACTCATGTGCCTTTTTTTTTTTAATTGAGTTAAAATGCACATGACAAAAATTTACCATCATAGCTATTTTTTAAGCATACAGATCAGTGGTATTAAATACAATTTATATTTTTATAATTTTTTATAAATTTTTATAATTTAATATAATTTAAATTTTTATAAATTGTATAACATCTATCCCCACAACTCTTTTATTTCCCCCCCATTTTCCCCCTACTTTTTGGCTGTTCTGTGCAGTATGCAGGATCTTAGTTCCCTGATCATGGTTTGAACTACCCCCTCCAGTGGCAGCCCGGAGTCCTAACCCCTGGACCACCTGGGAAGTCCCACCCCCACAATTCTTGTAAATTTGAAGCTCTGTACCTATTAACTCTCCTGTTCACCTCCCCTCAGCCCCTGGAAACCATCATTCTTCCTTCTGTCTCTATGATTTTGACTAATCTAAGTACTTGATATAAGTGCTTATAGGAATTATACCGTACTTGTCTTTTTGTGATTGGTTTATTTCACTTAGCAGAGTGTCCTCAAGGTTCATCCAAGTTGTAACGCGTGTCAGAATTTCCTTTCTTTTTATGTATCTATTATTACTATTTTTAAAAATTTTTTGCCACACTATGCAACATGCAGGATCTTATCAATAGTTCCCCGACCAGGGATGGAACCCACTACCTCTGCAGTAGAAGCGTGGAGTCTTAACCACTGGACTGCCAGGTGAGTCCCTGGATGATAGCTTCTTTTTAATTAGCTTTTAAAGTTTTGGCTGTGCAGGGTCTTCCTTGCTTCGCACAGGCTGTGTTTAGTTGCAGTGAGTGGGTACGACTCTTCATCATGGTTCTCATTTCTGTGCCTTCTCTTGGGGAGAACAGGTTGTGGGGCCCGCAGGCTCAGTGGCTGTGGCGCACGGGCCTAGCTGCTGGAATCTAACATGTGGACTCTTCCTGGACTGTGGATCGAATTCGTGTTTGCTGCATTGGCAGGTGGATTCTTATCCAGTGCACCGCTAGGGAACTCCTTCCTTCCATTTAAAGACTGAATAATATTCCATTGTGTGGATGTAACACATTTTGGCAATTCCAAGCACTTGGATTGCTTCCATGTGTTAGCCACTGTGAATAATACTGCTGTGAATATGGGTGCACAAATATTTCTTCGAGACCCTGCTTTCCATTCTTTTGACTGGAATTGCTGGGTTGTGTGGGTAATTTCATTTTTAAGTTTTTGAGAAACCTCCGTTCAGTTTTCCACAGTGGCTATACGCTTTTGCGTTCCTGTCAACAATGCCCAGGAGCTCCGGTTTCTCCATGTTCCCATCAACACTTGTTTTTTGTTTTGTTTCATGATAGCAGCCATCCTCGTATCTGTGGCTGCTTTTGTTCTATGGAGACAGGAGGGAAGGGAGCAGGGCACAACCTTTAAAAGTGTGACATAGGACTTCCCTGCTGGTCCAGTTTTTAAGAATCTGCCTGCCAATGCAGGGGACACAGGTTTGATCCCTGGTCTGGGAAGATCCCATGTGTCTTGGGGCAACTACGTCCACATGCCACAATTCCCAGGCCTGTGTGCCGTGGAGCCCATACTCTGCAGTGTTTGTGTGGAGGGGCACTACAGTGAGAAGCTCATGAATGAGAAGCCTGTGCACTGCAACTAGAGAAAGCCTGCGTGCAGCAGCCGGAGCATAAATTAATTTAAAAAAAAATTATAAAATAAAATAAAAGAATGATGTAGTCATTGAGGATACAACATAAACTTTTTAGAAGTGATTAGATGTTAGATGGTGGAAGATGAGATTTCCAGTGGACCTTGAGCCTCATTATGTGCTCACTGTAATATATTTGTTGTTTAGTCATTCTGTCGTGTCCATGGACTGCAGCACACCAGGCTTCCCTGTCCTTCACCATCTTCCATGAATTTGCTCAAACTCATGTCTGTTGAGTCGGTGATGCCATCCAACCATTGTCTCCTTCTTCTCCTTCCTTCAAGCTTTCCCAGCATCAGGGTCTTTGCTGATGAGTCGACGTTTCACATCAGGTGGCCAAAGTGTTGGAGCATCAGCTTCAGCATCAGTCCTTCCAGTGAATATTCAGGGTTGATTTCCTTTAGGAGTGACTGGTTTGATCTCCTTATGACAGTGGAGGTGGACTTCCTTGGTGGTTTAATGGCTAAAACTCTGTGCTCCCAGTGCAAGGAGCCTGGTTTGATCCCTAGTCAGGGAACTAGATCCCACCTGCCGAAACAAAAAATTCCACATGCCTCAATCAAGATTGAAGATTCTGTATGCTGCAACTAAGACCTAGTGCAGCCAAATAAATAAAAATAATATTTTAAAAAGACAGTCAAGGACATTCCTCATGGTTCAGTGGTTAAGATTTCACCTTCTGGTGCAGAGGTTTGTGGGTTCAATCCCTGGTCGGGAAGCTAAGATCCCACATGCTTCACAGCAAAAAAACCAAAACAAAATAGAAGCAATACTGTAACAAATTCAATAAATACTTTAAAAAATGATCCATATATTTTTTTAAAACATGGGTTCTAGTCCCGATCTGAGGTGTGTGTTTTCACTACACAGGCAGAGTGAAATTGTTATGACCACCACACCCAGAAGAATTGATGCCTTGAACTGTGATGTTGGAGAAGACTTTTGAGAGTCCCTTGGGCTGCAAGGAGATCAAACCAGTCCATCCTAAAGGAAATCAGTCCTGAATATTCACTGGAAGGACTGATACTGAAGTTGAAGCTCCAATACTTTGACCACCTGATGCAAAGAGCCGACTCTTTTTTTTGTTGTTGTTGTTGCTCAGCTGTGTCCAACTCTTTGTGACCCCATGGACTGTAGCCTACCAGGATCCTCAGTCCATGGGATTTTCCAGGCAAGAATACTGGAGTGGGTTGCCATTTCCTTCTCCACCAACTCTTTGGAAAAGACCTTGATGATGGGAAAGATTGAGGGTAGGAGGAGAAGGGGACAGCAGAAGATGAGATAGCTGGATGGCATCACTGACTCAATAGACATGAGTTTGAGCAAACTCTGGGAGATGGTGAAGAATAGGGAAGCCTGGCATGCTGCAGTTCATGGGGTAGCAGAATCAGACATGACTGAGCAACTGAAAAACAACAAAAACACCAACCCAGACTTATTCCTAACTGATCTCTGAACTGTAGAGATGGTTGTCCTTCCATGGAGGAGGTGGGGACAGGTAATATTTGATGCTTAAATACACTGATAAGCTCTGAAAAAGATAAACACCTGTAAGAAAATGCACTGGGGTTATGAGAGAAGGAGAGAGTGCTGGGGGAGAGCAGAGTGATGGCTAATTGAGGAAGATAGTCAGGGACATGTTTGAATGTTCTTCCCAATGGAGGTGTGGAAGGGAGGTCTGTGTTTGTTGCTGGAAAACCCCTCACCTGGCCTCTGCCAACCTATTCCTCCTGGACAGCTGGGGACCCTGAGAGTGCTTAGGAGCTTTCTGTCTTCTGACTGTGGCCAGGATGAAGTGACCTGGTATCCCAGGTATCAAGGCAGTGTCTCAGGGCAGTTTTGTTTTTTTTTAAACTTATTTGGCTGCAGTGGGTCTTAGTTATGGCACATGGGATCTAGCACCCTGACAAGGGATTGAACCAGGCCCCCTTTATTGGGAGTGTGGGATCTTAGCCACTAGACCACCAGAGAATTCCCAATAATAATAATTAAAAAAAAAAACGACCCTGGATACTCACAACTGTGGTCTGAATGTTTGTGTCTCCACCCCCTCACTTGAGTTCCTATATTAAAATTCTAACCACCACGGTGATAGTATTAGGAGGTACAGCCTTTGGAAGGGAATGAGGTCATGAGGGTGGGTCTCTCATGAATGGGATTAGTGCCCTTATAAAGATACCCAAGACAACATGATATACACTATTATAAGGGGCAAATGTGGGGCAAGAAATAGTTTTGGAGCCATCCACAGCCTTGATTGCTAAATGCAGCCTATTGCATGTTCCTGTATAGCCAGTGAGTTAAGAATGGCCTTTTCATTTTAAAATGGCTGGAAAAAAAAATTCACAACTTGAAAATGATCTGCAATTCAAATTTCAGTGGCCAAGGAGCTGGAGGGGATAGAACAGACATTGCTGAAGGGCATAAACTTGGACTGAGTAGTAAATAAATCCTAGAACTCCAAAGATGCACAGAAGAGTAAATATAGATTAAAATGTTGTATTATAATCATCAGACTTGCTAAGAGACTAGCAACTTAACTATTTCCACCACTAAAAAGAAATGATTATTATATAACATCATAGAGGTGTGAATGGGCTTCCCTGGTGGCTCAGAAGTTAAAGAATCTGCAATGCAGGAAACCCAGGTTTGATCCCTGGATTGGGAAGATCCCCTAAAAAGCGAATGGCTAGCCACTCCATTATTCTTGCCTGGAGAATTCCATGGACAGAGGAGCCTGGTGGGCTACAGTCCTTGGGATCACAGAGTTGGACATGACTGAGTGACCAACACTTTCACAGGGGTGCTAATTATGGATACAATGGCAACCGTATTACAATATATGTCAGTTTTACTACATAAATGTATCAAATGTTGGACACCTTAAATTTATACAATGTTACATGTCAAATATGTTTCAATTAAAAAGTCAGTGTCCATGGGACTTCCCTGGTGGTCCATTTGCTAAGACTCTGTGCTTCCAAGGCAGGGGGCCTGAGTTCAATCCCTGGTCAGGGAACTAGATCCCACATGCCCCAACTAAGAGTTTGGTTGCAGCCACTAAAAATACCACATACACAACTAAAAGATCCTTCATGCTGCAATGAAGATGGAAGATCCCAGTTGCTGCATCTAAGACCTGGCACCGTCAAATAAATAAAAAAGAAAAGAAATAATTATCTAAAAAGGCAGAGTCCGTAAATAAAGTTGTTTTTATTTTTATTTTATTATTATTTTTTTATAAAGTTTTTAAAATTTGTTTTTTGTTTTGGCTTTGGTAGGCCTTCACTGCTGTGCATGGGCTTTCTCTAGTTGCAGTGAGCGGGGGCGTTGTGGCGGCTTCTCTCATTATAGAGCTCGGGTTCTAGGTACCTGGGCTTCGTAGATGTGGAGCTTGGGCTTAGTCGTTCAGTGGCACGCGGCAGGGATCGAACTGGCAGATTCTCAACCACTGGGCCACCTCGGAAGTCCCATAAATAAAGTTTCATTGACACACAGTTGTGCTCATTCGTTTACCTCTTATCCCAGGCTGCTTTTATGCTACAAAGCAGAGTTGAATCATTGCCACAGAGACAGCCTGGCCCTTGAAGCAGAAAATACTCCCAGTCTGGCCCTTTCCAGATGCTTGCAGAGCCCTGCTCTAAAGGAGCCTGAGACCTGGATGTCAGCTGATGCTGACTTGGGGCTTTTGGGGGTGTTTCCTGGTTGGCACAGCAAAGAGGTCGGAAGGAGTCGGTGTTGGAGGGGTGTGGGGACACGCAGAAGGTTCTGATGATTAACACTGAGGAGGGTGTGATGGGGATACCCCCTGGGGAGGGATCTTTCTCGTCTTCAAGGTGGTATGGGATTGAGCCCTGAGATAGGCAGGCTGATGGAGGCACAGCAGAATCACAGCCAGGAAGCCTAGATCTGCCTCGAGTAATCCCCACCCCCCAGAGCTGACAGATGAGATAGAAACATCCCATGAACCACCACCACCCTCTCATCTAACCAGTCATGGGACCCTACCTCCTGTCTCTCTCTTTCTGCCTTTCCTCTGCTTTTCCCTGCCCCTCCCTGGTGCCATCATCCGTCACTGTCTGGGTCTGGAGATGTGCCCCAACTTCATGCTTCAGTGTCCCTGACCCTCCTCTTTTCTCAGTGTAGCCAGCAAACTTAACTTTCCTATCTTTCTTTCTTTTTTCTTTTCTTTAAAAAAAAATTGAAACAAAATATATAACATGAAGTTAACCATTTTAAAATGTACAATGCCCTTGCATTTAGGACAAGCCCAAGGTTGGGCAACCATCACCACCTATCCATCTGCAGAGAGTTTCCATCACCCCAGGAAACCCTGTACCTGTGAGTTGTCACTCCCATCCCCCTTCCTTTAGTCCCTGGCAACCAGTGATCTATTTTCTGTCTCTTTGGATTTCCCTCTTCTGGACATTTCATATCCATGGCATCATGCACTAGGTAGTCTTTTGTTAGCTTGGTGGGGTTTTTGTTTGTTTATTTTGTTTTTGGCCATGCTGCATGTCTTGTGGGATCTTAGTTCTATGATCAAGGATTGAACCCAGGCCCTCGACGACGAAAGTGTGCAGAGCCCTAACAATTGGAACACCAGGGAATTCCTGTTAGCTTGTTTTTGAAACTCATTCTCTTTGTAGCAGGTTTCTAAAGTTCAATCCTTTTCTGAATGAACACTCATTGTGGTATGGGTGTACCACAGTTTTTTTAATCCATTCATTTGTGGATGGACATGTGAGTTATTTCCACCTAAACCTATGACATAAATATACCTAACTTAAATTTTGTCTTTTTAAACTTTTGTAAGTTGTCATAAGATATATATAAGATTTATCATTTTTTAACCATTTTTAAGTGAAAGTTTGTGGCTTTAAACACATTTACATTGTCACCCAACCATCACCATCATCCATCTCCTAAACTCTTTCATCATTCCAGAGTGAAACTGTCCCTGGGAAATCGCTGGTGGTTAGGACTCTGAGCTTTCACTGCAGGAGGCATGGGTTTGATCTCTGGTCCAGGAACCAAGATCCCACAAGCCATGCAGCATAGCCAAAACAAAATGAAACAACTCTGTCCTCATTAAGCAATGACTCCACATTCCCCTCACCCCAGTCTCTGGTAATCACTGTCCTTTCTGTCTCTAAGTCAGTGAGCTTTCACCAATTGAAATCTAAGCATGCCAGCTCTCCTGAACCCTCAGTTGGCCCCTCCTGTTCTCAGGATAGAGACCAGACAGTCCCAAGGGGGATGCACATGGCATCTTGATCACAATTTCCTCCCTCTCCAAGCTTCTTTAGGTCCTTCCCAGTGGCTCAGTGGTAAAGAATCCACCTGCCAAGCAGGAGTCTCAGGTTCAATCCCTGTGTCCAGAAGATCCCCTGGAGAAGGAAATGGCAACCCAATCTAGTATTCTTGCCTGGGAAATCCTATGGACAGAGGAGCCTGGTGGGCTACAGCCTATGGAGTTGCAGAGTCTGACTCAACTTATGTACTAAACAACAACATCAACAACGGAGCTTCTTTCCCTGTATAAAAAGTTCCCTCTCCTCCTTCTTCTTCTATGGGACCCTTGTGTACATGTCCCCTTCCCCTTCTGAGGAAGGTCCACCTCTCAACAGTGCTCCCAGCTGTTCCCTCATAGGACACATCCCAGCTGTAATTCATTATTTCCCTGCCTTTTCTTTTTGGTTTGTTAATGTAGGTTTGTTGATGTGCCCTCTGCCTTCTCCATCTGACTGGGAGTCCATGAGGATGTGACAGCGCCTGTCTTACTTACTGCTCTGCATTCCCAGCTCCTGACCTTTGCCTGGCACCCTGCCCTGTGTATAGTGGAATGTGTGTGTTAGCCACTCAGTCATGTCCGACTCTTTGCGACTGCATATACTGGAGCCTGCCAGGCTCCTCTGTCCATGGCATTCTCCATACAAGAATACTGGAGTGGGTTGCATGCCCTCCTCCAGGGGACCTTCCCCACCCAGGTATTGAGCCCGGATCTCCCACACTGTGGGCAGACTCTTTACCATGTAAACCACCTGGAAAACCTGTCTATTATAGTGAAAGGACCGGCACAGAGTCCCGGGAAGGAAGCGCAAGATGGGAAGAGGCTGCTGGTGGACATCTTGAGCTCCGAGTGGTGTGGGGAGCTTGGGCTGCAGGTGGGGTGGGCTGCATGAGCAGAGAGTCCGGGGGTTGGGAGCAGGGGCGGCTGGTTGGGGGCTGCAGTTGCCCTGGTGGAGGAGCAAGGGTCTCTGGAAGTTGAGCAGTGGGCATGAAGAGCTGGACCTGGGGGCAGAAGTGAGAACCGGAAGCGTGATTGGGAGGAGGTGGGGCTGAGGGGGCAGGTCGATGATGCTGTTGACAGCTGGCCATTTCTGAATGCACTGTTACCTGGGGAGGCCAGGCTGGGCCTGGCAGCCAGAGCCCCGCAGTGTCCAGGTGCCCCCTCACCCCCACATTGATAGGTAAACTCCTGGGGCAGGCTTGACTTGCTTCAACTGGGAGCATCTGCATAAATTACAACGGCCAGCACCCAGTTCTGGCCCGGGAGAGAGACCTTTGTAAAGTCAGATTTGGCTTCCCCCCAGCTGGCTGGCCTCCTTATCCCTGATTCTAAATGCTGGCTGGTCCCAATATGTCTGCACACAAGCACGAGCCTGCATCTCTGGGGTGGTGGCTGGGGAGAGGGGGGTGTTTGCTGCACTAGGGGCAGCCTGAGGGTGGTAGCTCTTAGCAAGCTGGTGGCCATTCCCCACCCTTCATCCGCCCCATGGTTCTTTTTATATCTTGCATTTACAGAAGGCCTAAACATCTGAGTCTGGGTTTCGTGGCAGTGGGCTGTTAGAGGCTGCAAGGGGAGGGAGGAGAAGGCAGAGAGGTGGGGTTATCAGAGCCCAGCCTGGCTGGGCTGGGCCTGTGGCTGGGTCAGGGGGTGGCTGCTGGCTTCCTTCCATCAGCCCCACAGTCTCAGATGGTGTGGAGCTCTATTTAAAGGCTGCTTTCTCTGCCTCCACAGTGAGGTTCCCACCAGGATGCATGAGTCAGAGGGAGGGCTGGTGTGGCCCCCAAGGCTTGGCTGGGTCCACCCTGAGAAGCTGGGAGCAAACTCTTCAAGAAGTAATTCTGTAGCAGCCCCGGCTGCTTGGTCCCTACTGTTCTGATATCTCCTTGCTCAGGTCTCCCTGCCCACCCCTGCCCCAGCTTTGTGCTACGTGAGAAGCCCAATGAATGACCCCCTGATTTAGGGGCACCCACAGGCAGCTGAAGGCTAGTGATGCTCCCTGGGCTTGTTCAGTGGCCTCTGTAGCCACATAGGGTTTCCCAGGTGCTAGCGGTAAAGAACTTACCTGCCAGTGCAGGAGATATAAGAGACTAGAGTTCAGTCCCAGGGTTGGGAAGATCCCCTGCAGGAGGGCGTGGCAACCTACTCCAGTATTCTTGCCTGGAGAATCCCATGAACAGAGGAGCCTGGTGGGCCACAGTCCATGGGGTCACAAAGAGTCAGGCATGACTGAGTGACTTAGCATACACGTAGCTGCATAATTGCTGCAGGATTCCCAAGGCATCCACATCCTCCTGAGGATGCACGGTAACCTTTTCTTGCTTTTACAGCATCACCATGTGCTGCCGTGGTTGGGACCACACGCACATGTGGTTCCAGGCAGCTCCCGGGGGCCTGCACACACTCTTCTCCTTACTATGCTCCTATTTTATTGATCAGAAGGCTGAGTCCAGGGTGGGGAATGTATCTTTGTTTGGGTTGTTATAACAGAGTACCACAGACTGAAAGGCTTATAAACACCAGACATTTATTCCTCACATTGTGGAGGCTGGATTGTCCAAGATCAAGGTGCCAGCCGGTCTGGTATCCAGTGAGGGCTGTGTGGCTCACACATGGTATATTTTCACTGAGTCCTCACATGGCAGAAAGGACAAGCCAGTGCTCTGGTGTTCCTTTTTTTTTTTCATTTATTTTTATTAGTTGGAGGTCAACCATTTCACAACATTGCAGTGGATTTTGTCATACATTGACATGAATCAGCCATGGAGTTACATGTAATCCCCATCCCGATCCCCCCTCCCACCTCCCTCTCCACCCGATTCCTCTGGGTCTTCCCAGTGCACCAGGCCTGAGCACTTGTCTCACGCATCCCACCTGGGCTGGTGGTCTGTTTCACTATAGATAATGTTCATGCTGTTCTCTCGAAACATCCCACCCTCGCCTTCTCCCACAGAGTCCAAAAGTCAAAAATATGGAACGCAAAAAAAAAATAAAATAAAATAAAAAAATATGGAACGCTTCACGAATTTGCGTGTCATCCTTGCGCAGGGGCCATGCTAATCTTCTCTGTATCGTTCCAATTTTAGTATATGTGCTGCCGAAGCGAGCACTGGTGTTCCTTTTTTTAAAAGATATTTTAAAAATTATTTATTTAGACGCATCTTGAGGCTTGTGGGATCTAAGTTCCCAGGCCAGGGATTGAACTTGGGCCCTTGGCAGTGAGATTTCGGAGTCTTAACCACCAGGATTCCTTTTATAAGGGCACTAATACCATTCATATGGGCTTCCCTTGTGGCTCAATGGTAAAGAATCCGCCTGCCAATGCAGATGTGAGTTAGATCCTTGAGTGGAGAAGATCCCCTGGAGGAGGAAATGGTGATCCACTCCAGTATTTTTGCCCTAAGAATCCCGTGGACAGAGAAGCCTGGAGGGTTACAGTCTATGGGGTCACAAAGAGTTGGACACGATTGATGGGCTGAACTACAGCAACAACAATACCATTCACGAGGACTCCATCCTCATGACCTGATCACCCCAAAAGCCTCACCTCCTAATACCATCACACTGAAGGCTAGGGCTTCAGCATGTGAGTTTTGTTGGGGCACACATGTCTGGACCATAGCAGGGTGTGTATGCGCCTGTGTCAGAGCAGGGATTGTCCAGCCTGACTGGGTAGCTGTCACCATCTCACCCCAGTGCTGAGGCCCACCAAGGAGTGGGGTCTTGCATCTGGACACTAGTGGGCAGTGATGGGGGTGACCCCCAGGAACAACGGAGCTCAAGAATGATGCCAGGAGTGTGAAGTAGAGCAGTGCTGTCTAGGACAGTTGTCATGAGCCACACATGGCTATCCAGTGCTTAAAAGGCGCTGCTCTGAATGCAGACGTGATCTGAGTCAAAAACATCCACTGCATTTCAAAAACTCAGTATAAAAAATGATCGTGAAAGATTACCATGAGAATCATATCTATTACATGTTGAAATGATTGTATTTTGGCTATGTTGCACTATTAAATAAATGTATCTTTCAAAATAATCTCCCTTTGGGACTTCCCTGGTGTTCCAGTGGCTAAGACTCTGCATTCCCCATGCAGGGGGCCTGGGTTTGATCTGGGGTCAAGGAACTAGATCTCACCTGCTGCACCTAAAGATCCCACATGCTGCAACGAAGATCAAAGATCCTGAATGCTGCAACTAAGACCTACCACAGCCAAACAAATAAATATTAAGAAACTTCCTTTCCTCCAAAAGCTAAACATAGAGTTTTCACAAGACCCAGAAGTTCCACCCCTGGGTATATGCCCCAAAGAATTGGAAACAGGTGTAAAAACAAAAACTTGTAGGTGCAAGTATAGCGTAGCACCATTGACAATCATCAAATGGTAGAAACAAGCCACACGTCCACCAACGGATGAATGGACGGACCAAAGGGGGTCCATTCACACAATGGAATAGTATCCAGCCATTAAAAGGGATGGAGTTGTGACACATGCTACAACATGGATGAGCCTTGAAAACATGCTGAGTGAAAGAAGACAGACTCGGTCACCTATTGTGTGATCCCGTTTATATGAAACGTCCATAGAAACAAAGTAGATTCGTGGTGACCAGGGGCTGAGAGAGGGAGAAGTGGAGAATGGCTGTTAATGGGGATGGCGTTTATCTTGGAGTGATGATAAAATATTTTGAAATTATCTTGAGGTGGTAGTTGCCCAGGCTTCCCAGGTGGTGTGTGGTAAAGAACCTGCCTGCCTGAAATGCAGGAGCTGCAGGAGACCTGGGTTTGATCCCTACGTTGGGAAGGTCGCTGGAGGAGGGCATGGTAACCCACTCCAGTATTCTTGCCTGGGAAATCCCGTGGACAGAGGAACCTGGAGGGCTGCAGTCCATGGGGTCACAAAGAGTCAGACACGACTGAAGCGACTAAGCACACACGCACGGTGGTTGCAGAACATTGTGAAGGTACTAAATGAATTGTATACCTCAAATGGTTAATTTCATGTTATATGAATTTCACCACAATTAAAAAAAGTACAACAAAACTAAAAAATACTTTACCTGCTCCTTTTTTTTTTCCTTACTTTCTTTAATGTGGCAACTAGAAAACTCAAATGTGACTCACTTCAAGTTGCCGTTGGTTGTGGCTGGTCTATATCACTGTGCTTTCAGAGGAGTCAAATAACACCTGTATCCTCTGCGTGGCAGGTGAAAACCCCCGGACCTCTGCTGACCCAGAGCAGGGCAGGAAGGAGCTGCAGCCCTGGGGGCTGAGGAGGAGGGGAGGGGAGCGATGGCTGTCCCTCACTGTCCACCAGGGGAGTTGTGATGCATTTTTCAGATAGTGAGGGAACTATGACCTTGCTGGCTGGCCAGAGGATTGGAGACAATACTTCAGTGCAGTATTTGGAACCATCTTGAACTTTTGACCACCTGACATTCCAAAGACCTGCAGACTGTTCCTGTCAATTTGTGGTTTGCACCCCCAGCAGTCCTGGTGGGTGAGGAGGTGTCATCTAGGAGTGGTTTAGGATGTGTGTGTGCATGTTTAGTTGCTTCAGTCCTATCTGACTCTTTGCAATGCCATGGCCTCTAGGCCTCCAGGCTCCTCTGTCCATGGGATTTTTCAGGCGCCAATACTGGAGTGGGTTGCCATTTCCTTCTCCAGGAGATCTTCCTGACCCAGCGATTGAACCAACATCTCCTGTGTCTCCGGCATTGCAGGTGGATCCTTTACCACTGAGCCACTGGGGAAGCCAGTTTAAGATGAGATAAGAGAAGAACCAGAAAAGGGGGCATAGCATGGAGGAGATGGGGGGGGGGGCGGTGTGTGCCGGGGAGGGAGTAACTCAGTTCCAGCCAGGAGCGGCAAGTCCTTACCCTGCAGAGGGCAACAAGGCTGACTGGAGGGAACCCAACTGCATTGGATTTAATGCAGTCTACCCTTCTCCTTTCCATGTGAACTCTGACAAAGTATCAAAACTTTCTGACTCTTAGTTTTTGATCTGAAAATGCCCCCAGCATCTCCTCTTATCCTCTCCTCTCACGATGCTCCCCAGAGCCTCTCTGCTGGCCTCCCTCTCCCGTGTGCCCTTCTTCAGAAAAGTGGAGGCAGAAACTTAGAGGCTCACAGGGCCTCCAGCTTCAACCAGCCTCCGCAGGCTTGGATGGTGGGCCTCCCTGAACCATCTGCTCTGTTCTGAGGCGTTGTTAGAAAGTTCTTTCCACATAGCATCTGGGGATTTACTTGCCTGACGTCCCGCTGTCCTGCTTCTGACCTTGGAGCAGGCTGCAGGGGTGGTCTCATGCCCTCTTCTGGCTCCACCCACACGATCCCTGTTGCTGTTGCTCAGTCCCCAGGTTTTGTCTGACTCTGTGAACCCAGGGACTGCAGCATGCCAGGCTTCCCTGTCCTTCACTATCTCCCAGAGTTTGCTCAAACCCATGTTCGTGGTCTTCCCTGATTGCTCAGTCGGTAAAGAGTCTGCCTGCAATGCAGGAGACCTGTGTTCAATCCCTGGGTCGGGAAGATACTCTGGAGAACGAAATGGCAACCCACTCTAGTATTCTTGCCTGGAACATTCCATGGTCAGAGGAGCCTGGTGAGCTATAATCCGTGGGGTCACAAAGAGTTGGACATGACTAAGTGACTAACACACACACACATGTTCATTGAGTCGGTGATGCTATCTAACCATCCCATCCTCTGTTGCCCCCTTCTCTTGCCCTCCATCTTTCCCAGCATCAGGGTCTTTTCCAAAGAGTCAGTTCTTGACGTCAGGCGGCCAAAGTATTGGAGCTTCAGCTTCAGCATCAGCCCTTCCAATGAATATTCAGGGTTGATTTCCTTTAGGATTGACTGGTTTGATCTCCTTGCTGTCCAAGGGACTCTCAAGAGTCTTCTCCAGAACCACAGTTCGAAAGCATCAATTCTTCCGCGCTCAGCCTTCTTTGTGGTCCAACTTTCACATCCGTACCTAGCTACTGGAAAGACCATAGCTTTGACTGTAAGACCGGTTAGTTACACAGCAATCACGCGCTCGGCCATTCACCAGCTGGCCTCTAGGTGGCGCTGCCTGTCTGGCGCGCCTGGGCCGGTACAGCCTCTGCAACGTCTCAGCTCAACCACCGCCCTCTGGGCACGGGAGCAACACCCAGGGCATAAGAAGGCTGGACACTGAACCACACTGAATAACACCCAGGCCTTGGTTTTGGGGAGGCACTGAGTCTCACTTGGTTGTCCACGGGATTGGTTATTATCATGTGGTCCTTGATAGGCCTGGGCGATCTGGAGATCAGAGAAAGCCCTTTTTGCATAATAAGGCATCTGGATGCCTTAAAAAACTGTTTCCGGATTACAAAAGTGAGTGTGTGTACTTGCGAAATTATTTCAGTGCAACGCCAAAGTCTACACCCCCGTCCATTGAGGGCCTTCCCCACCCTCTTCAGAGGTAAACATCACAGGTCCACGGCTAGCTGTATATATCTCCAGATTTTCTATTGAGCAAATGGAGTCTTGGAAGATACTGCCTGGATGGTGAAGTCTTTCTCCTGTTTAAGAGCTGGAGCCCGGTGGGTGAGGGCGAAAGTGGTGGGGAGTGGCTGGGTCTGGGTGGAACTGTGGGGGAGGAGGGGAGGAAGGCCCATCTCTGAGCAACTTTCGGGGTCCTAGGTCGGAGGGCTTAATGGGGCATTGCAGAAGGGCACGGGCCACCATTCTGGGCAGAGACCAGAGGTCCAGTGAAAAGTAGATGTCATGTTTAGCAGATGGGATTGACATGGCAGATGGACAGCAGGGTGGAATGATGCTAGTTCTGTGTGCATTCCTTCTGCAGACTCTACTCCAGCCAGCAGCAACCCCTCTTTTTTTTTTTCTTAGACATACATTTTTTAAAAAAATTATTCATTTTTGGCTGTGCTAGGTTGGCAGTTTTTCTCTAGTTGCAGCAAGTGGTGGCCACTCTCTCTCTGGTTGTAGTGTGTGGGCTTCTCATTGCGATGGCTTCGGGCTCTAGAATGTGCTAGCTTCAGCAGTCGAGGCTTCTGGGCTCTAGAGAACAGGCTCCGTAGTTGCAGCTCACGGGCTTAGTTGCTCCTTGGCATGTGGGATCTTCCCAGACCAGGGATTGAAACAGTGTCTCCAGCTTTGGCAGGTAGATTTTTTACCAATGAGTAACCTGGGAGATTCAGCCTCTACTTTTTAAAATTAATTTTTTGGAGTATTTACAATGTTGTGTTCATTTCTGCTGTATACAGCTAGGTGAATCAGTTATACATATACCCACTCTTCTCTAACTGCTATTCCCATATAGGTCGTTACAGAGTTTCCTGTGCTACGCTATAGATTTTTATTAGTTATCTATTGTAAACTAGATAGTACTGTATATGTCAACCCAATCTCAAAGTTTACCCCTCTCCCTCTTTCCCTCTTTCCCTTTATAAACCCAAAGTTTGTTTTCTTTTCTTTGTTTTCTGGCCATGCTGGGTGGCATGCAGGTTCTTAGTTCCCTGACCAGGGACTGAATCCATGTCCCCTGCAGTGGAAGTGCAGAATCTTAACCACTGGACTACTGAGGAAATCTAATAAATTTGTTTTGTGCATTTGTGACTCAATTTATGTTTTGTAAATAGATTCATTTGCACTCTTTTTCTTTTTTTTTTAAAGATTCCGCATGTAAGCAATATCATGTATTTTTCTTTGACTTACTTCACTCAGGATGACAATCTCTGCTGCTGCTGCTGCTAAGTCGCTTCAGTCGTGTCCCACTCTGTGCGACCCCATAGACGGCAGCCCACCAGGCTCCCCCATCGCTGGGATTCTCCAGACAAGAACACTGGAGTGGCAATCTCTAGGTTGATTCAATTTCTGGTCAGGGAACTAGGACCCTGCATGCTGTACGGCATGGCCAAAAAACCCAAAAACAAAAAGCAGCTCTCCTGAGTGTATATACATGCCTGATTCACTTTGCGGTACACTTGAAACTAATACAACATTGGAAATCAATATGTTGTTGTTGTTCAATCGTCCACTCATGTCTAACTCTTTGCCACCCCATGGACGGCAGCACACCAGGACTCTCTGTCCCTTACCGTCTCCTGAAGTTTGCCCAAGTTCATGTCCATTGCATTGGTGATGCCATCCAGCCATCTCATCCTCATCCTCTGATGCCCTCTTCTCTTCCTGCCTTCAATCTTTCCCAGCATCAGGGACTTTTCCAATGAATCAACTGTTGTCATCAGATGACCAAAATACTGGAGTTTCAACTTAAGCATCAGTCCTTCCAATGAGTATTCAGGGTTGATTTCCCTTAAGTTTGACTGGTTTGATCTCCTTGCTGTCTGAGGGACTCTCAGGAGTCTTCTCCAGGATCATAGTTTGAAGGCATCAATTCTTTGGGGCTCTGCCTTTTTTATGGTTCAGTTCTCACAACCATAAATGGTTTTTATGGTTCAGTTCTCACATACATGAGCAGTGGGAAGACCATAGCCTTGACTATATAGACCTTTGTTGGCAGAGTAATGTCTCTGCATTTCAGCACACTGTCTAGGTTTGTCATAGCTTTCCTGTTAAGAAGCAAACATCTTCTGATTTCATGGCTACAGTCACCATCCACAGTGATGTTAGAGCCCGAGAAGAGGAAATCTGTCATTACTTCCACCTTTTCCCTCTCTATTTGCCATGAAGTAATGAGACCGGATTTTAGTATTTTACTAAAATAGACTTAGTATTTTTAATATTGAGTTTTAAGCCGGCTCTTTCACTCTCCTCCTTCACCCTCATCAAGAGGTTCTTCACTTCCTCTTTGCTTTCTGCCATTAGAGTGGTATCAACTGTACTTAATAATAATAACAATAAAAAGCCCCTTTAGTTTCTCATTCCCCTGTTCTCTTCTTCGGTGCTATTATTACAGAGGGCGCTCAGCCCACCCTGCCATCAGTAGTCCTTTAGCCTCCTCTACCCGAGGTAACCTGAAGGCTTGGGGTCTGGAGCAAGTCCTTTTGGAACTCTCAGTTTTGATGCTGTGGTAATAACGGCCTTAGTGAAAAATCACTTACTAGGGGCCAGGTACCCTTTGTTCTGAGAACAGCAGTTCTCAAAGGGGTGTAGAAACTTGGGGGCCGCTGAGACCCTTCCAGGGGGGTCCTTCAGACTGAACTGTTTTATTTTTTTAAATAAATATTTGATACTATTTCAAAATATTATTTTTAGCCTGTGGGATCTTAGTTCCTTGACCAGGGATAGAAGCCAACCCCCCTGAATTGGAAGTAGAGCATCTTAACCACTGGACCATCGGGGAAGTCCCTCAACTGTTTAAAAATATGTTTTCTTAGAACTATTTTTAATATTAACGTTAAGATGCCCTTTGCCTCTGTCACGTTTATTCTCTCACATGTGTATGGTGGAGTTTCCAGGGGAGATTCGCTGTTGCAACAGGTGGGATGCAGAACCAGATGTGAGAATCCAGCTGTCTTCTGTTCACTGGACATGGAAGAGATGCAACATTGGAAAACAATGTCCCTCTCTTTTTTTGGAATATTTTTGTTTTGGAAAAGGTGGTTATTTTTCATTAAAAGTGTTATTTGTTACCATGAGTCGATGGATTGTGATTTAAAAACTAACAAAAAAAGTTTTTAAAATTAGCAGTTTTATTAATTTTTTGTTTTAATTTACAAATGGTAAATATCAGTAGCTATAACCCATATAAACAGATGTATATTTATATTTATTTATTTATTTTTCCCAATTATTTTTATTAGTTCCCTCAAGCATATTTTTTAAAGAATGGAAAGGGGTACTGAGACCAAAATGTTTGAAAACTGTGGATGTAGAAGAGTGGTCCAATCCAGCCCTCTACCTGTTTTTATAAATAAAGTTTTATTCGAACATAGGCACACAACACCTTTACATAAGGCTGCTTTCCTGGTGCAATGACAGGGCTGAAGAGTTGAGAGAGAGACCATCTGGGCTACAAAGCTGAAAATATTTACTCTTAGATCCTTTAAGAGAAAGTTTGCTGGACTGATGTAGAATAATGCATTTAACCATCATGAACAGCTCTATTACTGTTTCCCTTTTACAGATGGGAAAATAGAGGTACAGACAGGTTAAATCATTTTCCTTAGGTCACACAGTCAGTGAGGCTGGAGCTGAACTAAGCCCCTCAGGGTCAAATGACTGACTCCAAAGTTGGGGTGTGGTAGATGTCTTTGCTTAGTGTCCCCCTTATTGGCCTCTGATTCCCCTTCATCTGGTACCCCATTGTTCCTTGAAGACCATCTACCACTCCTTCTCTGCACATTCTACGTGATTCTCTGAAGCCCTTTCTTGGGAGAACCAGGAGTTGCATCTTCAGACCAAAAGCCTTTCATGTCAACCTGAACAAGAGATGTGTGTGTGCTTAGTCACTACGTCGTTTCCGACTCTTTAGCGACCCCATGGACTATAGCCCACCAGACTCCTCTGTCTATGTGATTTTCTAGGCAAGAATACTGGTGTGGGTTGCCATTTCCTCCTCCAGGGGATATTCCTGACCCAGGGATTGAACCTGCATCTCCTGCCTTGCCAGGTGGATTCTTTACCACTCAACTACCTGGGAAGCCCCTGCACAATGGATATAACTGGCCTTTTGCTCACCTAAATCAACACAGCTCTCTGACCTCCTGATCTTATTAACAATGGTTTTTTGACTGTCGACCATATTCACAGAAGCATTCACAGAATAGGCAGGGAGGTAAGATCCTGGGGATGGAAGGTCCTCTACCACCTCCATCATGCAGCCAATTTCTAGAAGCCTGAAGTGGGAGGCTGCCAGCAGGTGCACTGTGGGCTGAAGGACAGACCTACTGGATGGGGCTGAGGGTGGAGGGAGGACAGGCTATCAGTCCCTTCTTAAGAACCCCACCCCCACCTCTGATATGCTGCCCTCACCTTGAACTCACCATGACCCTCTTCTGCTACCTACAGGCTGCTCTGAACCTTGAACTCTAAGTTCTAGGACTCTCCAATGGCTGCGGTAATTCAGGGGCATCTCAGTAAACTCTATGAAATGGGATACAGCTTGGGGTGGAGCCCGTCAGAAGCAGTTTCTTGGGTGCCGGTGAGTGAGGTGGGAGTGTCAGAGGCCTCGGGTGGGGCTCACCTCCCACTGGACTTGGGGGTCCCGAGCTAAGCTTCCAGGTACCTCCTGCAGGGTGTTTCCAATAGGAATTTTGCTAACATTTGAGGCCTCACACATTTTCCTTGGGGTCTCACTGGCCGGATCATGCAGGAATACTATCCAGCAGACTGTGGAGCCGTGGGGAGGTGGGGTGGGGGTGGTCTGAGGGTGGAGGCATGGGGTGGTGGTGGTGGGGCTCTACTGCCCTGCTGTCCCCCATCCAGGACGACCAGGTAAAGACCCAGCCAGTGTCTCTGGCTTTAACTTTACTGCAAAGAGTCCTGGCTGAAGAGCTGCCGCTTTCTCATCCTTAACCACTTTCCAAGTGCCTCCTACCAAGGTCCCCACAAAGAGACCTGGGGAGTACTTTGCAGAAGCTATAAAGACCACTCCAATACAGAAGCCCTTTGATTCAACTTTTTTTATTTTTTTTTTCTTTTTGAATGTCATGCAATAATTCACAGTCCCAAGCCCACAGTTTTCAAACAAGGTAGGAAAAAGGAAAAAAGAAGCAAAGGAAATCGGTGGTGGTGTTTTTTTTCTTTTTTCTTTTGTTATTTCAAGCAGGACCAAATGTCAGAAAAAAATGCTTCTTTTCTCAATCATTAATTTTTTTGTCCTTTTTAAAATTGTTTATTTTTTTTTTAAATTGATTTCTGCAGGCAGTAATAGTAGGGTTTGGTATAACCAGCAAGCACTCCTGTGTGTGTCTGAGAACGTGTGTGGGGTATGAGTGTGTCTGGTGGAGGTCTGTGTGGGACGCTGGGTTTCCTCTTGGCTTCCGGCTTCTAGCCACACACACGGGCCACCAGCACGCGTTCACCAGGGAAAGGAAAGATTTCAATTGAGATGATAAAACTCATCAATAGAAGCAATTTTTTTTCTCCCCGTTTTTCTTTTAAAAATGTTTTTTTTTTTTTTTTTTTTGAAATTTCCATTTTCCCCAAGGTTCTCCAAAAATGGCTGAGTTAATTCGAATCCCTTGGCTGTGTGGTTTGTCTGCCCCCGAGGGACCCCGCCGTCGTCGTGGGGGATCGGGGCTGGGTGGGCGGCGCCGTCGCTGCCCGGGAGGGTCTTTCCGGGACACCCTGGTGTGTCCCGGCCCTGGGGACTCCCTCCAGAGTCCGGGGTCGTCCGGCTGGTCCTCTCCTGGGCCCTCCCGGGCCTCCCCGCCCCCGTGTGCTGGGCAGGTGGCAGCGAGGTGGCCCCGCGGCCGGTGCGGCTCCTCCCCGAGGGGGGCGTGCGCGTGGGGTGCGTGGGGGGGCCGGGCGGGCGCCACCTCGCCCGGGCTTAGCACCAGTCATCGTCGTCGGTCTCGCTGTAGGCTTCGTGCAGGCCTTTCCGGGAGCCCGGCCCGCGGGGCCTGGCCAGTCCGTGGGCCGGGTAGTAGCCGTTCGGGAGTCGCCGGCCGTGCCTGGAAGGCGAGGCGCACGCCGGGCCCGCGGCCCGGGGAGTCCTGGGCGAGCACGCGTGGCGCGCGGGGGGCGGCGCGTCGTAGGCGGCGGCCCGGGGCTCCTCCTCCTCCCCGCCGCCGCCGCCGCCCGGGCCGTCGGGCTCGTCGTAGTCGGAGCCCCGGTAGTAACCGTGGTGGTGCCGGGGGCCCGGGGGGCCCTCGGCCGCGTGCGCGCCGGACGCCGGCCATCGCGCCCCGCCGTGGCGACACGGCGCCCGGGGGGACTCGCTCCGGGGCGGGCCCGGGACCCGCCGCTCCATCGCGGGCGAGCGGCTGCTGCCGTGGCTTCCCGTGGGCGGCCGCTCCCCGGCCAGGGGCTCGGCCACGGGGCCCGGGTACCTCCGCGGGCCGCTGGGGGCCGTTCGGCCCGGCCGCGCCGCGGGCTGCTGCTGCTGCTGCTGGGGACCCGAGCCGCCGGCCTTACGGATCACCGGGGAATAGGACACGTGCGGCCGGGGAGTGGAGGGGGTCTGGGGGAGCTGGCGGCGTCCCCGCCGCGGAGTGCTGGTACCAGATGTTGAGGGGGCTGGGCTTCCACTTACGGAACTACTGCCCTACACGAAAATTGAAACAAAGGAAATCAAAAAAAAAGATACAACAAAATCAACCAGAAGGAGACGGGAGGAGACACAGAGGACGGGAGGGTGGGGAGCGAAGGAAAATCCGGAGGACCGGGAGGAGGAGGGTGGGAGGGACACACAGGACGTTCAAATGGAAAAAAAGGAAAAAAGCAACAGCCACAGGTGGGAGGAGGGGGAGGACGGGGGAAGGAGGAGGAGTGAGAGAGACAAGGAGGGTGGGGGAAGTCGAAAACCAACACAACAAAGTGAAAAGAGAAATGAGAAATGGAGTTTTGTAAGTTTCGGGGTTTAAAAATAGCAGAAGTTTCAAAAGTTACTCACAGGCGTCCAGAGGACAGAAATCATAATTGAAACAAAAAACGGAAGCCGGGTTAAAGGAAAGCAAAAGGCAGAAGGTAGCCAGGGTGGGCCTGAGTCGTAAAGACCACTGCTGGCCCGAAACTCAAACGTGATCCACAACCAAAGAGGAAGCAGCTGCGGGCGGCGGGGAGCGGGGGGGCAGGCGGGCAGGGGGGCTGGGGTGCAGAGTGGGGAGCCAGAGGGGCAGGGGCCAGTGTCCACCCCTGCCCGAGCCCAACCCCCTGGCTTCGGGAGCCCCGTGGTGGGCAGGTCAGAGATCACAGTGGGAGTCGGGAACCCCGCCCAGAGGGGCTGTGGGGCTGTGGCCCCCCCATCCCCTCCCGGTCCGGTCCACAGCGCCTCCTGCCACACCCACCTGCCGGTGGGCCATGTGCTCTCGGCCCTCACTGGGTGAGCGGGACCAGCGCTGGTCTCGGGCCCGGGTCCGGCCATGGTCAGGCCGCTCCTGGGCGTAGCGCTCCTTGTCGGGGGGCGGGGGGTGATGGTGGTGATGGTGGTGATGGTGTTGCCGATGCTTCCGGTCCTTGGGCCGGCCCCGCTCCTGGTCTCTTTCCTTTGATGGCAGGTCCCCAGACTGGGTGGTCATGCTCAGGTCTGTCCCCAAGCCTGGGGCCGCATGGGGTCAGACAAGACAGAGGCTGTGAGGAGAGGGTGGCGTGGAACGTGCACGCAGGCGGCTTCCAAGCGGGACTGCGGGCCCTGTGGGCACCTTCCCTTGGACCCGGGATGGCCTGGCAGGTGTGTGTGGGGGAGCTGGCCACCAGCTTGTGAGCAGCAGCTGGCACATCTCGGTCCCCCGTGGTCCTGTCCAGGCCTTTCTGTCTTTTCTTATTCAGTCTTCCCCTGCTCCGCCTTCTCCCCCTACCTCCCCTGCTCTGCCCCCTTATGCAGCCTCCCGTCCCTGGGCCCTGCGGGGCAGCCCACCTGTGTCCACGTCAGTGTAGCGGCCCAAGGAGCGCTCGGAGGTGCGGTGGCCGCGGTCTCTGCGCCTCTGGTGGTGCCGCTGGTTCTCCTCGGGCGGCACCCTCTCCAGGGAGTAGTCATCCAGGCGCCGGGCCTTGGGGCCCAGCACGGAGGCCGAGCGCTTCATGGGGCTGGTGTCTGAGATGGTCTGGGGTGGGGGGGAACAGGCCGGCGGGCCGGGGTCAGTGGCTGGGATGCGGCAGTCCCGGTCTGCCCCATCCGCCATCAGTGATGGGGCTGTGACCGTCCGGGGGTGGGGTCTGGTGGGGGGAGCCTCCAGGACTCCTCTCTCCCCTCCCCAGCTCCTCCTGGCTTCGGCCAGGAGGCCCGTCCTCTCCACCTCCTGCTGGGACAGGCAGGCCGGCTGAAGGGCATAGCTTCTCCATCCGGAGTACAAACCTGGGAGCCCTGGGCCCTGGGCAGCAGGGCCTGCCCTCCAAAGCGGGTGAGGAGCCTCAGCCCCTCCTTGCTGTCAGGCCTATCGGCCCAGGGCCAGGCACCCAGCACACAGTCCTCCTTGGCCAACTGGGACCGGACTTTCCTGCCCACCTGAGTCCAGCTTCTATGGGAAGCCTCTGAGGGGCTGGCCTGGCATTTGAGACCCCCCGGGGGGACCTGCTCTCCGCGTCCTTGGCCTGCAGCCTGGGGGCCTGTGTGTTTGCTGCACCCTTGGGTGGAACTGGGTTCCCTGCGGCTGGGGGAGGAGAGAAGGAAGACAGAGCAGACTTGCCCAGGGCCTGGCCCAGTGGCACTGCCTGGGACTGGACTTTTAAGAGACACGGGGCTGTGGGACCTGAGGTTCATGGGTGGTGTCACGGGAAAGGGCCCCCAAGAAAGAGTGAGCCAGGCAGGGCTGCAGGTCAGGCTTCTTGGAACGATGGACACCCGCCCACCAGGCTTGGGGGGCTCTGAAGAGAGGGTGGGAGGCAGGGGGGGGCAGGGCGGGATCACCCCTCCAGGGCACACGTGGGCCACACAGAGAACACAACACATGAGGATGGGGCTCCACGGGGTGGGGGGCAGGGGGTGCGGTCTGCAAAGAAAGGGTGGGGTCCGAGGACCCGGAGAGATGACAGGACTCCCACGAGGGGGGGTGGGCGGGAAGAGGGGGCCGGAGCCCAGCTGGGCGGCGGGCGGGCGCGGTACATACACTGAGGTTATTCCCACGTGGCCGGCCCCTTCTCCTCTGTCACAGCCCCACGGGATGGTGCACACAGAAAAAACAGAAAGAAGGAAATAAATATAAAAGCCGAGAGGGAGAGGGGGAGGTGTGTGGGAGATGGAGGAGAATGCCAGGGGGGAGAGAGAAGAACCTGAGGTGGGAAGGGGAGGGGGAGGCAGAGAGAGGTTAGCGGCCCGGTGCGAGGGCGACCCCAGGCCCGGCTGGTCTTCCTCCCCTGGGGACGGAGCACACAGGTGGCAAAGGCACGAGACGACAAATGGGGCGACGTGGCCGCAGGCGCCTGGCCCTGGACTCTGCCTCATGCAATGCGCCCCAGCCCTGGCTCCGCTGACACTCAAAGCTTTGGGGGTGGGGTGGGGTGGCCGTCAGCTGGTGGTGCCCCCCTTTTCCTGGGGCCCAGAAGCTCAGTCCTGGTGGGGCTTTGGGGGGCCCCCTCGGGATGGGACTGGACAGTCACATGCAGGCTGGGTGCCTCCCACCCGAGTTCCCAGCAGCCCGAGGCCACGCCCCTGGGCGACCCTGGCCCCGGCCAGGCACAGCACAGCCCCGCCGCTCCCCGTGCAAATGCCACGGCACAGCACACGGGCAGCCTGCCACAGTTAGACATGCCGCCCTGCCTCTCAGGTTGGGTGGGCAGCCCAGCCATGCTTCTGGCCCCTCTGTCCTGGTGGGCCGGGGGCAGTGGGATCCCGCTCCCCCCCAAAACCAAGCCCTGCAGCTGGGTAAAGCAGCCACACACAGACACGCGTCAGGCACACACACCTGCTTCTCCCCAGCGGCTCTCACAGAGACCAGACAGAGGGACGACTCCCAGGCCCCACCCCAGACATGCTACCAGGTCCCGGGACCTGCCAAGTTCCCCAGAGCATGTACGATGTATGAGAACACCCATCCCTGTGTGCATGCGCCTGTGTGCGCATGCGTGCGTGCGTGCATGTATATTCTTCATTGCATCTCTCACCGGGCCCTGACACATCCACTCCCATCCTCCCTCCACATCCCCGATATGTGTCCTCCACATCCTCCAGCCTCAGCATCCCCAAACGGAGCAGAGACAAACCACGTGGCGGTGGCCACGGTGCCCTGCCCCAGAGGAACCTCGTCCTCTCCCAGTCCTCCGTCAGGGAGAAACTAAGAGGATCGGGGCCTCTGGGGGTTCCAGAGGTGTGGACCCTGCCTGCTGCAGCCGGGGGTGCAGGAGTCCCACCCAGCCCTGGGTCCCTGGGCTGCACAGGGAAGCCGGAACTCCAGCGGCCAAGTCCAGTCCCCAGGGTGGTGGGTGAAAGCTCTCACCTGGTTCTCGGCGGGCAGGCGGGGCATGGAGGCGGCCCGGGCCTGGCCTTCCATGGGGAGGTAGTGCTCACTGTCGGAGTAGCCGTCTCTGCCCATCTCTCGCATCTCCACAGACTGCGGGGCAGATGGCAAGGCCGGGTGAGCCCTGGGGCTGCCCGGCCGGGGGACCCCGGGGTGGAGGGTTGGCCGGGGAGCCAAGGGGGCGGTGGGGCCGTGGAGGTACCTGAGAGTTGGGCTGGCTGTTGGGCACATCGGTGGGGGGGCCCCGCTCTGGGCTCCACGTGCCCGTCTTCTGGAACATCTCCTGGGCCCGCTGGGTCACCCAGGACGGGCTCTCTTTCATGCCACTTTCGTGAGCCACCCTGTGTGGGGCACAGGGACCAGGGCCACGGTGGGTACTCTGGTGGCCTCTGCACCTGGTACCCAGCACCCCGTCCCCTGCCTTCTGGCCAAGAGGGACACTCACAAGCCTCCTCCTGGGTCCAGCTGGGTGGAGGGGAGGGCGTTCTGGCCAGGCCCCCCCTCCTGTGTTGGAGATGGGGGCTCCATGCGCTGGAACATGAGAGGTGTCCGGTTCTGGGGAGAAAGACAGCAGCATGTGTACATAAGGTGGCCGGGGACAGAAGGAAGAGGGTGCCCCAGGCTGAGGCTTTGGTTTCAAGACTGCAGTGGGGAGGCTCTGGAGGGTATGCTTAGCCCACCCCTGGGGTGAAATCCTAGAAGCCATTCTTGAAACCCATCCCCACCTTAAGACACACACATACATTCAAATCTGATCCATCAGTGAGTCCTCTAGACTCTTCCAAGTCCATCCATAACCAGGTCACTTCTCACCGCTCCATGACCCCCATCCTGGTTTTCATGTTTTGGCCAGGACCACTGCCTCCTCCCAGGTTCCCAGCTCCAGCCCTTACCCTCCATGGCCACCAGAGAGCACCAGTGAACACCTGCAAGAGATGGCTTCCCACCTCTCCTGAGGAACCCTTGTGGCTCCCACTTCACGCTGAGCAAAAGTCAAAGGCCCACAAATCCTGAATAATCTGTCCTGTCACCTCCCCACTCTCGTCTCCTTCCCCTGCCCCTCTTGCACACTCTGTTCTGCCATATTGACTTCCCTGCTGTTTCTCAAACTCAAGGTCCTGCCTCAGGGCCTTTGCACTGGCCATTCCCTCTGCCTCAAACACTCTGCCCCTAGGTATCTGCTTGGCTCTCTCTCCTCTTCCTTGAAGTCTTTCCTCTGATGTCACTTCCTAAGCAATGCCTCCTAAACTACCCCTTTCAAATCACATTCCCTTGCCCACCCCCCATTTTTTCTCATGACACTTTTTTCTGCAGTGCTATATAATTTCATAATCTATCATTGCTAGCCTTCTGCCAACTGGAAAGTCTGCCCTGCAGGGATTCTGGTCTGTTTTGCTCACAGATGCATACCCAGAGCTGAGAAAGGTGCCTGGCACACCATAGGTGTCCAATAATTAAAAAAAAAAAAAAGTTTATTCGTTCTGCTTATTGACTTATTTGGCTGCACTGGGTCTTAGTTGCAGTACGTGGGATCCAGTTTCCTGAGCAGGGAACAAACCTGGGCCCCTTGCATTGGGTGCATGGAACCCTAGCCACTGGACCACCAGGGAAGTCCCCACGCAGTAAGTATTGGTGGAGCAAATGAGTTACTCCAGGTTATGTCTCCGTGGCATTGCCCTCCTTCTTCAGTGACCTGTCCTGGAGCCTGACTCATTCCACTGTTCTGATTGGTCCTCATGGTGACAAGGGACACACTGTCTCCCAGCCTGGGTGGCCCCAGAGTGATGGACATCGGAAGCGGTGGCAGTCAGGGCTGGAGCCATACCTGCTCCTCACGCATGGCCTGCAGCTTCTTGGCCTTGCTCTGCCGGTAATACTCCATGATCATCATGGCCGCGTAGATCTTCCCCACCGTCAGGTCCGTGGCTGGGGGCACAGGATGAGCTCACCATGGGTGAGGGCCCCTGTATGCACCAGCCCCGCTGTCCCGAGGCCTCCTCTTTCCTCCCCCCTCTCTGTCCCAGGCTGGGCCTGGCCCTTACACTTGTGGGGGGTGACCAGCAGGTCCAGCGTCTTCTGGGACAGATTGGGCCAGATGGCCATCATCTCCTTCCGCAACTCGGCATCCATTTGCTGTTTGTCAGCTCCGCCTGCGAGTGGGAACAGAGAGGCATCAGCTGGCCTCTGGGGAAGCTGCAAAGCCATAGGTTCCTGCTGACCCAGGCTCTGGGGTCCTGGTCCCCAGCAGGGCCGGGGCCTTTGAAAGACTGTGTGGGAGACAGTCCAGCATCCAGAGGGACTGACCTGGTTCCTACTTACCAACTGTGTGACATGGGTGTTAGTCTACGATGCTGTGCTTCAGTCTGCCCATCTTTGAAATGGGGAAGATGGCAACAGTACCTGCCTCAATGAGTTGTCTGAAGATCAAAGTAGTTGATGTGCAGCATTAGAACTACGTCTGCTGTAGGGAGCCTGGGGTAAGCCTCAGGGAATAGTCCCGATAGAGGAGGTTTGTCCCTCAACCAAATCCCCCTCCTATGAATGCTGACCTTGGAACTAGCTGACCCCTGGCCCCTTACCCCAGCCATCATGATTCTTTGTCCCCCATGCCTGAGTGCACGGGAGTGTAGCGCTTCCTGCCCTCCCTGGGATTGGCTGGGGCCATGAGATGAGTTCTTGCCAATGAGGTGTGAGCAGAGTGAGGTGCCACTTTGGGCATTTAATGGCCAGTGCAGAACCCTCCTGAGTTCTCATTCCCTCTGTCACAGCAACTGGTAACGCTGGAGACAGTGGTTGCCCACTCGGGCCTGGTCCCTAAGTGACTAATGAACAGCAGACCCTGCTGAGCCTGGAAGAAGTTCCCACATCATGCAAGTGGGAAGTGAATCTTTGTTGGCCCAAGACCTTGGGGCTGTTTGTTGTAGTGGCACATTCTCCTTCATCCTGACTGATGCATCAGCCTGGACCCTGTTTCGACTCTTGTTTCACAGCCCCCAACACGAGGCACAGGGGTGCTGTCCTAACACTTATCAGCAGTTAGGGACACTGATGCTAGAGAAAGGGTCTGAGGGCTTTCTGCTGGGCCAGATATTCACCCTGTGGTTGCTGGATTATGGGAGGAGGTCCAGGAGATCTGGGGGAAGGGCAGGGGCCAGCTATCAGCCAGCTGAGTATTGCAGTGTTTTAACAACCACTCACGGGGGCCTGCTGGCTGAATAGCTGCCCCACCCAGGGAGCCCCAAGAACCCCCTCTGCCTCCACCCCCTGTCCACCCCTGGTCGCCCGCCTGCCTTCATGGCCCCTCCTTCTCCCACTCCCTTTTCCAGATCCAGCCTAGGACTGTCTTTGGACTGTCTAGGACTCCTGTGCAGTTTCTCCTTCTCAGCAGACGTGGGTCAAAGCACAGACATCTGCCAGGCACTCCATGCCTTCACTCATCTTCCCTTGTGTGACTCCAGAGACAGGTTGAGAAAAATTCTTTCAGAAGGGTCTTTTGTCAAGTCAAGCACAGATCCTGTTCCACAGTGAGGATTTGGAGGCAGCAGGGAGCTGAACGGCCTGGACCTGTGTAGTGGCCTCTGCACAAGTCCTTCCACACCCACCAGAGGGCGCTCGTGAACACCTGAGGGCAGTCGCCTCTGCCCAAGGTCCACCTCCCATAGCCCTCCCACAGCCACCAGAGGGCGCTCGTGAACACCTGCATCAGCCACGTGTCTCCCGCGCTCAGAGCGCTCAAGGCTCTCCGCTCACCCAGGGTGGTCTCCCCAAGTCCACAAGACCCTGAACCATCTGCCCTCATCTCTTCTACTTCTCCCTTGCTCACTCTGTTCCAGCCACACCAACCTCCTCAATGCTCCGCAACCACGCCAAGCATTGTCCTGCCTCAAGGTCTTCGCATAGGCTGTTTCCTCTGCCGGGATGGTCCTTTCTGCTGGTATCGGTGTGGTTCCCTCCCTCATCCGCTTCAGGTCCCTGCCCAAATCCTTTATCAAAGAGGTCTTCTAGCTGCCGCCCAACCTAAAACAGCCCCCCTCTTCTATGCCTTTTTCCGGCTTTATTTCTCCACTCTGTAACTCACCACTTCACTTCTGGTGTCTGCAGGGTCTAAAGGTGCAGAGATCACTGGGGCCAAGCTGTGTGGGGGTGGGTTGATGGGTGGCCCTGGACTCAGGTTGTGGGAGACCCTTCAAATAATCATCTGTTTTGTAGATAGCCTTTCAACACCCTTGACACCAACCTGTAACAGTTTTTCTTTCCTCTAGGAAAGCAGTTGGAATGAACAGTTACATCTCCCATTCACTGTAGCTAAGTGAGGTGCCTGGGGCCTCTTTGGCTCCTTTTCAAAGACATGGGAAGGGAAAGAAGAGAATGTGACATTCCTGTGAAAAGTCACTTTTGCCCAACAGCTTACATATTTCCTGTTTTGGGTGGAGAAAAGGAAGCCACTTATTGTTATGGACTGAACTGTGTCCTCCCAGAATTCACACTGAAGCTCGAATGCCCAATGTAATGGCATTTGGAGATAGGCCTTTCAAGGAAGTGACTAAAGTTATGTGAGGTTATAAGGGTGGTCCCTAAGAGAGACAGACAGCAGGGGTGCATATGCACAGAGGAAAGGCCATTGAGGACACAGCAAGAACATGGCCGTTTGCAAGCTGAGAGGCCTCTCAGGAGAATCCTAACCTGGCGACACCTTGATCTTGGACGTCCAGTCTCTAGAACTGTGAGAAAGTAAGTTTCTGTTGTTTATGTACTGTCTCCAGTATTTTGTTATGGAAGCCTGAGCTGGCTAGGATACCTGTTCTTGGCGAATGGTTTAGGCAGGGTCAAGGTTTCTCACGCTGTCAGCGTTGTCAGACACTTGAGGCTGGGTCATTCTTGGTTGTGGGGCAGTTCTGTGCATTGCAGGACTTCATGCATCCTTGGTCTCTACCCTCTAGTTACCAGTAGCAGCCCCTGACCCTAGTCCTGACAACCAAGCCTGTCCCCAGACATTGCCAGGTGTCCCCGGGCAGACACAACGCCTCCGGCTGAGAATCACCACCTTAGAGTCCTTCTGCTTCACAGGGAAATCTCTCATTCGGCCTTGTTGTTCACATTTAAATGCAGTAGATACCCTGCCTCAAAATCTTTAAGTTGAGAACTTTCAAAGATGCAAACATGCGTTCCATCAATGTCAGGCCAGGCATGAGTTAAATTGCAGCATCCCTCCGTGTCCTACTGCTGACGATCCTTCAGTTCTACCATCTCCCACCTCATCTCCCTCCTCCGGTCAGTAACTCTCCTTGCCTGTTCACTCAATTCCAGCCCCTGTGTTCCAGCTGTTATGCTATACTCTGTACTTTTCAAGGTACTATACTGTAAGATTGAAAATGTTTTCTTTCCTGTTTGTTTTTATATATTATTTGTGTGAAAAGTATTATAAACCTATTACAGTACAGTACTATGTAGGCGATTATGTTCATTTGGCACCTAGGCTAGTCTTTTGGACTTAGGAACATACTGGACTTATGAATGCTCTTGGAACAGAACTCATTCATATGTAGGGGACCTACTATGAAGGGAAAATCCTTAAGGGATTTCCAGGTGGCTCTCTCTTGGGGTCATGGGATCCACTCAAGCCTGAATCCCAGGTTTACTCCTCCTCCAGGTACAGAGTTGTTAATACTGGGGCTCCCAGGGGTTCCCTGGTGGCTCAGACGGTAAAGAATCCTCCTGCAATGCAGGAGACTTGGGTTTCATCCCTGGGTCGGGAAGATCCCCTGGAGAAGGAAGTGGCAACCCACTCCAGTATTCTTGTCTGGAGTATTCTATGGACTGGGAAGCCTCACAGGCTACAGTCCATGGGGTTTGAAAGAGTCGGACATGACTAAGCAATTGACACTTTCGCTTTCAAAGACAGAAGTTACCTGTATTTGGGCGTCAGTCCCCCAGAAACCAGTTGTGTCCCAGCGTCTTCCCCTCCCCTACATTACTCTGCACACTTCTGGTGAGCCTTCTCTGTTGCAGGGTCTGTCCCATACACGTGGCAACATTCAAGAGCTTCTTTTAGGACTCCCCTGGTGGTCCAGTGGTCAAGACTCCATGCTCCCAAAGCAGGGGGCTTGGGTTCAATCCCTGGCTGGGGAACTAAGATCCTATATGTCACATGGCCAATAAGTAAATAAAATAAAACATTAAAAAAAAAAAAGCCTCCCTGGCATGCCAGGTACCATGAGGGCCAGCCCACTTCCAGCTTCCACAACCAAAACTGTCCTCAGCCTTCCCTGGGGTGGACTGCTGGCACCCAGGTAGGAAGAAGATTTCTCCTCTGTACGGTATTGAAGGCAACGGGCGAAGGAGGTGGTAAAATAAGACGGGAGCTCCTGCTGCCATTTCTGTGTTAATTTGGTCTGTTAGAACTGACAATAATTTCTATTAGTTCATCAAAAGCTTCCACTTCTGCCATATGCTCTTTAATATGAAAAGTTGTAAAGAGTGAATAAAGCGTCATTTTTCAGGCTAAAAAAAAACAAAACCAAAACTGTCTTCGGACATTGCCAATGATCTCTGGAGGCAGGATCATGCCTGGTTGAGAACCCCTGACTTAGAGTTTAAACCCCTGACCAGGATCCCCAACCCCCGACTCTGCCCTTCCTTTCCTTTCCATAACACTTCTGGCCTTTGAACACGTTACATATTCTACTTATTTATAGTGGCCTATTTGCTTGTTGCCTGTCTCCCCACAGCCCCATGAGGGCTGGAGGTTCATCTGTCCGCCCCTGGCACATCCCACTTGCTGAGGACAGGGCTGGGCACACAGCATGTGCTCAATGGGGCTCTCCCCCAGTGAGCTGGTAGTAACACTGGCAGGTCAGATTAATGGTGAGCAGGGCCCTGTCGAACTCCCAGGCATGAAGGCCTTTTCCCTCCCCCTTGTCTTCTAGGCAAGACTCCAGCCTCCACGACCTTTCCTGAATTCCAAAGGGTGGATCCCAACAGTTGCTAATCAAGGGAGCCTCAGCCAGGAAAACCACCTGAGGCAAGATTAAAGGGGCTGGAGAAATTCATCAAGATTAGGAAAGGGCTCCCCTTGCAGCTAAGTTGGTAAAGAATCTGCCTGCAATGCAGCAGACCTGGGTTTGATCCCTGGGTTTGGAAGATCTCCTGGAGAAGGAAATGGCAACACACTCCAGTATTCCTGCCTGGAGAATCCCATGGACAGAGGAGCCTGGCAGGCTATAGTCCATGGAGTCGCAAGAGTTGGACATGACTTAGCGTCTAAACCACCACCACCACCACTTGAGACCCTGCACACACTCTAATGTTGTCAGCAATCCCACCCTTTCAAAACTTTGCAGAAATGTTGTTCAGTTGCTAGGCCGTGTCCAACTCTTTGCGACCCCATGAACTGCAGCACGCTAGGCTTTCCTGTCTTTCCCTATCTCCCGGAGTTTGCTCAAACTCATGTCCATTGAGTTGGTGATGCCATCTAACCATCTCGTCCTCTGTCACCCCCTTCTTCTCCTGACCTCAATATTTCCAAGCATCAGAGTCTTTTCCAATGAGTTGGCTCTTCAGGTGGCCAAAGTATTGGAGCTTCAGCATCGTCCTTCCAATGAATATTCAGGGTTGATTTCCTTTAGGATTGACTGGTTTGCTCTCCTAGCAGTCCAAGGGACTCTCAAGAGTCTTCTCCAGCTCCACAATTCGAAACATCAGTTCTTTGGCACTCAGCCTTCTTTATGGTACAACTCTCACATACATATGTGACTACTGGAAAAACCATAGCTTTGACTAGATAGACCTTTGTTGGCAAAGTGACATCTCTGCTTTTTAATACACTGTCTATGTTTATCATAGCTTTTCTTCCAAGGAGCAAGCATCTTTTAATTTCGTGGCTGCAGTCGCCATCCACAGGTAATTTATCCTAGCAATGTGATTTATGGTGGGGGTCTTGAGCCACGTGGTATCAGTGTGACCTCTAGAGGGGCTAGAGGCTGAGCAACTGAGGTCAGCCAGGCTTACATGACTAATTCTCAATAAATATGCTAGACTCAAAGTTCAGGTGGGTTTGGGTGGTTGACAATACTTCATACATGCTGGCACACATCATTGCTGGGAGATGTAAGCACTGTGCATGTGACTCCATTGGGAGGGAGTGGAAGCTCCCTCTTGGTCTCGTCCAGACCCTGTCCAGGTGCCTTTTGCCTTTGCAGATTTTAATCTGTATCCTTTTGCTGTAATAAACCACAACTGTGAGTAAAACAATTCTCAGTTCTGAGTTTTATCAAATCACTGAATCCTGCCTTTTTCTTTTTTTGAACCTTCGGTTTGGGCTATCCTGGGGACCCCTGAACACAGGTTGTCCAGAGGAAAACAGCAACTGGGATACAAAGGTATTATGTAGGGGCTTCCCAGATAGTGCTAGTGGTAAAGAACCTGCCTGCTCATGCAGGAGACATAACAGATGCAGGTTCGATCCCTGGGTAAGGAAGATCCCCTGGAGGAGAGAACAGCAACCCACTCAAATATTCTTGCTTGGAGAATCCCATGGACAGAGGAGCCTGGCAGGTTACAGTCCATAGGGTTGCAGAGTCGGACACAACTGAAGTGACTTTGCAAGCATGCATGTACCAAGAGTGGGTGCACTGTTAAGACCCATTTTACAGGTGCGGGAATGGTAGCAGGCAGAATTCTAAAGCTTACCCTTCTCTCCCAGCAAGATTCTGCTTATTCAATCAAATGATGGTCTAGGGACTGCTATAAAAGGACTTTGCAAATGTAATTAAAGTCCCAGGTCAGTTGACTACAAGCTTCAGAGCTGATCTAGGTGGATCTGACCTAATCAGATGAGCCCTCTAAAAGCAGAGTATTTTCTTTTTTTTTTTTTTTTTTTTTTCAGAGTATTTTCTTGGCAGCAGAGAAGTCAGAGAGACTTGGAGCACATAAAGAATTAGATGCATCCCCAGGAGTTAAGCATAAACTCTGGCTAGAAGCCAGAAATGAAATGGGACCACTGTCCTGTAGCCACAGGCATCTTAATTTTGCTAACACTTGAATAAGCCTTGAGGTAAATTTTCCCCCACAGCTTCCAAAGATGAGCCCAGCCTGGCCACCTTGATTTTGGGCTTGTGAGACTGTGGATGGAGAGCACAGTTGAGTCTATCTGGACTTCGACCTACATACCTATATGCTAATAAATAGGTGTGTTTTAAGCTGTTAAATTTGTGGTCATTTATTACATGGCATTGCTAGCTCATGTATTACATGGGCTGAGGCTCAGAGCAGGTGAGGTCTTCTGCCAAAGCTGACAATTGAGGACAGGGCAGGTAGGTGGGCAAGGTGAGTCCACTTTAAAACATGCTTATAAGAAAGCAGCTGAAAAAAAAAAAGAAAGAAAGCAGCTGCCCATGCTTCTGCTTCCTCACCTCCCTGGGTTGGGACCTGGACCAGTTTCAACCACGTGTGTGGGGACTTGGACCAGTTTCTGTCTCAGTGAACCAGTTAGTTGCTCGGTCGTGTCTGACTCTTTGCGATCCCATGGACTGTAGCCGGCCCAGGTCCTCTGTTCATGGAATTCTCCAGGAAGGTATACTGGAGTGGTTTGCGATTCCCTTCTCCAGGGAATCTTCCTGACCCAGGGATCAAACCCAGGTCTCCTGCATTGCAGGCAAATTCAGTTTCAACCATGCTGATAAGCACACAGTCTGGGGCAGGCAGCGGCACACACAGACAGGCCCCGGGTCCAGACTAGATGGGTGTGCTGAGATGCCCGGCAAGTCTGAACCGCCTTCCTCTCACTTGCTGCATGAGAAAGAAATTAACATGGTGTGTCAGACTGGGGCCTGACCCCTGACCTTCACCTTCTCCACTTATGCTATTCCCTGAGTCTCAGCCTCACTCCTGATTCTTTCACTCGATGTGGGGGCACCTCCCGCTCTCTTTCCTTTGATCTGCATGTTTCCTGGCTCTAACCATGTCTGTCCGCAACGTGGCCCCCTCCCTCGCCCCACCTCCACCAGGCCCTGTCTCACTGGAGGCTGCTGGTCTCCCTCCCTGAATGTCTTCCTTCCGAGCAACTTCCGACCTTGGTGCCTCCTCCCCCTCTTCTCCTCAAGGCCCTGGGAAGAACATGTGTCTAAAGTGCGGCCTTCCTTCCTGGTGACCTCTCAGGGGCTTCAGTTGGGTGGAGCCCTGACCTCTCTCTTCAGCCCCACTGAGATTTCCACCCCTCTGCTGGACAATGGACCCAGTCCTCCACCAGCTACTCTCCCAACTTCCTTCTCTTTGGTGACCCATGTGCCTCTGTCCCTGCCCTGCTGTCTCATGAGCTGCCAAGTCACACCCAGTCTGCTGTTAGGCCTCTGAAACCCACTCTGGGCAGTCTACTTCAGAGCTGCCCTGGTCAAAGTGATGGGTGGCGACCTGGCACAAGATCCATTGATCGCTCATGGTCCTCAGTCTTCAGAGCTGCCCTGGTCAAAGTGATGGGTGGTGACCTGGCACAAGATCCATTGATTGCTCATGGTCCTCAGTCTTCAGATCTGCCCTGGTCAGTGATGGGTGGTGACCTGGCACAAGATCCATTGATCATTCATGGTCCTCAGTCTTCAGAGCTGCCCTGGTCAAAGTGATTGGCAGTGACCTGGCACAAAATCCATCGGTGGCTCTTGGTCCTCAGTCTTGGTCAGTCTTGGTCCTGGGAAGTGCTTAAACACTGGAGATGCCTTTTAGGAGCCAGAGTTGTCCTGCTCTCCACCCACCTCCTTGGCCTCTCCTTTTCACTCCTTCTCGGCCACCTTTAATGCTGGGGTGGCCCATTAGGCTCAGTCTTTGGGGGTCTCTTGGTTCACTCACCCCCTTGGAGAGCTCCTCCAGTCTCCTGGTTTAACACCTGTCAGCATTTGATGCCTCCTGACTACATCTCCAGCCCAGCCAGGAGGACTCACCATCTTATTTCCTTCAGAACCTTGTGGGGGGGGATGCCAGAAGTGTAAGTTGGAGGGCCCCTTCTAGCCCCCATGTCCACGAGTCACTGTCGACTCAATCTTTTGCCCTCTCTTGGTGCCAAACCTGCTTCTCCCATCTCTTCTCTCTCAGGCAACTGGGCTGGGTTCGTCCTTTAGTTGCTGGGGCCCCACCCCTTGGGGTTGGCCTTTATGCACTCTTTCCTTACACTCCACATCCATCCATCAGCAATCTGGTTGTCTTGACTCCCAGGAAATATCCAGAATGTGAATACTTCATATGCCCCCCTTCCAAGCCCCTATCCTGTGTTCCCCTGATTTATCTCAGGGCTCCTCCTAGCCCACAGTCTATCGTGGTGGCTCAGACGGTAAAGAATCTGCTTGCGATGCAGGCGGCCCAGGTTGGATCCCTGGGTGGGGAAGATCGCCCGGAGAAGGGCATGGCTATCAAATCCAGTTTTCTTGCCTGGAGAATCCCACGGACAGAGGAGTCTGGTGGGCTACAGTCCATGGGGTGGCAAAGAGCTGGACACGACTGAGTGACCCTTTCACCTTCTCCTAGCTCAGGCCTGTCTACTGTGGCCAGAGGGAGTTGAGCCTGCCTCTGCTCACCAGACAGCATGGCGCCCCCATGCGGAAAGTGCAAGTCAGCACAACACAGCTCAGGGTGGGGTTGCGGAAGGGATCTGCACCTGCTGGTCCCTCTGCCTGCAGGGCTTTCTCCCCAGGATTCCACGTGACTCCCTCACAGCTTCCTTAGGGAGGTCTCCCCCCTGCTGGAAGCGTCAGTTACGTCCTCCAGACTTAGAGCGGTGTCCCGCACACGGATATTTGCTGAAGCAGGTAAATTTCCTGAGTCCTCTGAGGCCCTGGCTCCATCCACTCTGCCCCACCTCTCAGTTCCCATTCGTGCCCTTACCCTTGGCGATTTTGATGTCCAGGGCCGTGCGGATCAGAGCCATGAGGGTAGAGTTGAAGTGAACGGTGTTGTCATCAGCGACGGGCAGATCCATCCGCAGGAGCCTCTGCAGAAAATCAAAGGCAAGGGCAATCATTCCCAGGGACCTCTCCGCCATCCCGTAAGCCAGACCCACCCTACCCGGGGAGCCCCAGGAAGAACTCTGAAGGCAGCGGCTAGGGTGCCCCCCACCCCTCAGGTTACCAGTGTTCCATTTCCTGACTGCCCCTGGTGACCCATAGGGGGCGCACTGGGGACTCGCCTATGCTGCCCGTTCCTCACCCGCCTACTGGACCCTAGAAGTGGCATTTCCAGGGTTGGCCCGGATCCCTGCCCTGCCCCAGAGTTCTTCTGGACAGCTCCGTTCCATTCTGACCCCAAAGAAGAAGAGCGCAAGCCAGATCGCAGCAGGCATGCAGCAGCCAGGCAGAGGGGTCCATGGCCACAGCCGCTGGGAGGGCCGCCGGCTCCCCACCCCCACCCCCTGGCTCGGCCCAGACCAGACCAGATGGGCACAGACCACATCATTCCTCCGAGAAGCGGCAGGCAGGCGGCTCCCCGACTACCGATGGGGCGGGCCCCTCGCAGACATGCAGTGAGGCCGTGACACAGAACAGCGGACAGGGGCGCATGCAGACGGAATCTCGAGACTCATTCATAGCTCCGTGGAAAGTGTATCTCAGGGGCATGTCCGGGTCTTGGCTTTTTGTGCGATGGCATGGGGAAGGGGTGAGAGGGTGTTCCCATGGCCCAGGGAAGAAAAAATTCCCTGTATCCCAGGCAGGGGCTCTGTCCCCCATGCTTGGTGGCGTGGGAGAGGTGCTGGGCTGGCGTGCACCAGCCCAGGATGAGGTGGCATGGAGCTGAAGATTGACGTCCACCAGAGCAGACACAGGGAAGCAGAGAGCTGGAGATGGGGATGGGGATGGCAAACTCAGAGCAGAATACAAAGGATGGGTTGGGGCAGGGTGGTGAGGGAGGCGGCAGACAGAGAAACACAGACTGGGCCACTGTGCACAGTTGTGCAGGTTGTGCACTGCACAAAGGGCTCCCCATCTCAGAAATCAGGGATTTGTGTTTAAATGACACCTTCCCAGCTGACAGCGGAAATGTATCGTGCTGTCCCCACATGGGTGGGTCCCAATATTTTCCCCACAGACAGAGTGTTCTGTGGGAAGGATGCTTGTTTCAAATTGGCACAGAGGCGCTCATGAACCCATGGTGGCCCTGCACAGAGACCAAGGAGGAAAAGGCACTCTCCCTCTCTCTTGCACATGCTCCCACACACACCGACACACAGCCAAGCAGAGATCAAGAGATGGACAAAAGGAAAACTAGGAACGGGACAGGCGCAGGGAGGGGCCGGTGGGGGCACCTCACGGCCTCGCCTGGGAAGGAGGGGTGCACAGAGGGAGGAGGAGGAATGGGCATGTGGGGAGGCGGTTCCATGACCCAGGAGGAAGGGAGGTGCACAGAAGAGGAGGAAGGATTCTCAGACACAGAGGGGCCAAGGTGGGACGGGAGAATGGAATGATGGGACCATGCTTTCTGGAGGGGCTGACTGTCAGAGTCATCCCCTGAACTTCGTGTGGATGAGCTATGGGGAACAGAGCATCTGTCCTTGGGTGCCAAGGGAGATTCCGGGACAGGGGTCTAGAGGGGTGGCCCGGCCCAGCCGCCTGGCGGCTCCTTCAGCCAGCATGCACCACCCCCCAGGTCGGCCATGGTGCCTGCCCGCCCCAGGCCCCCGCCAAGGCAGCGTGCATGGCCTGCGTCAGGGTGCCACGGTCCAGGGGTCCAGCTGCGGCCCGCCTGCCCACTCTGGAACAATGGAGAGGCATGTTGGGGTGTCTTGGGGGGGAGATGGGTGACTTAGGGACAGAAGACTGGGGAAGCAACTCCAGCGGGCAAGGAAGAGGGGAGAGGCTCTGGGTTGCTCCCCGGAAGGTCTCAGATCCCCCAAGGCCCTAGGTCAGAGATCAGCTTCAGGTGTGTGTAGGGGACCATGAGACCTGGGGGCTTGAGATATAAAAGATGGGGTCCAAGCCCCTCTCTGCAAGGTGCCTGCCCAGGTCTGGGCAATGGGGGCCACTCTGGGCTCAGTGGCAATCCCACCTCTTAAAGTGTTTGTGTCCAATTTGGTTCCTGGGGGACCGGGTGCGAGGGGACTTGGGGGCTCCCCTCCCTCTCCCCACCCCGGCGTGTCGGCCATAAGAGAGTCTCAAAACACCAAGACACACTGATCAGAGAGGACGGACACAGTCAATTGCTTAGAATCAAGGGATGGTCATGATCCATTTACTTGAGGAGGAAAGGGGAAAAAAAGAAAAAAGAAAAAGAAAAAAAAGAAGAGTAACGCTGGAAAAAGAGACTCGGCTGGCTGTTCCTGGTCAGCACTGAAAAATCCCCAGTGCCTGGACGTCGGTGGTTGGCAAGGGTTAAACTACCTTGTAAGCCACTCTGGCCGGACACTTCTTCCCCAGACCCAGGGGCGGAGACATGTGTCTCAGCATCTGATACATGTCCGGGTAAGGCATGCGGCCCCTGGCAGCACCAAAAACAAAAAACGGAGGTGGGAACGGAGAACCAAAAGAAGGGTGGGTGGAGGGAGGGGAAGAAAAGGAAGCGGGAAAAACCAAAAGAAAAAAAAAAATCACACGAGTCGAAAAAATAGAGAGAGAAAGATGCAGAGAACGATAAAAGAGGTGTTTTAAATAAATAAAAAAGAGGAGAAAAAAATGGGAGAGGTAATTAAAAAAATATTATTTCACTGCTTATGAGCAGGGAGAGAGAGAGAAAAGAGAAAAGTCAGATTCACTTTTGACTCTGAGCTCTAGTTCTGGTGGAATGTGGACAGAATGGGGGGGGGTGCTTCTCACTCAGAAAGGTCTGGAGCAATTCTTTGGTTTGGTATCATTTAAAAAAGTGGGTCAAGTTCCCTGGTTTGGCTGAGGCTGGTCTCTGAGGGGGCCTAGATGGGGAAGAGGGGCCACGACAGTGGGAGAAGGGCTGGGGCTTCGGGAGGCGAAGGGTGGAGAGGGAGAGAGTGGAGGAGATGGTGGGGGGGGGGCGGCGGTCAATGCAAAGTTACGGTCCCCTCGGATGTGTCTGATTTTGGGGTGCCGTTGAGACCCCGGGATGGGCAGCTTCAGCTAAGAGCAAGCAGAAATGGCTGAAGGGAACGGAGAGATAAACGTTCCATGCTTCATCAAGTCTACGTGACTGCATTCTGTTGGCTAAGAGAGTTTTCTAGTTTAATGCAAAAGAGAGAGATGGCTCTGTTTTTTTTAAGATTATATATATATATATATGAAATATATATATTTAAGAACCCCAAGCCACACTCATTCCATGGATGCTAGCAGGTTTTAGTGGAAATCAAACCTTGCAAGCAACCCTATGAGGACATTTCTTGCCTAAGCCGAGAGGGGGAGATATTACGCGCAATAAACTGTACATATCCTTATAATGAATCCGACCGCTGAAAGGAGAAGAGAGGGGATTAGTGGAGGCATGGGGTCAAGCTGCATCACATTGGCTCCCCGTGCTCATGAGTGAGGTCACGATGCCAGGGCCTGGGAACCCCCTGGCTTGAAGGAGTCAGGGAGACATAGGATGCATGAAGGTCCCTGAGACGTTCCCAGACACTTGCAGACCCTGGGGGTGCGGGGTGGGCAGAGGGTTTTGTGTGGAGTGGGCTGGGAACTCTGGGCTGGGAGAACCTCCCCCAGGGCTTTCTGAATCTCCCTCCTCCACAATCTACATGGGCTACACTGGGGGCTGGGGGGTTCGTGGCATAGAGGACAGGGGGACAGCATCCAACTGCTGTGACCTAAAATCAAAAGAGGAAGAGTTAGGAACCAGCTGAAAGTCAAGCCCCAGCCCCGTGGCTCACCCCAGCCTCTTGGTCTCATGGTGGACTTGTCTGGGGCTGTAAGAATGGCAAGGATTCATCCCTCCCTGCCTTCCTCATGAGGCCTCTCCTGCAGTGCTCAGGCTGCGGAGGGCCTCTATTTAATGCTTTCTTAGTCCCCAAGCTCAGCCTGAACTAGTATCTTCAGTCTGTGGTTGCTGGGCTCTGAGCATCAGGATGGCACATCTGAGTGTCCAGCAAGGGCTTGGTGCTGAGAAGGTACTCAATACACTTGAGCAGGGTGGAGATCACGCTCGGAAATCATCACCTGTCAACTGGGAGGGCGCACTGCCCTGCTCATGGAGATGTGAGAGCGTACTCCCCTCATAATCATGAACACACAGGGACCACCAAGGCTGTGCGTCCTCTCCCCTGGCCTCGCATGACCTCATGTTACAGGGTCCTGGAATCCCAATGGGAGCTGATCTTGTAGCTAATTCTGTCTCCCAAGGGAACTAAACCAGCCCTTCTCCCCATACTCCCAGGAGAATTGAGGCTGAGAGGCCTTTGGCTTCCTCCGTGGGGCCTGGAAAACTTGTTCTCACCATCTGGAGGCCTCAAAGTCAGGAACAGGAGAGACTCACAGGAGATGAACTCATGGTGGAGTCTCTCCCTCATTTCCCAGAAAGCCTCGGGTATGGGCAGTGGTGGTACCCAAATCATTTCACCCAGGATGTGCAAGGGTACTGATTCTCATCTCTTTTCCTTTGATTGATCCTACTGAAATCCCTGCTAGCTTCCCAGGGAGACAACAGCCTAAGGTCTGGAGCCTGATCTAGACTATGCTTCAGTACCAGAGAAAGGTGGGTGATGTGGCTGGAGGATTTGGGGTGACTGCTTACCACGCTGCAGGGTCATACTCGGCCCAGACACGCACGTACTCATCCAGGTGGTGGGGACCCAGGATGGAGGAATCTCGGGTGAGGTACTCAAAGTTGTCCATGATGACGGCAACAAAAAGATTCAGCATCTGTGGGGACCCCAGGGGCCAAGACGGGGTCGGGGAGAGCGAGACACATCCAAACACATATACACAGAGGCCCAGAGGGAGAGAGGGAGGGAGATAAAAATGGGGAAAGGAAGTCAGAGAAAGAGATGGGGGGAGACAGAGGAAAGACATGTGTTCACAGAAGGAGCCCGGAAACAGAGATATGCAGAAATGGAGATGGGGAGAGAGACAGACAGAGACAGAGACCAAGATTGACACAGTTGGAGAGAGAGGTGGAGAGGTTGTGTGACATAGGAGCCAACACCAAGGGGACCACCATGACCCCAAATCCTCCCACACCCGACCCCCAACAAGACCAAAATGAATACTCCATGGACCAGGACCTTATCATGTTTCCATCCCCAACTAAAGTCATTACTCAGCAAATATGTGTTGGGCGGATGGATGGATGAATCTTCCTGCCTTTGTCTGCATCTTGTAGCAGCCTGTCACACGCTCTTCTTAGCCTTTATTTAGTACATGGGGAGCTTGCATCAGTCTTGCCTCCAGCCCTTTGTAAATGCTGCTCCCTCAGTGGACATCATTTCTCTCCTTCTGAGTAATAACATCTGGGGAGCCCTCCCTGCCTTTATACTTATATGCTGTTGTTGGATGTGGCTGGCTTCATAGGTGGTGGTCACATAACCCAGGCTTGTGATTGGTTAGGGAGGGGCACGTGACCCAGAGTAGCAAATGAGGGACTTCCTTGGGATTTCTGCTGGCACTCTGGCAGCCACCTTCCCATCACAGGGAGAAAGTTTGAGAATAAAGCCAGGGTGGAGGAAAACAGCAAAGAGGGCAGGGTCTGCTATTGCCCGGACCCAGCCTCATCCGGACTTTTCAGTGGTATAAATTAGTGAACTGTGTATTTCACTTATGTCAGTTTCAGTTAAATTCCTGTTACTTGCAGCCAATTTTAAAGATTTTTTTTTTTTTTTTTTTTGGATGTGGACCATTTTAAAGTCTTTAGTGAATTTGTTACAATATCGCTTCTGTTTTATGTTTTGGATCTTTGGCTGCAAGGCATGAGGGATCCTAGCTCCCTGACCAGGGATTGAACCTGCATCCCCTGCATTGCAGAGGTGAAGTCTTAACCACTGAACTGCCAGGAAAGACCCTATATGCAACCGATTTGATCAATATGTGGTCTAAGTCCTGCTCAACCTTCCCTGAGTGGCCCTCAGGGGGAGAAATCTTCCTTCTCTCACTCTGTCTTCCCTATCAAACCACAAATCAGATTATACTGCTACTGTCTGCTGATTGGTCTGCCCAGCACCCCTGCAAACTGAGAGAAACATGTTCTCTCCTTATATCCCCAGTACCTAGCATAAGGCCTGGCGCATACTAGGTATTAAGCAAATGTGGAGATGTAAACATAGTCGGTGCTTACCAAATAAGCTGTATTTCTAGGTGTCCCTACCTTCAATTCATCATTTCAGGATACTGATTGAGCACCTACTGTGTGCCAGTCACTGTCCTAGGTGTTGGGGAGGCAGCAGTGAACAAAACAAAAATTCCTGCCTCTTAGGGGCTGATGGTCAAGTGTAGCAGATGTTTTCTAGGGTGCCTGCCTTTCCCAGATGGGCTGTAGTATGAATGTGTCTCCATATGAACCCACAGCTACTAAGACAATGGTGGCTATTTGACCGGGAGCTAGGATGGCCCATTCCGACTCTCTTTTGGGAATTTGACACTGGGCAATGGTCCCTCTGGGCTTCCCTGGAGGCTCAGTGGTAAAGAAACTGCCTGCCAATGCTGAGACACGGGCTTGAATCCTGGGTCGGGAAGATCCCCTGGAGAAGGAAATGGCAACCCGTTCCAGTATTCTTGTCTGGGAAACCCCATGGACAAAGGAGCCTGGTGGGCTACAGTCCATGGGATTGCAAAAGAGTTGGACACAATCTGGCAACAAAATAACAACAACAACAACAGTGGACCCTCCAGGTCAATGGCTGTTGACACTGGACTCAGGGTGGGTGCGGGGATGCTTTGAGACTTAGGCTGCAAGTATCTCAATGTGAGACTGCTGGTCTGAAGAGAGTGGATGTGTTGGGCTTTTGCTGAGAGATACTGGTGCTTGGGCTGAGGTCTGAAAACAATAACTCCCATACTCCTTGGGCAGCTTACATCCTGACAGCAGGAGCCACGGGTGGGAGGGAGGCCAACCTGGGGAGGAGAGACTAGGAAGAGAGGAGACTCCTTCTGCTTCCCACGTGACTCTGTGTTGCGGACTGAACTGTGTCCCCATGAGATACAATCAAATCCTGGCCCCCAGTTCCTGCAAATGTGACTTTATTTGGAAAAAATGGTCTTTGTACTCTCATCATCTAAGTTTAAGATGAGATCACACTGGATCAAGGTGGGCTAAATTCCATGTGACTGCTGTCCTCAAAAGAGGGAAATCTGGACACAGACACACATGAAGAAGACCATGTGAGGGCAAAGGCAGTGACTGAAATGATGCTTCCACAAGTCACACTGAAATGATGCTTCCACAAGTCACACCTGTGGCCCTCAGAAGCTGCAAGAGGCCAGGAAGGAGCCTCTCCTAACCGCTCTGGAGGGATCATGGCCCTGCCAACACCACGGTCAGACTTCTAGCCTCCAGAACAGTGGCAGGATAAAATTTGTGTTGTTTTCAGCCATCAAGTTTGTGGTTCTTTGTGACAGCAGCCACAGAACACCGTCTTCAGTTGTCCAGGGGCAGCACACAGCTAGGGTGCCAGCACTCCTTCAAGGGTGCAGGGCAGGGGTGCTAGTGGTGGCTGAGCGGCGGTCAACACCCTCTCTTCCTTTTAATGCCCCAGCCCTCGCCTTCCTGCCGTGGCTAATCCCTGGTGATTTCAGTGTTGCCTGTTTGCCCTTTCAACCCTGTGTAGCCAATCCCTGTATTAAATCCCCTCTGCCTGAAATACCGAGATCGTTTCAGTTCTTCTGACTGTGCGCAAACCATTCCAGGAAGAGTGGAAACAACAAAAGAAGATTTGCTGAGATGAGACCCCAGAGAGAGTGAGAGAGAAAGAGAGAGCAGGATGGAGGTTCCTGATATATATATTTTCATTCCTGGTTCCTTTTTGCAGTCTTACAGTGAGTTATATTCTCAGGTCTGAGGAGACTCTTCCTTTTAACAAACTCATCTTTTACTAGTGAAAACCTTTCAATTTTTTCTTGCAAAGCCCTACAGCCTCCAGACAGTGTTTCTGGGGCTGACTTTTTCCTGCCTCCTGATCATAGAGAGGAAGGAACACACCTTTCAGAGGGCAGGCGGGAGTCTCCTACAGCTCAGCTAGGTGGGACCTGGGGCCAGCTCTGAGCTCCATTAGTTTTTCTCTCGGCATGCACGGCAGGTCTCAAAAGGGGGAGATTCTGCTCCCTCTTTCAGGGGATACTTGATAATGTCTGGAGACATCTTTGGTTGTCATAACTGGGAGAGTGGTGGGGCACGTGATCCTGCCACCTAGTGGATCAAGGCCAGGGATGCTAGCATGCACAGAACAACCTTCATTAGAGAATGATCCAGCCCCCCAATGTCACGAGTGTCATGGGTGAGAAACTCTGGTTAACCTAATCGTGGACTGGTCCAGAGAAGTCTTGGAGGTAAAAAGTGTGTGACAGCCACATTCCAGAGAATTCACACCCTTGGGAGGGTGTCTAGGAAGCTTTTCTACACATGTCAATGGACTCACCAGAAATGAGCAGAGGAAGATGAAGGAAACGAAGTAAAAATAAGCAAATTCATTGCCGCACTCGTGAGTCAGGATGCCAGAGTTCTTATCACAGGGTTTCCCGCTGAGGCAGGAAAGCATGATGTTGTGCCAAGCCTCCCCAGTGGCACTCCTGAGGGGAAAGAGGGGGCATCAGGGACCTGGGTAGGCAGCCCTGGACAACCGACACCTACTCCCAGGGAGGCAGAGTGCTAAGGTTAATCTCTTAAGCTCTGGAGCTGGACTGATGTGGGTTTGAGTCCCAGGTAAATCACATTTTTTCCTCTTTGAGCCTAGAGAGGAGGGGATTCTCATCCTTGGCTGTGCATTAAAGCCCAAGAGGAATGCTTTTTAAAAATGCTGATGCCAATGCCCCCCACTCCCACAGATTTGATATTAAAGTGATCTGGCTTGGAGATACAGGTATGTTTTTAAAACTTCCCTCTCTCTAGGTGACTGTCATTTCTTATTTCTTTCTCCCTAGGTTACTCTGCTCCAGGTGCATTGGGTTCCTTGTCCTCCAACCTGACAGCTATGCTCCTGCCTCAGGACCTTTGCATGCATCATAACCTCCACCTGAACTGCCCTTCCCCAGATATCCACATGGCTCCCTCCCTCAACTATTTCGCTCAAATATCATCTCCCTCAAGGGAGGCAAGACCTATTATTCCTCTATTTCTTTCTTTTGATTGTTATTAAATGATAAAACAATTGTGACAAAATATACATAAATATTATAATTTTAAACATTTAAGTGTATAATTCAATGGTAATAAGTGTATTTAGCTGAACGTGGAAGAATTGATGCTTTTGAACTGTGTGGTGTTGGAGAAGACTCTCGAGAGTCCGTGGTGTTGGAGAAGACTCTTGAGAGTCCCTTGGACAGCAAGGAGATCAAACCAGTCCACCCTAAAGGAAATCAGTCCTGAATATTCATTGGAAGGATTGATGCTGAAGCTGAAGCTCCAATACTTTGGCCACCTGAAGTGAAGAACTGACTCACTGGAAAAGACCCTGATGCTGGGAAAGATTAGAGGCAGGAGGAGAAGGGGGCAAGAGAGGATGAGATGGTTGGATGGCATCACCCACTCGATGGACATGAGTTTGAGCAAGCTTCGGGAGTTGGAGATGGACAGGGAAGCCCGGCATGCTGCAGTCCATGGGGTCGCAAAGGGTCAGACAGGACTGAGTGACTGAACTGAACTGAAGCACATTTAGAAAGGCAACCATTAGCGCTATCCATCTCCAGAACCATTTATCATCCCGAACTGAAAACTGGTATCCCATTAAACACTAACTACACCTTCTCTTCTCCCCCAGCCCCTGACAATATTGATATTGAATAGCTTTTTCCCTAAGAATTTGCCCATTTTGGGTACCTCATATAAGTGCAATCATACATTACTTGTTCTTCATGCCTCCATTTCCCTCTTAATCTTGAATTTTATCTCCTAATATCCTTTATAATTCAGTTCAGTTCACTCGCTCAGTGGTGTCTGACTCTTTGTGATCCCATGGACTGTAGCACACCAAGCTTCCCTGTCCATCACCGACTCTCAGAGTTTGCTCAAACTCATGTCCATCGAGTTGGTGATGCCATCCAACCATCTCATCCTCTGTCTTCCCCTTCTCCTCCTGCCTTCTATAATTAGATCACTGATTGTCTGCCTCCCCTGTGGAAATATAAGCATCCAGAGGGCAGAGAATGTTGTCTCTGCTTTGTTCTCAGTATTTACAGCAGTAAATACAACAGCAGTAAATACAACAAGTGCTCAATAAACCTCTGATGAATGAATGAAGGAACCCTAAATGCAATCAGAATTAAGAATCAAGCCTCAGTGGTCTATTCAGAGTCTGTAAGACTGTTTCCTCATCTATCAGGTGCAGTTGCCAAGAATCCCTCGACAGGAAGCTCAAGAAGATTCGAGATAATCCCTGAAAAATGTCTTCATGCTTGCATCCCAGGGCTTTCAGCTCCTGCCCTGTTAGGGTCCTTGGGCCGCTCCACACCCACCCCAAACCTCACTGAACAGAAGGTGGAGGGCACGCCCCCACCGGAAGAGAAGGATAAAAGCGTGCCCCTGCCTCACCGGAAGAGAAGCATGAGGGCCTGGAAGAAGGTCCGGAAGTTATTGTGCTCAGTGATTTGGAATTCATCTTCATCACTGTCCTCGTCCTCCACGTCGATGCCAATGTTGCCAAACACCTGGGGAATTAGATAGTGATGACTAGGAGTGGCCACGGGTGCCAGAAGCTTCAGGAAAACTCCACTCAACCTACAGAGGTGCCTCTCTGAAATGGACTCTCCTAACCCACCCCTACCTAAGCAGGGTGGCCCTCCTTGGGAGTGCTCTGGGAACATTAGAGGGCTGGCACTCACCTGCATCCCAATGATGGCGTAGATGAAAAAAAGCATGGCAATCAGTAGACAGACATAGGGCAGGGCCTGGTGGGAAGGAAGGCAATGAAGAATAGTGCTGGGTGCCCCTTACCCATGCTGTTTCCCTCACTGGTCCCAGTGCTCAACCCCCGCAGGTTGGGTGGCCGCATGCTGCCCGTGGTGCCAGGGATGGTGGGCATCTTTGGTGGCTCTGGGAGATTCCCTTTGGAGCCCTCAAGACATACCGGGGGCAGGAAGTTAGAAAAGAGTCCTGCATGTAACACATTCCCAGTAAGGTATATGATATTAATAAAGGCATTTCCACATGATTTCTAGATTCAACCAGAGCACGCAGTGGGGTGGGCGTGGGGGAGAGATCCTGATTTTTCTTCTTAGCCCTGGCAGGGGCAGGGGCTGGGGCTCACCTTGAAGGACTGCACAAAGGTCCAGAGAAGAATTCGGATGGTGTAACCCTGACGGAGGAGTTTGATGAGCCGGGCAGCTCGGAAGAGGCGGAGGAAGCTCAAGTTGATGAAGTTATTCTGGGGAGATGGAGAAAGAGGGGTGACCATTCACACACCCCCAGGGGCTCAGAGCTGTCACCACTCACAGAGGCCCCTACATGAAGCCAACCAACAGGAAAAAGCAAGCCAGACCCCAAATAAGGAGGGAGAGGAGAGAAAGCACTAGTAATGCAATGGTGCGGAGGAAAAAAACTCGAAAAAATGAAGTAGGGGATAGGGAGGAGAAAGGGTGAGAGGGAGGAAAAGGCATCAACTCAAAAGCATAAACCCTCCCAGCCAGCCCCACCCGCAAAGGGGAAAGGAAAGAAAAAGGAAGGAAGAGAAAGGAATGGGGGTGGGTGGGGTGGGGAAGAAATAACAAAAGAACAAGGAAAGAAAATATATCCGAATCATCCAATCAGGAAAAAAATCGAGATGGTTTTTGTTTCTCCCAACAACCAAATGCACTGAGACGATAGGACACAAGCGGGTCAAGTTGCCGAATCCATCACACGTGTACGATGCACAAACACCGGGGCGGGGCGGGGCAGCCAGCACGCTCAGGCCTGGTGGACGTGTGCGGGTTCCGAGCGCATGTTATGCTCCGGGCCAGAAATGCATCTGTCGTGGGACTCACCGGGCACCCTGCCCTGCCGAGCTGCCCACCCGCTCCTGCCCGCCCTGACCTCACCCCACGGCCAAGAGGAGCAGCGGCTTGAGCCAATCGGAGAAGCGGAAGAGCATCTTTTCTTACCCCCTTGGCGAGCGGGAATGGGGAGGACGGGAGGGAGCTGGGGCTGTTCGGCTGCAGGGCGAGTCCTCGCTGCCCGCTGAGTCGGAGAAGATGCATTTGGGGCCCTTTCCCCCCTCTCAGGGATGGCTTCTCAGCTTCTGGGACTGGGTGGAGTAGCACGGGACCAGGCCTGCGGGAAGCAGGAAGTACGCAGCGCCCGTGGGTGGGTGAGCTCGCCATCAGCCCAAGTCCACGGAGGGGCCGGTGCTGGGGGCCGGGAGGTGAGGCTGTCCCTGCCCCCAGGACCTCCCTGGGTGGACCCTGCCTCTGCTCAAAGGCCCCCGGTCTAGGCACTGCCTCTAGTTCCTCCCTCCCGAGCCAGAACCCCGGGTGGGGTGGGGGTGGGGAGACGGGGCTGTTGGGTTGGGGTGACTATCCAGGGGCTTGCCTGCTGGGGCTTCAAGGGGTGCTGTTGGGGTACCAGAGACTGGAAGTCACGCATGGACCAAATCTGGCCAAGGAAACTATTTTGTCGGGCCCAAGGAGTTTTCTTTTAGAAATTAAAAATAACTGCCCATTTAAGTCAGATTTTTTGCCCTCAAATCTGCCTTTTGGGTCACCCTGAGGCTGCCTTTGCTGGTAGCAGTTACTTGAGGCTCAGATGTGGCTGCCCGCCTTGAAGCAGGTCGCGTGTCCTCCAGTTCGCCAAGGTTCCTGCATCCTATAAATGGAACTGGCTTCCTGGCTTCTGGTATCTGCTTGGGGACCAGAGGCATTTGTGGTATGAGGCATTTCAGGCAGGCCTGGAAACCACCACTGATCAGTGGGTTGGAAGCAGAAGGGCCACTAGAGGACTTGGAGAAGCTCTAGATAAGGCCATGTAGCAGGGCTAAAACTGGCCTAGCCCTCACCCCAAAATGGCACAGGGGTGGTCATTCAGGTTGCCCCCGTCACAGCGACCTTTTTGGCCTCAGAAGTTTGGACAATGAATTATATGGGCAATCTACCTGGTGCTTCTTGGGGGTTTCCCAGACACTAGCTAACTCTGGCCTGGGAGATGAGAGGCAGGAATGGGAGGGGTGGCTCAAGGAATTTCTGAAGATGGCAAGAGGCCTCTGGGTTTGCCAGAAAAGTCTGGGATGCTCTCTGAGACCTATCAGTTGACCCTTAGGTAGACATTTAGGATGGAGGAGGGGTGTGGGGCTCCTACCCTGACCACACTGGGCCCAACCACAATGAGAATGTCTCGAGTGCCTCAAATAAATCCCCCCAACCCAGCTTGACTGAGAGTCACCCTTCATGCCCTGTGAACCTGACTCCCAGCCCTGCTCGGCCACCCATTTGGGACCAGGGCCAACGGCCCAGGTGTCCCCAGTCCCCTCCCACCCACCCCCAGAGTACAAGCCATCCCTTCATGGGGCGGGGCATAACATGTGGATTCATGCAAAGGCAGACAGGCCCTGGAAGCAGCCTCCGGGGGCTGGGGGCAGAGCAGGGGGTGGGAGCTGCCACCATGCAGGAGAAGCAAGGGGGTTTTGACGGAAGACACGTGCAGAGAGCATGCTGCCCTTCTTTGAGCCAGGGAGAGAGGAGACACACGGGGGAGGGAGGGGGCAGAGGTGAAAGAGGTCTGGGTGACAGGGAAGGGGAAGTTTCTAGTCTGCCCTCATCCATCCTTCCATCTCTCCCTGGGTCTGCATAGAGTCCTTCAGGTACTTGCAGAACTTCTGACTTCCTTCTTCCTAGTTTCCATCTTTCTGTCCACAGCTGCGAAGGAACAGTCCTCTCCTCCAACCCTACCTAGTGATTCCTGGTTCTAGGCTGAAGGGGAGGGATGCGGGCCCTGGAAGGCTTGCTGTGGGCAGGGGATGTGCGTGCTTAGAAGGACGTGGGAACCACTGACCTCAGGGCTCCAGAGAAATCTTGCCACTTGAAGACCCCATCTCCAGCTCAGATCTTGCCTCTGGACTCCAGACCACCTGCCTACCTGACTTCTTCTGGGGTGCCCGTCAAGCCTAATGTGCCCCCACTTGTGCTCTTCCCATTACCTGACCCTCTCCTGGCATTCTCTAACTTCCATCTCATGGTTCAAGCCAGACTCAAATCCTCCAGGTGTCTCTGTCTACCCCCAGCCCAGACCCGACCCATCTCCAGGTCCTGGAGAGACCCCTGCTCAGATGGCCAGTCCTCCCATCGTTCCCTCCCTCTTCCGATGTCATCTCTCCCTGGGATTCCTGGTGCTCACTTCCAGCCCAGACCCCTGCCTTCCTACTTCCTGCTCTGCAGCCGCAGCGTCTGGTGTAACCACACTTCCTATCACACCTCCTCTGCTCCAGATCCGCCCCGACCCCCACAACGAGGCCCAGAGTCCTGTCCCCTTCTGACCTCTTCAGTTTTTCTAGATCGGCCTTCTTCTACCCTTTGCTCCAGCCACAGCCTCTCACTTGAAGACCTGTCCCCTGCATACTCTGATCTGCCCCAGGACCTTTGCATGTGCTATTCTGGGCCTCCAGTGTCCTTTTCTCCCCCTCTCCACCTTGTTAACACTGCTTATACTTCAGCGTGCAACACAGTTAAATTTCAAGTGTGTTTCAGGGCTTATTTGACCAACGCTTACCCTCCTCCCCCACCACCACCCGACTGGAGGCGATGTAGCAGGGGAGGGGGCAGTGATGGTGTCTGCCTCTATCCAACCCCCCATCTGGGGCACTGAATTGGGGCTCGTTAAGTGTCTAGTGGGTGAGTGCTTATGTATGGCTAGCTAGCAGGGGAGAGGAGATCCTGGTGCAAAGATGCCATTGAGGGGAATCCTTAAGGGGCTTGGGGTGGGGCAGAGGCAGGTGGGATTTCTTCTCTCTCTCTTTTTAAAATACTTATTTTCATTTATTTATTTGGCTGCACCAGGTCTTAGCTGAAGCCTGTGGGATCTTTCAGTTGTGGCATGTGGGATCTTAAGTTCCCTGACCAGGGATCAAACCCAGGCCCCCTGCACTGGGGGCACAGAATCTTAGCCACTGGACTACTAGGGAAGTCCCCGGGTGGGATTTAACAGAGGGAGGAGTGTGCAGGTGTGTAGGAAGCAGAATAAGTGAGCTGAGGGAGAGATGGGGACGGTGCATCCGGGGTGGGGGTGCGGGTGTGTGCGTGTGAGTGTGTTGGGTGGGGGAGGATCAAGACAGGAAGACTGCAAGAGCAAAAGAGAGAAAGGAAAAGAGAGAGAGACAGAGACAGCGGCAAAGGGATCCAGAGAGAAAGAGAGGAGAGTCAGAAGCTGCACAGCCAAGAGCAGAGAGCACGTGTGTGTGTGGACTGTGTCTGGGTAGGGGAGGGGGACAGGATCCCCTGCATCTCAGGGCTCCAGGAGAGGGCGTCAGCTGGCTGGTCCATCTGGAAGCAGCCAGACCCGAGTCCTGGCTTTTCTGTGTCCCCCTCACCTTAGTCTCTTTGCCCACACACTGCAGGTCCCTCAGACCTCCTCCATCAGATTTGGAGATGTGCATCACTGGTCCTCAAGCCCGAAGGGTTCATGGGCTTGGAATGGGGTGAGGGACTGGTGGAGACTTCTTGGGGCCCCAGGGCTCCATGGAGCTGAACTGGGACAGGAGTGGTGAGAGCGGCTAAGGGCTCTGAGTACAGGGCTATGTGTAAGGAATGGGGAGGGAGACCCAGCCAGCCAGCCTGTCCTAGGGGAGGCGCTGCCTGGGGGCAAACCCATCCTTTTCTTTGCAGAAGACACAAACCAACCTCAACAGAAAACCCCAACTCAGAAACCCAATAAAAACCAGAGAAAGAGACTGTGGGAATGGGGTGGAGGGAGGAATGAGGGAGTGAGGAGGGTTTGGAGAGACCGACAGACAGACCCGGTGGGGGTAGAAGGGTGTATCAGGCCATCCAAGTTTAAAAAGCCCGGGGCGTGCCGTGCAATGCTGATGCGAGAAGATGCGTTCACAGTTAATGTAAGGCATTTAGACTTCAGAAAGAAGTAAGACCAACCGGATTCTAGATGCAGATGTTGAAGATGGAGGGGGAGCGGGCGGGCGGGGGCAGTTGGGGAGGCGTGTTCAGCGTTTTTTAGGTTGATTTGTAACCAGTGCCAAAAAACCAATGGGTTTCGGTTTCCGGGTGGGGAGTGGGGGTGGTGGTGGTGGGTTGGGAGATAGTCATTGGTGTATGAACACACAGACCACGTCATGGATGAACAAATGAATTTCATAGTGCATTTTGATTGGATGAGTTTTTCAGACGGCGTTGTGCCAATATACAGTTTAAAGAGCAGGCATGAAAAGAGACAAGACAAGAAACACAGTCATTATCCATCGCACGCAGGGCAAACCCACGTCACCCCAGCCACTTGGGGGTGCAGCTGAGGCCCAGTGGGCCTCACACCCTCTCCCCCTCCCCCGAAACCCTGGGGACTTGCCCTCCCAATGGTCTGGCTCCCCCTGCCTCAGCCTGGCTGAACTCTGCCTTCAGACCTAGTGGGCTTACCTGGGAGGCAGAAAGGGGCTGCTGAGGGCTCTTTGCTCAGTAGGGTGACCACCCCCCACCCCCACCCCATCCCCACCCTGCCTCCAGGTTGGGAGTTTATCCTCCTAAAAGTAAAAGGGTCCAAATGCCCACCCTCTATCTTTCCCACCAAGTGATTAGAATTCAGGGCTGGGGTGCTGCCTAACAGACCTCAATCCCAAGTTCATTCACAGTAGTAATAGCAAGAACAATAATGATAACTGCCATTCGTGAACTAATTCCTGGCTGGTTCTGTGCCAAGTACTTTACATCAAGCACTCTGATTTGTTCAAAGTTGCCCTCTCCTCTCCTAGAAGTGTCAGCCCACTGGTGGCAGGCATTCTTGTCTGTTTTGCTCTGTCCTCAGCACCTCTACCAGTGACTGGCATACAGCAGGCGCTTAATGTGCATTCCTATGAATGCATGGATGAATGCGAGGCTTGCAAAGGTCTGGTGAGGTTGGTTATGAAGGTTAGTCTCAAATTCAGGACGAGAAGAGGTAATACAAGTTACCCAACGTCAAACAGCTTGTAGGGAGGGCTGTTTGACTACTACAATAGTCCTGAGATCCCTGAATTGGATACCATGCCCCATCCTTCCTTCCCACATCTTGTAGTCAGGAGACCAAGCCATTGGGGTCCAATCCTACAGATCTCTTACTGGCAACTAAAGCTTCAATCAACTTCCTCTACCTGCCCTACTGGGGTGGTGGGTCACCTCTTCTAAGCTCCTGATCCAGAGAGATTTTGACTCAAGGCTGTCTTGTCTTTGGGTGGGTGGCAAGATAATTTTGATTGTCAGGAGGAGCCCAGACCTCTTAAAAACCCAAGACAGACAATGAGGTCTAAGCTCTGGCTTTCTGCCAGGGAGAGGACAGTGGTCAGACGGAGGTACCCCAATGGGGATAGCCCCCAGCTGGGCATGACCTCTCCAGAGGAAGGTGTCAGGGGTGAGACGAGGGAAGGGGGAACTTTTAGTTCACTGGAGCTGAAGGCAAAGAATTGTGGCCAGAATACCACTTGGGTGGGAGTGTTAGGGGATAAGTTAGGGGATGGTCCCTCTTCGGTGGAGCTTCCCAGTTCTCCGAGGCTCACAGGATAGAAAAGGGGCCCAGATGATCCCTTTCTGCCAGGGGCTCAGTTAGGGACACCCCAGGGAACACCAGTGTGCCCTCAGGAGTCACCAGGCCTGGCTGCATGCCCTTAGGTGTGTCCCTCATTTTCCTGAGCATTGAGCATCTGTTTCCTCATCTGTGAAATGGGGCAACACACTCTTCCTTGGGCCTCACCCCACCCAGGTCTACTCTCTGTTCTTCTCTGCCTGTTCTGAGCATCACCCTGGATTTCTGGCCTCCTTGCTCCTTTCTGGCTGGGTTTGGCCAATGGAAGTGGCTGGCAGGAGACAGAGGGTGGGAGGAGAGAAAGGCAAGGGTATTTTTCTCCTGATGCTCTATGCCTGCTTTGGCCCTGTCTCTGGCAGGTGCTTCATCCCTCTGTGTCCACACTTTCCACCAGGTAGCCCCTCTGACTTCAGCACCTGGGCAGGTAACAGCTCCCCACGGTGGCTGGGCTCCTTCCCTTCTGCTCAGTGAATGGTCTCTGCTTTCAGATCCCTTCAGTTGAACTCACTAAAGTGATTCTTTTATATGTTCAGCCCCCCAACCTGAACCATGAGTTAATCCACGTAAAACACTTGGCACAGTGCCTGGCACACAGTGAGTGCATGATTCTTGTTACCTACTATTTATTTTTGTTGCTTTTATGACAAGGTTGATACCAACCCTGGCCCTTAGCTCTGACGTTCTTTGCCCTTTTGCTTCCTCTGCGAGGATCTTGTACCCTCCCCCCAGCCTCCCAAGGGCCCTCAAGCCTGGGCTCACTGGCAAACAGCCAAGGAGGGGGTCTGAGACAGGAGATATGGGACCCTGAATCTTCCAGACAAGGGGGAAAGACGATGTGGCCCACAGCCCACCACACTGACATCCAGAGACCCCCACATTGGGAACCTCCAGGCCTGGGGATACAGGAAGACACATGTCCTGGGGACCCTCCTAAAGTCCTGAGAAAGGTGTCCCCCCATTAACCTGAGGGCCGTGGCTCCCTCCTGCCCATGAGCCAGAAGATGGTTAGTTCAAGCAGGATAGACTTGAAGCTGGTTCCCTTTGGGCCCCCAACACTGTGCTGTTTGGAGGGCAGGGCTCAGCCTTGAGATCCTTTAAGTGTCTCTGTTTTCTCAATGAGCTTATCCACAGTATCTATTCATACATCAGTAGCCAAGATGCAGGGAATTCACACTGCAGAGCTGGGGACTTTGGACACCCTCGTCTCCGCACATAGCCCTCCTGAGGGGCTGCCTTGATTCCGGGGCCCCCCACTTCTCCCTCTTTGGTCAAGGTCAAGCGCTGGCTTGAGCCAGCTATGGCTGTCGGGACCCTCTGCTTCTCTGTGACCTCCTCCTCACCTCGCCCAGCCCAACCAAGAACTGCCCGGAAAGAAGCCGGCAGGAAACTTACCCCAAACTCGGTCACGAGGATGTCGGTGATGCTGCCCAGAACAGTCACAAAGTCGAAGATGTTCCAGGCATCGCGAAAATAATTCTAGAATGGGGACCCAGAAGATAGAGATGCCAACACAGGGCTCCAGGGCTGGCCCCTGTGTCCAGCCCAGGGGGCCCATTAGAGGCACAGCTGCAGACCAGTCTGAGTACCCGGAACAGTTAGTCAATCCAATAGCAAAATGTATCTTGCTGCTCAGATATCATGTGCTCTGAGTGCCCCCTCCCTCCCTGAGACCCCCTTTGCCTCCCTGTGGCTTGCTTGATCCCAGAGGGGACCCCTCCAGGTGCTGTTTCAGCCTCACTGGTGGGGGGCGGGGAACAGGGCTGCCCTTCTGGGCTGTGCCTTGATTCTCCAAGAGTTCCAAGGGTCCCCTGAGACCTCGGATGCATCATTATTGACGTCACTGGGATCTTTGCAAAGACCATCAGATTATCACTCATTTTACACAAGGCAACTGAGGCTCAGAGAGCAAAGTTGCTCACCTCAGGCATCACAGAGGTGAAGAGACAGGATTTGAACCCAAATCTGGGCAAGTCCAGAGTCTGTGGACAGGACCGCACTGAATCAGGACTGTGCTTATAGCAAACTGGCTAAGGCAATGGCCTCTGGGTTCACATTCCCAGCTGTACTGTCATCCAGCTGTGTGGCTGTGGGTCAGTGACTTAACCTCTCTGTGCCTGCATTTCTTAATCGGAAGAAGGAAGACAGTAACACGGGTACAGAAGCCTTCCGGACACACATGAGGCTACACTCCCTGGTCACCTTGTGGACCTAGTTACACCCAAGCCTGTGAAACCAGTTACAGCCAATGGGCTGTGAGCAAGAGGCAGCATGAGTCCCCGCTGGGCAAGCACAGTACTCGCCAGAACCCTCTTCACCCTGGACCTGGGGACCAGTAATGTTCAAGGTGACAGCCGCTCCGTGAGCCTGATCTCTGGGTAACTAAAGGCAAACAGCCCCACTCCCCACTGCTGCTGGGTGTCAACAAACCCTTTGTTGATTGGAGCAATTGAAATGTGGGGTTGTTTGTTACTGCAGCTTAATTTGATCTCTCCTGACTGATACATCCCTGGGCTGGATTCTGGTGCAACTGGGACACACCAGTATAGTATGTTGTTGTTAAAACACTGAAATGTTTCACATAGTTTGAGCCCCCGATGAGTAGGCACCTCTGCCTGGATCTAAGGGTGTGGCTCAAATAGCTCTTCTCTCAAGGTTCAGTGGGACCCACGCTAAACACAGGCTTTCCCAGCATTCTCACAAAAGCAGAGGGTGGGTCAGAGCTTGGACCCCATCCTAAGCAGTCAGCTTCTGCCCTAAGCATCTCACACGGCAGCAGCCCCTCTGCCTCACAGACACGGACCCAGGCTTTGGAGCCATGCTTCTCAGGATCAAATTCTTCTAGCATGTATGAATCCAATGTCCTCGGAGTTGGACTGCTTTGGCCTCCAGGTCCTCTTATGGAACTTAAGGGTATGACAACAATCTGATAATGCATGTGAGTCACTGAGTTTGGGGTCTGGTATACAGTAGGGCTTCCCAGGTGGTTCAGTGGTAAAAAATCTGCCTGCCAATGCGGGAGACTCAGGAGATGCTGGTTTGATCTCTGGGTTGGGAAGGTCTCCTGTAGGAGGAAATGGCAACCCATGCCAGAATTCTTGCCTGGAAAATCCCATGGACAGAGGGGCCTGGTGGGCGTCCATGGGGTTGCAGAGTCAGACATGACTGAGCATGCATACATGCATGGATGTTTTCAATAGATGGATGCTGTTTTAGAATTGACAGGAATTCAGGTTCCACTGGCACTTTTGGGTATTTATATAGCTGCTGCTAGGGTCCTACCCAGATGTCCTCATATTTGACTGTGAAACCTTGTCATTCTGCCCAGGGGTGTTCTGTAGCAGCATACTTGTTAGGGTAATTAACAGCTTCTCTGGGAGCAGCTCTTCATTACGGCTTATGAGAGCTGGAGGATAAATACCCCAGCTCCCTCACCATGGGTGAGATGACCAGAGTATGTGATCTCTGCTGCCTCTCAGAGGTCCTCCATGGAACTGCACTCCATTTGCCAGCATTGCTTAGTTGCTCAACAACACACCCTGCGCTGGCTGCCCTCCCTTCTCTGTCTCACTCCCTCTCTCCCCCATGAGGCTTCCTGGGGTCACCTTCCAGATAAATCCCTTGCACTCAATTCTTGTCTCAGGCTCTGCTTATGGGGGCCCACAAATTCAACTTTCTAGGTGGCTGGCCACATGCTTCAAGCCCCTGGACTAGAAGCTTCCCTTCTATCATTTAAATTCCACATGGGGAACTTGGGGCTTCATCTAAAACTGAAGAGGGAGGCTCAGTGCAGAACTGTGCAGGATTATCAGGGGTGGAGGAGACGGGGTTCCAGGCCCTAGCAGATTGCATCACTTCACCACCAGAACATTGACTGGGAAAAAAAAATCACAACACACAACTGCATTGGGCAGCTGGGTTCATGCTCATGCTCCTCTCAGCTTTGGCTGGGTGTGTGGTCCTCTCATTTTGTAGATGTAGACACAGGAGCAAAGAGGCCAAATGCTTTGTTTTTGGTCACACTTCTAGAAAGGGGCTGAGGCAGCATTCATACTCAAGTATGGGTACTCCAGGACTTCCCAGGTGGCTTAGTGATAAAGAACCACCTGCCGATGCAGGAGATGCAGGTTTGATCCCTGAGTCAGGAAGATCCCCTGGAGGAGGGCATGGAAACCCACTCCAGTATTTTCACCTGGAGAATCCCAAGAACAGAGGAGCCTGGAGGGCTGCAGTCTATGGGGTCACGAGAGTCAGACACGACTGAGTGACTAAACAACCACGTGGGTGCTCCAGAGACTGACTTCTTCCCCGTACACGTTCTGTGACCTGTTCTGCGTCACACAGCCCACAGGGGGCGCCCCTGGGACTGGAACTCTTGAGTTGGTGCAGTTGCCCTGACTGTGGAGTTCCTACCCCCGCCTGGCTGGTCCGCACTGCAGGACCCAGTCAATGGTCCAGACTGTACGCTGGGTTCCCCCGAGTGTCCTCATGAAAAATACAGATTCAGGGGCTCCCAGCCCACTTGGTGAATCAGGACAACTCAAGGTGGGTCTGGGGCATCATTCAACTTTAAGTGCTTCTGTTGGGTTGCAGGATTGTGAATCACTGCTTTGGAGGAGAAAGGAGTGATGAGCTTTACTGTAATCCTTCCTGGCATTTATTGAGTGCTCAATTCCCTGGTGTGTCTCAGTGGTAAAGAACCTGCCTGCAATGCAGGAGCCTTCGGAGACTTGGGTTTGATCCCTGGATCAGGAAGATCCCCTGGGGGAGGAAATGACAACCCACTCCAGTATTCTTGCCTGGAGAATCCCATGGACAGAGGAGCCTGGCAGGCTACAGCCCATAGGGTCTCCATAAAGAGTCGGACATGACTGAAGCAACTTGGCACTCAAAACATGCCAGGCTTCCCCCTCAGTCTCCAGACTCACATTATTTGCACTTGGGGTTTGCAAGAGCTCTTCTGAGGGAGACACAGAGGATGGGCTTTTCTTGTGATGGAGGAGAGAGAGGGGAGGTGACACAGCCTGAATACAGTCAGACTCGAGGTCTGTCTTGTGCCAAAGTAGACACTTTTTACCACCTCAGGAAGCTGAGGTGAGAACCCAGCCTCCATCTGCTAACACCATGAACTGCAGGTCATTCTTCTTAGAGAGGTGGGCTAGGCATATTCTCAAGTGTTTGACAGGCAGGCCTCCATATCCTCAGGTCTCACATCTGTGGATTCAACCAACTGCCAATCAAATGGGTTGAGTCCTTGGATGCAGAAACTACAGATATGGAGGGCTGACTTACCTGCAACCTCTTGGATGCAGTATGAGAACACCTGATTTGTATCAGTGGCACAGATCATATTGGTAACCCTGGGGGGTCTGCTGTCTACTTTTAAGACAGAAGGAAACTCTAAAGTCCAATTGGCGGCTGGTGAAAAATACAGGTGTAATTTTTTCACATCTCATTTCATGGGTCCCCTCACCCACAACCCCTCTCCACAGATCCCTTTGGGGGTCAATAGACTTCGAGTTAAGGCCACTTGCACTGTTAGTGGGTCATGAATTACATTATAAAACGGAGGGGGCAGTACTTTCCTGGCAGGACAGTGGTTAAGACTCTGTGCTTCCACTGCAGGGGGCGCTTTCCTGGTCAGGGAACTAAGATCCCATATGCTGTGGGACCGGCAAATAAAAAAAGCGGGTGGCAATATTGTAAAGTAATTAGCCTCCAACTAATAAAAATAAAAGAAAAAAAAAAAAAGAAAAAAGGGGTGGGGTGGGAACATGGAATCAAGAAAATAGACAACTGCAGCATATAGGGTATATTCTAACGGGAGATATGGATTCTGAGAAAATTTCATTTCGGTTGTCTGTACTTCTGTGTGGGATTCCCAGGTGGTGCTGTGGTAAACAACCCACCTGTTAGTGCAGGAGACGTAAGAGATGTGGGTTCCATCCCTGGGTTGGGACGATCCCCTGGAGGAGGGTATGACAACCCACTCCAGTATCTCGCCTGGAGAATCCCACCGACAGAAGAGCCTGGCAGGCTACTTTCCAGGGGTTGCAAAGAGTTGGACATGACTGAAGCGACTTAGGATGCATGCATGCATGTACTTCTGTGTATTGGGCTCCATTGCAAAGTGTATTTCTTACTGCAGATTGTGGCTAGAACAGTTTGAATGCTATGGACTCGGCTTGTCTGGATCTCCATTTCCTTATCTCCAAAATAATAATCACCCTCTCTCATCACATCATTTAATAATATGCACAGAGTTCAGTGTTACTTGGTAAGTATGAGAACACCTAAGTGTATAGGATCTGTGTGCATTGGAGGGATGCTCAAGTCAGCGCTGGGGTTGGGGGCCGGGTGGGGAGACCACCACCATCGCCCAGTACCCCTCCGAGCTTTCCTTTAACCCACAGCTCTAGCCCCAGGGCCGGACTTACCAGAATCCCAAAAGCCATGACTTTGAGCAGACATTCCAGTGAGAAGAGGGAGGTGAAGACGATGTTGAATACTCTCAGGGCATTTTCATAAGCAACAGAGGCCCCGTAGAACTAGATGAGAAAGTAGGAAGAGAGGCGGGGTCAGTGGGCATGGTATTGGGGACAGTAGGCGAGGTATTGGGGAGCACACGTAGGGGTGCAGGTGGCTGCATGGCCGTCTTTTCCTCGGGCCAGGCAGGGCTTGGACACTTGGCTTCCCTCTTGATGCCCTGTGGAGCCAGCCTGAGCCCCAGCCCAGCTCTTCACTGGCTCGGCTCATCTTTTCACATCAAAGCAAAAATTCCTTTCTTGAGCCCTGTTGTAACAGCCAAGATCCCAGGACAGCCTGGCCGGATGGGGCTCCTTGTGATGCAGGAGATGTCTACAGCATCTTCTTTGTAATTTTCAAAACTTTTACTTATTTATTTATGGCTGCGCTGGGTCTGTGTTGCTGCTTGGACTTTCTCTAGTTGTGGCGTGTGGGTGTCTCATTGTGGTGGCCTCTCTTGTTGCAAAACATGGACTCCAGGGTACGTGGGCTCAGTGGTTGTGGCTTTGAGAGCTTAGCTGCCCCGTGGCATATGGAATCTATGGTGGCTCAGATGGTGAAGAATCTGCCTGTGATGCTGGAAACTGGGGTTCGATCCCTGGGTTGGGAAGATCCCCTGGAGAAGGGAATGGCAACCCACTCCAGTATTCTTGCCTGGAGAATTCCACGGACAGAAAAGCCTGGAGGGCTACAGTCCATGGGGTCACAGAGTCAGATAGGACTGAGAGACTTTCACTTTCATGCGGAATCCATAACCTTCACATCTAACTACCAGGTTGCATGTAAAGGCTTCCCTGGTGGCTCAGATGGTGAAGAATCTGCCTGTAATGTGGGAGACCTGGGTTTGATCCCTGGGTTGAGAAGATCCCCTGGAGTAGGAATTGGTAACCTGCTCCAATATTCTTGCCTGGAGAATTTCATGAACTGAGGAGCCTGGCAGGCTACAGTCCGTGGGGTCGCAAAGAGCTGGACACGACCGAGCAACTAACACTTTCTTTTCACTTTCACCAGGATACAGGAAATGCGGCAGATGGAGGAAACCAATGCACCCAGAGGTGAGGCAGTTTTCAATTAATTCATCTGGTTTCCTTAGAAACTTAATAGTGGGGGCAGGCATGGAATGGTTGGGGGGGAGGGGCAGAAGACAGAAATTTAAAAGACAAAAAACTGGAGACCATGTGTAGCCACTTAGATCTTGGCTCAACTACTCACTGTAAAAGACATTTTGGGGACAACTCAATATGGATCTTCTGGTGTTAACACTAATCTTGTCAAGTATAAGAACATGTGGGAAAATGTTCTGATTTTTTAGAAATGCATACTGAAGAATTTAAGGGTGAAATAGCGTGCTATCATTTAAAATACTTAAAAAAGTAGATGAAACAGAATCTGCACTTTAACAAGATGCCCAGATGATCTGGGAGCAGGCTGAGAAGGGCTGTGCTATTCTATCCTTCTCTCTTCTGTTTGTTTACAACTGTTCACAATCTTAACAATGGAAAGATAAAAGTACTTGCTTGTAGAGATGAGTTTTCAGGTGACACAGGCACTGCTTTTTTGCCTATTCAAAAAAAATCAACCCTGGTGGTGCAGTGGATGGGAGTCCCCCTGCCAATGCAGGGGACATGGGTTCGATCCCTAGTCTGGGAAGATTCCACATGCCGAGAAGCCACTAAGCCCATTTGCCATGACTACTGAGCCCACGCACTAGAGCCTGCAAGCCGCAAGTACTGAAGCCTATATACCTAAAGCCTGTGCTCCGCAACGAGAGAAGCCCCCTCAACGGGAAGCCCTCGTGCCGCAGTGAAGAGTAGCCTCCACTTGCTGCCACTAGAGAAAGCCTGTGTGCAGCAATGAAGACCCAGCAGTCAGAAATAGAAAACATAAGTTAAAAAAAATCAACAGCTAAATTTATGGAGTGTTTCTAAGAATCTAGAAATGTGCTAATGTCTTTGCAGGAATTTTCTCATTCAACCCTGATCCCCACCAGATGTATGGAAGGTGCTATTTTTAAAATAATTCTCATTTCATTGACAGGGAAACCAGGGGCTTTGGAGATGACCAGTGCATCTCATGCCACTGGTCACTAGCTCCAGATTCAGTGGTGAATTAAGTGGTAGAGCTGGGCTCAAATTCAGACCTCTGGTCTCCCAAGCACAGGGTCAAAGGTTCTGATTTTTCACTCTGAAGAGGCTACTTGACTCTAAGCGGTACAAGGTCCTTACCTGCCCTTTCCTCCTCATTTCATTCATCACACATTTATCAAGGGGCTCTTGTTCCCTTAGAGTCAGGGCTTCTCTGAACCCCTGGAATTTAGTGGTGATCAGGATTTGTCTCAGACACTTGGAGCCCACAGGTGGGTGGCAGATTGTCGGACAACCCAATACTGATATTGTGACATGTGAGGTAACAGACAGGATGGGACTTCCCTGGTAGTCCAGAGGCTAAGACTCCGAGCTCCCAGAGTAGTGGGTGCCAGGTTCAATCCCTGGTCAGGGAACTAGATCTCACATGCAGAATTAAGAGTTACTGTGCTGCAACTAAAGATCCCATATGCTGCAACTAAGATGTGGCACAGCCAAACAAATAAAACAAACAAACAAAACAAATAGGATGCTTGCTAAGACTTCATATGGTCCTGGGAGGCCAGGGAAGGCTTACCAGAGGAAGGGCTCTGCAGGGGCAGCCAGAAAGGGAATCGTGTGATAGGTGGTGGGAACAGCAAGAACAAGGGCTTGGTGGTAACAGAGTGCGGTCTGTCTGGGAAAGTTCTAGTGGGTTCCATCTTGCTAGGGGAGGATGGGTATGTGGGGCAGGGGAGCAGGGGGCGTGGTTAAGCTGCGCCTGGGGAGGAGGGCTCACCTTCATCATGAGCACGATGGTGTTGAGGGCGATCATGGCCATGATGGTGTACTCGAAAGGTGGGGACACCACGAACTGCCACATGCGGTACTGGAAACTCTGCTTGTTCTGTGGCATGTGCCGGGTCAGGGGTTTGGCGCTGATGGCAAAGTCGATGCAGGCCCTCTGTGGGAGAGAGCCCAGTGGTGTGAGGGCCGGACGCAGAGGAGAGGTGGCTGGACACCCAGCACCCCTCAACTCACTCAACACAGCTCTCCGGCACACTTGCCAAGATGTCCACCTCTCTTACCCTCTCCCGTTTCCCATAAACTCGTTATGAATGCTTTCTTCTCCTGACAGCTACGGCTCCTTAAGTTACCACCGGCCAAAACTTATGTTGATACTGCCCCCACTATCTCATCAAATCCCCTCTGCAAACACGATCAGTGGGTACTATCAGTAGCCCCACTTTGCAGATGAGGAAAATAAAGGCTCAGAGAGGTTAAGCCACTTGCCTAAGGTGGCACAGCTACCAAGTGGGCGTATCTGAAATTTCAACCAGGGTCTGAATGGTTAAAAGCCTTTCTTTCATTCTTTCTTTTCTTAAAAAATTGTTATTGAAGTATAATTGATTTACAACATTGTATTAATTTCTGTTGCACAGTCAAGTGACTCAGTTATGCACATATATATTCTTTTCATGGGCCTCCCTGGTGGTTGAGTCAGGAGAGAATCTGCCTGCAATTCAGGAGGCCCTGGTTCGATCCCTGGGCCAGAAAGATCCCCTGGAGAAGGAAATGGCAACACACTTCAGTATCCTTGCCTGAGAAATCCTGTGGACAGAGAAGCCTGGCTGGCAACAGTCTCTGGGGTCACAAGAGTTGGACACGATTTATCCATTAAACCACCACCAACATTCTTTTCATATTCTTTTCCATTATGGTTTATCACAGGATGTTGAATATAGTTTCCTGTGCTATACAATAGGACTTTGTTGTTCATCTGTTCTATATAGTTTGCTTCTGCTAATTCCAAACTCTCAATCCTTCCCTCCACTCCCCCACCCCCCACACAATGACAAGTCTGTTCTCTATGTCTGTGAATCTGTTTCTGTTTTGTAGATAGGTTCATTTGTGTTGTATGTTAGATTTCACTTACAAGTGATACCATATGGCATTTGTCTTTCTCTTTCTGGCTGATTTCACTTGGTATGATAATCTCTAGGTCCATCCATGTTGTGAAGCCTAACCATTCCTTCTTACCAAATGTTTAGCTTCTCTTTCTCTTTGAGGGAGGCAGACAGGGAAGAATAATGATTATTTAGTCTTAAGGGTCAATGGAGCAGAGGAAGAATGCATTCTAGGTCCTCTTCCTACCTTGGATGATTCTAGAAGGGCACACAGACATGCTTATACTCTCTGGTGGACTGGATTTTCATTCATTAATATTCTCCACCCCTCTCTGGGATAGACTGCACTTCTTTGCCCCACTGAAATCAGATATGGACATGTGACTAGCTCTGGCTAATGAAATGTGAGATGTGACACGTGTTTTGCTGTTCTCTTTTTTAATCTGAAGTTTCTCAGAGGGGAACCAGAACAAAGACGACAAGGAGCCTGGATATGCAGTCCAATCCATTTGTGCATATCTGGCACTGAGATTTTTAGGGATGCTTGTTACTGCATCATAACCTAGTCCAAACTGACTGATACATACACAACTCCTCTTTCCTCTGGGAACCCCATGAAAGGCTACCCTTCATGCAGAGTGAATTCTGCTTGGAGAATGCTGCTGTACCCTCCCCAGATGCCCCAGAAGCTTGTTCTTGTGTGTGTGTGTGTGTGTGTGTGTGTGTGTGTGTGTGTGTGTGTGTGGTGGGATGTCAGTTTTTAAGTGGGGATGCAACTGGAAAGTGGTACCTCATTTTTCTCCAGGCTGTATTCCTCCATCATCTTGTCCCCCTGCTCCTGGAAGGTGATGATGATCAAGGCCACAAAGATATTGACAAAGAAGAAAGGGAACACCACAAAGTAGACAACATAGAAGATGGACATCTCCATGCGGTACCCAGGGCTGGGACCCTGGTTCTCAAAGGTGGCATCCACGGAGTGCTTGAGGACCCTGTGAGGACCAGGGTGGGGAGAGGGACAAAGTGAGACAGGGGAACAGGCATGGAGGACAATATCAAGAGGAAACAGAAAAGAAATGAAGAATAGTCACTGTTTCTGACGGCGGTCACAGTGGTTACTTTATGAAGCCATAATCTTCCCAACACTTTTTGTCTTTGGGGAGTGTTGACAACAATGTCAGTTACCTCTACTGCCCTGTATTGAGAGCTTATTATGTGCTAGAAAAGATAGTCAATGTTTTATTTATTTTTCCAGTAACCCTCTCAGGGAGGTTATTACAGGCTCCATTTTGCACACAAGGAAACTGAGGTTCAGCAATTGAAAGGGACTTGCTGTAGATCACCCACTGAGATGGGGTCATGTTGGGATTTGAAAACGGGTTTGTAGTCATGTATGGGAATGGGTAGGGGGGTCATGGAGGCAGGGGTCTGTGTGTGTCTGTGTGTGTGTGTGTCTGTGTGTGTGTGTGTGTGTGTGTGTGTCTGTGTGTGTGTGTGTCTGTGTCTGTGTGTGTGTGTGTCTGTGTGTGTGTGTGTCTGTGTGTATTTAAGCACAGGTGGTGGTGGGAACTGAGGAGGTGCAGTGAGAATGCACATGGGAATGAGTATACACACGGCTGCTCTGTACAGTTGCACAGGTCACGCACTGCTCAAGGGCTCTGCATCTAAGTGGCACCGTTCACACTGTAGATATGACAGATTTGTGTGTTAATGATGACAATTTTTTGTCAGGGAGCCATAAGTGCTTTCTTTGAGTGAGATCATTAAGTATATTATTGCAATGCTTTTCTGACAGATGGAAGTGAAGTCTGTTGAGGAAGGGGTATCTAAAAATTCGCTCAAAGGTGTCTAACGGGCAAGCACTGGTCCCACGTGTGTGGGTACTGTGTGTGGGTGAGTAGAGAGGCACGTGTTGGTTAGGGTGTTTGGTGAGCAAGGGAAGCAGGTGAGGATGCTGAAGACACAAGCTGGAATCTTTCCAAACCTTCAACTTGCATTCAGCAGAGACCTCTGGGAGGAGGACCAGGACTAGGGTGAGGAGATCGAGGCACTTGCTGAGATACAAATTCAGGGAGTGTCAGACCCCTCAGTAATCGAGATAAATAGCATTTTACCCCAATGTCTAGTATTTTCTGCAGTTTTTTAAAAAGATTTTATTTTTGTTTGATGTGGACCATTTTAAAAAGCCTTTATTCAATTTGTTACAATTGGCCTTGAGACATGTGAGATTTTAGCTCCCCAAGCAGGGATCAAACCAGCACCCCTTGCATTGAAAGGCAAAGTCTTAACGACTGGACCGCCAGGGAAGTCGGAACTGCCAGGGAAGTCCCATTCCTGCAATATTTTAGAAAGTCAAAAGAAATGCCCAAAAGCCTATGATGAACAAAATATCAAGCATTTAAATTCTGGGGACTTCCCTGGCGGTCCCAGTGGTTAAGATTCCACACTTCCTATTCAGGGGGTGTGGGTTTGATCCCTGATTGGAGAACTAAGATCACACATGCTGTGTGCAGCATGGTCCAAAAAAAAAAAAAAAACACACACCTAAAAAAATTAAATTTGGGGTTTCAATTTTAATTTTGGCATGAGTTAGTCTCACCTATATCGCCCTAGCCCTAACCCTGTCTGGGACGGATTGGTCCTGACTTGGAGAATGTCGCATCCACAGCCCAGTCTTGGAGGTTTAAGGGGATGTGACCGCCTGTGTACCTACATGCAGCCTTTCTGCAAATTAGAAACAGTGCTTGTTCTGGGAGCATGAAGGCCCATACACTCAAGGGTTTGGCGAGCTGAGAGATGGCTGGATTTCCACCCTTCGAAGCCCAACCACACGTGGGGGCTGCTGCTCTAGTGCATCTTGCATCCTGCATTGTCCCCACTTCCGGAAGCCAGGAGTGAACCTCTCCTTCCCCCAGACCTTTCTCAGCACTGGATTCTCAGAGCCTTTTCTCTCCTGCACCCTGGGCCTCCCGCCCCTCTGAGCGCCTCCTGTGGGGGGCTCTCTGCCTGGTCCACTTACTGTGGCCAGCCTTCTCCTGTGGACACGGTGAAGAGGGTCAGCAGCGCCCACAGCACGTTGTCATAATGGAACTCATACTTCTTCCACTCCCGATCCCTTGCCTTCACCTCATTCTTCTCATAGAGGAGGTACTTGCCGCTGCCACGGAAGATGGGGACCGTTAGTAAATGGAGGGGTTTCTTCAGTGGCTCAGTGGGAAAGAATCTGCCTACCAGTGGAGGAGACCTCCATTCCTTCCCTGGGTCGGGAAGATCCCCTGGAGGAGGGCAAGGCAACCTACTCCAGCATTCTTGCCTGGGAAATCCCATGGACAGAGGAGCCTGGCGGGCTACAGTCCATGGGGTTGCAAAAGAGTCGGAGATGACTTAGTGACTGAACAGCAACAAGTAAACAGAGGGAAACCTGTCTTTGGCTCCAGAGAGACAGAGGAGGAGGAGGGGTAGGAGGAGGAGGGGCCCACCAGCCCACACTGCCTCCCACAGCCTGCAAAGCAGCAACACCCTGTCTCTCCCTGGAGTGTGTATGCATCCACTGGGAGACAGATCCATGGACGCCACAGCCTGAGTCCAGGGGGAGAGGACTCAGATACTCACATCGTTTTCTAACTTGAACACTTCTACTCCCAACGGTGGGAGCATCAGGCTTGCGGGGTGGTTAAGAGCAAGGAAGGAGAAAGGCACATTTTGGGGTTCACCAGACCAAGGTAGGCAGCTGCTGCTCCTTCTCAGGGTAGGATACAAAGGTTAGCCCCAGACTCTTAGCCTAATGCCTGGGATCTTTCCAATTTCAGCCAACAAAAAAACAGCCGGGAGTCCTTTGCCACATAGTAAAATGGGCATCTCTGGTGGCTCAGCGGTAGAGAGTCTGCCTGCAAAGCAGGAGCTGAAGGACATGTGGGTTTGATCCCTGGGTTGGGAAGATCCCTTGGAGGAGGGCATGGCAACCCACTCCTGTATTTTTGCGTGGAGAATCCCATAGACAGAGGAGCCCGGTGGGCTACAGTTCATAGCATCACAAAGAGTTGGACATGGCTTAGCATGCATGCGTGCATGACCCTTTATACTGGTGACAAAAGCAATAATGACTGAGGCTTTGGTTAGTGAGAGGCTCAGCACTTTCCTGGACTGAGTCTAGAACTTCCCATGAGGAAGATGACCCAAAGATGGGGGGATTGCAGGTCCAGAACTTCTGAGCTACAATTCCAAAATCCAGAAAGCTCTGAACACCTAACATTTTTTTCCCAATGGCAGTTGGCAAATTCCAGCCTACAGATCAAATCTAGACTTGTCTCTGGGTGGCCTGTATGCTAAGCAGTGGTTGTTTACATTTTTAAATTTTTTTAGTCTCTAAGTCGCTAAAATGTTGTTGTTTTTAGTTGCCGATTCTTTTGTGACCACATGGATTGTAGCCCGCCAGACTCCTCTATCCATGGGATTCTCCAGGCAAGAATACTGGAGCGGGGTAGTCATTCCCTTCTCCAGGGGATCTTCCTGACTCAGGGATTGAACCTGAATGTCCTGAATTGCAGGTGGATTCTTTATCTCTGAGCCACCAGGGAAGCCCTGAATGGTTGAGACCAAATCAAAAGAATCTATTCATGACAAATAAAAATGAAAACAAATTCAGTTTCCAGAAGGAAAGTTTGATTGGCACACGGCCATTCTGATTCCTTTACTTATTGTCTGCAGCTGCTTTGAGTTTCATTAGTTGTCACGGAAAGTGTATGCAGAGTCAAAGACAGCTACTCTCTGGTCCTTGACAAAGTCTGCCCATCTCTGATCTAATGCGTTTGGCAACAAAACCTGACCCAACTGGATATGAGGCTTTGTACTTGTTACTTATCCCATTTGGTGCAAATAGTTGCATGTTTCCCAGCAGAAGTATTGCATTTGATCACAAAGCTGTTTTAATCAACTGAAGGTGTTAGGTGCCATGTGGGACATGCACCTCGCAATTTTTCTAAAAATCTCAACATATTCTGAATTTTGAAACACATCCGCCTGTAAATGTTTCCTACAAGGAATTAGATGTGTATTGCTATCCCCTACTTGACAAAGGTGGCGACTCACAAGTTCAGCAACTAGCTTATGGCTCACGCTGAAGCTATGGGGCAGGGACTCATATTCTTTTTTATTTTTATTTATTTTTACTTATTTTTATTTTTTTAGGGACTCATATTCTACAACTGATTTTCTACTTGCACATCCAGGCTGGTTGTAATCGGGCTGCCCTCAATACCCAACCCCTCAGTTTCCAGGTCCAAGATGAAATGGAACAGGGCCCTATGGTCCTCCCCCTCCTACCATGTCCTCAGCCTGCCTTTTGTCTGTGGGAAAGTTTTAGCCAAAGAATAAGTTTAATCAGAGGAGTGGGAAAATGCAGAAGCAAAGGAAAACAGTCAAAGAAGACTACATAATAATAGTTTAGTCATTAAGCAGAATCAAGGGCGTTTAGCTCCTTCTCAAGGACTATAGATAATATCCTGAGCCATGTCCTGAGAGCTGTCTTATAGAGACTGACATCCCCCAGGTGGAAGACGTTTAGCTACATGATGACCAGACGAGCCATGACATAAGCTGCCGCGGTTCTGAGAATGGGCCTCAAGGAAATGCAAACAAACCGACCCTGGAACTGAAGGTTAACTGTACTTAAAACAATTATGATGATGCTGACCAATTAAGTGACCAATTTGAAGATGACCATCATGGTTGGCTGTGCTGTTTCTACATTTCGCTCCCTCCTCCCATCTATAAAAGTTCTTAACCACTGATTGTCAGCAGAGAAGAGGTAGTTGGCCTGTGGACAGGACTCACTACCGCCCCGCCCTGCCCCGGTTGCTTTCCTAAACCAACTTTGCATTTTTTATTGGCTTTTGTGCAGCGAGCAGCCAGATTCCCACTTGTGGTTCCAAAGGGACTGGTGCCTCTGATTGCCTCCCACCCACCAGCCCCGATGGGGACGCCTACAAGAGGCAAGACTCACCGGCAATCTTTCTCAAACTCCTTGGACTCATCTGTGCAGTGGAAAAACTTGCCCTTGAAGAGCTGAACGGCCACCACAGCGAAGATGAACATGAAGAGCATGTAGACGATGAGGATGTTGAAGACATTCTTGAGAGAGTTCACCACACAGTCAAACACGGCCTGGTGGGTCGGGCGGGAGAGTCGGTGTGAGGAGGCTGGGAGCTGGCCCAGCCTCCACCTCCAGCAGCTCATAACATCAAAGTACATGATTCCCATTTCACAGAGAAGGACGCGGGTCAAGGCCATGCAGTTCTGGGAAGTTAAGTGTGGGGGCTGCACCCAGTTCTGAGTTTTTATGTATCCCAACCCCTCAATTCTAACCCCTGGGAAATGGGGGCCACTTCTCCGAGCTTCTCCAAGGTAAGCTCATGGCTCTTCAGGGCAAGAGGAGAGATCGTCGGTGGAGAGGTCATTTCCTGTCCATTCTGTGTGTCCCTGCCTCACGGGCACTCTTCTTTCCCAGCATCTGGAGTTGTGCGATCTCCTCATTTTTTTTGCCCACCGATCACTAGGGGGCGCTCTGGTCTGCGAGTTGACTTCACGTGCCCTGGAGATTCTGCCTTGGGTAAGATGAAATCTTTCCATCATCCTGCCAACCCCCGCCCTCCGCCCCCCGCCCCATTCTGCTATGAATCACAGTGGGTCCTAAATACAAGTAACCATCAAGGGTCATCAAACCTAGTGGAATCGCATGTGAGCTTTACTGGCTTTCCCTGGGGGACAGAGTGCATAGCTTTCAAAGGGTTTCAAAGGGGGCTGTGACCCAGAAAATCGGAAAGAGCCACTGAACCGACTATTGCTGGATTCCACGTATTTCAACGCAAGCCGGTTTTCAAGTCCAGAAGGTAGCCACATTTCTTCTGAATAATTCATCAACAAAAAGGTGGTGTCAAATCATTATTTCCCAAACTATGGGGGAGGAGCCCACCACCAGTGATATCAGACAACACTTATAGGTCCTTACAGGAGCCACAAACCAAGGTACACTGATCGCGTGGTAGCAAAGTTATTCTAATTCTTTCAAACCTTTTGAGTGAAGGAGAAAGTCTTCCTTAGTTCTTGCTGTGTTAATAACATTTATACTTTTGCTTTTTATGCTTAGGTTTTTTTTTGTTGTTGTTGTTTGTTTTTGGCCCACCAAAACAGGACACGCAGGATCTTAGTTCTCCAACCAGGGGTGGAACCTCAGGTCCCCTATGTTGGGAGTGTGGAATCATTACCACTGGACCACCAGGGAAGTCTCTGCACTTTTCATTTTTTAAGCAAGAAAGAATGAGCATCCATACTCAAAATCTTTGTCAGGCAACTCCTCTGGGCTAGATTTTGAGAACAGTTATCTTATTTTTTTAAAACAGATATTTAGTTTTACCTTCTATGAACAGTGGATTCTGGTTTTCCAACTTGAGAAACTTGACAAGCATGTCCTTTTAAAATAAATCCACTCAAGTAAAAAAAATAAAGTGACTTGACTTAAACATTAAGATAATACAGGTGCAACATAAATTGAAACGGGGTGTTTGAATGACTAAGCTTCATATCCTTTCTTCTTTCCTTTTTTTAAATTTGAAATGACAAGTTTTTGGGAAATGCTGCTTCATGCTGTTTTGGAACAGGAGATACTGGAGCCTAGAATAGGCAGGTGAAAAGTTTAAGGTTATGTGGGACCAGAAACCTAGTTTCCTGCTTCCCAGATTCGGGTTATGCCCTGTTTTATCCACATGATGTCTTCAAGGGAATTAGGAAAAGGGACCTCAACTTTGCATGAGACATTTCACCTAATGGAAAATTACCATAATACACAGATTTTGTTCCATTAACTCACTTTACTGCCATCTACTGGAAAGATGTAGTAATAAGTACATCCAACATAAAAAGTAGCAGCATCCCTTTCAATGCAGTGTCCTTGAGCAGTGTGAAATCTGCTCAACCGTACATGGCAACCCTGGTAGACCTCCCATATACCCCGATCTCACCTTGAGTTTTGGCAACCGCTTGATGGTTTTAAGAGGTCGTAGCACCCGGAGGACTCGGAGGGATTTAATCGTGTTGATGTCCTTTCCTTTGCTATTGCCACTGTAGAGGGATGTTAGGATGGGGAGAAGGGAAGAGAGGGAGCCAAGGTCAGGCTGGGTGGTGGGGGGCCTGCAGCCGCACATGACCCCAGCCTCCCAGGCTTAGGAATCTGGGGTTAAACCTGGCATAACCTTGCCTTGCTGAAGAGCATCAGTTCCCCTGCTACATCTGGGCTCAAGGGTTAGTGAGCAGATGGCCTTCTGTGGCTCTTGGGTTTGTTGAGGGCCCTCCACTGCTGGGCTGGGCCTGAGCAACTGCATGGGGGGAGCCCTTAGATCCTGCATGAAGGAGCTGGCCCCTACCCTAACCTCATGTGCTCTCCTCAGAGCTGGTCTTAGTGAGCTTTTAGAAAATGGGGTGCCCTCACCCCCACATTTCCAACAGGATCCATAAAGTCCTTAAAGTGCGTTTACACAAGAACTCTCCTCCCCCCCACCTCCCCGCCCCAATATCCCCTGAACCCATGGAGCAAAAAGAACTAGAACATCAGATGCTGATGTTCAATCACTGCCTCATTCTTTCAGGGTCTCTTAGCTCATCTTTGTCAGATTGCTGCATAAAAGTCCAGTTCAGGGTCTATTGGGCATGAGTCCTAGCATTGTAGATGTCATGACACCCTTGGCCAACCATAATTCAACCCACCCCCCCACCCCGTGATGAGGAGGGCACTGGGTGTGTCCATCAGAGCCTTGTGATTAATGGAACTCATCACCCACCCAGCTACCCAAGCCAGAAACCCAAGTCATGTTCATCCTCATCCCCAACAGGTCGCCCTCCTACACATGGCCACCATCCTAGGTCAGACCCCCATGATCCACCTCCCAACTGCCGCCCCCCCCCCCTGCACTCTATGTCTCTCTCTTCTTCCACCTTTCCTGCACACAGTGACCAAAACTATGATGTCACTCTCCTGCTCCAAACTCCTCTGGAGCAGCTGAGTTCCTAGCAGTCAATGCCACCTCTTAACTTGGCATTCAAGGCCCTTAAACATCTAACCCCACTTACCTTTCCCTCTGCATCCCCATTGATCATGACACACCCCAAACCCCAGCCACACGCTCTGGCTTCCTGTGGCTAGAACTGCCTTTCCTTCACTGCTCCGTTCACAGAGCTATGCAGCCCTCAAAGTCCAAGGTAAAACGTCCCTTCACGCAACAGTCTCTGCTGACTGTCTCTGGGTTCTGCCAAACCCCAGTGCTCATTCAGAATCGCTTTAGACAGCGTGTGTGTGTGTGTGTGTGTGTGTGTGTGCGCGCGCGCTCACTTGCTCAGTCGTGTTCAACTCTTTGTGACCCCATGGACTGTAGCCCGCCAGGCTCCTCTCTTCATGGGATTTTCCAGATAAGACTACTGGAGTGGCGTTGCCATGTCCTTCTCCAGGGGATCTTCCCAACCCAGGGATGGAATCTGCATCTCCCGCACTGGCAGGCAGATTCTTTCCCACTGAGCCACCTGGGAAGCCCTGGCTTTAGGCAGAACATTCCTCCAAGGCAGAACTGTGGTTTATCCTTCTATGTGTTCATTTCCCCTTTAATCTTGGTTCTTGTCTCCGCCCCCAGCACATGCCTGGTGTGTAGTTTCAGGACAGATGTGAATGGATCCAGATTGGAGTTCTTTGCGGACCAGTTGAGCAAACATCTCCCTACAGTTACCTCTTGGGTCATGAATGGAGCTGTCCCAGAGACACCCTCCATGGTGTGCCTGTCTATCCAGATGCAAAATCATTTTTAATGACTTTTTTTTTTAAGGGTTCCTTTCTCTCACTTTTCAGAGAAAAAGAATTGGACTTTAACCTGTCAGGCACAGCCATGCTCCAGGATTCAGCAGTCTGAGCACGGTTTGATCTTTATCTAAACCAAAGTCATCTTATGATCTCAAAGCTGTGTCCCCAAAATACGAGACACACCACGAGAGTCGCTGAGATGCTTTTAGGCAGAACACAGACACAAGTGACAGGATCACACAGGGAAACAGCTGTGTTTTCTTCAGGTTATCTTTCAGGCTTTCTGCTTTGGTCAGAGAGGAAATCTCTGGTAAGTGTTCATATGTGTCTCATGCCTCCCTGGTGGTGGTGGTGTAGTGACTAAGACATGTGCGACTCTTTGCAACCCCATGGACTGTAGCCGGCCAGGCTCCTCTGTCCGTGGGATTTCCCAGGCAAGAGTACTGGAGTAGGTTGCCATTTCCTCCTCCAGGAGAACTTCCTGGCTCAGGGATCAAACCCGAATCTCCTGCATTGGCACACAGATTCTTTATCTCTGGGCCACCAGGATTCCCTTAATGTCTCCTTACCACTCACTAATTTCCCTGTTAACAAGGCACCTAGCTTGAATGCAACAACTTGCAATGCAGCTGTTTCACGTTTGTTGAATTCACTTTTGCAGTTTCCATTCCTATCTGAGGTCAACGATACTGGTTGTATGGGGATGACATAAGGTCTTTTAGCAAACTGCAATGAAGCTTAGGCTCTATGTTGGTGGGAAAAAAGTCAAGCAAGTGGACATCTAGGTTGTATGCAGAACTGGCTAGCATTTTTTATTCTTTTCTTAAAATTTATTTCTAATTGGAGGATAACTGCTTTACAATGTTATGTTGGTTTCTGCTGTTCATCAGCATTGAATTTGGCTAAAATCTTGATGCACCAAACTGCTGACATTTGGGAACACGCCTCCTGGGGCACATCTACTCATCTAAAAAGGACTCTGTGGCCATTGTGGAGATGTCTCTCTCCCAGGAGGCACATCTCCCTTGGGAGAGGCTGAAATAATCCTCTTTGTTGAGACACCAAGGAGAGTGTTCCCGGCAGTTTGGTTCCTGAGCATGCAAGAATGGCTTGATCAAGGCGTTCTCACAGAAACCAACCAGATTTTCAAATCACTTTGTTGAGACGGTAGATGTTTCTGGAGGAGGGGAGTTATTCCTCTTAAAACAAGCAAGCCCTCATTGTTTGGAAGGTCCACGTTTCTCCCACCTGGGAAGTTAGACACTCACTCCTCCCCTGATAACCACCCATCCGGCTGGTCTGCCCTACTGAAATCAGATCACGGGGCGAGCGCCCTCCAGGCCCGTTACATTCTCTGCCAAGAACTGGGCTAAACGGTGCGTCATGGTGAGAGGCAGTGGCCAAGACCCCCCAGGCTCAGGCTCCCTGGGGAGTAGGCTGAGGGGCTCTGGTCACCGCAAGCGACAGGATGGTGGCAACGACACGAAGCTACGGAAACAGGCCCAGGACCATCATGGCTGCATCAGGGCGTAGAGAACAAGACAGACCAAGAGAGAGAGAGAGAGAGGCACTTTACCGTGTGCTGCTCCTGGTGAGGTGGCGTCGGAGGGAGAGACAGGTCGTAAGCGGCCTCAGAAGAAAGAACACAGACACGCACAGACACGCACGCACACCTGAGCGCGCCCTCGCCCGCCCGGCACCAGGGGGCGCCGCCTCAGGCTCGTGGCTCCGGATGGCGTCCGTCCTTCCATCTGGAAGACCTCCCTTCCGGCCCCTGCCCTTGGCAGGCTCCCAGCACTGCCAAACAGCGCCGAGGAAGCCAAATTTTTCAAGTCGCAGGACAGCCAGAAAGTTATCGACTACCGAAGGCGGATTTGCCACTGAAGGTCACTGCCAAGAGCTGGAGAAAAAACCCTTTTTCTCCAGGGTTTCTGGGACCGGAAGGCTTTAGCATGTCTTTCCCCACCTCCTCCCCAACGGCCACTCTGGGCTGCGTGTGGGATCTTAGTTCCCCAATCAGGGACCGAACCTGCAACTGTCGTTGCACTGGAAGCGCGGAGTCTTAACCATTGGACCGCCAAGGAAGTCCTTTGAAATGTCTTGAAGGGGATGAGCTTTGGAGTTGGGGAGACCTGGGTTTGAATCCCGTCACTGCCTTTAATTTTTGTGTTTGTTTTTGAACTAATTTTCTAATAGATTTCACCTGGGATGAATGGGCGCTTGGTGAGTGTTGTAATAAAGCAAACAGGTAAACAGGAAGTGCCTATTCACAAAGCAAGAGGAAAGAATCCAGCTGCTTTACTTGCCCTGAATTATTGTCCTCACCTGTGAAACCGCCCTTGGGGATTCTGAGGTTGGACACACAGTTATGGCCCTGACTTTACCCCCTAAGTTATGAAGAAGAGATAAGGCCGCTAGGAGTTCCAATCTGGGATGAAGTTAAGGGGCGACTCTCAAGAGTCTTTTGGGAAAATGTGGGCCTAGGGAAACCTCTCTGTAGCTGGCAGTGGCCCCTTGCACAACTCATCTTGGGAATCAAGGCTCAGTCTTATCACGGCCCTCCAACCATGACTGGAGATCAAGCTGTGAGAAACTTGACCGCCATTATTAATACAACAGTGGAACTGCCACGCAGATACTCCTCAGAATTTCCCACCTGCCCCCGCCTCTGAAATGAGTGATATTTCTAAAAATATAATGGTTTAATGCCTACAAATATTCCCACTGGATTTTTCCTCCTGCTGCTACCTTTTCATGTTACCTCAGTGGTTCTCAAAGCTCAATGTATCTAGGAATTAGTGCATAGACAGAATTGTATAGAGTCTCCTTTTTGGATTATTGAGGAAGGTTCTTTTCAAGTTTATTTTTTAACGTTTAACCATGGCTTGTGGGATTATAGTTCCCTGACCAAGGATAGAACCCATGCCCCCTGCAGTGGAAGCTTGGAATCTTAACCACTGGACCATCAGGGAAGTCCCTGGAGAAATCTTTCAACAACAGTGATTTCTGCTCAACCTGATGGATGAGATAAGGTGTAATATGCGAGTCTTCTGAATGTCACCGTGTCTGCCTGCGAGAGTGTGGTACCATTGCACCCATTTTTCAGATGAGGCAGCTGAGACTTGGAGAGGGAAAGTGATTTATGCAGGGTCACGCAGCAAGCATGTGATAGACTGATATTCAAACCCAGGTTTGTGTATCTTGCACTCTAACCTTCTATTTTTTTCCATTTCCTTATACACACACGAAAGAATGCCTTCAAAGGTAGGGTCTGTTTTTGAGGAGTATAATAAAAAAAAATGGCTTCCTTCTTTGGCTTCCTTGCAGCTGGGCTCCTGAGCATGCAGGAGTGGCTTGACCAGGGTGCTCTGCCCGCTGTGCTGGCCTGCTTTGCGGGAGGAGTAGCAGCGCCAGATGGACTCTTGGCAGTGAGGGCAGGATCACGATCCGCCAGCTGCTGAGAGGGGGCAGCTGGCCACCCCGATGCATGGGCACAGAGCGTGATGTCATGTGTGGTGACTCATGAAATGGCGTGTTAATGGCGGTCGCATGGACACGGCACACAGTCAGTAGATGGAGCAGGACACACACACACACACACACACACGCACACGGATATTTGGGGGAGGTGCAGGAGGGCTAGAAACCGACACGAGAGCTTCGACACATCCTTTGGAAGACCACAGGGATCATCTTCCCATATCCCAGACGGGGCCACAATCACAGCACTGCAGAATCCTTGCCTCCACCCCAAGAGGTCAGAACAGCAAGATTCCTTTCGACAAAGAAGGCAATAGTCTCATGCCCTCGTCCCCTGGACTTCTAGGCCTTGCTGGAGACTCAAGGAACCCAGCCAGGCCAGGCTGTCAGGTCTCATCCTCCTGATCTGTGAAAGCGTCCACATTCAGGGCTGAGAGTTGGGCGGCAACCTTGAATCTGACAGTTGAACTCAACCTTAGTGATCCTGCCTGCATGCTTAGTCGTTCAGTCATGTCCAACTCTTTGTGAACCCACAAACTGTAGCCTGCCAGGCTCCTCTGCCCATGGGATTCTCCAGGCAAGAATGCTGGAGTGGGCTGCGATTTCCTCCTCCAGAGCATCTTCCCAACCCAGGGATGGAACCTGTGTCTCCTGAGTCTCCTGCACTGCGGGCAGATTCTCAACCGCTGAGCCATTAAGCCCTTAGTGATCTTGCTAGACTCATTTCCCCCCACAATCTCTCTGGGGTTCAGTTTCCTCATGTACAAAAAGGGAATAATATGAGAAATTCTCGCATGGGGCTGTAAAGATTAAGTAAATGGAGGCTGTTACTGTCATTAGTACCCGGTCAAGTGTCTCAAATTTATGGGGAAACTGAGGCACAGAGAGGTTCAGGGCCTTGCCCATCTAGAGAGAACCCAAACAGGCTTGCAGGAACCTTTTTTTTTTTTTAAAACAATCAGGTTCATTTCATACTTGGTAGGAACCTCAGCCTTGTCTATGAGGAAGCAGGCACCCAAGACAGAAAACGTGAATTAAAAGAACAGAAAGAAAGGAAGCAAAGGACTCTGGGATTGGGCACTCAAGTGGAGGCTCTCAGAGCATCCCTCACTCCTGCCAACGTGACATCTATCTGGTAACAAGGAAAGGCCTCGTAGGGCAAGAGCCCTTCTCAGGTAAGAGAGGCCAGGAAGCTGAAGCCAAAGGGAGGACTCTGAAACTTTTCTGGGGAAAAGAGTAGCAGCTTGAGGGCTCCTTCTCTGGTGGAATGGCCTCAGGCATGCAGGAGTTGCTTCACCAAGGCATTCCACCAGCTGTGTCTGGCCTGTAGCCCTGCCCTGGAGGGGGAGTGGCAGGACCAGATGGATTCTTGGCAGTGAGGTGGGGAGGGTGTGGCAGGGGTGGGGTCTCAGAGCCTACCTATTCCATCCCCATGACCATCACATAAAGATGCTCCCCGGGTTGTCAGCCCTTCTAAACCTCCAAGAACGTCCCTAACACTCATCAGGATCCCACTGGCAAAACTGTACACATCTCAGTTCCTGCAAGACATATAAGTTTGCTGAGACTCATAGGGATGACCTGAAATCTCTTTCCAGACCCTTTCCTCAAACAGGAATTTAAAAAACAATTTGAAACGGATTTTCAAGGGCATGGACTGGCTGGCTTTATGCCTGTAGCAACTTCATAAAACCAGTTTCAAAGGTTGACTCTGCAAACATGCCGTCAGATTTCTGTGAGCTGTAGGCTCATTTTGAATGCCCTTGTATAACTTTATATTTAAAGCGAAAACTCAAAAAATTAAAAACACAAAATCAGCTCCCTGTGGCAGATTCTTTTGCAAACACAAAGAATCCTTTTGCTGATTGATTCTGGGTGAAAAAATAATTTTGTTTTTTGCAGATTAGGTTTGCTTCAAATTGAGTCTAATTGTGGCTTCAGGGAAACTAGGCCCATTATGGCAAAAGTTCTATCTGAGAGGCTTGTTCCCCAAACTGCGAGGTCAAATGGGGGATGGAGGTGGGACAGGGCAATGGTGGGGGCCCCCTCTTTGGCGATGAAACTTGTTGGCTCCCACAGAGGTCTAGAAGGAAAGTTCCAAGGATGAACTGATGTAGTAGCAGACACTACTTCTATTGTACTACACCTAGGGGTGTAAAACAGAGGGCAAAACCCACTACCCAGGCCAGGCCACAGCGGGCAAAGTAGGGGGTTTGTGTGTGGAGGTGGATGTGGTCTCTTCCTGAGCCCTGGAGGACTTGGGAGCTGCGGGGCAGATGTCGTCCTGGAGGGCTGGAGGAAGTGTGGGAGGGGGTGCCTACCTGCACTTGCCTTCCCTGGTCCTGGAGACCACCCCAGGTTGGAACGTGGTGGGGACTGGGTCTTTGATGCCAGAGTGAATGGCCCAGGTTAGGTAGAAGGTCAAGGCAAGGGAGAGGATGGAAGGGAGAAAAAGAGATGGGAGGAGAAGGAGAGGGAGAGGGAAGAAAGGATGGGGGAGGCTGGGGGGGGAGAGGTGAGAACTGGGGGAGGGGAGGGGAGGACGGGAGGGGGAGGGGTAGTGGAGGCAGGGGCTTGGGGCAGAGAGAAGGGGGCAGGGGAGGGAGTCAGAGAGAGGGAAGGAGAGAGAAAAGGGGCAAAGAGAAAGAGGGGGAGAGACAGAAACAGGAGCAAGGGAGGGAAGGGGATCCGAGATGGATTCACCCCAGGCTTTTCAGAATTGAAACTTTCTCAGAACCTAGCATGGTTCCTCACTGACCTTGTAGCAGTTGCTCAGATAACTGATGGATGGAGGGAGAAACACATTTAATTACATTCTCATACACACAGTGTATTGCCTTTTAAAATCTATTTTGGGGGGAAGAAATTTGTGCTCACTTGATAAGAAACCAATTGTACCTTGTTTATATTTTATATATCTAACTCCAATGAGGCTGAATTTTTTTTTTTTGGTCATTTTTATTAATCAGCATTTTGTGAAATTTCTATGTTAAGTCCTGTACTCACTTAACTATTGAGGTTCAGTGTTTCTTACTGATTTGTAATTGCTTTTTACATATGAAGGCCATGGATGCCTTGTTTTATTTGTGGCAATCTTCTCTAATTTGCTGTGTACTTCATTTTGATTATTAATACTACTAAATCTACAGGACATCTTAATAATAATGTAGCCAAACTTCTTGAATTTTTAAGATGATCGCTGTCATTGATGATCAAATACTCAAATACTTAAAAAAGTGGGAGAGAGAGAAGAGGGGAGAGGAGGATGGGAGGAATAAAAGAGAAAGAAAAGGAGAGAGGGTAGAAGGAGGGTGGACTGAAAGAGGAGGAAAAAGTAGAAGAAAAAGAGAAGGAGGTGGGAAGTTTGGCTGGAGTCAGAAATACATTCAGCCTCCTGACTTAAATGGCACATCTCCACCAGCTCAGAGGTGTTCAGAAACTCTGGAGACTTCTAGCTCTTCTGACACAACTTGACCTCATTGTGTTCCCAGGAGTGGCCCACTTTAGCCCTTAAATTGGAAATGGGTCACCACGCTGGCCTCCTGACAAACCAAGTCCTCATTGTTTGGTCAGGGGGCCATTCAAGGACTCCTCCAGGTCAGCTGGGAGGGGACCAGGAGGCAGAGGCACAGAGGAAGCCCTTGATTTCTCATTATGTGGGTGAGGTGGGTCTGAGTCCTTTTGAGACTCCTTTTTAGGAATGATCCACTGTGACTGGGCACAGACAAGGTCTGTAAAGAGACTTGTTTCTGGATTAGGAGCTGATTAGGTTTTTCGACCCTGCCCCAAACATCTATGACTTGATGAATGTACTGCTAAGTTTGCTACCAGGGCCCTAAGAGCTAATGGCTACTCAACCCTTGGATGCCATCTTGGAATTGTCACCCAGAATTTGGGCACTATCTTGGAATGGCTACTAAGCCTTTGGGTGCCATCTTGGGAATGGCTGCCCAGAACTCAACTGCCACTTTGACATGGTTGCCCAGAATCTGGGTACCATCTTGGAATGGCTTCTCAGCCCTTGGGTGCTATTTTGGAATGGCTGCCCACAACTTGGGTGCCATCTTGGAGTGGCCTGATGAGACATGACCTTTCAGAGTGTCTTAGGACTGCCAGGAGAAGTTCAAGACACACGAGGGGAGTCATCAGGTCTAGAATTACAGGGCCTTCAGGCATAGGGTGGGGATCCAAATTCTCATGCACATTCATTTCCTGATTGTCTTTTTAGGGGCTCCCCAAAGAGACAGCGGAGCTTGTAGAGCGGAAGGAAAATGAGATGTCCTGGTGGGGCTAGTCTACAGAAAGCAGCACAGCAAGGGGCTGGGGGCATGGCTGTGTGAGGAGGTAGAAGGTGGGGGCCCTTCTCCTTCTTCCTCCATGGTGGCCATCATGCAGAAGCCAATCAAAGCTCTTCCTGGTAGCATGCGGATGCCTCCCGCCGCCCCAGAGCCCCCTTCCCCATTGCTACACCTCGAGAGCATGTCCCCTGATCCAGTGGGTTGGGGGTGGGGGGATAAAGTGGTAAGTGGAGTCCTCAAGAGGAGACTTACGTGAAGGCAAAGGCCACCAGGGCCCCACTGACCACTATGAAGTCGAGAATGTTCCAGAGGTCACGGAAGTAGGCACCCTGGTGCAGGACGAGCCCCAGGTCGATCATCTGAGGAGGGAGAAGAGACAGCGCTCTGATCCCTCATCCCCACCCTGGGGAGCAGTATCTACCCTTTTAGACTTGGTGGAGGGGACACAGGAGGAAGCATGGTGGCCAATGGGACCACCTCATCCTGAGGGGATGGGTCAGAGACCAGGGGACCTGGGGGAGGAGTGAGAAGCCCCTGCTCAAGGCTGCTTCCCACCTTGGGAAAGGTATTTCTGACTTGCTGGGTCTTAGGTCAAAACCTCAGGGCGCCCCCGACTCCTCACCTCACATCAGATCCATCAGCAAACCTCATTGGTTCTACTTTCCAAACCTTCCAAGAATTTGCCCACTTTCTACCACCTTCTCTGCCACCACCCTGACTGGTTTCCATCATCTCCTGCCTGGACCAGAGCAATCACCTGCTCCCAGTTCTCTTGGGTCCCACCCACCCTACCCCCCCTACCCCCTCCAACCCTACTCCCCCCTCCCACCCTGCTCCTCCTCCTCCAAGTCTGACCTCCCACAGAGGCTAGAGGGTGCCTGTGAACACCTGAGTCATCACATCCCTCTGCTCAGAACTTGGATAAAAGTTTTATCCCACCTCACTTGGGATAAAAGCCCAAGGCCGTCCTGTGGCCCCAAGTTCCTGCTTGATTCCTCCCTGTCACCTCTCTGCTCTCATCTCCCTGCTCTGGTTTCCCCACTCTCCTCTCTCACTTTCAGCCACATCAACTTCCTTGCTGTTCCTCAAACACACCAAGCATTTCCAATCTCTGGGGTGGCCTCTTGCACCAGGTGGCATTCCTGAGAGTGAAGAGTCCTGTGCAGCCCTGGCACTCACCTTGATCACCATCTCAAAGGTGAAGACGCCTGTAAAAACGTAGTCAAAATATCGCAGCACCTGCGGGGGATAAAAGCAAGGGGGCAGTGGATCATTGGCTTGCTCCAGCAGAGCCCCCGTGAACCTAGCCATGGCCCACTGGGGTATGTGGCCTCTAGCAAAGTCCCCAAGGAACAGAGTCTCCACCCACATGAGAAAATGCTGCAGCCATGTACAGTGGGGCAGGTCCTGCACTGCACAAGGGCCCCTCCCACCCTGTCCTGGTGCAGATCTGTATGTTGTGAATGAAACTGTCCAGCAGATGGCAGCAAAGTCCTCACAAAATCATTGTTAAGGCTGGTTTGAAGGGTGCCTTTTTTCACTTTCCCAAAGCCTTATATGAACTAGAGGTGGCCTCAGGGAAGTTCAGGAAAGACTCCTACCTCTTTTGGCAACAAGTCTGATCCCGCAGTGTTTCTGACCTTCTGGTCTCCTGGGTGAACAACTGTTCCCATATAGTTTCCTAAACATGATTAGCCTCCAGGACGGACAGACACTGGGGACCAACCTTACTGAGGCATCCATTTCCTCCCAAGTACGCAGCCATACCCTCATCAGAGTGGATTGATTCTCCCTCTCCCCGCTACCTTACAAGACCAGGTATTAGTGGTTTCTGGATGGGCAATGTCTTGCACTCTGGCCTCTTTCCTGGCCATGCCATAGCACATCCCTGGTGTGACCTTGGCATGAGGATGTCGAGTGGCATGAGGATGCTGGCAAAGTGCCCAGCACGCGGTAGCCCCAGGGGCTGACCTCAGATCTGCCTTGTAGTGAGGGCTGTTAATTACTGAGCAGGCCACCAGAGGGCGCCCGTGAGCACAAGTCCCATCACTGCCCCCTTCTCTGCTCAAGAACCCTCTATGGCTCCCACCTTACTCAGGGTGAACACCAAAGTCCTCTGTGACCCCACAGGGCCCTGGAAAATCTGTTTGGTCACCTTCCTTCCCTCACCTTGTCCCACTCTCCCCTGGCTCACTCCACTTCTGCCACCCTGGATATTCTTACCTCAGGGCCTTTGTACAGGTTGTTGGCCTGGAATACTCTTCCCCATGTTTCACCTGATATTCTCTCTCTCCTCCTTTATGGCTTGGCTCAAATATCACATTCCTGACTGCCTGTTTAAAACTCCATTTTCCTGAAGCTTGCAATCTTCCTTACCAAGTCTACCCCTTCCCCCACATCCCTCACCGCTGGCAATTATCACTTCCTGGCAAATTATTTGTGATGGTTATTAATAATGTCAGTGTCCATCTCCCCTACCTGAATGTCAGTCTCACAGGGGCAGGGATGTCTGCCTGTCCCTGTGCTATCTCCAGTTTATAACACAGGACCAGGCATACATTAGATATTCAAGAAATGCCTGCTGAATGAACACATGAGGCTGGGGCTGTACTGGGTCATGCAGGAGCTGGGCTTTGAAATCTGTGTGATCACAGCTCACATTCTCATCATGTGTGGTGCTTGTAGGGCCCTCCGAGACCAGAGTGGCCAGGATAGCTGACTTCCTGGGATGGGTGACAGGTACAAGGGCTTGGAAAGTTCTGGAAAGGCTGAGGGGATGGTGGTGGGAAAGCATTTTAGGTATACCAGGCAGTTGAAACAACATGGATAAAGGTCTGGTGCTCTGTGAGCTCTGGGAATGCAGGACTGTCGTATACCCTTTCAATCCTTGATGTTTAGTGCAGCACCTGGCACATTGTGGTTGCTTATTAAATAATTACTAAATAAAGCAATGAATGGAAAGAAGAAAAGCAGCAAGGAGGTAGAGGAAAGATAGGCCAGGTGGTCAGATGAATCAAATTCTGGAGAACTTAATGGAGCAGGAGGAAATCAAAAGACCAATAAATTAGGTTCAACCATATCTAATATGTAGAACCTTTTGACTGCTACAAATGGCAATGCTCTGTGACTCAGTGGAATCCAAAATTCTCAGTCTCATTTATCATAGGGAAATACAAACCAAAATCCTGATGAGATTCCAGACCCACCAGGTTGGCTAAGTGAAAGAACCAATAGCACCAAGTGTTGGCAAGACTGTGGAGCAGTGAAGGCCTTGTATGTTGCTGGTGTGTGTCACTGTATCACTCAATAAACATTCTGGCTGCAAATCTGGGGCTAACCATATGCAAATTCTATGATCCAGAAACTCAATTTCTGGTATTATACCCTGGAGAGAGTCAAGCCCAGGGACCCCATGTCAGGAGTAGGGGGTATGGTGACAGCATTCTAAACTGCAGACAATCCAAATACATGTCAACTGGAAGATGGATAAACAAATTATGCCATAGAGTGGAATATCACACAGCAATGGAAAAGAATGACTGTCGCCACCCAAGAAAATAAGAACTCATCTCAAGGTTGAGTAACAGAAGAGATGCACAGAATTATTCCATCTGTTCAGTGTTAGAAGTGGGAAGAAATAAATTCTAGTGTTTAAGGACGCATGCGTAGTTGGGAAAATTAGAGGAACTAAGAAATGCTCTTTCCAGAAGTGAGGGTTGGGATACCTTTAGGGTAGGGTTTTTTAAATACTGTTGACAGCAGGGGTCAGATTATTCTGTGGTGGGGCTGCCCTGTGTACTTCAGGGTGATGAACAGTGTCCCTGATCCCTACCCTCCTGATGCTAGTAGCAACACCCCTGACTGCTCCAACTCATGACGCCTGAACATGTCTGCAGACCTTGTTCCCGCTTGTGAACCCAGCTTCACAGGGAAGGAGGAATCGAAGAGGGGACTGTGGTTGAGTTCTGTTTTGTTCTATTAATACTTCTTGCCTTGGGTGGTGCTTACATGGGTGTGTGCACTTTAAAATCCTTGATAAATGAATGGATTGTATGTGTTCTGTTCATTTTTCTGAGGCCTGTTCCAGACCAGCTAATGAACAGAACTTGTGGAGGGGTCCCAGGGTGTCAGCTGCCAATAAGCGGCCACCATGCACTTGAAAAGGGAGGGCTTTAAAAATTTTTTTTGGCTGTGCCACGGGGCATGTGGGATCTTAGCTCTCCAGGGATCAAACCCACACCCCCTGCAATGGAAGTGTGGGGTCTTATCCCCTGGACCACCAGGGAAGCCCGGAAGAGGGAGGGCTTTGGGGAGAGATGCTTCAACTGGGAGATGGAGTGATGGGGCAGGGTGGGGGAGCCAGAGCTTTGCAAATGTTCCACGGGGGGCTGCTCCTAGACCTGTCAGGGTTCTCTACAGCCCCAGGAGCTCAGGGGTTCCCCTGGACCCCCCATGCCCATCCTCTCCCTGCCAGAGATGAAGCCTGCTCCAGTCTCCTAGAGTCAACAGGGGGTTTGCTGACCTCTCTCGGGACGCCCCCTCCCCAAGCCTGGGCTCCCTGGGTCCTGGGGGGTGGGGAAGCGGGCAGCAGGAGATAACAGAGTGCAGCCTCAGCCCTGCCCTGGTACCAGGTTCCTCTGGGAGCCTTGTTCTAATTATTTCCTTCCATCTCCCCTATCAGGTCCCCAAGGGGCTTGCCAGGCCTGCGAAGGCAGGGAAAGTGCAAAGTAAGCTGCAGACGGGCTTGATTTATGGGACTTGCCAGCCTCGCCAAGGCTCCTAACCTACTTAGCGAGGGCGGCAGGCCTGGCTCCCAGTGGAAAATGGTTCCTATGTGTGGGGGGTGATGGGGGTAGAGAAGGGAGCTGGGAAGATGGTACAGCCATCAGTCCAGCCTCTGTCACTTCCTGGCCTGCTGGTGCCTTGGTTTCTCCTCTCAACCCCACTCACTTCCGCTCGGCAGGACTCAAGCGGGGACAAGCACACAGTAAGTGCTTGGTAAACAGAGACAGTTGAGGGAAGCATTGAGAGATCTAGGGCGGGCAGAATTGGAATTCTGCTGTGTGACCCCAGACAGGTCACTTAACCTCTCTGAGCCTCAGTTTCTTCATCTGTCCAATGGGGATACCCCCTAGCATCTGGGGTTGTGCCTGAAACACGGCAAGTGCTCAATGGACAGGGGCTGTTAGCAGACCCTGGGTCCCCAAAAGGAGAGTTTTTTAGCTCTCTTAGCCCTCTAAATAGAGAAGGCAATGACAACTCACTCCAGTACTCTTGCCTGGAAAATCCCATGGATGGAGGAGTCTGGTAGGCTGCAGTCCACGGGGTCGTGTCCGACTGAACGACTTCACTTTCCCTTTTCACTTTCATGCATTGGAGAAGGAAATGGCAACCCACTCCAGTGTTCTTGCCTGGAGAATCCCAGGGAGGGGGGAGCCTGGTGAGCTGCTGTCTACGGGGTCGCAGAGTCGGACATGACTGAAGCAACTTAGCAGCAGCAGCAGCAGCCCTCTAAAATCTCAAAGTTTAGGCTGTGCCTAACTAAAAGTTTAGGTTGTGACCGAGTCAAAGGGCTTCCCTGGTGGCTCAGATGGTGAAGAACCTGCCTGCAATGCAGGAAACCTGGATTCGATTTCTGGTTCAGGAAGATCCCTGGAGAAGGGACTGGCAACCCACTCCAGTATTCTTGCCTGGGAGAGTCCCATGAACAGAGGAAGCTGGTAGGTTACAGCCCATGGGGTAGCAAAGAATTGGACACCTCTGAGAGACTAACGCTTTTACTTTTCTGAGTCAAAACAATCCTTTCTTTCAAAACTTCAAGTCAGAATGAAAAAGTCTGCTGAGACCTGGCTGCACAGGGGATACCGCTGGAGCACCCTCTGCCTTCGGACTCCCCCACATTCCATGCAGAGCGTGTGCCCTTCCACGTCCTGCCAGCCTCACTCTCCTCACCGGAGATTCCAGCAATTTTCAGCCCCAGCCACTCTTGGGCCATCTCTTCCCCACCAGGCACACAGAACCACTGTCTCAAGGAACACCCTTCATCAAGACCAGAATCAGAGCCTCCCCTCCCAACCAGTGGCCACGGGGGCTGTGCCCAGGGGTGACCCTAACATTCCTTCCACCCCAGCTATCAGATTTTTACGAGGCAGGAGAAAGTGACGGAGGAGCTGGGCTGGGAAGGAGCCTGCTGGGTGAGACTCACGTTGTTTCGTGGTGCGTTGGGCTGAACAGGATCCTCGGCCGCCAGGGCGATGCTGCTCATGGCGATGACCATGAGGATGCACATCTCAAAGTAGCGCAGGTTCAGGATGTAGTGGCATAGGCGGCGAAGGCTGTTGAGGACAGGCAGACGTGCAGAGGTCCACTCAGACAACAGGCTCTCGAGCCCTTTTGTTCTGCCATCTCCTTATATCACTTACCACTGTCTGAGATCTCTAACTCCCACCTCACCCAATAGAGTATCAAGCTCCTACCCCTGGGGGCCCTCTTGGGGCAGGGGAGCCCTCCGCAGAGGAAGATAATTCCCATCTCTGTTTATAAGTTCCTGTCACTTCCAAACCACCCTCCTGGAACATCTTAACTCACAGACTGAGTTGAAATACTGTCCTTGAATCTGTAGGAGATGAAAAAGCTTTTTATGCATAAAATATCATATAGTCAAACCAAACTGGGAAATTCTGGGTTAAGTAGATTTCTTTCTTTTTTTTTAATGAGCTGAGTGACCTTAGGCAAGTTATTGTACCTCAGAGTCCTCATCAGTGAAACGACCATAATAATAGTTTCTAAATAATAAGAATGTGAGGATCAAAAGAGTTAATATATGCCTGGTACATGGTAGGGGCTCCAAAAAGTTAGTTACTTAAATTATGAATTGCAGGCCTTATCAGTGCCTTTAATACACTAATGAGACAATAATGAGATAAGCAACTTCAGTGGACTAATAATGATAAAAATATCATGAGACTGTATGAATGGCGGCAGGGCTGAGTGGCTAAGAATAGGAATGTTGGATTCAGTCTGTCTGGGCTCTCCCACTCGCTTGCTGTTTGATTTTACCTCTCTGGACCTCAGTTTCTTCATCTGTTAAATGGGGATAAGCCGAGTACCAACCCCTATAGGGTTATTGAGTGAAAGTTTTTTTATTTGTAAAGCATTCAGCACTGTGTCTGGTGCTGAGTGCCACGTAAGAATTTATTTATTAAAATAGAGAATGGCAACCAAATAAAAAAGTAAACACACAGGCTGAGTCTCCGACAGGCAGGTTAGAGAAAGCCATTTCCTCTGCGGCTTATTTGACGTGATTCTTCTTGGCGTCAAGAAGCATTTTGAGGGACCAGAGTTTCAAGAAACACCCTTTGGAAAAATGCTATTCTAAAACAACCTTTGAGCCAGCAAGACATAGATGGGGTAAATCTCTCCCCTAAATAACCTGGCCTCCTCAAGGCCCTCCCAAGACAAAGGGCCATGGAACTCAAAGACCATCTACCCAGAACCCAAACCCTCATGGAGCAGAAGTTGGGAGCAGAGCTCAGGAAACAGGGCTGTCATGTACAGTTGTAAATGTTGTGCACTGCACAAAGCAGCCATTTCTACAGGCCACCTCTCACAGCACAGGGTAGATTTGGGTATTTATGATAATGGCTTTCTAGCTGATGGCAGGAGGGGGTCTTTTCCAACAAAGCAGTTGGTCCAACAAAGCAGTTGGACATCATTTTTTAGTTGCTCAAAAGTTCTCTATGGACTAATGGTCTTAGAGGCGACTCTCCCCCATTACCCTCTGTCTGGGTCTGCCCTCTGGCCTGACTGTCACTGCCCCGGTGGGAGCCCTGGGCCCCCTGCCCTGGCCATGGGCCATACTCACGGGTTGGTCGTAGAGAGGATAAACATGGAGCTGTAGGGGGGCATGGGCTTGGGGCCGTCTTCCCCGGGGTCGTCTTCCTCCTCCTCTTTCTTCTCTTCCTCCTTTTTTGGCAGTGGGTCTGGGTTGGCGTTTTTGTTCACTGTTGGGACAAGAACCAACACAGGGCTCCCTCCAGGGTTTCCCACCTCTGATCTCCTGCCTAATTCCCAAAGCAGGCAATAAGCAGCTGACACAAAGTGTCTACTATGTGCCAGGCACCGTATTATGCCATTGAATCCTCACTTGACCCTATGAGGACCCTATAAAGTTGGTACTTTATGATCCCCACTTTACAGATGAGGAAACTGAGGCACAGAGAGGTGAAGAGACTTGCCTAAGGTCACACGGCTGGGATGTGGCAAAGCTGTAAGTTGAACCTGGGCAACCTGGCCCCAGAGGGCTTGCTCTCAATCACTCTACAGCCTTGAGTCTGCTGTGACCTTTACTGGATATGAATACAGACCTGTCCTCAGTCCCTGATGACCTTCATACTATCACTTGGAGGCAGGTAGGGTGAGTCCCCAAAGCCCCACTTTACAGATGGGAATACTGAGCCCCTCCCATAGTCAAAATGCAGGATTCCCCCCATTAACACCCCTCTCCTGACTGAGGCAAGGCACCACCTTCCTGGGCATTGATCCCGCAGCCTAGTTGCACTATGGGTCTATGGATAGGCTGAGCCTTACTGAGCCTCAGTTTTTTCATCTGTGAAATGGGCACAATGACAAGATTTACCTTATATGACTGTGGCAAGGATTTACAGGGTAAACTTATGGACAGCTCTTGCATAGAACTGGGCTACTGCTATCATCTTAAAAATAATAAACCCAGGGGATAATTTCCAAATTTCCAGTGTTTCTTGGATCATGATATTACATGTGGGAGGTTTTGGGAAGAAGCAAAAATAGCCAATTCCTCAAGGTCCTAGACCTGCACTGTCCAGCATTTGAAACGTGGCTAGTCCAAACTGCGGTATGCAGTGTGAAACATGCTAGATTCTCAAGACCAAGTAGGAGAAAAAGAATGTAAATATATGTAATAATTTAAAAAGCATTGATGACACACAGGAATGTTAACATTTGGGATATAAATCAGTAGCATTTGGGTTAAATACAATTTATTATTAAAGTTCAGTTCATGTGTTTCTTTTTATTTTTTAAACTTTTTGGTCACACCCTGCAGCATGTGGAACCTCAGTTCCTTGACCAGGGATGGAAACCCCGCCTCCTGCATTGGAAGGCAGGGTCTTAACTGCTGGACTGGCAGGGAAGTCCCTCTTTTTATGTTTTAAATCACTTATATCTTTATTCCTTCTTCCCCCCCACTTCCTCTCTTTTCCTCCCTTCTCTTTTTTAACATGGCTACTAGAAAGTTTAAAATTACACAGGTGAAAAAGAAAAAATTACACAGGTGGTCTGCATCACATTTCTTTTGGATGGCGCTGGCCTAGAGAATTATCTCACTCCCCCCAAATTTCCATCACAGGAATGTGCTGACCCCTCAGATATGGGGGCTTTCTGGCTCCCCTGTGGGAATCTGGGATGCAGGAAAAGTTGCTAACCTGTTGAATACTTGCCAGGCATCATATCATTTAATTCTCCTAGCAGCTCCTGTGGGGGCAGGAACTACATTTCTACCCATTTTCCAGAGGAAGCAATTGAGGCCAGAGAGGTGGAGTCACTGTCTGCAGTCCCTTAGCTGCGCCTCTGGGGAGGAAGCCCAGGAGGCCGGCTCCCCTGCCCAGGGGTGCGTGAGACTGGGGCTCCTACCTTGGACGACGGTGTGGTTGAGTGGGGGTGGGCAGGCCGGGGGGATGTCCACCGTGGTGTGGTCAGGTTTCCTGGCAGTCTTAGCTGAGTTGGCCTGGGTGCTGCTGGGGTTGGTGACGATAAGGCTGTTCTCAGGGGTCTTGGGGGGGCCGGGGTTGGACGGGTTCCCCGGGTTGTTGGCTGTCCGGCGGCTGACGGCGTTCTGAGGGTTGGTGGCTGCGGTGGTGGGGGCCGGCGTGGGGCCAGGGTCCGTGCTGTTCCCCATCTTGGCCGGGCTCTGGGGCAGGCCGGCGTGGCTGAGGCTGTCATGGGGACTGGCTGACTCTGCGGTGGCCAGTTTGTTGTTCTTCATGTTGTCGATATCCTCGGCCAGCGGGGGGTCTTGGCGGCCCAGGTCCTGCTGGATCGGCCGTGTGGTCGACAGGTTGGGGCCCGACACGGGGACCCCGGAGCCCTGGTTCTCTCTGCAGCAGGCAGGCCGACAAAAAAGAACCCGTGAGTGAGTTAGAACATACAGGGGACATATCTGGATCCTGCCTAAGATTCCGCCATGTAACACTGGCTGTCGAGGCGCTGTGTTCTGAAATTCTCCTGTGCCCGGTCCATTCTTGTTAGGGATCAAGACGCCATGGGGGGGACTTTCCTGGTGGTCCAGTGGTTAAAGCTCTGCACTTCCAATGCAGGGGATGCGAGTTTCATCCTTGGTTGGGGAACTAAGATCTCACATGTCACGAGGTGCAGCCAAAAGATTAAAAAAAAAACCCAAAAAACCCCATGGGAATGTAAGTGCCTACCCTTGCAGGTTTCAGTGTGGGGTTTCTCCTGCCAGAAGGGCTGCTTCCTAGGAGATGAGGCTACTCCTTCATGGAGCAATCAGAGCGGAAAAGAACTTCCTGCCAGAGCCTACATCTCTCCAACCCAAACCCTCCTGCTCCTGTGTGTATGTTTCCCATTAGCTCCTTGGCAGGATAAGGACACACACTGCTTCCAGGGGTGGCTAAAGCAGACCCACAGATACCACCTCTTTAGTGGTGGAAATGCCTACAGCTTTTTTTTTTTTTGGCCCCATCACGTGGCATATGGGATCTTAGTTCTCCGACCAGGGATCAAACCCGCAACCCCTACAGTGGAAGTGCTGCCTTAACCACTGGACCACCAGGGGAGTCCCTCCCTCGGGCTCTTCTGAAAGGCAACCCCCAATTCTGTACCCCATGCGCTCCATGGCTCCTCCTAAGAGCTCACACTCACTCAGTACTTGCTGTGTGCCAGACATGACACATGTCAGCTTATCTTCAAAAAAACCCACAGGGAGTGGGTAGTATTGTTATCCCCATTTTCAGATGAGGAAACCAAGGCCCAGAGACAGGAAGGGCCCTGCCCCAGGCTACACAGTTCGTTGGTTGCAGACGCAGCTTGGACCCAGACCACGTGGCTCCCGAAACCATGCTAACCCTAACCTGACACTGCAGCTCTCTTACTAAACAGTCTGAGACCTCCCAGGGGGTTCAGCCCATAGTCGCTGGATGCAGGGAAATCTTTGACACACTCTCTGTAACCACCAAGAGAGTGGGCCACCCTCTCTTCCATTTCAACTCATTAACTTCTGCAGCAAGCTGATGAGGCCCAAATGGTTACTGTGTCCATTATAGAGATGAGGAAACTGAGGCCCAAAGAAGTTGAGTCAGGTATACTAGAAAATGGTTTTGTCAGGCCATCTCCATCACACACTCACTCAAGAGACCAGAAGCGAGCAAAAGACAGCCCTCAGATTGTATCCGTTCATGGAACACCTGGGAGATTAGATGCAATCACAGGAACCAAGGCCCCTGGACAACATGGGTTTGGTTCGCAAGGCCCAATTTGGAACCCTGAATCTATCTAACACTTACTTAAACAATTAAAAAAAGTCGGCCTCTGTAAATCAACTATACTTCAATAAATAAAATAAAGCAATTATCCTCCATTTAAAAATTTAAAAATTCATAAAAAAAAGCTGACGTCCCCCAGAGGTCTTTCCACTGGCTAAACCGCCAGTACCATCTTCCTTGTTTTAATTTTAGATTTTAACTTGCAAAAGTCCATGTGTGTTTTTAACCAAGCAGAAGAAAGACGAGGTAGTTTACTTTGGGGTTTGTGTCCCTGAGGCCTCACAGGGAGAAGGACAGGCCCAGGCAAATTCCTCACTTGCAGGTCAGTGCTAGACTGACACTTCAGAAGGCTGACTGACCTGGCTTTGAGTCTCACCAAGGCCATTTTACTAGCTGTGTGACCCTCTGTAGCTTGAGTAACCTCTCTGAGCCTCAGTTTCCTCATCTTTTTTTTATGCTTTAATTTTTGTCTGCGCTGGGTCTTTGTTGCTGTGGGCAGGCTTTCTCTGGCTGCAGCGAGTGGAGGCTGCTCTTTAGTTGTGATGTGCAGGCTTCTCATTGCAGTGCTGACTTCTCTTGTTGCAGATCACAGGCTATGGAGCGTTCAGGCTCAGCAGTCATGGCACACGGGCTTAGTTGCTCCGCGGCATGTGGGATCTTCCAGGACCATGGATCGAACCCGTGTCCCCTGCATTGGCAGGCAGATTTTTAACCACTGGACCACCAGGGAAGTTCCCCGTACCCATCTTCTGGACAGAGGGTCTTTGCAGATGTAATTACGGATCTTGAGATCATCAGGGATGAGGGTGAACCCTAAATCTAATGGCAAGCATCCTTAGAAGTCAAGGGGAGAAACACACAGAGAGCAGAGGACAGCGTGAAGATGAAGTCAGAGACTGGAGTGATCCTTCTATCAGCCGAGGGATCGCAAACACTGAGGACTGCCAGCCGCCCTGGGAAACTGACGCTGATCCCTGGACACTGAGCATCAGCTCTGATGGTGTGGATTAAACGAAATAAATCTTAAACCAATATTTCCTCAACCTCTTCCACAGCCCACAAAGAGGTTGCTAATGCTAATTCCCTCCTGGTACCTTTTTAGAAGTTGTGCATCAGTTGAAAAGCTGGTTGGGAATATTTCCTCATCATTTTATGTATTGTTTTAAGTAGAGCTCTACCCAAAAGCGGGCTCAGTGAAGTTATCATTTCAAAGAGAATCTGAATCCTTTGGTCACCACCTAGAGAGATTGTACTAAATAACACAGCGGCTGAGACCACAGCGTGCCTTTTGCTAAAGGGACAGCCTCATGCTTGGGACCAAGAGCCCCTTGTTCAGATGAAGGGGGATCTGAGGGTCTTTGTTTTCCCTTGTTTTTGTTCTTCTTTGGCTCTGCTTGCCATGGAGTTTTAACAAGCTCAGCCTGCAGAGGCCTAATATCAGTCTCCAGGATGTTTTATTTCCAAGTGTCTCCAAGGAGAACTCAAAAGGGGCAGAAACTTTGAAGTCAGGCCCCTTCCCCCTTCCCTCTTGGGGATCTGCCATCATCTGCCTGGAATAGGCAGCTGATTGCATGACGCCCGCATCCCACTGCCAGCTAATCACTTCAGCATCTGGTTGCTAAGGATTACGGACAGCTTGCCCGGGGCATGCTCACGTCCCTAGATCCAGAGGATGGATGGTCCTGCTTCCTTGTGCTCTCCTGTCCTTAGGACATGTACCTATTAACTCATGGAGTCCCCACGACAGCCCCTATGAGATGCTGCTATTAGGAGTAGGCTCATTTTACAGATGAGGAAGATGAAGCCCAGAGAGGTAAAGGCATGGTGTCACCCAGCTGGGAAAAGGCTGGGCTGGACTCTGGTCCTACAGCTCTTAAGCTACAGAGCCATTCAGTGAAGACCACGGGGGCAATGGATGACTTGGGGTGCATGGGATAGAGGTGCTGAGGAGATTGGCCAAAGCAAACTGGGGATACTATAAGAATCAGTATTAAAAGACAGAGCCCCTCCTTTCACCCCATCCCATGAAGGATCAACTCTGAGGCTCAGAAGTCCAGTCTCTCTCTTCTCGCTCCTTTTGGGAAGTAGGTTGTCATGGTGATGGGAGCAGGTGGAACTAGTATGCAAATAGCTGAGATATTAATTCTCGGGTGGTACAGGTCTTGGCAAAATGTCCTCTGGCTCAGCCAAATCAAGCAGGAGGCACTGCCTGGTGATCAGGGAGTGGTGGATGCCCTGCAATCCACAGATTTTTGCAGCGATTCAGAGAAAGATCCATTTGCATTTTGGTGGTCCTGGGGTGACACTGGGCTCAGCTGCCTGGTACGAGGAATCTGGGGCCAGCAACTGTTTAATCATACAAAATAGAATGTGCCCCACTCACTTTTCACTGGGGTAAGCCAGTTAAAGTTTCAGGGGAGGGGGACAGTTAAAGCTGAAGGGTTAGAGATGAAAGTAGAAATGTGGGGGTGGGGGGAAGGCTGGGGCAACAGAAAGAAAACAACTGTACTTATTGTCAATGCTCTAGAGAATCAAAAACACAGCATGTCTGGGGAAAGACTAAGGAATGACAAGAGCAGAAATGCATGAGGCAGGACTGCTGGGGTCCCTGGCTTTGTCATAAGATAGAACTGAAATGTCTCTTTAGTATGCTATGTCCTTGAATTAAATTTTATCTTCGCCACTCTTATTTTTTTTGGTCATGCCATGTGGCCTGTGGGATAATATTAGCTAAGATCATTGAGACCTTATTCTCTACCACGCATTGTTCTAAATGCTATATGTGGATTTTTTTTTTTTTTTTGGCTGCACTGCATGGCATATGGAATCTTAGTTCCCCTGATCAGGGATGGAACCCGTGCCCCCTGTAGTGGAAGCGTGGAGTCTAAACCACTGGACTACCAGGCAAGTCCCTCTTTTTTTTTTCCTTTAAGCAGATGAATGGCTTTTCTTTTCTTTTTCTCTTTAAAAGTGCCTGAATCTTTATGAAGTTTTATTTCCAGTGATCATTAGAACCTTTTTTATCAGCCAAATGAATAATGCCTCTCCTGGCCAGGGCATTTAACACATCTATTAATAAAGAAGTGAGCAGAGTCCGCCTGGTGTGGATTTGGGGGTAGATGTGGGGAAGTACTTTGGAGAGAACGGGGAGCAAGGGCCACCTGTGGGGTTCAGGAAAGCTGGGTGCTTATCACACTTCTACTATCGGCCAGTTGCCCTCTTCGGGAACACCTTTCCCTCCCTAGGCCTCAGTTTCCCCATCTGTAAAAAGAGGCAGTTTGAGTGGACAATCTAAAGGCTATGGATTTAAAGCTGGATTTAAAGTTGGTTTTTATGTCAACTGATGCAAGCGTCTTAATAGTAATGACAATATAACAATAGAAAGAGCTAAAAGTTATTGAATGCTTATTACTAGTGCTACTACTAAAAACAGTTAACATCTGAGTATTGGATCATCATATTCATACTAATAAGAGCTAATATTTCCTGAACACGGATTATAAGCCAGGCACTATTTAAAGCATTTTACAAGTATTAACTCATTTGAACTTTATATCTACACTAGGAGGTAGGTACCATTTTTAAAATATAATTTGTTTATTCCACAAGGCATGTGGAATCTCAGTTCCCTGACTAGAGATTGAACTCTCACCCCCAGCAGTGGAAGCACAGAGTCTTAACCACTGGACCACAAGAGAAGTCCCAGTGGGTACCATTCTTATCCCCATTTTACAGATGAGGAAATGGAGGCCCAGAGAGGGGAAGTAACATGCTGAAAGTCACACAGCTAGCAAGCAATGGGGCAGGAGTGTGACCTCTTGGCTCCAGGGCCCTTGCCCTTCACCACCAGGCTGTGTTGCCCTTCTATCCTTGTCATTCTGCCTCCTTCAATGATAGGAGGAGGTATAAATATAAGGACAATAACAACAGGAATATTAGTCATATTAATAGCACCAGTGATCCACTGGTTCTTAATTATGGTGTGTATGTGCTCAGTCGTGTCTGACTCTTTGTGACCTCATGGACTGTGGCCTGCCAGGCTCCTCTGTCCATGGAATTTTCTGGGCAAGAATACTGGACAGGTTGCCACTTCCTTCTCCAGGTCTTAGTCATGGAGTCCTGTGCTAGACTTTATTCCACCTAAATCCCCCTTAGGGGCCTCCCCTTTCCCGGGGAGGGCTCAAGATTCTACTGACCTATTATTGTCCCTTCAATTTCTTCCACTCTTTCTTACCTTCCAAACTGCAAACTTGCCTCCTTCTGTTTTATCCTGGGGACTTTGCATATATTGTCCGTAGCCCAGAACACTATTCCCTTTTGGGAAACAGTGGATTTTCAGAGGGCTGTTGTGGAGCTATGTGGCGAACTAACACCATAATAATTAGGGGGCTGTGAGCATTTAGGAAATGGGAGGCAGGTGTATAAACATTTTACCATGTGCAAGGCAGTCTCACTGGGGAAGAATTATTCTTTTTCCTTCATGACTTTCTAATGTCCCTCACACAGATCTGCTTGTAATGATCTGAACCTTTAGGTTTTTTCATTTGTTTATTTGGCTGCCAGATCTCAGTTGAGGCATATAGGATCTTTAGTTGTGGTATGCGAACTTTCAGTTGCAGCATGTGGGATCTAGTTCCCCCACAAGGGAGCGAACCCAGGCCCCCTGCATTGGGAGCACAGAGTCTTAGCCACTGGACCCTGGACCACCAGGAAGTCCTTGAGCGTTTAGTTTTAACCTAAGTCTGTTTTACAGATCAGCATAAAGTTGTTTTTTTTTTTTTTTTTTTTTGCCACACTGTGTGGCATGGGGGAATCTTAGTTCCCTAACCAGGGATGGAACCTCTTCCCCCTGCAGTGGAAACTCGGGTTCTCAATCACTGAACCGCCAGGGAAGTCCTGCTGCATGTTTTAAATACTCATTGCATCTTCCTGGAATGCAAGTATTAAACAAACTGAAGGAAGAGTAGACTACGTCACATGGAACTTCACCATTTTGGAACATCTCAACACTGATGGTAACTCCCTCGTGTCATCTGAATTGTTGGCACCCTGAGGCAGCTGACATTTGCACCTATCGCATTCATGGTGATTCTGTGCATAGGTGCCTGCATCAGAAGTGCTTCACTCTGGGGGACTTCCCTAGCAGTCCAGTGGTTAAGAATCCACCTTCTAATGCAGGGGATGTGGGTTCCATCTCTGGTTGAGGAACTAAGATCCCACATGCCACGGGGCAACTAAGCTGGTGCGTGGCAACTACTGAATCCAAGCACTCTGGAGCCCGTGTGCCACAACTAGAGAGAAGCCGGCTAACTGCAACAGAATATTCCCCTCTACCATCACCCCTGCCCTGACCACAGCCAAATAAATAAAAGGCGCTGGTTTAGTTACGAAGTTGAGTCCGATTGTTTGGGAACCCATGAACTGTAGTCCATCAGGGTTCTCTGTCCAGGGGATCTCCCAGGCAAGAACACTGGAGTGGGTTGCCATTTCCTCCTCCAGGGGATCTTCCCCATCTAGGGATCAAACCTGGGTCTCCTGCACTGCAGGCAGATTCTTTACCAACCAAGCCACCAGGGAAGCCCAAATAAATAAATATGAAAAAAAGAAAAAGAATTGCTTCATTTGGTTCTCTAGTCTCATTATTCAAAGTGTGGTCCCCCAACCAGCACTGACTCTTTAGAAATGCAGAATCTCAGGCTGAATCTGAGACCTACTTATTTAGAATCTGTATTTTCACGAGATCCCTGGGGATTCTTGTACACATTTAATTTTGAGAAGTACTAGCTTAGTATATATGGAATATAACAGAAGCGTTTATAAACACATTATTAAAAACCAATATGGTGCTGACATATGTAAATTAAATCATTATATTATACTCCTTACACTTATACTATTAAACTGAAAGTGTCAGTGAATTCTCCAGGCAAGAATACTGGAGTGGGTTGCCATTCTCTTCTCCAGGGGATCTTCCTGACCCAGGGATAGAACTTGGGTCTCCCATATTGCAGGCTGATTCTTTACCATCTGAGCCACCAGGGAAACCCAACACTTAAACCATGCTGCCTGACAGTTATATCTCAATAAAACTTGAGAAAAAGAACACCTAATGTTGAAAAATTAAAACATAAAAACTTAGAAAAGCTTTTTTTCTTTTTAAAAAAGAAAAGAAATAACCAAGATGATGTCCTAGTGGCAGGTGACAGAAAAGAAGAGGATGCTAATTAATAAAAGATCATTGGCTGTTTCAACATTTAAGTTTTGGGGTTCCTCAATGTACAATCACTGTAGGATCTTCTAGGTAGTGTTATGGAACATTGTTATAAAAAAAAAGGTGTCATTTCTGATTGGGTGAAGTTCTGGCTTGGGAGATGCCTCCAAAGCCTTGAACCTTGCTCTTCCTTCAATTCTGACCCAGAGTGGCTTTTCAACAACCGTTTCCCGCCACCCCAGCAGAATAATTTAAGGTGAAAAAATGATTGACTCAGTAACAGCTAAAAGGATCTAAATTTCCCAAGCACTTATTAAGTGTGGGTTGCTTTCAGGCCCTTTGCATCTACTACATCATTTGATTCCCGCGATGACTCAATTAGATACCACTATCTCCATTTTACAGATTGAGAAAACTGAGGCCCAGAGACGGACACAGCAAGCATATGGAAGACCCATACCATTCTGGAGGAAAGTTTTTGTAATTTCCCTGATACAAGGGCGGGACAGTTTGCAGCTTCTGGTGCCAGATGACCTAGGTTCAAGGCCATTTATTAGATGTGTGACTTTGGGCAAGTCAGCTCTGTCAGTTTCCCCATCTGTGAAATGGGCTATGGCAATGCCATCTATATTTGTGGGTTGACGAGAAGCTGAAATGAGGGGCTCAGGAGAGTACCAGGTAGCTAGCAGACACGCCTTGGTTTTCATCGCTTCCACTTACTTCCTCCTGCGGTGCCTGCGCTCCTTGTCTTCCCGGCGCATGTCCGCGTCGTACGCGGGGGGAGGGCCATGCCGGTGCCGCCGCCTGCGCTCGCCGCCGCCGTCTGGGCCCTCGCTCTCGCCCTCGCCGCCCCGGGCCGGCCGGCTGCCCTCGCGGTGCCGGGACCTCCTATCGGCCTTGTCCTCCGGGCCCTCGTCGCCCGGCCTGCGGTGTGCCCGGTGCCGGCGGGGCTCTCCGTCGGCCCCGGTGCGCGGGGACCCGCTGCGGCTCTCGCGGCTGCCCGCCTGCCGGTGCGCGTGCCTCCGGTGCGGGTCGCCCGCCTTGCCCCGCTCCGCCTCGCCCTCCCAGAACCCCGGCGGCTCCAGGCCGCCCTCCCGGGCGTGGTGGTCTGACTCGCGGCCGTAAGGCCCCTCCCGGCTCAGCTCGGCCTCCTGGCTACCCGCCCAGGGCCTCCGGGTGTCCAGGCCCGCGGAGCTGCTGGGGTCCCGGGCCCGGTCATGGTAGCGGGCCTGTTTCCTGAGGAAGTCCTCGGCTCGCTGCTGCCCGAGGCGCTGGTCCACCGTGGGCTCGGCCGCCCGGCTCTTGTTGGTGTTGTTGTTACGGTTCTCCTGGGGGTCGACCACCAGCGGCCGGTCCAGGTGGGTCTTCATGTCGGGCCGCAGGTGGCGGGCGTAGGCGGCCTTCCAGCGCTCGTCCGGGTCCATCTCGTTGTAGAGCGCCTCCCGGCTGGCCAGAAGGTTCTGCTTCCTCATCTCGCTTGTCCGCTGCTCCCACACCGACTTGGCGGGCTTCTGGTTCTTCTGCTGCTCCTTCCTGCAAGGAAATCGCGCCGGGGTTATGGAACTGCTGGGCGTCGCGGCCTGCAAGGACCACTCAGGCCGACAGAAGTGTGGGCCCAGGTGGACATCTCAGCTCAGTAGGTACTTCCACCTTGGGGGGTGTCTTGCTCCAAGTGGGCATTTTCACCCAGATACCTATCTCAGCCCAGTGGGCATCTTGACCCAGGTAGGCAGGCCCAGACAGACATCTTGACCTAAGTGGGCATCTCTGCCCAGGTGGGTATAATGGCCCAGTGGGCATCTCCACCTATGTCGATACCTTGGCCCAGAAAGGAATGTTGACCTGGGTGGGGGGAGGCCTCTTGGCCCAGGTGGGATATCTTGACTTGGCTGGGTATCTCCACCCAACTAGGTGTTTTAACGTGTGTGGACAACTCAACCTGGCTGGTTATCTCAGCCTTACAGGAGTCTCAGCCCAGGTGGGCATCTTGGACCAGTAAGGTATCTTGGCCTGGCTGGGCATTTCGTCTAATGGGGGTCTCAGTCAGGTGTATGTTCATCGACTGACCTCTCTACTCCTCTTCAAGTTGTAGCACATAGCCCCTGGGGGCGGTCCTGATGTTCAGAATACTTTTAACCTCTGAGACAGCCAAAGCCTGACCTACAGCAGGTTCTGGAAGCCCTCGCGTAGGCACTTGGGAGTCTTGAGACAGTGCCTGTCTATGCAGTGGTGAAAAACACCAGTGGGATTGTTGCTGGGGGTGCCAACTGAAGCCGTCAAACACTCAGATTTCCCAGGCATTCTGTGTGTATCTGTATTTGTATACAGACCATCACCTCCTATGGGCTTCCATGTCTGAGCATGTATCTCCGTGTTCCCTTTTCACAGCCACCTCCTTGCATTTTGGGAAAGAAAACCCCCTCTGCATTGTCCCATGATGCACTGTTCCACAGTTTTGCAAAGTTCCGGGACTACCCAACAAAGGCACGATTCAGAATATTGGTGTATCAGTGTTAATGACTCTTTCTTTAATCAAAACACCTTAGCTCTCACCACCTTACGACCTCTGATCCACCAGCAAATTCTGTTCCCTCTTACCTTCACGATCTGTCTAAACTTCAGCTATACCCATCACCGCTCTGGCACCACCCCAGTCCATTCCTTACTATCTCTTTTGCAGGGAACAGTGCAGTCCTTTTCAACCTAGTCTCCTGCCTTTGCTCCCCTGATAGCACCTAGAGGGCACCTGAGTCCTTATTCCCCCTCGAGAACTGTCCATGTGTCTCCCCTGGCTCAGAACAAAATTCTCAGTCTTCCCCATTGCCCAAAAGGCCCTACACGATCTGTTCATCACCTTCTGCCCATACCTCCTGCCACTTCCCCACCCCCACTCACTCTCCTTTAGTTACATGGGCTTCTTTCATGTACCCTAACCACACTTGCACGTTCCTGCCTCAGGGCCTTTGTACATGCTGTTCCCACTGCCTGAGATGAGCTCCTCCCTCACCTTCTTCAGGCTTTGTCACCTGAGACTGTCCTTGACAATTTCACTTAAATCATAACACTCACCACTCCTAGCCCTCCCTATACACCTCAACCTCTTGTTAATGCTGTTATTTCCAGCAACAGTGTCTGGCACATAGTATGTGTGCTTATTAACTATTTCTTGACTGAAAGTGGGTTGGAGGGCAGAAGTACTTTTTCCTAAGGCTCAACCCAGTCAGGGACTGCTCCCTGCCCCCAAATCCTTGACTGGGAGGGTGCAGAGGCTAAGGAGCCCAGAGAGCATCTCAGCGCTGGTGGCACTTACACAGCTATGGACATGTTGGCTGCAGACAGAGGACTCACTTCTGCCACCTCTTTGGCTTTCTGGAGGGCGAGTTTCTGGTTGGCAGCCTCTTCTTCTTCTTGTTCATCCTAAAAGGCACACAGGATCCCTGCTCACAAACTATGAACTGGGCCTGAGGGCCTCATCTCTGATCCTACTGTTAACCAGGGGCATCATTTGAGATCTTTACAAACAGGTCTGGCTTGGGTGTCAACCAATCAGAGCTGAGGCCCCCTAATCGGAATGTATACTCATTGGTTAAGTGTTCCTAAAAGGCACACAGGATCCCTGCTCACAAACTATGAACTGGGCCTGAGGGCCTCATCTCTGATCCTACTGTTAACCAGGGGCATCATTTGAAATCTTTACAAACAGGTCTGGCTTGGGTGTCAACCAATCAGAGCTGAGGCCCCCTAATCGGAATGTATACTCATTGGTTAAGTGTTCCTAAAAGGCACACAGGATCCCTGCTCACAAACTATGAACTGGGCCTGAGGGCCTCATCTCTGATCCTACTGTTAACCAGGGGCATCATTTGAAATCTTTACAAACAGGTCTGGCTTGGGTGTCAACCAATCAGAGCTGAGGCCCCCTAATCGGAATGTATACTCATTGGTTAAGTGTACTGCTATCCCCTTCATGTCCAGGCTTGATATCCAGCTCATTCTGAACCCTATTTTAACACACAGAAGAAAAGGAAAGGAAAAAGATTGCCTTCCCTTCCCACAATGGAGATTTTTCTGTAACTCTGTCTCAGTGAGCTGGAAATTAGTGCAAAGATTTTCCTGTCATTCTACTTCCTGGGTCATTTAAGCTCTCTGAACCAAGACTTTAAATAAAATACCAACAAGCCCCCACGTGCAGAAAAATCTGGCACCCACAGCCCATCCCATGCACTGCCAACAGCCTCCAGAAGGGGAATCAGGAGAGGAACTTAGATTCTCAGCCGGTTAGGTTCAGAGAGGAGGAGGATGGGGGAAGATGTTTTATAAAATACATACAGAAAAAGACGTTTTGGGGCTTTAAATCCTTCTTCAGCCTTCATGCAGGGCCTCATTCGTAAAACAGAAAAGCCAACAAAGAAAAAGCAAAGAAAAAGCAACGAGAAAGAAGTGGCCAGAGACAAACCCGCCAATAAGCAAGATCATGCGGTGGCAGGGTGCCTCTCCCGCTGCGCTGGGATCTCTGGGGCAAGCAGCAACCTTACCACCTCAGAAATGGTCAGATCAGGACACTCTGTGTCAGTGACAACACAGGGCTGGGACTCGACTGGCCACCCTGCTCTCCCAAGTCCACCCCTCTTCCTGGCTTCACTTCCAAGCATTTCTCAGAGCCGAGTCCCTGGACCACCTGCCTCGGATACACTGCAAATGCACAAATGCAGATTCCCAGGCCTCCTGAAGAACCTGGCCTGGGCCCCAGCATCTGCGTTTTCAACAAGCTCCCAGGTGAGTCTGAAACATGCTCAAGTGTAAGCCGCACTGCGTGTGGTCCGAAGGACAAGTTCTGGATCCACCTGGGTTCAAATAGCAGCTCCTCCACTTTCTGCTTACCTTGGACGAAGTCTTTCTTTGTACCTCACAATCTTCATCTAAAATTTCAACTCTCCTCGACTTCTCTACTTCATATTTCTCCTTAGCACTTATCACTAGCTGACCAGTTTCTTTCTTGTCTATCTCTTCTGCTAGAATATCAACAAAGGCAGAGATTTGTCTGTTTTATTCCTGGCTATTTCCCTGGCCCCTAGACCAGGCCCTGTTCACAGCAGGTGCTCAATAAATGCTTTTCAATGAATAACAGAATCTGTAAAATGAGGCTCAGAGAATTTGCCTATGAGGTTTTCTGTGAGGGCTAAATGAGATAAAAGCCTATCTAACAACAAGGTCCTATGATGTAGCACAGGGAACTGTAGTTAATACCTTCTAATAAACTATAATAAAAATATGAAAAATAATGTACGTTTGTAACTGAATCACTTTGCTATACACCAGAAGCTAATACATTATAAATCAAATATACCTCAATCAAAAAAAAAATAACCACATCAGGGGCTGAGTGGGGTCCCTGCCACATTTTAATTGCCCAAGAAATGCTTGTGGAATAAATGAAGTAAAGAATGAGGGTCTGGAGAACATTTCACAGGAGATGAGCTTTCCCCCTCCCTTTTCCCACCCTCCTGGGGGTACCCCCTCCCCCACGACAGCCCTTGGAACCTAGATGAGCTCATGGTTGAAATCAGCCCCTGGAATAGTGACGCCAGTCAGCCCCATGGTGGCCAGGACTGTGGCCGTATGCTTGGGGGTGGCAGAGATTTCCGTTTTCCTCCAGTCATGGCTGGGCCTGGGAAACTCTCTCTCCCTCCTGCCATGGCTGGCAGATGGACGGTTGGCAAAGTCTTCTCAGTTCAGTTCAGTTCCCTGAATATGGCCTGTGTACCTTAAGGCATGGGGGATGGGGCAGTGAAGCTGAGGCAGGCCCCAGGCCTGGCCCTCCTGAATGATTCTGCATATGTTCTCTTAATGGGATAGGGCTGCAGGTGAAAGACTTAGGCTAGACCACGACCACCTCCTAACATGCCTTTGTTCCAGACATTTTCCCCTCAAACTGCAAAAAGGTGCTCGGCTTCCCTTGTGCAGTGCACTACCTGTTCAACCGTTCCTAGCAGCCCTGTTCATCGGCTATCCCAAGAGCATAAGCTGTGTTCCTGAAAGCAATGTTGCCTTCTCTGTGCCTAGCTGAGGTGAACCTGAATCCCAGTGAGTACAGGGCTGTCCTAAGGGCATTTGGCATAAGATTTTGCCCAAATAATCCAATACCACTGACCATGAATGAAACCTGGGCTTCTTCACATGGACAGTTCGTACCCCCACACCCCAAATTCCTTTCTGATTTCATTTCCTGTGCTCTGCTCTTTGAGGGATCACACCTCTGCTCTTTCAGTTCCTAGTTATGTGGCAAGGTCCTGGCCTCTCTGGGCCTCAGTTTTCCCATCTGCAAAATGGGGATAACAGTTACTCCCTATCTCTTATGCTTTCTGGTGTCTGGCATATGAGAGGGGCCATCACATTTCCTTTGGTTGTTGTTAATTTTTATTTTGATCATTACCTGCTCAGCTGGGGTTCAAATGAAAGTTGGCAAGATGTGTGGGTAAAGAACTCAGGCTCTGGAACTTGCCAAGTCTGGGTTTGAATCCCAGCCTTCCCTTTCCCAGCTCTGTAAAACGAAGAGCTGTAGCTCCGGATCTCTGGTCATGCAAAGTGACTTACAAACGCTCCCTTTATTGATCACTTCCTGTATGCCCCAAATTATGCTGAGTTCCTGACATGGATAGCATGATGCTGTCATCATTCCCTCTGGGGTCCATAATTTTGCCTTTCTGAACCTCAGTTCCCTCTTCTGCCAAAGGGAAATAACAGTTACGCCTGGAACCATGAGCATCATATAATTCTTCACTGCTGCCACTCTGTGGTGAAGTGCAGCCAGTTCCCAAGCTCACGGGGACACACACTGAGCCTCGGAACCTTGTCTGGGTTGCTCTCCATCTGTCCCCTCCTTCCGGGTTTAGGGTGGTGACAGTGCCTGCTAGCCTGGAGGCTGCTGCATTCCTTGGAAGTCCCTCGACACTGCCCACTCCCTATAAACGGGCACTCTGGTGGAGTTTGCCATCTGTTTCCTGCAGCAACCCTGCTGCCTTAACCACCCCCCACCTCCGCCCTCCTTTGCTGTAGAAGCCACTTGATCAGGGACAGGCTGTTTTGGGGGTGGGGGAGGAGGTGCCCTTCTCCCTGGCGCAGTGCCGCCAGGACAAAGGCTGTGACCCCAGCTCCTCTCCTCCACCCCACCCCACCCCCCGCCTGGCGCGGTCCTGATCTGCCATGAGCAGGTGGTAACTTTGCACGGCAACATTCTCCCACCAACTCCACCTTGGTGAGCTCCTGGGCGTTGGCCAGATTATCCACCGCGATGGCCAAGAACACGTTCAGGAGGGTGTCTGCAAACGCTGGAGTCAGGGAAAGCATCGCCACATGAACCCTGGTATCTGGGACTCCTGAACCCCTCCCCTGTGCTTCCCCTGCTCTCCCTGAGGCCCTGGCTCATCACCCCCCACCCCGCCAGAGGATACAGTTCCCGAAGAGCGTCAGCACGATGAAGTAGATGGAGAACACCATGCCGCCTTGCACGCCCCCCTGAGACTTGATGCCGTCATACATGACCTCGTTCCAGTCTTCGCCCGTCAGGATCTGAAAGGGGAGGGAGAAACACACAGCCAACCCCCCCTCAACCTCGGGCCCCTCAGAGATGCAGCTGTGGAGCCGGAACCTGCCGTGTGGGCCCTTTCTTGGCCCTTGTCTCTGGGTGGGGACGGTCTTGGCTGTTTGCAAGAGGAAAGGGCTGTCCTTGCATGGAGGAGCTCTCAGCCTATCCCAGCAAAAAGTGACCCTGGAAGAGGAGTTTCAGATCTTTCTGGTTTTCTCTGATGTGATAGGGAGATAATGCTATAGGCTGAGTAGTATATATTGAGGCTCTAAACCCTCATGTGATGCTGTTTGGAGATGGGAGGGAATTAGGATTAGCTGAAGACATGATGGTAGGGCCCTCATGAGGGGATTGTGCGCTCAGTCGTGTCCAACTCTTTGTGACCCCATGGACGGCAGCCTGCCAGGTTCCTCTGTCCGTGGGATTTTCCAGGCAAGAATACTGGAGTGGGTTGCCATGCCCTTCTCCAGGGGATCTTCCCGGCCCAGGGAGAGAACACAGATCTCCTGCATTGGCAGGCGGGTTCTTTACCACTAGTGCCACAAATGAGGGGATTGGTGCCTTTATAAGAAAAGACACCAGAGAACTTGGTCTCTCTCTGCCTCTCTGTCTCCCTCTCTCCCCCTGCTGTGTGTGAGAGAAGTGAGAAGGCAGTCGTCTGCAAGCCAGGAAGAGAGTCCTCACCAGGAATCAACCCTGGATGCACCCTGATCTGCCTCCAGCCTTCAGAACTGTGAGACATAAATTTCTCACGCTATATATCCGCTGGTACTTCCACACTGCTGTATCTGGGGGTGGGGATGGTGGTGGTACAGGTGACCAGAGGAAGCCTCAGGTAAGAGATGCAAGTGCTGGCAAACAGACATGATGCTAATGTGTATGGGACGGGCTAAAGGGATTTGTATGCAGGATCTACACAGTTGTTAAAAAAATATCCAGCTTTCCTCCTCTGCGTTATTTCCATGAAAGTGAAAAAAAGTGAAAGTGTTAGTTGCTCAGTCAAGTCCAACACTCTGTGACCCCATGGACTGGAGCCTGCCAGGCTCCTCTGTCCATGGAATTCTCCAGGCAAGAGTACTGGAGTGGGTTGCCATTCCCTTCTCCAGGGGATCTTCCTCACCAAGGCATCAAATCTGGGTCTCTCCTGCATTGCAGGCAGATTCTTTACCATCTGAGCCACCAGGGAAGCCCCATTATTCCCATGAGGATAGAGTAAATATGAAAGAACTCCAAAGGTGTTAATCCATTAATGTAGGGTTTTTCAGTCCTGGCACTGCTGGCATTTGGGAACCTCCTCTTGTCCCGTGCACTGTAGGGTGTTAAGCAGCATCCTTGGCCTCTACCCATTAGATGCCAGTTACACCCCATGTCCCATTTTCGATAACCCAAAAATGTTTCCAGATACTTCTAGGTGTCCCTGGGGGACAAAATCCCTCTTGGGCAACAACCCCTGAGCTGAAGACATATGGGTGGTGATTACTACTATCAATAATCATTTATGTAAAGGCTCAGAATTTCATGGATGGTTCCCCTTTCCAACCCCCTATCTACAGGTCTCATTCAGAAGTTCCCCTTCCCCCAGGAGAAAAGAGGACTGAAGTCACATTTCCCCATAAACTTTCTGTTCTCTAATGAGACAGAACCCACATGGAACTGCTTTGGAAGTCTCAGCTTGGCCAGTTCTAAACCTTGGGTGCATGTGCCTACATGGGTGCAGAAGTTGGTTTGGCGGGACCACCCACGGTCAATCTGTTTGCTTTGGAATATGGAATTGGGGTGTCTTCCAGTCACAGGGAAGATGGTGTATTATCCATGTCTATTATTTTCTATATCCTGATGCTTTGACATATGGGAGGGGTCTTGCTGACCCTGAGGGGAGTCAGGACTAGCTAATTCTTAGAGTTAGTAAACAACTTGCCTGTGAATGTGGTTTAAAAAATGAAAACCAACCAATTCAGAGCCCACACTCCAAACTATCTCCACCACTGGGCTCTTACACTTAGGCCAATATCCTACTGTTGGAATTAGCCCAGGGTCAGGTTCCATAGAACTCAAGACAGTTCCAGGGTCTGCTGAAATTATTCAAACTAGCCAATCCTAAGCCTGATTAACCTGCCTTACCCATTTCTTCCTGCAGAAGAGCCGCAATAAAGGCTCCTGCCCACATTTCCTGTCCCCCTCCTAATGGACCCTGGTGCTTCTCCATAGGGCCCTGCATTCATGGGACTGGGTGAAGGTTGTACCTGAAAAACTGTCATTATTGCTGCTGGAAAAGTGTCGAAGTTGGTAGGAGGAGTCCCTTCATCGAAATTAAACCTGTGGAGAGGGCACAAACATTTCACGTTGGTCCCACCCTAGGTGTGTGAGGGCTTGGCTCAGTATCTTGTTTCCAGGGCAACAACTCCAGCATCTCTGTTTCCCCTAGAAGGACATGCTGAGGGGTACCCAGGGCCCCGCCCATCTGGGGAATGCACTGGGCATCATCCAGGCCATGAGGAAGGCAGACTGTGATGCAGGTGGGCCTGGGTCTCTGGATCACTGAGCAAGGTATGGGTGGGAGGCCCTGGGCTGGACCCCAGGGAAGCAGAAGTCAGAGAAGCTGCTGAGCACTCACTGGCCGCCGAAGAGCTGCATTCCCAGAAGGGCAAAGACGACGATGAACAGGAAAAGGAGGAACAACAGGCTGATGATGGATTTCATGGAGTTGAGAAGAGAGACGACCAGGTTCCTGAGAGATGCCCAGTACCTGCCAAGAGAGGCCAGGGTTGGGGTATGGGGTTAGGCTGGGGCCAGGGTGGCGGCAGCTGAGCCCATCTTCCCAACATGGGAAGGAGGTGGCCCCACCCTGACCCCCATCCCCACGTTGGGATGCCAGGGAACCCGAAGACTTACTTTGTGACTTTGAAAATACGCAATAACCTGAGGGCTCGTAACACACTGATTCCAAAGGATGTGCCGGGTTTTATGACGGCCCAGATGACCTCAAAGATACTCCCGATGATGACCTAGAACAGAGGATCCCGGTCTTCTGTCCATGCTCCTTGCAAATGTGCCCTGGGTCTGGACCTTGCAGGAACCCAGTTCAACTCCCCCCCTCAAATGAAATCATAGTGAGGGTCTCACATGCCTCTTATCCCTTCTCTTTTTTAACTTATTAACATGAGTGCAAAGAATTCCTGAAACATATAATTACAAAGTGAATGCCCATGCAACCACCATCTATGTCAAGAAATAGGGCATGTCAGCACTCTGAAAGCCTCTGGGGAACCCTAGAAAGAGCCACCACCCTGAAATTATATTAACTATTTCCTTGCATTAAAAAATTGAGGTGAAATTCACACAACAGAAAATTAACCAGAATGGTTCATTTAAAATAATGCACGATTCAGTGACATTTAGCATGTTCTCAGTGTATAACCATCACCCTTCTCTAGTTTCGAAACATCTCCATTGCCCCCAGAGGAAACCCCGGACATGAGCAGTCACTCCCCAGCCCCCTCCTCCCAGCCCCTGGCAACCACTAATCTACTTTCTGACTCTGGAGAGTTGCCTGTTCTGGATATAAATGGAATTATGTAATATGTGACCTTTTATGTCTGGCTTCTTTGACTTATGTTTTCGAGGTCTTTGCCTTAAAGTATTCAAGGATCCTCTGTAATCCATATAGCTTAGTTGTGTCCGTCTGAACTTCCCTAAGCAGAATCATGCTGTATGGACTAGTTTTGCCACTGTCTGCCTCCTTCTGTGCAATATCATGTGGCTGACAGGTGTGGCTGCTGTTGGCTGCCTCTCGTTGGTGCAGAGAATTGCATTATTTATACACAACTTATTTATCCACCCTACTGCAAAGGGAGATTTGGGTCATTTGGTTTGGGACTAGCGAAGCCACTCAAGGCATTGTTGTATGTGTCTCTTAGGTGTCCGCATAAGTTTCTCTAGAGTGAATTCCCAGAAGTGGATTCGCCAGGTCATCCCTTACTTTCCAAAATGGGTCCATAAATTTCCCCTCCCGCGGGCAGTGGTTGGGGAGGGTTCTGGGAGCTCTGTATCCTCATCAAAGCTGGGGATTATCCCCTGATTCCTTTTGCACTCAGCAGAATCTGTCATACCCATCTCTCTCTCCTGTGTCCGCAGGTATCAGCCATTCTAAGCATATCAGCTGGGGAATGAACTCCTTAGAAGCCAGAGCACTTACCCCACAATCAAAACAGTTGAAGGAAGAGTGGAAGTAAGGCCGCGTCCCAAGCCCGTACATTTTTATAAACATTTCGGACATAAAGAGTCCTAAGAAAATGAATTCTGCATAGTCTAGAAAGGGAGGGGGGGAAACAGAGAGGACATTAGATTTGTGGAGGGAGCGTCCAGGCGGCTCTGACATTCCTATTAACTGAAATCTTGGCTGGTGGGTTCCTGGGTGCTTACTATGCTTTTTAAAAAAAATTAAGAAAATTTAAAATTGAAGTATAGTTGTTTCAGGTATGGGCTTTCCAGGTGGCTCAGTGGTAAAGAATCTGCCTGCCAGTGTAGGAGATGCGGGTTCGATCCCTGGGTTGGGAAGATCCCCTGGAGAAGGAAATAGCAACCCACTCCAGTATTCTTGCCTGGAGAATCCCACGGACAGAGAAGCCTGGGGGTGTAGTCCATGGGGTTGCAAAGAGTTGGACATAACTGAACAACTGTACACGCACGCTTATTCCAGGTATATAATAGAATCAGCAAACCAATTCAGTTATACATACATATATATGTATATATGTGTGTGTGTATAGATATTCTTTTCTATTATAGATTATTACAAGGTATTGATTATAGTTTCTTATGCTATACAGTAGATCCTCATTGTTTATTTTATACATTTTACTATGTTTTTAAAATGAACAAGCCACTATACTCCAATAAAAATTAATTAAAAAGAAACTAGTGAATGAATGAACTAACTGGCTAATAACTGACTAACTCAATAACTAACAAAGTATTATTACTAAGAATTATGTAATAATACATAAGGATTATGACTCAACTGCTTTTATATGCTTGAGCTCCAAAGGAATAATAGAAATATTAATAGAAATTGTAAGTGTTCTATTTGTAATCCTTGTGTGTCAGGGACTTAGAAAGGAGTGCCACAGGCAACCAATCTAAGGTATGGCTTTTCTCCTAACTAGGAAAACTCATTGGATGTTCCCTAGAAATCCTGTCTTGCTAATGTCTAAAAATCTTGATGTAAGACAAAGCCTTTTGTTTTTGATGAGAATGCATAATGGTGAAAATTTTGCCTTGGGAAGAGGTAACTACGAGTATTTGTTTGCTCCAGCAAAGAAATGGTTAACAGCAATTCCTTTTCTGAGAGGGCTTTCTCGGTGGGGTAGGAAGATGCAGATGCATGGTCAGGAAGGGCATGAGCAGTCACCTTTCGAAGGGGAAGGAGAGGTAAGGAGAGATTCTGAGAGGAAGAAAGCATATAGAAATCGAAGACAGAGGCTTCAAACTTCTAAGCATTCCATTCTGGTCACATAGCTAGCTCTGTTTGAAGGTGAAGAGTATTTGTTATATCACTCATATCACTCTTTTTTTAAAATGGTATAAGACTTTTTTCTAGTTCTTTGTGATTTTGTTCTATTGGCTGCACCACGCAGCTTGTGGGATTTTAGTGCCCTGGCCAGGGGCTGAACCTGGGCCCTCAGCAGTGAAACTGCTGAGTTTTAACCACTGGACCGCCGGGGAATCCCATAGTATATCATTCTTAAATCAATTTTAATAAATTTATTTATTTATTGGGCTGTGTTGGGTCTTAGTTGCAGCACATGGGATTTAGGTCCCTGACCGCCTGCATTGGGAGTGCCGAGTCTTAGCCACTGGACCACCAAGGAAGTTTCTATATCATTCTTTAAGAGGTGATTTGGACTGACTGTCAAGGTCTTTCCCACTCATTCCTGGTAATTGAACTTTCCCTTCGTTCTACGACCCCAGGGAGCTTTCAGTGTCTGAGGGAAACTCCGGGCTCTCCAGAACCCCCAAGACTGAAACGTCAGTGAGGAAATCTGTCTGTAACATCTGATGCATTCCAAAGGCCACCAGAGGAAATTCGGGGAGGACGTAAGAGTTTCCACGGTGCTCGTTCCCCAGTTACCGTGGAATCGTGAGAGTTGGTGATGCACAAGACTGGAGAGAATTACTGATCTCTAAGCACTGGTGGATCTGGAAGAAGTTTCAGGGTCATCAAATCCAATTTCTCCCAAGTACAGAAGAGAAATGTGAGACCCAGAGAAACGACTACACTTCATCAATTACAAGACACATATTTTTGTTCATGTTTTGACATCTCCGAAACTGGGGTGTAACTTAAAATCGGCATGCCCTAGTTTAGATGGCAGCATTGTTTCATTTCTTAGTGGCACATAAAATGAAAATAGAAGAGTGCCATATAATTGAAGCGGTGGCTCAGTGGTAAAGAATCTGCCTGCCAAGCAGGAGACCTAAGTTCGATCCCTGGGTTTGGAAATCTCTTGGAGAAGGAAATGGCAACCCACTCCATTATTCTTGCCTGGGAAATCCCATGGACTGAGGAACCTGGTGGGCTACAATCCATGGGGTTGCAGAGTCGGACATATCTAGCAACTAAACAGCAGCAGCAATAACTGAAGATGTGTTCATTTGATGGATAGTGGTAATAATTTGTCCAAGGTCACATGGACAGTTGGGGGCAGAGCAGGCACTGAGAACCCAGGTTACCTGATGGTCATGGCAGGGATGCACCATCAGATATAGCTTGGGTTCAAATCCTGGCTACATCATTAACTAGCTGTGTGACTCTGGGCAAGTTACTCAACCTCTCTGTGTCACAGTTTTCTCAACTGGAAATTGATAATTAAAGGACGTTTATAGACAGAGAGACCCCAGGCAGGAAGTCTCAACCCCCTGTTCCCGAACCAGGACAGACAGAGCAAGGTGATTAGTGGGGAGAATATGGGAGATTAAAAATAGGCTATCCGAGGAGGTTAAGACAAAAAGTAAATAGTTCTCATTTATAAGAGACTCCAGGGGGACCAAATGCAATTACTAAGGTTGGAACTAGGTCGGGGCTCTCAGAAGGAGAACTGGCCCCCTGGGGAGTGTCCTGGGGGGGTGGTCAGCCAATGTGACTGGGAACAATAAAGGTTACAAGGAGACAATGACCTGGACCAGACGCCCAGGCCTCACGAGGCTGAAGATTTGATTTCTCCAGTGGTTGTGTGGGTTAATTCTGAACCAGGTCAGAAGGGCAGAGAATCTACAGACCTAATTCAGACAAGCCCAAAGATGCAGGAGGAGGGCAACCAGCAGGCAAAAAGGTTTTGGGGAGTCCTGACTTGGGGCCCATAGGCCAGAGCCAAGGCATCCAATTGCCTTCCTCACTTTCCAGCCACTACTCTTGTTGATTTCTCAGAGCTCTTTACTTTTTAAGCCCTGCTCATAGATTGCCCCTCCTTTCCTGTGTCTCCTCCCCCAACGTGGTCAACAATTTTGATACTATCTCATGTTAATTCCTGAAATTTGGGAATAGGCCCGGAAAAGCAAAGTCTTGGAAATCCCGGTTCTCACTGCAGGGGCAAGATGGTCTCACAGTTGTTGGAGGCTATCATTGAGGAATGAATCTGAGGCATAAGAAGTCAAAAAGGACAGAAGAGGAAAGGGGAAAGAAGCAGAAAGTTTGAAAGAAAAGGGAAGAAGCAGAGAGAAATGAGAAGAAAACATGAGTACAACATACAGGTTACTTTTTTGTCTCTAACGCACCTTCATTTCTCAACCATAAATTTGATTCCCAGAGATGCACCTAGCATATGTATGTTTCTGTCTCTGGCTGTCTTGCAGGCTGACCCTCTCTGTCTTTATTTCAATGCACCTCTGTGTGCCTTTCTGAGAAAGTGATCTTGTGTCTGATGGCCCAAATTCCAGCTTCCAGCTCTCAGGCACCCCCTCCCCCAAACTGGGCTTTGTCACTGAGGCAGCAGGAACATCAGCCCGATCTCCAGTTATAAACGGGCCCAAGTGAAAGGGGAAAGAGGGAACACAAACTACCAAAGAAAGAGAACTGGAGAAAGGGTGTGAGGAAGGGATCAGGGAGCTGGTGGGGGTGGGGCCAGGCGGTACTCACAGAGGAAGTCGGAGAGCCACTCGGGCTGGTTGTAGTGAACGATAGCGACACACAGCGTGTTGAGGGCTACCAGACTGAGGACAGTCCAGTAGAAGGCCTGAGTTTTGACCATGCGGCGGATGTAGAAACGCATCCTCCTCTCCTTTTTGTGAAAAAAAGTCGAGTTCTCCAGCTTGGCACTTTTGATGCTGGCTCGGGCGAAGGGAGACCCTGTCAGGGAAAGGATGGAGCATGTCAGGGTGTTCCTGCAGAGGAAATGAACCCACGTGCGGCCCAAGCAGAGACTGTGGCCAGGGAGCCCATGAGCCTCCCAAGCAGGCAAGCCCCCGGGAACCATTGTGACTCATGGGCTTAGCTTTCCAGAGGTGGAGCTTCTGAGAAGGTGATGTCTCTGAAAGTAACAGTGCTAGAAATAACCAACGAGGATGCGGTGGTGGGGGGTTTCCTTGGTCGCTCAGGAGTAAAGAAACTGTCTGCAATGAAGGTACATGTGGGTTCAGTCCCTGGGTTGGGAGGGCATGGCAACCCACTCCAGTATTCTTGACAGGAAAATGCCTTAGACAGAGGAGCCTGGTGGACTAGAGCCCATGGGGTTGCAAAGAGTCAGAAACGACTGAAGTGGCTGAACATGGCCCAGAATGGGGAGGCTGACGGCTCTCCATTGCTGGAGTCATCTTTCTGCACCTCCCTCTCCTGGAACTGTCTGATGACTCTGGGGCTCATGCTGCAGGGTGGGATAAGGCTGGAACCTCTGCTCAGGACTCCGAGTGCAGAGGCGGGCAGCAGAGCTGCATGCACTGTTCTTGGAAAGCCTCCAGGAGGAGGTATGGATAGGATCCTAGTTTACCATGGACACTTCACTTTAAAAATAATCACCGAAGAATGAGCCAGCTGTGCCCTCTGCTCACATGTATTTTTGCTCTTAAGCATTTATAAGGCACCTACTATGCCAGGCTCTGTCCCAGGTGTTCAGGATACATGTTAACAGAGTCTTGAACTCCTGGGACGGATACTCCAGTGTGGGAGCCAGAGAGCAAACATAATATAATAAGTAGGACTTCTCTGGTGGTTAAGAATCCGCCCGCCAGTGCAGGGGACCTGAGTTCAATACCTGGTCTGGGAATATTCCACATGCTGCATAGCAACTAAGCCCATGTGCCACAGCTACCGAAGCCCATGTACCCTAGCGCCCACCTGCTGCAATCGCCGAAGGCTGTGCTCTGCAACAAGAGAAGGCACCCCAGTGAGAAGCCCCCAAACCACAATGAAGAGTAGCCCCCGCTCGCTGTAACTAGAGAAAGCCCACGTGCAACTCAAACATAAATAAATAAAAATAATAAATTAATAGTGTGGTGGAAGGTGCAAAGTGCTTTGGCAAAAAGAGAAAGCAGAGCAAAACAAGGGGACCTGGAGGCCTGGGAGGGACCCTGGGCAAGCGGCAGCATTAAACCAAGGGGCTAAGGAGAAGGGGTTGGCCCGAGTCACCTTAGTACCTTAGGCAGAGGAAACAAACAGCAAGTGAAAAGGCCCTGAGGTAGGACTATGCCTGCCTGATGTATTTGGGGAACAGCATAAAGAGAACAGTATGGCTGGAGTGAAGTGGCTCAGGTGAGAAGAAGGAGGAGGTGAGGGCAGGGGGGTGGATCTCGGCAGATTCTGAAGGGCCTTGGGGACTGCAGGACAACTGGGGCTTCTGTTTTGAGTGAGGCGGGAGGCGTGGAGGCAAGAGGGGCGTGACTTGACTCAGGGGTTCACAGATGTCTCCTGGCTTCTGCGGCACAGAACAGACTGCAGGAGGCAAGGGCAGGAGCAGAGGGGGGATGACTGCTCCAGTCCAGACAGGTGGCAACCAGGGCTAGACTCCACGGCGGCTGAGAAGGAGGCAGGCTGGGCCGATTGGGGTGTATTATTATTTTCGATTTTATCTATTATTTATTTTTGGCTGTGCTGGGTCTTCATTGCTGCTCAGGCTTCCTGTAGTTGCAGCAAGTGGGGGGTTACTCCTTGTTGTGGTGTGTGGGATTTTCTTGCTGTGGAGCACAGGCTCAATAGTTGTGGCACACAAGCTTTGTTGCTCCAAGGCATGTGGGATCTTCCTGGAACAGGGATCGAACCCATGTTCCCTGCATTGGCAGGTGGATTCTTTAACCCACTGAGCCACCTGGGAAGCCTTGGGGTAATATTATTTAAGGTATATTTCAACATTTGTTGATGGACCAAGTGTGGGTGGAAGAGAGGGAGAAGCCAAGGTTTTTGGTCTGAGCCCCAGGAGGGACAAAGCTGTCATCCACTGAGAATGGACAGGTTTGTGGGGGAGGTTCAGAGCTCAGTTTCACATAGATTGATTTTATGTTCTAAAATACCTCTTCTTGAAAATCTTCCATTGCGTTCAATAGTTTATTACTCTTCATTGGCACATTCATTCTTTCATTTATTCATTAGCGTGCTCATTCATTCACCCATTCGTTCACTCGCTGGTATGTCTGTCACACATTCGTTCATTCTTTTATCATTTATTCATTCATTAGTGCACTCATTCATTTCTGTTTTTCTTTTTTTTTTCCTTTTTTTAATTTATCTATTTATTTTTTAACTTTGCCATACCATGCCACATGTGGAATCTTAGTTCCCCAACCAGGATTCGAACCCGTGGCCTCTGCACTGGAGGTGCAGAGTCTTAACCACTGTACCATCAGGGAAGTTCCCATCCACTCGTCTCTTCTTTCATCATTTATTCCCGCATCCATCCATCCATCCATTCATGCATTTGTTCATTTACACAATAATCCATGAAGCACTGCTCATCAACCTCACACCAGCCAAACACAGAAAACATCTCTCAGGATGCCACTTCCTATTAGCAAAATTCTAAACAGAGGGAACCCTCTTACATTGTTGGTGGGAATGCAAACTAGTATGGCCACTATGGATAACAGTGTGGAGAATTCTTAAAAAACTGGAAATAGAACTGCCATATGACCCAGCAATCCCACTGCTGGGCATACACACCAAGGAAAGAGACACGTGTACCTCAATGTTCATTGTAGCACTGTTTATAACAGCCAGGACATAGAAGCAACGTAGATGTCCATCAGCAGATGAATGGCTAAGAAAGCTGTGGTACATATACACAATGGAATATTACTCAGCCATTAAAAAGAATGCATTTGAATCAGTTCTAATGAGGTGGATGAAACTGGAGCCTATTATACAGAGTGAAGTAAGCCAGAAAAAAAACCACCAATACAGTATACTAATGCATATATACGGAATTCATAAAGATGGTAATGATAACCCTGTATGCGAGACAGCAAGAGACACAGATGTATAGAACAGTCTTTTGGACTCTATGGGAGACAGCGAGGGTGGGATGATATGGGAGAATGGCCTTGAAACATGTAAATTATCGTATGTGAAACGAATCACCAGTCCAGGTTTGATGCATGAGACGGGGTGCTCAGGGCTGGTGCACTGGGATGACCCAGAGGGATGGGATGGGGAGGGAGGTGGGAGGGGGGTTCAGGATGGGGAACACATGTACACCCGTGGTGGATTCATGTCAATGTGTGGCAAGACCAATACAATACTGTAAAGTAAAATAAATAAATAAAACTGAAAAAAACAAACAAACAAAAAAAATAAATAAACAGAGGTTGTAAGTTAGCATCCCAGGGGCCATACTGGTTCATTTGAGATTTGTGAAGGTTGAAATTATTGGACTACATTTAAAAACTGGGAGATTTTCCATACAAATATGGATTTCAGCTTCTCATGAATGAAAATAACAGCTGACATTTATCGAACATTTAACAGGCACTGCGGGGGATGCAGTTTACACAGTAAGCTCCCCATCACAACCTTAGGAAGTAGGGATCATCACTAACCTCCTTTTACACCCCAAGGAAACAGAGGCTGAGGGGAGTCCAGTAATTGACTAAGAAGTGTCGGGTCAGTTCAGAGCCTCTTGCACTCTGGCCTGCGGCCACCACACTGCACTCACTCCTGGAACCTGTGGCCATGAGCAGCAGCTGGCCAGGGTTGGTGGCTGAACTCTCCCTTCACGTCCATCACTTGTCTGATCCTGCTGGAGCCACATGCAAGCTCAGTTCCAACACCAACCACAGAGTAACCTTGGGCAGATGACCCTGGGCAAGTTACCATGCGTCTTGAGACGCCAGTGCCTCCCACCTCACCGGGCCATTGGGAAAAATCAATGAGTTAATGCACCCTGACAGGAATTTCCCTGGTGGTCCAGTGGCTAAGATGCAAGAGCTCCAAATGCAGGAGCCTGGGTTCGATCCATGGTCAGGGAACTAGATACCACAAGCCACAACTGAGAGTTCATACACCTCCACTAAAAGATCCTGCATGGGACAACTAAGACCTGGTGCTGCCAAACAAACAAATAAGTAAATAAACATTTAAAAACTACCTGAGACAACGCTGCATGCATGCTCAGCCACGAAGTCCTGTGCGACTCTTTCCGACCCCATGGACTGCAGCCGGCCAGGCTCCTCTGTCCATGGGATTTCCCAGGCAAGAATACTGGAGTAGGTTGCCATTTTCTTCTTCAGGGGATCTTTCTGGCCCAGGGATTGACCTTGCATCTCCCGCTTGGCAGGAGGATTCTTTTTTTTTTTGGTAGGAGGATTCTTTTTTTTTTTGGCAGGAGGATTCTTTACCACTGAGCTACCTGGGAAGCCCCAGCATGATGCTGGCACACGCTTATTGGACATAAAGTCTTTTACTACAACTGCAAGAGCTAAAATCAAGACTGTTCTCATGCCAACTCATGGAGGAAGTCTCTCCTGATCACAGGGCATGGAGACACCTCCCATAATAGGCATCCCATGCATCAAGAAAAGAGAAGGTGACTATTAATTGAACACCTACTCTGTGCCAGGCCTTGTACCAGTTCTGTACTGTCTCCTCTATTTATTGCATCTTATACTCCCTCTGACCCATGCTCCCTTTGTCAACACCCCTTTTTTTTTTTTTTGGCCACACCTTAAGGCATGCAGCATCTTGGTTCCCTGACCAGGGATTGAACTTGTACCCTGCAGTGGAAGCATAGTCTTAACCACTGGACCACCAGAAAAGTCCCCCTCTCCTGTACACTCTTGTCTCTACTTTTCCTCTGTGGTCTGAAAATTTGCAGGCAATCCTTAGTTTTTAAAAATAATTTTAATAAGCTATTTTATGAAACACCATATATCTCAGATGTCAATTTCAATGTGGAATCAATAGAGAAATCCATTAAAAAAGATATTTTACATTCTTTTTTTGGGGGGGGTACCAAGTATTCCAAGTCTTTACATTGTTTAGTCACTAAGTCGTGTCTAACTCTTTGCATTCTCATGGACTGCAGCATGCCAGGCTCCTCTGTCCTTAACTGTCTCTTGGAGTTTGCTCAGATTCAAGTCCATTGAGTTCAGTGATGCTATATAACCATCTTATCCTCTGCTGCTCCCTTCTCCTTTTGCCTTCAATCTTTCCCAGCATCAGGGTCTTTTCCAATGAGTCAGCTCTTTGGATCAGGTGGCCAGAGTACTGGAGCTAAAGTATTTCAAATCTAATGTGTGAGCATGGAACACATTTCGTTCAGATCAGCTGCATTCAAAGAGCCAAGAGTCAGAGGTGGCCAGTCTTAGCCTAGAATGTTTCAGTGGGGATAGCAGTAGGCCACCACTAAGGCTTAGTTTCAGGATTTTGGGCAATTTATACGCCCTTCAAATTCTTGGTGAATTGAAATAGGTGCTTTCCAAGTTGTGGGTTGAACTGTCATCGAAGAGATGTGCTGATGGCTTCCCTGGTAGCTCAGAGGGAAAGAACCCACCTGCCAGTGCTGGAGACACAGGTTTGATCCCTGGTCTGGGAAGATCCCACATGCTCCACGTTGATCCCACGTGGAGCAACGATGTTCACGTGGCACAACTGTTGAGCCTGTGCCCTAGAGTCCATGTGCCACAACTACTGAAGCCCTCATGCTCTAGAGCCTGTGGTCCACAATCAGAGAAGCCACCGCAATGAGAAGCCCCCACACTGCAACTAGAGAGAAGCCCCCATTTGCCACAACAAGAGAAAAGCCCTCACAGCAATGAAGACCCAGCACAGCCAAAAAAAAAGAAAAAGAGATTGAGTGAATGGGTTGAAGTCCGAACCCCCGGTAGCCATGAATATGCCATTATTTAGAAATGGGGTCTTTGCAGATGCCGTCAAATTAAGAAGAAGTCAGACCTGATTGGAGTGGGCCTTAATCCAAAGACTGGTATTCTTATAAGAGGAGAAGAGACACGGGGACGCACAGGAAAGGGCCATGTGATGCCAGTCAGAACTGGGAACGAGGTGCGTGAAAGCCAAAGGGAGCCCAGGACTGCTGACAACAACAGAAGCTAAAAGAAAAGCATGGGGGCAGACTGTCCCTGAAGTCCTCAGAGCAGCACAGCCCTTGCCAACATCTTGATCTCTGTTTGGACTTCTGGTCCCCGGCATTGTGAGAGAATACATTTCTGTTGTTTTAAGCCACCCAGCTTGTGATACTTTGTGACAGCCGCCCTAGCAAATGAACACAGCCCACGCTGAACTTCTGTCCTTAAAATCACCTAAAGGGAGTCTGATTTTCCTGAAGAACTGGTGCCGTGAAGGCAGATTCCATTGGTGGTTCAGCTTTTCCTAGTGATGGCACTAGGTCCATATTTCACAGTCAGGGGATGAACTCTGCATGAGATAATTTTTTTTTTTTTTTTTTGCCTGTACTTGGTTTTCATTGCAGCATACAGGCTTCTCTAGTTGCAGCACTCGGGTATTAGTTGCCTCGTGGCATTGGGATCTTAGTTCCCTGATCAGGGTTTGAACCTGTGTCCCCTGCACTGGAATGCAGATTCTTAACCACTCGACTACCAGGGAAGTCCCTATATGAGGCCGTTTTGTGATATGTTTATCAACTGACAGCATGGTAGAATCATCAATTACAAGAAATAGAGGAAAACAAAAGAATGGGAAAGACTAGAGATCTCGTCAAGAAAATTAGAGATACCAAGGGAATATTTCATGCAAAGATGGGCACAATAAAGGACAGAAATGGTATGGACCTAACAGAAGCAGAAGATATTAAGAAGAGGTGGCAAGAATACACAGAACTATACAAAAAAGATCTTAAAGACAGCATTTACTGGGCAAAATAATACCAGGGCAAAATGCCACATGTTCCTGCCTGACTTTGGAACACGTTATTATTTTACAGAAATAAATGAAGGTGAGGGTGTCTACTTGCCAGAACCCTGGAATTTCAGAGATCTCTTTCAAGATTATTTAGGAAGTCTCTGCCAGCATACGAACCCCTTCCTGTGGCTTTTTGACCTACCAGGCAAGGGACCTGGCTTTAGGTGGGTTTGCCTGTAGCAAACCTTGTCCTGGGAGACCCAGCCACTGGCCTGTGTTTTGGACCTACTGACACAGTTGAAAGTCACCTGCTTTCTTTCTTTTTTAAAAATAATTTTATTTATTTATTTATTTTCTGGCTGTGCCGGGTCTTCGTTGCGGCTTTTCTCTAGTTGCAGCAAGTGGGGCCTACTCTTCCTTGCAGTGCGTGGGCTTCTGATTACAGTGGCTTTCCTTGTTGTGGAGCATGGGCTCTAGGGCAGCCAAGCTTCAGTAGTTGTGGCATGTGGGCTCAATAGCTGGGCCCCAGGGCACAGGCTCAATAGTGGCGGCACACAGGCTAGTTTCTGGACCAGGGATTGAACCCGTGTCTCCCGCACTGGCAGGCAGGTTCTTTTCCACTGAGCCGCCAGGGAAGCCCTCACCTGCTTTCTTAACAGAGGTGCCATGGGACAGAGTCAGTCCTTCTTCAGTCTGACAGCTTTCTACTTTGGTTTCTTATCTTCCTTTTATCACGTGTTCATCGAATGCCAGCCTTGAACACGGCTTCTCCAAGTTTTCTTAGGTCAGCCACAGAGAGACCCTCTGTGAATCCATCGTGGCTTTCAGGGTCATTCTCACTATCTCCTCGTTAGGAGCCGTACCGTATCATCCCCCAAATTCATAGACTGAAGTTCTAACCACCTCCTGCCTCTCAGGTGTCTCTGAATTGCAACTGTATTTGGAGATAGGGCCTTTCAAGAAGGAATTAAAATAGGACTTCCCTGATGGTCTAGCAGCAGCGAACAAGGGTTTGATCCTTGGTCCGGGAAGATTCTACATTCCATGGGGCAACTAAGCCTATGAGCTGCAACTACCGAAGCCCGCATGCCTACAGCCCATGCTCTGCAACAAGGGAAGCCACAGCAATGAGAAGCCTGCGCACCGCAGCGAGAGAGCAGCCCCCGCTCACTGCAACTAGAGAAGCCCTGGCACAGCAATGAAGGCCCAGCACAGCCCAAAGTAAATGAGTGAGTTAAAAAAGACATAATTCAATGAAAATGAGATCATCAGGGTGGGCCTTAATCCTCCGTGACTGGTGTCCTTATAAGAAGAGAAGATTAGGACACAACACACATGGAGGAAAGACTGTGTGAAGACTCAGGAAGATGACCAGCTGCAAGCAGGAGACAGTCCACCCCAGAAACCAATCCTGAGAACACACTGATCTTGGACTTCCAGCCTCCAGGACTAGGAGAAAGTTAAGTCTCTGTTTTTAAAGAATTAAGTCACCTAGTCTCTGCTCTTTTATTATGATCACCCCAGGGAACTGATAACACTCTCCCCACTCCATACAAAGCCCAGTTTTTAAAAACGCCTCTTTTCATGAATTTTTCTTTGCTTTTCCACCAAATTCCTCCCTGCCTTGTACAGCCTTTAGATTCTTTATAATTAGACTCTGTGGGCTTCCCAGGTGGCGCTAGTGGTAAAGAACCTGCTTGCCAATTCAGGAGACGTAAGAGACACAGGTTCGATCCCTGGGTCGGAAAGATCCCCTGGAGGAGGGCATAGCAACTCACTCCAGTATCCTTGCCTGGAGAATCCCATGGACAGAGGAGCCTGGTGGGCTACAGTCCATAGGGTCACAAAGAGTCAGACAGGACTGAAGCGACTTAGCACGCATGCACAATTAAGACTCTGTTGCTTTTAAGTAACTTTAAATTTATCTAATTATTTTTTTTCTGATTTCAAAAGTAATGCCTGGAGACTTCCCTGGGGCTCCAGTGTTAAGAATCTGCCTTGCAATGCAGGGGACAGGAGTTTTATCCATGGTCAGGGAACTAAGATCCCACACGTCGTGGAGCAACTAAGTTCACATGCTACAACTAGAGAGTCTGTGTGCTGCACCGAAAGATTCTGCATGATGCAACAAAGATCCTGTGTATTGCAGCTAAGGCCTGGTATAAATAAAAATTAAAAAAGTAATGCCTGTCACTAATCCATTCATTCCAGGAAAATATCATGGAGAAAGTGAAAATCCTTTGCAATCCCTTCAGTTTCCACATCTTTAAGTACCTCTCACACTTCTTAATATTGTTTTAAAAATGAGACCACATATTTTACATGGCGTTGTACAACTTGCTATTTTTTCACCAAAAAATATATTTCAGACATCTTTCCATGCCATAACAGCTCCATTCTTTTTCCCAGCAGCGGAGTACTCGATGGTATATAAATGTTATATAATTTCTTTAACCATCTCCCTACTTTGGGGCACATGGGTCGTTTCTGGTTTTTACTTTTCTGAATACCAGAAACAGTGCTGCTAAGAAGAGGCTGATACATAGATCTTTGGCATAAATGAAGAACTCTTTTGAAGCAGAAATTCTAGGTCAAAGAATATAAACATCAACAATTAAATAATGCCCAACCATACATTAGAAAACACTGCAAACTACATTCCTGCCAACAGCATAAGGCTATGCCCATTTTTTCACATCTTTGCCAACATTGGGTAGTAATATTTCTTCATCCTTTCTAGAAGGACTGATGACAAATAGTATCTCCCCGTTAATTAATAACAGGTGAGATGGTTGGATGGCATCACCGACTCAATGGACATGAGTCTGAGCAAACTCCCAGAGATAGGGAAGGACAGGGAAGCCTGGCATGCTGCAGTCCATGGGGTTGCAGAGTTGGACACGACTTAGCGGCTGAACAACTCAATCTTATCCATAAAGGAGAGTTTGACATGGGTACCCCATGTTTTCAGTGCCTGGCATTTAATAAATGTGGTATAAACAAAGTGTTTGCCTATCAAAATTTAATGTAACAGATTAGAAAATTAGGCAACTTAAATGGGAAAATTTGTGGGACAGACATAACCAATCAAATGCACCCGGCAATGATGGAGCACCCTAATTCTTGAATTTTCTGGAAGGACAGAAACAGATGTATCCACAAGTGGAAGTAGGATTTGTTCATCATTACGAGGAAAAGAGTGTTTTGGCTAGAAATTAAAAATGCAAATGAAAACAAGCTTTAAGGTATCATTACAAACTGATTTATCCAGAAAGGAAATTAAACGTGTAATAGGCAATGGCCGGGGTGGGAGAGTCCATAAGCGTCTGCATACTTGGCAGGTTTATAAATGGGTTCAATGTTTTTGAAACTCAGAACAGCTCTGTGAATAATGAGTTGAAAAGCTGTTAATATCTTTGATCCTATAATTATCCCCAAGGAAATCCTCCCAAAGGGTGGGAGGAGTCATTGTACGTAAATGCTCCCAGCAGTGCTCCTCGTAAAGGCAAAAATTGGAAACAACTCAAATACCATATAATAAAGCTACGGCTGAGCAAACCACAGTGTGGCCACCCTCTGGAGTGTGGGATGGCACAGAAATCATGTTGAAACTCAACAGTAAGCTCATAAACTAGGGGTGAGTGAAGGAACCTGAGTATGAAGTAATTGGTTCCTAGGGATTAGAAACACGAGTATGTTTTGATTTTTATTTTTGGGTCGTGCTGTTTCGCTTGCGGGATCTTAGTTCCCCAGTCAGGGCTCAAACCTGTATCCTCTGCAATAGAAGTCCGCAGTCCTAACCACTGGAATTCCCCAAAACACATGTATATTGTGAATTTCCTCCCCCAGCCTTGCCTCTATACTCCAGCCACACGATACGCATTCAGCCTTAATGTCTACTCCTCTCAGAGTCTCCTGTTATTTTCTCTGCCTGGAAGCTCTGTCGTCAACTCTTCATTCATAGAATTAAAAATATTTATTTATTTATTTATTTATTTTGGCCGTGCTGGGTCTTGGTTGCTGCACCAGCTTTCTCTAGTTGCAGTGAGTGGGGACTACTCTCCTAGTTGCCGGCTTTTCACTGTGGTGGCTTCTCATTGCAGAGCACGGGCTCTAGGCGCATGGACTTCAAAAGTTGTGGAGGATGGGCTTAGCTGCTCCTGGGCATGTGGGATCTTCCCAGACCAGGGATCGAACTCATGTCTCCTGCGTTGGCAGGTGGTTTCTTTACCACTGGGCCACGAGGGAGGCCCCATAATTAGAATTTTTATTTTATTTTTTGGCCCCACCATGTGACTTTTTGGATCTTAGTTCCCCATCCAGGGACTGAACCTGCACCCTTGGTGATGAAAGTGCAGAGTCCTGACCACTGGACCACCAGGGAATCCCCTTCATAATTGGAATTTTTAGGAACCTATTTCAGGCACTCCCCTGGTGGCTCAGTGGATAAAAGTCTGCCTGTCAATGCAGGGGACAGGTTCAATCCCTGGTCTGGGAGAATTCTACAGGCTCCAGAGCAATTAAGCTAGACCGCCACAACTACTAAGCCGGTGCCCTAGAGTCTGCATGCCGCAACTACAGAACCCGTGTGCTGTAACTACTGAAGGCCAAGCGCCCTAGAGCCTGTGCTCCACAACAAGAGAAGCCACCGCAAGGAGAAGCCCACGCACTACCATGAAGATCAGACCCCCACTTGCTGCAAGTAGAGAAAGCCTCAGCGCAGCAATGAAGATTCACTTTCAAAAATTAAAAGAATCTCCTTAGAGAAGGTCAAAGCAACAGTCTCACTCAAGAGGGGCAAAAAGGAAAGACAAATGTTCCTATCTCAAACTCTGTCCCTGGCAATAACCAATGACAACAGCCTGAGCACAGACTTCTGCCTGGTTCACTCTGCAACCACTGCTGTGGCAAACTCCTATCTTCCCCTTGTTCTCAGAACAATGTCACCTCCTCCAAGAAGCCCTCCCTGACCACACTCCACTCTTCCAGAGCAGGTTGAGTGAGGAGCATCTCCTCTGCAGTGCTGTTATCATTACAAGCTTATTTCTGTAATTACCTGCTTAATATCTATTTTCTGCACTGGACTGCAAGCTCCACAAGGGTAGGGATTTGATCTCAGGTCCTGTTCACAATTGGGCATTCAGTAACAGTAGCCCCCACAGTGAGCACTAATGAATAATAATATTACTCATGAATAATATTAGCCAACATCATGGGGACCTTCTTTTCTGCCACATGGTGTTCTAAATGCTATATGTGGTTTTTTTTTGGCTACACCAAAAGGCATGTGGGATCTTAGTTCCGACCAGGGATCGAACCTGTGCCCCCTGCAGTGGAAGCACAGAGTCTTAACTACTGGACCACCAGGGAAGTGCGGTCCAGTGGTTATTTACTTTTACTTTACATAGATACAGTGGCTATTTAGTTTTACTTCTCACAACGATACAAGAAGACAGGCAGTGTTGTTATTCCCATAATCATGTCATCTGCCCCAGGAAATACAGTTGAGAACGGGCAGAATCGTGACCCAATCCAGGCAGCTCCAAGCCCTCACTCACCTCCATCTCATAGGTGATCAGTAATAAATGACGGCCAGGCAGCAGCTGGGGGACTTACCCACGGAGGCGATGTCGGCCAGCTGATCCTCAGCCTCCTCGGGGTTGAGCAGATCTGTCTTGCTCTTCTTTATAGTGGCTCTCCGCAGAGCTCCAACAATGGAAACATGGCGAGAGAAAAAGACGTTACCCTTTTTGCTATAACAACGACTCTGACCGTGTGTGTCCCTGGGTGCCCGGCGCTCTATTAGGGACTTTCTCCACGTTGCTGGATTTCACCCATGTGGCAGTCTAGTTTCATGGGAAGTAACAGTATGCCCATTTCACAGATGTGGGGACAGAAGCTTGGGGAGGTTACATGACTCTGCTCACGGGGTAAGGATGAGAACCAAGTCCCCCGCTCAGTCTAAGTCCGGGCTCTCGGTCAACATTTTCCCTCTAGGAGTCCTGGGACTGGACACGTAGACTCCTATGAAAATGGACCACCCCCTTAACCTTTAGCACACTTGCCAGGCTGGCTGGGACTGTGGAAGCCCTTCCTTAATATTTAGGTTCTATACCCCAAGAGCTCTCCAGGGGATAGTGAGTTCAGGCACACACTTCCAATAAAGTGATTTAGGCACCTCCGTTCCCTGGTAGCTCAGCTGATAAAGAATCCACCTGCAATGCGGGAGACCCCAGTTTGATTCCTGGGTCAGGAAGATCCATTGCAGAAGGGGTAGGCTACCCATTCCAGTATTCTTGGGCTTCCTTGGTCGCTCAGACGGCAAGGAATCTGCCTGCAGTGCAGGAGACCTGGGTTTGACCCCTGGGTTGGGAAGATACACTGGAGAAGTGAATAGCTACCCACTCCAGTATTCTGGCCTGGAGAATTCCATGAACAAAGGAGCCTGGCACGCTATAGTCCATGGGGTTAGAAAGAGTCGGACACGACTGAGTGACTTTCACTTTCATTTATGGGTAATGTCTTTCTCTCTTCTCAAAGAGTAAAATCCATTTTACTCTTAGGATGGAGCCCCATCTCCTTTCCTTCCTTCTCACTCCTTGTTTCTTCAATCCACAGTCATTGCTCTGTCTAGACAAATTTCTAACGTGAGACAACTGTCCTTAATAGTAAGCTGGATTCTTGGTGAAATTTTTATTTTTGGCCATGGTGCATGGCTTGTGGGATCTTAGTTCCTCATCCAGGGATTGAACCTGGGCCACCGCAGTGAAAGCATTGAGTTCTAACCACTGGACTGGCCACCAGGGTACTTCCAGTGGTGAAATTACTTTAAAAAAAAGTTTGGCTGCATCTTGTGGCATATGGGATCATAGTCCCCCAACCCAGTATTGAACTTGTGGCCCTTGCATTGGAGGCAGGAAGTCTCAACCACTGGACTGCCAGGGAAGTCCCTGAAATTACTATTATTTATTTTACTTAGTGAACATAGATGGGGCTGACCCTGAGCCAGACATTGTCCTATGCATTCTATTTGCCATACTTAATGTAATATCCATAAACAATCAGCTTAGGTAGGTATGGTTAATTATCATGCCCATTTGACAGATGAGGAAAATGGAGGCACAGAGCAGAAGCTGGGCGCGTGGTCAAAGCAGACAGGGGCAGGTAAAAAACAGAAACTCTGCATCAAAGTCCTGAAAGTCCTTGAGGAGATAAGATAGTCCCACCATTCTCCATATCTTCCTGAGCCTGATCCAGTCTTGTGTTAGCTCTTGGCATCACCTGGGCCCTGAACATCCATCCCCTGGAGACCCCTTAGAAAGAAGCAACCCGTTCCCCCAGCTCTGGCTCCTCCTATGTTCCCTGGAACCCACCCCAACCCCCAAGCCAGGTTCAGAGCAGTTACCATCAAAGGGATGTCTCTGCTCCCCATCTGTTTCATCTTCGGCGAGGATCACCTCTTCTGAAGAGCAAGAGCACATAGTTAATTTATGCTCCAGCATCTGGAGGACTCTCCTGGGGATGGGTTCCTTTGGACGGGGAAGGAGAAGGGTCCTCCCAGGCACTCCAGTCTCCCCTTGCTGAGTGACAACTCTATCAGCCAGAGATGTGCTTGCTAACTTGCTTTTGACTCCCAGCCCCCCCACTTAAGCAACAGTTACAATGCCAACATCATCCCTACTTGCTTCAAAATAAAAACCAACCTCCTAACCATAACTTATAAGATCTTGCCTGATCTGACCCCTGTCACCTCCCTATCCTCCTTTCCTCTGCTCTCCCCCTCACTCTGCCCCAGCCCCACTGGCTTCCCTACTGTGAGTCCACTCTGCTCCTACCCCAGGGCCTTTGCACTTGCTGTTCCCTCTAGCGTGAAGGCCCCTCCCCTAGACATCCACATGGCTTCCTTAGTCACTTCCTCCAGGTCTCTGCTCAGAGGTCACCTCCTCAGAGAGACCCTTGCTGATCACCCTGCTGTCTCTCTTTCCTGCCTCCTGCCCTGTTTTATTTTTCCTCTCAGCATGTAGCAACATCCAAAATTATGTGTATTTGGTTATTTTCTGTCTCTCTCATTAGACTATCAGAGCCCTGCAGGCAGAGATCAAATCTCAGTGTCTAGAACACTGTCTGGCATACAGTAGGTGCCCCATAATTGTCTGAATTACCAAACAAATAAACATGTACAATACCTACTGCATGTTAGGTACTGCTCTTTTTTTTTTTTTTTTTTTGGCTGAGCCACTTGGGATGCAGGATCTTCCTTGACCAGGGATTGAACCCATGCTCCCTGCAGTGGGAGTGTGGAGTCTTAACCACTGGACAGCCAGGGAAGTTCAAGCATTTAGTTTAGATTACCTTAGGGACATCTCAAACAGCTTTATGAGGTAGGTACTATCATGATCTCTGTTTAACAGGATGGGAGACTGAGGCACAGGGCAGTGAGGAGCATGGCTAGGAGGTGGCAGAGTGGGGATCTAAACCAATGTCTGGTTTTAGAGCTCTTGAGTATAATGTTATGTCATGTCCTGGCTTCACCTCTCTGGATTCCTGTTGCTAAACATTGGGACTACCAGTTCAGATCCTCTATCTCCTCCCCTCGTCCATCTCCAAACTGCACGCATGACTCTAGGTGTGCTCCGTGACATGGGATTTCAATTCCTGAGCCCCAGGATGAAAGGGCCTCACCTGCTTTTGAGATCCACTCCATGTACCCATTGAGCTCTCGTTCAATCTGTTGCTGCCGCCTCAGCTTCAGAAAAGCCCGCCGGTTCTCTACCCGCTCCCTTTCTTTGGCAAACTCCCTGAAGAAGCACAGGAGAGTCAGGTCTGGCTGTTTTAGAAATTTTACGGAGTGTGCGTGTGTGTGTGTGTTTGGGGATTCAGAATCCCTGGAGGGCAGTGCATTTAAACAAGAGGAATCAGGTTTTCTGGAAGAAGATCAGAATACTATAGGAGTGGGCATTTCTGCCAGCTTCCCACGTTTCCCACCAACTACACCCAGTTAGAGAAAAAAAACCCACGAAACCATAAACCATGTCATGCCAACCACTGCTGGCTGTAAACCTCATTCTCATTCTCTGTACTCTTGGCTAAAGAATAGTTTCATCCCTTTTTTAAGTTAGGCCAGTGACACATAAGCTGAAGATTTCTGCAGCAATCTCACTTCCATGATATAGGACCCTTCGGGTTTCCCTTTTTCCTCTTCCTGTTTAGAATGTGAGATGCCTATCTTGTGAGTGTGAAGTAGCCATTTTGAGACCATGAAGAATCCATGAGATTTAAAGTCTCTAATAAGGATGTCAGCATGGAAAGCTAGAAGAAGCTGGGGTCTATCACGACACCATGGAGCCACCAAACCAATCCCCAGGCTTGTAGTGAGAAAAATTAAACTCATTTATGATGAAGCCAGAAAAACAATCTTGGGGGTAGGGTACAATGTGTGTTATGAAAGTGCATGTTTGATTGTAAGCTACAATTTTATATTTGGAAAATAAGGGAAGGGGGAAACCCAACCTGCTATTTTTTTTTTAATGTAAATTATAGAAATTAAAACTCTATAGAATTTTCTTGTGCTTTGTGTTGTGGGTCTGAAAATTTTGAGAAAAGCTTCAGAAAAGGCACTGAGCTACCTTTTGGAAGTAGCTCAGTGTCAGGGGGGAAGCTTAGTGAGTGAAGCCTGGGTTGGATTTCAGTTCCCATGCATCTCTTCACTGGGTGTCCCCAGAAGTGCACAACTTGAGCATTTGTACATGGATTGCTGATAATGGACCAATAACCCAAAGCAAGAGAAGAGACCTATTCTGTGCCTGGAGAATGAAAACAAAGTTTTGATGGCTTCTTCCTGGGGAAGAGACGGTGTGGGGGAATGGGATGGGAGAAGTAGCAGAGACTCACCCAGACAGCACGCCCAGTACGAGGTTCAGCATAAAAAAGGAGCCGATGATGATGAGGGGGATGAAGTACAACCAGTTCCAAGTGTTCCCTGAGGCATCGTTGCTCTATGAGGGTGAGGAAGGAACGCAGGTGAGTACTGAGTGGGACTCAGGAATGACCTGAAAGGTAGAGGTGTAGCTCTGGTTCTCCAGGGGCTTTGTTCTCAAATGCCCTTGGCATGTGGAGTCCTAGAGTTCTGCTAGCCCAGAGAGGGGAAGAGAGCACAAGATCAACCAGTGGGGGAAACTACAGAGGTACCAAAGCTCTCTCCTACTCACAGCTTTTCAGAGGACCAGAAACCAGCATGAAACTCAGGAGGACTCCCTAGACCAAGCTCCAGGAGCAGAAGGGGAAAACCCACTGAAATGTAGAAATAAACCCTTAGTTCCCTCCCTCTCTCCCAAACAGTCACACTGTCTCCGTTGGGAGGAGGTGCATGATGGTGGGGTCGGATAGTTAGGTTAAATCACCAACCTAGTCAGCAGGACTATGAACCTTTTCCTCAAGTGTCTCCCTCTTCTATTGCCTGCAGCATCAATGTCAACCACAGAAACGCTGCCAGAAAAGCCTACCTAGGTCAATTTTCATGGAGGAGGATTGTCCACAAATAGAATATTCTTCTCTGGGAGAACAGAACACTATGACAAGGAGGAAGTTAGGAGGGGAAGAAAATCAAGACTAGAGAAAGAAAGAAACATAAAATCCAGCACTTAGAGAATACTTTTTTTGGTGCCAGACACCCTTCTAAGCATATTACTGATGCTGGTTTATTTACTCATCTAATCCTCATGATGTCCCTATGTTATTGTCATGAATTGTGGAAAATGAGACCCATGAAGTCAAAACTGCAGCCTGAGCTTACAGAGCTAGACAGTGGTGGACACGGGATTTGAACCAGGAGGCTAGATCCCAGAGCCTGTGGACTTAACTTCTGTCCTGCGGGAAAGCCTTCTGGTGCTTCATCAGCTCTGTGACATCTGCAGAATGTGGGGCTCCCAAATGTGGCTTTAAAAGCTCACCTTTAAACGCACATTCAGTGCTACTGCTGCCCTGCAGAAAGGCTAAAATGAGAATGACTGACAATACCAGGTGCTGGTGAGTCTGTGAAGGAAATAGAACTCTCACATGCTGTCAGTGGAGGGTAACATGGTGTATGAGTTCCCTGCGGCTGCTGTAACAAAGAACCACCAAATGAGTGGCTTCAACCAATGGAAATTTATTGGCTTATAGTTCTAGAGGCCAGAAACCCAAGATTAGGGTATCATGGTTGGTTCCTTCTAGAGGCTCAGAGGGAGAATATGTTCCATACCTTTCCCCTGGTATCTGGGGGTTTGCTGACAATCTTTGGTGGTTCCTTGGCTTGTAGATGATTTCTGTCTGATTTCTGTCTTCATCAATACATGCCTTTCTCTCTCTGTGCATGTCTGCCTCTGTGTCCAAATTTCCCCTTTCTACAGGGACACCCATCATATTGGATTAGGGCCCGTCCTAATGGCCTCATCTTAATCAATAATTCCTGCAATGACTCCATTCCCAAATAAAGTCATATTCTGAGGAACTAAGGGTTAGAGCTTCAATATGTGAACTTGGGAAGAGGCACAATTCAATCCATCACACATAGTACAACCACTTTGAAATGGGATGGGAATTTCTACTAAAATTAATCATGCACCTTCACTAAGACCTGAACATGGCACCCCTGGGATATTATCCAATAGAAATGTGAACCTGTCTATGCCCAAAGTTATAGTAAGAGTGTTCATAGCGGTGATCTTCATAACAGCTCCAAACTGGAAACAATCTGAATCCTTGTCAACAAGAGAGAAAATAAATAAATGGAGTATTGTGCAACAAAAGACCGCCATTCATCACATGAAACCTTACAGACCTGGCATCCAGCAAAAGCCAGACAGAAAAGAGCATATATTGGGTTGGCCAAAAAGCTCATTCGGATTTTTCTACCTGATGTTACAGAAAACCCAATAGAACTTTTTGGCCAGCCCAATATGTAAGATTCTATTTATGTAAAATACAAAAACAGGCAAACAAGCTGATGATATCTGAGGTCTAGATGGAGTATCCTTTGGAGAGAGTAGTGACTGAGGAGAGGGCAAGAGGGGAAGCTCTTGAGGCTGAGAAGGCTCTGTTTCCTGATTCTAGGTGCTGGTTATACCCATGTGTCCAGTTTATGAAAATTTATCAAGCTTATGATTTGTGAAGTGTTCTGAATATTGATTTTACTTGAACCTCCCTCAAAGTTTTTTTTCTTCAAAGAAAGTCAATTTTACCTTAAAAAAGCAAGGAGATTCTGACACATGCTACAATGTGGATGAATCCTGAGGACATCATACTAAGCGAAATAAGCCAGACATGAAAGGATAAAAACTGTATGATTGTACTCATATGAACTTCCCATATTTGTCAAATTCAGAGACAGAAAGCAGAATGGTGGGCAGGGTCTGGGGGAGGGAGACAGAGGGTTAGTGTTTAACGAGGACAGAGTTTCAGTTCTGCAAGGTGAGAAAGTTCTGGAGATGGACGGTGGTAACAGTTTATATCAACGTGAATGCACTTAATGCCAATGAAGTGCACACCTAAATGGATTAGATGGTAAATTTTAGGTTATACTTATTTTATCACAATAATTAAGAAAGAAAACAGGCCAAAGAGGCCAACTTTTATCATTATGGACACAGACAGGTTCTGGGGACAAGGAACGTGCCAGTCCCAGCTCACACTTGTGTTCTAACAGAGTTCTAATGCTTTGCTTCTGGAAGGTTCTGGAAGAAAAGAAAAGGGTCAGCAGAAAGGGCTGAGCAGAAGGCAGAACTGGCTTTGTGTTTCCCCCCTCTAGTGCTGCTGTGGCTGAGGCATTTTGTTCTCATTTCTTAGGGCTAAATATAGCCCAGGGAGAGAAAGCCTGCACTGGCCAATAGATGAAAAAAGTCTGGGCTGTTTCAGGAGGCAGGTTTGGGATGGAGACAGAGTGGTGGGGAGTGGGGGGAGGAGGGCAGGACTGAATGTAGGAGAAATGGCAGAGGTCCCTTGGTACCAAGGCAGCCCCTCCATCCCAGGATCTGCCTACACCCCAGCTCTCTGATACACTTAGAGGCACCTGGCCCTGTGATGCCACCTGGCATAAAAGACACTCACAATGCCAGGTCCTCAGCCTACTGGAGCCCATTTAATCCTCTCACAAAATGTGGTATGTAATCCTTCCCATCTTCCTGGATGAGGAAACTGAGGCAAATGGAGGTCAAGTCTCATGTCCAAGATCCCTGTCATGGGCTGCATTGTATCCTGTCAAAAGATATGTTGGAATCCTAACCCCCAGGATCTGTCAATGGGACCCTACTTGGAAACAGGGTCTCTACAGCTGCCATCAAGTTAACATGAAGTCATGGTCGTGGGCCCTAGTCCAACAGGACTGGTGTCCTCTTAAGAAGAGGAAAACAGGGACTTCCTTGGTGGTCCAATGGTTAAGAATCCATCTGCCAGTGCAGGGGACACAGGTTTGATCCCTGGTCTGGGAAGATTCCCCATGCCACAAGGGAACTAAACCTGTGCACTGTGACTACTGAAGCCTGTGCACCTGGAATCCATGCCTCACAAGAGAGGCCACCGCCATGAGAAGCTCGCACTTTGCAACTACAGAAAGCCCGTGCACGGCAATGAAGGCCTGGTGCAGACAAAAATAAAGAAACAAAATAAAAATAATATTCAGAAAGAAGAGGAAAACACCAGGTGAAGATAGGGACACACAGCCATGTAACAATGGAGGCAGAGACTGGAGGGATGCAGCCGTGAGTCAAAGAAGGCTAAGGGTGGATAGTCACCACCACAAGTTCGGAAGAGGCAAAAAAGAATTCTACCCAGAGTCTCAGAGGTAGCGTAGCTTTGCTGGCACTGGACAGACAGGTGGGACAATCTCTCTCACTCTAGTAGAGCTTGCTTGAGCTGACAAAACACCCCTCGATTCCCACAGTCTCCACACCCAGTGGATGGGGAAACTGAGGTTTTGGAAGATGCTATGATTTGCCTAGCTCACACACAGTGTGGATGGCATGGCTGTGACTAGACCCATCACTCTGGCTTGCATCCGGCTGATTTTTTTTCTGTCTCACTCACTCACTGCACTTACACAGTATTTTCTGTTTATAAAAATTGGCCCAAGAGAGTCTTAAAGAAGAGGGAAAATACTGATTCATCTCAGCACTGTTGGTACCTATCGTGGCGCCTGGCGCTTAGCAAGCACTCGATAAATACTCATCAAACAAATTAATGGCTGAGTCCCAGTAAAATCCTTAAGTGCCTTCTGGTTTATGGCTTATTTTTCTCTATAATTTTTTGAGCATAGTTCATTCAGAAAAAGTATAGAAGGTGCAAAAATAACCCTCCCCAAAACAACCAAACAAACTCTTAGCCCAAAAGAACACCCAACTCCCCAGCATAAAGGATAAGAATGGGGTGGTTTAGACAATCAGTGTATGGGTACCAAGGGGAAAAGGGGGGTGTGATGGATTGGGAGACGGGGGTTGACACATACACATTGTGTTGTATTGCTATGCTCAGCCATATCCGACTCTTTGCAACCTCATGGACTGTAGTCTGCCAGGCTCCTCTGTCCATGGGATTTTCTAGGCAAGAACACTAGAGTGGGGTGCCATTTCCTACTCCAGGGCATCTTCCTGACTCAGGGGTTGCAACCACGTCCCTTGTGTATCCTGCACTGGCAGGAGGGTTCTTTACCCTCTGAGCCAGCTGGGAAGCCCATGTAACACACTACTGTGTACAAAATGGATAACTAATGAGAAACTGCCGTGCAGCACAGGGAACTGTACTCAGTGCTCTGTGGTGACCTAAAGGGGAAGGAAATCCAAAATAGAGGGAGTGTATGTATACTGATAGCTGATCCCCTTCGCTCTATAGCAGAAACTAACACAACATTGTAAAGCAACTATATGCCAAGAAAGAATAGAGAAGCCATACTTCGCATGAAAAGATGCTGGTGGCTCAGACAGTAAAGAATATGACTGCAATGCAGGAGACCCGGGTTTGATTCCTGGGTCGAGAAAATCCACTGGAGAAGGAAACGGTTACCCACAATAGTATTCCTGGCCTGGAGAATTCCACAGACAGAGAAGCCTGGCAGGCTGCAGTCCATGGGATCATAATGAGTCGGTCACTAATTATGAGAGAAATGGAAATCAACCCTAAATGTCCATCAACAGAGAAAAGGACCAAGAAGATGTGGGACAAAAAAAAAGGAGCGGATTTGACCGTGTCAGAGCCAGAGCCCCAAGGTGCCATGAGGGAGGTCGTATTTCTGTCCCAGTTTATGAAAAGGTGTTAGCCGCTCAGTCGTGTCTGACTGACGCTTTGTGACCCCACGGACTGTAGTCTACCAGACTCCTCTGTCCATGGGATTCTTCAGGCAAGAATATTGGAATGGGTAGCCATTCCCTTCTCCAGGGGATCTTCCCGACCCAAGGATCAAACCCAGGTCTCCTGCATTGCAGGCGGATTCTTTATTGTCTTGAGCCACCAGAGGAACCCCAGTTTATGCCTTTTATTAAATCATGCAATGCCTGCTAATTATTTTTTGAGTCCCCCTTTCCTCCATTTACCCTCAAAACTGTCCTTGTTTGGGTGGTAAATTGTGTGGTCTTTCTGCCTCTGAGGTCTCCCATCACCTTCCCTGGCCTCTTCAGCTCCCTTGCTCAGCCTCACTCCTTCCCTTCCGGCCACATGGGCCACCTCGCTGCTCTTCACAAATGCCAGAGCCGCTCCTGCCTCAGGGCCTTTGCACTGGCTGTCCTGTCCATCTGGGTCTCTCTTTCCTGACATGCCTGCATAGACCCTCCTCACTTCATTCAGGTCGTATTAGAAGAACTTCAACCTCTCACCTTGAGGGTCCACAACACTGCTACTGCTTTATTTTTCTCCTGAGCTTTCATCACCCTCTTACATGGGAGTCGTCAAACCACTGCCCATGGGCTAGTCACCTGTTTTTGTAAATTAAAGGTTTTTTGGCACACAGTCATACCCATTCATCTTCTCTGTGACTGCTTCTGTGCTATGAAAGCAGATTGAACAGTTGTGACAGAGACTACATGACCCACAAAGCCTAAAATATTTAAGATTCTGCCATATATATATAAACATTTCTTAATTATCTTGTTGACAGCTTGCTTCCCCCACCGAAATGTCAACTCCCCCTCAAAAAGGGATTTTTGTCTCTTCCTCTTGCTGCACAGAAAGTTGCCTGTATGCAGTATACATCCAATGAATGTTTGTTGTGTGAATGTGTAATCTAAAGTGCTCCCCCCAACCCAGATCTGACGCTTTGATATTGGCCAAGATGAACATCTATGAATTAACAAGGGCTGAGGTCAAGGATTAGTGTCTACCATTCCTGACTGGCATTTTATTTGTCGACTAAGCACAGTTTTGTCGCTTTCCTAATTGACACAGAGAGAGAGTAACAGTGAGAGCAACAAAGAGAAGCACAGACAGGTGGGATGGAGAGAGAGAAATAGGTGAACAAAGGAAAGGGGGAGAGAGAAAGATAAAGAAAGAGACAGAGATCAAGGATTAAGACAGACAAAGACAGAGAGGGGAAAAGAAAGAGAAAGGGAGTTTTTAGAGAGAGGGAGGGAGTGTAATGGCTTCCCAGATGGCTCCGTGGTAAAGAATATGCCTGCAATGCGGGAGATGAGGGTTTGATTCCTGGGTCAGGAAGATCCCCTGGAGAAGGAAATGGCAACCCACTCTAATATTTTTGCCTGGGGAATCCCACGGACAGAGGAGCCTGGCGGGCTACAGTCCATGGAGTTCAAAAGAGTCAGACATGACTTACTCACTAAACAACAACAACAGGGGCGTGTAATAGTTAATGCCCAGTGCTGGGTTTGAATCCTGATTACACCACTCTGACTAGGGGATCTTGACAGGTCACTGCATCGCTGTGGGCCTCAGTTTCCTCATCTGGAAGATGGACCTAAAAACATCTCCTCGCATGAGTTTTTAAAAATATTTATTTATTTGTTTGGCTACACTTGGTCTTAGATACAGCAGGTGGGATCTAGTTCCCTGACCAGGGATCAAACCCAGGCATCCTGCATTGGCAGCATGGAGTCTTAACTACTGGACCACCAGGGATGTCCCATGAGGCTGTTTTATGGATCAGTTGATGATAAAAGGAAGATGCAGGGATGGATGCAGTAGGCTCTCAGCAAATGGCAAAATGCTAACTTAAGATGTACTGGTTCTACCAGGACCCCCGTCTTTTTAGCTCCCTGCCCTGGTAGCAACCAAGAGAGGGCAGGTTCCATCACCAACACGGCACCCCCAGGCTACTTTGGCCCAGATGATGAGGAGTATGTTGAGGATATCCTCTGCGTAGGGTGGGGTGATTTCTTTTTTTTTTGGGGGGTCATGCAGGCGTATATGGTGAGGCGGTCCCTGTGAAATGAGACTGCCTGTCACTCAAGCAACACACAATGCTTTAGCAAATGGTCCCAGTGCAGCCCTCCTGGGCTTCCCCCATCCCACTCCCTTGAGCTCAGAGAGCCAGTCCTCCATCCTGTTTGCTGTAGGAGGCGGCAAATGGCAGATTCCAAGGCAGCCCGTGCTGAGTCAGAGTTGGATTCCAAACTTAACTTCATGTGTGTGGCTCTGGGTCTCAGTTTCCTCATCTGTAAAATGGGGATATTTAAGGTTCTACCATCAAGGAGTCACAGGTGGTGCACAGAGAAACACCTAGAATAGTGTGGCATAGATGAAATGGCTGATAATCCAATATTACTCCAGAATGTTGCTCAGATCCAGGTTGGGCCCCAGGAAGGTCCAGCAATGAGGCTTGTCCAGTGGGCACAGGAGCCACGTGGGTCCTTCAGAGGCTCCGGGACAAGGGATCTGGCTATGTTGACTGACGTTCATTCTCTAGCAGTTAAAAATGACTTGGACCACACTTTTGGCACAGAGTTTCAACATATACCCGCCTTTGCAGTCTTTGGGCTTGGATAAGCACCCACCCTACCACAAAATCCTAATGGAGACAGGTCCACCATGCCCAGAGATGCCTCAGCGGCCCATCTCCAAGGATCCTGGGCCTCTAGAGCAGGGCTTCTCAACATCAACACTCCTTTGGACTTGGACATTTTGGACTTGGTAACTTGTGGTGGGGGCTAAGCCAGACACAGACGGCAAGAACTTGTATTACTTGCTAAACCATCACTCCCTGGAGGGTTTTTCCAGCCACAGTAACCACAGAAGTCTCTGGGAGATTCTCTCAGTCTCAACTGGGGTGGGAATCCTTTGGGGTCTGAGAATAGAAACTAGGGAGTCTGAATTTGCATCAGAAAAGTTAACCCTTCACTTTCCCAAGTCAAGAATCTGCCTGCGATGCAGGAGACCTGGGTTTGATTCCAGGATTGGGAAGATCCCCTGGAGAAGGGAATGGAATTCTTCTGTAAAGATTTGTCTCTTCTTCACTTATTCTGTTAATTTAATAATAAAGTAATAAGATGACTACTTATTACTGTTATGTCAATCAAGAAGTCATTTATTTATTTTGGTGTGTACTCTCTCTGGACAGGTAATGTAAATAAAAACACCCAGCATACAGTGGGCACCCAGAAAATGCTCTTTCTCTTGCCCTTCCTTCCCATCTTCTGGTCTGTAAGTAACCAAAACATCTCTTTCCCCTCCTAAACAATTAGCAAGACAAATTTAAATATATTTCCTGATTATAAAAGTAAACTGTGAAACTATTATACATACAATTGATAAGCAACAAGGATTTATGGTATAGAACAGGGAATTATATTCAATATTTTATAATAACCTAAAATGGAATACAATCTGCAAAAAACAACTGAATCACTATGCTGTACATCTGAAATTAATGCAATATTGTAAATCAACTATCTTTCAATAAAAAAGAGGATAAAAATCAATCATGTTCACACTGCTATATTTAAAATGGATAACTAACAAGGATCTACTGTATAGCACATGGAACTCTGCTCAATGTCATGTAGCAGCCTGGATAGGAGGGGAGTCTGGGGGAGAAAAGATACATGAATTTGTATGACTGAGTCCCTTTTGTCAACCTGAAACTATTACAACACTGTTAATTGGCTATACTCCAATATAAAATAAAAAGTTTAAAAAAGTCAGCTGTGCTCATTGTAGACAAATTTGTCAATATAGAGAAGTATCAAGAAAATAAAGATTCCCAAGTCCCACTAACAAGATGCCATCTTGGTACAGCGGACTTCAGTCTTTTTTTTTCTTATATTTTCAAAATTATACACTTGAGATGATAAGGTTCTACGGACTGAACTATGTCACAATTCGTAAGTTGAAGCCCTCATCCCTAATGTAACGGCAATTTTTAGACGGAGTCTTTGGGAGGTGATTAGGGTTATAGGAGGTCATGAGAGTGGGACCCCTATGATGGGATTAGTGTCCTTATAAAAAGAGATCCCAGAGAGCTTGTTCTCTCTCTCCCCCCTCACCATGAGCGGGTACAGTGAGAAGGCAGCCATCTGCAAGCAGGAAGAGAGCCCTTGCCAGAACTGGACCATGCTGGCACCCTGATCTCGGACTTCCAGTTTCCAGAACTATGAGAAAGCACACTTTTGTTGTCTAAACTGCTCTGTTTATGCTATTCTGCAATGTCAGCCTGAGCCCATCTGTCACTACAGGAGACCTAAGAGACATTGATTTGATCCCTGGGTCAGGAAGATCCCCTGAAGGAGGGCATCGCAACCCATTCCAGTATTTTTGCCTGGAGAATCCCACGGACAGAGGAGCCTGGTGGGTTACAGTCCATAGGGTCACAAAGAGTTGGAGACAACTGAAGTGACTTATCACAGCATGTACACCTTGGTTCTCTTTAAAAGAAATCAGTTCCCCTTGTCATCATATATGGTGAGCATTTCCCTGAATCCTGAAATATTCTCCCAACAGATGATTTTTAATGACGACATGATACTCCATCATATGGAGGGACCATACGGTATTTAACCAGTTGCTTCCAGTTTTGTTCTATTTTTACAGATAATGCTGGGGTGCACATCCTGATACAAATCTTCGACAGTGTTTCTGATTATTTAAGGTTAGGCTTTTTCTAAAAGCACTTTAACTGGGAAATCAAGTGGGAAAGAAAAGAGATAAATTGAAAAATGGAAAAACCTGGATGGGGCCCCAACATACCATGAGGTGAGCTGCTGTTCCCTCAGCCAAGCACGTTCTTCTCCAAAACTGCTTGGCTCTCTTCTCTGTGGAAATGTCCCCTCCTCTGAGAAGCCCTCCCTGACTGCCTGACCTAAACTGGCCCCTGCACCCCATCGCTTGCCCTCTCACGCTGCTGTTGTCCTCATGGGACAACAGGTCAAGTCACCACATCCCACGGTATACACTTGCTTAAGGTCTATCTTCCATATTCTGAGTAATTTATTATTTATCAATGTTCATTGGTCATGTCTGTCTCCCCGACGAGGGTGGAGATTTTTGTCCCTCTTCTTCATTGTGCTACCCCTGATCACCTGACCATTTCCTGGCACACAGTGGACATTCAGTAAGTAATTAAGGGATTTCTCTAGTGATCTACAGTTGAGAATCCCCCTGCCAATGCAGAGGACATGGGTTCAATCCCATGGTCCAGGAATCCTGGTCCATGTCACATACCATGGGACAACTAAGCCCGTGTGCCACAAGTACTGAGCCTGCATGCCCTAGAGCCTGTGCTCTGCAACAAGAGAAACCACCGCAATAAGAAACCCAGGCACCACAAACTAGAGAGCAGCCCCCACTCACCACAGCTAGAGAAAACACGAGTGCAGCGACAAAGACCCAGTTTGGCTGAAAATAAATAAATTAATTAAGTTTTAAAAATAATCATTAAAAATAAGTAATTATGGAATAAACAAATGGATTTCAATGTTGAGAAAAGAAAAGAGATGTTTGGCCTCCACACCTATGGATTCTAAAATGCTTGAAGCAGGTGCTTCCGGACTCTCCCATGGATCTCGCCTGACAGAGGCAGGTAAGGCCATGCCCACGGGCTTGGCTTTAGCACAAGATAAAGGACAAAGAGTCCGGACACTGCGCCTGCCTGTGGCTGGATGGAGCTAGGGGTGTCCTAGGGCAGGCCTGGCAGATGGCAGAGCACATGGGCAGGGCTCAGATGAGTCTGGAAAAGCAACAGCTCTGTCTTTGCTAAGCAGAAACTCAAAGATGCCACCTTAGCTTCTGCCCTTACCAACGAGTGATCCTAGTGGTTGTATTTTGGGTTGAGGAGCTGTCTTTTCTTTTCTTTTTTTATAAATTTACTTTCAATTGAAGTATAACTGCTTTACAATGTTCGTTAGTTTCTGCTGTGTGACAACATGAATCAGCTATAAGTATACATATATCCCCTCCCTCTTAAGCCTCCCTCCCATGGGGGGTGGACTGTCTTAATTTAGGAAGTCCCAGACAAGGGTTCAAGTACAAGTAGTTTATCTGGGAGATTTACGAACTGAATTATGCAATTCCCCCTCACCAACCCCCCAGCCAAGATAAGTTGAAGATCTAACCTCCACGACCTCAGGATGTGACCTTATTTAGAAATAAGGTCAAACTTCCCTGGGGGTCCAGTGGTTAAGAATCCACCTTCCAATGCAGGGAACACAGGCTTGATCCCTGGTCCTGAAAGATTCCATATGTCATGGGGCCACGAGCCCACAGGCCAGCCTTCCTGCCTTAGAGCCTGTGCTACAGAACTAAAGAAGCCACTGCAAAGAGAAGCCCCTGCACTGCAACTAGGGAAAGCCTGCTCGTGGCAGCAGAGACCCAGCGCAGCCAGCCAAAAAATCACATAAGAAAAAAATTTTTTTTACAAAGAAAAATGGGGTCATTACAGATGTAATTAGTTAAGATGACATCGTACTGGAGTAGGGTGGGCCCTAATCCAACAGGGTAAGAGTCCTTATAAGAAGATGGCCATAATACAGATGGGGTATTCAAGAGGAGGACAGAGAATCAATAAGCCAAAGAATGCCAAGGATGGTTGGCAGCCACCGGAAGCTGGGAGAGGCAAGGAAGAATTCTACCTGAGAGTCTTTGGAGGGTGCCTGACCCTGCTTGGCCCTTCTGGCCTCCATACTGTAAGATAATGAATGTCTGTTGTTCTAAGCCACCCAGTGTGGTACTTTATTACTGCTCTTGGCTCACATCAGGTTCAAATTCCTGCTTGCGTTTCCACCAAAATATGACGGTGGGATATAACTGCATGGCAAGTTCTAGAAGGCTACCCTGTGGCAGTTACCAGTGGGGTGAGAGCGGGGAACAAAGTGGGACCCAATGGTTCACCTCACTTCCTCAGTTGCTGCCAGATTTTTCACAATGAAAAATTCATACATTTCTAAAAGGAGAGCCTGTTGGGATAGAAAATTTGGCTTACAGAGAGCTTACCTAGGGCCATGGTTCTAAACGTTTCACATATATTCACCTCACTCAGTCCTCGTGCCCTGTGGGGTAGGATTGTGCTTTTCATTTTGCACACGTGGAAACAGAGACACAGAGAGTGTAAGCGACTTGCCCTAGGTTGCACAGCATGGAAGTGGTGGGGTCGGGAGGGGAAGCCAGGCAGCCCGAGGCCTAACTCTGCTCTTTCGACTGTTTCCCCTGAGCTTGAGTCTCTCAAGGTGGTTCAGCTCAAAGCTTCCAGGGTAAGAATCTCCTCGGACAGTGGTGCTTCCGACTATAGAAGCCTCTGGAAATCCGTGGTCCTGCTCACTCTTCCTCATCCACCACTGAGCACATTCCCATTGTCTTCCTCTGAACCTCCTTCTGGATGTCCAACCCCGTGACGCAACCTGACCCAAGAAAGCTCCTGACGATCTCAAAGTTGCTGTCTGTTCCTAGAGATGCCATGCTCAGGCCAGGTCATTAGGCAAAGTAGGCCACCATGGCTTTTCCCCACATCCTTTAGATTTGTCTAATGGACATATGGGCACAATGGTAGAAATCTATGTGGTCTATACTATGAATCCCACTCCCAAGATGGGGAGACTTGTGCAGTGTGTGACATGTGTAACTGTCCAGGGACGGGGGACAGGAAACAGGGTAGAAGGGTAGGCAGGCAGGAGCGTACATCTTTTCAGACCTGTCCTTAACAACTTCAAGACTGAGGACAAGAGAACCAACTGAGGCCCACATAATATGTGTGAATATTTAAAAACTACTAAATAAAACATGCTCTATGCTTCTGCTGCACAAACATACCTTCATAAGCACTGGGAAGGTCAGTCTAGAATTTAGAATCTGGATGTCTGCACTGGGTTAAGGCATGCGGACAGGCTTCCCTGCCCCTTGACCATGGCCTGCCACCTGGGGGCAGGGGAGGGAGGGCTCCACACACACATGCCTGGACGTGCCAATCTGCATGTCCATATTCCAGCCACATTTGTGCCAACAGCTACCCCAAGGACATTCTTAGACCTCAGGGGATACAATGGGTAAGGTAGTCAGAGAATAGACTCACGGAAGAATCCAAGTTCATGGGCTCTGGGCTTGGGCAGGGAATTCTAGGATCTCAGATGACCCAAAATATGATCTAGAAAGTGGAGGGGTGGTGGCACCAGCTCCCATCAGCACCATAGCAAGGGGCACGGCTGGAGGAGGGTCAGCAAGAGCTCCAGCACAGAATCCCTTTGGATAGGTGTCCAAGACATGCCTCTATCTTTCCTCTAGATTGGTTTTTAACTTCATGCAACCCTTTACATATTCAAAAATCTAAAATTATATTTAAAAACTCGTGCAATTAAAAATTATTCAGCATCTGTGTGCCCTCTAGATTCTCACCTCCTGAAGATCCTTCCCTATTAAGAGTTCTGAGGACAAGACCCCCATATCGTCAAAGGATGGAGCCTTAGGCTGGCTCTCCTGGGGCCAGATTGAGCTGTCTCCCTGGTTCAGGGTCCCTCCACTTCAGCCCTAGGAGTTGACTGGGCCTGGCTCTCCACCACCCCTCATCACTTACGTTGTAGAGGAGGTCAGTCCACCCTTCCATGGTGATGCACTGGAAAACAGTCAGCACTGCAAACAGGATGTTGTCGAACTGAGTGATCCCATTGTTGGGCCCTTCCCAGTAGGGCTGACATTTGGTCCCATTGGGGCAGGTGCGGGCAGGTTCCTCTGTCCCACATGGTGCTGGAGACTCACCCTGAATGTCATCTATGAAATGGAAGAGAAGAAAAGTCAGGGGAAGGGGCCAGCAAAATCAGCTCTGAGAAACAGGAGCCAGTGAACATTCAATGCTGTTGAATCTGCAGAAAAATGGCTCTTAGGATGGATTTATCAGTCTTTTTCCAAAAAGTCCAGTGCTTGGCTTGGTTGATCTATTCATTGTTTTCTATTTCATTAACTTCTTCTCTAAGCTGTGTTCCCTTTCTTTGTCTTTTCCTAAACTTTTGAGATAGATTAATGTTACTTAAGGCTATAAATTGCCCTTTAAGTACAGCTTTAACTGGACCTCACAAATTCTGTCATGCGCTGTTATCATTATTGTTCAAGTAAATTATTATTTTAATATAAATTATTAATTATTATTTCTTCTTTGATTTGTGGATAACCAAGAAGCAGCAAAAATTTGTCAGGTATATACAAAAATAGAGTAATGTAATGAATTCCCATGTACCCATCACCAATTTCAATATTTATCAACTCAGGGCTAATTTTGTTTCATCCACATCCCCTCCCCACACTAAAATATTTTTAAAGCAAATCTCAGACATCCTAGCATTTCATCAACAAATAAGAAGCATGTCTCTTAATTTCCAAGCACTTTAAGTGTTATCTTTTTGTTACCAATCTCTAGCCTAATTGCACTGTGGTCAAGAGGATATGTTTTGTATTATTCTGTCCTTTGAAATCTGTTGAGACGGACTTTAAGGTCCCAACAACAGTCAACTTTGGTAAATCTGCTGCATTTTGAAGTGGTTGGGGGCAGTGTTCTCCAGACTTCCATTAGCACAAATTTGTCAACTGTGGTGTATTATTCTTCTGTAGCCTGACTGATTTTTTTTTTCTTGAGATGTACTGGGCTCAAGGGAGTGGGGGCGAGGGAGGTCAGTACACACAGTACTCAACCTTCGGCACAGGAGCTAAGCTTTCTCCCCAAATAGCAAGAGGCAGATTGTGAAAATGCCACAAGGAAAGAGACACATGTCAATGGACACCCCTTTTGCTGGAAACCAGAGACAGCTTCCTGGCAAACTCAGACTGAGTGATAAAGGTTGAGTCTGAATTCTAAGGTGATGCCTTCATGAGGATGCAATCAGGGGAGTATAGAACATTCTGGGTGTATATAGAACATCCCATTGGACCGAGGCGCAGATAAGAGAGGATCCTGTTCAGTGAGTGACACTTTTGAAGGTTTTTAGAGAGTGACATTGTCCGATAAGAAATCAAACAGCTGAGTGTGTAAATTCAAGTTCCCCACTAAATAAAAATATATCTCAATACACATGCTACATATAGGGTTTGCAATCCATTGTTAACCTCCACTTAGCAACAAACAGGAAGAAATAAGCCAACACAGAATGCGTGAATCTTACTGGCCTTTGAGACTTCTGTTAAATAGAAACTCTAGGCCATGCAAAATGACATTTGCCATATCAGAAGGGACACCTACAACTCAAGAAGCATTGGCATCCCAATCACTAGTTTAAGTTGTGGGAAATGCTTTTCCCTTTCATGTAAGACTTGGGACAGGGGCTGATTTAATGAATACAGATTGGAAGGCAAAATGTTTTAACCATAAGACTCGGGGCAAAAGGGAAAATTCCATGGGTTCCTATCATGAATGAGAACCACAGTTTGCTGGGAAGGTTGCCTCTGTCCAAAACCTTCTCCATTTTCACCTTCTGTCCAAGTCTGGCTCAATTCCCATCCACCAACACCATCCCCTCTCTTGGGTTAGTCCAGTCTACTGGTCCCTTTTTTTCCCCCTCAGGGCTATAATAGTTCCCAAATGTTCACATTTGGTGAGGAGATAAAAGCAGGCGTTAACCTGCACTGCTATAGACTAGTTCCAGATGAGGAGTCTTGTTTCCGCAAACTATTTTGGAAGCTCTTGGAAAATAGGAAGCTCTCCCACCTTTCCTTTGCATTTCTCTGGGTGTTTAGCACAGTGCTGGGCACCCCTAGCCCACTGGTGTTCCTGACTGTGACCTGCCAGCCCCCTCATCGCGAAACACTCTGGGGGCTGCTTCTAGAAAAGCCACCATCCAGAGAGTCTGAGGAATTTGGTTATAAATATATTTTAAAATTAACCTGCTGCCTGGGTGTCTGTATATATCTGTCTCTTACTCACACGTTCTTATATTTTTAATTGTGAGCTTTTCAGTCATCTTCCCTAAATCAAGGCTTCCAGTTGCCCCACCCACGTCTGTCCCCTTACAACCCTGATTTAGACTCAAGCCAGTCCTCTGTCCCCTTGGCTGGAGAGAGAGAGAGAGAGAGAGAGAGAGAGAGAGAGAGAGAGAGAGAACCAACAAAAACCAAAACCCAGGATCCAGGAGTCCTGGTTTCTCTGCTCTCGGCTGATGTTTCCAAGGGGCCCTGCCCTGTATCTCTCCCTCCAGCATTTCCGCCCAGGTGTCGAGGCCAGGAGCAGAAATAGCTCTGCCTCAATTAACACCTTCTTCATTGGGGAAGGAAATAATTAGGACATCCCATATTGAGCAAACTTCACAAGCCCAGGAGAGAAGGAGATGGGAGGAGCAAGAAGAAAGGAAGCAAAAAAAAAAAAAAAGCCTCTTGAATAAACCTTCCTTACTGGGTTTTCCTGCCCTCTGGGAGGTCTGGGGAGAGGGTTCGGTTACCTGGGGGTCACCAGGAAGAGAAGGTGGATGGGAAGCCACTCCAGGACAGAATTATCTTTCCAATAAGGCAGGCCTGAAACCTTCTTCCCTTCTCACACAGGCTCCCCTGTCTCCATTCACAGTTTCCTTGACCCACGACTAACGCTATCATTCAGCCCATCCACAGTGAGGAGGCCCATGGTCCAAGTATTGAAATACAGGCTTCCCTCTTATTTGATTTCATTTGGTTCTTTGGCTTCAGAGAGCAAGTAGCCAGGTTTGCATAGCAGGGGACTTAATCAATGGTGAATGTGGAAGCTATTAGGTCCCTGAGTATATGGATAGCTAGGGACACCCAGGCTGTTTCACTGCTGTTTCAGAGACTAAATCTGTGACTTCTGGTCTTCCTGAGTCATCCTCCCCCATCCTTTCTTGTTGCTGTTGTTTAGTCTCCAGGTCCTGTCCGACTCTTTTGTGATCCCATGAACTGTAGCCTGCCAGCCTCTTCTGTCCGTGGGATTTCCCAGGCAAGAACACTGGAGTGGGTTGCCATTTCCTTCTCCAGGGGATCTCACGGGACCAGGGATTAAACCCAGGTCTCCTGTATTGGCAGATGGCTTCTTTAACACTGAACCACCAGGGAAGCCGCTAAGCTAAGGGGATGACCGTGGCACAGTGTGGGGAGGGGAGGAGTCAAGATCCTATTTGCGCTTCTTACTGATTGGTTGGTGCCAGGACTCCCAGTGGGATGTCTTTAAGGCATCTTCTTGGGGAGACTAGGAGTCACCCTCGACTCTCCCTTCCTTCAGGGTAAGGAGGTTTCAGGCTTCTCTGGTGGCTCAGTGGTAAAGAATCCGCCTGCCAATGCAGGAGATGTAGGTTGGATTCCTGGGTCAGGAAGACCCTCTGGAGAAGGAAATGGCAGCCTACTCCAGTATTCTTGCCTGGGAAATCCCATGGACTGAGGGGCCTGGCAGGCTACAGTCCATGTTATCACCAAGAGTTGGACACGACTTAGTAACTAAACAACAAAAACAAGGAGGTTCAGAACTCAGTATATGCTAGGGTCTGGGGTCGCTGCAGGGTAGCTAGGCAGAGCTGTAGGTACTGAATTTTTATTCTGCTGTCTTTTGCCCCTACATGTTCCCACTGAAAATATCTTTGATGCCTGCTCCTGCCCAGCGTTTGGGGCAGCCAGCTGTGCCAGGGCATTAATGCCCAGCCTGGGCTCATTCCCCGCAAATGTCGGACAGAATTTGGTGGATAAATACCCAGCTCCCTTGCCCCTAGTGTGGGATGGGTCTAGGGCGTATGACTTACCCTGTTTGCTCCAGGTGCCCAGTGGAGCTGAGGTCTGGTAACCTTGTCCAAGATGGTAACCTACTTGATGACGTCCCTAGATGTTACTAGATCCTCCGTGTCTCACTTTCTCATTCACCTGAAGGTGTTTCCTGGGATCACTTCCCCAATAAAAAACACTTACCCTGGGACAGCTTCTCAGGTACCTCAGTGTAACATCCAGCAACAACCAAGATCTCTGGGGCTGTTTAAGCCCCTGCCTTGGCTTCGGGAAGATGTTCTCCCAGCTTCCAGGAGAAAGAAGCAAAGCCCTGCAGATCTTGTCCAGGAGCTTGTCCCCAAGGGAGAAAAGAAAGGGGAGGAAGGCTGGAAAGCAAAAAATCTATGATGCTGCTTGGACCTACCTGTGCCCTCTTCAAAGCAGGTGGTATGAAATTTTCCCATATAAAATTCTAACCCTATGATTGCAAAAATAAGGATTGCAAAAAATAGGAGGAGGCCGATCTGCAGCAGGGGGATCATTGCCTTCATGATCGACTTCAGGACGACTTGTAAACCTGGGGAGATAGAGAGAGAGAGAGGCCCCAGAGGCCTGTGAGAAGGTCCCCTGAAACGCCACCCCCAGGATGCCTCCTGAGGAGACTCAGAGCACGCGGGGTGCGGGGGACAGGGCAAGCGTGAGGGGAGACAGATGGAAGACATGCAGGCTACTCATTTTAATAAAAGGAAAAATCCTTCCTTATATTTTAAGCACTTTTTTTGGGGGGGGGGATTTCTTTTGGCCACACCGTTTGGTTTGCAGGATCTTAGCTCCCTGGCCAGGGACTGAACTTTGGAACATGGCAGTGACATCACTGAGTTCTAACCACTGGAAATTTCCCATTTTTGATTTTAAAAATAATTTTTAAAGTACTGGGCAGGCATAGGCTGTCCTGTTTGATGACTTTTGGGGCAAGTAAGAGGTGGAAGTTCATAGCTTTCTGAGTCCTATTCTTGGGTGTTGCACAATTTTCATTCAGATCAGGGTGCCTTTTCCTAACCTTTTTCCACCAAGAGGGGGCATCATTTTCCTAATTCATACAATGCCATATGCATTAGTTGCAGCTCTGCCTGGGAAAGCAGTCAACGTCCTAGTCCCAACCCTGAGAAACCAGATATTTTACTGGCTTTTAGCAACAATCCCATGAGGCAGGAACACGTGTAAAATTATCCCCATTTTACAGAGGTGAAAAGCAAAGCTCAGAGGATGCCATGCTTAAAATGAGGATTCAGTCTCAAGGTGTGAGGAATAACAGGGCCAGGATTCAAACCCAGGTTGGAATTGAAGTCAAATCCCATGTCGGTAACCAAACTTTAGGAAAGTCTATGTTAAAATGCTCCCAAGTAGCTCAACAGTAAAGAATCTGCCTGCCAATGCAGGAGACACAGGTTTGATCCCTGGTCACAAAAGAGCTGGACATAACTTAGTGACTAAGCAACAACAGATAATGTGGTTAAAAGGAGGATTTCTTGTTTTATGTCCTTGGATACTCTTCAGTGTCTCCCAGTTTATAGTCTATGAGAGCTTGAATATAATTCGTATCCTACTGTTGGGTGAAAACTATATAAATCTTAATTATGTTGAATTGGTTTATAGTACTTTTCGGGTCTACTGCATCCTTCTACTTTTCTATATATTCATTCTATTAATCTTTGAGAGTTTAATATTGAAACTCCAACTAAAAATCTTAATTTATCAGGCTCTTCATCTGTAATGGGGAGGAGACTTAGCACCTCCCTCTCAGGATTAAATAAGAGGGTTCACACCTAGCAAAGCTCTTGGCATATCATAGATGGTCATTAAACAGAGATTCTTGTTAGTATCAGCTTTGGGATGGAACTTGATTTAACATGACGTAAGCACCTCTGGTCTCTTGAAGAGAAGACTCTTGAGAGTCCCTTGCACAGCAAGAAAATCAAACCAGTCAATCTTAAAGGAAATCAACCCTGAATATTCATTGGAATGACTGATGCTGAAGCTCCAATACTTTGGCCACCTGATGCAAAAAGCCAACACATTGGTAAAGACCCTGATGCTGGGAAAGAACGAAGGCAAAAGAAGGGGGCGACAGAGGATGAGATGGTTGGATGGTATCACCGACTCAATGGCCATGAGTTTGAGCAAACTTCAGGAGACAATGAAGGACAGGGAAGCCTGGTGTGCTGCAGTCCGTGCAATTGGACATGACTGAGCGACTGACCAACAGGCACCTGCTGGAATTCTGTGGACACCTGAGTAGAAGAGCCTTCTTTCTACAAAAAGATCCTGCTGGTGGTTATCTGGGAAATCTTATGTCTTTAAATCTGGATGGCAGTGAACTTGAAGAATGAAGCTAATGAAATGCAAAATGGTGGTAATAACAGAACCTACCTCATATGCCTGTTGTGAGGATAAATGAGTTTTTTTAAAATGGCAAATACTATAACAGTGCTTGATACATTATAAGTACTTATAAATAAAAATATTAATTATTATTATTAATATATTACTACTACTACTAGTGACCAGGAGAACAGAAAAAGGTTAGCCCTGTTTCGTTTTTTTTTTTTTTTTGCAGCTGAACCTAATCCTGATTATGAATAATACAGCCACCCACAAAGGGTCTGGAGTAGAAGCATCCATCTATTCTTAGAGGATGAGAAAATAGCATGGAATGAGTAGACTTGGGAACTCATTGTGTCAAACTGTAAGAACTCTGGTGATTCATTTAACCTTTCTAAGTCTCTACCTTTTCGTCTATAAAATGGGTTCACTGGGTGATTGTGAGGACAAACTAAGATAATACACAAAAAGCTCTTTCTGCCGTGCCTGGTATGCGGTAGGCACTCAATAAATGGTAACCATCATGGCCACCAATATTATTCAGGCTGTGGGGGCAGGCTGGCTAACTCCTAATTCTTCCACTCAGCCACATGATTTTGCTCAAATTATTCAGCTGCCCTGAGCCTCAGTTTCCTCATCTGTAAAGTGGAGATTTTGGTCCTATCAACTTCACAGGGTTGTGATTATAGAATGGGGTCCTGGGTGGAGCTCAGCATGGCTCCTGATAGAGAAGTGCTCAGTAAATGGGTGCTGTGGGGATGGGTGAGGCTCCTGGCTGGCTTTTAGGAGTTCACCCAGACCTACAGCCAGATTCCTGGGGGTGGGGGTGGGAGTCCCTGAAGGGGCTTCCCCAAAGATGAGGCTGCCCTGACCCAGGCTAGGGAAACATCTGAGGGCGCCTATGAGACCCTCTTGCAGAAGGGAAATCGAGGGCTCCCAGGACCCCTGAGCAGACCCCTTGCCAGGGTCAGAAACTCACGCACTTGGGATTCCAGACACCAGCTTGAGCGGCCGCAGCACTCGAACTGCCCTCAGCGTCCTTAGGTCAAACTCCGTCCCAACTGTGGCCAAGATGCTGGAAGAAGCCAGAACAGAAAGCAGACGGTGGGTTTCAGGGTCAGAGAGGTGGGTGGGGAGTTCAACGTTGTGGTTTCTTTTTTTTCAAGTTTTTAATTCCAGGATAGCTGCTTTATAATGGTGTGCTAGTTTCTGCTGTGGAACAATGCGAACCAGCCATAATTATATATATAATCAATTATACATATATAATTGATTGACCAAATCAATCTATCCTAAAGGAAATCAGTCCTGAATATTCACTGGAAGGACTGATACCGAAGCTGAAGCTCCAACACTTTGGCTACCTGATGCAAAGAACTGACTCATTGGAAAAGACTCTGATGCTGGGAAAAACGGAAGGCAAGAGGAGAAGGGGACAACAGAGAATGAGATGGTTGGATGGCATCACTGACTCGATGGACATGAATTTGAGCAAGCTCCAGGAGTTGGTGATGGACAGGGAAGCCTGGTGTGCTGCATTCCATGGGGTTGCAAAGAGTCGGACACAACTGAGAGAGTGAACTGACTGACTGATACATATATACATGTACATGCATATATCCCCACCCTTTTGAGCCTCTCTGCCTGCCCCCATCCCACTCCTCTAGGTCGTCAGAGCACCAGGCTGCTTTCTGGGCAGGGTGACCACAGGCTGGGTCTCGGTTTTGTCATATGTAAAACGGTGTTAATAGTACCTGCTTCACAGGATAAAAGATGATTTACAAAGGCCCCAAATAGGTCTTAATACTCAATAAACACTTCCCTTGTGTGGCTCAGCTGGTAAAGAATCCGCCTGCAATGTGGGAGACCTGGGTTCGATCCCTGGGTTGAGAAGATCCCCAGAGAGAAGGGAAAGGCTACCCATTCCAGTATTCTGGCCTGGAGAATTCTACAGACTATACAGTCCCTGAGGTTGCAAAGAGTCAGACATGACTGAGCAACTTTCACTTCCTTTCACTCAATAAATGTTGGGCTGAGAAGAAGAGAAACTTTTCTCATGGCACATGGCTGGAGTGATACTCAGTATATTTCACAACCCAAGATCAGGATGGATTGTGGGGAAACTTGGAGGCACTAGGGGAGTGACAGACCTTTTGGGCTCAGGTCATTTTACCAACTGGCAAGAAAGTAGCTTAGTACTAAGACCTCAACCTGCATGGGTTCAAATTTCAGCTCTACCATTTCCCAGCTGGGTGACTGTGGGTAAGTCACTTTTCCACCTCATGCCTCAGGTCTCCCTTTTGTATAATAAGGATAACAACAGTACTGAACCCTCAAAGGGATGTGAGGATGAAACGAATTAATACACGTGAAGTGGTAGGCATTGTACCTGGCATATAGGAAGTGTGTTAAGCTACTGGGAAATGAATGAGAAAAAAAAAACAAACCCAAAACACCTCAAACAATGGGTGTGGTCCTGCTGGGGTGGACTAGCTGGCATCAGCCCCAGAGAGGGCTACAGACCCAAAGCCTCAGGGCAAAAAGTCACTCTTGCAAATGCAGGTAAGAGTTATGGCAATAGGTGAGATGAGCCTTCTGTAGAAAGCTCCCTTCCCTCACCCCTTACATAAAGACCCCATCCTAAGACCTCACTTGTAAAAGTGTTTCTGGTGAGACAAGGGGTTCCACAGCACTCCCTCAGCCCAAGGAACCCCCTAGACCCGTTTCCTAAATAAGAAATGTAGGGATGACCATGGAACCACAGCCAGAAAAGGCTGTCACTAGAACCTCAGATGATGAGCAGGGAATGCTGAAAAACAGAGGATTCTGTGGTTAAGAACGGGCTTCCCAGGTGGCACCGTGGTAAAGAATCTGCCTGCCAATGCAGGAGACACAGGCTGGATCCCTGGGTCAGGAAGGTCCCCTTGAGTAGAAAATAGTAACCTACTCCAATATTCTTGCCTGGAAATTTTCATGGACAGAGGAGCCTAGCAGGCTACAATCCATGGGGTTGAACAGCCAGATGCTACTGAGCACGCACTCTGATTAACAGGATGGAGACCACACAAATAATTTGGGGGTGTCTTCCTTCTTGTCCAGGAGTCTGAGTTTTACAACTTTGGCCTGTGAATAACCAGTATCTACATCTGTCTTTATTTTTTGGCGGCACATGCAGAATGTGGGATCTTAGTTCCCTGACCAGGGACTGACCCATGCTCCCTGCAGAGGAAGTGTGGAGTCCTAACTACTGGACCACCAGGAAAGTTCCTCTTTGTCTTGTTTTTTAAAAATTTTATTGTATATTGGAGTACAGATGATACACAACTCTGTGTCAGTTTCAGGGGTACAGCAAAGTGATTCAGTTACACATACACACACAACCATGCTTTTTCAAATCCTTTTCCTATATAGATTACTTAACAGAATATTGAGGAGAGTTCTCTGTGCTACATGGTAGGTCCTTGTTGATTATTTATTTTATATATAAATATAAAATATATTATTTTATATATAGTAATAGTACATCTCTTTGTCTTTGAGACAATCAGTATCTGCATCTATTAACAACCTGTATTGGCATCTGTATTAATAAACTGTATTGGCACGCTTTTGTCTCAGGACTTTCTTTGAAGCTAAGACAGACCCAGGCAGTGAATTTCCCCGTGAGAGCAGCCCTCCACCAAAGATGGCTGGGAAGAGGTGGATGAATTCCCCAGCTCCCTTGCCCCCTCCTTCCAGATTGCTCTGAGGTGTGAGTTCCATACAGGCTCCCAGAGAGGTTGAGCCCAGCTGCCCATCGAGGCTAACCTGCTGAACCCCTCATTCTTCCCTGTCGCCACACTCTTGTCCCCCACCCACATTTCCTGGAGTCACTTTCCAGATGAACTACTTGGACCCGAATCCCTGTCTCAGGGTCAATGTGGGGGCACTCCAAACTGAGACAGGAGTATTCCCAGCTCTTTCCCAACTATTCCTAGGACAGGAAGTGAAAGTGCTAGTCGCTGTCGTGTCGGACTCTTTGTGACCCCATGGACTGTAGCCTATCAGGCTCCTCTGTCCATGGGATTCTCCAGGCAAGAATACTGGAGTGGGGAGCCACCCGTCATTCCCTTCTCCAGGGGATCTTCCTGACGCAGGGATTGATCTCGGGTCTCCTGCACTAGGATTGGATCTTTACCACCAGAGACACCATTCCTAGGACAGAGATGTGTCTGTTAGATTGGGCTAACCTCCTCTTCCACCATCACCAAATGTACATCTAAACACATCGTATGTCCTGGGCAAAGCAATACTTGAGGACCCCCCTGCTTGATAGGGCTGATGCAGGAGAAAAAGAGTTTAATCAAAAAACGCACACAGAGATTGAATCCATTGGGGGTGTGATGCATTCTTAGAGAGAGTAGGAAAAAACAACTGCTCTGAGGGTACACAGCAGGTAGTGTTAACTCATCTGGGACCTAGGGAGGTTCCCATTTCAAGCTGAGGATTCATGGATGAGCAGGTGGAATCTGATCAGTGGGGGAAGAACTTTCTAGGCTGAGGAAATGGCTGAGACAAGACAGCCTGGGGTGGGAAGGCAAATTCAAGGAAGGAAATGGCGCATGGTGGGGATCTGGGTGATGCCATGAAGCTGAAGTGTAGGTGGGGGCCCTGCCAAGCAACACCAAGGAAATTTTCATTCATTTAATTCTATTTTTTTTTCTCTTCCTCTCCCAATTTTCATTTGGATTTCTCAAACTCCATCCTGTAGATCACCAGTCTATTTTACTTTCTTCTTTCTCAGCAGGTAAAAGCCATTGTTAAGGGTGTGTGTGTGTGGGGGGGTGTGTGTGTGTGTGTGTGAGCATGCGCGTGTGTGCTCAGTCGTTCAGTTGTGTCCTACTCTTTGTGATCCCACGGACTGTAGCTCGCCAGGTTCCTCTGTCCATGGGATTTTTCAGGCAAGAATACTAGAGTGGGTTGCTATTTCCTCCTCCAGGGCATCTTCCCAAACCCACGAATCAAATCCATGTCTCCTGAAGTGGCAGGCGGATTCTTTACCACTGAGCCACCTGGATAAACATTCCCTGAGTTTTCATTCACTCACTTTCACAAACATTAACTGAGCATCTAGAGTGTGCCAGGTCTTGGGGACACGAGTCATAGGAATCCCTGTCTGTGTGTGGGAGGCTGAGAATAAACCCAGTAAATATGCCAGATGTCAGGGCGATGAGTGCGGGGGAGAAAAGCAGGGCAGGGAAGAGGGCGCGCTGGCAAAGTGGGGCAGGGTGAGGGGAGCGATGACACCCATTTCAATTAGTAAAGGCCAACTGCTCTTTCCCACCTGGTTGGGTAGCAGTTCAGTGTTCAGGATGTGCAGACCAGCATCACCCAGTAGAACTTCAAGAAGAGTCGTATGTTGGACAGAGAGAACAGACTGGAGGTTGCCGAGGGTGGCATGTTGGGGGAAGGATGGAGTGGGAGGCTGGGGTTAGCAGATGTAAGCTTTTATATACAGAATGAATAAACACTCTATAGCACAGAGAACTCTTCAATATCCTATGATAAACTATAATGAAAACACATATAAAAAAGAGAATTATATATATATATAACTGAATCTCTTTACTGTACAGCAGAAATTAACACACCATTGTAAATCAATTATACTTCGATAAGAAAAGAAAAAAGGGGAAAAAAAAGAAGAGCCATGTGTGAAGTTTAAAATTTGCCAATAGCTACACTAAAAGTCAAAAGAAACAGATGAAATTAATTTTAATAATATAGTTTATTCAACCAGGTATATCTGAAGTATTGGGCTTCCTAGGTGGCTCAGTGGTAAAGATTTTCCTGCCAAGCAGAAGTCATGGGTTCAATCCTGGGGTCAGGAAGATCCCCTGGAAAAGGAAATGGCAATCCAATCCAGTATTCTTGCCTGGGAAATCCCATGGACAGAGGAGCTGGTGGGCTACAGTCCACGGGGTCACAGAGTCAGATACGACTTAGTGACTAAATGGCATCTGAAGTATTATCATTTAAATAGGCAATGACTATGAAAGATTACTCACAAGACATTTTATATATTCTTTTCTTGAGACTAAGTCTTTGAAATCTGGCTAGCATATTCTACACTCATGGTACATCTCAACTCAGGTGTGTGATGGCCACGCATGGTCAGTCCTACGTGTACCACGTAGGTCAGGCCCAGGGAAAGAGTCAGTGGGGCAGAGATGTGAAGTGAGTCACCGGAATATGTCAGAGGAAAACTCGAGGCAGAAAGACAGCCAGTGCAAAGGTCCTGAGGCAGGACCATGCCTGGTACACTTGAGGCATGGCAAGGAGGCCACACAACTGAGTGAACCAGGGTGACAGTGGGATGACATGAGGGCAGGGAGGTGATGGGGCAGGGAGCAGGAGTTTGTGGGCCATGGTGAGGACTTGGACTTTTGTTCTGAGTGAAGCAGGAGCCAAGGAGGGTTCTGAGCATTGCAGAGACATGATCTGACTTACATATTAAAATAAGATCCCTCTAGGGGTCAAGACCAGAAACTGGGAGATTGGAAGGGGGCGGAGGTGACCACAGTGGTCCAGGTGAGAGATGATGGGTTTAGATCTAGTTGTGCTGGACACAAGGATAACACTGAGATGAACTCAGCCTTGCCCTTAGATGACCACACAAGTAAATGGATGACAGATTCAAGTACAAGTCCTTCTGGCCCCAGGGCTGTCGGAGGCAGGAAGGAGGAAGAAATGAATACAGACAGGAGGGCAGGGGACAGCGTGATTGTGGAGCCCAAGTCTGAAAATGCAGCAAAGCACAAGATCTTACAAAATCTTAGACCTGCAGTTAAACCCTGACCCTGCATCTTCTCATTACCTAACCTTTGTTCTAACTTCTCTGAGCCTCTGAAATGCAACTAATCTGACTTCCCTCCTGCCCAGTTCAATCCTAGTGGGCACCCAAGATGGACTATCTCCTGACCCCCTCCCTGGAAGGATGACAAGAAATTAGGAGCAGAATGGGAGGAGGGAGAGGCTTCTCAGATTGAGAATGCCCTACAGAGGCAGAAAACTTCCCTTAGAAAACATGATGGGACGGGGTGGTGGGAAATCGGGGTGGGCTGGACCAATGGAGGCTGCGAACTGGAGGCGGAGGAGGTGGGTCCTGCTGTGTGGACAGTGGGAGTCATGCGAGGTTTCGGAGCAGGGGAGGGACGTGATTAGGGTTGGCGTTAGGAAGACAAGCCTGACAGCTGAAAGGACAGATTGGTGGTGATGGAGGCAGGAGTTAGGAGGCAGCCACAAGAGCAGACCAGGGTAATGAGGACTAGAACTAGGACAGAGGCAGTGGGAGTACAAAGGAGGCCCCAATTTATATATAACCACCATAGAATCCTGTGCACCAGGAAATTTGCCTGGTCTCACCAAGTGCTCCCGGCATCCCAGCCATCATTAGGAGGAGTCCCATTTTACAGACGCGGAAACTGAAGCCCAGAGAAGTTACTAAGGCATGGAGGTCCACACTGCCAAGTGAGAACGTGAACCCAGGACCCCAGGACTCCAGAACCCCAGTTTTCCACCTCACATGGCTTGCTGGAAGGGGCAGGGGCAGTGGTGGGAAAGAAAAGGAAGGGAAGGATGGCTTTCTGGTTATAAATGGACCACCAAGTGATGATCACTGATTTAGTCACAAGGCTTTGCTGAGTACCTGCTGTGCGCCAGCCACTCAGCTAGGACCTCAGGGTGCTGCCACGAACAAACTGACAACGGATCACTGTGGGACAATGGGACTACACAGGGTGTGTGGTGCTACGGAAAACAGCGTGGCGGCCACCAGTGCTTCCAATGGAAGGAGGGCCTGTGTGGTGGGAAAGAGGAATTAAGACTGGGCTACCTGAAGAATGGAGGTATCAACTGAGACGAGGAAGATGGAGGCGGGGGAAGTTTGAGATCAAGATCAAGATCAAGAGCTGGGTTGTGAGACTGGGACTCACATATATACCCTACTATGTATAAAATAGATAACTCATGAGGAACTGCTGCATAGCACAGAGAATTCTACTCAACGTTCTGTGGGGACAAAGTGGGGAGATATATATATGTATATATGCATATAGCTGATTCACTTTGATGTACAGCAGAAATTAACACAACACTGTAAAGAAACCAAATTCCAATAAAAAAGTGGGGAAAGAGTTGGATTGTGGACACTGAGCTTGGGAAGCCAGTTTTCTGTAACCCCCTCATTAAAATCTTCCAGTGGCTACCATCAGGCTTAGAATGAAATCCAGGTTACACCATGACCACAAGAGCTTGCCTGGCTTGATTTCCCCTGACCACCCTTTCTATACTCCAGCCACTTTGGCTTTCTGTTCTTCCAACAGGAAAATCTCCTTTCTACCATGGAATCATATGATGGCCATCTCTTTTCCTGCTAACACTTGCCTTCAACTCTCTCCCTCCTTTGCCTAGTTGGCCCTCTTCAAATCTTTCAGGCTGCAGTTCAAATTTTTCTTTCAGAGAGGATTTCTATGTCCCCCTCTAGATAAAGAGAACTCTCTAGGACTATATTGTTTATTAAATTGCATTTATTATTTTGGGCTTCCCACGTAAAGAATCCAAGCAGGTGACGCAGTTTTGATCCCTGCGTTGGGAGGATCCCCTGGAGAGGGAAATGGTAACCCACTCCAGTATTCTTGCCTGGGAAATCCCATGGACAGAGGAGCCTGGTGGGCTATAGTCCATGGGGTTGCAAAAGAATTGGACACGACTTAGCACCTAAACAACAACATATAAATGTTTGCTATCATCATCATTTAAATTTTTGTTGCTTGCCCCTAAGTTATACCAGGATTGACTGATGAAGGAACCAACATTCATTAAGTTTATTCTCTTTGCCAGGTTATACGCTTGTGGCTTTAAATACTGAGGTCTCATTTTATGCCTCAGTATCTTTACCAGGTGAGTGTTCTACATTCAGTTAATTGACTGGGGAACTGAGACTCTGAGGGGTTAACTACTTGCCCACAATCACACAGCTAACATGTGGTACCTGTAATCCAAGTCTGGCTTTGCTGCCTCCACTGTGCTGCCCCTGGTTAATTCCCCTACCCCACTTACCCTCTCCCAGGATCTCAGCCAAGCTTATGTCTCCATTAACCCAAGTGTAGGAAGGATCTAGATTTTACTCTAGCTGCCTGGAAGTCAGAATGTCAATAAATATTTGCAGAGGAGCAACTGTTTTGTGCCAGATGGGTGAGGAGGGGAACATGTGCAAAGGCCCTGAGGTTGGAGAGAACTTATGGTGAAAAGTGAGGTTACCAGATGAGGGGGAGGGGCAGAGGACAGGAGAATATGAGAAGAAGATATTAGTGTGGCTAGAAAACAGGGGAGAGGATGGAGGCCTCATTGACCTCACCCACCTGACCTTAATTAGAGGAAGCGCCTGCCCACACTATTCACAAGGGCCAAGATATAGAAGCAACCTTATTAAATGTCCATTGACAGATGTATGGATAAAGGAGATGTGGCCCATATATACAATGGATTATTACTCAGTCATAAAAAAGAATGAAATAATTCCATTTACAGAAACATGGATGAACCTAGAGATTATCATACTAAGTGAATTAAGCCAGAAAGACAAATATCATATATCACTTATATGTGGAATCTAAAAAAAATGATACAAATGAACTTATTTACAAAACAAAAATTGACCCACCAACATAGAAAACAAACATGGTTACCAAAGGGGTAAGGGGGGGAGGGATAAATTAGGAATTTGAGATTAACATATACACACTACTATACATAGAATAGGTAACCAACAAGGGCCTCCTGTGTAGCACAAGGGACTATACTCAGTATTTTGTAATAACCTCTAAGTGAAAAGAATCTGAAAAAGAATATACATGCATATAAACGTATGACTGAATCACCTTGCTGTATACTTGAAACTAACACAACATTATGAATCAACTATACTTTATAAAATCTTTAAAAACTTGACATACAGAACAAACATATGGACATCAAGGAGGGAAGTGAGGGTGGAATGGATCGGGAGATTGGGATTGACAGGTATGCACTATTATGTATAAAGTAGATAACTAATGTGCGTGTGTGCTAAGTCGCTTCAGTTGTGTCTGACTGTTTGCAACCCTATGGACTGTAGCCCACCAGGCTCCTCTGTCAATAGCAACTCTCCAAGCAAGAATACTGGAGTGGATTGCCATGCCCTTCTCCAGGGGATTTTCCTGACCCAGGACTGAACCCACCTCTCTTATGTCTCCTGCGTTGGCAGGTGATTTCTTGACTGCTAGCACCACCTGGGAAGCCCAACTAATAAGAACCTACTGTATTGCACAGGGAACTCTACTCAATGCTTATGTGGTGACCTAAATGAAAAGGAAATTCAGGGAAGAGGGGATATATGCATATGTATAGCTGATTCACCCTGTTGGATGGTAGAAGCTGACATAACACTGCAAAGCAACTATACTCCAATAAAAAAGAAAAACCCATGCAGATAAAAGAAAATATTAAAATAAACAGATCTCCTTTATACAAGCATAAATTAAAGAAGCATCTGTCCTCACAGATCCAGTCCAATCCTTCTGAGATAAGTATTCGGAGCATAACTGCTTCCCATGCAGTCTATATTCTTCTTATTGGTAGATTTTGCAAATCTTCTTCAAGTTTATTCTTATATCACCTGGCTTTTAGCTTCTCTTGGAAAAACTATTTCTAAAATGCCTTTTCTAAACCCTCAAATGCAGAGTCAAGATTTGGTCTGTGCCATGCACCTTTCCTGTTCACTCGTTCATTCTTTGATCCCTTTGACCTCCACATTCTACTTTCATTCCCCCCCCACCCCGCCCCCTTCCCAGAGAACACTGATACGTTTAATTTGGTTTTACTGGAGTGCATTCTTGTAAAACATCCGCTTTATTTTGAACGCATGTATTTTAAGTTTACATCAATGGCAACTGTCAGGACTATTCTCTTGTTTTCTATTTTCACCCAGAACAGCAGACGTGCAGTTTGGGGTTCTCACTGGGCCCGGGGGCTGCCGAAGTGCACCCGTCACATCCCACCTGCCCGTCCTCCAGGCACAGACACCAGGTGGCCTTCAGCTCATCCTCCACAGATGGTGCTGGAGCGAAAAACCTCATACCCGCTCCTTATAAAACCAATAAAAGTCTCACGGAGACTTACGTGCCTGAGAGCATAACTGCCCCTGGGTCCAGACTCAACTGGACCAATCACCGTAGATCACCCTCGGCAGTGGCCGCTCAGGCCACGCCCCCATGAGGGGGAGGGGCTTCCTCTGTCACCACAACCGGCGGACCCTTCCCTTAACCACCTAATTTTTTCCACTCTAAGAGGCATACAGAGACACTCACTGTTTTAATTTTTATCTTTCTGATTACAAGTGGTTTTGAATACCATGTCATCTACTGATTAGCTTTTCAGACTTTTATTCCCTAAACTGTCTGATCACATTTTTCGCCTGCTCTCCTCTTGGGGTTGCTGTGCTATTTTTGTTTTTCTTTATTGTTATTATTTGTATTTTTATTGAAGTTGAGTTGATTCACAATGTTGTGTTAATTTCTGCTGTAGAGCAAAGTGATTCAGTTAAACATAAATATGTACATTCTTTTTTGTATTCTTTTCCATTTTTTTTTTTTTTACAGGATTTTAATATAGTTCCCTGTGCTATACAGTAGGACCTTGTCCTTTATCCATTCTATGTATAATGATTTGCATCTTCTGGTCCCAAACTCCCAATCCAACCCTCCCCTACCCACCCCTCCTTAGCAGGCAGGGTTGCTGTGTTATTGTTGTTGACAATTCCCCTCTGTGGGCTTCCCAGGTGGCTCAGAGGTAAAGAATCTGCCTGCCAACGCAGGAGACTGGGTTGGATTCCTGGGTTGGGAAGATCCTCTGGAAAACACATGGCAACCCACTCCAGTATTCTTGCCTGGGAAATCCCAGTAACAGAGAAGCTTGATGGGCTACAGTCCATGGGGTCACAGAAGAGTCAGTTGTAACTGAGTGACTAAACATTTCCCTCCTATAGATCTTGATCAGTGCTGGCCAGTATGGTAGCCACTGGCTACATGTGGCTATTGCTACATGTGGCTATTGAGCTCTTGAAATGTGGCCATTATGACTAAGGAATTGAGTTTTAAATTGTATTTACTCTCAATTCATTTCCATTAAAAATAGTCACGTCATAGAGAACAGATTTGTAACTGCCTAGGGGGAGTGGGGCTAGGGAGGGATGGATAAGAAGTTTGGGACTAGCAAGTGCAAACTATTGCATATAGAATGGATAAACAACGTCCTACTGTACAGCACAGGGAACTATATTCACTATCCTGTAATAAACCATAATGGAAAAGAAAAAAAAATTTTAAATAGTTGCATGTGCCTAGGGACTATCACACCGAACCGCTGTTAGCTATTAATCGCTGATCATTTTTTTCCTATCATCCTATGCACTATTTACAAACACTACTTTAGTTCTTACCACATGTCAGGTTTTTTTGTTTTTGTTTTTTTTCCTTGAGGGAGAAAGAGACTCGATTTTATTTTACTTTTAAATTCATAAAACAAGCATTACATTTTATCAGATGTTTTTTGGGGGAAAGCGGTATAAAATATATCACTGAGCTAACCTTTATTCTGTAATCATTTATATGGACTATTTTCTTAAGTCTTAATTGAGCTTGTTACAATACTGCTTCTGTTTTATGGCCGCAAGGGATGTGGGATCTTAGTTCCCTGACCAGGGATCAAACCCACAACCCATGCGTTGGAAGACTGAGTCTCAACCACTGGACCATCAGGGAAGTCCCTATTCTGTAATCATTTAAAAGTCTACAAAAATACTTTGCTTAAATATGGCTCTGACAGAACAACCTAATTTTTAAAAACTGAGCATACACATTTAGGGTCAAAATAACCTTAATTACAATTTATTTGAAATAACCCCATCAAAAAGTGGGCAGAAGACCTAAACAGACATTTCTCCAAAGAAGAGATATAGATGACTAATAAGCATATGAAAAGATGCTCAATATCATTCATTATTAGAGAAAAGCAAGTCAAATCTACAATGAGGTATCATCTCACACGGGTCAGAATGGCTATCATCAAAAAGTCTACAAACAATAAATCTTGGAGAGGGTGTGGAGAAAAGGGAACCCTCTTACATTGATGATGGGAATGCAAACTGATACAACCACTATGGAGAACCGTGTGGAGATTCCTTAAAAAAAACTAGGAATAAAACTACCATATGACCCAGCAGTCCCACTACTGGGCATATACCCTGAGGAAATCAGAATTGAAAAAGACACATGCATCCCAGTGTTCATTGCAGCAATATTTACAACAACTGGGACATGGAAGCAACCTAGATATCCATGGGTAGATGAATAGATAAGGAAGTTGTGGTACACATATGCAATGGAATATTACTCAGCTATAAAAGGGAACACATTTGAGTCAGTTCTAATGAGGTGGATGAACCTAGAGCCTGTTATACAAAGTGAAGTAAGTCAGAGAGAGAAAGACAAATACCATACATTAATGCATATATATGGAATCTAGAAAGATGGTACTGATGATCCTGACGACCTTTGCAGGTCAGCAAAGGACACACAGACACAAAGACCAGACTTTTGGACTCAGTGGGGAAAGGAGAGGGTGCGATGATTTGAGAGAATAGCATTGAAACATATGCATCACCATATGTAAAATAGACTGCCAGTGGGAGTTTGATGTATATGATTCAGGGAGCCCAAAGCCAGTGTTCTGTGAAACCTGGAAGGATGGGGTGGGGAGGGAGGTGGGTTCAGCAGGGAGGGGACACATGTATGCCTGTGGCCAATTCATGCTGATTATGGTAAAAACCATCACAACATTGTAAAGTGTTAGTCACTCAGTTGTGTGTCTCTTTGTGACCCCAAGGACTAGCTTGCCAGGCTCATCTGTTCATGGAAATCTCCAGGCAGAAATACTGGAGTGGTTAGCCATTCTCTTCTCCAGGGGATCTTCCCAACTCAGGGATTGAACCTGGGTCTCCTGCATTGCAGGCAGATATTTTACTCTCTGATTTATTTATTTACTTTCCCACCAGGGAAGCCACTGTAAAGTAACTATCCTTCAATTAAAATAAATTAATTAATTAGCTAAAAATGTGTTTGATAAACAACAAGGATTTACTGTACAGAACAGGGAACTATACTCAAGATCTTATAATAAACTGTAGTGGAAAATAATTGAAAAAAGAATATAGATATATACTATATATGTATAACCAAATCACTATGTTGTACACCCAAAACCAACACAGCACTGTAAATGAACTCCACCCCAACAAAAAATTTCTTTGCATTTATTTGTAACCTAAAGTAACATGTACCACTGTCACTTAATCTTAAATGTTTAAGAATCCAAGAAAGAAGAAAACAGCACTGTCATTTCTCATTAATTCACTCAGCATTTAAGAACCTAGCAACATGGTTTACACCATGAGTCAAGAAATCCTTTTGGCATTAAATTAAATTATTACAAAAAGACAGCATACGGTTACTATATTTCAACTACACTTAAGTTCAGGTGTTATTTTAAATGATTGTAAGGGACTTCCCTCGTGATCCAGTGGTTAAGAATCTGCCTTCCAATGCAGGGGACACAGATTTGATCCCTAGCCAGGGAACTAAGATCTCACATGTTGTGGGGCAACTGAGCCTGTGCTCCATAATAAGAGAAGCTTCTGCACCACAATGAAGACCCAGTACAGCCAAAATAAAAATAAAATTTAAATAAAGAAATATGATTATAAATATTAATTTATTTCAGACTCCTAACACCCTGTTAGTTGACGCTATTCTTCCCATTTTATTGATGAGAAAACTGAGGCACAGAGAGGTGAAGTAACTTGCTCAAGGATTCGTAGGACATGGTACAGCCAGGATCCGGATCTGGGAACCAAACTGCCCCATCTCAGTTTTCATATAATCAGGTTTTTGTTGTTGTTGTTGTTGGTTGTTTGCTTTTGCCTTAAGAGTTTTTGCTTTTAGATTTAAGAAGTCCTTCCCCTTTCCCCGTGGTTGCACAGATATCCTCCTGCCTTTTCTCCCTTCATGTGAAGTTCTTACCACTCATCCAAGGTCCTCTCAAGTGCCTTGACCTTTGCATGGAACAGTTCTTCCTCTTATTTGTCTTCTAAAGTAGAAGACAGCACAAAAGGACACGTTGCTATTTTGGGTGATTCCTGAAGCTGTGTTAAAGTGCAGTGTTTTCTTAAACAAAAAGGAGAAGGCGCAGGTGGAAAAAATCCCAGAAGGTGTGAGGTAAGTGATTTCTAGAAAAGACAAGACCCCTGAGAGGGCTGCATTTGTGGGGGACAAGACAGGGATGGCCATTGAGTGAAGGTCGGCTTGAGGGGCATTGCTGCATTACCTTACTGATTGCAAGGCTGAAGGAAGCAATGGAAGGGAAATCTCTCCTTGAGAGACTGGGATAAGAGGTGGGAAGCAAGTGTGGTGACCACCTAAGGGGGGTGGGGACAGAGTATTTTTCTAAGTAGAGGAGATTTGTCCAAGTTTGCAAGAGAAGGGCATTGTGTCCCTGGAGAAGGAGAGCCTAAAGGTCCGAACGAGACATTTGATGGAGTAAAGTTCTCGAGGAAATGGATAGCCACGTTTTCAATTGAATTCCCAGACATTCAGTGGGCACCTCCTATGGGAGAGGCACTCAAGAAGCAAAACAAAAACAAAAGCTGAACTCTCGCCCGCAGCTTGTGGGAGCTGCAACTGGTTCCACCACTCGGGAAAATTGTTAGGTGGTTTCTGTCCAACACTAAACAGGTTCTGCCCCATGACCCAGAAATTCCATCCAGGAATACCGCCCAGAGACATGGGAGCTGTGGTCACCAAATGACAAGCAAGAATGTCAACATCACTTTTCTCTGTCATAGCCCCAAAGTGGAAAGTATCCAAATGCCCATCACCAGTGCAGTAGACAAACACAGCCATGAGGATGAATGACTTACAGACTTACAACTACAAGTCGCAACATGGATGGATCTCACACACACAAGGTCAAGAGAAAGAAGCCAGTGAGAGCAAGATGCATAACCCTATGTATTTACAATACAAGAATAAGCAAGACTAGGGAATTCCCTGGTGGTCCAGGAGTTAGGACGCTGTGCTTCCACTGCAGGGGGCATGGGTTTTATCCCTGGTCAGAGAGCTAAGATCCCGCAAGCCACGTGGCACAGCTAAACCCCAAACATCCAAGTCAACCAACCAACCAAACAAACAAAAAGAATAAGCAAGACTAATCTATTCTGTTCCATGTCAGGAAGGGGTTTCTGGCGACTGGAGGTGAACAAGAGCGTTTCTGAAACCACCTGATGGGCGAATTCTGTCTCCTGTTGAGACCTTGACTGATAAAAGGAGGAAATGACTGACCTGAGAAGCCCAGTGTTTCTAAGACCAAGTCTCTGGAGAAACAGGATTCAAGTCTACATTCCTTTACCCCAGGGGACAGAAATACTCAGCTGCCTTTTCCAAATAAGACTTCAGCTTGGGGGAAAGACATTCTGCGAGGTTTCTGCCTCACGGTGTTTAAGGCAAGAACAATCCCTTGTCTGCCTCACCATGTTTAAGGCAAGAACAATCCCTTACAGGAAGTCCAAGAAACACAGGAGATTATTTGTATAAATTTTGCATTGGAATACAAATGTAAATACTTTTAGTGAAAACTTGCAACTTTTTAATGTTTTGACATAGTGTTCTATTTGTCTTTATCTCAGACACCAAGATTATAAAATATCTAAGTAATATATTTTTGCTGTTGTTTTAGGGCTCAGGGGTTAATTCACCCTGAGTACATGACTTAAACAATAAAATTACTAGTTCAGGGAATTCAACTTGGTGCTCTGTGATGACGGGGAGGGCTGGGATGGGGGTGCCTGGGAGGGAGGCTCAGGAGGGAGGGGATATAGATACACATGTAGCTGATCCATGTTGTACAGCAGAAACTAACACAATACTATAAGGCAATTATGCTAAAAATAAATCAAAATAAATTGAAAAAATATTTTAAAAAAAAGATTACTGAAAAAAAGAAACAGGAAGTTGGGTGGAAAAAGATAAGGGTATTTCTTAAAGCTGTCCTAAGATAGGACTTGTAAAGAGGTGACATGGATGGAGACGTGGAGCTTGATTGTCAAGAAGACCCACAGCAGACTGCTTTTTATTTTTTTTTCTTCTTCTTCCTGGGCACTTAGATTACATTTCCCATCTGCAGGTGCATGTGGACAGGTGGAAGGTGAGCAGAAATGATGTGGCCTGGCCCAGAAATGTTTCCCAGGTGCTTTCCTCCATTTTCTTTTCCCTTCTCTGGCTTCATGCCAAGGAGCCTGCAAGACCTGGAAGCCTTGGGTTGAAGACAAGGAGCCACAATACAGAAGGAGTCTGGGTTTTTGCCTCTTTACTTAAAACAGAGATGCCCACACATCAAGACTTTTCACTTTGGATATTGTCTGTGCAAGAACTAAACTTTGATTGTGTTTGAGCCCTTATACTTTGGGGGTTTTTTGTTCCAGCAATAAGGAGTATATGGGCTTCTCCGATAGCTCAGTTGGTAAAGAATCTGCCTGCAATGCAGGAGACTCCGGTTCAATTCCTGGGTTGGGACGTTCCCCTGGAGTAGGGATAGGCTACCCACTCTGGTATTCTTGGGCTTCCCTGGTGGCTCAGACGGTAAAGAATCCACCTGCAATATGGGAGATCTGGGTTCGATCCCTGGGTTGGGAAGATCCCCTAGGGAAGGGCATAGTAACCCACTCCACAATATAGGAGTCTGGGCTTTTGCCTCTGTACTTGGAGTAGGGCTACCCACCTGTCAAGACTCTTCACTTTGGATTTTGTGTGTGCAAGAACTAAACTTCCCTTGTGTTTGAGTCCTTATACTTTGGGGTTTTGTTGTTGCTGTTGTTACAGCAATAAGGAGTATCTAAGACACGTCCTAGTATATTTCTTTTAGCTGTCCCAGGTGGCTTGAGGGCCCTTAGTTCCCCAAACAGGGATCGAACCCAGGCCCAAGGAAGTGAAATCGTGGAGCTGTAACCACTGTGCCACCAGGAAATTTCCATACACTTCCTAGTATCTTAATAAACAGTGACTGATACACTCGTGCATCTAAAATGTCAACTGCTAGGACTTCCCTGGCAGTCCAGTGGTTAAGACTTGGAGCTTCCACGGCAGGGGACATGGGTTCAATTCCTGGTCTGGGGAACTAAGATCCCACATGCCTCACGGCAGAAAAAAAGGTGCATGAAGTTATGCAGACTATCATCAGTCTCTGGTTCGCTGATAGACCCCTAGTGCTCAATGCCTAAAACTCAATGCCCACTGCTCAATGCCCAGTATATGCTGGACCTCAGTAAGTACCTACTGAATGTGCCATAAGCTTCAATGTTTTCTTCCAGTTGAGTGAAAGGCAGAAAGGTGTAGCAGATGTGAGCTCTGACTCTCAGGTGGGAAGGGGCTGGGTTTATATCCTGCCCCGTTATTTACTAATCTGTCTACACTGGGCAAAGTTCCAAGCCTCAGTTTCCTCACAGAGAGGGGGCCATGGAGAATTACATAAGAGCTTTTTTGTGGACAGTGGGAGGATTAAATGTGACCATTCATGAAAAGTGCTGAGCACACTGCCTAATGCATAGTAAGCCCTCAGGAAGTAGCGGTCACGAGGATCTGAACTTCTCTCGTTCTCCGGGCAAACCAAAAGCTCAGACACTGCCCTGGCAATTGACTCTGACAAATTTCAGGCCCCAAGGTATTGGGAGTAGGGGGAGGGGAGAATCAGGGCTTGAGTCTGGGATTATAGCCAAAGATCAACTCAGGAAATGCTATTACATTCCCATGATCCTTTTGCCGTCCCAAGAGGGCTCAACACGCCGATTCACAGTTCTGACCTCAGACTAACTCTGCAGGAATTAGCCATGCTGCTTTGGGGCTCAGACCAGCTGCCTGCAAATCAGGGAGGTTCAGTGGGGACCCAGAATTTGGAGAGCTTAGTGGAGTTCTCATGACTAACAGACAGAACGAGCTGCAGTTTAATTAAGGGCATCCCACATTTTTTTGGTTGGTGGGGGATTCTTATTAATATATCCAGCCTGGAGGTATGGGTGATTGGACACATGCCTCAGAACTGATCGGGTTTTTCTCCTTCATTAATTAAAATGTGATTCACAGCTGAGTCACTGAAGAAAGAAAATGGTCAATGAACAATTCTGACTTCCTCCCTCCTTCCCTGCTCAGAGAGATGAGTCAGCAGAAGTCTGGATCCAAAAATGAGAAAGAGGAAAAAAAAAAAGCAGAAAAGACGCAGGGCTTGGAGAGCAAGCAGCAAAAAACCAAACCTGAGTCATTTTATTCTTTGTCTCAGAAGAATGTCCCCAAATTCCCATCTCAAGGCCAATCAACCAAACTCTCTAGGGAGTGTGCCTCTGTTCCTCATTTTCACACAGACCCACAGGCACCCCAAGTTCTACACAAGCCCCGACAGTATCCTTTCTTGCTTTCTTCAGGCAACGGCAAGCTCCTCACCATGCCAAGACAGAAAACAGCCCAGAGCAGAGCAGAGATGGGCAAGGAGAGAAGGCATGAGAGATCTCTTTTGTGTCCTTCAGCTCCTGCAGGTCGAAGGAACTGGTGTTGGCTTAGGTGTCGTCCAAGCCCAGCAAAGTATCCATGCTGCCAAGCACATGAAGCTCTTGAGTGCTTTCAGAAATGAGCTAATAAATCCCCAGGGATGGGTCATTGACAATGAACATGGCTATCCTAATAGAAATGTGTGGGATTTCAAGAAAACTGGCAAAATGGCAGAGTGAGAGGCCCTTAGTAAGTGATGATGATAAAATGATGATGAAGAAGATGAGGAGGAGGATGATAATAATGGTCTATAATATTTATTGGGCTTCTAGGTGGTGCAGTGGTAAAGAATCCACCTGCCAAGCAGGAGATGCCTGTTTGATCCTGGGGTTGGGAAGATCCCCTGGAATAGGAAATGGCAACCTACTCCAGTATTCTGGCCTGGAAAATTCCATGGACAGAGGAGCGTGGCAGGCTACAGTCCATGGGGTCACAGAGAGTCAGACATGACTGAGCACAGCACAAAATTCACTGAACACTTACAGGGAGCCAGGAGCTATTCTAAGCACATAGATTTTTTTTCAATGAATTACCTACACAATTCTAGGAAGTAGGACTATTATTATCTCCACTGAAGAGATGAAGGAAACAAATGAGCTCAGACTGGTTAGGAATCTGCTCCTAGTCACGGAGCACACAAGAGGCAGGGCTAGTTTGAACCTAGATGGTGTTCTGGTAACATAATCTCCTCCTCTTCCTCACTGTTATAATGATGTTCTATATATTTTACAACCGCCTGAAGTTGGTTATTATGGGCCTCACTTCACAGATGAGGCTATTGAGGCACAGAGAGGCTGGCTGACTTGCCCAGGGTCACACAGCCAGCCATCAGGTGACAGAGTCTAGATTAATCCATGTTGCCTTTCTCTTTCAATGCCCAGATCAGCACCACCGGATGGATGTTCTGTCCTCAAGCCAGGCTTACGAGTCCCACATTAGTGGGACAGCTAAGTTCAGGATTTGAGCAGGACAAGAAGCTGATGCACTTGATACCCACTCCTTGACCTCAGTGGAGCTGCTCAGCTTCACTAGAAGCTTCCATGTCTGGTCTGCTCTTAGATACTGTGCTGGGTGGAAGGGAGGGCAAGCATCCTCATAACCAAGGCAGGGGGGAATCCTTCACGTACACTGGTATCCTGGCCACACACTCCAGACAGAGTGATCTTTCTAAATAAAAACATGATCATATCCACCCCTTGTCTAAATTCTGACATGGCTCCCTCGTACCTTCAGGATAAATGTCCAAATCCTCAAAACATGGCCTGACCCTCTGCAGATTCCACTCTTGCCACTTTCCTCTCCCAGCACAAAAGCACAAGTATGCACACAGAGACACACACATGCACACCTACATGCTCACAGACAACGTGCACACATAGTCACACACTGACGCCTGTGTGTGAGCTTTTCTGTGCATGCATGTATGCACACAAACGTATGCATGCACAGAGCTCCTGTTACACTCTTTTTCCTTTCTGCATAAATCTTGCATCCAGAATGTCTGGTCTGAATCCCAGCTCTGCCACTTGGGCACATTACTTAACATACCTCATCTTCCTCATCAGTAAAATATTTTACTCATCCATGTTTTTCTAGAATCTAGGAGCATCTGGCACAAATATGACTTAATAACTGCTATGGACTGAATGTTTTGTGCTCATGCTCAATCACTAAGTTGTATCCAACTCTTGGAGACCCCATGGACTGTAGCCCACCAGTCTCCTCTTTCCATGGGATTTCCCATGCAAGAATACTGGAGTGGGTTGCCATTTCCTCCTCCAGGGGATCTTCCTGATCCAGGGATCGAACCGCCTGATGTGGCAGGTGGATTCTGAGCCACTGAGCTACCTGGGAAGCCCGGGACTGAATGCTTGTCCCTTTAAAATTTGTATGTTAAATCCTAATGCCTGTATATTATCTATGGTGAAACAGAACACCAACCCAGGTGGGATGCATGAGACAAGTGCTCGGGCCTGATGCACTGGGAGGACCCAGAGGAGTCGGGTGGAGAGGGAGGTGGGAGGGGGGATTGGGATGGGGAATACGTGTAACTCTATGGCTGATTCATGTCAATGTATGACAAAACCCCCTGAAATGTTGTGAAGTAATTAGCCTCCAACTAATAAAAAAAATTAAATAAAAAAAAAATCCTAATGCCTAATGTGCTGCTTTTTGTAGGTGGGGGGCCTTTGGGAACTGATTAAGTCATGAAGGCGGGGCCCTCACGAACAGGATTAGTGCCCTTATGAGAGACCTCAGACAGCTCATATGCTATGTGTGAGGATATAGTGAAAAGACAGTCATCTATGTACCAGGAAATCAGTTCTCACCAGATACTGAATCTTCCATCACCTTGATCTTGGATTTTCCAGTCTCTAGAACTATGAGAAATAAACATTTATCGTTTCTAAGCCACCCAGTCTATGGCATTTGTTATAGCCTCAATGAACTAGGGGAATGGCCATTTTCCTTTAGGTTTTGTGGAATATAATACACATATGTGGTACATGATTCAGAAAACATACAGCATTTACTGTGGAAAGTAAGTTGTCTCTGCACACCCATTTCCAAGTGTCTCAGGGTCCCTTTATAGAGGCAAACACAATTATTAGATTCTTATGGAATCTTCCAGAAATAGTCTGTGCATTTACAAGCAAATGGTACCTGCTATATATGCCACAACAAAACTTGCTCTTCTCACTTGAATATAACTTGGATGTGGAAATTTCTGTTTCCTCACCTGTAAAATGGGAACATCCCAGGAACTACCTTACAAGCTTATTATAGGATTCATGAGTTAATAGTCACTTTACAACAATATTTAGAATGGTGCCTTTTATACGGTAGGTGCTTTGTAAGTGCTAAGTTCCTGATTGTACCCAAACATATGTTTCTTCCTTTTTTAATGTCTTCATAGAATCCTGTGAGATGGATGTACCATAAATTATGTAATAGTTCCCTATTGAGTTACTGGGGGCTTCCTAGGTGGCTCAGTGGTAAAGACCCCTCCTGCCAATGCAGGAGACACAAGAGACGCAGGTTTGATCCCTGAGTCAGGAAGATCCCCTGGAGAAGCAAATAGCAACACACTCCACTATTCCTGCCTGGAGAATCCCATACACAGAGTAGTCTGGTGGGCTATAGTCAGGGGGTCACAAGAGTCAGACACACCACCTGAGCACACACACTGAGTTATTGGATACTTGAGTTACTTCTAGCCCTTTGCTATAACAATGCTTAATAAATATGGTTGAACAAGGAAAAGAACCAATGAATAAAGAGAGAAATGAAGAAATGTACTTTGAGTAGGACAGAAATAACTTGGGTGAGTTTCAGAGATTCAAAGCTCTTCAAAGATATCCTCCTAGGCACTGAATCCTGGGCTTTTACCAATTGCTTCCAAGTGGTACTAAGGGTATATATCCAGCACCACCAGTATGATTAGATAATACCACTGTACATGGGGTATTATGTCAGTGTCTACATAAGAGAACTGGTATACCCAGTAAGAGAATCCTTGTAGGTGTGAGCTGAGTTGTTTCAGTTTCTCAACTGCTCTTGCCCCAAAGAATGTTGTTGTTGTTTAGTCAGTAAGTCATGTCTGAGTCTTGTGATCCCATGGACTGGAGCCCACCAGGCTCCTCTGTCCATGGCAAGAATATGGGAGTATGTTGCCACTTCCTTCTCCAGGGGATCTTCCCGACTCAGGGATTAAACCTGCATCTCCTGCATTGGCAGCCAGATTCTTTACCACTGAGCCACGGGGGAAGCCCCCAAAGAATGTAGCTAATGTCTTTCCCATCAACTCATGACTTTTGAGGATACTGCTGTTTCCTAAAGGGAAGATAGTAGTTTGTCACAGGGGGACCAACTTGGCCCAGAAGAGGAAGTTATGTGGTGAAGAAACAGCCTCCACCTGGGGTGTCCTTGAGGGACTTGAAGGTCTTGAGACTTGACAAGCCTGGGCTGAGCTGCAGGATGAAGGGTGAAGAAGAGGAGGGAGTGGGGAGGAATGAGGTAGATCGTGAGCTTTATTAAAATGTATTTTTGTAACTCTGAGTTGAAAATAGGCACGCCGACTTCACGCTGACTGTTCCATCTTGATGACATATCCCTGCTAGTGGGGGCCTTTCCATTCAGCACATCTCCGTGGCAACAGACCACTTCTCATTCATGCTATCTCCAGGGTTACCTTGCTTGGCTCATTCATGACTGCTACCATGGAGACAGGCCCATTGATACAATCTTGATTCTTTGGAACTTTGCTTTCCTGAAAAAGAGTGTTGGCCTTGGGGGAATGGATGGGACCACAACAGGAAGTGGAGTCAAGAGGGTTCTGGGATGTGTTGGGAGAAGGTTAAAAGACTTAAAATCTAGCAAGATGAAGATGAGGTGGCGGGAGACAGGGGAGAGAAATAGAGAATGCTTTCTGATGCTGACACCTGAAATTGCTGGTCCTAAACAGTCTGATGTGTGTATGTCCAGTGTCTTCTACTGGACCGAAAGTAGAAATACAATAGGCACTTAGCCGTGCCTTTGGGGGCAGCTATACTCCAACTCCCAGCACAGTGCATGATACAGAGTCAACATCCTACAAATAATTACTGAATACGCTTGAATTTGTCGCTCACAAATCTGTCCTTGATAAATCATGAGAAAATAGAAGCATTAGAAAAGAAATTCCATAAGCACCCACCACTACATTTACTCCCCAGCTCCTAGCCCATATAGTGCCTTCCCTTATATTTCTATAGATTGCTTGTATATGCTTCTATCTAAAACAAAACCTTCCACTTGTACAAATGTCACCCTCTCCTAGAAGCTGAGAGATGTCCATCCTGCCAACTCTCTCCTTTTTCTCCCGCATCCTCATGTTTTTCCTCCTCCTTGGTCATTCTCATTATCATAAGCTCTGCTGTTAGCTCTCCAACCTTAAAGAAGAAATCTTTCAATTCCAATTTCCCCCTCCACCCTTCACAGAAAAACTCTTTAAAAGAACTGGTAAGGACAAGGCCCTACTGTATAGCCCAAGGAGCTACATTTAATATCTTGTAATAAACCCTATGTGTAAGCAAGTGCTAGTTACTCAGTCATGTCTGACTCTCTGCGATCCCATGGAGTGTCGCTCACCAGGCTCCTCTGTTCATGGAAGTCTCTAGTAAGAATACTGGAGTGAGTAGCCATTTCCTTCCCCACCCAGGGATCAAACCCGGGTCTCCCACATTGTGGGCAGATTCTTTACCATCTGAGCCACAGGGAGGAACCCTGGGCAATAAACCATAATGGAAAAGAATATGAAAAAGAATTATATATGTGTAACTGAATCAGTTTGCTGTACATCAGAAACTAACACAACATGTTAAATCAACTATCCTTCAAAAAAGAGAACTGTTAGTAATCCTTCCTATAGCCTTTTGCTTCAACCTCTCCCCAAGCAACTGAGGCCAGGACCACCAAAGACCTCCATGCTGCTAAATCTAACTGTTGTTTCTAATTTTTTTTAAATAAAAAACTGAAAAACATTTATTATTACTTATTTATTTATTCAACTGTGCCAGGTCTTTAGTTGCAGCTTATGGGATCTGGTTCCCTGACCAGGGATTGAACCTGAACCCCCCTCCATTGGGAGTGTGGAGTCTTAGCCACTGGACCACCCGGGAAGTCCTTGTTTCTCTTTTGAGTAACCCACTGGCATCAGCTGACACCATCCATCATTCCCTCCTACTGTATGAAATGTCTTCCCACTCAGCCTCTGGGACCCACACTCCCCTCACTGGCTCCATCTCAGTCTCCGTGCTAGATCCTCTTCATCTTGTCCACCTCTTTAATGATGGACAGCCAACCCCAGGCTCAGTCCGTGGTGCCCTTTTCCATCCACTCCCTATCCAGTTTCAAGGCTATAAATAACCTGTGCAGGCTGATGGCTCCTGCATTTGTACTTCCAGTCCTGCCTTTTCTTCCTAACTTCAGGCTCCACATACTCAGTGGCCAATACAACATCTCTACTTGGGTGGGTAAAACTTCACAAGCCTGAAGCTGAGCTCCTAATCCACCCCCCAATGCCATCTCCCTCCCATCTTAGTCAATGGTAAATTCATCCTTCTAGTCACCTCCCAAATAATGTCTCTGCTTCCACAAACCCTCCAGCCTACTCTTTTTTAATTGAAGTATAGTTGACTTACAATGTTGTGCTAGTTTTAGGTGTATAAAAAGTGATTCAGTTATACATACATATATATCTATTCTTTCTCAGATTCTTTTCCCTTATAAGTTAATACAAAATATTGAGTATAAGTTCCCCCTTCAGTCGCTTCAGTCCTGTCTGACTTTTTGTGATCCTATCACTCCTCTGTCTATGGTATTCTCCAGGCAAGGATACTGGACTGAGTTGTCATGCCCTCCTCCAGGGGATCTTCCCGACCCAAGGATTGAACCCATATCTCTTATGTCTCCTGCATTGGTAGCCAGGTTCTTTACCACTAGCGCCACCTGGGAAACCCATACATACATACATACATACATACATACATACATATATACATACATATATATATATATATATATATATATTCTTTTTCAGATAGCTATGTATATGTTTCAGATAGAAATATATATATTTCCCTTATAGGTTACTACAAAATATTGAGTATATGTTCTGCCTTCAGTCTATTCTTGATACTTAAGCAGGCAGAATAATCCCTCTATTTCCTCAGTTAGGCTTCCCATGACTATCCTGTTTATTTTATTTTTTTGGCCATGCCACATGGCTTGTGGGATCTTAGTTTCCCAACCAGGGATCAAACCTGGGCCCTTGGCAATGAACGCATGGAGTCCTAACTACTGGCCAATTAGGGAATTCCTATGACCATCCTTTTTAAAAATTGCACCTCGACCCCAGCCTCCCTGGTGGCTCAGTTGGTAAAAAAATCTGCCTACAATGTGGGAGACCCAGGTTCGATCCCTGGGTTGGAAAGAGTCCCTGGAGAAAGAAATGGCTAGCCACTCCAGTATTCTTGCCTGGAGAATTCCATGGAAAGAGGAACCTGGTGGGCTATAGTCCATGGGGTCGCAAAGGTCAGGCGCGACTAAGCGACTTTCACTTCCCCGACCCCAGCATTCCCTCTGCTCTTTCTTGACTCTATTTTTCTCTATAGCACTTATCACAAAAATGGACTGTAGCCCACCAGGCTCCTCTGTTCACGGAACAGGCAGATTCTTTACCACTGAGCCACCAGGGACCCTTATTTACTATATATATTTTTTTCTTTTTTCATTTATTTTTATTAGTTGGACGCTAATTACTTTACAATACTGTAGTGGTTTTTGTCATACATTGACATGAATCAGCCATGGAGTTACATGTATTCCCCATCCCGATCCCCCCTCCCACCTCCCTCCCCATCCCTTCCCTCTGGGTCTTCCCAGTGCACCAGGCCCGAGCACTTGTCTCATGCATCCAGCCTGGGCTGGTGATCTGTTTCAGCCTAGATAATATACATGTTTCGATGCTGTCTGTCTGTGGTCTGCCTCCCCTCTTCCAGACTATCGGCTTCATGAGTTTTGGAAATTTATCTGTATCCAGTTCCTGTCACCTAGAAAATTGCCTTGCACATAGTATACGCTCAATAAATGTTTGCTGACTGAATGAATGAAGAGAACAGTGAGAAGGAAGGCTAGCGAGCTGGACAAGGGCCAGAGAAGGTGGTCAAAACAAAGAGTCTGTCTTGTGCTCTAAGGTTAATGAGTTCAAACTGGGCTCCACAGAGGTGTCTCAGGGGTTAACTCGTGGGCAAAGGTGAGGTGGGGTGGGGGCCGCCACGTGGAACTTTCTGAAAAGTCTTTTTCTGGTTCAAAGCTTCGTTTGGATTGCTTTACACATTGGGATGCAAATAACATTACAGAAGTCTAGGTAACAGTAATGTACTAATATCTATTTCTTATTTTTAAAAATATCTTCATTATAGTTGCCGTATATTGCTGTGTTAGTTCTGCTCCGTACAGCAAAGTGAACCAGCTTTACGCGCACATATATCTCCTCATTTTTGAATTTCATTCTCATTGAGGTCACCAAAGAGCACTGAGTAGTGTTCCCTGTGCAACACTTAGGTTTTTTAAATTATTTATTTATTTATTTCTGTCTGTGCTGGGTCTTTGTCGCTGCTCAGGCTTTTCTCTAGCTGCAGTGGGCAGGGGCTACTCTCCAGCTGTGGTGCGTGGGCTTCTCATTGCAGTGGCCTCTCTTGCTAAGGAGCACAGGCTTCAAGTGCTTGGACTTCAGTACTTGTGTCTCCTGGGCTCTAGGGCACAGGCTCGATAGTTATGGTTCACGAGCTTAATCACCTTGTGGCATGTGGAATCTTCCTGATCAACACGGGGTTGATCAAGGATCAAATCCGCGTCTCCTATACTTCCAGGTGCATCCTTTACCACTGAGCCACCAGGGAAGCCCTATACTTAGTTTTGACTTAGAGTACTGTGGTTACATAAGCTGGTAACATGAGGGGAAACTGGATGAGGGGTACGTGGGAACTGGCTATATCACCTTTGCCACCTTGTTCTAAGTCTAAAATTATTCTAAAATTAAAAAGTTTATTTCAAGATAAGGCTGATTTGGCAGAAAGGGTTCCATTGCTTTCAAATGGTTTGAAGACAACTGTTTAGGTGTTTAAAGTGGGATATGATATGATTTGACTTAAATTTTAGATTAAATATTAGAGGATGATTTAGTTAGAACTTTGGAAAGTGGGTTAGGAGTGGACGCTGGAGGTCAAAGCCCAATGTGATGATGACCATAGGATCAGGTGGTCCAGATGAAGGATAATAAACCCTGAACTGAGGAAAGACAGGGGATAGAGAAAAATATTGGGCTGACCAAAAAGTTCATTCTTACAGGCAAAACTCAAGTGAACTTTTTAGCCAACCTCACAGAAGCATGGCTACAAGAAACATTGAGGAGGTGGGCTCAACAGATGTAATGACTATTGGGATAAAAGGAGGAAGGGGTGAAAGAAGGCAATGATGGCTTCTGGGTTCCTGGTTTGGGTGAGTGGGGCAGACATGATGTCATTGAGTAGGAGGGGAGGAGAAAAGGCTTGAGTTTTTGGTGATTTGGGGTTGCTTAGATATTTAGCTGCAGAGCTCCTAGAGAAAATTGAGTGCAGGCTTGGGGGTGAGGGGCTCAGCAGAGACTGGGTTTTTCCCAATGTCCATGCTCTTGTCTGATCGGGCACATGGCTAGATTACATTTCCCAGCACCCTTTGCATCAAAACAGGGTCATGAGACTAAATCTGGCCAATGGGATGGGAGAGAAAACGGCATAAGCCACTCCCAGGCCAGGTTCCTAAAACTACCTGCAAGATCCTCCATGCTCATTCTCTTCTTTGGTCCAGTGTGAAATTGTAGATGACCCAGTAGAGGACCTGAGGATGGCAGAACCTCAAGAAGCATGGACCTTGGGCCCTGCATGACTGTGTGAAACAGAACGGCCGCCCCTTTCCAATCAAACTGTGGCATGAGCAAGGAATAATCCTTCAAGCCATTGAGATCTGGGAGTGGTCTGTTATAGCAATTAGCCTATCCTAATACAGCATCCTCAGCACATAGGTGATAGTTCAGTTTAGTTCAATTAACTGAGCATCTGCTATGTGTCAGTCAGTATCAGGGATACAGAAAGAAATGTGACACCATCCCTTCCCTTTCAAACAATAGCTAACACTGTTATACATATCATTTCATTTAATCTTCCAAAGAACTTTATGAGGAAGCTATTTGTATTTATTTCCATTCTACAGATGAGGAAACTGAGACCCAAAGGGGCTTGAATGTGCCCAAGGACACAGAGCTGGGATTTGGACCCAGGGATTTGGACACAGAGCTGGGATTTGGATCCAGGAAGTATATGGGTGTTTTTAAAAAAAAAAAAAACTTTTAATTTTGTATTGGGGCATATCTGGATTAACAATGTTGTGATAGTTTCAGGGGAACAGTGAAGGGACTCAGCCATATGTATACATGATTCAGAATATGGACTCTTAACTTCTGTCCTATGTATGTATGTTATCACTTGCTTTGGAAGCATGATGAAGGGAACAGAGTTTAGCTTGGGGGAGTGGAGATGACTCTGAAATAAAGAAGTGGGAAGAGAGATTTAGGGGGCTGGCTCAGTATGAGCAAAGGCTTGGAAGTATGAGAAGGCTTGCATGCATAGAGGTTCCAGTGGAGTTGGGATAATGCAAGAAGTGAGCAGTGGGAGACCAGGTGAGGGTGGTTCTACGTGTCATGTTAAGGATTTTGAACAGTTGACAGCAATGGAAGGTTTAAAACCCTGGGACTGTCAGAGATAGCTTGGGAATCATGCGTGGCATGAGACGGGTACCCTCTCAGTGGGCAGAAGACCCTCATGACCCCAAAATGGGGACTGGAAAGGAGTAATTAGAAAAGAAGAAATGCAAGCCAAGAAGCATCATCGAGCTGAAAGGAGACAGTGCTAACATGCCTTAGCATGTACAAGAGAGATGAGCTCTGGGATGCTTGAACAGGACAGCTTAGTTACGCACTGGGGACTTCTCCCATTCCCAAAGTGATTTTTGGGAAAAGTGGGACTAGAGTCTGCTGAGGTGAGGAGAAAGAAAGTGGGTCACATTCTCAAGAATTTTGAGAGAGTCAGGGCACTGGCTAGAGAGAGAAGCAGGAACGATTCAGCCCTTGCAGGATTGGGGGCCTTGAAAATTCTATCTTTCTTTGAGACGGAGAGAGGGTGTGTACATGTGTGCATGTGTGTGTCAGGGTAGAAGTAGATGGTGCAGACAGGGAAAAGTGCATACAGAAAGGAGCAAGACACCATCCTTGATGGCCCTTGTGAGCTCACTACAAACCCTCAGCAACATACCAGTCTTTATCACACTCCAAGGAGAAGACGAGAGGTGCCCATATGTCAGAACTGGACAGACAAGATTCTTCTCTCTGTATCCAGAGTTGGGTGAGTGATAAAACACTGGGAACTAGATGTGGCCCCAAAAGTGACTGAAGCCAATCTCCTGACTGTGCCAATGAGGAAAAAGTTTCAGGGGGACTGAGAGTGCTGTCTGAAGTCATCAAGTGAGCGACAGACCTGCAACTAGAAGATGAGTCTCTCGTCAGCCTGGCTCATGTCTTTCTTTTTTGCTCTAAGAAATTATTTGATTTTAGTATGATGCGATATTTAGCATGAGATACAGCCTCTTACCACATTTGTAAGTGTACAATTCTTGTTGATGATATGTAGGATGTTGTATAGCCATCGTGAGAGCCTATTCACCTCGAAAAGGAAGAAGTTACGCAATATGCAATAACATGGATGAAACGAGGACATTCTAAGTGAGATGTTCTGGATTAAAAAAGGAATATACTACATGATTCCACTTACATGAGGTCCCTAGAATAGTCAAATTCACAGAGACATAAAGTAGCATGGTGAGTGCCAGGGGCTCAGGAAGGTGACATGGAGTAGTTGTTTAATGGGGACAGAGTTTCAATTTACGAAGATCAAAAAGTTCTGGAAATGGATGGCGGTGATGGCTGCATAGTAATATGAATGCATTTAACGCCACTGAATTGTATACTTAAAAATGGTTAAAATGCTAAATTTTATGTCATGCATATTTTACTACAACTTGGAAAATAGCAAAAGAAAATTTTAATCGGCATATGGCTAGCAGAATCTGAATTGAACAAGTGCAACCCTAATGTTTCCAAGGATAGCTTTGATGACCACAAAGTTCAGTCTTTCAAAAGAGACCACCACCCCCTCCTCCAGGAGGCAATCGGATGCTCCAGGAGGGAACAGTCATGTGCCCAGGTCAGAAAGCAACTGCCAAGAACTTGCTGGACTGGCAGTCAGCCAGTTGCCAATCTGTCAGCTTGCATCCGGAGGGCTGGAGAAGAAGTGTTGCATTAACTGTGTGGCTCTCTGCTGCCGTACACGCTTGGTGTCCAGGTCCCGGGGGGTTTCCACTCCACTGGGCAGGAACAGGGAGAAAAAGCTGTCATGCCTGGGTTTCTGCATGCCCAGCAGCTGCGGCGACAGCAGGAGAGAGTGGCCAGGAGCTGAGAGTGGGAGTGTCTGGCTCCCTGAATGGAATAGTCCACCTGAGCGCGTTGTAGAGGGAGGGAGGCAGCTTTCAATCAACCAGCAGCAGTGTCTCTGCTCCTGTTCAGCTCTGCATGCAAATGCCTGGCTTTCTTGAGGCGAACTGGTGTGGGTCTCTCTGATAAATTTAGCCCAAGAAGTTAAACAAGATCCAGGCCATCTACGATCAAGGCGCAAAGCCCCATCCCCAGGTCTGTCATGGGCTCTCCTGGCCGCCTGTTCTTTTTCTTCCTGGCACTTAGCACAGCGGAAGCTCAAAAAGTATTTGGGACAACACTGATTACGTGGTTCAAGCACACATCTATAGTCAGATCACAGAGGTTTGAATCTTGGCTTTGCCACTTACTGTGCTCTTGGGGGAGTTACTTCACCCCTCTGTGCCTCAATTTTGCCGTGGTTTCCTCCACAGAGAGTGTGAAATCAGTTGATGTGTGTAAAGTCCGTAGAATAGACTGGCATGTCACAAGTGGAATGAAGCCTCTGGGCTGAGGGTAGGATGCCCCAGGTATTAAATGCAAGATGACCCTTGGAGGTCTGAAGTTGAATTTGCACTGTAGGTGTGCTGGGCTTAGGTGTGCCCCAGCCCCAACCCCCCTCCACCAAAGGTAGGTCCATGTCCTAATCCTTGGAACCTGTGAATTAACATTATTTGGAAAAAAGGTCTTTTCAGGTGTAATTAGATTATGGATTTGAGTTGTTGTTTAGTCGCTAAGCTGTGTTGTGTCTGACTCTTGCGATCCAAAGGACTGTAGCCCGCCAGGTTCCTCTGTCCATAGAATTATCCAGGCAAGAATACTGGAGTGGGCTACCACTTCCTTCTCCAGGGGATCTTCCTGACCTAGGGATCGAATCAGCATCTCTTGCCTGGCAGGTAGATTCTTTACCACTGAGCCAACTGGGAAGCCCTGATGATTTAAGAGGGAGGAAGGGTTTAAATAAGAGGAAGGGCTTATTGGAAAACTATCTGGGTGGACCCTAACTGCAGTCATATGCATCCTTATAAGAGGGAGGAAGGAGGAGTTTTGAGAGAGAAGAGGAGGAAGACATGTGACCCAGAGATAGAGACTGGACTGATGTGGTCACAAGCCAAGAAATACTTATAGCTACCAGATGCTGGAAGAGACAGGGAATGGATTCTCCCCTAGAGCCTTCAGAGGAAGCACAGTCCTGCCAAAACCTTGGTTTCTCACAGTCTCCAGAACTGTGAGAAAATAAATTTTTGTTGTTTTAGGCCACTGAGTTTGTGGTACTTTGTAATATAGCCCTAAAGTAAAGTAAAGTAAAGTGAAGTCGCTCAGTCATGTCCAACTCTTTGCGACCCCATGGACTGTAGCCCGCCACACTCCTCCGTCCATGGGATTTTTCCAGGCAAGAGTACTGGAGTGGGTTGCCATTTCCTTCTCCAGGGGATCTTCCTGACTCAGGGATCGAACCTAGGTCTCCTGCATTATAGGCGGACGCTTTACTGTCTGAGCCACCAGAGCAGAATACAGCCCTAGGAAACAAATATAAGCAGAGAAAGATGAGGCGATATGCCTTCAATTTTGTCCACTTACTTTGATGTGTCTTCCTATCAGATAGATCCTTTTTGACAATTTGATTCAATAAATAGGGCGGTAACCATCAGATGCCCACCAAAATCCATCCTCCCCCTTGCTATCTTCTACAGTAACAGAATTTTAGCTGGGCCCTTGGCTTCCCAGCAAAACTACATTTCCCAGCATCTTCAGCAGCTGGGTGTGATCACATTACCATTTCCACCAAAGGTGGAGCACAAGTACCATGCTACTTCCTAGTCTAAGATTTAAGAGACCAGGATAGCCTCTCTGTTCCCTCTTCTTCCTTCATAAGGCCAGTTGGTTTTGATTGTGCAAATGATGCCAACCCCTCTGGCAGCAACAAGGCGTCCAGGAACCTGGATCCCTGAATGATTTTTGGAACAGAGCTCCTTTGCCAACATGCAGGACTCATCTTGAAGCCATTATGGGAGGGAGAAATAAATTTCTTTATTGTTTTCAGGCCCTGATTTTTTTTTTTTGAGGTCTCTTATTATAGCAACATAGCTTTACCACATAATATAACAAGTATTGATTATACACTTAAGATATTCCAAGCATTGGAGATGTGACAATGAACTTAACAGGAAGGGTTCTGCTCTCACAGACCTCACGGTCCAGACAGGGGAAAGTAGACTGTAAAAATCTCAAGGCTGATATAACAGAACAAGGGCACTCTCAGGAAGTTTCTTAATTCAGACTTGAAGTTTCAGCAAAAGATTTTTGGAGGAAATGGCGCCTATTCTGAGATCTGAAGGCCAAGAGTGAAAGAACATTTCAAGAAAAAGGATAACCACTACTGAGGTGGCCCAGTGAGAGAAAGCACAGGGTGCTAGAGGATCTTAAAGAAGGTCAAGGACTTCCCTGGTGGTGGCCCAGGGGTTAAGAATCTGCCTGCTAGTGCCAGGCACTCAAGTTTGATCCCTAGTCTGTTCAGGAAGATTCCACATGCCTTGGGGCAACTAAGCCCACGTGCCACAACTATAGAGCCTATGCACTAGAGCCCGAGAGCCACAACTATTGAAGCCCGTGTGCCTAGAGCTCATGCTCCACAACAAGAGAAGCCACCACAATGAGAAGCCTGAGCACCGCAATGAAGAGTAGCCCCTGCTTGCTGCAACTAGAGAAAGCCCGCATGTAGCAATGAACCCCCAGTGCAGCCAAAAAGAAAAAGAAAAAAAGGTCAATGTAGTTAGAGAGGAGAGAGGACCCAGGTGAGATGGGCAAAGGCCAGATGACACAAGATCTCAAATGCCCTGCTAAGAACAATGGATCACCTTGGAAGGACTTTACGAGGAGAACGCCTTAGTTAGATTTCTATTTTGTGAAGTAAAAGGTTAACTCAGCAGGGTGGGGGATGTCTGAACCATGCATATTCCAAAGAAATGACTGCCTCTTGATTGGATCTTGGGAAATAATCTCTGGACCCCTGGAATATCCTTTTGGTAAGAGTATTTTTTAATACTGGGGGTCTTGGTATAAATATAAATTTATTTACAAATCATAACAATGTGACTTATGGTGAATGCTTATTAGTGTTCACCTGGATCCTGGGCTGTGCCATGTATGATCTTGGGAACTGCTGGCAACTAAGCAGTTAGAGTCAGTCACATGGGCGCTCCATGTCTATGTGACTGAATCCCAATAGAACCTCTAGGCACCAAGGACAGCACGAAGCACTGTCTGTGGTTGGCAATACCTCATGCCTGTTGTCACACATTGATGATGGAAGAATTGAGCACTGTTTCATGATTCCACTGGGAGGGGAAGACTGGAAGCTTGTGTCTGGTCTCTCCTAGCTTCTGCCCTAAGCACCTTTTGCTTTGCAGATTTTCAGCTGTAATGAACTTTCCTTTCCCTGTAATAAACTAACCATGAGCATCACAGCTTTTCTGGGTCCTGTGAGCCCTTCTAACAAATCATCAAACCTGAAGGTGGTCTTGGGGACCCATCACACATGGTCTTATAATCTTAAGGATGCTTCAGAGCAATGAGATTTCTGTTCTAGTTGCATCTCGAGAGAAAGCAATGCCAGTTGACACATTTTAGAAGTTCTGCCTGTTTGCCTGGCATAGAGCTTTCGTGAATTCTAGAAATAGACCAAACTGGTCCCTGTCTACAAGTAGCTCAGAAGATAGAGGGCAAGATACAAAGGATGTGGAGTTCTTTCATGGCAGAATATGTGATGGAAGGTGAGTGGGTTTGTTTCTTTTTTAACTTCTGGCCTGGAATGGGGACAAGGAGCAGCTCTCAGCTCATGGATTAAGTTGATGGGTGTGTGTGTGTGTGTTGTGTATCTCAGAGCGAGGAGGACATAAAATGGAGCAGGCAATGCTGCATGAGCCAGGATTGAACCCCAGAGAAAATTTTCTTTCAGACACTTCAACTGGAAGAATGCAGCATTTTGGGTACTCAAAGCTACTCCAAGAAATAAATGGGGCTCTTGTCCACCATTGGCTAAAATCTGAAATATCATCCAAGGGGATCTGTATTGCACCCTCTGACTCTTCCAACCCACAGCCTCTCTCCCTGCCAATCAGGGAATGCCCCTAACCAAGACCTTACTATTCTTCATTCCTTTTCACACTATCCTCAGTAACAATACAAACAGCCAACACATCAAGCACTGCACAAGATGCCCTGCTATTTTATATAATCCACGTGACAGACCTCTGTTTCGGTAACACAGCAATCTGGGTAATCGGACTGACCCTCCTGCCAAAAACAGCCATGAATTCTGCATAAAATCCTAAGGCCTTCTTGTTGAAGTACTTAAGTCTGGACAATTTAGTAGATAATTATTTAGTAGGTAGTTATCAGTTCCACATTTAGTGAAACTCTGATTTAGTGAAACCCCACGAGGTAGGCAGAGCATCAAAGGGCAGAGCATCAAGTGAGGTGAGCATCACCTCACTTGCTCTGAGGGCATTTGCTTATCTCAGAGAACTGCTGATTGAATTTTCATGGCTTCCTGGTGAACGGGGTAGAAGGCAAAGCCCAGGACCCACCTAAGACAGAGAGCCTTTTGGGGGGCGCTAGTGGTAAAGAATCCATCTGCCAATGCTGAAGACACAGGAGATTCAGGTTTGATCCCTGGGTCAGGAAGATCCTCTGGAGGAGGGCATGGCAAACCACTCCAGTATTCTTGCCTGAGAAGTCCCATGGACAAAGGAATTTGGTGGCCTACAACTTGTGGTCTACAGTCCATGAGGCCACAAAGAGTTGGAACAACTGAGCGACTGAACACACACAAAAGGAGCACCCCGAAATTAGGACAGGACCCCAAGGTGCTACCGTTTCAGGGTAAGAAATCTGGAGTAAATTTATTCCATCCTCCCATTTCAAAAGCATTTTAGGAAAGTTACTTTCACACTTAGCACAGAAGGAGAATAAAAGTTAAAGGTCTTTAAAAAATAACAGTCATAAGCTGGCCTTTGTAAACACCAGCATCCTAAATTCTCAACACTTGGGTCGTCCAAAAGTTTAATGGGAGCGCCCCAGGCATCCGGATGAAATAAGTGCAAAACGTCCAGGAAAGATATCTTTATCTTCATCTCAGGCCTCAAAGAATTCCCTCCAACAATGTCCCAAAGAAAATGAGTATGTCACAATCAAGAATAATAAAACACTTGGAGACTTTCCAGGTAGTGCAGTGGATAAGAATCTGCCTGCCAATGCAGGGGACATGGGTTCTATCTCTGGTCTGGGAAGACTGCACATGCCACAGAGGAACTAAGCCCATGTGCCACAAGTACTGAAGCCTACACGCCTAGAGCCCGTGCTCTGCAACAAGGAAGCCACTGCAAAGAGAAGCCCGCACAGCATAATGCAACAAAGCGTAGCCCCTGCTTACCACAACTAGAGGAAGCCCACACAAAATCAGGAAACCCAGTGCAGCCAAAAATAAATAAAATTATGAAAAAATAAAATAAAACACCCAAGGAAGCAAGGGACAGCAGGAAAAGAGCCAAAAATAATTTAAATACTTAAGTTATCAGTCACTGATGATAAGCTGATTCTTTGCATGTTATGTTTAAGGAAATATAAGATGTGAGCTTGAAAGTACCTATAGAGCGATTCTCAAGGGGCAATCAGAATTACCCTTCACGGGACATTTGGCAATATCTGAAGACATTTTTGGTTGTCACTACGGGGTTGGGGGCATCACTAGCATTTATTGGGGGAGAGATAAAAGGATGTCGCTGAACACCTACAGAAACAATCCCCAACCTTTTTGGCACCAGGGACTAGTTTCGTGGAAGGTAATTTTTCCACAGATTGAGGCAGGGAGATGGTTTCAGGATGATTCAAGTGCATTACATTTATTGCGCACTTTATCCTGGGAGTTGGGAACCCCGGGCAGTGCACAGGATGGCCCTTCAGAGTAAAGTACCATCTAGTCCAAAATATCAGTAATGCCTAGGTTGAGAACCCCTGCCATAGGGAAACAAGTTTACTATTAAATCAAAAGATGAAGTAGGTTGAAAAGGACCAGATGTAACTCACAGAAGTGAACATTTTAATACACGGAATTAAAAACAAAGGGCGCGGTTCAAAGCAGACTAGATCCAGCTAGACAGGGAATTGGTAAACTGGTGAGAAGCAGGTCCAGTTATCCTGCTCACTGAGACACAAAGGAACCAGCATCTCGCTTGCAGGGAGGAAGTAAGCTGAAAAGTAGCTGCTCCCTAACTTGAGAACCACACTCTTAACTTCTCGGCTGTTTTATTTAAACCCAAGAGAATGGTTTCCTCTCCCTGCTCCTGTCTCTGAATTTCTTTCCCTATTTGCTATTTTCTCTGGTAAAATATTTTGAGGCAAATAGAATTTGTCTAAAATGCCTGACAGAAAAAAGACACATTGTGTTGCATTAGTATGCCGGCAACAATGCCTAAGGAAAAAAGCACAGCAATTTCCATCTCTAAAGCATTTACCTTCCATTAAATAATTACGTACCACAGTTTATGGTGAAGGGACTCGGGGTGTTTATCTTTGTAGAGGCGGAGAAAATGGAATAAACGCACCTATAAAAGCCTTCCCTCTAGGAGCCACAGAAGCCTCAGATGCACGGTCTGAGGCACACCTAACTTACAAATCCAGAATTCTCAGCTGTAAGATGAGCAAATTATTCAACGCCTCTGTGCTTCAGTTTCCCTCTCTGTAAAATGGGAATCCTTGAGAACCAGCCACACTGGATTGTTGAGAGGGTCTAATGAGATGTGTGTGAAGGGCACAGCACACAGCAATAGCTCAGCGTGACTAAAGATTAATTCTATCGGAGGGGCAGGAAAATACAGTGGTAAAGAACATGACGCTGCGACCACTCTCCTGGGTGTGGGTCACTAGCTGTGTGACTTTGGGCAAGTTACTTAACCTCTCTGTGCCCCACTTTCCTCACAAATAAAATGTGGATAATAACAGCTCTTACTTTACAAAAACTTCGTGAAGATTGAGTTATTTTTATTTTTATTACTTTTTTAAAAATAACTGGAGGATAGTTGTTTTACAATGTTGTGTTGGTTTCTGCCATACAACACAAATTGGCCAAAAATATACACATGTCCCCCTCCCTTGAACCTCCTTCTCACTCCTCTATGTTGTCACAGAGGAAATAAGCTAATATTTGAAAAGGGCTCTGGCTCAGATGGTAAAGCGTCTGCCTACAATGCAGGAGACCCGGATTCAAGCCCTGGGTCGGGAAGATCTCCTGGAGAAGGAAATGGCAACCCACTCCAGTACTCTTGCCTGGGAAATTCCATGGACGGAGGAGCCTGGTAGGCTACAGTCCATGGGGTTGCAAAGAGTTGGACCCGACTGAGTGGCTTCACTTGAAAAGGGCTTAAAACAGTGCCTGGTTCATACTAAGTGCTTGTTGTTATTCTTACCACAATTAAAGAGAATTATTCGGTTGGTGAGTGAGCGCAGTGTGGCCAGACTGTAGTTCCTTAGGGCAGGAACAATGTCTGTCTTACTGACCACTGTATCCTCAGGGCCTGGCACATAGTAGGAACTCAGTGACTTTTGAATTAATAGAGGATTTTTCCTTTACCTGCTAATACCATTCCCATGACTACCATTTACAGAGAATTTTGCCCAGAGCAGGTGCCCTGCGGGGCATATTACATCCTCACAACAAGGCTGGGAAACAGGTGGCACCATCACATTCCACAGACGAGAACGGAGGGTCAGAGAGAGCCCCACAGCCAGTGAGTGGAAGAGCCAGAATTTCCACCACCTCCATCCTAAGTGCTCTGTCACCTCGAATTTTCCCTTCCATCTGACCATCCTTAGCGATGTCATAGCTCATTAGGACGCCCTGCGAGCCTGCTGGCTCAGATGGCTTGGTTTCTCCCTGACCCCGTACCTCCACTTCTCCTCTTGGTCCATCCCCTGCTTTTTATGAAGGAGGTTATTTAGCCCAGTGCCTCAGCTTCCCTGATCACAAATTCAAGATAATAAGGGTGTCTTTCTCACAGAATGACCATCATGGGACTTCCTTGGTGGTCTGGTGGCTAAGACTCTGTGCTCCCAATGCAGAGGGCCTTGGTTTGATCCCTGCTCGGGGAACTAGATCCCGCATGTCACAACCAAGACCCAGTGCAACCAAATAAATAAATAAATATTGGGGGGAAAAAAAGTGACCATGAGGATAATGTGAGTGAAAAGTGCCTCATACAGCAAGTCTCCAGAAATGCAATCGCCTCCATTCCATGTGTCCACTAACACCTCCCATCGCCGTGATCCTGGGGTGCACACCTTGGGACTTCCTCACCACCCCCGTGTGCTGGGTCTCGGCCCCCTATTTGCGACTTCAGCTTCCCCAAGCGAGCTTATTCAGCAGCTCCTCCCCCACGAGGCCCCTGACGCTGCGTGAGCGTGCCGTGCGTGCACGCGCGCGCACACAAGCCGTCTCTGCCCGCAGCCTCTTCAGCCACTAAAATTAGCTCCATCTCCAGCCCGTGTCCCCAGCACGTCTGTCCTGGTTTCTCTCTGGGCTCCCAGCCACTTTCGATATTGTGTCTCAGATGCCACACGCTGCCTTCCTGATGCCACCGCCATTTCCTAAAGCAGGGCGGGTATTTTGAGACACTGGAGCGGGTGAGGTGGGAGAGATTTCACAGGTCTTCCTCCTGGACTGTTGAAAAAAAAAAGCTGACACAAGAGCTGTCGCTTCCCCTCCCCCAACACTGTACCCCTCACCCCATTTCTAGTTTCAGTACTTCGGAGAAAAGCTTTAGCTAATGAGACCTCTAGGGCCCCAGGGAGTAAAAATCTTGATTTTTTTTTTTTTATGGAAGAACAATGATCCAGCAATTTTACTTCTGGGTATATACCCAAAAGAACTGAAAGCAGGGACTTAAATAGATCCTTGCACAACCAATGTGCATTGCAGCATTATTTGCAATAGCCAAGAGGTGGAAGCAACCCAAGTGTCCATTAATGGATGACAGGATAAGTAAAATGTGGTCCATCCACACAATGGGATAGTATTCTGCCTTAAGAAGGAAAACCTTTCTGACACACGCTATAACATGGATGAACCTCGAGGACATTACCCTCAGTGAAATAAGCCAGTCAAAAAAGGACAAATGCTGTATTATTCCACTCATATGAGGTCCCTAGAGGCATCAAATTCACAAGATAGAAGGTAGAATGGGGGTTGCCAGGGGCTGGGGGGAGGGGAAATGGGGAGTTAGCATTAATGAGGACAGAGTTTCAGTTTGGGAAAATGACAAAGTTCTGGGGATGGATGGTGGTGGTGGTTGCATGACAATGTGCATATTCTTAATGCCACTGAACTTTAATGTACACTTAAAAATGGTTAAAATGAGATTATCATACTAAGTGAAGTAAGCCAGACAGAGAAAGGCAAATATCATATGATATTGCATATATGAGGAATCTAAAACAGGAAGAGACTCATAGACATGGAAAACAAACTTATGGTTACTAAAAGGGAAAAGGGGTTGGAAGGAGGAGAAATTAGGAGGTTAGTATTAACATATATATAATACTATGTATAAAATAGGTAACCAATGAGGACCTACTGTATAGCACAGGGAATTCTACTCAATATTTTGTAATAACCTATAAAAAGAACCTGAAAAAGACTATAGATGTTTAGTCACTAAGTCATGTCCGACTCTTTTGAGACCCCATGGACTGTAGCCCATCAGACTACACTGTCCATGAGATTTCCAAGGCAAGGCCTCCCTTGTGGCTCAGCTGGTAAAGAATATTGTAGTAGGTTGCCATTTTCTACTCCAAGGAATCATCCCAACCCAGGGATTGACCCCGAGTCTCTTGCCTCTCCTGCACTGGCAGATGGATTCTTTACCACTACCTAGGAAGCCTATACACACACACACACACACACACACACACACACACACTTGAGACTGGCAGATGGATTCTTTACCACTACCTAGGAAGCCTACACACACACACACACACACACACACACACACACACACACACAAAATCCCCACGCTGTACACTTGAGACTAATAAGATATTGTAAATGACCTATACTTCAATAAAAACTTCTTAAATGGTTACATGGTAAATTTCGTTATGTACTTTACTGTAATTAAAATTTTTAAAGAAAGGAAGAACAGTGAGGCAAGCTGGTCAGGAGGAGACAGAACAGGGTGTGCAGGTGGAAGAAGGCGAGCGCCTTGGAGAATCAGGCAGGATTGGGCATCCTGCCACCCAATTAGAGCAATAAGATGGAGAAGGCGGAGAGGGAGTATCAAAAGAGTGGTGGGATGGTTACAGTGTCATAGGACATTTAAGCAAAGACCAGAGGAAATGCGGAGTCATGTGGAGACCAGAGAGAGGCAACAGCTCGTGCAAAGGCCCTGAGGCCGATGTGGCTGGAACTGGGTGAGTGAGTGAGGACAGCAGGGGGAGGTGAAGGTGGGGAAAGGATAAGGCAGAGGATGCAGAACCTTGTGGGTTATGAGGACAACTTGCGCTTTTACTCTGAGGAAGGTGGGAGTCACAGAGGGTTCTGAGCAGAGGAGGGACACGGACTGACTCAGGAACTCAGAGGCGCCCTCTGGCTCCTATGGTGGGTGGGAAAGGAATAGATGATGGGGGAAAGGGTGAACAGGGACACTAACAGACCAGGATATGGGGGCACAACCAGAGTGGGGCTGTGAAGATGGTGAGAAGCAGGTAGATTTCTGGGTAGATGCTGAAGCAGAAGCCAACACGATTTGCTAATGGGCTTCCCCAATGGCTCAAATGGTAAAGAATCTGCCTGCAATGCAGGAGACGCAGGTTCAATCCCTGGGTCAGGAAGATCCCCTGGAGAAGGGAATGGCAACCCACTCCAGTATTCTTACCTGGAGAATCCCATGGACAGAGGAGCCTGGTGCCTGGGTCCCAAAGAGTCAGACACAACTGAGTGACTAACTGATCAATGAAATGGAGAAAAATGGTCCGGATTAACCTATTTGCAGGACAGGAATAAAGATAGAGACACAGAGAATGACTTGTGGACACAGTGGGGGATGGAGAGGGTGGGACAAATTGGGAGTAGCACTGACCTGTATACACGACCCTGTGTAAAATAGATAGCTAGAGGGAAGCAGCTACACAACCCAGGGAGCTCAGGGCGCGCTCTGTGATGACTTAGAGGGGTGGGGTGAGGCGTGGTGGGAGGGAGGCTTAAGAGGGAAGGGATACAGATACACTTGTAGCTGGTTCACGTTGTACAGTAGAAACCAACAGAACATTGTAAAACAATTAGTCTCCAATTAAAAATAAATAAATTTTTTAAAAGGTGTGGTTCTAACACCAGCTATAAATTCATTCATTCATTTATTCATTCATTCAATCACTTATTCATTCAATAGATGTCCACCGAGCCTCATTCTCAGGTTCTGTACTAGGTTCTAGGTCTAGTCTGTGTCCTCCAGAGGAAGAAGATAGGTGATTAACCCAGTAAACAATGGTGAGGGTCTTCACACAGATACCACCAGATGCCCATAAAGAAGAGATCTGATGATGAACATTAGGTGGGGAGGCCAGGAAGGTTTTCTAAAGGAAGAGACAATCTTGTTTTTGGCTACACAGGTCTTTCTCCAGTCGTGGTACTCAGGGGCTTCTCTAGCTGTGGCACGTGGGCTCTAGAGCGCAGGAGCTCAGTAGCTGTAGAGGCAGGTTTAGCTGCCCAGCGGTTTGTGGGATCTTAGTTCCCTGACCAGGGATTGAACCCGTGTCCCTGGCACTGGAAGGCAGGTTCTTAACCACTGGACCACCAGGGGAAGTCCCAGGAAGAGACAATTTATATCACTTAATATGCACTTCCCTGAGCCCTGTGAGTGCTCCCCAGCATCTCAGCCGCTTCCTAAGTCTCCTGGACCTCCCCATGATGCGGCAGACAAAAGGTCCACACTTGGCACAAAAAGGGAGCCTCCCTTCTAACTGGTCAGGGCTCATGTCACTCTGGACGTTACACACTTTATTTACCGGAGTATGATTGCTTTACAATGTTGTGTTATCCTCTGCTGTACAATGAAGTGAACCAGCTCTATGTATCCACATAGACCCTTCCTCTTGAACCTCTCACTCCCCCCTCCCCCACCCCCACCCCTCTAGGTCATCACAGGGCACCAAGCTGAGCTCCCTGTGCTATACGCAGCTTCCCACTAGCTACCTATTTTAGACACAGTAGTGTATATATATGTCAATCCCAATCTCCCAAATTGTCCCACCATCCCCTTTGGAATATCATGTTTGAGTTAAGAAGTAACCAGCCACAGAGACGACAACATATTCCAGACATAGGCAATAGCATGTGCAAAGGTCCTGGGGTGACTGGGCAGGTATAGTTGACAGAGGAGGCTGGCATTCCTTTCCTTATTTTCTCCCCTAACATGCGACAGTGGACAGAAAGAAGCCTGGCTCTGCAATGGGGTGGATCTGCACTCAAAATTCTGGCTCTAGGACCTCTGATCTGTGTGACTTTGGACATGTGACTTTGCCTCTTTTGAGTCTAGTTTTCCTCACCTGTGACAATACTTATGGAGTTGGAGGGAGTCTTGAACGTGATAAGGTATGTAAAAGGCCTGGCACACAGCTGATGCTCAATTAATGCCAATCTCCTTTCTCTGAGTTTGATCTCCCCCACTGGCCTGACTTCTCATAAAGCTGGAATTGTAAGAGGAAAGAGAGGTGGGGTAGTTAACAAAAAAGGAGGCATAAAACCAAAAGGAAGTGTTGGGATGGACAAAAAGGTCTCCAAGCAGATGCTCACCAGCCTGGCCTCTGTCCCTCTGAGCTGACAGAGTCAGAATAAGTTTCCCATCCAGCTATAATCAGCAGTGAGTGACATTTAAAAGGAAAAATGAAATCAAAAGCCCCTGTTGACATAGGGAGCTGGGCTGCATGACTGTGAACTATGCCGGGTCATTATGGCAGGCAAGAAATCTTTTATCTTGCTTTAACCACCCATGAGGGCTCAGAACTCAGATACCAAGTTGAGATTTGATAAAAGTGGAAGGAATCTGAAGAGGCTTGTAATCTTCCCCACCTTTAATTCCCAGCTGATTGTATGACAGGCCCTGGACTCTAAGTACAGCCTTTGCTGGCATATTCTCTCCTTTACACTGTAAAGGAGACTGACATGGTAATAATAGTGCCTCATCCTCATTTCTTGCTAAGAGTCAGGAATGAAAAGGAAGGGGGCAGAAGGCCTCAAGGGACAGGAATTGGGGCCACAAAGGCCCTAGTAAGTAAATTCTTGGATACATACCTTTTGTGATATTATGTATTACTTCTTCCCCCAACCTCCCCCCACTCCCCACCCCTTGAATCTGGACTAGTCTCACTGTTTTGACCCACAGTGGCCAAATTGAGGGTGTCCATTCCTTAGACTAGCCCTCCAGAGACCCCATGTGCTTCCTCTTTCTCCTAGGACCCTGCTTTTTCCGTGTGAACAAGCTCAAGCTAGCCTGTGGGAGGACCAGACCATGTAGAACAGAGCACAGTGGTCCCAGCCACTGGTTGTGGTCACCCTACAACCAGCCAGCGCCTAAATAGGAGAGCCACCCAGCTGCCCCACAGTTGAGCACAGAGGCTTGAATGAGCTCAAATGAGACCAGGTAAAGCACACAGCTGAGTCTCACCTAAACTGCCAACCTGCTTCTTCCCTTGTCTTGAATGTGGACATGATGCTAGGAGCTCTGGCAACCATTCTGCAACCATGAGGTAGAGGCTAGGCATATTAGAGATGCCAACCAATGCCAACCAGTGCCCAACCCAGACATTTTGTAACATAAGAATGAATATTGTTTGCTTTGTTTAAGCCTCCACGAGTTTTAATTTTCTGTTACATGTCACTGAATACACTCCTAATACAGCCTTCAAATGTTGCCCTGTTTCTAGGCCACAATGGGAACAGAAGACCCACACTTCTTCCTTTTTCAGGCATAAAGACACAGGTTGCTGTGCCATCCCTGGTGGAGAGGCTAGCCTGTTAATGCAATTCTCACCTTCCAGTGCTCATTTTTCCCTTCCTGGGACAAATTCTTCTCATTGTTGCCAGCCAAAGTCAGTAAAAAACACGGCTAACTCATCCCCAATCCTGGGTCCTGGATCCCACCTGAATCCTGTTGGACTCTTCTGCTTTGAATTTCCATGCCTTTAATTCACACTGGCCTCTGTTCTTCTCTGCACTGAAATCCTGTGACCCAGGCCAGGAAGGAAAGCGAGCACTCTGTCTCAGGAATATGGATGGAGCCAAAACTCCCCAAAGAACAAGGGTCAGGTTTTCAGCCACCCCTCATTTCTCCCTTCCCTACAGAGCAGCACCTGTTTTCTCACTTCCTATTTGGGGCCAACCTGGTGAGCCTTATGGATGAACTGGTTCTCCCAACGTTTCACCAGGAGACGTAAGCAGTTGAGCGACAGTTCACAGCAGGACGAAGAGAGTGTGGCCAGCAAGGTGGAAACCGTGGCTGCCATGCCTGCGTGCCACACTTCACTGTGAACATCTATGACCTCCTGGCCGCAGAAGCGAGCTCAACCCAAATGCAGAGTAAGCCAGAACTAGAGAGCTCACACCCCAGAAGGCCTCCCACATTCCAGCTCCCTGACTTCTTTGGTGGGCTGACTCTGCGGGGCATGCTCCACTTGGCCTCACAGTGTTCTCCAGAGAGATTAAACAAGAGCTAGTTGCCCACGTGTGCAAGCTAAGTTGCTTCTGTCATGTCTGACTCTGTGTGACCTTATGGACTGCAGCCCGCCGGACTCCTCTGTCCATGGGATTCTCCAGGCAAGAATACTGCAGTGGATTGCCCTGCCCTCCTCCAGGGGAATCTTTCTGACCCAGGGATTAAACCCACATCTCCTACATCTCCTACACTGCAGGTGGATTCTTTACCACTGAGCCACCAGGGAAGCCCAGTTGCCCATATTAACTCATTTGCTAATCCAACCTTTTTTTTTCAGGTTTATTTTTCTTATCTTTAAATTTTTTTTTAATGTTAGCATTAAAAAACATGCATTTTTAAAGTTTTTATTGTATTTGTTACAATACCTCTTCTGTTTTATGTTTTGGTTTTATGGCCACAAGGCCTGTGGGATCTTAGATCACCTATCAGGAATCAAACCTGCACCCCTTGCACTGGAAGGCAAAGTCTTAACCACTGGACCACCAAGGAAGTCCTCGATCTTAAAAATTTTTGTTGGCATATAGTTGACTTACCCATGGTGTCTTAGTTTCAGGAGCACAGCAAAGTGAATCAGACGTGTGTGTTTGCTTAGTCGCTCAGTCGTGTCCAACTCTTTGCGACCCCATGGACTGTGGCCAGTCAAGCTCCTCTGTCCATGGGATTCTCCAGGCAAGAAGACTGGAGTGAGTTGCCATTCCCTTCTCCAGGGGATCTTCCCGACCCAGGGATCAAACCTGCGTCTCCTGCATTGCAGGTGGATTCTTTGCCATCTGAGCCACCAGAGAAGTCCACAGATACATACATGTTCTTTTTCAGAGTTATCACAGAATGCTGAGTAGCAGTCCCTGGGCTACGCAGTAGGTCATTATTAGGTACCTATTTTATATACAGTAGTATGTATATGTCAATCCCAATTTCCTAATTTATCACTTCCCTCGATGTATCCCCTTTGGCAACCACAAGTTTGATTTTGAGATCTGTGAATCTGTTCTACTGGCTGCCTCGTCTTCACCATCTGAGCCCCCTCCTCTCCTTCTTTCCTGGCGTCTACAATCAACCACTGGCCCTCAATTCCTTGTCTCAAGGTTGGTTTGGGTTCTGGGTTGTGAAACCTAGAAACTGACCAGATGTCTTAGGTACAAAAGGGTTTTTAGGAAGCTCAGATGATAATCATCAAGAGGCCAGAGGAGGGGGCTTGGACAATCGGCAGGAGTAATGCAGCCAGGCTGACCCTCACTAAAGCAGGCTGCCATGAAGGAATCTAGAACCATCTTTCATGGTTGAGTCAGCGGTTTAGTTGCTAACTCGTGTCCAACTCGTTTTGCGACCCCATGGACTATAGGACTGGAACATGCCAGGCTCCTCTGTCCATGGGATTCTCCAGGCGAGAAAACTGGAGAGGGTTGCCATTTCCTTCTCCAGGGGTCTTCCCAACCCAGGGATCAAACCTGTGTCTCCTACATTGCAGGCAGATTCTTTACCACTGAGCCACTGAGGAAGCATTGACTCTTTTCAAATTCCTGAGTGAGGAAGCTTGGGACTGGCTGAGGTTAACTCACACACCTTGACTACCCAGGGGTGGAGAGAGGAAGACATCCCCCCGCTTCAGCCTTCAACTTGTGAGTATGAGGTCCCGTGGTTTAGCAGTATGATACACAAAGCGGGGTTCTCCCCAGATTGGAAGAAGAGGTTGGAATTTGGGTCCCCAACTAATAAGAGCAAATGTTCTCTATAGTTAACTTGCTAGTCTGTGGAATTGGGCCTGGAGCAGTAGTAATAATTATTATCATCATTATAATTATAGTTATTAGTCTTATAATAGCTAATATTGAGCACTTACTCTCTGCCAGTTTCTAAGTGTTTTACAAGTATTATCTCATTGAATCCTACCTGATAGGTAGGTACAATCATTATTCCCATTTCACAGATGAGGAAGCTGAGGTCCAAAGAAGCATCATATCCCTTTCTCTTTCTTCAGACCATCCATTGGTAAATACCATACATACACTCAATGCACCATGTGTCAGACATCAACACATTAAACCTTTAAAAACAACTCTACATGGGAGGGAGTATTATTACTGCTGTTTTTCATTTGAAGAAGCTTAACATTCAGAGAGATACAGTCCCTTGTTGAAGGCCACACAACTTGGAAACAACGGGGTTGGGTTTTAAATCTGTTCCAATTCCAAAGCCCATGGTCTTAATCACCATGGTATAATATAACCAGAATTTTATTTATGAAGAGATATATAATAATATGGGCTTACCAGGTGGTGCTAGTGGTGAAGAACCCGCGTGTCAATGCCGGAGACTTAAAGAGACAGGGATTCAGTCCCTGGGTTGGGAAGATCCCCTAAAGGAGGAAACGGCAACCCACTCCAGTATTCTTGCCTGGAGAATTCCATGGACAGAGGAGGAGCCTGGTGGGCTACAGTCCATGGGGTCACAAAGAGTCGGATACGACTGAAGCGACTTACACAGCACACAACACATATGTGATGATCATTTTCTTCATCTTTCTAAACATGCCCATGATCTTACCCTTCTGATACAAAATTTTAATGAGAGGAAAAAGGCCCAGGAAATTGAACTATTCTCCAATGAGACCACCTAACCCATCATATCTTTGGCATAGATGGTAGGAATGACCAAATGTTTTCCTTCTTCCTGTCTTTGACAAGCCCTGAATGAGTTAGACTTATTGCTTACTTTTCTTTTCAATCAGACGTCTGCTGCCAAAATTTCATGCACCCTAAAATTCCCTATGAACAACCCTCTTTTTCTCTCATATTTAGGTATATATGTGTATGCTTGGTCCCTCAGGCATGTCTGACTCTTTGCTACCCTATGGAATGAAGCCCATCAGGCACTCCAGTCCGTGGGATTTCCCAGGCAAGAATGCTGGAGTGGGTTGTCAATTCCTTCTCCAAGGATCTTCCTGACGCAAGGATTGAACCCATGTCTCCTGCACTGGCAGGCAGATTCTTTACTGCTGAGCTATAGAGGAAGCCCATTTTCAGACATACTTCATTTTATTGTGCTTTGGAGACATTGCATTTTTTACAAATTGAAGGCTTGTAGGAACCCTGCATTGAGCAAATCTATTGTCATTTTTTTCAAAAGCATTTGCTCATGTCGTGCCTCTGTGTCACATTTTGATAATTCTTACAGTATTTTAAACTTTCCATTATTAATAATAACACATAGAATATTATTATTTATATTTGGTATGGGGATCTGTGATCAGGGCTCTTTGATGTTACTACTTGGACGGTCAGCATTTTTTAGCAATAAAATATTTTAACATTAAGGTGTGTACATTTTTAAGATAGAATGCTATTGCACTGACTTATATTTACTGCCATGTGTAAAACAGATGCCTAGTAGGAGGTTGGGAACTCAGCTCGGTGCTCTGTGATGACCTAGAGGGGTGGGATGGGGACAGCGGGAGGCAGGCTCAAGGAGGAGGGGTATGTGAACACTCACAGCTGATCCACTTTGTTGTACGGCAGAAACTAACACAACATTGCAAAGCAATTATATTCCAATAAAAATTTTAAAAATTTAAAAAGCTCTGATACATTCAACAACATGAAAAAAAGAATGCTACTGCACTCTTAATAGACTACCAGTATAGTGCGAACATAATTTTCACATGTACTGGGAAACCAAAAAATTCAGGTGAATCACTTTATCGTGCTATTTATTTTATTGTGGTGGCCTGGAACTGAACCCACGATAGCTCCAAGGTATGTCTGCAGAAAGCCCCAAAGCCCTAGGGATTTTCTTGTCTCTTCTGCTGCAATCAACACAGCTGGTCTGTCTTCCTAACTACCTGTCTGCCACATCTGTTTCCTTCTCTGCTCCTCTTTCTCCCTCTGCTCCCTAGCTGTGGGTGCCTCTCTGACCCTGGGTTCCTGTCTGTGACACCATCAGGCCTAAAGGGCTCAGTCACTTTCAGCTTTAACCAACCTTTTCTGTGGATGACTCTCAAATCTGGACAGGCAGTCAAGCTTTAAACATATCCCCATCTGTCTGCAAAGCAATATTTCTGCTTTGATGTCTTGCAGGGACCTCAACATGACTGAAATAAGTTCTTCTCACTAGAAGCATCCTTCACTCCTGCAACGGCAGCACCATCATACCAGTCAATAGTCAGCTGAGGGCTTGCCTGGTAGTCCAGCAGTAGAGAATCTGCCTGCCAATTCAGGGGACACGGGTTCCATCCCTGGTCCGGGAAGATTCCACATGCCATGGAGCAACTAAGTCAGCGTGCCACAACTACTGAGCCTGCGCTCCAGAGTCCTCGAGCCACAACTACTGAAGCCCACGTGCCCTAGAGCCCAAGCTCCACAATGAGACGCCACCACAATGAGAAGCCCACGCACTGCAACTAGAGTTGCCCCCACTCTGCAACTAGAGGAAAGCCTGAGTGAAGGAACAAAGACCTAGGATAACCATAAACAGCTAAATAAAAATCCAACAGTCACAACACTGTAAATCAGCTATATTTCAACTGAAAAAATTTAAAAAATAGTTGATAGTCATGTTCTGGAATGTTCTTTTTCCTGGTGAAACAGACCTTAAGTCCATTTTTCCTTCCCATTGCCACTATTCTAAGTGTGTCCCAAATCATCCCAGACTTAGAATCATCTCAAGGGACTTAGTCCATCACAATCAGGAACCTCCTCCTCTTCTGCTCTTTTCCCCTTCTCTACCTCCTCCCCCTTCTCCCTCTTCCTCTTGATTGTATTTTACTGAGACTCTATTATGTACTAAAAATTATCCCATCTGATCTTTACCAAGTAATGGACATGAATCTAAGCAAACTCCAGGAGATAGTGGAGGACAGAGGAGCCTGGCGTGCTATCTGTATGTGAGGTTGCAAAGAGCTGGACATGACTAAGCAATTGAACAACAACAACAACAAATCTTCACTTCAGCCCGATGAGGTGTTAACAAATACGTAAAATAAGGACTAAGTCGAATAAGTCATTTCCCAGAGTCATGTATCTTAGTGGCAGAGTCCGGATTTGAACCCACATCTCCAAACTGATGTTTTGTCTTACATGGGAGAGTTATGGTTCTGACGTCAGTGTGCAACAGAAAAACTGTATATACTCCAAAAATACATTTGAAAAACTCTTAAGTCATCCATAAAGTATAGTACACATGGCTTTGTGTGGTTAAACCTGAGCAGTAATAAGTGTGTATAATGTGTGATACAAAAAAATTAGAATAGCATGCCATATCTGACACTGCTAATTGTCACAGCCATTTCCCTCTTCCATCTTATCTACAGGCAGAGCTAGTCTCCCTGTATAGCAAATGTGCTAGAGATTCATGTTTCTGGTCTTTCCTGAAGCTAGAAATGGTCGTGTGACCCAGTTATGACCAATAAGATGTTGGGGGAAGTCTGCTGGGAACTTCTGGGGAAGATTTCCTGGATTAAAAAGAGAAAAGCCTTCAATGGAAGTCTTCTCTTTCTGCCATTATATTTCTGATTTTGGAAGAAGCTGTGAGAGAAGGAGCCATGACAGCCATTTTGCAACCTTGGGGCAAGAAAGCCTGAAGTGAAAACACAACGCACTGAGGAAGGTAGAAGGACATCGCTGAGCCACTCACTAATCCTGGTCCACTGACCTGTGGATTTCTCAGTCAGGTGACACAAGCCTCTAATGTGAAAGTTGTCTCTACTGTTACTTGCAGAAAAAAAGCATTCCAAACTGATGTACTAGGATCTATGAATGGTTTCAGCTGACTCTTTGGAAAAAGTTCACTAAATGGAATGATTTGGAGAAATGACCTCACTATTCAATTACTACATTCTTCCTTCTTCTTTTTATATATGTGCTAATTACATATTGATGATTTTGTGAAAGTCAAATCTGCATAAGATGTGATTCTGCTACACACTTTCCAGTTTCTTCTTTGAAAACATCCAGGCTACTTCCTACCAGTATAAACTCCCCAGTCTAGTTTATGAAAACCTCCCAGTCTGATCCCTTCTGTCTGTTAAATCTTATTAATATCCTATAACCTCTAGAATACCAACATGAAGCAAAAGAAACAGCACCAGCCACATTTTCATGCCCAGAGCAAGACTTAAGAATCTCGGGTTTCCTTCCTGCCTCTGTCCCTGATGCCAGAGTTTCATGTCCTTAAATTCTGTGGGTGGCCTCCAAATGTGCCTGGGAGCAGTGAAAACAAAACAACCCACAGCCTGTGTCCCTTCAGTACCACCTAAAAAACCGGACTTCTGCAATCAAAGCTTCATAAGGCTGAAGGCACTCTTGGGAACGAAATATTCGATACTCATTTGTCATGTTGTCTCCAAAAGAGATTTACACACAGGTGAATTACACACTTATAAAATGTACTCCAGGACTTCCCTGGTAGTACAGTCGATAAGAATCCACCTGCCAATGCAGAGAACACAGATTCAATCCCTGGTGTAGGAAGATCCCACAGGCTGCGGAGCAACTAAGCCTGAGCGTCACAACTACGAAACCTGTGCTCTGGGGCCCAAGAGCTGCAACTGCTGAAGCCTGTGTGCAATCATCAATATGGAATCAGCACATACATAAAAAGAACAAGGAAGAATATGACAACTGAATAGTGAGGTCAATTTCCCCTATCGCTCCATTTAGTGTTCTGCAACAAGAGAAGCCACTACAATGAGAAGCCCGAACACAACTAAAGAGCAGCCCCCACTCACTAGAAAGCCCTCGCACAGCAAAAAAGACCCAGCCCGGCCAAAAGAAAGAAATACATTTTTTAAAAAAGAAAATGTACTCCAGCTGCCTGGTTCTGTGTAAAACCACACAGTAAGCCTGAGAACACACCCTTGATCAGACTCTTCCCCTTCTGCACAAATCTGTTCATACTTATACCACTTTATCATGCAAGGTAGCTAACGAAGCTGATTTCAACGGAGTTTTAGTCCATTCAGAGCTACGACACAAAAGATATACCGTAACTCCTGGACTAGGACCACAACCAGGTATAGGTATATTCCAGCCCCCAGTACATGCAACGGTAAATTAAGTTGACACTCCTACTGCCCTCCAAAACTGCACCATTTCATCTAGACCAGCCAACATGTTTGAGCATTCAGGTAGGGACTTCTCGACCTCTGGATCAGTTTATTTTTCAGTGAAACTTCTCTTAACAGTGGTAGGTCATAAGTCCCATTGATTGGTTCATTCACTCAGAAACACTTATTGAGCACTTATTGGAGAAGGAAATGGCAACCCACTCCAGTACTCTTGCCTGGAAAACCCCATGGACTGAGGATCCTGGTAGGCTACAGTCCATGGGGTCGCACAGAGTCAGACACGACTGAGCGACTTCACTTCACTATTGTGTGCCAGGCACTACTCCAGGCTCTGGGGAATACAACCTTGAGCAGAAGAAATGAAATCCCTGCCTCGTGGTGTTTGACCTAGTGAAGAAGATGGGCAAAAAATAAATAGGTAGAGTACTCAACTTGCCAGAAAGTGCCAAGTATGTGGAAAAAAATCAATAAATGAAAGAGGACAGAAAGCGTTGGGAATGTTAAAATTGTAAGTAAGGGGTCAGAGAACCCTGGAGTAAAGTCTTGAAGATGAGGGGATGGACAGAGCAGATCTCTGGGGAAAGAGCATAGCAGGCAGAAGAACTGGAAGTACAAAAGCCCTGAGTTTTCAAACTTGCCTGAAGGGTTCAAGGAACAGTAAGAACAGGAGCCTGGTGCAGCTGACGCCAAGTGAGTGAGAAGGAGACTAGGGAGTGATGAGGTTGCAAGGAGATGCAGGTAGATGCAGGTCCTTGTGGGCCAGGCTGAGGACTTTGGCTTCTCCAGAGTGAACCACAGGAGGGATGGTTCACTCAGTGGAGAAGCCAAAGTAGAAAAGGGAGCAGAAAAGTGATCTGATCTAATGTAGGTGTTAAAAGGATCCTTCTGGCTGCTTGTATTGATAGACTGTGGGGAAGAGGGCAGAAGCAGAGAGCCCTGGGCAGACACTGGATTGATTAACAATCCAGTCAAGAGATGATGACGGCTCAGCCCAGGGTGGTGAAAGCAATGGTGGAATAAGTACTGAATGCGTGTGAAAGTTGGAGCCTACAGAACTGGGGGCTTCCCTAAGTGGCTCAGATGGTAAAGAATCTGCCTATAATGCAGCAGATTTGGGTTCAATCCCTGCATCAGGAAGATCCCCTGCAGAAGGGAAAGGCAACCCATTCCAGTATTCTTACCTGAGAAATTCCATGGACAGAGGAGCATGGTGGGCTCCAGTCCATGGGGTCACAAAGAGTCAGACATGACTGCCATGTCCAAGCCAGGAGGCATCAAGATTGTTGGTCAGAGCTCCTGGAAGAACAGAGCTGCTCTTCACTGTCAGGGGAAGAGATGGAGGGACAATATTGGATGATCAGGAGCTTAGTTTTGGATGTCTTGAGTGTGAGATGCCTATGAACTCCTCCAAAGTGGGATTTTGAGAGAGGTCCAGGTTGGAGATGTAAGTTTGGGGAACATCAACATAGAAGGAGTATGTATTTATTTATTTTAAAATACTTTAAAATTTGTATTTATTTGGATGTGCCAGATCTTAGTTGCAGCATGTGGGATCTACTTCCCTGACTAGGGATCAAACCCAGGCCCCTGGCATCAGGAGTGCAGAGCCTTAGCCACTGGACCACCAGTGAAATCCCTAGAAGGAGTATTTAAACTCTTAAAGTTGGATGAGATCGCCAAAGGGTTGAATATAACCAGAAAAGTCATGAAAATGGGTTCTTTGTTTTCCTTAAATGATCCCTCCTCGATTTCTTCTCCCGCCTCCCCAGTTCTCAGCTTCACCCTTCTACTACACAACCCCACCGCAGGTGACAGCCTTTTGCCTCTGGATCAGGCCCAGGTTTTTGGAGAGAGGAGGGGCTGTCCAGCTTCTACAACCTCTGTCACAACATGGCATCGGCAGGTCCTGTATTTCCTTCCTGCATAAATTAAAGCACAGTGTCTTTTCAGCTGGCAGCCTCCACCTTGGCCCCAGGCACCCACTTGCTTCCCGTTTCCATTGAGATCTCCTCTGCCCGCCGGGTAGCTGTCTCCCTGCCTTGGTGAGAAGAGAGCAGTCATTAGCCCTGAAAACTACAGAAGCAGTGACCAGATGCCTCTTCAGAGGCCGGCTGGCATTTGTCACAGCAATTCAAGAGGACAAGACCTCTATCAACCCCCAAACCTGCAGAGAGATAGATAGCAAGGTCTTCTCCAGCCACACAGGGAAAATGGCCAAGAAGCTCAGTACAGAACAACGTCACCTGGCCATCTGGTCTTCTCTCGATCCTGCCCCACCCCACACGGGGGCAGAGGGAGAAAGGACACTTTTAGACAAGCCAGTGTGCTGGGCGCTGTCCCGGGTGCTGAAATCTCTAACCCATTAGGTGTCTGGCTATTACTCCTTGTGTTGATTTGGGATTCTCTGAAAGGAGATCCAAGACAAGGACTTTTGGGAGGCCACGGAAATACAAATGAGTGAAGCAAAAAGTTGGTAAAGTGTGTACCAATGAATAGGTTTCATTGTGAGCAATTGGGATTCAATCCTGCTAAGACTCTTTAAGAGGCTGTAGAACAAACCTCTGAGTTTTCTCACTGAACAATGGGAAAGCGAGGGTATTTATATATCTGCATCCTTGCTCATTGGTTGAGGGCTGCTCCTGGCTGGTGTCCAATGTCTGTCATGTGGGCTGAACAAACTCCTATGATTCTGGAGAAGACTCTGCATCAGAGATGCAGAAAGATGAGAGTGTTGGAGGTGCAAAGAGGTGAGCTGCATAGGAACTGCCCACTACAGTTGTAGGTAAACCCAGAGATGAGATGAACTAATAAAGAGTGGGGCATGTGCAGCAACAACCACACTCCACCAAAGGAATCTGTTTTAACTTTCCCTGCAGTTCACCAACTCCCATTTACGAAGCACTCAAACAGCTTCGGGGTGCAGGCCACAGTTTCTGTCACTTATTTTGCCTCCTCCATTCCCAGGTGACTCAGGGTTAAAGAATCTGCCCGCCAAGCAGGAGGTGCAGGTTCCATTCCTGAGTTGGGAAGATCCCTTGGAGGAGGAAATGATAACTCTTCCCAGTATTTTTGCCTGGGAAATCCCATGGACAGAGAAACCTGGCAGGCTACAGTCCATGGGGTCACAAAAGAGCTGGACACAACTTAGGGACTAAACAACAGTCCCCTACCACAGCTCTAAGAGGTAGACACTCTCATTACTCATATTTTCCAGGTGAGAAACCCAAGGTTCAGAGAGATCAACTCACATTCTCGAGTTCATCAGTGGCAGAGAGTCAGTCCCCTGACTTTGCGGCCCAGGTCTTAGCTATGTAGACTATGCCAAATTCCCATTTTTGGAAATCTATGCTACCCATTTCTTTCCTGCCACCATGGAGCCCAAGATGAGGGAGAAAGTGAAGGACTGCCTGCTGACTTCCCTGAAAAACTTGACTTTCAGGAAAAGGGACTCAAGAAAAATGGATTCTGGATCCATATCTACCTGAGTTCAAATCCTGGATGCACTATTTTGAAGTAGGTGAATTTGGGCAAGTTATTGATGTCCTTTGAGCCTCAGTTTCTTCATCTGTGAAATGGGGATAACAATGGTACTTAACTCAGAGGGTTGTAAGAATTAACTGAGCATATATTTATATATATACAGTATATCATGTTATAACTGCTTTGTAAGTTTTAGAGTGTTGATATTGCCACTGTTCTTAATAACAAGTATTATGTTCATAAGGATACTGAGCTGAATATAGCTCTTTGTCTGAACTTAAGTTGACCCAGGGATATCCTAGACTTAGGGATGTGTCCTAGCAGGGCAGCTGAGATCCTAATCTGCCATTTACTAACTGTGGGACCCTTTGTAAGTAGTTTGATCTCTCTGAGCCTCAAATTCACCTCTAAAGAAAGGTCTTGCGAAACTGAAAAGTGATAACAAACATGAAATTATTAATATAGTGCGGGCACACAGTAAGTGCTCAATAAATGATGAGAATAAAAATCATGGCAGCCAGCATCATTAACATCACTGTTGCTCCAAGATGGACAAACAAGCTCCTGCTGCTAGGAAGTGAAGCGATTCTTGATGGAACACGGTTCAGCAAATATCATGACAACCAAATGCTCTGAACGCTGAAAAGATCGATGCTCTCTCCACGACAAAACTCTCTGAATGATAAAAAGCATTTGTGCCACAGCAGGGAATCTTTCTGGTACCAGAAGTGACTGACTGATCCTCTGCTGGGGGGTGGGGTGGGGATTAATGCAAAGAGATATTAAAATAAAATGCTGCTGGCATTTATAGGAGCCATTAGTGGGTCTTGTGAGTCAGAATGCTAGTGGTGCTTTATTGTTGTTGTTTGGAATGCTGTTTTCATTTGCAGGCAATGCAGAGAGGCTGAGGGACAACTACATGTGCTGTTCAACTAATCAAAAAAGCAAGAGAACGTGAGAGGTGTGTGACGCTAGCCAAGTTACTCTGACCCTTCTGGTCTTCAGTTTCTTCAACTATTTAAGGAAAAAAATGGGAAATTGGAATTACTCTCTGAGGCTCCCTATTTCTCCAGAAAGGGATCACAGGCTGGGTATTTGGGGAAACGAGGGAAAGAGAAGGCAAAGCTCTGATGGCGGAATCCAAGGGGTGGCATTAGTTATCCATACCACCCCCACTGACCTCCAAACTGGGACGCCAAGACTCCTTGACATGAACATATCTTCTGATTTTAGAAGACTTCTGATTACCCACCATCTCAATGTGACTTTGGGCAAATTACTTCTCCTCTCTGTGTCTTTACTCTCTGTGAGTAAAATAAAGGGGTTGGACCTGCCAGAGTCCACTGAGTCCTAACATTCAATGATGCTATGAAAACAAAGTCAACATCCTTTCCTGCTGGTCTCCAAGTACTTGAGTCTTTTCCTCACTTCTGACCTCAACACAAAACTGCCCAAAGCCTGGGGTGATTCATAGGGCCTTTCAGAAAGGAATCTTTGTTTTCTTATAGTCACAAAATATGAGAGCAGGTAAAAACCTACTCAACTGCCCCTTGTCTGCCTTAGCTGATGTCAGGATATCTGTCACAGACTCCTGGACTGTTCGACTATTTATATCAATGCAATGGTCCCCATCTCCTTAAATAGCTTGGTAAATTTCCCAGGGGGCTTCTCAGGTGGCTCAGTGGTAAAGAATCCATCTGTCAATGCAGGAAACATGGGTTCAATTCATGGGTCATGAAGATCTCTTGGAGAAGCAAATGGCAACCTACTCTAGTATTCTTGCCTGGGAAACCCCATGGACAGAGAGGAGCCTGGTGGGGCTCAGTCCCTGGGGGTCACAAAAGAGTTGGACATGACTTAACTAAACGGCAAAAACAGATTTTTCCAGAACACTCTGATTATCAGAAATGTTACCACCTTCCAGCTTGGCAAACATCTATTTTACTGATCACCTACTATATGTCAGGTACAGGGCTAAGCCCATGAATTAAAAAAATAATCATCTTCGCTCCTACCCTGGCAGCATTTGCCATCTCTTTTCTTAACATGCACAAGTGTATTATCTGATTTCTTCAATATATACATATATTTGAACACTACAGTAAGAACTCTGTTATCTCAGAAATATAGCCAAGCTTCTCAAATCTTCCTCTTACACATCTTCAGTTTAATGATCAAATTTCAAATACAAGGGAAGGATGCTATAAATAGCATTGATCAACTACAAAGTTAAGATGTCTCTGAGGCTTTGAGCCACACAGAGCACACAAAAATCCATGGGTAAGATCTTTTTCACCAAATGTCACACCAAAAGATGGCTAAAACCTTGGTAATCCATGAAAAGTGAATGGTATTTTAATGCTGCAGATTGCTTTGAAATATGAGAACATGATGCTTTAATCACAAAGTGCACATTCAAGTCATCTTTGTTTCAATGTCAAATTAATACACTGGAGTCCCCTTCCCCCAAGAACACAAAATTAAGAGTTTATTGCATTTCCCCATCGCTGACATTGCACAGAAGTCTAGGTGTGCAGGGACACTAAAATCTTCTCTCTCTGTTCCTGGCTTATAACCTAAGAGGAGACTCAAAAGCCCCTTGGAATTTGAAGTAATAAAATTTGCACTATGTGCCCGATTTGAAGGAGACAGAACCACCAGACAGTAAGAAAGAAGGGTTGATTGCTGGAGAAGTAAGACAAAAGCAAGAGAAAAGAAGAAAGAAGACAAATAAAGAAGGAAAGGGGAGGGGGTTAAGAAATGAAGAGAATCCACAGCAGGGGCTCCTTGTATCATTCAAATCAGGACCCCCCTGAGACTCTGATGAAAACTACAGACCAGGAAAATACACACACACACACACACAATTTTGGCATGAAATTTCAGATGGCTCATGGATCCCATTAACTCCAACTACGAACTTGCATCCTTAGGACCAATTTGCCCCAGAGGAAGACTTTCTCCTCGAGAGGCTCATCAAATATCAGGGAACTGACAAAAAAAGATCACCTTGTTGTAACTGAGTAGTAGATCCAAACCTCCAGGCAGCAGACTGACCTATCAAACGGCCGCCTTTCAACGTGTATGTGTGTGTGTGTGTCCTAGTCGCTCAGTCACGTCTGACTCTCGGTGACCCCATGGACTATAGCCTGTCAGGCTCCTCTGTCCATGGAATTCTCTACATGAGAATACTGGAGCAGGGTGCCATTCCCTTCTCCAGAGGATTTTCCTGACCCAGGGATTAAACCTGGGTGTCCTGCATTGCAGGCAGTTTTCTTACTATATGAACCACCGAGGAAGCCCTGCCTTTCAACTTACTAATCACTTATTGAGACTTACTATATGCTCAACAGTATACGAGCTTCCCTAGGTGTTTCAAGAACCATGTTACAGAAAACAGGGGTTTTGAAGGCTTCTTCCTGCCATCAAGGTCAAGCCAGCCTCTGGCAGCAGAAGTCAGCCCCCAGGGAGCATAAGCTGGTACAACCACTTTGCAGAGCAATTTGGCAGGATCTAGTGAAGCTGGGAATGCATAGAGCATACAACTCAGCAATTCCACTCCTGGGCACATGCCCTAGAGAAATGCACTCACAAGAACGAGGGGACAGCTTTGTTCAAAATAGCACAAAGCTGGAAACAACCCAAATGTATAAATACATGGTAGAGTGTTCATACCACAGAATACCATGAAGCAGTGAAAATGGGTGAATGGGACCATTCTTGTCAAGCAGATTAACCCCATACTTCTTATATACTTATCTAATTAAACTGTAACATAAGTATCATACTTCTTATATTCTTATATAAAAATGTAAATATATAAATGGAATCGATAAGCATAAAATTCAGGAAAGTGCTTCTGGATGGAGAGAAAAGAATGGGGCCAGGAAAGGGAATGCAGGGACTTACACCGTATTAAAAAGGTTGCATTTTTAAGAAAAAAGTTATTAGTGGAGTACAGTTGATTTACAATGCTGTGTTGGTTTCAGGTATAGTGCAAAGTGAACCAGCTTTGCATCTACACATAGCAACTCTTTTTAGATTCTTTTCCCGCATAGGTCATTACAGAGTATTGAGTCGAGTTCTCTATGCTATACACAAAGGTTTTGCTTTTTTTGGTCACCAATATGTTCACTTTTATTGGTCGTATATTTTACTGCAACTTACTGTGCTTTCAAGGACAGTTGAAATATACTGTTTTCTTAGTCAAAAAGAACCTTCAGTGAACTATGGATAAGACCTTTTTACTAGATCTTCCTAAAGTTATGGATTGAAGAAAAAAGAGAAAAGATAAAAGAAAATCAAATGATATATTGTTGAATCTGTGTAAAGGTTAATTTACTTGAACAAGTAGTCTTCGAATGGAATATCACATTCTTAATCTTGTAAAGGTTTCATTTTGATGGCGGTTTGCCCCCATCACCTCCCTGTCCTCGACCTCTTCCACTTTTCCCCTCAGCCATTCTGCTCCAGGCATGCTGGCCTCGTCACTGTTCATCAAACACAACAGACACAGTTCAACCTCTGGCCCTCTGCACTTGCTGCCCTCTCTGCCTGGCACTCTCCTCCTTCGGCCATCCTCATGGCTTATTCACTCACTTCCTCCATGTTTTCATTCAAATATCACCTCCCCAATGCTAGTCTTCCCTGACTTCTAGCCCTCTTGCCCATAATGCATCCCATCCCTTCTCTGCTTTATTTTTTCTCTAAAAATATCTCATCAACATCTAACACACTAGATACTGTATTCATTCATGCATCTTATCTTTCTTCACCACTAGAATGCCAGCCTACAAGAGAAGGGATTTTTGTCTGTTTCGACCACTGCTGTGTTCCAGAGCATATAGTAGTCGCCCAATAAATAGTCATTGAATGAATATTTGCATACACAGGCATTCGTTACATGATTCTCCACTTCTTTTAGAATTATTCTATTATACCTTTTTAGAAATGATTATTTCTATCATACTTTTTTTTATAATACATTTTAAAACAACAACAACAAAGTCAACCACTGAACTGTTGCACACACAAGTTTCCTAGGAAGCAAAGAGAAAAGTGCTCCATGCCATGATACGTCCAAGGAACCTTCTGAGGTCATGAGGCAAAGGACCGTGGACACAGCAAACAGAGCCCCCATCAGAAAACACTAGGGCTAGCCCTCATAGCAGACTGCTCAGATCTGAAAGCCTCTACCAAAATAGCCCAACCAACAGAGCTCCTTCTGTGAGAAGCAACATTGCTTCGAAACAACTGATACATTTAAAACCTGAATTATGAGAGGCCAGCCACACGGCGTGGACCCTAAGACCCATGATGTCTGCCAAGAGAGGAAGGACCTGGAGCAGCAACAGGGCCTAGAGGAGAAATGGAATCCCACGGAAGAGAACTTGGAGAAGGAAGTGGCAACCCACTCTAGTTAGTATTCTTGCCTGGGAAACCCCATGGACAGAGGAGCCTGGCAGGCTACAGTCCACAGGGTCACAAAGAGTTGGACACAACTTAGCAACTAAACAACAGAAGAGAACTGTGACACCGTACGGAGAACTGTGATTCCCACACAGAAATGATCCCATCAGTTCAGTTCAGTTCAGTTCAGTCGCTCAGTCGTGTCCAACTCTTTGTGACCCTATGAACCGCAGCACGCCAGGCCTCCCTGTCCATCACCAACTCCCAGAGCTTACTCAAACTCATGTGCATTGAGTCGGTGATGCCATCCAATCATCTCATCCTCTGTCGACCCCTTCTCCTCCTGCCCTCAATCTTTCCCAGCATCACGGTCTTTTCAAATGAGTCAGCTCTTCTCATGAGGTGGCCAAAGTATTGGAGTTTCAGCTCCAGCATCGGTCCTTCCAATGAACACCCAGGACTGATCTCCTTTAGGATGGACGAGTTGGATCTCCTTGCAGTCCAAGGGACTCTCAAGAGTCTTCTCCAACACCACAGTTCAAAAGCATCAATTCTTCGGTGCTCAGCTTTCCTTACAGTCCAACTCTCACATCCATACTTGACTACTGGAAAAACCATAGCCTTGACTAGATGGACCTTTGTTGACAAAGTAATGTCTCTGCTTTTTAATATGCTGTCTAGGTTGGTCATAACTTTCTTTCCAAGGAATAAGCGTCTTTTAACTTCATGGCTGCAATCACCATCTGCAGTGATTTTGGAGCTCCCCCCCCAAGAAAAATGATCCCATAGAGGATTATAATCCCATAGAGGAATACTGGGCTCTTGTATAGGAGAACTATGAGGAATGTCTCCCAGTGAATAGGGCTCTTGGCAGAGAAGAAATAGACTTAGCTTAGAGGGGAGGAGTAGCTAAGCAAAGGAATCCGAAATCATCACAAAATGGTAAAGCCTGTGCTAGGACTGGATAAAGGGCTCTGGGGTCAGTAATGGAGACTGGCTGACTATCCACCAAGTCCATTTCCATTTCTTTCTAAGTACAGTGTGCTGTTTCCCAGCTTCCCTGAGCCATGTGTGGGCATGTGCCTGAATTCGAGCAGAAGTCTGTATGAGTGAAAGAGGTTATGAGCCAGGTTCCAGCCAGGACTCTACAACCGCCTCCCTGCCCCAAGCATCACCATCCACGTCCATGTCTGTTCCATGATTTCCTGTAGACAAGCAGACCCAATCTGTGAGTCAACAATAGGGAACCACAGTGTATATTGAGGGCCTGTGTCCCTCAATCACTGTGCAGAGGAGAGAAGCCTGCCAATGAGAAACAACTGTTTTGATCTTTCAGTGAGCAAGAAATAAAACTTCTGTTGTGTTTAAGTCATTACCTAGTTTTGGATTTTGTTGTTGCTGTTACAGCAGCTACAGTTACCTTATACAGGGTGAACAGTGTATACGCTTTCACCTTTTACCTCTGGTTCATTGTATCAGATCTGAAACCTCCTCAGAGGCATTGATTGCACCTTACTTCATTTGGTTTTCTCCATAGTCCCACCACAATCTCTCGCACCCTGAAGTCCTCAAAAAGCATTTACCAATTTAAAATAAAGGCAAGGTATTCCCCCAAGCAAAGCAAAAGGACCACGTGTGCACAATAGTTACAAACTTGCGTTCCGGAATGACATCATCTCAGGTTCAAATCCCAGCTCCATCACTTACTAGCTGGGTGATTGCAAGCAAGTTCCTTCTACGCTTCAGATTCTTCAGCGCTCACATGGGAATATTAATGTTTCCTAATTCATTGGATTGTTGTGAGGATTAAATGAGAGAATGCACGCAAAGCACTTTGGAAGCAGTCAATTCTAATAAGCTCTTATTCTAATTGTAACAGAAAGCATCTGCTGTGATCTACAGCCGAGATGAGGAGGTGAGGGGGGTTGGGTAAGAAGGCAGAAGCACAGTGAAGAACACAGGGGCTCAGCATTTCTGAGCCCAGCCTGGATGACACCAATCCTTATGTTTCCAGAGTTCTCATCATTCACGATAATTCTGAGAAACACAGAACAGGCCACTCACCCTGTTAGCACCACCACGAAGTCCATCACATTCCAGCCATTCCTCAAGTAAGAGCCTTTATGGAAGGCAAATCCAAGGGCGATGATTTTAATTCCAGCCTCGAAACAAAAAATTCCAATGAAGTATGGTTCTGTGTCATCCTGAAAGGGGGAGAAGGTAAGATTAGTGTCTTTGGCTGGGCAGAGGGCGGCATGAACAGAGAACCACCCACTCAGAATCTCTACCCACTTCCCCTCACCTCTCCAGACTTTCCAGCCCTCACTGCGCCTCACTGAATCCTGCCTGGATTAACCTTGTCCAAAGGCTACTGCGAGAAAAACAGAAGCATGGAGAAGACAACTCCTTTCCATTTGGCCAACTTTACACACTACTTAGGCAGCCATGTGTGACTATTTAAATTGAAATGAAGGGATTTCCTGGTGGTCCAGTGGTTGGGAAACTGCCTGCCAATGCAGGGGACATGGGTTTGATCCTTGATTGGGGAAGATCTCCTATGCCGTGGGGCAACTAAGCCTGAGTGCCACAACTATGATGCCTATGCACCTAGAGCCTTGCTCTACAACAGGAGAAGCCTCTGTAATGAAAAGCCTGTGCACCGCAATGAAAAGCAGCCCCCACTCACTGCCACTACGGAAAGCTCACGAAGAGCAACGAAGACCCAGCACAGCCAAGAACAATAAATACATAATAACAAAGAAATTTAAGTGAAATAAAATGAAAGACTCAGTCCTGCTGTCACTAGTCCCATTTCCGGTGGCTAAAACATTGGACAGTGCAGATGTCGGATATTTCCATCACTGTAGAAAGTTCCACAAGCAAGCGTCAGTTGAGAACGTTTACTTGTCACATACATCATCCAGGACCCTGGGGTTGGTCCCTGTGCACTGACCTCACCTCTAAGCCCCCAAATCTGACACTTGTGATGATTCTAAGCTGGTATGCACCAGTACAGTAGTTCAGGCTGAAAAAGACTGGAATGAATACTTCTGCACTGGCTGGTAAGTGGCTAATGTTCCAGCTCCCAGCTCCCCGCCAGACCTCTTGCCAGGTCTGGCTTCCAGCTGACACTCCATAGTATTAATGCTTGGAATTAAGCTATAAGCTTTGTTCCATCAGAGCCCCTCCACTGCTGCCTCCCTCATCTGTTAATGACAATGCTTCTCAAGCTTCAGTCATTTTCATTCTGCTTCCATGAGCTTTCCTATACCAGCTCACCATCACTACTACTATTTGCTTACTATTCTTTCAACAAACTCTTTTTACTTAGCCTGATATTAAGCAAACAAAAAACAAACAAAAAAGTTTTAAATCATTGTTTTTCGGGACTAGGTATCTATTTTTAGGAAACACATTATAATACATAACTGCATACGTGTGCTGGGTTGTGTCTGACTCTTTGTGACCCCATGGACTGTAGCCCACCAGGCTCCTCTGTCCATGAGATTTCCCAGGCAAGAATACTGGAGTAGGTTGTCATTTCCTACTCCAGGGGATCTTCCCCACCCAGGGATCAAACCCACATCTCCTGCACTGGCAGGCAGGTTCTTCTGCTGCACCACCTTGGAAGCCTAATACATAGCTATTAACATGTAAAAGCCTTGAGATCATCAATATTATGTGGATTAGGAAGGAGGGACTTCTAACATCTCTCTCTCCCTACACTTGAGTTTTGAAAGCTGGCTTTGAAATGGTGATCGGAAGGAGCAAGGTCTCCTTCTTGGGATTGTCAGAATACCAGGAGGCAAACCAGGGGGCTGGGGGAAGGCTTGGGGCATCGAGAGAGAACTTAGTGCTAGGTGACAGCTCTGCAGAGTTCCACTAGATCATCAACCGGATTGTGACTCCAGAGCTGATATTCATGTATAGTAAGCCTGGGGAAAAGAGAAACCAGCTAAATGATACCCTAAGCAAGCAACCAGGCAAAAGTCAGAATGTGGGACCTTCCTTAGGGCAACTGGACTGGTTTCTGCAGAGTCAGTGGCAGAAGGGAAGATAACTGCCTTAGAGTAAAAGCCTTAACATCAAATCTAGACCATGTATGGATCTTGGTTCAAACAAAACAACCTGTAAGATGCTATTTCTGAAGGAATCGTGGATATTTGATTACTGGCTGGGATTTGATGATTCCCAGGAACCACTGGTGGTTGGATGTCAACGTGTCACTGGGGTGATGTGAGAAAGCACCTTTTTTGGCCACTCTGTGTGCCTTGTGGGGTCTTAGTTCTTCAACCAGGGTTTGAACCCAGGTCACGACATTGAAAGAACCAGGTCCTAACCACTGAACCACCAGGGAAGTCCCAGAAAGTGCCCATATTTTGAGTAATGTGGACTTAAGTATATGGCAGTGAACTGATGTACTGCCTGGGATTTGCCTTAACATACTTTGGCCAAGAAAAACAAATGAAGGAAATAAAAAACGAAAGGAAACATGAAGTGAGGCAAAATCTTGATATTTGTTGTCTTTGGATGATGAGTTCATGAGGGGTTCATAGTACTGTTCTCTGTGTATTTATGTATGGCCAATATTTTTCACAAGAATTTTGGTTTGTTTTTATTTTTAAAAATTTATTTATTTCTTTAAATCCTTTTGGCTGTGCCACCAGGCTTGCAGGATCTTAGTTCCCCATCCAGAGATTGAACCTGGGCCCTGATAGTGAAACCACCAAGTCCTAACCACCCAATTGCCAGAGAATTCCCCCAAATTTTGTTCTGAATGTGACTTTTCATGGACAATGTGATCCTTCCATCCCTCTCCAGATTGACAACAGGTCTGCTGGGGGGCGAGAGTGGAGGATGGGCAGTGAGACTTCTCTTTCCCCAGATTATTGGTATTCATGAAATTTAGGTTCCCCAGGGCGTCCATGGTGGCTCAGTGGTAAAGAACTGTCCTGCAATGCAGGAGACTCGGGTTTGAGCCCTAGGTTGGAAAGATCCCCTGGAGAAGGAAATGGCAACCCACTCCAATATTCTGGCCTGGGAAATCCCATGGAGAGAGAAGCCTAGCGGGTTCCAGTTTGTGGGGTCAGAAAAGAGTCGGACAGGACTTGGCAACTAAACAACAGGCAGGGGCCCCAGGATCTGGTTCTTGGAGACAAGACTAAGAGCCCAGTCTGCGCGCAGATCCCACAACCACATCAGTTTGCCACCAGAGCAGACAGCCTGGTGGAGAGACATCACTCACCAGTCGTTCAGACATCGGGGTCTTGTCGTCATCAGGCAGGTGTTGCTCCAGGGCGAGGACGATGCAGTTTGCTATGATGGTGGCTAAAATCATATATTCAAAGGGAGTATCACAGAGTTAAGGAAAATCTTTCCAGCTTTGTTTAGATTCAAAGCACAACTGAGTGGAAGATACAGGGATTTCCCACCTGTCCTCTGCCCCCACACAGGCAGAGCCTGCCCTGTTACGAACGTCCCCCACCAGAGTGGTGCATTTGTCACCCGTGATGAACCTACACTGACATATCACTATCACCCGAAATCCTTAGCTTACTCTATGGTTCACGCTTGGTGGTGTATATTCTATGAGTTTGAGCAAATGTATAATGACATGGATCTACCAACATAGCTTCATACAGAGGAGTTTCACTGCCATGAAAACCCAGCAGATGATTCTGTAAGGAAAATGTAGATGCTCTTCCTCCATCTCACCTCCAACCTTCATTGGACAAATATCAATTTTGCAGCTATTGTGTGCCAGGTCCTGGACACAGGGTCACAGCTGAGAGTAAAACTGACAGAAATTTCTGCCCTTGTGGAGGAGAGGCATACAGTACTGTATGGTGAATGCTACAGAGAGAAAAAGCAGGAAAGGAGGTTGGTGGTTGCAGTTTAAAATACATTGATCAGATCTGATATCAAAATTTCCATCTTAAATGTCCATCCACAGAAGAATGGATAAAGAAGATGTGGTACATACATACAATGGACTATTACTCAGCCATAAAAAAGAATGAAATAATGCTATTTGTAGTAACATGGATACAATTAGAGATTATCATATTAAGTAAGTCAGATAGATAAATACAAATGCTATATGATATCACTTATATGTGTGTTCTAAAATATGATACAAATGAACTTATTCACAAGATAGAAATAGCCTCACAGACTCAGAAAACAAACTTATGGTCACCAAAAGGGAAAGTGGGGTTGGGGAGGGATAAATTAGGAGTCTGGGATTAACATATACACACTACTATATATAAAATAGATAATCAACGGGACCTACTCTATAGCACAGAGAACTCTATTCAACATTCTGTAATAACCTATATGGGAAAATAATCTGAAAAAGAATAAATATATATATGCAAGCACGTGTGTGTGTGTGTGTACATAACTGATTCACTTTACTTACACCTAAAACTAACACAACATTGTAAATCAACTACATTCCAATTTAAAGTAAAAATTAAATTAAAAATAAAATACAGTGATCAGGTTTGATATCAAAAGCATGATCAACAAAAGTAAAAATAGACAAATCAGACTTTGCAAAATTTAGAACATTTGTGCATCACAGGACATTCTCAAGAAAGTGAAAAAAAACCAACAGAATGCAAGAAAATATTTGCCAATCATGTATCTGATAAGGGTCTAGTATCAGAATAGATAAAGAACACTTACAACCTGAGAACAAGAAGACAACCCAATTAAATAATAGGCAGAGTTTGAAAAGACATTTCTCCAGGGACGATTAGGAAAATGCAAATCAAACCACAATGAGATACCACTTCATATCCAGTAGGATGATAAGAACGAAAAAAACAGAAAATAGCAAGTGTTGGTGGGCTTCCCTGGTGGCTTAGTGGTAAAGAATCCGCCTGCCAATGCAGGGGACGTGGGTTTGAGCCCTGGTCCAGGAAGATCCCACACACTGCAGGACAAGTAAGCCTGGACACCACAGCTGCTGAGCCGATGAGCTGCAACTAGTGAAGCCCGTGTCCCCAGAGCCCATGCCTGGCAACAAGAGAGGAGCGAGCCCCCACTCTCTGCAACTGGAGAAAGCCCACACGCAGCAATAAAGGCCCAGCGCAGCTATAAATAAATAAATCTTTAAAAAAAAGAACTGGGTTGATTTATTTAAAAAATAAAGTGTTGGTGAGAATGTGAGAAGCTGGAACCACTGTACGTTGCTAGTGAGAATGTAGAACAGTGTGGCCACTGAGGAAAATAGTCTGATGACTCCTCAAAAAGTTAAGACACAGAATCACCATAAAACCTAGTAATCCCACTCCTGGGGATACACCAAAAGAACTGGACAACCAGTACTCAGATACATGGTCACAGAAGCAATATTCACAATGAGCCAAGCGTCCATCAGGGAATGAAGAGTTAAACAATATATGATATATCCATAGAATGGAATATTATTCTGCCATAAAAATGAAGCAGTAACTCACATGACAGTGTGGAGGGGCCTCAAAAACATCACGCTAAGTCAAAGAGGCCAGATACAAAAGACCACGTATTGGATGAATTCCATTGATGTGAAATGTCCATAACAAGCAAACCCACAGTCAGAAAGCAGACTGGTGGTTGCCAAGTACTGAGGGGGCTGGGGGAGGGGGAAATGGTGAGTGGTTACTTAATGTTTTGGAACTAGATAAAGGTGATAGCTGAATACCATTCCGAATGTACTGAATACCAAGGAATTAAAAATGGCTAGTATTGTCATGTGAATTTCACCTCAATAAAAAACAATACGGTAGTCAAGCCTCCAAGGATCAGCCCTTTCAAGATCTGAAGGAGGGAAGGTGTAGATCATATGGCCACTTCGAGATGCACATTCCCTCTCTCTCTGGGCACAAGCACCTCCCTGAAACCTGGAACATTGCTCCAGCCACCAGACAGGCCCACTGGAGGGTCTGCTCTTGGGGAGGGTCTGTCCTGCTCACTTCATATCAGGACCTGATCTGCTGATCACCGGGTGATCCTGAATATCCCTGTTTCCCCGGCCAGATCCGCAGAAGCATCCTCAGGCCAACGGCCTTAGTAAACAAAGTTGGCAATTTCTTTCCTTTTTAATTTAATTTTTAAAATTTTATATTGGAAGAGAGCAAAAGAGGAAGAGAAGAAAAAAGACCTAGGAAAACAAATTTAAAACAATTAACAAAATGGCAATAAGAACATACATATCAATAATTACTTTAAAAAAAAACTAACACAACAAAACTGGCAATTTCTGAGAAGGAGGCTTAAGTGGGGAGAAATGGATGCTAGAGGGAGAAAGCCTCAGGGTACTGCTTACTCTGGAGCAGGGTCTCCCAACTTCCGTACTACTGACATGATGAGGGGCTGATTGTGGTGCTGGAGAAGACTCTTGAGAGTCCCTTGGACAGGAAGGAGATCAAATCAGTCAATCCTAAAGGAAATCAATCCTGAATATTCACTGCAAAGACTGACGCTGAAGCTCCAATACTTTAGCCATCTGATGCAAAAAGCCAACTCACTGGAAAAGACTTTGATGCTGGGAAAGACTGAAGCAAAAGGAGAAGGGGGTGGCAGAGGATGAGATGGTTAGATGGTATCACCAACTCAATGGACATGAGGTTGAGCAAACGCTGGGAGATAGTGACGGACAGGGAAGCCTGGCATGAGGCAGTCTATGGGGTCACAAGGAGTCAGGCATGACTTAGCAACTGAACAACAATAACAATTCTCTGTGGGTGGGGTTTCAGGGGAGCTGTCCTGCATATTGTAGGGTGTTGATCAGCATCCCTGGCCTCTACCCACTAGGTGCCAATGGCATCCTCCTCTCCAGTTACGAGAGTCAAAACTTATGACAACCAAAATTCATCTCCAGATATTGCCCCCGTGTCCCCTGGGAACACTGAAATCCACTGTTCTGCAGAAGGATCAAACAGCATATCTTGAACTTGGCCACGTTGATGAACTACTGCCCTCCTCCCAGCTTTCTCTCTTGGAAACTTAACTAGCCTCGGTATCCTGTTTGACCCTAGAGTTACATTTAGCACCATGGAAGCTTCATAAAAACTAAGGGATCTTACAGGCTGGAGGAGGAGGAGTTGGAATATATACCCACTTTCCAGGTGTGAAAATGAAGTCTGAAATAGACAACCTGGGAGTAAGAGTCTAAGAAAGGAGCGCAGGTCTTCTTTGTCACCAGCTTCAGCCTTTGCCTCCAGCTGAAAGCAGTCAAGCCACGCTCCACGCACACTTTGAAAAGCAAATCCAAGACTCAGGGCAATTTGGGGAGTCAACAAAAGCCATTCCTGCTGACGATCATCTCTGATTGGCTTCCTGCCTCCGAGCTGACGGTCATTAGAAGCACAGAGAACAAAGCTGGGCTGTGTTGCACAAATACTCCATTCTGCCTCACCCTGCAGCCCAGAAAATAAGAGACAATATTTGTACACAAAGAAGCAATGCCAAGCCCTTCCCCGGCCTCCCCTCACCGAGGCTTCTGAAGCCATGATTTGAATCTGATGATTTCGCTTTCCTTCTCTGCCAACTAGCTCCCTGTTTGCTTCTGCACCAAACTGCTGCCTCACTCTTGGGGCCCCCTGGCCTCCTGCCCCTAAATGGCTGGGATGTGACTTCCTTTGTATCTGATTCGAGCTGAGGTTCCAGGAAGAGTCCCACAAGACCAGCAGCAAGCTGCCTTTCATGGGCTGCATTCTCAGGCTTTCAATTGCCTGCGGTCACCTGGGCTTCAGACCCAGAGCGCTCCAGGATGACAATGAAGTCTTAGTCAGCATGCAAACCAACAGAAAGAGGCTGTCCATGCCCATCTTATTTCTTTGTCAGATATGGGTACACTAGCTTCCCTGGTGGCTGAGGAGTAAAGAATCTGTCTGCAATGCAGGAGACATGGGCTCGATCCCCAGGTTGAGAAGACCCCCTGTAGGAGGACATGGCAACTCATTCCAGTATTCTTGCCTGGGGAGAACGCCATAAACAGAGAAGCCTGGTGGACTACAGCCCATGGGGTAGCAAAGTCAGACACGACTGAAGCCACTTAGCAGGCACGCATGCACAGACAGACTGGCTATCAAGGGTCACCTCCCTCTCTCCATGCACCCTGCCAGTGCCCGAAGACACACCCCAAATGGGAATCTGCAGCACTGACCTTACACCCTTGTTACTTAAGGTGTGGTCCACAACCTTGCTACTTAACATGTGGTCCATGAACCAAGCAGCGGAGGCCAACACCCAGTAGACAAGCAGAGCGTCAGGCCCCATGCTGACCTGCTGAGTCAGAACACACATTTTAGCAAGATCTCCAGGGGATCTGTGTGCTCACTGAAGTTTGGAAAGTGCTGCCCTAGATCTATTTCAGGGGGGAGGAGGAGCCTGGATTACTGTGGCTTTGAGTCATCCAGAAAGAAATGCGGGCTCGCTTTTCTGCTCCAAGCCTTCTCCTCCATGTTCTGACCCCAGAGGAGGAGAATTCAGGAGGCCTGGATCAGTCTTCTGCCTCCATGCCAACCCAAGATCTTCATGGAACAAGAGTGATGTTGGAATGAGACGAAGAACCAGCACAGAAAATTCTGGTTTACTGCATGTGGAAATAGTCACAGCCCTCCCATGGCTACCACCTCACTCAGAAGAAAAGTCAAAGTCCTTCCAGCAGTCCTGCATGACCTGCCCCCATCACCTCCCTGCCCCCATCTCCTCCATTCTCCCCATCTCCTCTATTCCCCCCCGGGTCACTTACCTACAGCCATACTGGCCTCCTCCATCTTTCTCAAACACACTAGGCACCTTTTACTGCCAGGGCCTTTGCACCTGCTATTCTCTTTCCTAGAATGCTCTTTCCCCAGAGATCCACAAGGTTCCCTCCCTCTCTTCTAAGTCTTTTCTCTTTTCTCATCCTCAGTGAGGCCTTTTACCCCATTTCCCTACTTAATTTTTTCCTTGGCCCTTGCCCCCAAACATCTGCTATATTTTTCTGCTTTACCTGGTTTTTCTGTTTCTTTTGCCTAATAGACTATAAGCCCTGTACAAGCAGAAAACTTTGTTTTGTTTGATACTTTGTTCTCAGCACCTAAGAGGGCATCTGTTCCAGAGTAGGTGCTCAGTAAACACCTATGGAAGAAAGGAAGGGTGGGTGGGTCCTGCGGTCCTCATCTCTCCCCTCACTTCATCATGTGCCAAGTCTCCGTAGGCACATTAAGGACACAGATCAACTCCTTGAAATCTGCAGTGATGTGGCTGGTGCACAGACACCAAGATTGGGTACGGAGTTCTTGGCACAGGAGATTCTTTCCCCAGGTAGAAGTCAAAGGTTGTCCAGGCAGGGGGAGATGAGGCTTTTTCAGCCCAACCCTGAGTTGTGCATGATCCTCCCTATTTAGAAAGCCTGGGTTCTAACTCACAGCTGCGGTGAGCAATGCCTCTGTGAGCTGAGCTGAGCCTTCCTGCTCCCCGACTGGCTCAGGGAGAAAACACCTGTGTCAGCGGGATCCAGGCTAATCAGCCAGCCGAAGAGGCCAAGAGAAGAGGGAGGGAGATGAGGAGGAGAGACGCACCCCCGGTGGGAGGAAAAGCAGGCTCCTGAAATGGCTCATGGAAGTCAGGCTAGCAAACAGCCCTGCAGGCGAGTACAGATACACAAAACTTCCCCCACAATTAGACAGATCAGGACCCCCAGAGGCCCAGAGAGGGGCTGTGTGTGACACAGGAAACGACCCAGTGATTTCTTTACAGGGAACAAGGGCTGTGTCTGTGAATAGGAGCAGTTCTTGGGATCCAGAGCATCAAAGAAAATCAATTTGTAAAGTGGGCATAGCTGATGATCCCAGCCCCTTAGCAAGACCTTGCAGAAGGTCCAAATGATCCATCCTTCTCTCTGTGGTACCTTGCCCATTCCCATCTCATTTCCAGTCTTCCGCAGTTGGTGTGAAAAATCAAATCAGATCTATTAACCCATCAAAGTCTTGTCTCTACTATGGGTGCTGCCTGATGGGTGTGTTCTGAGGAAACAGATACTTCAATGAGTCAATCAGGCAGTTGAGATTGTGGGGAGAAGCCAAGCAAGTCTACTTTCATGTTAGTTCCATGCTTTTCACCATTACTAGGAAAAGAGTAGGGGGTACCAAGGCCTTGGGTATAGGACATATTTCTTGCTCCACTAAACAGATGTCATGGTTTAATTCAGAAATATGATCAACTATTATGAGGCCATTAACAGATACAACAACCATAATTACAGCTGCAATTTACTGAGCACTTTGTTGGGCAGACACCAAGTTAAGCACTATACACTCATTGTTTCAGTTAATTCCTTGCAAAAATTCTACAAGGTAGGTTCTGTTGCAAGCCCCACTTTCCAGATGAGAAAATTATGGCTGAGAGAGGCTAAACAAATTGCTCAAGGTCATATATATATATGCTAGGGTTCACTTCAAAGCCATGCTGGTGGGGGTCCCCACAGACCACTCAACAGCTTACACTTATTTGCTAGAAGGTGGATGTTTTGGCCTTTACTTAAAAACTGGAGTTGGGGTACACCTGGAATCTTAACCATGATGAGGCCAACTGGGTCAGTCTTCACCTGAGTTCCAACCACTGCCACAATTTTATATAGTAATTGTCAACCATTGCATACTAGTCCACTTCTTCATAAGACCAGCCAGAATGAGTCATATCAATCAATATCAACTTCCAACAATCCAAAGGGTCTTTCTCGAAATCTCAGACATCTCGAACTCTGTGCACCAGCGGATCAGCTTGAGACCGATGGATATGAAGCAGTAACAAGGGCAACTCTGGCGATGCCCAGAATGTTTTCAGCACCATGGCCAGCGGTATGAGGCAGGCGTTTAATTACATGGCAAGTAAAGTCTCGGAGACAACTGCAAAGACCTACTTTTAACATACAAAGTACAGGCACACACACACAAAAGATTCTTTATGTCAGCAGGAAAATCTAAGAGAAAATTAAAATCCCAACACTAAAAGTTTTGGGGTTTCCCTGGTGGTCCAGCAGTTAAGAATCCTTCGGTCAATGCAGGGGACACAGGTTTGATCCCTGGTCCAGGAAGACCTTGCATGCTGCATGGCAACTAAGCTAGGGTGCCACAACTACTGAGCCTGTGACTGGCAAGTTCGGAGCCTGAGCGCCTAGAGCTAGCTCCACAATAAGAGAAGCCATTGCAATGAGAAGCCTGCACACAGCAGCTAGACAGTAGCCCCCACTTGTTGCAACTAGAGAAAGTCTGTGTGCAGCAATGAAGACCCAGAACAGCCAGATAACAAGCAAATAAAAATTTAAATAGCTTTATGTGCTATTTATTTTTTAATGTACACAATGATTTCCAATTCTTTGGTTCTGAAAAGAGAAGTCTATCCCGGGCAGTTAAATTATGCTTCTGCTCAGAAAACTGGATATATCTGCATGAGAAATTATAGAGCAGGGCAGTTGAGCGGATTTCAGGGTCAGACATGGTTTTGGCCTGGGGCAAAGGAGTGTCCTTCTTCAAGCTTCAGCTTCCACACACACACATATATACATATATATAATGTGAAATGTAGCACCTACCTCCTAGGGCTGATTGAGAATGTAATGAGTGGATACACACAACAATACATGCAGAACAGGGCCTGGTATATAGTATTGGGTTGGCCAGAAAGTTCACTCAGGTTTTTCTGTGTGATGTTACAGAAAACCTGAATGAATTTTTGGCCAACCCAATATGTATTCAGTAAATCTGAGTCTTTTGTTCTTGTTTACTCTAGCTCTTGTGATGATTAGAAAACTTTCTATGCTTATGAAAGCATAATACGGGGTTCATCTCATTGTAATCAGGCAATCAATGTTTATTGTTTTTATTTCAAATGCTGCTACTAGTATTATTAGCTTTTTCAATTTCTTTTTCACTCTTGTAGTCTCATTCCCCTCCCTTCACTGAAGAGTATAAACACCTACTCTGATCACGGCCGATCAGGTTGTCTATCAAATATGAAGTGCTTCCAGGAACAAAACATAGTGAGTCCACTCCCTGAATATCAGGCTATAAATGTTGCAAAAACATCCATCAGATGTTTCATACAAATGGGATCCTATAACACACAACCTTTTTGTCTGGCTTCTTTCACATAGCATAATGTTCTTGGGTTCATCCACACTGTGGCATGTATCCATAATTTGCTTATTCTTATGGCTGAAAAATATTCCATTGTATGGATATATCACAGTTGTTTATTGGATATACAATTTGTTTCCACATACACACATATATATAAATACATATATAAACAATTTGTTTATCCATTTACCCACTTTGGGGTTGTTTCAATCTTTTGTTTATCTAGAATAGGTGACTCCATAGAGATAGAATGCAGACTGGTGTTTTGCCAGGAGCCTGGAGGAAGAGGGGGAATGCATACTGGCTACAGTGTTTCCTTTTGGGGTGATGAAGATATTTGAGAACTAGATCAAGGCGGTGTTGGAGATGTACTAAATGCCACTGAACTGTCACTTTACTTTTTATGTTTTTAATTAATTTTTATTGGAGTATAGTTGCTTTACAATGTTGTTAGTTTCTACTGTACAGCAAGATGAATCTGCCCTGTATATATATCCCGTCCTGATTGGACTTCCTTCCCATTAAGATCACCACAGTGCATTAAGCAGAGTTCCCTGTGCTATATATGGTCATGTTCTCATTAGTTATCTATTTTATACATAGTATCAATAGTGTATATGTGTCAGTCCCAACCTCTCAACTCCTCCCCTTCTCAATTCCCTCCCCGCTTTCCCCCTTGGTATACATATATTTGTTCTTTTTTTTTTTTTCATATATTTGTTCTCTACATCTGTGTCTCTATTTCTGCTTTGCAAATAAGATCATCAATACCATTTTTCTAGATTCCACATATATGTGCTAATATACTATGTTCAGTTTTCTCTTTCTGATTTACTTCACTCTGTATGATACTCTCTAGGTCCATCCACATCTCTACAAATGACCCAATTTCCCTCCTATTTATGGCTGAGTAATATTCCATCGTATAAATGCACCAAATTTCCTTTATCCATTCATCTGCTGATGAACATATAGGTTGTGAAATATAGTTGGTTTGCTGAATTGTTCACTTAAAAATGGGTAGTTATGATATGTGACTCTTAATTTTTAAAAAAACCCTGTTCTTTATCCTTCTCCTTTCCCCCACTCCTTGATTCTCAGAGTTCCCCTCATATGCTTTTTACTCACTGATTTTTGCAGCTAACTTTTTCCTCAGACAGCCCTCAAGATCCCGTTTAGGAAACGAACGGTTTTAATTATAATAGGAATATGTGTTTATTGTATTTTTAGTTCTTAAAATTTATAATACGTTACTTGAAAAGCGAAAAGTCCTTACACCACTCCACTTCCCAGACATGATCAGTGCTCGCAGTTTGGTTTCTCGTTCAGATTTTCCCCTACACACATTCCTCACACTGGCTGCTCTCTCTCACCTCCTTCAGGCTGTACTGAAACACCTCCTACACTGTTGGTGGGAATGTAAATTGGTGCAGCCACTATGGGAAAACAGTATGCAGGTTCCTTAAAAAACCAAAAATATAGCGACCACATGATCCAGCAATCCCACTCCTGGGCACATATCTGGCAAAGATGAAAACTCAAATTTGAAAAGATATATGCACCCCAGTATTCACAGCAACACTATTGAAAATAGCCAAGACATGGAAGCACCTAAATGTCCATCAGCAGAGGAATGGATAAGGAGGGTGTGGTGCATATACACAGTGGAATATTACTCGGCCATGAAAAATGAAGTAATGCCATTTGCAGCAACACAGATGGACGTAGAGATTATCATACTAACTGAGGCAAGTCAGACAGAGAGAGACAAATACATGGTACAGTTTATATGTGCAATCTAAAAAAAAGAAAATGATACAAATGAACTTATTTACAAAACAGAAACAGACTCACAGATACAGAAAACAAATGTAAGGGTACCAAAGGTGAAAGGGGGTGGGGGAATGAATAAATGAGGAGTATGGGATTAACAAATAGACACCACAATATGTAAAATAGATAGACAACAAGAATTTACTGTATAGCATGGGGAACTACATTCAATGTCTTATAGTAATTATAATGAAAAAGAATCTGAAAGAGAGAGAGAGAGAGTGTGTGTGTGTGTGTCTGAATCACTTTTCTGTATGCCCGAAACTAACACCAGTGGCCGATTCATGTTGAGGTATGGCAAAAACCATCACAATATTGGAAAGTAATTATTCTCCCATTAAAATAAATAAGTTATTTTAAAAATTATTGTAAACCAACTAGAGTTCAGGTAAAAAAAAAGACAAGTCTTCCCAGCAAGGCCTTCCCTGGCTTCCAGGTCTAAAATCTCAACATCATCAACCTTTCTACCTCTTGCTCTGTTTGTTTTTCACTTGTTAGTTTGCTGCAGTGTTTCACATCAAACAAATTACATCTTATTTTTTTAATCTTATTTATGGAGGTCTCCCTCACTGGAATGTCAGCCCTAACTAAAGGGAGGTGGTGGGGGAGGAGCCCTAAGAATTTGTCTAACTTGTTCTTGATTGCATGTCCAGCAAGTAGGACAATACTAACACATAGTAGGTGCTCAGCAAATACCATCAAATGCATGAAAACAAGCATATCAAATTGCATCTTCTTTTTACACAACTGGGATTGTGACACATAATGTCCCATGATTTGCTGTGCCTCTCACCACACTGGATGCATTTTCTACACTGAATGTCCCTCTTATAAAAGGCTATGCAGTATTACCATGAATGGGTGCATCATCACTTATTTAATATTCCCCTAAATGATTCCAGTTTGTCACTATTACAAGCAAAGCTGTGATGAATAATCTGACCATACAACCTTGTGCATTTGTCAGGATTTCTTTTTTCTGCCAGCTAAATTCCAAGACGTGGAATTGCTGGGTTAGAGGCGGGAGTGCACGCTTGTCACAGACACTGCCAAATCAACCCTGGAGAGTCACAGAGTTCTATTTTACACTGTTTTAAGAAAGTGAGGTGAGTGTGTATGCATTCATTCTGAAATTAAATCCCTGACATAAATGTAAAAGTTGCTCTGTAACAAAAAGTTCAGATGTGGAAGAATTAACACGACTCCTAGAAAACAACACAACAAAATGAACTTCCCTTGATGAAGAAGAAAAAGGAAAAAAATATCAAGGCAAGTCTGGAGCAGGAGGTGTTGGGTTATTTTTAAATAATAATAACTTCGGAGCCTCTTGGAATCTGAGGCTCCAAAGGACTGAGGACTTCTCTGTTTTTCTCTCTCTCTTTTGTCAGGACAGAAAAGTTCCCTGGAGACACCTAAGTGATGTGAGAACTCTGCCTCCTGGTTCAATTTACAACCGCGTTCCCCAGTACGTTCAGTCTACCGAGGGGAAACTGTTCTCCTATCTCGTTGTACTGTCAGCCCTGTGCAGTGGTCAGCAAGATCCTCCATTTCCTTGGCATCTTCTCTATACATTCCATCTATCCTTTGGCTTAAATCCAAACCTGGAAATATCCTGAAAACAATTAACTCCAAGCACAGAGAGCCAGTGGCAGCTTCAAATTAGTTCCCCCAAAGAAAAGGAAAATCCACACCAGGGAGACATCTGCAATGATGACCCTAAGAAGAGCTGCAAGAGAGTCAAAGAAGGACCCTCCCAACCCAGGTGAGGTGAGAAAGGTATGCAAGAAGCCAGCTGAGGTGAAGAAGCCTCCTTCAAAACCAGGTGTAGCCGATGAGAAGGCCCTGAGAAGGGCAGCAAGGCCAAGAAATCCCCTCTCCCAAACCAGAGAAGGCCACAAAGGTCCCTCCCAGGGCCACTAGGCTCAGCAGGAAGCCCAAGGTCAAAGCCTCCACAGCCAGGATGCTGGGGTCCACAGGAAAACAACAGCTGGGGGCAAATCTGGCTGTTGGTTAGTTGCTAAGTCATGTCCAACTCTTTTGCGACATCTCTGTCCACGTGATTTCCCAGGAATATTGAAGCAGGCTGCCACTTCTCCAGGGGATCTTCCTGACCCAGGTACCAAACCTGTGTCTCCTGCATTGGCAGGTGGATTTTTCACTGATGAGCCACCAGCAAAGTCCCAAGACTCTGGGAGAGCCTATAACTATGATCTTCAATTTCCATGTGGAGAGATCATTGTCCAAGCTGATCCTTTCTACCCCTGATCACTGGAGGATATCCTTACCTCCTCATCAATAACCAATGTCAACTCCAAGCCACTTGAGCCATGCACACCCAGAAGCAACAAAATGCCCCTCCCATCACCTTTCTCTTTAACCACTCCTCTCCTCCTCCCAGCTAACCAACTATCGCAATGCAAACCAACATCCAGCCTATGAAGTCCTGCACCCCGCTGACTCCACCATTTTCCAGCACTCTCTCCTACCTTCAGCATCTTCCTTGTCAATCTTATGTAGGATGGTTATATATCACTCCCAGAAAAAGTACACCTCTGGATGAACCCAACCTTTTCTGATTCTAAACCTTGTATGGCCATTCAAGATTTATAGCATCCTGGGGACTTGCCTGGTGGTCCAGTGACCAAGTCTCTGAGCTCCCAGTGCAGGGGGCCTGGGTTTGACCCCTGCTCAAAGAACTAGATCCCACATGCTGAAACTAAGAGTTCAAAGGCCAACTGAAGATCCTGCACACTGCACGGAACGATTGATGATCCCATGTGCCACAACTAAGTCCCTCTTAAAGCTCTTCAAATTCCTCTAGATTGCCAAATCCCAGGGCCACTTTTCTCTGCTCAGGTGACTTAGTCATGCCCTCCTTTTATGTCTTCCTATTCACTTTCTTGTCGCTATTTCTCTGTTTCCCCTTCTCATTCCCCATTTTCTACTAAATCTCTAAATGTTGGTTCTCCTTGGGGCTCAGTTTTAGGTTACCTTCCATTTTTTACCTAGATCCACTTTCTAGGGGGTCTCAAGCATTTTGATATGTTTTGTCGTCTCCTTCTGCCCTTTCCTCCCACCTATCTACTCATTGCTTTGCTCTGTGTCCTGGGAAAAGCAGGACTTCCTCTGGTAAATGGCATTATCCAGCCTTCCTCATCTCCTGCCTTCTGGGTGGGTTTGGCCAATGGGAAGCAAGAGATTGGAGGAAAAGATGGGGAGTTGGGGGTATTTCTTCATCCCCCATTTCCTCCCTGATCCATAGTGAGGTTCTGGCAATGGTTGTGTCCTGTTATACCTTCCCAGAGACATCTCAAACTTCATAGGTACATCTATATTCATTTTCTATGACTCCCGTAATAAATTACCACCAATTGAGTGGCTTCAAACCCACCCATAAAAACCCGTCAAAGAAATTTATTCCCTAGCAGTTATCCAGGCTAGGAATCCACAATTCAAGCGTCAGCAAGATGAAGTTCCCTCCAAAGGTTCTGGGGGAGGATCCTTTTTTTTTCTCCCAGCTTCTGGTGCCTCTAGGTGTTTCTTGGCTTTCAGGAGCATGACTCCAATCTCTGCCTCCGTCTTCACATGACCTTCTCCTGGATCTTCTCTCCTCCTCATCTCTTCTAAGAACACTTGCCACAGAATTCACGCACCATTACATCCTCAGCACCCATCCCAGTGCTGGGCACATAGCAAGACCCTAATAAATGTTGGTCAAATGAGTAAATGAATCCTCATCTATTTCATTTCTCTCTACATCTCAGCAGCGGTCCTTCTGCATCTTTCACCTTCTCTTCCAACTCTCCCAGCTGTTGCATTGGCAACCCGGGTTAAACAGATTTTCTGGAAAGCCCCAAGTCCCAGGTGAAACCTCCTTCATTTGCTCCCCTATGCACTTCTTCAAATATTTGGGTCTTCCCGGCCTTTTTCTCTGCTGGCCCTGCCATCCATGAAGATTCTCCTTGAGGCTTTATCATTAAAAAATAAACCAATATATTCCCTGCCTCCAAAAGAAGCTTTTACTTTTGCAAACTCTATTGATTTAATCCTAGAGGCTGCTGGCAGCAGTCCTAGGAGCTTCATCAAAATGACAACACCCAGTGCAGCCGAAACAGCAAGAAGCCTTGGCCAAGATCTTCTGCTTGGGTCTTCAGTGATCCTGACGGATTCTCTCACAATGATGAAGAAGGATTTACAGTGGTGGACAGGGGATTTGCAGTTGCTCCAGCATCCTGCTTAGGTGAGCAAAAGGAAATGTCTTCAAACTTGAGGTACCTCAGCGCTATTTGTTAATTTGCTACTACAGCTGATTCCCAGGGGGTGCTAAGCAAGCAAGAAATCAAAGATAGTGGAGGAACACTGCGGGTTCTAGAACCCGAGGATAAACTCCCTGGTGGGGTGAACGGGAGTAGAGCAGGCAAGGGGAGGTGGGGAAAAGGAAGCTGAAGATGGTAAGAGTTAAAAACTGAATGAGTTAAAACAGAGATTCCTTCACCCTTCCACAGTTACACTGTGGTTAGGGAAGGAGAGAGAAAGAAGTCATAAAAAAAAGGAGGTTGAGGGTGACTGAATCAACGCCCAGGGGGTTAGAAACCATTCATCTCCCCCAGAGGAGAAGTCAACTCTTCCTCAATGTTTTTTTTCCAGATTGAAAAACAGGGACTTCCCTGGTGGTCCAGTGGTTAAAAAATCTGCCTTGCAATGCAGGGGACGTGGGTTCAATCCCTGGTTGGGGAACTAAGACCTCACATGCTGCAGAGCAACTAAGCCCACGCCACAACGACTGAGCCTGCACGCCACAACTAGAGTCTGTGCACCCTCGTGCCACAATTAAGACCGGACAGAGCCAAACAATAAATGAATATTTTTTAAAAGACTGAAAAACAGAGACAGGAAGTGGAGCCCTTCCCACTGGAAGGACGCACAAGGGAAATAATCTTTGTTAGCTGGAAATTTAAATGTGAGTCTACATACCCCTCATGAGAATATTGTGCTTAGACATTCGCCCCAGTGAACAGATGATGAATATACATTCTGAATATTCTACATCATCCTACAGTGACAAAAACTCCAAATCTCAGTGACTGAAAATATCACAGGTCTATTTTCTTGCTCAAGCTATGTGTCCACTGCAGCTGGGCTGAGGACTGTTCTACACCATTCTCTCTCCAGCATCGAGTCTGAGGAAGGCTCCCTCTCTGTGTGTGTCTGATGGTAGAGGCAGGAAAAAGGAAACGCAGTGAATCATATACTGCCTCTTAAAGCTTCTACCCGGAAAAGACACATGTTATTTCCTCTCATATTCTAAGGGTTAAAGCAAGTTACAAGGCCATGCCTGTCTTGAAGGAGGTAGGGGGAAAGACATTCCATTGGGTAACCAGAGAAGAACCAGAAAATCTTAGCTAAGCAAGGTGAATAAAGACCACTTAGGAAGATTAAATGAATTGCTCAAAATCAAAACAGCTTCAAAGGTGGCAGAAGTGGGATCAGAATTCAGGACTATATGAGCCCTGTTCTTTAAGCTCTACCATCCTGCACATGACAAGAACTGACAATAAAATCTAGATAACAGGGAGGATAAATATCAATGGAGGTAGGGGGAGAAGGGACAAGGGAGGATAATGCACTGAGAGAGGGAGAGATGGTAGGAGGCAGAAAGCTAAGAACAGAGCCCAAGCAAAGAGGTCTCATGTTTAGAAACCAAAACACATCACCAACATGAGGAAAGGGATGAAAAGTCTCACAACTTCCATGGTGGCGCAGCAGTAAAGAACCCACTTGCAATGCAGGGGACTTGGGTTCAATCCTTGGTTCAGGAAGGTTCCCTGGAGAAGGAAATGGCCACTCACTCCAGTATTCTTGCCTGGGAGATCCCATGAACAGAGGAGCCTAGCAGGCTACAGTCCATGGGGTTGCAAAAGAGTCAGACATGACTTTGCAACTAAACAACAACGAAGAGCCTCACACATCTTTCAGAGATGTCAGTAGCAACAGAGAATGGAGGAGGGATCTGTGTGAAACCACGTAAGGACGTGGGGGCACCACCGTGATGAGGACGAGTTTGCTTCTTGCTCTTGCACGCACGAAAGCCACCATCTTGGCTGGAGAGCCAACAACCACTCGTTGGTATAATAGCAGCCTCAGGAAGCCAAGGCCATGCTTGCCAGCACTCCCATCAGTGGCACTGTCCCTTCCCTGGACATTTTCCTGCATGGTTCTGGGAAATCAGGGCCGGAGTTGGATGGTGTTCCAGAACGAACGGTGCTGGCTTGGCTTTTCTCAGTACTCTTCCCCCACTCCTACCCAAGCCAGACTGGAAGTGCAAGAGATCCTGGCTCGACTGTGCACTCAGCCAGCAAGCAAGAATTCTAATTCGATAGGGAGGGTCAGTTTAGCATTAGAGCAAGACTGTAGGAAAGCATTCACCATCACCGCCATTTCAGTTGTGAGCACCTAGCATGTGCTACCTATGTGTTTTCTGCACCTTACTTCACTGAGCTCTCACCAACCATCTATCCAGAAATCCTACTGGTCAATCTTCAAATTATATCTGGAACTGGTGGTCAGGAACTGGGGACGTGGGGGAAGGAGAATAGGAAGTGACTAGCAACAAGTAGTGGAGAAGGAAATGGCAACCCACTCTAGTATTCTTGCCTGGGAAATCCCAGGGACAGAGGAGACTGGTGGGCAACAGTCTATGGGGTCTCAAAGAGTTGGACACAATTTAGCTAGACTGAGCACGCACAGTAACAGGTATAAAGTTTCCTACTGGGGTGATGGTTGTACAACATCATGAATGTACTGAAGGCCACTGCATTGTACACCTCAAAATAGTAAATATTATGTTACGTGTGTGTGCATGCTCAGCCTCGTCAGTTGTGTCCGACTCTGCAACCCAGTGGACTGTGGCCTGTCAGGCTCCTCGGTCCATGGGATTCTCCAGGCCAGAATACTGGAGTGGGCTGCCATGTCCTCCTCCAGGGATTGAACCTCTGTTTCCTGAGTCTCCTGCATTGCAAGTGGATTCTTTGCCCACTGAGCCACCTGGGAACCCAGGCTATATGTATTTTACCACAATAAAAATTTAAAAATTGTTGCCAGAATCCAACTACTCATTATTTCCACACCTAGTCGCGCCCCCTACCTGCCTGAACCAGTACTGCCACTTCCTCCTGAATCTCCAGTTCCACCTGCCACAATTCGATTCCCCCTCCCCCCCAGTGTTCAGAGGAGCTTGTGCACCTCTGAGTCAGATCAGGTCTCTCCTCTGCTCAGAACCCTCCATGGCTCCCACCTTTTTTTTTTTCTTTCGCTCATTTGCTAAGTCACGTCTGACTCTTTGTGACTCTGTGGACTGCAGCACACCAGGCTTCCTTCACCGTCTCCCAGGGTTTGCTCAAACTTATGTCCATTGAGTCAATGATATCATCTAACCATCTCATCCTCTGCCACCCTCTTCTCCTTTTGCCTTCAACCTTTCCCAGCATCAGGGTCTTTTCTAATGAGTCAGCTCTTCACATCAGGTGACCAAAGTATTGGAGCTTCAGCTTCAGCATCAGTCCTTCCAATGAATATTCAGGACTGATTTCCTTTAGAATTGACTGGTTTTATCTCCTGGCAGTCCATGGGACTCTCAAGAGTCTTCTCCAGCATCACAGTTCAAAAGCATCAATTCTTTGATGCTCAGCCTTCTTTATGGTCTAACTCTCACATCCATACATGACCACCGGAAAACTATAGCTTCAACTATACGGATCTTTGTTGGCAAAGTGATTTCTCTGCTTTTTAATACACTGCCTAGGTCTGTCACAGCTTCTCTTCCAAGGAGCAAGTGTCTTTTTAATTTCATAGCTGCAGTCACTATCCCCAGTGATTCTGGAGCTCAAGAAAATAAAATCTGTCACTTTTCCCCTTGTTTCCCCATCTCTGATAAGCACTCTGAGGAATGCTGAAGAGAGACCTAATTTAGACTTGAAGGTGGTGGTGACTGGGCCAGGAAATGGTCTCCAAGGATGTACCATTTAATAGGAGATTTATAAGCATTCTCCATGTGAAGAGTTGGGGGAAGGTTAGAGAATTTTACAACGACTCTATTCATAAGGGATAAATCAAGAATAAACCCAATGTCCATCAACAGGATAAGCAGACTGTGATACTTCCATAGGATGGAGTACTCCTCAGCAATAAAAATGAATGAAGCTGTAGTACTCACTCATCCAACACATGGTTATTAACCACCTACTATGCGAGTTCTAGAAGGTTCCAATTCACATTGGTGGACAAAAGCAATAAAACCGCCTGCCATTGTGGAGGCCACAGTAAAGTGGGGAGACATATAACTAGAGTGTGCCAAAGGGAGAAATAAAGCAGGAGACTGGGTGGGCAATTTAAAAATTGGGTGGGGACTTCCCTGGCAGTCCAGTGGTTAAGAATTGAACCCCAGGAAATGCAGGTTCAATCCCTTGTCCGGGAAGATCCCACATGCCTCAGAGCAACTGAGCCCGTGTGTCACAGCTACTGACCCAAGCATCGCAATGGAAGATCCCACATGGGACGCAACTAAGACCTCACAGCCAAATAAATATATATATTTTAATCGAGTGGGTGCTGAGAAGCTGGCCTTCTGGTAAAGGCCTGGAGGAGGTAAGGGAGGAGCCAGGAGGTTGCCAGGGGGGAGGGAGGGAAGGAGGATCTGGGCAGAGGGAAGAGCCAGTGCAAAGATCCTGAGGTAGGAGCACATCTGGTGTGTCTGAGGAAGAGGAGAGAGGCCAGCGTGGCAGGGGTGAGGGCTTTGGGGAAAGGAGCCTAGAGATCCTCCTGCGCCTCCCTGAGGCAGCGAAACCCAGTGATGGTTTAGGGGAATAGTGACTTCTACATCTCAGGAATCGGGGAGGGAAGAGGGACCTGAGCTGAGTTCCTGCCACCCTCACCCTGCGTCTCTTTATCACACAAACAAGCCTGGTGTTAGGAAAGCAAATACATTCCAGGGGCCTGACGTGCTTTCCTAAAAGACCAGAGCAAAGGAGAGAAAGGTTGGCCTGGTGAAAAAGGAAGGGAAAAGAAGGCTCTAAACAGAGGAACACAGAAAAGAAACTGCTGATCTACATTAATGCTTATTGTATCGGGTCTTGGCAAAGTACGGCCCTTTGTGGTGTGCGTGCCTGCGTGCTAAGTCACTTTGGTCGTGTCCGGCTCTGTGTGACCCCATGGAATGCAGCCCACCAGGCTCCCTTGTCCACAGGACTCTCCAGGCAACGATACTGGAGTGGGTCGCCACGCCTCCTCCAGGGGATCTGCCCCACTCAGGGATCGAATCCACGTCTCTTACACCTCCTGCATTGGCCGGTGGGTTCTTCATACTGCTTGTGCCACCTGGAAGCTGATGCTTGTGGTGTGCTTTTAGAAATAAAGTTTTACTGAAAAACAGCCACACCTATTTCTCCACGTGTTGTACATGGGTGGCTTTGCTACACCAGCAGAGCTGAGTGGCCCCGACAGAGATTTACAGCCCACAGAGCTTCAGATCTTTACTACCTGGCCCTTTGCAGAAAAAGTTTGCTGGCCCCTGTACCATAACAATAAGGTAGAGAACTACATATTAAAATAGGAAGTACTTACAGCACATGTTTATATATTAATATATAACTCTATAACATAAAATGAGGTTAACTATGATTATAACTCACATCTATTTTAAGTGCTCATCAGGTGCTGGGCATTGGATGAAGCTTGTTTTGCCTATGTCATTGCATTAAATCTGTTCAACAGCTCATTAAATTAGGACGTTATCATTAATGCTGCTGTTGATAAAGAACGCACACTCTGGAGTCAGGGAGACTGGGTTCAAACCCCACTGCTGTTGCTCCTGACAAGCTCAGACAAGCTATTGAACCTCTCCCCATCCTCATCTTCTCTTTTGTTACATGGGATGATGACAACGGTGCCCGCCCCTGAAGGCATCGAGAGGACGAACTTAACTGATGCAAGTGAGGTGCTTGCCCTATTGTCCAGAACTCCTGTTCCTATGACTGTCTCTGTTGACAGATGAGAACACTGAGCAGAGGGAAGGGAAGTCACTTGCCCATTGGTCCAGTGGTCCAGCTGAGATATGAACCTGTGCTGCCATTATTGTCAGAATCAGGAATCCAGCAAAGTTGGGAAGAGGGTGATGGAAATCAGGAACCATGGAGCTCATGAGAGGCAGACCCCACACATCACCCTGGGGAACTTGGGTCTGACCACCTCTGTCCTCATTGTTGTCCTGGATCTTGGAGTGGTTGGGGGCAGGGAGGGACCTGGCTGGTTGGCTGCCAGAAGCAACAAGGAGCTGCTCTTCCGCTCACTGCGAGGTGGGAAGAGGCCAGATAAGCTTGAATGGAGGAAGTCAAGACAGTGCTGCCTTATCAACACCGCATCTCAAGGGATTCAAAGAAATGGGCAAGGCTGGGAGGGAACAGGCCATTGTTTCAGCCACTGGGCTGACCCTGGAGGAGGCTGGAGATGGGGGATCCACTGATAACACAGCTGGACTAGACTGGGGCAGGGAGGGCAGGAGCCATTGTTAGCACCTCCGGGCTACAATTTCACCTTCTGGCTGCCAAAGAGAGGGAGGAGTAGATGAGGGGTGATGGGGAGCTGCTTCCTGCTTCCTGCCTGCGGCCCACCTCCCTGGCTCAGCCTGAGGCACCTCCCTTAGGTTTCACCTCCAGCTAGATGATCCCTTTCTTTGGACAGGAAGCTGCCCTCTCTGACTCCATCCACGTACCTTCCCTCCCCCACCACAGCCTGAGATGACGCCAAGAGTCTTGCCAGGGGCACAGATTGCCTGCTGCAGCCAAACTATCATGTGTCTTAAGCAGAGGGCCCCACACTCAAACCTGGCATAGAACTGGACACCTTTCAAGGACACCCAAAGATTTCCACTAAAAGAGAAAGAATCCTCAGAGCGAGGAAAGAGTGAAGGAGGTATTAGCATGTAGAGAAAAACAATAATCACCACCATCACCACTAATAATAGCAGAAAAGTAGATTTTTTTTTTTTGGCCACCTGGGCTTATGTAATAGACAATGTAATATGCTCACCAAGCCTCCACCTCCTAGACGCACAGATGGACAAAACGTCCAGTTGTTTAGTTGCTAAGTCGGGTCCGACGCCTGTGCGAGTTTGTGGACTGCAGCCCTCCAGGCTCTTCTGTCCGTGGGATTTCCCAGGCAAGAATACTGGAGTGGGTATTCTTAAACCCTACTAATTACCCTGAAGCACTCTAGTAGGAAACAGTTTGCAGAAGAGTATTTTGTGATCTTATATAAACGGGGTTGGGCCAGAAGTCAAAGTACTGAATTCCAATCCCCAAACCAACATTTTTTGGTGAGATTTCAAGCATGCCCTAATGAAAATAAAAATGAGATATAAACTCTTCCCTCTCTCCCTTACTTATCTCATTAGGGTTAGCTGGGGTGACACAGGAGGCAATAGCTAATCAGTGTTTTGAAGAAAGAACTATCCACTCATTGTTCATAAATAACATATTGCTATTAATAGGTGGCCATTGTTGAACTAATTCCAGAAAACCCTGGGGTCCAGGGGCTGTCCAGTGACTCTCTTGGCTAGAATTCCAAAGACCATCTGTGGCAAATATATCCTCCAGAGCAGATACCTTTGGCAGGAACACAGCTTTTCTCACCCAGAAAACTCAACCACAAAAGGAACAGAGATAGAGCAGAGAAGGAAAAATCACTGCTGCTGCTGTTTAATCACTAAGTAGTGTCCAACTCTCTTGCGACCCCAGACTGTAGCCCACAGGCTCCTCTGTCTATAGGACTTCCCAGGCAAGAATACTAAAGTGGGTCCCCATTTCCTTCTCCAGAGGATCGTCCCAACCCAGGGATCAAAGTCTCCAGGGACCCGAGACTCCTGGATTGTGGGTGAATTCTTTACCACTGAGCCACCTAGGAAACCCCCAGGAAAAATCATGTTAGCTCAAAATATGTTTTTTAAAATTTTGCCATATCAAGATTTTTTTAATCTTTTATATATATATGTATATATATATATCATTGTAATTTAATTTTTTAACACCAAAAACATTTTGTATTGGGGTACAGCCAATTAAAAAGGTTGTGATAGTTTCAGGTGAATAGTCAAGAGACGCAGCCATACACATACATAGATCCATTCTCCCCCAAGGCCCCCTCCCATCCAGGCTGGCACATAACTTTGAGTAGAGTTCCATATGTTATACAATAGGTTTTTGTTGGTTACCCATTTGAAATATTAGCTCAAAATATCTTTCAACCTGACCAATGATCTCCATCTCCACAGCCATCACCCCAGTCTATGACACACGGTCTCTTCCTTTAGGGCTACAGTAATTTCTTCACTGGTCTGTGACTTTCCTTCTTGCCCCCACAGAATTTATTCTCCACACAGCAGTTAATGGGGCTGTTTACAGATATAACCTAAGCTGCTCCAGTGACTAGATGGTGCCTTTAGGATAAATATCAAATTTTTAAGCATCTACCACAGGGCCTTTTCACATGCTGTTCCCTCTAGTGAGAACATATGTCCCACCATTCCTGCCATCTCTATATCAAAGTTCCACTGAAGACTCGCTCTATCACCACTTCCTTGGGTACAAGCTGTTTCATCTGTTCCTCTCAGAGCAAGACCTGTCCCTCCTCAGGCCTTATAGCATTTATAATCTTAAACTAAGTGGCCATAGCTATTTACCTGTCATCCTTGCCATACTGGAAGCTCCATGAGAGGACGACATTGTAACCCAGTGCCTTGTACATGGTTGGCACTTAATAAATATGGGTGGTTTGACTTTCTGAGCATGAAAATAGGCAAGAACAAAAGAGGTAAAAGTTCAACAGTGAGGGAGGTTGCCTTGCAAATCACTGAGGCAAGGATGGACTTTTTGGAAAATGGTACGGGGACAACTTTTAAGGAATAAAAAGGAAATTGGACCCCTACCTCGCACCATACACAAAAATCAATACCATGCTGATCGAAGCCATGCGGGGAGCAAAACTGTAAAAGTTTTAGAAATAATATGGCCTCAGGGTAGAAACAATCTTATTAAATAAGATGCAACACCCACCACACACCATAAAGGAGAGGATTTCCGAATTCAACTACATTAAAATTAAGAACTGCTATTGATCAAAAGACGTCAAAAGACAAGCCAAGAGAAGATATTGCATAGCACATAATGATGAAGGATTAGTTTTCAGAATATGGAAGGATCACCTACATATCAATAAAAGAAACCTAATAACCCAACAAAAAAAAAGTGAACAGGGCATGAGGAAGCATTTCACAAAAGAAGCCTGAACGGCCAATAAATGCAATAAAATACATTCACCCATTTTGTTTTTGGGTAACACAAACTCCATTCACAAACAAGAAATTGACACATATCTACCAGAAAGACTGCAGTTAAAAAGTCACCAAGTGTTGGAGAGGATGTGAAGCAACCTGAAAGCTCAGCTCCTGCTGGCAGGAGTGTCAATTAGCGCAAACACTTTGTAAGAATGGTTTAGTGGTATTCAGTCAAATTAAAGACACACTCATCTTAATATACAGCAATTTTGCACCGAGGCACGTCCCTCTGAGGGACTCCTGCACATGTGCAGCAAAACCCATAACAACTAGCAACACTGCTTACCCTTAGCAACAAAAGGAGGACAAGCTAACATGTTCATCATTGGTGAACAAATATGACCATGAAGGAGCCACAGAGACCGTAGTAAAAATGGATCTTTCCAATGTAATCATGAGTCAAAATGTAAAACAATTCATATCACAAACTTTTAAATACAGTTCAAGACCATAAAATGTTTAACTATATCACATACCTAGATGGTAAAACTATGAAGAAAAGCAAGCTAAAGGTTCTCAAAATCCTCAACAGTGGTTCATCCAGGAGGGACGGAGGCGTTGTGACATAGGACGGGCACATGGGAAAATCTGAGGAGATGATCGTGTCCTGGCTCTTGATCTGGGTAAACAACCCATGGCTGATTCATGTCAATGTATGGCAAAAACCACAATAATGTTGTAAAATAATTGGCCTCCAATTAAAATAAATTAATTAATTAAAAATTTTATTTTTAATTGAAATATAGCTGGGCTTCCTTGGTGGCACAGTGGATAAGAATCCGCCTGCCAACGCAGGGGACATGGGTTCCATCCCTAGTCCGAGAAGATTCCACATGCCGTAGAGCAAATAAACCGTGCACCACAGCTTCTGAGCCGATGTTCTAGAGCCCACAAGTCACAGCTACTTAAGCCCGTGGGCTCTGGAGCCCATGAGCCACAGCAACTGCAGCCTGAGCACCCTAGCGCTGCACACCACAACTCCTGAGACTGAGCGACGCCACTGCACTCCAATGACAAGCAGCCCCCACTCGCTACTAGAGAAAGCCCAGGCACAGCAACCAACGCCCTATGCAACAACAGCAACAAAAACTAATTAGCTGATTAAAAAAAGAAACAAAGTTGATTTACAATGTTGTGTTAGTTTCAGACATACAGCAAAGTGATTCCATTATATGTATAAACATGTATCCATTCTTTTTCAGATTCTTTTCCACTGTAGGTTATCACACAATATGAAACATAGTTCCCTGTGCTATATATATTTCGGACCTTGTTGTTTATCTCTTTTATATACAGTAGTGTGTATCTGTTAATCCCAAACTCCTAATTTATCCCTCCCTCCTTTGGTAATCATAAATTTGCTTTCTGTGTCTGTAAGCCTGTTTCTGTTTTGTAAATAAGTTCATTTATGTCATGACATGAGTTTTAAAGGAAATCAGTCCTGAATATTCATTGGAAGGACTGATGCTGAAGCTGAAACTCCAATCCTTTGGCCACCTGATGCGAAGAACTGACTCGGTGGAAAAGACCCTGATGCTGGGAAAGATTGAAGGCAGGAGGAGAAGGGGACGACAGAGGATGAGATGGTTGGACGGTATCACTGACTCAGTGGACATGAGTTTGAGTAAACTCGAGGAGCTGGTGACGGACAGGGAAGCCTGGTATGTTGCAGCCCATGGGGTCGCAAGGAGTTGGACACAGCTGAGTGACTGAACGGAACTGAACTGATGGTTTTTAAAGTGCTAATCTATGTTCCAACATTCTCCTCTAAGTTTGTTTTCTCCCTGTCCCTTCCTCACACACACACACACACACACACACAGAAAGTCAGCCAAGACTAAGAAAAAACAAGACACATATGCTGGTTTATGAAGAGAAAGAGAAAAGGGACAAACACTGGGACAGAAAATTAAAAGATAACGGAGACACAGGAAATGAAAAGGGATGAGGGACTGGCAAGAGGCGTCAGTAAGGAAATGAAAAGTGGGGAGACAGAGGGAAATAAGGGGGAAAGGGTTGTCAAGGATAATGAGGAGGGGAAAAGATACATGAACCGATACTGTCTCTCTTCTTTCTGTTCTTTTTCCTTTGTATGCATTTTCCCTCTTTTTATTTCTCTCTTCCTCCCTCTTTCTCCCTCTCCATCTCTCTCTGGGTCTCTTTCTCCTACTCCCATCATCGTCTCCTTGCCTTCCTCCAGGTCTTTTTCTTTCTCCTTCCATCTCTCTCCCTTTCCATTTTTCTTTCTCCTTTCTCTCTCTCTCTGTCCTTTTCCTTCTCCACCTCCTCTAGAAACACACACACACACATCACTTACAATCTCTCTTTGTTGTTCAGTCGCTAAGTCATGTCCGACTCTTTGCGACCCCATGGACTCCAACAATGCCAGGCTTTCCTGTTCTTCACCATCTCCGGGAGTTTGCCCAAACTCATGTCCATTGAGCAGGTGACGCTATCCAACCGTCTCATTCTTTCCTTTGCCTTTAATCTTTCCCAGCATCAAGGTCTTTTCCAATGAGTCGGCTGTTCACATCAGGTGGCCAAAGTATTTGAGCTTCAGCTTCGGCAGCAGCCCTTCCAATGAATATTCAGGATTGATTACCTTTATGATTGACTGGTTTGATCTCCTTGCAGTCCAAGGGACTCTTCAAGAGTCTTCTCCAGCACCACAGTTCGAAGGCATCAATTCTTCGGCACTCAGCCTTCATTATGATCCCTCACATCTGTACATGACTATTGGAAAAACCATTGCTTTGAATACATGGACCTTTGTCAGCAAAGTAATATCTTTGCTTTATAAGACGCTGTCTCCTTCACGTGCACCCCAATGTTCATCACAGCACTGTTTATAATAGCCAGGACATGGAAGCAACCTAGATGCCCATCAGCAGATGAATGGATAAGGAAGCTGTGGTACATATACACCATGGAATATTACTCAGCCATTAAAAAGAATTCATTTGAATCAGTTCTAATGAGATGGATGAAACTGGAGCCCATTATACAGAGTGAAGTAAGCCAGAAAGATAAAGACCAATACAGTATACTAACACATATATATGGAATTTAGAAAGATGGTAATGATAACCCTATATGCAAAACAGAAAAAGAGACACAGATGTACAGAACAGAATTTTGGACTCTGTGGGAGATGGCGAGGGTGGGATGTTTCGAGAGAACAGCATCGAAACATGTATATTATCTAGGGTGAAACAGATCACCAGCCCAGGCTGGATGCATGAGACAAGTGCTCAGGCCTGGTGCACTAGGGAGACCCAGAGGAATCGGGTGGAGAGGGAGGTGGGAGGGGGGATCGGGATGGAGAATACATGTAAATCCATGGCTGATTCATGTCAATGTATGACAAAACCCACTTCAATACTGTAAAGTAATTAGCCTCCAACTAATAAAAATAATTGGGAAAAAAAAGACGCTGTCTCCTTAACACATATTTATTAACACATAGTTTAGATTTAACACATGATCTCTCTTTAACATATATTTACCACGTAGTTACTCTGTGCCAGACACAGTGCTAGGGAGGCCATAGCTAGGGGAACGCAGGACGGCCGGGTCCATCGCAGTGGCCTAGATGTCTGCCACCAGAGCGCTGTGGCCAGGCTCAGGCACGGATGGACCTGTGGGCAGCCTGCGACTCTCTCCTCATTAATTTCACTATCAAACACTCCCAGCATCACAAGTTGTAGGTCTTATTTATTAAATATTTAACTAGGAGAAACCCAGCTGAGATGAAACCTCTCATTTGTGGCAGCCCCAGGAGAGAAGAACACGGGGCCTGCTGCTGGGATTAAGTGTGGCTGACGGGGTAGACCCAGGGTGCCGGAGGGGGCCACCGGCGGGGACATCCCTCATCCCAGAAGCAGAAAGACCCGGAGAAAAGAGAGCTGGGCCTTCTCCCGGTCTCACATGGGATGCCGAGGGGTGATGGAGCCAAGGACAGGACACTTGAAAAAGTCTAAAGCCAGAATAGGTAAATTCATAAAGAAAGAATGCAGACTAGCAACCGGGGAAGGAAGTAGGGATGGGGAGTGAGTGCTTAACGGGTATGAGGTTTCCTTTTGGGGTGATGAAAACGTCCTGGAATGAGACTGAGGTACAACATTGTGAGTGCACTAAATGCCATTGAACTGTACACTTTAAAATGGTTGAAGATCTAAATGGAAAAATAATTTGAAAAAGAATAGTAATAAGTATATGTATTAATAAAACTGAAACACCTTGTTATACACCTGAAACTAACACTGTTAATCAACTATATAATATACAAAATACAGATTAAAAAATAAAATGGTTGATGGTTAAGTCTATGTGAGTCTTACTACCACTTTTAAAAAATGGAAAAATTACCCATTATAAAGAGCTCTGTTTCCTCTACTCCAATTATTAGCTCTAAGGCTGATGAACTGATTTCTTAAAAATTAACACATTTATGTACGAAGTGCTCACTACCCACATCCCTGACCCCCTACTTAGCACTGGGAACCATCATATCATTTATGCCCTCAGTCCCGGAAGGGAGATGCCAACAGGTCCTTGGTTTTACAGAGCAGTGAATCTGCAGCTCAGAGAGGGTAAGTGGCTTGCCCTAGGTCACACAGCTCCAACTGCAGTCCGCCTACTGTCTGAGTGTTCTTAACCACCCAGTGCTCTCTGCCAACCCCAGCTGAACTTTAGAATCACCTGGGGAGTTTTTTAAATCCCCATGCCTAAGGACAGTCCTGGACCAATCTCATCACCATCTATGGGGTGAGGCTCAGGGCATCAGCATCTTTAAAACTTTCAGGTAGACTGCAACGAGAGCCAACCTCACCTGGGGGATTTTGCTGAGATACAGTTTGGGATTGAGCAGGTCTGGGGTAAGGGATAGAGATTCTGCATTTCCAACAAGCTCCCTCCAGAAGATGCTGCTACTGCTGGAAGGTTCTGCAACAGCACATCCACAGAATTTGCCATGATGAAGGAATGCTCTCACCTGTAAGGTCTGATACAGTGGTTACTAGCCATACACGGTAACTACGCACCTGAGACTTGGCTGGTGCAACTAAGGGAGTGACTTTTTCATTTTGTTTAATGGTAATGAATGTTTAAGTGGAAATAGCTCTGTGGGGGTAGAGGCTACCTTACTGGGCGGTGCAGGTCTAGACAAATCCCAAGGAAAGAAAGATGCAGGACATCCAAGAGGTTAGAAAAAAATGACATCCTCGAACTTGAATAAATAACGTCGAGTCTTGAAAATAATCCAGAGCTCATTCTCTTTGCCTGTGTCATTTTTCTTTTTAATATTTGGCTACAACACACAGCATGCAGGATCTTATTTCCCTGATCAGGAATCGAACCTGCACCCCCTGCAGCAGAAGCTGGGAGTCTTAACCACTGGATGGCCAGGGAAGTCCTTGCATCTTTAAGTGATCCAAGACCTGGCACAAAGGATGAGAAGACATCTTCGAGAGCCAGAAAGTTGATTCTTCTCCATTCTTTTTTTTTGTTTGTTGTGTTTAAAGCATCTCTCACCTGCTCAGAAACCCTCATCTGTTCCCTTCATCAGTCCTACCTTGGTTTTCCCCAACCTACCCCTTTCACCATCTAGACAGAGTCCTCTAGGAAAGAGACCTCCAGCCTCATCATACCTGCTCCTCATCTTTTCTGCTCCCTAGAGTGACCCAAACCAAGCCCACACCTCTCCTCAGGTCTCTTCCTAGCTCAGGTTTCAGGACCAACATCCTCTGTCTTCACCACCCTGTTTTCTCTCCTGCTTTATTTCTGCACAGTAGCACTTAACCACACTTAAACTGTAGCCTTTATATGGCCCTTGGTCTGTCCCCCAGCGAGAATGTCAGCCCCATCAGGGCAGAGGTTTGGGTCTGTCTGTCTGTGTCTGTGATCTAGCGCTTGTACGAAGGCGAAAACAAAGAGCTTCAGCCACTTGTCAAGCATTTACACTGTGCCAAGCATGATATTTTTCATTCATCATATTGATTTCATCCTGACAACATCCCTGGGCAGAAAATACTATTCTGCCTATTGTACGGATGAAGAAACTGAGGATCGCTGAAGTTCAGTATCTTCCCAAAGATAACACCAACTGTCACAGAGCGACCCACTCCTGGCTGACCTCAATGTCCCTTAACTATTCCCTTATACTATCTCTTCCTATAGGCATGCCGGTCTCTCTGAAGCACACACTTTCCCAGGCATAATCTGAGCATCTGCCCCATCTGGGCCTTTGTTCCTGCCATGCCATTAGCTATCCCAATAGGTTTCCCCGTTTGTTAGATGTATAACTTTGGCAAAGCACAGGTGCAAGCCAGGAGTGGAGGAGACCACTTTCCAGAAAAAAGAGTGGAGTTAAGATGCCCAAAGAAAGTAAAAGTTGTTTCCAGCAAGAAAGAGTCCTTGTCTTTCAGAGCCAGGGATCGAGTTTAGTCTCTGAGCCTCAGTGTGAACATATGTCAAATGGGGGCAAAAATAAACCCACTAAGCCCGCAGGACTGATATAAAGATTAAATTGGTTAAAGAGCTTCCCACCCAGCCTGAGGACTCATAAGCTCTCCATAAAAGACGCTACCAACTAGACTTGGGGAAAAAAGCAGTCAGTTTCCATGTCCCCCTGAAATAGGGCACTTCCTCTTTATTGGAGCTCCAGTGAAATTCCAGGCACAAACAAGCATAAGGACGGAAGAGAGGAAACCTATCATAAATGCAGCAAATGATCCAGTTGCTTTTGGGGGGACAGTGAGGTACAGATCCTGTTTGGTTAGTTGGAAGAGCTGTGACTGGCACTAAATGCTTGGAGAGCTTGCTCTAAATCACGTGGTAGCTACTGCACCCTGAAATAAGAGGGTTTTTAGCACCAACATAAGCACACAATAATAAGGGCAAACTCTGATTCAGCACCCACCATGTGTCAGGCAGTAAGTGATGTTTAAGCCTTCTAACAACCCCACAAGACAGGAACTCATGTTATACCCATTTTACAGATGAGGAAACTGAGGTCCAGAAGGTGAAGTACTTATCCAACATGATGAGGTTGGAAAGAAGCAGAGCTGGGATTTAATCCAGGTAGCCTGGTTCTACAGCCCTCCCTCTTAACCACTACACTGCTGCAAACCCAACAGAGAACCAAAGAACCCCTCAATGTCTATAGAACCTGGTGCCACTTCCCCCAAAGCTATCTGTGACGAATGTCTCTAGAGAAAATGGAGCTAATGATGTGACCAGAGACATCACGAAGGAAACACAGACAGCCTGTATGGATCTGGAAAATGTTCTGCATCTTTGGAAACTGAAGAAATGTATATTGCATCACAAAGAGAGTCATTTTTACCACATATCTGATTGGTTATGATGTAAAATCAAGGACAGTTAGCTGGGCCACATAATCAGGGAAACAGGACCTCGAAGTTTGAAAAGACACAGTCTAGCTCTTCCTGGCAACCTGGCCCCAAAGCCTGATATATGACCCAACCATGCCACCTCCAGCAATCTGTCCTAAGGAAATAGTGAGGTCCTCATAGTGTGGCTGGTATTGGAGGAAAAACAGCAAAACATTGTGTATACACAAAAGACCCTATTTTTGTTATGGAAAACAAAAGGTATACATGTGCCAGGTGGAAGACAGGAATGATGCTGCCATTTCCTTTGGAGTACAAATCTTCCCTGTGGTCCACACAATCTACCTTGTCGCCTTCCTCCCTTCACCTCCCCTCACCTGCCTGACACATAGTAGGCAGTCAGTAAACATTTTTGATGAATTTATCATGAATGCACTCCTCTCCCCCTTCGCATCTCCAAGCGAATCTGTCTCAAGGGTGCCCTAGACATGCCCAAGGCCAGCCTTGGGTGTGGAGACTAAAGAAGCAGAACCACTATATCTACCAGCAGTACACACCATGCCAGAAGCCCAGAGAAAAGTGAGACACGATTCAAAAACTGGGCAACAGAAGGAGAAGGAGAGAGAAAGGAAGGTTGCAGCAGCTTTCATTCCAACATTTTCCAACTCCAGCTGAGATTTCCTTCTATATACTCATCTATATTTACATCAACGAATCTGTCAGTAGCAAGCCTGTTGCTGATAGTGTGGGATCTAAAGTTCAGAGAAAGCTGGCTCAGACACCCAGCGAGGAAGAGAAACTGTAAGTAAAATGTAAGTAACCCCCAAACCCTAAATCCACCCACTCTCCTCCAAGGAATCCGTGACATCTTTTACATCAAGATGTCTCAGTCTCTGCAATATTGACATCGAGGGTTGGGTAGTTTTTCACGGATGGGAGCAGGCGGGTGCTGTCCTGTACATTTTAGGGCGCTCAGTACATCCCCGGCTTCTATCTTCTAAGAACCAGTAGCACCCCACCCTCCACATTCGTGACACCCAAAAATATCTCCAGACACTGCCGAAAGTCCCCTGGAAGGCAAAACCACCCCCAATTCAAAAGCACTGCTTCACATGCAGCCTAGGAAAAATTCCAAACCAATCAACTGTTCTTCCCATACTCCTCCTTAACTTTCCAGATTTCAAGTCACCTAGTCTCCAAATCCCTTTTCAGATTCAAGGAAAGAGGTGGCAACAGTTTTACGACTTGAGTGCAACCTCCAGACCAGATTATTTTCAGTCTGAAAATAAACAGCACCGGGGACACAGCTTTACGCACAAAGATGTTCATTGTGCTGTTGTTTATAAACAAAACAAAGGACTGGGGATGGTTACAAGAAGGATGGTATACCCATAAAGTGGAATGTCATCAGATATTAGCAACAGTCTTTTCTGGAGTTGATGCCAACCCATACAGCACCACTGTGTGAATTTAAATAAGACGCCCCTTTTTCAAGTTGTTAGGTCCATCTGTCAAAAAATTGTCATAATATCTTCATTTTGCTAGAACAAGATATTGAAGCTTTCATCATCTGAGAAACTGAAATGATAAATGCACAGTTATGATAAGAGATACAACACCCTTGTGTGGGTGCACTCTATACAACTATACATGGTCGTCCTGATGCTGTTGTCCAAGAAAATCTAGTGCATGGAAATGTGTTCACAAAAGCTAATATCCACAAACATAGGTGGAATGAAATACATTAAAATATCACCAGCGATTCTCTCTGGATAGGAGAGTATGCATATATTTCACATTCTTTGTACTTTAGGTATTCAACAAATGAAGAGGACAGGCCTCCTGGAGGAGGTTACTTTTAGGCTGAGACTTAAACGAAGAGAAGGAGTCAGTCATTGGGAGACCTGGAGAAACAATGAGAGGCAAGCAGAGGGAAGCGCCAGCACAGATGCCTACAGATGCAAAAGCTGGATTTGAGCAAAAAGGCTCAGTGGGGCTGAGACAGAGTGGAAGGGGTAGAGAATGGAAGAAATTAGATCAAAGACAAAACAGGGACTTTTTAGATCATGAGGGGCCTTGTAGAACCTAGTACCTCTATAATCTGCAATCTCTGACCAGTGAGTAAGCATCTGGGACATTTACCCAACCTACTTGGAAGAGAGATATTCCATTAGTCCACCACTATTAACCAAGGGAGCAAAAGCCAAGGAATTCCACTTTTAGTCCCAGTATTGAAATAACAAAAAAAAAAAAAAAAATGGAAGTGTTGTTTCCAGAATTTTAATAGTCTTTGTCAAGAACACTGTTAATTTTTCTCATCATTACTTAATGAACAAACACTCAAGCATGATACAATGTGGGAACTGTTGGGGGATGTGAGGAAGGTAAATCACTGTTCCCTACCCTCAAGGAGCTTTCTAATTAGAGGTAAGACACAAGCATACCATCTTACTGCTTTTCACAAAGCAAGCAAGAGTCGCTTAGTATTGGGGGTGGTAAGTGGAAGGATTCAGTCATCTCCAAGCCAATAAGAACATCAAATATCAGAGACCCAGACAAGGACATCCACCCATTCCACACACCCTTAGATCTAATACCACCCATCCACCCATCCATCCATCCATTTCCATCCATCTATTAATCCACCCATTCATCTTTTTACTCTTCAATCTAGTCCAGTCAGTCATCTGCCATTTATTATCCACTCATATATTTACCCATTTACCCTTTCTTTCTTTCATCACTCATCCATTCATCCGTCTGTCCACCACCCATCTACTTATCACTCATCAATCTACTTATCCACCCCTTATAACCCACCCATCCAGCATCATTCATCTTTTCTTTGTCTCATCCATCCATCCTGCCTTTTTTCATTCCATCTAACTCAATCACCTATTTGTCCATCTGTCCAACCACCCACAAATCTATCCAACTATCCACTCATTCAACACTAACTGCATAAGATACTTCTCCCCTCTAAATCACAAATATTAATCAATGATCCTAAACTTTAGACTCTGTTGTGATTAGGAACAGGCCAAACTGTTAAAATTCTACATTCTAGCAACTCTTCCAAAAATTTCTGACTATTCTAATTTGTGCAAGACCCAAATGCTCCAAGTCCTTATAAGACCTGCACAGAAGTTGGCCTATTCTCACTGGTTTGAAGTCTTTGTTTTCAAAGATGGTACACTTAGAAAGCAGGGTATGGTTAGAAGAAGGGGAAGTTGTGAGCAGACTGAAAAGAGTCTGGCATTGGAGAGAGTCTGGCAGTGGGGTATAGGGAATGGGAGATGAAGTTGATCAGGGATATAGACAAGGATTGCTTAGATGAGAAAAAATTTGCCTGGGCCTTGGAATCATGGAATTCTAGTATCTACAAATATTGATAACATGACCCCCCTAAATGTTTTCCCCTTGAATTCTACATTGGAGCAAAGGTGGTTCAGTTGATAATCCAGGAAGATGGGGGTCTCAAGATATATGCCAAAGAATAACAGAGATCAAGGGGATTGAGAGTTTTGGCAAGCAAAGGCAGAATAATAACTAATACTATGTAGCACATAGGACTTTCCTGGTGGCTCAAATGGTAATGAATCTGCCTGAAATGCAGGAAACCTAGGTTTGATCCCTGGGTTGGGAAAATCCTTTGGAGAAGAGAATGGCAACCCACTCCAGAATTCTTGCCTAGAGAATTCCTCACACAGAGGAGCCTGCCAGGCTACAGTCCATGGGGTTGCAAAGAGTCAGACATGACTGAGCAACTAACACTTTCACTTTCAATAGCACCTACTGTGTATCATGCACTATTCCAAGCATTGGGTCAGAAAGGCCACTCAAATAAGCCCATGCTTCCTTCTTCCCTTCCATCGATCCATTGTTCCATCCATCCATATATAAACACATATAGTGCTAATTTCCAGGCACTATTTTCTAAGCGTAAGATGTATTAACTAATTTGATCTTCCAAGACAGGTACTATTAGAACTCCCTTTAGACAAACTGGGAAACTGAGGCATAGAACGCTTAAAAGACTTGAGCAAGGTCACACAGCTAGAGACTAGCAAGAGTTAGTATTGGAACCCCACTCCCCTGACTCCAGAGTCCAAGCTCTCAAGTCAGCCCTGATGCTCCTCCACTAATAGCAGTAGCCAACGCCTAAAACACAGGTTGACTTTCAGAAGACAAGGAAGAACAGAGGCTGTCTGGCTGACCCAGCCCTTAGAGAGAAGGATGGGTAGACTATGAAATGGCTTAGCCAGTGCCTGTCAGATGGCTGGTGTTCCATAAACGCTGATGAATCTCAGCTGATTCTAGCTGAAGCGACATTCCCAAGTACACAGACTAAAATTAACACCTTGAATTCATTCATTCCAAAATTATTTATTCAGTACTGCAGCACTGTTCATAATAGCAAAAAAACAAGAAAACTGGAAACATCCCAAATGTCCATCATCCAGGAAAGTGGATAAATTGTTGTATCATCACAGAATACAATATTATACGGAGAAAAATAAATGACCTCCAGCTACACTCAAATAAGAGAGATGAATCTTAGAAACATAAAACTGAGTGAAGAAAGCAAGGGCAAGTTCCAGAAGGCTAAAAAGGCTCAGAAACCACGAAAGTAAAACATTAGAGTTAAGGCATATATAAAAGTGTGATAAAATGTCTTTTAAAAGAAAGAAAGAGAATAAGACACACCCAATCCAGGAACTTCCCCGGTGGCTCAGTGGTAAACAACCCACTTGCCAGTGCAGGAGACACAGGTTCGATCCCTGGTCTGGGAAGATTCCACACGTTGTGCAGAGCAACTCATCATAACTATTGAGCTTGTGCTCCAGAGCCTGGGAAATGCAACTACTGAAGCCCGTGTGCCCTAGAGCCTGTGCTCCAATCCAAAAGAAGCCACCACAATGAGAAGCCCGCACACCACAACGAGAGTAGCCCCCTCTCCCTGAAACTAGAGAAAGTCCACGCAGTAACGAAGACCCACCACAGCCTAAGTAAATAAATGAATAATAAATTATTTTTTAAAAAAGACACCCCCAATCCAAGAGAGAGTGTTGCCTTTGGGGGAGTGAGTGGGGCAGGGGTGGGAAGCCAAGGCAGGGTCAGAGGCTATAGGTAGAAGCAAATTACTGAGCATGTTCTAGTTCAGGGGGATCCCCAAACTGGCAGGATCAGCAGCTCCTGGGAACCTGCTAGAAATGAAAATTCTCGGGTTCCACCCCACACCTCTCGAATCAGAAACTGGGGGCAAAGCCCAACCACCTGTGTTTCAACAGCCCTCCAGGGCATACTGGTGTGGGCCCAAGGGTAAGCACCTCGGCCCTATAGCAGGTGATGCTGACGCTGCCCGGCTGGGGACCACACTTTAGGAGCCAGAGTTCTAGTTCTTGATTCAGGTAGCGGATCCATCAGTGTGTTTCCATACAGTATTAAAATAAATAAGGAAAAATAAATGAAAGGAGAGACAATATCCAGAGTGTGTTGTGAACCCAGAATAGGATTAAAGCAAGTCACTGTTCAAATAAGGTGCAAGAAAACATCCCAGAGTCACATATTCAGCTACTGTAGGTACACAGCACAGGCCAGAGTGGTGACCACAACAGACCCAGCCCTTGCAATCATGGATCTACGGCATCCATTCTGGTACTCTCCCCCACTCTGGTACTTCTTACAGACCAATCATATCCACCACATGCTCTCACGTATCTTTCAATCCTCTCACGATCTCCTGGTTGTAGGACTATTATGCCCATTGTACAGACGAAGAGGCTGAGGCACAGCTCCTGGGAGTTGGAGCTAAGATGCACAACCAGGGCCGCCTAATCCCAAAACTTTTGCTTCACCTCCACCAGTATCACCTCCCCTTCCAACCTCTTCTCCTTTCAGCCTCCACCCCTGATGCTATTGCTCAAACAAGCGTATCCCTCCGTGGACACCACAAACATCTCAAGTGAGCAGCAAGTGAGGATCAGCAGAGGGTCCCATGCCCATTTTTACTAATAAAGGAAATAATAAAGGTTAATGGAACAAAAAAATACAACAGGTTCTCCAAACTTAGGGTTGCCGGCAGGGGGCGGGGGAAGGATGGGGAGAAGGGACAGTTAGGGAGCTTGGGATGGACATGGACACACTGCTATATTTAAAATGGATAACCAACAAGGACCTATTTTATAAGACAGGGAAATATCCCAATACAAAATAAGAAGTCTTTTTAAAACAAACAAACCAAGAGTGCCTCTTCAAATAAAGAAAATTCCTTTGCCAAAAAAAAATTTTTTTTTAATAAAATTAAATGGATAACCAATAAGGATCTACTGCACAGCACAGGGCACTCTCTTCAAGGTTATGTGGCAGCCTGGCAGGGAGAAGAGTTTAGAGGAGAATGGATACATGTATATGGATGGCTGAGTCCCTTTGCTATTCTCCTGAAACTATCACAACGTTGCTAATCAGCTATACTCCAGGATCAGATAAAAAGTTTAGTTTTTTAAAAAGTTTTTTAAAAAGATATAGCAGGTTCTGGAAGGTCAGAAACTGGGTAACCCCTCACAGAGCAAGTTCTATGTCTGTACTCAAGTCTCGTTTAAGACGAATCTGTCAGTTTTATTCTTGAGATCAGACTTCGCCCTCCTGCAAACGCTGCTTGTATAAAAATACTTTAAAATTGGTTTAAAATTACATAATACTTTACGCACAGACCTAAAATGAGAACAGAACTTAACAGCATGAATATTATTTACTGGCAGGTGGGCAATGAAATTGCGTTTTCCTTCATTGCTCCATGGAGGGGGGTGGGGCGGGCCTCTTAAATAGTGTTGTGGGGGGAAGGGCTGCTAATACCCAAGTTCCAGGTCCAACCCGAGTAAAGAACACCTTATAGGAAGACCCAAGAATGTTCCCAAGCTGAAAAGAAGATAAAGCCGCCTCTGACCCAAGAGAGACGACAAAACTTGATCCGTATTTAACTCTGGAATTTCGCGCTTCAGAACTGGGATCTCTCTCGCATTAGCTGCCTTAAATAAGTAGCTTCCAAAAGCACAATTCATTCCAAGATAAAGTCTCAGCTTTTCAGGGGAAAAAAAGTTACTTATCTTCGTCTTTCCTGGGCCCTGGCACCATCTCTGGATCCCGACATCCCTGGGGTGTTCAGAATTCACTAGCAGATAGCTAGCTAGCCGGAAGCAGCTGAATAGCACGGGAGCTCAGCTTGGAGCTCTGCGATGACCTAGAGGGCTGGGTTGCGAGGGTGACTGGGAGGCTCAAAAAGGAGGGGATGTATGTACACCTATAGCTGATCCACATTGACGTACAATAGAAGAAACCAGCACAACACTGCCAAGGCAACTGTCCTCCAATTAAAAATAAAAACCTCAACGGTAGGGTCACCAAAGTCCTTGTTAGCTCCAAACTGCTGGGCTTTTCAAGATGCTGAAAGCAGGACAGGGCCAGGCAAACTGGGACATCTGGTCACCCTACCCAGACAAGGACTAATGCCCAGTGGTTTGTGAAACCTGAGTTGCTGAGCCCACCCACCTGGATTCCTCTCCTGGAATGTTCCCTGTCTTCCTCTATGCTCCCAGGAAGTGAGGGAGAAGGGAGAAAGAAGAAAGACAGAAACTGGGGGGAGGGGGGATGTAACTTAACCGCAAAGCTGAGCAGGGTTCTACTGCTCAGCTCTCAGGAGTCGCCTGGGACGGCCACAAGGAGCTGCGGTCTCCATCCTGCGTCGGACCCTGTGGCTCAGGAGGAGGAGACGGGGCGGGGCAGGGAAGCTAATTATACGCTTTCAAACTCCCTCACCTTGTCACCCACAAAGCAAGGAACCAAGGGAGACAAGACAATTTTACCTCAGACCAAAGAGAATAGAAAAATAGGTCAAGTGGCCACGTAGTTCTCCTCCCTGCCCCCAACTTAAAGCTTCCAGAGAGGAAGGATGCAAATGGGTTACCAAAGGGGAAAGGGGGCGGGAAGGGGTAAGTTAAGGCTTTGGGATTGAGATAGACAGACAGCCCAGGGAGCTATATTCAATTGTTTCATAATAACCTATAAGGGAAAAGACTCTGAATATATATATATATATATGCATAACTGAATCACTTTGCTGTATATCTGAAACTAACAACATTGTAAATCAACTGTATTTCCATTTAAAAGACAAGAGTGAACAGTCAGATTAATAAATCCAAACTGGCCAGCCAACAGAGGGGCCCTTCTCTCCCACTCCTAACCCAGAGAGCCTGGTTTCTAGACAATGTTTCCAAAATAGAATGTAAGGAGAAGAAAGTACTCTCCAATATCATGGTTCATGCATTTCAGAGCTTTCTCTGTAACGGGACACTGGGCTGAGCATTTCCCATGGCTGATCCCCTGTGACCTCCTGGAGAGTCTGCCCAGGAGCATGAACTCAGAAGCAACACCCTCCTCAACTGCATGAGGAAACTGAGGCCCTGAGGCTTCAGGCAGCTCGTGAGTCATCTGAAGCCAGGCCTGGCTGACTTAAAGCTCACAGCGCTCTCCCTCACCTCTCTGTTATATTTCACTGTGCCACCCGCATCCCTTATGAGTTGAGTTAGCATCCCCGGAAATGTATTAACCGGGGTTTCAGGATGAACGATGGACCCCACATCTCTGGACTGATTCCACCTTCCTAGTGGTGCCTTCCATTGTTGAAGGAGTGCATGTGTGTGCTCGCTACTGGGCGAGCAATGGGGCGGGGTGTCCATAAGCTCCAGGTACCCAACAGAAATCAAGCCTGAATATTCACTGGAAAGGGACTGATGCTGAAGCGCCAATACTTTGGCCACCTGATGTGAAGAGCCGACTCACTGGTAAAGACCCTGATGCTGGGAAAGGCTGAGGGCAGGAGGAGAAGGGGGCGACAGAGGATGAGATGGCTGGATGGCATTACTGACTCACTGGACATGAATTCGAGCAAACTCTGCAAGATAGTGCAGGACAGGGAAGTCTGGCGTGCTGCAGTCCATGGGGTCACAAAGAGTCAGCCCTGACTTAGCTACTGAACAACAGCCCAACAGATGTCCCCCCTAAAGCCCCAGAAGAAGATTCCACTCTCAAGGGGCCACTGCTCCCGGATTTCTCAAGCACTAAGATTTCAGAGATCTTCTTTGGTCTAATAACCTCACGTACACACATGCCTCCCGTCATCCCACCATCCGAACCTAAAATCCACTGAAAACCTAAAACATGGGTACATAGGTGAATCAGATCCCTATAATTTGGAAAATGGGTAAAGAAAGGCATTTTTGTCATTCATCAGACAAACATTTATGGAGTACCTACTTTGTGCCAAACGTGGTGGGGTGGCAGTGGGGAAGAGGGTGGCAGGCATAGGTCTCACAGCCTCAGAGGTCGACTTTTTATTGCCGAGGCACCGAACCAAAGCACCCCTCTCCATCAGAGACCCCTTTCTACCACACTGGAGACCCCACTCCGTTGCTAGACTTCAAACCAGAGCAGGCACATAGCTTCAAGTGACATACTCATCCTTTCTAATTTCTCTGACTAGCACTTAATGCTACCACTTCTGCTACTCTCCACACATCCACAATCCTTTATGCTAAACCCTTGAGGCCAGATGCACTTTGGAGCTTAGAACATGGTGCTTTTAAAGGGATCACAGGATGGGAATGTAAAATGGCACAACCACTTTGGAAAACAGTTTGGCCTTCTCTTACAAAGTTAAACACACTCTTACCACATAACCCAGCAAACCTACTCCTGGGTATTTATCTGAGAAATAAAATGTACATTCCCAAATGTTCCCACTAAAACCCATCTACCAATGTTTGTAGCAGCTCTATTCATAATTGCCCAAACTGGAAACACCCTGGGAAATAGAAGAATGCGCTCTGCTCCAGTCATCCCATGGAATACGACTCAGCACTCAAAAGAATGAATAAATGATACACACAACAACATGAATGGATCGCAAAGGCTACAAAAAAAGAATCCAGAATTCAAAGGCTGCATACTGTCTGATTTTATTTATATGACCTCCTAGAAAAGGCAAAACTATAAGGATAGAAAGAGTTTTCTCAGATGGCCCAGTGGTAAAGAATCCACCTGCCAATGCAGAAGACACGGGTTTGATCCCTGGATTGAGAAGATCCTCTGGAGGAGGAAATGGCAACCCGCTCCAGTATACTTGCCTAAGAAATCCCATGGACAGAGGAACCTGGTGGTCTACAGTCCATGGGGTCGAAAAGAGTCAGACACAACTCTGTGACTAGACAACAATAAGGATGGAGAAAAGATCAGGGCTTGTGTAGCGGGGTGCTGACTCAAAGGGGACCAGGGGATACTCTAGGTTGATGAAATTATTCCCTATTTTAATTCTGGTGTTGGCTACATGACCACATGCATCTGTCAAAACTCAGAACTGTATGCTTAAAAGGATGAATTTCACTAGAAGTAATTTATATTGAATATTTCAATAAACCCGGTTTTTGAGAAAAAGAGAAAAAAAGAGGATGCATCTATGATGTGACCTGGATACTCGAAATATAACTTGTGGACCAACAGCATGGTCAATCCCTGGAGGCTTGTTAGAAAAGACCCCACCCCAGTGACTTCACGGTGCAATGGTAGCCTGTCTGACTCCAGCGTGCGTGCTAAGTCGCTACAGTTGTGTCTGACTCTGTGACCCCATGGACTGTAGCCCACCAGGCTCCTCTGTCCAAGGGATTCTCCAGGCAAGAATACTGGAGTGGGTTGCCATGCCCTCCTCCAGGGGATCTTCCCGACCCAGGGATGGAACTCACGTCTCTTATGTCTCCTGTATTGGCAGATGAGTTCTTTACCACTGAGCCACCTGGGAAGCCCCATCTGACTTCAGACCCCACCCCAAACCTGCTGGACAAGACTCACCATTTTAACAAGGCAATCCTCACACTCAGTTAAGTCTAGAAAGTACTACAATGTATAAATAACACATGCGGTGGGGTGGCTGGAGCAGCATCCCAGAATCAAGCGTACCTACCATTTCTTCAGTAAAATGTACCAAAATGCACACCATGCTAAGTCGCTTCAGTCATGTCCAACTCTTTTCAACCCTATGGGCTGAAGCCTGCCAGGCTCCTCTGCCCATGGGGTTCTCTAGGCAAGAATACTGGAGTGGGTTGCTATATCTTCCTCTAAGGGATCTTCCCAATCCAGGGAGTGAACCTGCATCTCTATGCCTCCTGCATTGGCAGGTGGGTTCTTTACCACTAGCACCACCTGGGAAGCTCAAAATGCACACTAAGTTAGGATCAGTGAAGACTGTAAATTAACAGTAGACGTTGGGTCAGCTCCAGGGAGGTTTTTAACTCCTCAATGAGCTGATCTTTTATTTTTCAGAATTTCGGGATTGTGGAGGGGGAAAAAAAAAATCCCAAGGGAAAAGTCATACTAATTTCTACTTCACAAAGAGTTTTGCTCTTCTGGAAATATCTGCCACACTGATCTAGGAGAAGAATTAAATAGCCATTCTCCCTTGCCCTTCTAGCACGATCTACTTTCCGGGTGGGCCAAGGCTCTGATAATATGCTCCAACATCTCGCAGGGCGTCACTGTCTGCTTCCTGTGCAGAACATTCCTCTTTAGAGAGTTTTTGATTAAAAAAAAAAAGTGGGCATCTGATGTGAGGGGACTGTGGGTTTCTCACTGAGATTCCCGAAAACGAGGGGGTGAGAACCTGGAATCCTGCATGTGCTTCGGGAGAAGGAGCAGGATAAGACAGAGACCAGAGTCTGCAGCTCTTGCCATGGCCCACATTCCTACCCAGTGCTCAGGGGACGATCTGCTGGCATCAGCAGGGCTGGAGGAAGATGACATTCACACTGGCGCTGGGAGAGCATCAGGAGTGAGTGGCATTAAATGGGGGCTTGAGGAAGGTTGACAGATGCGCCTTATTGAGCTGACAGATTTGAGCTCTTTAGAAGTCATCATCAGAGCCCATCACAGCCATATTTAAATCAGCCTTCCCATCCACGAGAACACAGAACCCAGGTGTGTGGTCCAGACAGCTCGGCTGCCTGGACTCCTTCGAGAGTGAAGAACACCAATGGAAACCCGAACATCAAAGATTTCCATGTGGGTTTTCTGACTTAGGAAGAGAAAAATCAAATTCCTGAGAACCTCTTTAAATCTCACTGCTGGCTTCAAGCTGGAGCTGCCGAGGACAGTGGGGTGCAGAAGTGGAGGGGGGTGTGGATCACAGAGGCAAAGTGCCCACAAGCATGGAGAATGCAAGTTTGCACCCTCCGCCAGCATGCCATGCTGGAATTTGCATGTTGGAGGTAACGCTCAGGCCCTAAGAGCACACAGCCAAGTTCATGGAACAAGTAATGACTCCTCCTTCACATGGCACTGAGAAATCTGCTTTGCCCACTCACCTGCGACCCTCAGTAAATGCTATTTCCAAGTACACGTCATCCGCTCTTAGGTACAAACTCAAGAGAAACGCCTTCCCCACAAAGTTCAACCGAAGACACACACAAGAATGTTCCCAGCACCACAGTCTGGAAATTACTCCAGTGGCCCTCAACCATAGAACGGGGAACTACATCACAGAGAGTCAACAACAAAGTATCACACAGCGTTGAGAAGGAAAACCAACAATGACCTGAAGCGACATGGCTCCATCTCACAGATTGTTGAGCGGAAAAAAAAAAAGCCAGACACAGAGGAACACAGCCTCTGACTCCATTTCCAGGAGGCTTAAAAGGAGCCCAAATGAACCCATGGGGTCAGAAGTCGGGGTGGTGGTAACCCTTGTAGGAGGATTGACTGGAGGGGACTTTTGGGGAGCTGGTCACATTCTTTTCCTTTGCCCAGATGCTAATGCCATGGATGTTCACTTACTAAGCTGGACTTGACTTGGGTACTTTCCTCTCTCTCTCTAAATACAGGGAAATATATATGTACATGTAAGTCTTTATTTTTAAAGTTCTAAGTAAGTACTTAAACACGTTTTTTAATGGCAAAAATATTTGGATACTCAAGTCAATGTTCTGCCCCGGTGCCCTGACTCCTCGATGTTTCCACACATCCGATCTCTTTGCACTGGCCCAGATTTCCTTACCCAGCCCCCATCTCTCTGTCCCCTCCCCTGTCATCCTCTCTCCTCCCCAACACCCCCGCCCCCCACCAAAGCTCAGTCCTGGATGACTCTGCTTGGGGACAGATTGGGGGAGTGGAGAGCGCTCCCCTTTGATAGCGGGACTGTATAATGTGTTTGCTGCCTCAGGCCCAGAGAGTGAACAGAAACTGGCTGCAAACAGCAAAATGCACAAACTCATCACGAAGCTTCCGAGAGCATGAAAGCCAGAGAAAACCTCTTAAGGACCGAGTGCTCCCAGGTCACCTGCATCTCTCTTTTAAGATTCCTCCTTCCAAAGGACTGTTGCCATCCCCTCACTCCCCAACAGTCCTCCGATTTGCAGGATTCAGGCTGGACTGGGGTGAGTTAAGGACACATTTGGACTCCCACCTTCTTCCTTTCCTCTTAGAAGACTCTAAATCCAGGCTCCGGAAGGCAATCTAAAGCCATTTTCAACCCGGAAACCTGTCAGCCCAGTGAATCCTTCCTGGACACCCCCGACTTATCTGATCCTGCACACAGTGACATCTTGCCAATCTCTGTGCCCCCCCTACTCCTCCAGGGATTGAGGGGAGACAAGCAGAGTGATTACAAGACCCCGGACCACTTCAACAGATCATCACAAGGTTGAAACTTGGGAGGCAAAGACCTGGCTCCTGCCTGGAGCACCCATCAAAATGACATCGTGACTAGTGGTACACCCCTCCCAAAAGACAGCTGCTGAACCTCTGAATTTTCACACCCTCCAAGTAAACTGTTCACACACACTCCAAAAGCTCAGAGCCCTCTGTTGCAGTTTCAGCGCCCAGAAGCCCAAATCCTGCTCAATCCTGAGCCCTGCTCAAAGTGAATCCACCAGCCAACACGTTCCTCCAATAAGCAACCCCAGGACCACCCAGGGTTCAGCCTTGTAGGGTGTATAACAGTCAAAACCATACACAAAGAGGATGGGGGGCTTATCAGTGAAGCCCAGGGACCCAACCAGTCCTGTTCATTTTTACACTGAGGGCAGCCAGTTGGAACCCAGCCGAGGAGCGGCACACACTTGGGCACGGCGCGGTGTCCGGCCAGCCTGGGGAGCAGGGTGCATTCCCCCCACTTGGAATCTGGGTCATGCTTAGATAACTGCTAGAAAGCCCGACTAATTACCCATCCTTGCCTGCCTACATCTCAACAGATGTTAAGCCCTCCTCAAGGTTTATTTCAAGCAGGCACGAATTTAAAGAAACACGGGGGGATCTGCATTTTAATAGCATCTCCACAGAGGGAAATCTGGACTCCACCTTCTTCCTCTGGAGCTTTAATTAAAAAAAAAAAAAAAAGGCATTTACCTGCCCGAGATGTCCACATGAAGGCTGACTCTCCTGGTGTCCCCTTCTGGGTCTCTAGGGTGGAAGAAGCCGATTCCAACCCAAGGCCTGACAGGGCACCCCAGGAAGGACCCGGTACCTCATTTTCTCTTGTCTTTCTTATGGAAGTAGCTCATCCTGGGTCTTTCAGGTCAGGGACCCAGAAGGGGCAAACTTGGATGTATCCTACACCCCCAAAGATGATGAGATCCCTAATCAGTGGTGGAAGGCAATGGAACCTGCAGACATGGGGGAGAATAAATGCCCCTCAACCCTTCCCAGCCAGCGGCCCACTAGGGAATATTCATTCTGGCCAGTGCTGGCCCCTCGGTATGAAGGCCATATGCTCTCATACTGGCTCTTGGCCCTGGGAGCCCCTAGGTCCCCTCCTTGAGAGGGCGGCCCCCAACCTCGGGGCCAGCAGGGGTAGAGAGGCCTGAGAGCTGAGACTGGGCCCGTCTCTAGAGATAACCGTGGACTCTGGTGAGGGGCGGCAAGGGAAACCCAGCCAAGGCCTTCCCCCCTGTCCTTCCGCCGCCCTGGCCAGAGCGCCCAGGCCCTGGCCGGGTCCACGCTCATTCCGGGGAACTCTGACCCACCCGGAACTGGCTCTAAAGGCCCCTGTGCGACCCCCAGGGCCCAGCCCTCCTTCCGAAATCGGTCCTCAGGAGGAATCCACTCCCCCTGGCACCCCCAACCCCAAGCCTGCACAGTAGCTCAACCCAGATCGGGGTGGAGAGGCGCTCCGCACTCCTCCGGGTGCCCCCTCTCCCATCCCCTGGAAGACCCCCCCACCACCGCCTCCCATCAGCCCCCGGGTCTGTCTCCCCGCCTGGAAGAGGGGAAGCGGAGGGAGGAGGGGGAGGCGCAGCTGCCGGGGGCTGGGGCAAAGGATATGGCCATTCGGTGATCTTTTTGGCGTATTTTCTCACCACGTTGTCCTCGCTGAAGAGGAATAGAGACCGGTTGACCGTGAGGCAGTTCTGTCGGACGGGGATGGGGTTGTAGAGGGCCATGGTCCGCGCTCTCTGCGCCATTGACTGCTTGTACATCCTTTGCGCCCCGGGCTGCCCGCCCTGCCGGCTGCCCCCGGCTCCTCGCCCGCCTCCGGCGCCCACGACCACCCCGGCGGCTGCCCCGGAGCCTCCTCCCCCGTAGCGGGCCGGCATCTCGTCTCCGAAGCGGGCCATTCTGCAAAGAGCAAAGGGCTCCGGGTTACGCTGCGGCGAACGATGCGGAAGGCGCCGCCGCCGCCGCCGATGCTGTGAAGACGGCGGCCGGAGCTGCGACTGCGGAGACGCTCCACGGCCCAGCCCATCGGGCGGCGGCGGCTCGGCGCCTCGGGTCGGGGGCTCACAAGGCGGCTGCCCGGCCCCAGCCGGGGATAGCAGCAGCTCGGGACATCTTCCTGGCTGACCCCGGAGAAGGAGGGGCTGGAGGAGGGTGCGGGGGCGGGGCGCGGGGGCCGGGGAAGGGGGGAGGGGAGAGAGAAGCGAGGCAAAAAATAACCGAGGAAGGAATCCAGGCAATCCCCAATCCACCCACTCCGGAAAAAAAAAAAAGGGGGGGGGGGAGGCAGTTTAAAAAAAAAAAAACGCACACCCCCTTTAAGACTCGAAGGATTTGCAAAGGACGCCCCCCGGGACGCAGTGGAAGCTTCAAATCCCCTCCGGGGTCCGGGTCAGGCAGGCATCTTGCAAAAGCAGTGCGCTCGGCCCATTAGAAAAAATTTTATTAAGAAAAAGAAAAATAAAAAGCAAGTCTTTCCTGGGGGGGGGGGAGGGGAAAGGCAGCCCCCAAATTAAAAAAAGAAAAAAAAGAAACAACCCTTTCTGTTTTGCTTGAGTTCCTAGACCTTAAAAATGCTGAAAGCTCTGTAGCCAAAAAATTAAATTAAGAGTATTAAGGGGAAAGGAAAGAAGGGGAAGGGGGAGGGAAACACTCCGAAGAGGTCTTAAAGAGTCTTGAAGCCGCAGGGTCCCGGGGATTTTTTTTTTTTTTTTTTTTTCCTTCTTGAATCACCAGCGGCTGCCTCTTCTGCCCAAGGAGGAGTGTGAATGTGCGTGTGCGCGCAGCGTTTCACTCAACCGTGCCTCATCTTGGGGTTAAATTGCAGCAATGAAATCCTGAAAATTCCCAACAAGAGGGGGGAAAAAAAAACGAGAGAGAGAGAGAGAGAGAGAGAGCGCGCGCGAGAGGGGGAGAGGGATGCGCGGTTCTCTTAGCCACTCAATAGCTGCTCCGGATGCTGCAATGCCTAGCGTCCACCATCCCCCTCCCCGCTCCAATGCCTCCTCCTCCTTCTTCTCTAGATTTTGCTAAAATAAGACTGGTGTGGAAGGATGGCGGGGGGAAGGGGAAAGAAAGGGGGAAAACGGGCGCAAAGGTCTGAACCACTGGCCAGCGAAGCTCCAAAGAGGAGCGTTTGATGAGTTTAACGGGAGAAAGACCCACCCCAAGTGGGGGACACATGATGGCCCGCGACCAATCGCGGAGGCGCGAGGGGACCTGGCTCCGCTGAGTTTTGTGGGGGAGAGAGGGGACAGCCGGATGGTCGGGTGGCAAGGGGGAAGTTGGGACGACAGATTTCTCCTCCCTTGGGAGGAAACCTTGTTTTCCAACGGGTTCCATTTCGGTTGCAGACAGCCGGACGCTCCCAGCATCTTGCAAGGAGAAGGAGGGAGGAAGGAAGAAACTTAAAGACAGAAAAGGATGGAGATGCAAGTCTAGAGTGAGTCCTCTACCCACATTTGCTCTATTTAGCAAAACACCAATTTGAAAACCTGGGAGCATGGTTTGCTGGTACTTCTGTGAAAGTTTCAAATCATGGAGGCCCTGCAAACTGGAATGAAATGTTGACCCCTATCTTCGGAAAGACCCTCAGGGGTGTCAAATCTGAACTGGCCAGGAGCAGATAACTAACCAGCTCCTACTTGGCTGGATAAAGGTCTGGCTTATGTGTGTCCCATGGTGTTTGCTTCCCTCCAGAGCCACTACAGGGCCCCTTTTATACTGTGAAACTGAAAACACACAGAAAAATACTCAGAGCATAAATACACAGTTTAAGAATTTGCTGTGAAACAGGCACACAGGAAACTAACACCCAAGTTCAGATGGAAAGGGCACCTTGCTGCCTCTCGGGAAACACACATATACCCCTTCTCCTCAGCAACACACTCGCATCCTGATTTTATGGTATTAATAACCTTGCTGTTCCTTATACTTCTACTTTATTGTGCATTCCTAAACAACACAGTTCCAGTTTGCATCTCCTTAGATTTTATATGAATATATGTATGCACGTGCTACATCACTTCAGTCATGTCTGACTCTTTCGCAACCCTAGGAACTGTTGCCCGCCATGCTTCTCTGTCCACGGGATTCTCCAGGCTGTAATACTGGAGTGGGTTGCCATTTCCTTCTCGAGGGGATCTTCCCAATCCAGGGATCGAACCTGAGTCTTTTATGTCTCTTGCATTGGCCTTCAGGTTCTTTACCAATTGTGTTACCTGGGAAGCCCCGTATATGAATATAATCATCAGTATATACTCTATGATGTCTGGTTTCTTTGGTTCAACATTATGTCTTTGACATAGAGAACAGACTTCTGGTTGCCGAGGCGGATGGAGGGTAGGTGGGAAAGGGGAGGACTGGGAGGGTGGGATAAGTGTATGCAAACTATTATATACAGAATGGATGAACAAGATCCTACTGTATAGCACAGGGAACTATACAGTTCATAAACCATAATGGAAAAGAATATGAAAAAGAATGTATATATATATATATATATATATATATGTATGTATAACTGAATCACTTTGCTGTATGGCAGAAATTAACACAACCTTGTAAATCAACTGTACTGCAATAAAATAAGATTTTTTAAAATCGTCTTTAAGATTCATCTACTTTTGTCACACGTAACTGTGACTGATCACACTTTCACTGCTGTATAGTATGTCAGTGAAAGAATAACCCAGAATCTGTTTACCCATTATCTTGCTGATACACATCTAAGTTGTGTCCAGTTGAGGCTCTTAAACAGACTCCTGCTTTGAGTAATCCTGGTACCTATAAGTATACATTTCTGTAGGAATAGCCTTAAGCATGGAATTTCTGATCGCAAGTAGCGTATCTTCAGATTTGTAACATGTCATCACACTGTCTTCCAAAGTGGTTTCTTTCTACCAAGAAACCACTGAATTTTCACGAAAGTAATATATCGACTGGAAGGCAGGGGTGAGAGAGGAGAAAGGGAAGAGGATGAAGAAGACAAATATTTTCCAAGCTTCAGCGGGTTGAATCCTAGTTAGTGCTCTCCTGTCAGTATTTGTATCAGTATTGTATCAGATACTGTATCAGTATCTCCAGCAGGAGAAGGGGACCACAGAGGATAAGATGGTTGGATGGCATCTCGGACTTGATGGACATGAGTTTGAGCAAGCTCCGGGAGTTGGCCTGGCATCCTACAGTCCATGGGGTTGCAAACAGTCGGATACGACTGAGCGACTGAACTGAACTGGACATCAGTATTTGAATTCATTTGAAACATACTAGAAAAGGTGACACATCTTTACATAAATTCTCCATTCTGTGCCTGTGGGTAAGCCTTTACAGGTTGCACTTTCGAGATTTTCTATCTTGTCAAGGTATGGACAAAATGATTAAACCAAGAGTGATCAGAGTTGCAAGGAAATGCGTTGTGTAGGATTCTCAGTAAGCACTGAAGATTTTTGTACTTAATGTTTCCGATTTCAAAGGCAAATAGTTAATATGAATTGAGAAGTAATCTCACATGCACGGATGTAAATAGCCAGTCATATAAGAAGGCTGCATTGCAAGCGAAATTATGCACCTAACTTGTTATGATGGACTTCCCTGAGTAGACAGTTGAGTTTCATAGCATAAACATTACCTACAGGGATTTCTAAAGATCCCAGAGCTTTTCAGAAGAGTAACTCCTCACTGGGAAAGTCCTTACTAAGATGAAGCACCTACAAGTCTTCATAGAAGCCCCACTTTACAGATGAAAATACTGAGGCTAAGAGAGAATTTTAAAACATGCCCAGGTCACTAATGGGTCTGAAACTACTTCTTCCTCTATTGGGTGGAGAGGATTTGATAGAAACACTTTGGAAAACTGGCCATTTTTTCCAATGCTGAACATTTGAATACCCTGTGACCCAGGATTGGCACTCCTGGGTATATACCCAAGAGGAATGAGGATGTAAGTCGATGTAAATCCACTCCCTGGGATGTGAATAGCATATTCATACTAAAGACTGGAAACTTCCCAAACGTCTGTCAATAGCAGAATAGATCAATGCACTGTGGAGTGTTTGCACAAGGAGCCCTCTGCAGCAATGAGAAGGACCCATCGGTAGCCACACACAAGTGCTTGAATGAGTCTCACACACACCATTTTGTGCCAAAGAAACCAGGAGTACAATAGAACATGGTGTGGAATCTGTTACATAAAGTTCAAAGTGGGCAAAACTAATCCATGCTGTTAGAAGTCAAAGTAGTAGTCGAGGGTTGGGGAGAAATTGGTCCAAGGGGTGCCTTCTGGAAGCTTCTTGATCTGAGTGGCATGATACAGGTGTATTCACTTTGTAAATATTGTGCATTTGGTAAGATTTCATTAAGCTATGCACCTATGAGTTGTGTGGTTTTCTGTGTGTCCTCTACCTCAATAGAAAATGTTTGGAATGCTTCTGAATGTAGATCCCAGGGAGCACTACTCATCATAGTGATCTGTGATAATTCTCCTTGTGGACTTGAACCATGAAGTCCTACAACAAACTTTGGCAGCCTTTTCACCAGAAGACAAAGAGAAGTCTTCCAAGATGCCCTGACCCAAGTCTAGACAGGATACAAGTTGGCTGCTTGTCAGAACTGCCTGCAAAGTGTTATAAAAATTTTGAATCCTGGACCTTCCTTCTGCCCTGACTTTCATTCAGCTGGTCTGTAGGGGTATATCTAGGTTTGCTAATCTCTGCTTTGGAACGGACGAACTTACTATTCCTATCTTGGCATTCTCTAGAGTTATCAAAGCAAAGAGGAACTAAAGAGCCTCTTGATGAAAGTGAAAGAGGAGAGTGAAAAAGCTGGCTTAAAACTCAACTTTCAAAAAACTAAGATCATGGTATCCAGTCCCATCAGTTCATGGCAAATAGATGGGGAAAAAATGGAAACAGTGACAGACTTTATTTTCTTGGGCTCCAAAATCACTGTGAACAGTGACTACAGCCATGAAATTAAAAGATGCTTGCTCCTTGGAAGGAAAGCTATCCCAAATCTAGACAGCATATTAAAAAGCAGAGACCATCACTTTGCTGACAAAGGTCCATATAATCAAAGCTATGGTTTTTCCAGTAGTCATGCACAGATGTGAGAGTTGGACCATAAAGAAAGCTGAGCGCCTAAGAATTGATGCTTTTGAACTGTGGTTTTGGAGAAGATTCTTGAGAGTCCCTTGGACTGCAAGGAAATCCAATCAGTCAATCCTAAAGGAAATCAACCCTGAATAATCATTGGAAGGACTGACACTGAAGCTGAAGCTCCAATATTTTGGTCACCTGATGTGAAGAGCTGACTCATTGGGAAAGACCCTGGTCCTGGGAAAGATTGAGGGCAGGAGGAGAAGCAGGTGACAGAGGATGAGATGGTTAGATAGCATTACTGACTGAATGGACACGAATTTGAACAAACTCTGGAGATGGTGGGGGACAGGCAAGCCTGGTGTGCTGCAGTTCATGGGGTTGCAAGGAGTCAGACATGACTTAGTGATTGAACAGTAAGAATTATCAATGGTAGCAATGCTGGCATTTTTGATGGAACTGTTTTTGGCATTTAAGTGTCTGGTACATCCTGGGCTGTTCAGCACCCCTGGCATATGCCCACTGCGGGGTCAGTAGCATCCCAGTCTTGTGAAAAGCAAAAATACCCCCCCACATTTCCAAATCCTCTCTCCCCCTGTCAAAGTGGCAGAAGAGTCTATGCTTTCATCTCACCAAATGGTATTCCCAAAGCTTGCTTAACTCTAAATAAAGTTTGACATGTTGGAGTTCCCCTCTCTTTCCTCAGAATCTTCCAAAGTCTTCCAACCCTCTCAATAACTCTATTTCTCTTTTCTGGAAAGAACTCAACTCATGTACCCTAAAGTGTGACAGGGATCTAGGTGCATTATCCTAATGAGTTCACTTTTCAAAGACCCAAAATTTCTATATAGCCAAAGGAATGAATCTCTAATATTCGAATCTTACATACCATCTAGCAAATGGAAGTGGATGGGCAAGAAATCATCATAGATTCCTCAAATTAGTGCAGTAGGTAGCTCCTTGTCCTCTTTCCACCATTAATCCAAATTAGTAAACACTGACCCCATGGAAAGATTTAGAAACTCATTAGCATTGCAGACAGAAGCAGTTTAACAGTGGGCCTCTAAAACTCAGTCTTAGCCACTGGTTCTAATCTTTAACACATTTGCAAGCTGGAGACTTAATTTATCAATCAGCAGCAGCAATACCAGACTGGTTTTGAGAATTATATTCAATTAAACAGTGCAGGCATCTCTGAAATAAATGCCCTAAATAAATAACTGCAAATTGCATTCATTTGGCTTTTAAAACAATTATCAACTAATCCAGTCATTTTGAGTTGCAAGAATGGATCAGCCAAAAGACATTTGGTGTCTGACTTCTGGTCTGGATACTCATTGGGAGTGAGTACCAAGATCTTTGGGAGTTGAAGGGTATAAACACAAAAACCAAATTTGATAATCCAGACATTTCCAGGTCATGATGTGGGTACTCAAGAGTGAATCCAGAGATGAAATGTGGCTGTCACTCCAGGCATAACATTGCATAGCAGTATTTCCAAAAACAAATGAGACAGAGTCAAATTCTGGATGCAGACTCGGGTAAAAATCCTAGCTCTAACACTTCCTACCTGTGTGCTCTTGGAAAAGTGCTTAACCTCTCTGAACCTCAGTTTCTTCATGTAAAATGGAGACATGACTCCTTACACCACAGATTACTGTAAGGATTAATTAAGACCAAGCCAGTAACTAATACATAATAAGCAATTCAGGAATGATGGTAAATAGATTTTTTTTTTTAATCACCAGAGTCTGGAGAGATATTCCATGTTCATGGATAGGAAAATTCAATACTAATAAAAGACTGTTATCCAACATATTAAAAGAATTTTTAAGACTCAACAATAAGAACACAAACCTGATTTTTAAATGGGCCAAAGATCTTAAAGGACATCTTGCCAAAGAAGGTATACAAATGACAGATAAGCATGTGAAAAAATTCCCCACTTGGTATGTCATCAGGGAAACACAAACTAAAGCAATGAGACACTACTACAGACCTATTAGAATGGCTAAAGTTCAAAACACTGATTGTACCAGACACCAGACAGGTACTTTCACTCACTGCTGGCAGGAATACCAATGGTAAAGCTACTTTGGTTTCTTAGAAAACTAAACTCACTCTTTTCGTACGATCCAGTAACAGAGCTATTTGGTATTTACCCAAAGGAGTTGAAGACTATGTTCACAGTTGCACACAGTCGATCATATCAGCTTTACTCGTAATTGCCAAAACTTGGAAGGAACCGAGACATCTGTCAGTACGTGAGTGGATAAACTGTGGTATATCCAGACAGTGGAATACTGCGTGCATGAGTGTGTGCTCAGTCACTTCAGTCATGTCTGACTCTGCAACCCTGTGGACTATAGCCCCCCAGACTCCTCTGTCCATGGGATTCTCCAGGCAAGTAGACTGGAGTGGGTTGCCATGCCCTCCTCCTCCAGGGGATCTTCCTCACCCAGGGATCAAACCCACATCTCCTGCGTTGCAGGCAGATTCTTTACCCACTGAGCCACCTGGGAAACCCCAGTGTAATATTATTCAGTGCTAAAAGAAATGAGTTATCCAAACCATGAAAAGATATGGTTGAAACTTAAATTTATACTACCAAGATAAGAGGCTGTACATATTATATGATTCCAACTATACGACATTCTGGAAAAGGCAAAGCTGTGGAGACAGTAAAAAGATCAGTGGTTGTCAGGGGTTAGGGTAGAGGGAAGGATGCATAGGTGGATTACAGAGAAATTTTAGGGCAGTAAATTACTTAGTATGAGATTATAAAAGTCCAAATCTATAGAAAGTATGACACCACAGTGAACCTTAACCATGGACTTTGGTTTTAAAGTGTCCATATATTGTACATACATTTGGTTATACAGTGTCCTACATTGACATGATGCCTCAGGATGAGTCAGTGTAGGTTCATCAATTGTAACAAATTCACTGCTTTGAAAGGGATGTTGATAATGGGGAGGCCATGCATATGTTGGCGCATGTACATTTGTTAAAACTAAGAAACCAACACTAGTGCAATTCTATTAACTAAACTGTACACTTTTTTTTTTCCTCCCAGATTTCCCTGGTTTTCCCACTAATATCCTTTTCTGTTTCAGGATCTCATCCAGGACACCACATTCTTTTGCATCATCTTTTCTCCATAGCTCCTTCTGGTCTGTGACAGTTTCTTTTCTTGTTTCTCAAAACTTTGATCATTTTTAGGAGTACTGGTCAGGTAATATTTAAAATGTTTCTCAATTTGGGTTTGCCTGTTGTTTTCACATGATTAGAATATGATGATGGATTTGGGGGAATAATTCTAGAGAGATGAAATGATGTCCTCATTGCATCATATCAGTGAGTCATGACATCCAGGTGACTTATCACTATGATGTTGACCTCGATCTCTTGGTTAAAATGATCTCTATCAGGTATCTCCTGTCAAGTTACTATTTTTCCCTTTACCTCTGGGAATGATCACTAACCCCAGCCCACACTGGTTAGGAGTGAAAGTCGCTCAGTCGTGTCAGACTCTTTGTAACCCCATGGAATACAGTCCATGGAATTCTCCAGGCCAGAATACTGGAGTGACTAGCCCTTCCCTTCTCCAGGGGATCTTCCCAACCCAGGGATCGAACCCAGGTCTCCCGCGTTGCAGGCAGATTCTTTACCAGCTGAACCACAAGGGAAGCCCAACTGGTTAGGAGAGGGGAGATTAAGCTCCATCTCCTGGAGGGAAGAGTATTTACATATATTCTTTTTTTTTTTCAATGGAAATATAGTTGATTTATATTATTGTGTTAGTTTCAGGTGTATAGCAAAGCATTCAGTTATATATGTGTATACATATCTAACTGAATATATATACTTTGGGCTTCCCAGGTGACCCAGTGGTAAAAAATCTGCCTGCCAGTGCGGCAGCCGCAGGAGACTCAGGTGCAATTCCTGGGTCAGGAAGATCTGTAGGAGCAAATGGCAACCCACCCCAGTGTTCCTGCCAGGATAATCCCACAGACCGAGGGGGCTGGAGGGCTACAGTTCGTGGGATCATAAAAGAGTCAGATGCGACTGAACAACTGAGCCTGCACGCATGCATATACCTCAGATTCTTTTCCCTTACAGTTTATTACAAAATACTGAGTACAGTTCCCTGTGCTACACAGTAGACCCTTGCTGACTATCTATTTTATATACAGTAGTATGTATATGTCAATCCTAACCTCCTGATTTAACCCTCCTCTCTAATCCTAACCTCCTGATTTAACCCTCCCCTTTAGCAACCATTAGTTTCCTTTCTATGTCTGTGAGTCTATTTCTGTTTTGGAAATAAATCTATTTGTACCTTTTTTTTTTAGATTCAACATATAAGTGATACCAAATGATATCTGTCTTTCTCTGTCTGATTTACTTAGTATGATAATCTGTAGTATCATCCATGTTGCTATAAACAGAATTATGCCATTCATTTCTATGGCTGAATAATATTCCATTGTATATATGTACTACATCTTTATCCAATCATCTGTCAATGGACATTTAGGTTGCTTCCATGTTTTTGGCTATTGTAAATAGTGCTGCAGTGAACATTGGGGTGCATGCATCTTTTTGAATGAATTATGGTTTTCTTTGGATATATGACCAGGAGTGGGATTTCAGGATCATATGATAGCTTTATATTCTTTAGAATTCTTTTGTAAAAAAAATTGTCTCTTCTCCCATATTCATTTACCCACTTATTTAATCTTTTATTTATATCAATACAGACTCATATATTTACTTTTTTCTTTGAATTATCCATCCAAACTATGCTATTTATTTTGTTGCTTGAAATATTTCCGTTGGCCATTGGGGACTCCTTCAGACTGGTTCCTGTGTTCCTTTGATGTGCTCCCATTTTTTTTTTAAGCTTCCCTACTTTCTGGCATCTTCCGAGGCTCCAGGATCATCCCTCACTGCCATACACTAGAATCAACCATTTCTCCAAGGATCCCTGGCTCCTCTCATTGAAGAATGATATTTAATGACCTCAGAGCTGGGTGCAATGCTACATTTTTAGTTTTTATTTTGGTGGAAATTATATACAGAGGCAACCTGGCAATCACCACAAAACTTACAAGAACTGTTATAGATGAAAGTTAAAGGAGTAACAGATTTGTACAGTTACTCTCCACAGATGATTGTTCATTTTAATGGTAAAAGAAGTAGCTGTTGTGGAGTGCCTTGGCAGACAAGCAATCGATCAAGAGCCACACCAGTCAGGGGGCAAATTGACTTCAAGTGGGTCTTGGTATGATGTATCAAGAAGGCTACAACATGACTTCTGGGGATTTCCCGCCATGATTGTATCATTTGAATAAATTGAATTCCATCATGTTCAAAATGAGGGGCATTATACAAAATAACTTTTCTATATTCTTTGAAACTGTTAATATCAGGAAGCTCAAATAAAGACTGAGGAACTTCTCCAGACTAAAGGAGACATGATGACTAAATCTAACAAGGGAGTCAGGATCTTCTTTTGCTATAAAGGATGTTGTTGGGTCTACAGCTGGATAAGGTCTGTAGATTAGGTAATAATAGTGTATCAATGCCAATTTCCTGATTTTGATCATTGTGCTATGTTACAGAAGCAACTGCCCTTCAGAATACACTGAAGTATATAAGGTTAAACGGCCATCATACCGATAAATTTTTCTCAATGGCTCAAGAGGAGAGAAAGAGAGGGAATAAAGTGGAAGTGGTATATGTCAACATTTGAGGCACCTGGATGAAGCATATACAGGAATTCTTAGTACTGTGCTTGCAACTCTTTGGTGAGTCTGAAATTCTGTCAAAATGAAAAATTAAAATAAATAAACAAGTGGCTACAAAAAGTTACATGTGTACAAGTTTCACTCATTCCTTCATTCATTTTGTTGAGCACCTGCCATGTGCCAGGTGGTTTTTCCAAGCACAGAACAAGACAGACAAAAATCCCTACAGTTGTGGAACCGGGTGGAAACAGGGGGATAAATGGAATAAAGAAGGAAACTCATAGTCTGTCAGATGGTATTAAGTGCTAAGGACTGCAGGGACTTCGCTGGTGGTCCAGTGGTTAAAAAATCCGCTCTCCAATGCATGGGATGTGGGTTCAATCCTTGGTCAGGGAACTAAGATCCTACATTCCACAGAGCAACTAAGTCTGCATACCACGACTACTGAGCCTGAGTGCCAAAACAAAGGATCCCGCTTGCTGCAGCCAATAAATACATAAATAAATAAATATTTTTAAAAGGAGAAGAACACAACAGGAAAGGGGAATAGAGAGTGCAGACACTGGAAATTAGAGTCAAATAGATCTTTGGGAAATGTTATACAAAGCAGTGCAGACAATATATACTATGTGTTTCCCATAAGAACTTGTCAACTAAATATCACTTAAATTCTGATCTCTCAATGAAGGCAGCTTTTGACAAGGCCTGTGATGATTCTTGCCTTTTGGTGTTCATACTCTTGTGCAACATCCTCCCCTGAAAGTGGGGTCTAGCAACTTTTTAAAAATTCTTTGCCTTTAAAAATTTTTTAAATATTTTTTATACAACCAGGGCTTCCCTGGTGGCTGAGATGGTAAAGAATCTGCCTGCAATGCGGGAGACTGGGTTTGACCCCTGGGTTGGGAAGATCCCCTAGAGGAGGGCATGGCAATCCACTCCAGTATTCTCGCCTGGAGAATCCCCATGAACAGAGGAACCTGGCGGGCTACACTCCATGGGGTGGCAAAGAGTCAGACGTGACTGAGCGACTAAGCACAGCAAATACAATTTTAAAGGTAACTTTCCATTTACAGTTATTAGAAAATATTGACTATTTCCCCCATTAAAAAAAATCATTTATTTATTTGGCTGTGCTGGGTCTTAACTGCAACATGCAGGGACTGAGCCTGGGTCCCCTGCACTGTGAGTGTGGAGTTTTCACCACTGGACCACCAGGGACGTCCCTTTCCCCTGTGGGGTACAGTACATCCTCCAGCCTATCTAACACCTAGTAGTTTGTACCTCCCACTCCCCCACTCCTATGTTGCCCCTCCCCCCTCCCCACTGGTAACCACTAGTTCATTTTCTGAATCTGTGAACCTAGTGACTCACTTTTAATGAATAAAAGATGAAAGCATGATGGGATGGCACTTTTGAGATCAAGTTACAAAGTGACTGTGGTTTGCACATCACATGCCCTCTCTAGCTCTCTCTACTGCTTACTCTGAGGGAAGCCAGGCTCTGTGCTGTGAGCTGCCTTAAGGAGGGTCCCACACGGCCAAGAACCAAGAGCAGTGTCCAGGAAACATCTAGTGAGGAGCAGAGACCCTCAGTCCTGCAGCCCATGAGAAACTGAATTCTGCCAACTGTCACATGTTCATGCTGGGAACAGAACTCTTCCCCAGTTAAGCCTTCAGATGAAAATGAAGCCTCTACAGACACCTTGTTGGGATTCTCATGACAGACCCTGAAACAGAGGACAAACTACACCCTGGTTCCTGCCCCACAGAAACTGTAAGGCAATACACGATTGCTCTTTTACTTTTTATTTATTTCTGGCTGTGCTGGATCATCACTGCTGCACCTACATGTTAGTTGCAGTGAGTAGGGGCTACTCTCGAACTGAAACCCCTGGGCTTCTAACTGCAGTAGCTTCTCTTGTTGCAGAGCACACGCTTTCGGGTGCCCAGGCTTCAGAAGTTGCAGTGTGTGAGCTTAGTTGCCCATGGCATGTGGAATCTTCCTGGACTAGGGATCGAACCCATGTCCCCTGCGTTGGCAGATGGATTCTTAACCACCGGACCACCAGGGAAGTCCTAAATGATTGCTCTTTAAAGATGCTAAGTTTTGGATAGTTGGTGACATAGCAAGAGAACTATCACATTGAAAGTGAAGTGAAAGCGTTGGTCTCTCAGTTGTGTCCAACTCTTTGTGACCCCGTAGACTGCAGCCCACCAGGCTCCTCTGTCCATGGGATTTCCCAGGCAAGAATACTGAATCAGGCTGCCATTTCCTCTTCCAGGGGATCCCAACCCAGGGATGGAACCTGCATCTCCTGCATTGCAGGCAGATTCTTTACCATCTGAGTCACCAGGGAAGTTTACCTTCTCATCCTAAAATTAAAAAAACTGTTTCTTCTGGTTTCCAAAAAAACTTATCCTCAGGCAGAGGCATTAGAGTTGTTCACCAGATACATCCCTTTTTCCATATTCTAGCACATGGTGAGATGGCATTCCTTGGTCCCCTTGTGTTTGCTGAGGCCATGCAACTAGTTCTGGCCAATGAGCTCTTGGTGGGAAGGAAGTGGGTGGCTTCCAAGTTGGAGCATTTAGTGCCCAGTGTAAATCTCTCTGGTGCTGCAGTGACTAGCCTACTATGTGAGTCTTATAATTAAACAAATGGAAAACCCAGCCCCCAGTTATACAAGCCACATTTCTAGAACTCAAAAGCCATATGTGTCTTTTTGCTGTTGTTAAGTTGCTAAGTCGTGTCTGATTCTTTGTGACCCCACGGATTGCAGCATGCCAGACTTCCCTGTTCTTCACCATCTCCCAGAGTTTGCTCAGATTCGTGTCCATTGAGTCGGTGATGCTCTCTAACCATCTCATCCTCTGCCTCTCCCATCTCCATTTGCCTTCAAACTTTCCTAGCATCAGGGTCTTTTCCAATGAGTCGACTCTTTGCACATGTGTCTAGCGACCATCTCATGGGACAGCACAATCAAGAACCTTTCCGTCACCTGTCCACACAGTTGGTGGGAATATAAATTGGTGCAACCACTATAGAAAACAGTATGGTAGTTCTTTAAAAAACTAAAAATAGAGCTACCATATGATCCAGCAATCCCACTCCTGGGCATATATCCAGAAAAGAAGAAAACTCTCATTTGAAAAGACACATGCACACCAATGCTCACAGCAGCAGCACCAGCCAACCCCAGGACTTTGTCTTCCTCCCGAACTGAAATTCTGTGCTCATTGTATACTGACTCTCCATTTCCCACTCCCACCCCAGCGCCTGGTAACCACCATTCAACTTTGTCTCTATGAATCTGACCACTCTAGATACCTGCCATGGTGGCATCATATAATACATGTCCTTTTGTAACTGACCTGTTTCACCTAGCATAAGGTCTCTAGCATTCATACATGTCATGGCATGTGTCAGAATTTCTTTCCTTTTCAAGGTTGAATAATATTTTATTGTCTGGATGGACCACATTTTGTTTATCCAACTATCCACTAATACACATTTGGGTTGCATCCACCTTTTGGCTATTCTGCCTCATGCTGCTATGAACATGGGGAAACCAATAGCTCTTTGAGTCCCTGCTTTCAATTCTTTGAGGTAGATACTCAGAATTGGGATTGGCGGATCAAATGGTAATTTAATACTTCTTTTTAAAAAAAATTTATTTATTTTGGGGGGCTTCCCAGGTGGCATTAGTGGTAAAGAATCTGCCTGCCAATGCAGGAGACTCAAGAGATGTGGGTTCCATCCCTGGGTTGGGATCCCCTGGAGGAGGAAGTGGCAACCCAGTCCAGCATTCTTTGCCTGGAGAATCCCATAGACAGAGGAGCCTGGCAGGCTACAGTCCATGGGGTCGCAAAGAGTCAGACACAACTGAGCAACTGAGCACCTATTTAATTTTTGGTTGCACTGAGTCTTTGTTGCCGCACTTGGGCTTTTTGGAGCTGTGGCAATCGGAGACTACTCTTCATTACGGTGGGTGAGCTTCTTGTTGCAGTGGCTTCTCCTGTTGTGGCCTGTGGGCTTAAGAGTGTGCAGGCTTCAGCAGTTGTGGTGCACGGGCTTAATTGCCCTGCGGCATGTGGGTTCTTCCCAGACCAGGGATGGAACCCATGTCCCCTACTTTGGCAGGCAGATTCTTAACCACTGGACCACCAGGGAAGTCCCTATGTTTCATTTTTTGAGGAATTCCAGAACCATTTTCCACAGTAGATGCAGAGTCCTTAGCTTTTAGAAGTACATATTAAAAAAAAAAAAAAAAAAAAAGAAGTACATATTAAAATATTTGCAGATGAAATCACATGATGCCTGAGATTTGCTTTAACATGACCCAGGGTTATGTTAGATCAAATAAAAGGTTCGCTTTAATTTGCAGAGTAAGGTTATGCTAAAGGTTGAGATACAGTAACAAGATATGTCCTAAGCTGATAATTGTTGAAGATGGAAGATAGCACTGTGGAGGGCCATTATTCTATTCTCTTCTGTATATATCTGAGCTTCTCCAAAAGGAAAAAATTAAAAAAGAGTTTCTTTTCATATAAAGTACTTGATATAATCTTGATTCATATTGCAACAAGAACCTCACACTTAATTACGAAACAAAAGTACTAAGTTTACTATATTCTCAGGCAATTACAAATTATATTCAGCATCTAACCCCTCTGTTAAGTCAGAAGCTTGATTAAATGCTTACTTATATATTCCTGTGTATCCTGAGAAGTCAGCAAGGGAAATTTAATCAAATGAACCACATCTGCTTATAGAAACTCCTGTCTCAGTTTTTCTTGAGAACTGAGCTAGATCCCCTCAATTTGCAAAATCATAAGTTTTACCACACCCAGAGATAAAGTCACAGGTGACAGAATAGAGCATGTCATCCCACCTGGAACACTTGAGAAAAATAATCAGCTTCATTTGTTCAGTTACTCATTCATTTGACAAATGAGTTTTTTAAAGTATCTATTCTTTTTTAAAATTTTTATTTTACAACATTGTGTTAGTCTCAGGTGTACAACAGAATGATTGCGATATATATGTGTGTATGAATATATATGGAAGTGAAATTGTTAGTCACTCAGTTGTGTCCAACTCTTTGTGATCCCATGAACTATAGCTCACCAGGCTCGACTCCTCCGTCCATGGAATTCTCCAGGCATGAATACCGAAGTGGGTTGCCATTTCCTTCTCCATGGGATCTTCCCGACCCAGGGATCAAACCTGGCTCTCCTGCATTGCAGGTGAATTCTTTACTGACCAAGCCACCAGGGAAGCCTCATGTGTGTGTGTGTGTGCATATATTCTTTTTCAGATTCTTTTCCATTACATATTATTACAAGACATTGAGTATAGCTCGCTGTACTATACAGTAGGTCCTGTTGTTTATTTTATCTATGAGAGTGTGTATATTTCAATCCCCAGCTCCAAATTCATCCCTCTCCCCCTTTCCCACTCTTTGTCTATGAGCCTTTGATAAATGTTTACTGAGCGACTGTGCTCAATATGAGGCCTCACCCCCAGGCACTGAGGGTAGATACAGCCATGAACAGAACAAATAAGAAACGCATGCTTTAGGTCAGAGAAACAAGGAATAAAAGAACTTGGATAGCTCTAGCATGTGTCACGTAGAGATCGTTTTCATAAGAAAAATGGGAGCAGGCGTGGGTCCAGCTAGAAGGGGAAGGGGGATTATGTTGGAAAGACGGCTCTGTGAGGGTGATATTGAAGCAGCGACTGGAGAGAAAGGAGCAAAGGTGCCGATGCCGGGGAGGAGTCTGCAGGCTCAGGAAACATCAGCAGCAAAAGCTTGTGCAGACAGGGATGGGGTGTTCAAAAGAGCAAGGAGGCTCGTGTGGCCGGAGTGAAGAGGTGAGAGGGGATGAGATAAGGGAGGTGGAGGGAGCCCTGTCGGGGCTTTATTGTTTACAAATGTAGCTATTATTATGTAGCTTTGTTTAAAATGTAGCTCCAGTACTTTGGCCACCTGATGCAAACAGTTGACTCATTGGAAAAGGCCCTGATGCTGAGAAAGATGGAAGGCAGAAGGAGAAGAGGGTGACAAAGGATGAGATGGCTGGATGGCATCACCGACTCAATGGACATGAACTTGGGCAAACTCCGGAGATGGTGAGGGACAGGGAAGACTGGTGTGCTGCAGTCCATGGGGTTTCGAAGAGTCAGACATGACTTGGCGATTGAACAACAAAATTTATTATTTTTCAGGTATGGTGATGACTGAGCGATTAAGCACAACACACAGCATGATGAGGTCGAAAGATCAGAGACAACTGCCATTGAATAAACAGCTTGTTTTACTCCAAGATCCCAAGAGAGGACTTCCCTGGTGGTCCAGTGGCTAAGGTTCCATGCTCCCAATGCAGGGGGCCTGTCGAGTTCAATCTCTGGTCAGGGAACTAGTGGCATGCCACAACCAGAAAAGAAAAAAAAAGATCCCGCATGCCACAACAAAGATTGAATGTCCCGCATGCCACAACTCATACCTGGTGCTGCTAAATAAATAAATATTAAAAAAAGAACCCCAAAATGGAGGTCGGGGAAGCACCATGGTCGGTCGGTCAGGAAGAAGTTACAGCAGGACGAGAAAGTGGACAAGAGACTTTATTGTAGCTTCTTCAGAAAGGAAAAGGTAAGTCAGGGTAAGCAGGCTTAGGATTGGCTGGGTTTAATAATGCTAGCAGCTTGTGGGGGTGTAAGCTCTGGACTGGTGTGTTTGTATTTGAAATGCATGCTCATGGCTGAATCCTTTCCTGTCTCAGAGGATAGGCTTACCCTGGAAGAAGCAGTCCCTGCAGAGTCACCCAGATGCCAAAGCACTACAACACACATAATTGATACATTTATCTAATGACACGTGGCCAGAAGACTTTTCCTCTTGTCAAGTCACTTCATGGCTCCTCAAGTGTTTTAAGTTCTGGAACCCCAAGGTCTTGCCTTTTATATAAAGTCTTATCCAGTGGTTCAGTGGTAAAGAACCCGCCTGCAATGCAGGAGAGGTGACAGGAGCCACAGGTTTGATTCCTGGGTTGGGAAGATCCCCTGGAGAAGGAAACAGCAACCCACTCCAGTATTCTTGCCCGGAGAACTCCATGGACAGCCCATGGGGTTGCAAGAGTCGGACATGACTTAGCAACTAAACAAGGTCTTGCCTAACCTGTTCACTGCTACAGCCTCAGCAACTGAGAAAGGTCAAAATAAAAACACACTATCTTCGGACTTCCCTAGTGGTTCATATGGCTGGACTCCGCACTCCCCATGTGTGTGTGTGTGGGGGGGGGTTAGGTTCAATCCCTGGTTGGACCCCATATGCCCCAGCTGTGGGATTCTGCATGCTGCAGCTAATGATCCCACATGTTGCAGTCAGAAGATTCTGAATGTCCCAACTCAAAAATAAAAAAAAGTTCCTGCATGCCAGATAAAGGATCCTGTGCCACAATTAGGACCCAGTGCAGCCAAATAAACAAATAAATATTAAAACAAGAAAAAGGAACCCAGGGCCCCCCTGGTGGCGCAGGAGACAGTCTGCTGGTCCAGAAAGATCCCACATACCGAGGAGCAACTAAGCCCATGTGCCGTAACTACTGAGCCTGTGCTCTGGAGCCCAGGAGCTGCAACTACTGAGCTCACATGCACTAACTACTGAAGCCCATGTGTTCCAGAGTCTGTGCTCAATGAAATAAGCCATTGCAGTGAAGAGCCCGCACACTGCAACTAGAGGGTAGCCCCGCTCTCCACAACTAGAGACACAGCAACGAAGACCCAGCACAACCAGAAAATAAACAGATAATTTTTAAAAAAAGAAACCCACTGTCTTGATCAATGAAAAGGGCAAGTTCCAGAGAAGTAAGGAACGTGAACAATCTTTATGAGATAAGCAGAATGCATGAAAATATAAAAAGTGCTTGTTCATATTTTTAAAAAAGAAACAAGAGACCAATATAAATGACTTCCCAATAGGGAGAGGAAGGGAATGAAGGCAGAGCTGAGGGGAAATCTAATCCTGACACCTGCTCAGAATCAAAGCAGAGTTATTTCCCCAGAAAATGTGGATTTACTCCTTTTATTTTCTTCTGTTTTCCTCAGTGACTAAAAAAGAGCAGGAAACACACACACACAACAAAGAATGTGGTAAGAGTTAAGCTTAGTGACAACATGAATGGGAACACGTAGACGTGTTCACGAGGTTACACGTAAATATATGCATACATCTGTGATGTCCTTCCATAGCTGTTCTGCTTTTCTGTCACTGAGATGACAACAGCTAAATAATTTCATGTCCCATATGGCACCCCGACTGTCACCAAGTTAATGCACTTAAAGTTAAAGAGAGTTTGTGATGAAAAAGAAAAGCTTTTGAATTATGAGGAGGTAGGTGTGCCGTGGATGTCGCTGGCACTATCCAGCCTAGATCTGGCCACCTCCGTGCATACAGGATAGGCTTCCCACTACCAACCCTCAGGGGATTTCTCTGGGAGCATCCTTCAACCTGTGATTGATGGAAGTTGGTGGATAAATACCTCAGCTCCCTTGGTCTTTTGCTGTTGTCCAGTTGCTAAGTCAAGACCGACTCTTTCTGACCCCACAGACTATAGCATGCCTGCCAGACTACCCTGTTCTTCACTATCTCCCTCCCGGAGTTTGTTCAAACTCATGTGCATTGAGTCAATGATGCCATTCAACCATCTCATCCTCTGCCACTCTCTTCTCCTTTTGTCTTCAATTTTTCCCAGCATCAGGGTGTTTTCCAATGAGGTGGCTCTTCAAATCAGGTAGCCAGAGGATGGGAGCTTCAGCTTCAGCAACAGTCCTTATAATGAATAGTCAGAGTTGATTTCCTTTAGGATGGACTGGTTTGATCTCTTTGCAGTCCAAGGGATTCTCAAGCGTCTTCTCCAGCACCACAGTTCAAAAGCATTAATTCTTCGGCATCAGTCCTTGATCCTAGGGTGTGATAACTCTGGGCAAGGTGCTCTCTGCTGCCCCCCAGAGGTCTCCACCGGTACCAAGTCCCAGTGATTCCCTCAGTTGAGTTCAGTCGCTCAGTCGGTTCTGGCTCTTTGCTACCCCATGGACTGGAGCATGCCAGGCCTCCCTGTTCATCACCAACTCCCAGAGCTTGCTCAAACTCATGCCCATCGAGTCGGTGATGCCATCCAACCATCTCATCCTCTGTCGTCCCCTTCTCCTGACTTCAATCTTTCCCGGCATCAGGGTCTTTTCCAATGAGTCAGTTCTTTGCATCACGTGGCCAAAGTATTGGAGCTTCAGCTTCAGCATCAGTCCTTCCAATGAATATTCAGGACTGATTTCCTTAGGATTGACTGGTTTGATCTTTTTGCAGTCCAAGGGACTCTCAAGAGTCTTCTTCAACACCACAGTACAAAAGCATCAATTCTTCGGCGCTCGGCTTTCTTTGTAGTCTATCTCTCACATCCATCCATGACCACTGGAAAAACCAGTAGTGATTCGCCGCAGCATTCACACAGTACACAGAATACAGTAGTGATTTGCTAGAGGACTCACACAGTGTGCAGAATACAGTCGTGATTCGCTGCAGTATTCATAACTTGCCTGAAGCACATCCATTCATTACTGTTTGGTCCTTCCCTTCCTGGCTTCTCTGCCAGTGTGCCCAGTGACCCCACCACAAAACAAGTGAATCCTTGCTTCCATAACTGCTTCTGGGGGGAATCCAAACAATGGCAATGGAGTTGGACCGAGTCTGTTAGTTATTTCAAAATCTTTAGGCAAAAGGAAGATCTTCCTTTCCTTTCTTCCTTCCTTTTTCCTCCCTTCCCCTTCTCTTCCTCTTCTGCCTTTCTCTCTCGCTCCCCTCCCCACCCCTGCCACTCTTCCTGCTTCAAAAAAGAGTCTGAAAGCCTTGTAGGATCAAAGTTGAATACAAACTTTTAGTTAACCCCCAATATATGTGCTATTCTGGCCTCACTGTGTCATAGAAAAAAACAAAACACAGAACCACTTGTCAAAAGATTTGGACTCACCCTCTTCAAATGTAGCCACAAGCCTCAGGTGGCCACTGAGACTGGCAATGTGACTGGTCCAAAATGAGATGTATTAAAATACACCCGCAGAGGGGGACTTCCCCAGTGGGTCATGGGTCCCCAGTCGGGGAACTAAGATCCCACATGCCACGGAGCAGCTAAGCCCACACACCAGAACCAGAGAGTCTTTGTGCCACAGTGAAAGGTCCTACGTGACATTAGGAAGCAGATGCTGCCTGCCACAACTAAAACCCAAGGCAGTCAAATTAATAAATAAATATTTTAAAAAGATATAATTCATTTAAAAATAGATAAAAAATAAAATAACATACACACCCGGGGACTTCCCTGGTGATCCAGGGGTTAAGACTCTGAGCTTCCAATGCAAGCAGCAAACAGTTCAATCGCTGGTCAGGGAACTAAGACCTCCCACATGTGTGATCCAAAAAAAATACAATAAAGTGAAATACACACCAGATATTGCACACCTGGTACAAGAAAAATATGTGAAACATTCAATAATTTTTATATTTCTTATAGGTGGAAGCGATAGCATTTGCAATATGTTTGGTTATATCAAATATATTATTAAAACTAACTTTACCTGTTTCCTTGTACCTCTTTTAATGTGGCTGCTTGAACATTTAAAATTGCATAGATGACTATGCTATATTTCTACAGGGCAGCACTGGTCTGGATCATTACCCAGCTCTATATTTCGGAGCTCCATGACTTAGGGCAAGACATTTAATCTGGGGCTTCCCTGGTGGCCCAGTAGTAAAGAATCCACCTGCCAATGCAGGCCTCACGGGTTCCATTCCTGGTCCCAGAAGAGCCCACATGCCTTGCTTGGAGCAATTAAGCCATGCACCACAACTTTTGATTTGGTGCTCTAGAGCCTGCAAGCTGCAACTACTGAAGCCTGAGCACCCTAGAGCCTTTGCTTTGCAACAAGAGAAGCTCTTGCACCACAATGGGAGAATAGTTCCTGCTTGCTACAACAAGAGAAAAGCCTGCACAGCAATGAAGATCCAGCACAGCTATAAATAAACAAATGAAGAAACAAAATTATTTTTAAAGGCATTTAATCCCATGAAGAGGGTTTCCTCATTTAGGAATAACATAGCAACAATAACAAAGTAATAATACCACCTCTTCACACTAGTGTCCAAGCTATGTTCTACTGTGGGTCTGACTCATCATTGAATCTCTCCAAGCCTCAGTCTCTTCATCTGCAAAATGGGAATGAGGGCAGTATGCACCCAATGTGATCAAGAAAGAGATGACACCCTGTATGTGATGGGCCGGGCACAGATTAGTAGAGAATGAATGTTGGCTGTGTTGATGATAATATTTTCTGTGTGTAGGTGAAATTGCATCTTGGGTCAAAAGGAAGTATTCCCTGAAAGCATCTAATGCCTCAGAAACAAGACAGGCAAAACGCAGGGAAGGACCCGCCAAAGTCACAGACAAATAAAATAACAGGGAACAGAGCCCAACAAGTCATCAAAAGACAATAAAAGTTCCATCTAAGAATTATACTCAGAGAGAAACATGACTGTATTTGTGTTCAGGCTTCTGGAATGTCTGTTGTCTCATAGACACACCCTAAAGGGTTGACTTGAAAGTGAAAGTGAAGGTCGCTCAGTCGTGTCCAACTCTTTGCAACTCCATGAACACGGAATTTTCAGGCCAGAATACTGGAGAGCGTAGCCTTTCCCTTCTCCAGTGGATCTTCCCAACCCAGGGATTGAGCCCAGGTATCCCACATTGCAGGTGGATTCTTTACCAGCTGAGCCACAAGGGAAGCCCAAGAATACTGGAGTGGGTAGCCTATCCCTTCTGCAGCAGATCTTCCTGACCTAGGAATTGAACCAGTGTCTCCTGCATTGCAGGCGAATTCTTGACTAACTGAGGGTTGACTTGACACAACAGTAAACCTCTTTTCTAGGCCTTTTTTATTCCCTTCTCGGGCATCACCCAGTCTTTTGTTGTGGAAAATATTTTCATCCCATGCCGAGAGAAATCACATCACTCTCATATATCTGAGACACTCACTTAAGGGCTGTGTCTCAAACTTGTCTCAAATCAAGAAAAAAATCCTAGTCACCCTGTTGGGACCAGAAGCAAGGAAAAGAAGTTTAACTGGGCTCACAGATTTGTTTCAAGGCAGTGTAATGTGTGACTGAGCTGTGTGGTTTTGGACAAGTTGTCCAACCTCTCTGGCTTCAGCATATTCATTTGTAAAACAGGGAAATTACAGTGTTCATTCAGGGAGTTCCTTGGTGGTCTAGTGGTTAGGATTTCGCGCTTTCACAGTCCTGGCCTGGGCTCAATGCCTGATCAGGTAACTGAGATCCCACAAACTGCATGGCCCTCCCACCCGAGAAAACCCTGATAACGGTGTTCACTTAACTGCTGGTTGTGAGAATTAAATGAGATAATCCACAGGTCATTTTAGACTCAGAACCTGGGTGTCTAACCTGGGTTAGACTCAGAACCTACTTCTCCCTGCCTCCAACCTGGAGTGTTTTTTTGTTACCAAACAGATTTCCAAATAAGTGTGATGCTTTTTTTTTAAAATTTTTATAATTTGTTTTTAAATAGTTTTCAAAAGTCAAGTAATTTTCACGTTAAAAAAGTTTTAAGCCTCTATTCCCAGCCTACCCTTAACACAACAAACACAGTGGGAATTTTACTGCATTTCTGTCTAGTTTCTCTCTCACTCCCTGTGTTCTTATTTTACATATAGAGGTAATTATAGTGAAAAGATATTTTACATATAATAGTTCCTCATAATCTGAGTATTCATTATCTAGATATCCACATAGTGATGAGTTTAGGGAAGCAAACATTGTCCTAACATAAAAATATTCACAAATAAACTTACAATTTTACAATGATTCATTCTGGACTAACAGGAACATCACTTTGGAGCCCATCCAATCAATGTATTTGCCAGTGTTTACCTCTGATTGTTGATGGTTGTTTGAAATTTTACAATACAATTCAAAATGATGGGAATCGACTGTAACATGAAAATTGGAAGTCTGCAAAAGACAGCAGAATTTCTGAAGTCAGTGAGAGTGACATGGGAGAAACATTTGCAATGCAGAGGACTCCACTGACAAATGAGGAACCTGCAAAGTCCCACCAATGGAAAAACAGAAAACAAGAGGACAACAGTGATGCTCCAAAGAGCAGTAACTGAGGAACAAATGATTTGAAAAGCCCTGTGGGGAAATGGATGAAAATCTTGCATAAGTGTGCAAAAAAAAAAAAAAACAAAAACACTCCCTGTAGGAACACCTGATGCTGGGAAAGACTGAGGGTAGGAGGCGAAGGGGACGACAGAGGATGAGATGGTTGGATGTCATCACCAACTCAATGAACATGAATTTGAGCAAACTCCGGGAGATGGTGAAGGACAGGGAAGCCTGGCATGCTGCAATCCATGGGGTCGCATGATTCATTTTGATTCATTTTCCTGTACAGTAGAAAGTAACACAACATTGTAAAGCAACTGTACTCCAACAAAAATTAATTTTAAAAAATCTATGGGAAGGTTAAAAAGTGAAAGTGTTAAGTCGCTCAGTCATGTCCGACTCTTTGCAGAGTCGGACAGACTGTAGCCCTCCAGACTACCCTGCCCGTGGGATTCTCCAGGCAAGAATACTGGAGAGGGTAGCCACTCCCTTCTCCAGGGGATCTTCCCGACCCAGGGATCGAACCCAGGTCTTTCACATTGCAGGCAGATTCTTTACTGTTCATGACGACAGGGAAGATGGTATGGGGTGGCTAAGGGAATAGCAACTGCAAAGGTCCTGAGGCACGCACATGCTTCATTTCTACAGATAAGTTGGTGAGGGTGTGTTGTTCAGGGTCTTGTGGATTGCAGTGAAGTCTTTGGCTTTTGGGAGCTATAGAGGGTTCTGAGCAGAGGAGGGCCATGCCCTGAATCAGGCATTCATGGTCTCCCTCTGACCAGGAGAGCAGAGGGAGAGGAAAGCAGAAACCGAGAGACAGGAGAAGAGGCAGCTGCACTGGTGCAGGTGGGAAATGATCGGAGCTGGAGCCAGGTGGGTACCACGGAGACTTATTTCTGCATTTATTAGGAAGGCAAAGCAGACAGCTGTTGCTTATGGATTAGACGTGGGGAGGTGAGTGAAGGAGAGAAGCCAAGGACGCCTCGGGGACTTTAACATGAACAGCCTAAGGACACAGCTGCCATCGGCTAAGATGGAGAAGACGGAGGGAGGGGGAGCGTCGGGAGGGAAGAAGCAATTCACACTGACTTGCCACGTCCCCCTTGAATTACAGAATCACCCCACAGCAGCATTCATAAAGAATGAAAGTGCAAACATCTATTAATAATTATTTGCAAATGCTGCATATTAGGTAGTTTAGATAAACCCTGCTCTCTGGGAATTTTGCCAGAAGAATCCCAAACTAAGCTCAACAGCTATCAAAGCCAATAAAGTGCCATCAGGGAGAATATGGAGAAAAGCAGTCTCTGCCTCATGTGAGAATCTTTTTTTTTTTTTTTTTTTTTTTGAGAATCTTTTTAAATCTAACATTATCAGGACTTCCCTGGTGGTCCGGTGGTTAAGACTTTGCGCTTCCACTGCAGGGGGCATGAGTTTGATCCCTAGTTGGGAAACTAAGATCCCAAATACTGCAACGTGCAGTTCAGCCAAAAAAAAGAAGAAAAAGAAAGAAATCTAACATTATCATTCCTTCATCTACTCTTCTATAAGACCACAAATGGAGCTGAAGAAAACTAGAAAATATTTTCTGAAGGAAACAAGAAAATAATTTCAGGGATGGATATTTAGTGATTTAAGGACAGACTAGATAAGGACTTCTCAACCTAGGAGAAAATGAAAGGAAACTACTTCCCCCCACTGGCAGCCACACTCTTATCCCTCTTATCCTCTGCCAACACTGGATTAGAGTCCCCAGTTCTATTTCCATTATTGCTTGTATAACTATTATATAGTAGTGGTCCCGCCATATTCTAGCTTGTTCATTTATTTATGTCTACTATGTTCCAGGCACTGCAACAGACACCAGAAATAAGAGTATCTCATTGATAGCTGGTTGCCCACACTTTATCCACTCTTCTTTAGCTTTCAGAGTCCAGCAATAAGAGAGAACTACATTTCCTAGACTCCTTTGCAGGGAGGTTTGGCCCTGTTAACAATGCTAGTCAATGAAACACACGGACACTGGTCTCAAGTGTCCTTTGCCATTTGACCTTTTTTTCTGCCTGGAATGCAGATGTGATGTCTGGGGCTGCAGAAGCCACCCTGAGGCTGATCATGAGAGGAAGGCAAAGAGCACCTCAGCCATGACATACGTGGGCTACCATAGCACTTCATGTATGGACAAATAAAATTTTTGACTGATACACACAGACAGCCTGAACAAGCTGTATTTTCACCTGATCCTCTTCATAAGACTCCTTGAGTCCAGAAACTAGTTTTCCTCAGCTTTCTGAACCCTCAAGAAATATCAAATGAAGGGACTTCCCTGGGGCTTCAGTGGTTAAAGCTCTGTCCTTCCACAGCAGCACAGGTTCAATTCCTGGTCAGGGAACTAAGATCCCACGTGCTGTGTCCAGTGTCACCTAAAAATAATGCTGAATGAATTTTGAGTGAGCAAGGCAACTCTACTTTTACAGTTAAAAAACAATGGGACAAATTTTGAATGACAAAATCCCCAGGGAGGCCATCTGAGACCTCTCCTAGCCCAGGTTTCCACAGTGAATTCCTAAAGCCTGGGAAAACCACATCTGTGAAATGAGAATAGTAGCAGAATCTATTGATGGACTCTCTGGGAGGGTCAAATTAGTGACCAAAAGATCAAGAATGATAACAGTTCTATTTTAGGTGCTACTTAAATGTTGCCCTTGCTATCATTATTTCCCAATGTGCACGTATGTGTGCGCCTGTGCTCAGTCGTGTCTGACTCTTTGGGACCCCACGAACTGTAGCCCACCAGCCCCAGCAAAAGTAGATCTAACCTCCCACATTGCTCTACATCTCAGCACCTCGTTGGTTTCCCTCATAGTCCTTGGCACAACTATTTTTATTTATTTACTTTTACAGGCATCTTCACCGGAGAAGGTGGTTCTTCATTTGCCCACCCCACCCATGCATGCCAGACCCATTCTCTGCTCTTTTCTAATCTGAGCATCACCTAATTTCCGGATCCTCTGGGTTCTGTTGCTTTCAGCCAATGGGAGGAACCAGCAGGAACTCAGAGTGAGGGAGGAGAAAGAGAATGGCGGTATTTCTTCCCCATTCCCTCCTTGCTTTGGTATCACGTCTCTGGTCAGTGCCTGGGTTCCTCCACAATGACGGCTCCTATGAAGTAGCTCTTCCTCCATCATTCCAATTCTTTTTTAAAAAACATTTTTACTTATTTATTTGGCTGCTTCAGGTCTTGGTTGAGGCATGCAGGATCTTTCCCTGCAGCATACAAGCTCTTCATTGTGGCTGGCTGGCTCCAGAATGCCAGGGATTGAACCTGCATCCTCCAGCATTGGAAGGCAGATGCTTAACCGCTGGGCCACCAGGGAAGTCCCTCCATGATTCCAACTCTTAATGGCTCCAGCACTGCCGTTTCTTCAACTCAAGGCTCTCTGCTATTGCTAGCAACTGGGTACTCACTCCCCCATCCATCCCTTGTGGGTACCTTTTAACTCTGTCTACACCTCTTCAAGGGGCTTCCTAGGTGGCGCTAGAGGAAAAGAATCCGCCTGTCAATGCAGGAGATGCAAGAGACTGGTTCCATCCCTGGATTGGGAAGATCCCCTGGAGAAGGAAATGGCAACCCACTCCAGTATTCTTACCTGGAAAATCCTATGGACAGAAGAGCCTGGCGCACTATAGTCCATGGGGTCACAAAGAGTCAGACATACTGAGTGATTGAGCGTGCGTGCACACACACACACACACACACACACACACACCCCTCTTCAAGGAAATGCCTCCTTAACTTCTTGACTTGAACTGTGGTGTGAGGGTGGAGATGAGCAGGAAAGTGAATTCTGTTTCCTCTGCGAACCTTGAGAGAAACTCCGGCCAGGTGGTAAATTCCATGAAGGTACAGAGGACACACCTGCTTTACTCACCAATTTCCCCAGTCCCAGAACACGGCCAGGCATGGAGAGATTTAATGATCATTCCTGGAATAACTAACCTCACTTCCCATCAAACATATCAGAATTAGGAAATAATAAGGAGGGACTTTCCCCCAGAGGTCCAGTGTCCAAGACTCTCACTTCCAATTAAAGGGGCAAGGGCTCAATCCCTGGTTGGGGAACTTGGGTCTCACATGCTGCAGGGTTCAGTCAAAATGTCTTTTTAAAATAATAAAATAAAATGAACCCAGGAATTTAAAAAAAGGTTTAGAAAGAAAAAATTATAAGGGGATTTTTTTTTTGTCTATTAAATTATCAAAAATATTTTGAGGCATTTATACAGTTGACCCTTGAACAACATGGAAGTGGTTGGGGCACCGACCCCCAGAAGTCAGAAATCCCTGTATGACTTTATAAGTCCGCACTGTTATTCGAGTTTCCAAGTCCAAGTTCATGAATTCAGCTAACCCTGGGTCCTGAGAATACCTATTTATTACTGAAAGAGTTCTCATACAAGTGAATCCCTGCCATTCTAACCTGCATTGCTCAGGGGTCAGCTGGTTACCTGAGTGCTGGTCACTGTACACTTAGATCAGGAGAGTCAGGCATCAGTGGTAGATATGTAAATTTACAGCATTTACAATGGCCTTTAGAGAAACCATGTGGCCATATGTATCAGAAATAATTTAGATAGGTTCTTTATTCTGACCCAGTAAAACTGCTCCTAGAAATCTTACACAAAGGAAATAATCCAAAAGAAAGGAAAGGTACGTAGAGATTTTATTGTAGCATTTTTTATAATGTCAAAACATGCCTCAAAATAGCAGAATTGTTAGGTAGGTTCTAAGGAAAAGAAACTTGTAGAGCCATTACAATGATAGTATGAAAATTTAGTGCTGTTCCATTTATGGGTGGTTTTTCCCTTCTGTTTTCTGTGCTTTGAACAAAACAAAAATTAGTTTCCAATAAGTAATAAAAATGTTATCAGGAAAATTAAAATCATTTATGTCAAAAACCCTTCTATTGCTCCCAGATTTTTCTCATCCTCAGATTTTCTTTGCTCTCCAAGGTAGAGAAGTTTCTTCTCCAATCATAATCTGATCTACTTTACTACTAATAAAAGTTCCTTCACTGGTTAATCATACAACAAGGGTAATGAAAGAATGGCATGTGATGGAAGCAAAGTATGTAACAGGAGGTGTAGGAGAGAGGGGCTTCCCAGGTAGCATTAGAAAAGAACCCGCCTGCCAGTGCAGGAGACATAAGAAATGCAGGTTCCATCCCTGCGGCAGGAAGATCCCCTGGAGGAAGGCATAGCAACCCACTCCAGTATTCTTGCCTGGAGAATCCCATGGAGAGAGGAGCCTGGAGGGCTACAGTCCATGGGGTTCCAAAGAGTCGGACATGACTGAAGTGACTTAGCATGCACATGTATGCATAGGAGAGGGATGAAGATGGAGAAACAGAGAAATACACAGAGAGAGGCAGAGAAAGAGACAAAGAAAAAAAGAGGGAGGATGGAAGAGAGAATGGGTGAGAGAGAAACAGAGAGACAGAGACAGAGAGAGGTGTCAATAAGGTGAATTATATTTGGAGCTTTCTGAGCGCTCTCTTCCACAGCTGAATAATAACAGTAATAGCCTAGTAATTAGTATACAACTGCTCAGTTTCTCTCTTGCCTGGGGCTGGCAAAGAAAATAATCAATTGTACTGGAGAAACGACCAAGGACTTAAGGAGACATTTGAAAGGAAAATCAGCCTAGGAGCTAGGTATCATCGGAAAAAAAATATTCTGAAGGTCCTGTCAAAATAAAGAGACCCTGAGGTCAGGAAGGAAAGTGAGTATTTAAAAAGAGAGGAGCTATTTCTAAAGTAGTTTCTGATATTCAGTAGGATCTTGGTAGGATGAAAGAGAAAGGCTTTTGACTCTAAAGTGCTATCCATCACCAACAAAGACTTTCTATATAGCACAGGGAACTATACTTGATATCTTGTGCATACTCAGTCGCATCCGACTCTGCCACCCCACAGACTGTAGCCCACCAGGCTCCTTTGTTTGTGGGATTTTCCAAAAAAGAATACTGGAGCGAGTTGCCATTTCCTCCTGCAGGTGATCTTCCCAACCCAGGGATCGAACACACATCTTCTGTGTCTCCTGCAATGGCAGGCTCTTCACCACTGGGCCACCTGGGAAATCCCTTGATATCTTATGATAACCTATAATGGAAAAGAATCTGAGAAAAGAATAGATATATTTACATATGTATAACTGAGTCACTTTACCATTCACCTGAAGCAAATACACCATTGTAAATCAACTATATTTCTTTTTTTTTTTTTTTAAGTGTGATCTATCTTCACAGTACATGTTCCTGACCACCACCAAGTGTATACCCTGGGTATATACTCATTTTCCTCCAAGTTTAGTAAATTGTGGACATGGGTTTTTATTTATTCAACCACTCTCTCTTGCTAGTCTCATCTGTGGCAGAGAAAAAGCTATATATCTGCCAAATCCTATTCCCTTTTTCTCCTGGGCATACAGCAAGGCTACATGTCCCAATATTCACTGCAGTTAGTTAGGGCTCTGGAGCTGTGTTCTGGCCAGTGATGTTGAAACAGAAGTAACAAAAACGACTTCTAAGCCTGGTCCGTAGAAATGCCCAGCACAATCCCCCAGATTCTTCTTTCTCTTTCTTCATCTGCCAGCCAAATAAAAAAGTACCCACCAGGGAGTTCAAAAGCTCCACCTAGGAGAAAGCAAAAGCACAATATGGAAGGACCCTGGATCCCTGAGTTACCACCTGGATAAAAGCTTCCCAAGAGAACCATCCACCTTTTCTTCTTTTCATTGGAGGATGACTGCCCTACAGCACTGTGTTGGCTTCTGCCATACACCAGCATGAATCAGCCATAAGTATACATACGTCTCCTCCCTCCCACTGCCCACCCCATCCCACCCCTCTTGTCTGTCAAAGAGCGCTGACTGAGTTCCCTGTGTTGCTCAGCAACGTCCCACTAGCTATCTGGTTTACATACAAGAACCATCCACCTTGGATAATTGAGTGAGCAAGGACATTTCCATTGCATTCAGCCACTGAGCATTTAGGGCTTATTTGTTACAGCAGCTGGCATTACTTATCATGACTGATACACCTTTTCAAAAACGGGTGCGGGTAGCCAACAGGTTTTGAGGAGAGTTGACATTCTCTTCAATTCTGCCTCTACACCTTTATCTTCCTCCCCTTGAGGGAGAATCCATCCTCCTTCAAGACTCAGACCATCCTGGGAGCACTTGCATCCCTGTCTCTTAGGTATCCCCACCTCTGTCACAATCCCCTCCAACTGGTTTCTCACCTGTGTCTTTGCCCTTGCGCTAGGCACCATCTGGAATACGAAAGAAATATGGCAGACCATGCATGTGCTTCCTGGTGGTTCAGATGGTAAAGACTCTGCCTGCAATGCGGGAGACCCAGGTTCGATCCCTAGATTAAAAAGATTCCCTGGAGAAGGGAATGACAACTCACTTGAGTATTCTTTCCTGGAGAATTCTGTAGTCAGAGGAGCCTGGTGGGCTACCGTCCACGGGGTCACAAACAGTCGGACCCAACTGAGGGATTAACAATTTCACTTTCAAGCATGTGCTTCAGTCTAAATGGGCAGAGATGCTATCTACTGCTATAGTCCAGATTAAAAGCCAGTGGGAAGCAACATATCCACGGCTTTGGCCTTGGAGATACTGTTCCCCAGACACTAAGCAAACCAAACATGTATGCTTTTAAGACAATTCAGTTACAGAAATGAAGAGCTGGGGGTAGTGTGTTTTTTTTTTTTTTTTTGACTCTTCCCTCTTCCTTATCCCACTTTGTTCAGTCAGCTGCCAAGAGGTATTGATTCTACATCCAAATATCTCTCAAATCCATCCATTTCTCTCCATCATCATTTTTTCCATCAAATTCCAGGCCAACATCATCTCTTAGCAAGAACTCCAATTCCATTAATGTGACCCTGTATGATCTGGCCCCTACCCGAGTCCCAGCCTCCTCGCTGTCATACACTAACTACATTCTGTCAATAGCTGCCCTGGACATCTTTCAACTCATTAAATGCACCATCACTTTCCCCATCTCTGGGCCTTTGTAATACCATCCTCATAGTCAGAAGCATTTTCCCCTCCTTTATTCCTTCCCCAGCCAACTTCTGCTCACTCCAGGTTGCAGCTTGGGCAGTGATGGTTTAGTGTCTAGGTCATGTGTGACCGCATGGACTGTAACCTGCCAGGCTCCTCTATCTATGGGATTCTCCAGGCAAGAATACTGGAGTGGGTTGCCAGTTCCTTCTCTAGGCGGTCTTCCTGACCCAGGGATTAAACCCAAGTCTCCAGCACTGCAGGCAGATTCTTTATCAACTGAACCACTATTCCAAGAAGCCTTTTTAAAAACTCATTAGACTACATTTGACCCTGAAATTATAAACCTTGTCCTTTGTTCAGAGAACTCCAATTACTAGGATGCTGGCCGGCAGGGACTATGTCTGTACAGTTCATTATTGTGTTTGCAGGGTCTAGCATGGCACATGGCACTTAGCAGGTTTATTAATATGTTTTAATAAATATAGATGAATAACTAGATGGATGACTGGAGGGAAAGATGGATGGATGGTTGGATGGATGGATAATTGGATGGAAGAATGGATGGACAAGTGGATGCTTGAATGGATAGATGGATGGATGGATGGATGGATTTCTCCTCAAGATGCTGAGTTTGAACCTGTGAGACCAAAGGACACCAGGGACAGCTGTCATTTTGACTACTCAAAACCCATGAGACCATATCCTCCTTCATCTTTGTTTCCATGGGGTTTGCATTCTCTTTGGGGGAGAGCAGATGAGGGCGAGGGAGCAAGCAAAGACAACAGAAAACATACAAATAAGCTGGGTAGCACCAGAAGATGACACACAAGACATGTTCTGAGGAGGTGTCACTTAATCCGAGACCTCAGGCACTTAAGCAGGTAAGAATGCTAATTCCATGCCAAAATCAAGCCAAATGATAATCAGGTCTGCCACTGCTGACTGGCAGCACAGACTGGGATTTAAAAATAGACCAGTCAACCTATTATGCATGTCCTGCCTTTTGCTTTAGTAATCACTTTCCCCAGGTGCCCGAGGAAATACAAATGGCCCCGAAATAGGAGACAAGGGGCCCATTTTCACTCATAAGAAGAGAAAAGCAATTAAAATTGCACTGAGGCCCTTTTGGATAATAAGTGTTATTCTGGAGCTCCGGTTCAGCCATCTCCACCAGTGTTGAAGGGTACAGGAAAGATCACCGTCTGGAGGAAATAAAGTCAATGAGCAAAGAGAAACACAGCTGAGAGATGTAAAGAATTCATATCAGAATTGTGCATAGGCAAATATCCAAGAAAACAACCTTAGTCCAAGGCTTACCCAGTTGGTGACTGGTACAGTGGGGCCAGAGCCCTGACAAGCATTTGCCAGAAATCAAGCCCTGAGCCTTTGGAGTGGGAGCACTGACTCCAAGACCCTAGACTACCAGAGAACTAACCCTCAGTCAGTTCAGTTCAGTCGTTCAGTCATGTCTGACTCTTTGCGACCCCATGAATCACAGCACGCCAGACCTCCCTGTCCATCACAAACTCCAGGAGTTTACTCAAACTCATGCCGATTGAGTTGGTGATGCCATCCATCCATCTCACCCTCTATCGTCCCCTTCTCCTCCTACCCCCAATCCCTCCCAGTATCAGGGTCTTTTCCAATGAGTCAACTCTTCACATGAGGTGGCCAAAGTATTGGAGTTTCAGCTTCAGCATCAGTCCTTCCAATGAACACCCAGGACTGATCTCCTTCAGGATGGACTGGTTGGATCTCCTTGCAGTCTAAGGGACTCTCAAGAGTCTTCTCCAACACCACAGTTCAAAAGCATCAATTTTTCGGCACTCAGCTTTCTTCACAGTCCAACTCTCACATCCACACAAGACCACTGGAAAAACCATAGCCTTGACCAGATAGAACTTTGTTGGCAAAGTAATGTCTCTGCCTTTTAATATGCTGTCTAGGTTGGTCATAACTTTCCTTCCAAGGAGTAAGCGTCTTTTAATTTCATGGCTGCAGTCACCATTTGCAGTAATTTTGGACACCCCCCCCCAAAATAAAGTCTGACACTGTTTCCACTGTCTCCCCATCTATTTCCCATGAGGTGATGGGACCAGATGCCATGATCTTAATTCTCTGAATGTTGAGCTTTAAGGCAACTTTTTCACTCTCCTCTTTCACTTTCATCAAGAGGCTTTTTAGTTTCTCTTCACTTTCTGCCATAAGGGTGGTGTCATCTGCATATCTGAGGTTATTGATATTTTTCCCGGCAATCTTAATTCCAGCTTGTGCTTCTTCCAGACCAGCGTTTCTCATGATGTACTCTGCATAGAAGTTAAATAAGCAGGGTGACAATATGCAGCCTTGACTTACTCCTTTTCCTATTTGGAACCAGTCTGTTGTTCCATGTCTAGTTCCAACTGTTGCTTCCTGACCTGCATACAAGTTTCTCAAGAGGCAGGTCAGGTGGTCTGGTATTCCCATCTCCTTCAGAATTTTCCACAGTTTATTGTGATCCACACAGTTGAAGGCTTTGGTGTAGTCATTAAAGCAGAAATAGACGTTTTTCTGGAACTCTCTTGCTTTTTCGATGATCCAGCAGGTATTGACAATATGATCTCTGGTTCCTCTGCCTTTTCAAAAACCAGCTTGAATATTTGAAAGCTCTCAGTTCACATATTGCTGAAGCCTGGCTTGGAGAAGTTTGAGCATTACTTTACTAGCGTGTGAGATGAGTGCAATTGTGCGGTAGTTTGAGCATTCTTTGGGATTGCCTTTCTTAGGGATTGGAATGAAAACGGACCTTTTCCAGTCCTGTGGCCATTGCTGAGTTTTCCAAATTTGCTGGCATATTGAGTGCAACACTTTCACAGCATCATCTTTCAGGATTTGAAATAGCTCAACTGGAATTCCATCACATCCACTAGCTTTGTTCGTAGTGATGCTTTCTAAGGCCCACTTGACTTCACATTCCAGGATGTCTGGCTCTAGGTGAGTGATCACACCATTGTGATTATCTGGGTCATGAAGATCTTTTTTGTACAGTTCTTCTGTGTATTCTTGCCACCTCTTCTTAATATTTTCTACTTCTGTTAGGTCCATACCATTTCTGTTTTTATTGAGCCCATTTTTGCATGAAATGTTCCCTTGGTATCTCTAATTTTCTTGAAGAGATCTCTAGTCTTTCCCATTCTGTTGTTTTCCTCTATTTCCTTGCATTGATCGCTGAGGAAGGCTTTTTTATCTCTCCTGGTTATTCTTTGGAACTCTGCATTCAAATGGGAATATCTTTCCTTTCCTCCTTTGCTTTTTGTTTCTCTTCTTTTCACAGCTATTTGTAAGGTCTCCTCAGACAACCATTTTGCCTTTTTGCATTTCTTTTTCTTGGGGATGGTCTTGATCCCTGTCTCCTGTACAATGTCACGAACCTCCGTCCATAGTTCATCAGGCTGTCTATCAGATCTAGTCCCTTAAATCTACTTCTTACTTCCACTGTATATTCATAAGGTATTTGATTTAGGTCATACCTGAATGGTCTAGTGGTTATCCCTACTCTCTTCAGTTTAAGTCTGAATTTGGCAATAAGGAGTTCATGATCTGAGCCACAGTCAGCTCCAGGTCTTGTTTTTGCTGACTGTATACAGCTTCTCCATCTTTGGCTGCAAAGAATATAATCAATCTGATGTTGGTGTTGACCATCTGGTGATGTCCATGTGTAGATTCTTCTCTTGTGTTGTTGGAAGAGGGTGTTTGCTATGACCAGTGCATTCTCTAGGCAAAACTCTATTAGCCTTTGCCCTGCTTCATTCCATATTCCAAGGCCAAATTTGCCCGTTACTCCAGATGTTTCTTGGAACTAACCCTAGGGAGGATCAAATAGTGAGAACTCACACAAAGGAAACCACTTGAATACAAGACCTGGCATCACCAACCACCAGTAGCACCCTGTGCAGCACAACTCATCTAAACAACAAATGAAACAAAAATACAAACTAAATCATCAGCAGACAGGATTACGACCTCACTCAGCCTTGCCCATAAGAGGAAAAACATACAAACAAACAAACAAACAAAACTCAGCAAAAATCTCATCCTATACAAAGTTTACACAACCACTGGACTAACCTTAGGAGGGCAGAAACCAAAAGGAAGAAATATTTCAACCTTGAAGCCTGGGAAAAGAGACCTCAAACACAATAAGTTTAAAAAAACAATAATGAAAAGGCAGAGAAATACTACACAAATGAAGAAACAAATTAGAAACACAGAAGTCCAAATAAATGAAGAAGTAGACGATCTACCTGAAAAATAATTCAGAATAATGATAGTAAAGATGATCAAAAACCTTGAGAACAGAATGGAGAAAATGCAAGAATCAATTAACAAAGGCCTAGAAGAATTAAAGAATAAACATATAGAGACAAACAACACAATTACTGAAATTAAAAATACTCTAGAAGGAATCAATAGCAGAATATCTGAAGCAGAAGAATGAATCAGTGAGCTAGAAGATAAAATGGTGGAAATAACTTCTGAAGAGCAGAATACAGGAAAAAGAATTAAAAGAACTGAGGATAATCTCCGAGACCTCTGGGACAAAATCAAATTCACCAACATTCAAATTATAGGGGTCCCAGAAGAAGAAGAGAAAGAAAGGACACAAGAAAATTTTTGAAGAGATTATAGTCGAAAATTTCCCCAACATGGAAAAGGAAATAGTCAATCTAGTTCAAGAGGAACAAAAAGTCCCATACAGGATAAACCCAAGGAGAAACACACCAAGACACATACTAATCAAACCAACAAAGACTAAACACAAAGAAAGAATATTAAAAGCAGCAAGGGAAAAGCAACAAGTAACATACAAGAGAAACCCCATACATTTAACAGCTGATCTTTCAGCAGAAACTCTGCAGGCCAGAAGGAATGGCAGGATATATTTAAAGTACTGAATGGGAAAAATCTGCAACTAAGATTACTGTACCCGGCAACGATCTCATTCAAAATTGATGGAGAAATAAAAAGCTTTTCAGACAAGCAGAAGTTAAGAGAATTCAGTACCACCAAACCAGCTTTACAACAAATGTTGAAGAGACTTATATAGTGAAGAAATACAAGAGAAGAAAAAGATAAACAAAATCAACTCCAAACAAGAAAATGGCAATAGGAACATATATATCAATAATTACTTTAACTATAAATGGGCTAAATGCTCCAACCAAAAGACACAAACTGGCTGAATGGATAAAAAAAACAAGACCCATATATATATGCTGTCTACAAGAAACCCAGTTCAGACCTAAAGACACATATAAACTGAAAGTGAGAGGATGGGAAAATATATTCCATGCAAATGGGAAGCAAAAGAAAGCTGGAGTAGCAATCAGACAAAATAGACCATAAAATAAAGTAGACTACAAGAGATAAGGAAGAACACTACATAATGATGAAGGGATCAATCCAAGAGGAAGACATAGCAATTGTAATATCTATACACCCAACATTGGAGCACCTCAATGCATAAGGCAAACATTTACAGACATAAAAGGAGAAATGACAGTAACACAATAATAATAGGAGACTTTAACACCCCACTCACACCAATGGACAGATCATCAAAACAGAAAATTAATAAGGAAACACAAGTCTTAAATGATACATTAGATGAGATGGATCTCGTTGATATCTTCAGGACATTCCATCCAAATGCAGAAGAATACACCTTCTTCTCAAGTGCACATGGAACATTCTCTGGGAGAGACCACATCTTGGGTCACAAATCAAACCTCAGTAAATTTAAGAAAACTGAAATTGTATCAAGCATCTTTTCTGATTACAACACTATGAGACTAGATATCAATTACAAGGAAAAAAAACGGTAAGAAACACAAACACATGGAGATTAAACAACATGTTTCTAAAGAACCAACAGGTTACTGGAGAAATCAAAAGGGAAATAAAAAAAAACTTCTAGAAACAAATGACAATGAAAACACAATTCAAAGCCTATAGGATGCAGCAAAAGCAGTTTTAAGAGGAAATTTATAGCAATAGAGTCTTACTTCAAAAACAAGAAAAACATTGAATAGACAACCTAACCTTACACTAAAATAACTGGGAAAAGAACACCACCACCAAAAAAACTCCCAAAGTTAGTAGAAGGAAAGAAATTATAAAGACCAGAGCAGAAATAAATGAAAAAGAAATGAAAGAAACAATAGTAAACATTAATAAAACTAAAAGCTGATTCCTTAAGATAAACAAAATTGACAAAACTTTAGCCAGACTCATCAAGAAAGAGAGAAGAATCAAGTCAACAAAATTAGAAACGAAAAAGGAGAGGTTACAACAGACAATGCAGAAATACAAATGATTGTAAGAGACTATTATGAGCAACTATATGGCAATAAAATGGATAACCTGGAAGAAATGGACAGATTCTTAGAAAAATTCAATCTTCCAAGATGGAACCAGGAGAAATAGAAATTATAAACAAGCACTGAAATTGAAGCTGTGGTCAAAAATCTCCCAAAAAACAAAAGCCCAGGACCAGATCGCTTCACAGGAGAATTCTATCAAACATTTAGAGAAGAGCCAATGCCTATCCTTCTAAAACTCTTTCCAAAAATTTCAGAGGAAGGAGCACTTCCAAACTCATTCTACAAGGCCACCATCACCCTAATACCAAAACCAGACAAAGATAACACACACACACACACAAATTACTGGCCAATATCACTAATGACTATAGATGCAAAAATCCTGAATACAATTTTAGCAAACAGAATTCAGCAACACATCAAAAAGCTCATACACCATGATCAACTTGGGTTTATTCCAGGAATGCAAGGATTCTTCAATATATGCAAATCAATCAATGTGATACACCATATTAACAAATTGAAAGATAAAAATCATATGATAATATCAATAGATGCAGAAAAAGCCTTTGACAAAATTCAATACCCATTTATAACCTAAACTCTTCAAAACATGGGCATAGAAGTAAACTACCTCAACATAGTTAAGGCCATAACTTAACCTACAGCAAACATTATTCTCAATGGTGAAAAACTGAAAGCATTCCCCCTAAGATCAGGAACAAGACATATTATTCAACATAGACTATTATTCAACATAGTTCTGGAAGTCCCAGCTACAGCAATCAGAGAAGAAAAGAAATAAAAGGAATCCAGATCAGAAAAGAAGAAGTAAAGCTCTCCTTATTTGCAGATGACATGATACTGTACATAGAAAATCCTAAAGATAGTGTCAGAAAATTACTAGAGCTAATCAGTGAATTTAGCAAAGTTACAGGATACAAAATCAATACACAAAAATCACTTGCAATTCTATATACTAATAATGAAAAATCAGAAAGAGAAATTAAGGAGTCAATCCCATTCATCATTGCAACAAAAAGGATTAAACATCTAGGATTAAACTTACCTCAGGAGACAAAAGAACTGTACACAGAAAATTATAAGACACTAATGAAAGAAATCAAAGATGTCATAAACAGATGGAGAGAGAGATATTCCATGCTCCTGGGTAGGAAGAATCAATATTGTGAAAGTGACTATACTACCAAACACAATCTATAGATTCAATGAGATCCCTATCAAATTACCAATGACATTTTTCAAGAACTAGAACATAAAAAAAGGAACAACAACAAAAAAGAACTAGAACAAAAAATTTCACAATTCATATGGAAACACAAAAGACCTCGAATAGCCAAAGCAGTTTTGAGAAAGAAGAATGGAGCTGGAGGAATCAACCTTCCTGACTTCAGGTTATACTACAAAGCTACAGTCATCAACAGTATGGTACTGGCACAAAAACAGAAATATAGACTAACAGAACAAGATAGAAAGCACAGAAATAAATCCATGCGCCCATGGACACCTTGTTTTTGTCAAAGGAGGCAAGAATATACAATGGGGCAAAGACAGCCTCTTCAATAAATGGTGCTGGGAAAACTGGACAGCTACATGTAAAAGGATGAAATTAGAACACTTCCTAACATCAAACACAAAGAAAGATAAACTCAAATGCATTAAAGACCTAAATGTAAGACCAGAAACTATAAAACTCTTAGAGGAAAACATAGGCAGAACTCTCGATGACATGGATCAAAGCAAGATCCTCCATGACCCACCTCCTAGAGTAATGGAAATAGAAACAAAAGTGTAAACAAGTGGGACCTGATTAAACTTAAAAGCTTTTGCACAGAAAGGAAACCATAAACAAGGTGAAAAGACAACCTTCAGAATAGGAGAAAATAATAATAAATGAAGCAACTGACAAAGGATTAATTTCCAAAATATACAAGCAGCTCATACAACTCAATACCAGAAAAACAAACAACCCAATCAAAAAGTAGGAAAAAGACCTAAACAGACATTTCGTCAAAGAAGACATACAGATGGCTAACAAACACATGAAAAGATGCTCAACATCGCTCATTATTAGAGAAATGCAAATCAAAACCACAATGAGATATCACCTCACACCAGTCAGAATGGCCATCATCAAAAAGTCTACAAACAATAAATGCTGGAGAGGGTGTGGAGAAAAGGGAACATTCTTGCCCTTTTGGTGGTAACGTAAATTGATACAGCCACTATGGAAGATGGTAAGGAGATACCTTAAAAAACAAGGAATAAAACCACCATATGACCCAGCAGTCCCACTCCTAGGCATATACCCTGAGGAAACAAAAACTGAAAAAAACACTTGTATTTCATTGTTCATTGCAGCACTACTTAAAATAGCTAGAACATGGAAGTAACCTAGATGTCCATCTACAGATGAATGGATAAAGAAGTTCTTGTACATATACACAATGGAATATTACTCAGCGATAAAAAGGAACACATTTGAGTCAGTTCTAATGAGGTGGACAAACCTAGAACCTATTATACAGAGTGAAGTAAGTCAGAAAGAGAATGATAAACATCGTATTCTAACACATGTATATGGAATCTAGAAAAATGGTACTGAAGAACTTATTTACAGGGCAGCAGTGGAGAAACATACATAGAGAATAAACTTATGACATGGGGAAAGGGGAGGAGGATGTGAGATGTATGAGAAGAGTAACATGGAAACTTATGTTACCATATGTAAAACAGAGAGCCAATGGGAATTTCCTGTATGACTCAAGAAACTTAAACAGGGGCTCTGTATCAATCTACAGGAGTGAGATGTGGAGGGAGATGGGAGGGAGGTTCAAAAGGGAGAGGATATATGTATACCTATGGCTGATTCATGTTGAGGTTTGACAGAAAACAACAAAATTCTGTAAAGCAATTATCCTTCAATTAAAAAATAAATAAGTGTAAAACAAAATAAAAATTGCACTGAGATGCCACTTCCCACCTGGCACATGGGCAAAAATCTGAAGGCACGATAATGGGCCTTGATGGCTGGGCTGAGGGGCAACAGGGGGGCAGGAGGGAATGGAAACTGGTGCAGGCCTCATGGAAGGTCATTTGGCAATGTCAGTCAAAATTACCCAAGTTTTTACTCTTTGACCGGCAATCCAATATCTCCAGACGTACCCCATTGCCCATGTTAAACTTGACATCCTTTTCAAAATGGCATAGGTATCTGCTACTCATTGCAGCATTGCATATAATGGTACAGTATTGGAAACAACCCTTGTATCCATCAGCAGGCAGTGGTTTAATGCATTGTGGACCACCACAAAAAATAATAATCATAGTTTAGATTCGTATCACCTACTTCATGCCAGGCACTATTCTAAATGCATTATATGGTCAGAACAGACATCATCAAAAAGCCCGCAACCAATAAGTGCTGGCGAGGGTGTGGGTAACAGGGGACCCTCCGACACTGCTGGTGGAGGTGTGAAATGGTGCATCACTATGCAGAACAGTATGCAGCTCCCTCAAAAAGCTCAAAATAGAGTTACCATATGAACCAGTGATCCCACTCCTGAGCATATATACGAACATAAATGTAATTTGAAAAGACACATGCACCCCTAGGTTCATAATAGCACTGTTTACAATAGCCAAGACATGGAAGCAACCTAAGTGTTCATAGACAGATGAATGGATATATATACACTACACACACACACACACACATATATATAACAGAACAACACTCAACCACAAAAAGGAATGAAGAAGTGTCATTTGCAGCAACACTGATGGACCTAGAGATCAACATACTAAGTGAAGTCAGGACAAATACATGGTATCACTTGTATATGGAATCTAAAAAAGTGTTACAAATGAACTTATTTACAAAACAGAAGTAGATTCACAGTCATAGAAAACAAATGTATGGTTGCCAAAGGGGGAAGGGGAGGGAGGGATAAATTAGGAGTCTGGGATTAATTATACATACTACTACACATAAAATAGACAATCAAAAAGGACCTACTGTATAGCATGTGGAATTATACTCAATATCTTGCAATAACCTAAGAGAAAAAGAATCTTAAAAAGAAAAGGTATATCAGTTCAGTTCAGTTCAGTTGCTCAGTCGTGTCCTACTCTTTGTGACCCCATGGGCTGCAGCATGCCAGGCTTCCCTGTCCATCACCAATGCCCAGAGCTTGCTCAAACTCATATCCATCAAGTTGGTGATGCCATCCAACCATCTCATCCTCTGTTGTCCTCTTCTCCTCCTGCCTTCTATCTTTCCCAGCATCAGGGTCTTTTCTAATGAGTCAGTTCTTTGCATCAGGTAGCCAAAGTATTGGAGCTTCAGCATCAGTCCTTCCAATGAATTCCTGATTTCTATATACTGACTTTCTGACTAATTTCCTTTAGGATTGGGTGATTTGATCTCTTTGCTGCCCAAAGGACTCTCAAGAGTCTTCTCCAGCACCACAGTTCAAAAGTATCAACTTTCTTTATGATCCAACTCTCACATCCATTCATGCTACTGGAAAAACCATAGCTTTGACTACACAGACCTTTGTCAGTAATGTCTCTGCTTTTTAATATGCTGTCTAGGTTAGTCATAGCTTTTCTTCCAAGGAGCAAGTGTCTTTTAATTTCATGGCTGCAGTCACCACCTGCAGTGATTTTGGAGCCCCCCAAATTAAGCCTTTCACTGTTTTCATTGTTTCCCCATCTATTTTCCATGAAGTGATGGGACCAGATGCCGTGATCTTAGTTTTTTGAAAGTTGAGTTTTTTTTTTTCTAGTTTATTTTTTTATTTTTTTAATTTTTTTTTTTTTTTATTAGTTGGAGGCTAATTACTTCACAACATTTCAGTGGGTTTTGTCATACATTGATATGAATCAGCCATAGAGTTACACATATTCCCCATCCCAATCTCCCCTCCCACCTCCCTCTCCACCCGATTCCTCTGGGTCTTCCCAGTGCACCAGGCCCGAGCACTTGTCTCATGCATCCCACCTGGGCTGGTGATCTGTTTCACCATAGATAATATACATGCTGTTCTTTCGAAACATCCCACCCTCACCGAGTTTTAAGCCAGTATTTTCTCTTTCAATTTCATCAAGAAGTTATTTAGTTTCTCTTTGCTTTCTACCATAAGGGTGGTGTCATCTACATATCTGAGGTTATTGATATTTCTCCCAGCAATCTTGATTCCAGTTTGTACTTCATCCAGTCTAGCATTTCTCATGATGCTCTGCATACAAGTTACATAAGCGAGGTGACAATATACAACCTTTAACGTACTCCTTTCCCAATTTGGAACCAGTCTGTTGTTCCATGTCTGGTTCTGTTGCTTCTTGACCTGCATACAGATTTCTCAGGAGGCAGGTAAGATATATACATATGCATAACTGAAGCAGGATTTCCAGGTGACTCAGTGGTAAAGAATCTGCTTGCCAATGCAGAAGACACAGGTTCAATCCCTTGGTTGGGAAGATCCTCTGGAGGAGGAAACGGCAACCCACACCAGTATTCTTGCCTGGATAGTTCCATGGACAGAGGAGCCTGGAGGCTACAGAACATAGGGTTGCGAAGAGTTGAACATGATTGAGTGACTAAACATGCTTAACTGAATCACTTTGCTATACACCTGAAGTTAACACAACTTTGTAAACCAACTATATTTCAATCAAATTGGATGGCATCCCTGATCCAATGGACACAAACTTGGGCAAACTCTGGGAGATGGTGAGGGTTAGGGAAACCTGGCATTTCAGTCCATGGGGTTGCAAAGGTCAGACACAACTTGGCGACTGAACAACAGCAACAATGTATTAACTCATAACAGCCATATAGATGTACCCTAACAGCCAATCCATCTCATAGGTGAAAAAACTGAGGTCCAGAGAGGGTCAGTAACTGCCCAAATTACACAGCTGGGTAGCATTGTACCTGTGTGTGTAGTCAGGTCAGGGAGGAGGGGTGATGATGGAGCACCTGGGAACAGGCACAGTTATGTGTCTATAAAAAAGAAGAGGTCCAAGAGAGCTGTTTGGAGCACACAAGTGGTGGTGGGCAGGGGAGCAGGACGGTGCGAGATTGCCTTCTCATCACTCAGGCAGCAGGGCACAGAATCGTGGGTGAGATGGAGGAGGGAACCTCAACTTCTCCCTCTTCCTCAGCTATCCTCAATCTTGCACCTGTAATACTGTCTTTCTGTGCTTGATCTAGGCACCAGCTCACAGGGCATCTGGAAGACAGAGGAACATGCTAAACCAACACTGTAAAGAATACCAGCTGGCGGCTAGTGGTAAAGAACCTGCCTACCAATGCGGAAGACATAAGAGATGTGGGTTTGATCTCTGAGTCAGGAAGATCCCCTGGAGGAGGGCATGGCAACCCACTCCAGTATTCTTGCCTGGAGAATCCCATGAACAGAAGAGCCTGGCGGGCTACTGTCCATAGGGGTTTCAGAGAGTCGGACACAACTGAAGTGATTTAGCAAGCCCACAAATGATACAATCAGCAAAATTCAACGTGTTGAATGGTCTCCAGGACAAATGATCCAGTTCCTTCCATAAATAAATGACAATAAGATGAAAAGGAGGTCGAACAGTTACAAATTTCAGGAGACTTATGAGATGTATCAACCAACGGCGGTGGTGATGATAATGAGTGGATATTTGATGATATTAAAGAACTATAGTTGGGGCTTTCCTGGTGGCTCAGTGGTAAAGAATCTGCTGACCAACGCAGGAGACACAGGTTCGATCCCTGGTCCGGGAAGATCCTACATGCCCCAGAGCAACGAAGCCTGTGTGCCATAATTCCTGAGCCTGTGCTCTAGAGCCAGGAAGCTGCAGCTACTGAGCCCATGTGCCTCAGAGCACGTGCCCTGCAGCCAGAGAAGCCGCTGCAATGAGAAGCCCATGCACCAAAGCATAGCCCCCTCTCACCACAGCTGGAGAAAGCCTGAGCAGCAACAGAGACTCAGCACAGGCCAAAAATAAATAAAACTATTTTACAAAACTATAGTCATTTTGAATTGGTAAAATCTGAATAAAACCTGTGGTTCAGTCAATAGTAAGGTACCGCTATAACAATCACACTAATGTAAAATGATAACTTGAGCAGATACTGGGCAAGGGGCACACAGGTATTCCTCATTATCTTTCCAACTTTTTGTAAATCTAAAATCATTTTAAAATGAAAAGCTTTAGGGAATTCCCTGGCAGTCCAGTGGTGAGGGCGCTGTGCTTCCATGGCAGGGGACAGGGGTTCGATCCCTGGTCAGGGAACTAAGATTCCCACATGTCACGTGGTGAAGCCAAAAATAATAATAATAAAAATTAAAAGTCTGTTTTGAAACAATGGTATTGTGATTGCAATTTTTAATGGACTCTTTTTTAAATCATGTGTGTTTATTTTTATTTATTTTCTTGAGGTATAGTTGATTTAAAGTTTCAGGTGCTCAGCAAAGTGATTCAATCATATATATCTATAGCTATATATAGATATAACTATAAAGATCTATATCTTTTCAGAATATGTATATATATTCATTTCACCATGATAGGTTATTATAAGATACTGAATATAGTTCCCTGTGTTATATAGTTCCCTGGGCTTCCCAGTTGGTTCATTGGTAAAGAATCTGCCTGTCAATTCATGAGAAGGAAATGACAACCCACTCCTGTATTCTTGCCTGGGAAACCCCACGGACAGAGGAGCCTGGTGGTCTACAGTCCATGTGGTCACAGAGTTGTATACGACTTACCAACTGAACAACAGGTAGAACTAAAGAGATTCAAAGCCTTCTTTACCATCGCTGTTCAAATAATCAACCAGACACTTGTCAAAGGCGCCTCCAGCCCACCCTTTCCTCTTCACCCCCATTACCAGTCAGTTCAGGCCTCTGACATCAATTGCCTGGACCACTGCAGTATCCTCCCTATTAATTTCCTTCCATCATCTCTCACACTGCCCCTAGAGGACTCTTTCTCATACCTCTGACCAAGGACTCTCTGGTTCAAAATTCTTTGGTGCTCGCTTTTTTGTTAAATTGTGGGGAAACACATATAACACAAAATTTACCATTTTAACTATGTTTAAGTGTATGGTGGTACTAGCGGTAAAGAATCACCTGCCAATGCAGGAGAACGTAAGAGACTTGGGTTTGATCCCTGGGTCAGGAAAATCCCCTGGAGGAGGAAATGGCAACCCACTTCAGTATTCTTGTCTGGAAAATCCCAAGGACAGAGAAGCCTGGCAGGGCTACAGTCCATGGGGTTGTAAAGAGTCGGACACGACTGAGCATAGCACAGCCGCAGCAGTTCCAAAGATGTATCGTACCTCTCTAGGCCTTTGGGTACCAATCTCCCTTCGCCCTGGAAATCCGTTTTCTCCCTGAGTGTCTGATACGTACCAACCCATGTCAAGAATCACACACTGGGATTTCCCTGGTGGTCCAGTGGTTAAGAATCTGCCTGCCAACGCAGAGAACATGGGTTCAATCCCTGGCCTGGGAAGATTCCACCTGCCATGAAGCAACTAAGGCTGGGTGTCACAGCTGCTGAAGCCCATTCAGCCTAAAGCCCAGGATCTGCAATAAGAGAAGCCAACACGAGAAGCCCTCGAAGTGGAGGGAAGTATAGCCCCCAAAGCCTGTGCACACGAAGACCCAGCTCAGCCAAAAATGAATGAATGAATGAATTTTAAAAAGAATCACACAGTTTATGAATTCTTTTCTAACAGTTCTCAATAGAACCAACTAGTCGCCCCTTGAGTCCCCATGTATCCCTATGGAGCTGCTTGCTCCATCTAGAACATCAGACTCCTGAGAGGACAGCTTGCGTCTTATCTTTTGCACCCCCCTCCATCTGGAACAGTTGCTGACAAACGGGAGCCCCTCAGCCCAAAGTCACCCTATTAGCATACCAAAAGCACTCATCACTTTGAAGATCCCAGGGGTTTTAGAAGCTGTATTTTGGGAACTGGGGACAAAGCCCAGATATTTTTTTATTATTAATATACTACAGGCTGAGGACCTCGTTCCAGCCTCTGAATGCAGTCATTCCTAAAACCAGATATTATTTCAGTCCCTGGATACAACCACTGAAGCCTTATTTTAAAATTATCTGAATCAATAAAATTCACCACCACCACCACCACTCTTTTTTTTTTAAACCTGAGTCAGTTTGCATTGTGTTTCCACCTCTTACAACTAAAAGAATGATATGCTGTGTTCAGTCACTCAGTTGTGTTTGACTCTTTGCGGCCCCATGGACTGTAGCCCACCAGGGCCCTCTGTCCATGGGGATTCCCTAGGCAAGAATACTGGAGTGGGTTGCCATGCCCTCCTCCAGGGAATTTTTCTGACCCAGGGATTGAACCCGGGTCTCCCGCATTGCAGGTGGATTCTTTAGCGTCTGAGCCACCTGGGAAGGCCTTGAATACTGGAGTGGTTGGCCTATTCCTTCTCCAGGGGATCTTCCTGACCCAGGAATCGAAGCAGGGTCTGCTGCATTGCAGGCAGCATTCTTTCCCAGCTGAGCTACCAGGGAAGCCCCAAAGAACGATAACTCTGGGTTTTCATATCCATCTGGAATGCCCTCCCCAAGACCAAACACTTATCAGCCTAACAAACTTCAGCTGACCACTCAACGTTTCCTCCGCTGGGTAAGCTTCCATGACTCCACACAGCAAAGCTAGTGGGGGGCTCCCACTGCACTCTGCACATTCCCCACTGCAGCATTTGTCTGACACCGTGATGACTGTTGATCTGTGTTTCAGCCACACTAGATTGTTCACTCTTGGCAAGGAAGTATGAGGGCCTTTTTACGTTTGTGTTCACAGTGCTGACCCCAGCGGCACCCAGTAAATAGCTGTTGTGCTGAATGAACGAGTCAATGAATGATTAAATAGTAAAGTGTCACCTTCCTCTGACAATGGATTTATTTTTACAAAGGGAAAGAAAAACGAAGGCCGGTAGTGGCTTCAGGGCTCAGGCTTGCGTTCTCTTCCCCGATTAAAGAGCAGGCAAGGTGTGTGGGAAGGGAACAGAGGGACTGCGGAGACAGGCAGATAAAGGAGTGGGTGGCTCTTGCCAGCAGCCGGCCTTCCTTTCATCTTCTGCTGTGAGTGTCCAGCCACGGCCCCCCATGCCCACCTGCCAGGCTCAGCTCCTCTGGATCCCGAGAAACAATGAGAAATAATTTGTCTGAGGAGGGGGCGGGGGAGATCAGAGGGAGAAAAGGAGGAAGATGTGTCTATTTCATTCCAGCTGGCTCCAACTCTCCACCACTGCTCCGTGAGCTAGCCAAATGCATCTTCTAATTTAGTTCATTCTTCTCTTCCCAGCCACTGCTAACAGACCCACACAGAATACTGTCGGGATTCAACCACCCTTCCTCCCTATGAAAAGGAAAAGGGAGAAGGCACACGAAAGAGAAAGGGATGGAGGAAGAAAAGAAGGGAAAAGATAAAGGAGAAATGATTATAGCAAGAGCTAATAAACACAGCTCTGACTGTATGGCAGGCACTTAGCTGACCACTGACATATAGAGGAACACAATTCATCCTTCTCCAAACTGTGAGGTAGGTCCTAGCATCATCCCCATTGTACAGATCAGAATGGGGAGCCAAAATAAAGCAGGAGACAAGGCAGGGATTTAAAAAAAAAATATTTTCAAAGGAAGGCATTGATGGATCCCAAGCCCTGGAGCACAGATGAGCACATAGTAGGTGCTCATTCAACAATGCGGAGTGAAGGTTTGGAAGAAATCCTAACCCGCAACATAAAGACAATGTGGAAAAGAACACATTTCAAAACCATAGGTATTTGATTTTGAATACATAGGTATACATAGGTATAGGCATGTATTATGCTATTTTCCTTTAGTACACAAATTGGAAAAATTCTAAAGCACCATTACCATCATTAACGGGTACTATTTTGAGGTGGAAAGTGATAGTCTCTCAGTCGTGTCTGACTCTTTTGTGACCCCATGGACTGTGGCCCACCAGGCTCCTCTGTCCATGGAATTCTCCAGGCAAAAATATTGGAGTGAGTTGGCATTCCTTCTCCATGGGATCTTCCCCACCCAGGGATCGAACCCAGGTCTCTTGCATTGCAGGAGGATTCTTTAGCGTCTGAGCCACCGGGGAAGCCCCATCTTGAGGTGGGGGTGGGAGTTAAAGAATAAATTCAGTCATTTCAAAACACTGTTTTTTTTTTTAAAAATAAGAATTCGGGGCTTCCTGGGTGATCCAGTGGATAAGAATCCATCTGCTGACGCAGGCAACACAGGTTTGATCCCTGGTCAGAGAAATAGATCTCACACTCTGCAACTAAAGAACCCGCATGCTGCAATGAAGACCCAGTGCAGCCATATAAATAAAAATAGCTTTCTTAAAAGGAATTGATATAAGCAAGGCACTCAGACCAGTGTCCAGCACACAGTAAGAACAACGAAAACATTTGCTATTATTGTCATAAGTCAATCAAAAACACCAAAGTTTTGTAAAAATGTTTTCAGTTACAATTATAGCTGGGAAAATGACAGTTGTCTATGGCAAAGATCCATGTGTTAGAAGTTCAAAGACAGGCAAACTTAACCAATAGTGATAGAATAGAATAATGGGGGCACTGGGAAGGGGCATTGAGTAGACTTGCAGGGGGCAGGGTTGCTCTACATCTGGATCTGAGTGATGATGGCATTGTTATATACCTTGGTAAAGATTAGAAATATCGTATATTAATGCACATATATGGAATCTAGAAAAATGGTCCTGATGAACCTATTTGCAGGGCAGGAATAGAGACACAGACATAGAAGACAGACTTGTGGACACAATGGGGGAAGGAGAGGGTGGGACAAACTGAAAAGGTAGCATTGACATGGATACACCACCGTGCATAAAATAGATAACTAATGGGAAGCTGGGTAACACAGGGACCTCAGCTCGGTACTCTGTGATGACCAGGAGGGGTGGAATGAGGGGAGTGTGGGAGGGAGGCCCAAGACAGAGGGCGTATGTGTATACACATGGCTGATTCACATTGTGATATGGCAGATACTAACACAACATTGTAAAGCAACCATCCTCCAATTAAAAATAAAAAAAAAGAATTCAAGAAGCTATGAAGTTAAGTATATATGCTTTGCACATTTCATTTTTTAAACACCTTTTCAATGCAATAACAAAATAAACAAACAAGTAAGTAAGTAAGGGTGATGTTCTAGCTGGTGGAGGGCTGCTATTGGGAATTATGAGGCGCTAAAGCCCTAGGTTGAACCATGGTCCCAGCTTGCTAGTCCCGAGGAGGAATGAGTTAGTGCATTTTTGTCACTCCTTTTGCCATGGCAACAGGATGGCAGAGCACTGAGAGACACTGGCCTCAGCACTTTTTAATCTGAGAGCTTTGAAGAAAGGCTCTGAGTCGGGGGAGGAAAAGGAGAGCATGGAAGAACTGGCTGGCAAGATGCTGGGGTGGTGGAAAAAAATGCTTCCAAGGCAAAAAGGATGAAGAACCAGCTTTTCTGGGCTCTGGATGCATTGCCTGGCAGGCTGGAGACATTCCCGCCCATACCTGCTTCCTCTAGAGAAAAGAGGCAGGATGTTTAAGCTTCACCAGCAACTTCCCCTTCCCCCCACAGAAAATGATAATAGAGCTCACTTTTAAAAATATTTTTAAGCCCTCTAAAGAATATTTAGCCAGAAAGTGTTCCCAAGAAAACTGGGTACAAATACTAGGTCAGCCTAACTAAAAAAAAAATGCATGTGTATTTTGGGGCTCTGTGACTGTCTGGTTGGTAGGCTTGTATCAGGGCAGGTAATTTAGGGTCCAGGCCTCTAATCCATAGATGTATCATCTAATCAGAAAAAAAAAAAGGCAGATTTCTCTGCATTTCACTTTTCAGGTGCTGTTATCCTAAGATTTCAGGGCAAGTAACTTGTTTTGCTCTTGGAAATGAGTCAAAAGAAAAACTTTAGGTTAACTCAGGGAGGAAGACATGATTATGAACACGATGCTATCCACAAGCGAATTGTGCACTTTACGCAAAAAGGTTGTCACGTTTTCATTCTCCGTCAATCACCTTTGCAGAAGAGATTAGTCATATTCACCAGTTTCCTAGCATGAAGATGGACTACATTTCCCAGCTACCCTTTGAAATTCAGTGTGGTCAAATGACCAGTGAAATGCATTCTGGACCTTAAGGAAAAGGACATCTCTTCCCATGTGGCTGTCACCTTTGGTGAGCCAGCAAATGACAATACCTAAAGGATGATGCTATCTAGGCTTGGGTTCCCCAAAAAGAGACCCTGAGACAACGATTCAAATGTAAATATTTTTTTGTGAAGTGATCTCAGAAAAAAAAAATACAGCAAGGGAGTGAGAAAGTAAGGCAGAGTAGGGAAGGCAGCCAGTTACCATCATGGGTGCCTGAGATTCAAGCCTGCTAGAGTGCTAGAAGGCAGCAGAGAACACACACTTCAGAGCCATCCCATGCAAGGGGAGGGAGTTGTGGTATTTATCCACCAAGCCTCAGTGGTCATTGGTGGGAGTTGCTCCCTGGAGAGGGGAAGTTCTCCAGCACTTCAAGCTTACCTTGCTTGTACACCCAGTGAGCTCCAGCTACCAGGAAAAGCTCTCAGGCAAAGAGATGCAGGTGCTGTCTCTTGAGATGGTAATGGCAGGTCCAAAAGTGCCAGGGAGTTATGGGTGAAGCATCAATAGCATCTACTGCAATGGCAGAACCACAGAATAGAAGGAACCTGGCCCCTGAATGATTGCCTGGAGCAGAGCTACACCATCAATCCAGTCTATAGCAAAAGACAGGATTAAACTCCTACCCTCTTTAAGTCACTGAATTAGTATTGGCCTCTTTGTTACAGCAGCCTCGCCTAGCCCTATATTAGCCTTTTTTACATTGAGCTTGGGAGCTACAGCTTCAGAGATAAGAGCACCCAATGCTGAAGACCTGTGGTTTTCATGTATTGTCTCAGCAAATGTTCATAAGAACCCTAAGCCAGATGCTTTTGGACGTCCCACCCATGACATCCCCCCTGGTGAGTTTTAAGGGAGGGAGGACAGACAGAAGTGCTGGGTGGTTAACATCCTCAGAGGTAATTAATGTCCTCAACCAACACCAGATGGGAACTGGTGGATAAATATCCTAGCTCCACCTCTGCTCAAATGGGATGACTCTGAAGAGCATGCTCTCTGCTGCCTCATGGAGGTCGCTGATGGAACAGAGCCTCAGTTCCCACAGTGGTAACTGGTTTGATGACACACCATTCACCAGCTAGTTTCTCCCCCTTGTTCCTCTCCCCCTTTCTCTCCTAGTGTTTCCTGGGATCACCTTCCACATAAGTATGTGCACTTAATTTTTTTCTATCTTTTTTTTACTGACAAAGGTCTGTATAGTTAAAGCCATGGTTTTTCCAGTAGTCACTTACAGATGTGAGAGTTGAACCATAAAGAAGGCTGAGCACCACACAATTGATGCTTTCAAACTGTGGTGTTGAAGAGACTCTTGAGAGTCCCTTGGACTGCAAGGAGATCCAACCAGTCTATCCTAAAGGAAATCAACTCTGAATATCATTGGAAAGACTGATGCTGAAGCTGAAGCTCCAATACTTTGGCCACCTGATGCAAACAGCCAGCTCATTGGAAAAGACCCTAAAGTTGGGAAAGATTGAAGGCAGGAAGAGAAGGGGACAAAAGAGGATGAGATGGTTGGATGGCATCACCGACTCAATGGACATGAGTTTGAGCAAACTCCGGGAGATGGTGAAGGACAGGGAAGCCTGGCATGCTGTAGTCCATGGGGTGGCAGAGTCAGACACAACTGAGCAACTGAACAACAACTTGCAACATGTGGAATCTTGTTCCCCCCATCAAGGATCAAACCTGCATCCCTTGCATTGGAAGCACGGAGTCTCAACCACTGGACCACCAGAGAAGTCCTGCACTTGAATTCTTATCTCAGGATCTGCCTCCAGAGACCCCAAACTCAGACAGAGGAAGAATTATTATCACCTCCAACTTATAGACCTGGAAACATAAAAAGGTCAAGGCCATTCCAGGTGACACAGTAAGGAGGTAACATGGATGAGTGCAAGATTCCACCTTCTAACCACATCATGTCCAACAAGCTGCACCCCTCCAAGAGGGAGTACTCTTCTTGCAAGCTCATCGTGGGGGAAACCACTCTCACCATCTTTTCCCCCCACAAACTTGTTTACTCTCTAGGCTTTAATTTTCAACTGGACAAGCATTTGTTGAGCACTCCTGAAATGGCCACATATGCACCGAGGCCTCTGATTACTGATTTGTGGATCGCTGCTCTTAAATAGCTTAAGGTCTAATTGGGAAGTTAGTGTTTAAAAGAAGAAATCTCCAACTGGGAGGTTATAATCGCAGTTGTTGTTCACCCTCTGGGCTGTTACAATTGTGAAATACTTTTATTCCAGTTGATATATAACTACTATTCCTAGTCTCCCAGAGGGCCTGCCATCTGCTATCTGGGAGCTTCCCCCAAGCCATCCTGGACCTCCCCTTACACCAGCATTTAAAGGGGTGATTTGGGTACCTAAAGGAGACCCAGGGCCCTACACCAGGGTTATGAGCTCTGACTGACTGACCCCAGTGCCCGATCTGATTATCATGGAGATGAGGTCCTTGGTGGGGAGAGTCACGTGTCATCAGCTTTACGTGAGCGGGTCAGGTAAGACCCGAGCTAAGTCATTTTGTTTTTATTTTGAACCCAGAAGACAATAGTCTAGAATGCATATGGGATTCTTAGGGAGATGACGAAAATGTTCTGGAATTAGATGTTAGTGATGGTTGGACAACCTTATGAATATTCTAAAAAGGCACTGAATTCAACACTTTAAAGGGTTGGATTTTATGGATGTGAATTCTATCTCAAGAAAGTTGTTATTTAAACTCAGGCTGAGAAAAACAAATACTGTAGGATATCACTTGTATATGAAATATAAAAGATAATACAAATGAATGTATATACAAAGCAGAAACAGACTCACAGATATAGAAAACAAACCTGTGTTTACCAAAGGGGAGAGGTAAGAGAAAGGGGCAAAAGAGGTGTATCGGATTAACAGATACAAACTATTATGTATAAACTATACATAAATATATATGATATAAACATATATATCTATAAACATATGATATATCTATATAAACATATAGATAAACAACAAGGATATATTGCATAGCACAGAGATGAATAGCCATTATCTTGTTGTAACTTATAATGGAATACAATCTGCAAAAATACTGAAACACTCTGCTGTATACCTGAAACTAATATAACACTGTAAATCACATTTTAAAAGCTGTTATTTAAAAGAAAGAAGGAGGGAGGAAGTTAGGAGGGAAGGGAGAGAATGAGGGAGGAAGGAAGGAAGAAGAAGTGAAGTGTTAGTCACTCAGTCATGTCCAGCTCTTTGTGACCCCATGGACTGTAGCCAGCTAAGCTCATCTGTCCATGGAATTTTCCAGGCAAGAATACTGGAGTGGATTGCCATTCTCTTCTCTGGAGGATCTTCCCAACTCAGGGATCGAACCTGGGTCTCCTGCATTGCAGGCAGATTCTTTACTGTCTGAGCCCCCAGGGAAGCCCTAAAAGGAAAAGTTGTTGTTCAGTTGCCCAGTCTTGTCTGACTCTTTGCAAACCCATGGACCCCCTGGCAACATGCCAGGCCTTCCTGTCCCTCACCATCTCCCAGAGTTCGCCCAAGTTCATGTCCATTGCATTGGTGATGCCATCCAGCCATCTCATCCTCTGACACCCTCTTCTCCTTTTGCCCTCAATCTTTCCCAGCACCAAGGTCTTTTCCAATGAGTCAATTGTTCGCATCAGATGACCAAAATGCTGGAGCTTCAGCTACAGCATCAGTCCTTCTAATGAGTATTCAGGGTTGATTTCCCTTAAGATTGACTGGTTGGATCTCCTTGCAGTCCAAGGGACTCTCATGAGGTCTTCTCCAGCACCACAGTTGAAGGCATCAATTCTTTGGTGTTCTGCCTTCTTTACGGTCCAGCTCTCACAACCATACATGACCAGTGGGAAAACCAACGCATTGACAATACAGACTTTTGTCAGCAGAGTAATGTCTCTACTTTTCAACATATTGTCTAGGTTTGTCATAGCTTTCCTGCCAAGAAGCAATTGTCTTCTGATTTCATGGCTGCAGTCACCATCCGCAGTGATTTTAGAGCCCAAGAAGAGGAAATCTGCCACTTCCACACTTTCCCCTTCTATTTGCCATGAAGTAATGGAGCCAGATGCCATGATCTTAGTTTTTTTTTTTTTTTTTTTAATATTTAGTTTTAAGCCAGCTCTTTCACTCTCCTCCTTCACCCTCATCAAGAGGCTCTTTAGTTCCTCTTGGTTTTCTGCCATTAGAGAGGTATCATCTGCTTATCTGAGGTTGTTGATGTTTCTCCCGCCTATCTTGATTCCAGCTTGTAACTCATCCAGCTCGGCATTTCCCATGATGTGCTCTGCATATAAGTTAAATAAACAGGGTGACAGCAGACACATGCCCAAGAGCCTGTGCTCTGCAAGAAGAGAAAACACCGCAACGAGAAGCCTGTGCACCGCCACTACCCTACTTGCTGCAACTAGAGAAAAAAAAAGCCCATGAAGCAGTGAAGACACAGCAACCAAAAATAATATAAAACTTTTAAAAAACACTAAAAAAATAAAATGGTGGTATTTTGTTCATGAAGGATTTTTGCCTTGATTTTTATGTTTCAAATATTGCATTAAAATATGTATCTTGAAGACTGAGTTTTTGGAGTCCCTCTTAAATTCTGCATCCAAAACAAACGCCTCACTTGCCTCCCCTTGATCCAAGCAATCCTTGTCTGGCATTTTCCATGATTTAAAGTTTGTGGCCAGTGGTTCCTCAACCATCTCTGCATATTCTTTCTCTGCCTTCCAAAGAGATATGTTCAGGCTGAGGAAGCTTAAAGAAACTGGTCTGTTTCTTATCTGCCCCTGCTCTCATCCTGGGCTTCACTTCTTCCTTCATCAAGTCCGTTCTTTCTGCATCCCTCATTCCCCCTCAAAGATGTTTCTTTTGAGAGAGAAGCAAACAAAACAATTAGAGACTGCAAATCAAAACCACGATGAGGTACCACCTCATGCCAGTCAGAACAGCCATCATTAAAAGTCTACAAATAACAAATGCTGGAGAGGGCGTGGAGAAAAGGGAACCCTCCTACACTGTTGGTGGGAATGTAAATGGATGCAGCCACTATGGAGAACAGTACAGAGGTTCCTCAAAAAAAATAAAAATAGAGCTACCATATGATCCAGCAATTCCATTCTTGGGTCTATATCCAGACAAAACTATATTTCAAAAAGATACATGCATCCCTTGTTCCTGCAGAACTATTCACAATAGCCAAGACATGGAAACAACGTAAATGTCTATTAACAGCTGAATGGATAAAGCAGATGTGGTACATACATACAATGGAATATTACTCAGCCATAAAAAAGAATGAAACCATGCCATCTGCAGCAATGTGGATGAACCTAGAGATGATCGTACTAAGTGAAGAAAGTCAGACAGAGAAAGACAAATACCATATGATACCACTTATATGTGAGATCTAAAATATAACACAAATGAACTGATCTTCAAAACAGAAACAGACTCACAGACACAGAGAACAGACTTGGTTGTCAAGGGGGAGGGGTAGGAGAGAGATGGATTGGGAGTTTGAGTTTAGCAGATGCAAACTATTATGCATAGGATGGATAAACAAGAGGGTCCTTACTGTGTAGCACAGGGAACTGAATTCAATATCCTCTGATAAACCATAAAAAAAGAAAGCGAGTGGCAAGACTGATGCTCTCTCTGTCATCTCTCTCAGTTGACCCCCTCGGCAATTTCAGCTCTGCCTTGTTCATCTACTTCTTGGGTTTGCTTCTTATGTGTGAAAGCCATTCTGAAGAAAGCCTTTATTCTTAGTCATTAGTATGTGGGAACCATGGTACTGGCTGTCTTGAGATGCAAAGCTTTGGTGACACTTTGACCATTTCAAAACACAGCAAAATCCTCCTGACACATCAACTGTGTGAATGCAAGTCCGTTGAAGGCTGCCCGGGCTGGATCTCTCTCACCTTTCCACTGACCTTCAGCATCTTCCTAAGAACTGGGAGTCCCTGGTGGTTCTGACGGTAAAGACTCCACCTGTGATGCAGGAGACCTGGGTGCAATTCCTGGGTCAGGAAGATTCCCCTGGAGAAGGAAATGGCAACCCACTCCAGTATTCCTGCCTGGAGAATTCCACGGAAAGAGGAGACTGGCAGGCTACAGTCCATGGGGTCGCAAAGAGTCAGACACAACTGACTGACTAACACATACGCAAGAACTGGGGGAAGGGAAGGAAGTGCTGGAGAGGAGGAGAGAAGAGGGAAGCCACTCAGGGGTGTAGGCACCATCCAAAGAGGTTATTTTGGAAGGAGTTATTTTATTATCCATTTTTCTGCACAAAGAAGAAATCTCAAATTACAGGGAAGGTTCAAACTTGACAGATCTCATAGTAGTGACAAGAACAGGAATAAAAATAAATAGGGGGCTTCCCTGGTGGTTCAACGGTAAAGAACCCACCTACAATGAGGAGACATGGGTTCGATCCCTGGTCCGGGGAGATCCCACATGCAGTGGAGCAATTAAGCCCGTGAACCGCAACTATTGAGGCTGTGCTCCAGAGCCCAGGAATCGCCACTACTGAAGCCCACGTGCTCTAGAGCCTGTGCTCCACAAAAAGAGAAGGCACCAAAATGAGAAGTCCATGTACTGCAGCTAGAGAGTAGCCCCTGCCTGCTGCAGCTAGAGAAAGCCTGCACAGCAACGAAGACCCAGCACAGCCAAAAATAAAATAAATAAAAAAATTTTTAAAGATTAAATAGGAAATACTTTCCTAGCATTATCTACATACCAGGCACTTTACACATATTAACTCACCTTACGAGGCAGATATGATCACCATCCCACCCTACAGATGAGGAAACCAAGGCCCAGAGAGGTGAAGTGACTTACCCAAAGTCACACAGCTTCTAAGTGGCAGAAGCAGGACTCGAACCCAGACCATTTGGGCCAACTGTCCAGTCTCTGAACTACTATGTTACAGCTGCCCCCTGACTATTGTGGCTATAACAGTCTTAATGATTACTCTAATGATAATAACATTAATCATCAGGAATATTCATTACTTATAATTATTAGTTGATTCTAATACCAATGTAACACTGCCTCATTTGGAGAGAGTTTATTTACTACACACAAGACACCCAAGCCAGAGTCCCTAGGGTTCTTCTAACAAAACTGGGAAAGAGACCCTCTTGTCCCCATTTTTCAGATGTGGCAATGGGTTCACAGAGGCCAGGGACCTTGGTCAAGGCACACAGCCAACCGTCCGTCCTGCAGCTGGGCTTGGAGCCACAAAACCCTTGGACCACATCACAGTTGCCCACAAAACAAGAAAGATCATGCACTATTTAAAATTCTCTGCTCTTCCAATGCACACAGCAGCCTCCCTCTCAGGACAGCTGACATTTCCCCTCCGATGGGTGTAGCAGCTCTCACTAGAATCTTAGCCTTGGTAAGACACTGAATAAGCTGAGCTGACTCCTTTGGCCATATTTCTAGGCTTTCTCCCACTTGAAAATTCAGAATTTCTGGACCCCTTCAGGGTGGAATCCAGTGCACATTAATGATCTATCTGGGTCACTCAATCAAAGCACCAGTCAGAGAGGCAACAAATGAGCACCTGCTGTATGCCAAATGCTGTTCTAGGCTGAGGATACAGCTATGAACAAAATAAATATCCCTGCCCTCCATAAGCTGATGTTCTAATAAAGAGAGAAGGGCTATTGATCAGGCCACAAGTGTGTAAAGACAACTTCAGATAAATGTATACATTTATGGGACTTCCCTGGTAGTCCAATGGTGAGGACTCCACACTTCCAATTCAGGGCATTTCAGGTTCGACCCCAGGTCTGGGAACTAAGATCCCACCATAGGCATGGGGTGTGGCAAAATTAAAAAAAAAAAAAAAAAACTTTTAAACTGGGATCTGCAGGATATAGAGTGATTACAATCACCATGCCTCAGTTTCCTTATCTGTAAAACGGGACTGACAAGGCACAGTTGTGGGAAGGATTGGTGATGGAGTGATGCAAAAGGTTTGGCCCCAATGTCCAAAGGCATGACTATAATCCATGTTAAGGTCCTGGGAGCACTAACCCCCTCCTGCCCCAACACCGACTGGGCCCCAAGGCACTGGGATGCACTGGCTGCCTTTTTATTGTTAGTATTATTATTGGAGTAACATAGCTTTACAACGTTGTGTTAGTTTCTGCTACAACAAACTGAATCAGCTACTTGTTGTTGTGCAGTTGCATGTCATGTCTGACTTTTTGTGACCCTGTTGACTGCAGTATGCTAGGCTTTCCTGTCCCTCACCACCTCCTGAAGATTGCCCAAGTTCATGTCCATTGAATCGACGATGCCATCCAACCATGTCATCCTCTGTCACCTCCTTCTCCTTCTGCCTTCAATCTTTCCCAGCATATATCCCCTCCCTCTTGAACCTCTCTCCCACCCTTCATCCCACCCGTCTAGGTCATCACAGAGCACCCAGCTGTCTTACCTGGTGCTGCCCAGGTAGCCCCTCCTCTGGGCTCCTGCCTGGCCCACCAGCTTTTTGGCTGGTGAAATTTAGCTCAGGTTACTCTGCGCTGAGTAAATTGCCTCACTGCAAAAAAAAGTGGAAGACGACTAAACCTGTTTACAGTGCTTGAGACCCACTCACTAAAATATTTGCAACCATCACGATGATGACTCGGATTTCCATCTTGGTTGTCTCCTGGGAGCTCAGGTTGGTGCAAATCTTCTGTGATCCCTGGAACAGGGCTTAAGAGGCTGCACGCTTGCGTCAAGCAGACATGAGTTCGATCCCAGCTCCTGCAAGCGACCTGCCCAGAACTAAGGCAGTTCTGTCTTTAGTGCATCTGTAAACGGTATTGATGATTTGTGCCTCACTGATGACATGTTGGGGGCTGAGCACAATGGCTGGCAAGTACTGATGACCAACGGGCTACCCAAGGGGCTCAGTGGTAAAGAATCCACCCACCAATGCAGGACACTCAGGAGACATGGGTTTGACCCTTGAGTCAAGAAGATCCCCTGAAGGAATGGTAACCCACTCCAGTATTCTTGCCTGGGAAATCCCATGGACAGAGGAGCCTGGTGGGTTACACTCCATAGGGTCGCAAAGAGTTGGACACGACTGGGCAACTGATCACACATGCATGCACTGGAGACCAACGGCTCGGTGGTTACAAGGGAACAGGTACTGGAGTCAGGCTGCCTGGGTTCAAGCGTCACGTGTGCCCTGTGTGATCCAGGGCAAGTGACCTCAGCTCTCTTTGCCTCAGAGTCCCCACGTGCAAAACGGGGACAATGATACTACCTAACTCACGGAGTTGTCGTAAGATTTCTTTTTACAGAAAACATTATTTATTTTTGGTTGTGCTAGGTCCTCATAGCTGTGCGTAGGCTTCCTCTGCTTGCAGCAAGCAGGGGGCTACTCTGTTGTGGCATGAAGGATTCTCACTGCAGCGGCTTCTCCACAGGTTCTAGGCTCATGGGCTCAGTAGTGGTGGCGTGCAAATTCTAGGGTGCGTGCAATTCAGTAGTTGCGGCACACAGACTTAGTAGTTCCAGCTCACAGACTCTAGAGCTCGGGCTCGGTAGTTATAGCACATGGTTTAGTTGCTCTGAGGCATGTGAAATCTTCCCAGAGATCAAACCTGTGTCCCCTGCATTGGCAGGCAGATTCTTGTCCGCTGCACCGCCAGGGGAGTCCTAAGATCCTTAAGTTAATCCTTAGAAAACATTTTGGAAATTGGCCATGCTATACAATTCCAGGGGGCATTGCGTATTTAGCTTGTGTAAAGGGCGATCCAGGACTTGTGCAAAGCAGCAGCAGATAGCTGTTATTGCTAACGCCTTTATCTGCTGGGATGTTGGTTGTGGGAAGAATTGTCAGCGACTACACTGGGTGTTTTACATCTGTCCCTCACTTTATCCTCCTAGGAACTCTATGAACAGGTATCATTATGATCTCCATTTCACAGATTAGGAAACTGAAGCTCAGAGAGGTTGAGTCATCCGTGCATAATCACACAGCTAGAAGTTGATGGATTAGGAATGCACACTCATGCTCATCTCAAGCAGTGGGTCAGAGCCAAGCCATCTAACTGGTTAATTTAGGTGGATTATGCAGTGGTTTAGTTGCTAAGTCACATTCGACTCTTGCGACCCCATGGACTGTAGCCTGCAGGCTCCTCTGCCCAAGGGATTCTCCAGGCAAAAATACTGGAGTGGGTTGCCATTTCCTTCTCCAGGGGATCTTCCCAACCCAGGAATTGAACCAGGGTCTCCTTCACTGCAGTCAGATTCTTTACCGACTGAGTTTGGTCAACCATAATTTAAAAAACTAAGATGATGGCATCCCGTCCCATCATTTCATGGCAAATCGAAGGGGGAAAAGTGGAAGCAATGACAGATTTTATTTTCTTGGGCTCCAAAATCTCTGCAGACGGTGACTGCAGCCATGAAATTAAAAGATGCTTGTTTTGCCAACAAAGGTCCATATAGTCAAAGCTGTGATTTTTCCAGTAGTCATGTACTACTGGAAAGTACACGAGAGCCAGACCATAAAGAAGGCTGAGCACCAATAAATGATGCTTTCGAATTGTGCTGGAGAAGACTCTTGAGAGTCCCTTGGACTGCAAAGAGACCAAACCAGTCAGTCCTAAAGGAAATCAACTCTGAATATTCATTGGAAGAACTGATGCTGGAGCTATACTACTTTGGCCACCTGATGCGAAGAGCTGACTCACTGGAAAAGACCCTGATGCTGGGAAAGATTGAGGAGAAAGGGGTGGTAGAGGATGAGATGGTTGGATAGCATCACTGACTCAATGGACATGAATTTGAGCAAACTCTGGGAGATAGTGGAGGACAGAGGAGCCTGGCGTGCTACAGTCCATGGGGCTGCAAAGCCCTGGACACGACTTAGTGACTGAATGACAACAATGGTCAACCCTAGTCTCATTGTTAGCAACTGGTTCTTGGATGGCTGGTAGGGGACAGCAAGGATCAAAATGATCCCAGGAAAGATTTACAGAGCAGCAGGAGGTTCTGGTAAGGAAGTTTCTTTTCCTAAAGAGAGCATTCCAGGAAGCCAGTCTTTCCTTCTTCCTAGATGTAAGCAAGGACCTTGTTACCTGGGATAACAACCATTGTGCAAACCTGAGAGTAGCCAGAATGGAAACAAAACCAACTCTCAGGGAAGGTGAATGCTGAAAGAATAGCAGACAGATAAAGCTGGATCCTTGATCAAACTCTGCCTGAAGCCCACATCCCACTAGATCTGTGGCTGTGAGAGCCAACAAAACACAATAATAAATGTGAGGTTTCCTTCTGGGATGATGAAAATACCTTGTGATGGTTGCATAGCATTGTGAATGTACTAAATGTCACTGAATTGAGTATTTTTAAATGACTAGTGGTTCATTTTATATTATATAAATTATACTTCAATTAAAAAAATGTGAGTTGAGTTTTCTGTTACTTACAGCCAAAACTTCGTAACTGTGACCCCAAAGTTGTGAGTTTTCCACTCTCCTACCCTGAATCCTATGGACACTATTTCTCTGTCCATATTTCTCAGACTCGTTTGCATTACCAACCTGCAGAGTGTCTTCCTCATGCTAGCCCATATTCATCTTGTCTTTTATTAGCAAGTCTCTACCTAAAATTCCAGGTAGAACTCTTTCTTCAAAAAAATGTAAGAAGAGGGTAGGGTGAATTGAGAGAGTAGCACTGACATATATACACTGCCATGTGTAAAACAGATAGGTTGTGGGAACCTGCTGTATATAGCACAGGGAGATCAGCCTGAAGCTCTGATGACCTAGAGGGGTGGCTATGGGAGGGAGACACAAGGGGAAGGGGGATGTCTGCTTCATGCTGTTGTAAAGCAGAAACTGACCAACATTGTGAAGCAATTATGTGCTGTGTGCTTTGCTCAGTCACTCAGTCATGTCTGACTCTTTGCGACCCCATGGACGACTGCCTGCCAGGCTCTGTCCCTGGGGATTCTCCAGGCAAGAATACTGGAGTGGATTGCCATGCCCTCCTCCAAAAGATCTTCCCAACCCAGGGATTGAACCCAGCTCTCCCACATTGCAAGCAGATTCTTTACCACCTGAGCCAATTATACTCCAAATTAAAAAAAAAAAATTTAAGACCTACATCCCTGGGAAGAAGCTGTGATTTCACTCATTTAATCAGCCTGCTTTTATTATGCAGTTACTATATACTTTGCACTGCCAAGGCAATATGAGGGATTCAAAAGAAGTTCCACCGGAGTTCTCATTCTTTATTCATCTCTCTGCTCATTCATTCAAAGATGGTGCTGAATACCTACTGACTCCTGGCACAGCTCTAGATGCTGAGAGACAGCAAACAGATAAAAGTCCTACCTAGGGAGGGCTGATGTTCTGGAATGTAAGTGGAAAGAAATAAGCAATAAGCAGGATAAACAAGTAAAGTGTATAATATGTTAGATCGGGCAAACTGTTCGAGATCGTCAGGACTTCCCTAGTGGCCCAGTGGCTAAAACTCTGTGTTCCCAAAGCAGAGGGCCCCAGTTCAAACCCCGGTCAGAGAACTAGATCCCACGCCACAACTAAAGATTCCTCACGCCGCAGCTAGAAGACCCCACAAAGAAGGCTGAAGATCCTGTGTGCCACAACTGAGAACCGGGACAGACAAATGAATAAACAAATTGATAAAAATAAATATTCAAAAAAGAACTCTTCTGCCTTAAAAAAGAGAGAGGAAAGAAAAGATTTTCAAAGGAATGGGGAATAGGAAATGTGCGTGGGCTCCTATTATAGACAGAGTAGCCAGACAGGCCTCACGAGAAAGGTGACATCTGAGGAAAGCCTTGAAGGTGAGGTAGGAGCCATGAGAATATCTGGGGAAAAGCATTTCAAGAAGAGGGAATAGAAATTTCAAAGCCCCAACACTCAAGAAGTTCTTGGTGTCCATAGTAAATGTCTTTTAGAGCCACCATGACAGAGTGCCGCAGACCAGGCAGCTTACACAACAGAAATGTATTTCCTTACAGCTCAGGAGGCTGGAAGCCTGAGATCAGTGTGTCTGCGGCCTTTCTCCCCGGTTTGCTGCTGGCATCGTGTCCCTGTGTCTTCATGATCACCTTACCTCTGTGCATGTGTATCCTGAGCCTTTCTTCTTATAAGGACTCCAGTCAGGCTGAGGCCCTAATGACTTCATTCTACATTAATTGCCTCTTTCAAAGCCCCATCTCCAAATTCAGCCACACTCTGAAGTTCTATGGGTTAGAAGTTCAGCATGTAAATTTGGGGGTACATGATTCAGCCCCTAATAGTGAAATAAGACTAACTTATGAAACAGTGGCAAGAACTCCACAGCAAACAACCAGGTGTTAAACAGTGATGGAGGGACTGCAAATGTTATGGCCATGAAAAGGAGGCTTCATCCAACCTAAATGTCCATCGACAGAGGAATGGATAAAGAAGATGTGGTACATACATACAATGGAATATTACTCGGCCACAAAAAAGAATGAAATGATGCCATCTGAAGAAACACGGGTGGATCTAGAGATGATCATATCAAGCGAAGTAAGTCAGAGAGGGAAAGACAAATACCATATGATATCACTTACATGTGGAATCTAAAATTCGATACAAATGAGCTTATCTATGAAACAGAAACAGACATAGAGAACAGAGTTGTGTTTCTGGGGGCAGGGGGAGGGATAAACAGCAGATACACACTCCTATACGTAAAATAGATAAACAGCAAGGTCCTACTGCATAGAATAGAGAACTGTGTTCAAAGAAAGGGAAAGAAAAGTGAGTCGCTCAGTCATGTCTGACTCTTTGTGACCCCATGGAGTATACAGTCCATGGCATTCTCCAGCCCAGAATATTGGAGTGGATAGCTGTTCCTTTCTCCAGTGGATCTTTCTGACCCAGGAGTTGAACTGGGATCTCCTGCATTACGGGCGAATTCTTTACCAGCTGAGCTACCAGTTCAGTTCAGTGCCGTTCACTTCAGTCACTGAGTCACGTCCAACTCTTTGCGACTCCATGGACTGCAGCACACCAGGCCTCCCTGTCCATCACCAACTCCCGGAGTTTACTCAAATTTGTGTCCATTGGGTCGGTGATGCCATCCAACCATCTCATCCTCTGTCATCCCCTTCTCCTCCCACCTTCAATTTTTCCCAGCATCAGGGTCTTTTCAAATGAGTCAGTTCTTTGCATCAGGTGGTCAAAGTATTGGAGTTTCAATTTCAACATCAGTCTTTCCAATGAATATTCAGGACTGATTTCCTTTAGGATGGACTGGTTGGATCTCTTTGCAGTCCAAGGGACTCTCAAGAGTCTTCTCCAAAAAAAAAAGAGTCTTCTCCAACACCACAGTTCAAAAGCAAAAATTCTTCGGTGCTTGGCTTTCTCTATAGTCCAACTCTCACATCCATACATGACTACTGGAAAAACCATAGCCTCGACAAAGACAGACCTTTGATGGCAAAGTAATGTCTCTTCTTTTTAATATGCTGTCTAGGTTGGTCATAACTTTTCTTCCAAGAAGTAAGAATCTTTTAATTTCATGGCTGCAGTCACCATCTGCAGTGATTTTGAACCCCCCCAAAATAAAGTCTCTCACTGTTTCCACTGTTTCCCCATCTATTTGCCATCAAGTAATGGGACCAGATATCATGATCTTAGTTTTCTGAATGTTGAGCTTTAAGTCAACTTTTTCACTCTTCTCTTTCACTTTCATCAAGAGGCTCTTTAGTTCTTCTTCCATAAGGGTTCTTTCTGCCATAAGGGTGGTGTCATCTGCATATCTGAGGTTATTGATATTTCTCCTGGCAATCCTGATTCCAGCTTGTGCTTTATCCAGCCCAGCATTTCTCATGATGTACTCTGCATTTAAGTTAAATAAGCAGGGTGACAATATACAGCATTGATGTACTCCTTTCCCTATTTGGAACCAGTCTGTTGTTCCATGTCCAGTTCTAACTGTTGCTTCCTGACCTGCATACAGATTTCCCAAGAGGCAGGTCAGGTGGTCTGGTATTCCCATCAGGGAAGCCCTATATTCAATATCCTGTAATAAACCATAATAGAAAAGAATATGAAAAAGAATATACATATATTTATAACTGAATCACTTTGCTGAACCAGAAACCAATACACTGTGAATCAACTATACTTCAATTTTCAAAAAAGGAGGCTTCACTGAAACTGTTTTTTAAACACTAATAGGATTTGGAAAGGAATCAGAAGTGAAGGGAAGGGACTTCCCTGATGGTCCAGTGGTAAAGATTTCATCTTCCAATGCAGGGAGTGGGGGTTCAATCCCTAGTCTGGAAGCTAAGATCCCACAGGCCTCCTGGCCAAAATACCAGAACATAAACAACAAAAGCAACATCACAATAGATTCAATAAAGACTTGAAAAATGGTCCACATAAAACAAAAATCTTAAGAAGAAAAAGAAGCAAAAAAGAAGAATGAGGTCATAATAGTAAAGGAGAAACCAGCATGCAATATCTAGGTAATTCACAAACGCTATGATCAAAGGATTGCCCAATTTCACCAGTATAACAAAGAATTCCAAGTCTGGGGGCTTAACAAAACAAATGTTTCCTTTTTTCCCTGCTTCATTTCCAACAGAGGAGACAGGAGGTTATAATTTGGATCTAGGATGACAGAAGTTCCATCTCATCACAGCAGGAAAAAGGGAATGTGGTATGTCACACGTTAGCTTTTAAAACTCCCACCTAGAAATGACTCAAGTCACTTTCACTTACATCTTACTAACCAGAGCAAGTCATGTGGTCATACCTATCCTCCACATAGAAGAATCAGAGGACCAGAAATAGCACCAGTGACAATATTCAGTGAATATCACTAGTGATAAATATCACCAATAACTAGGTTGATCATCACTTCCCTCATTGCTCTTCCCATCAGACTATAAACTCCTCATGAGTAAGAGCCTCATTCAAGTTGACTTTGCAAAGTTAGGTGCTCAGTAAATGGTAACAATTGCTATTGAACCCCCACCCCAATGTCTGGAACAACATAGGAGCAGAGTAAATGTCTGATGATAAATCAAATGGGAAGGTTTGGCAGAAAATGAAAGTGCAGCATCCTGAAAAAGTACAAATGATAAACGGATGGAGGAGGCAGAAGTCTGAGAAAATAGTGAAGAGGCTGGTCCATTCACTGGCACAGAAGTTATGAAGAACAGAACTTGGTGTTGGAAGTGGGGTTCTTCGATACCCACCAATGATGGATGAGCAAGACATTTCAAAGCAAGAATGGAAAGTGCTTGATGACCCACTGATTACCAAAACTGACAGGAAGAGATGAGTCAAAACATGACTCCTACATCCTGATGCTCAGTGATGAGGAGAAAGGACGGACAGCTCACCCAACTCCCTCTCCATTCACATGAGTCAATCATCTGGTTTTCAGCCACTGCTCACCTGGAAATCCCCCACTTGGCCAATACCTGACTTCTTTCCAGTCTCTCGACTTGTCTCTTTGTTGGATCTGACACTGAGGACCCCATTCTCCTCGAAACACTACCTTCCCTTGCTTTCCGTGATCTGATTGTGACCTCCTTAGCTGGTTCTTCTAGGTAGCTTCTGTGATCTTTCTTGTTCGGTTCTTGAGTTGATTTCCTGATTTGGGTCTTGACTGTGGAGTCCTTTAGAAAGCTGTGATAAAGAAGATGGGGTACCTATATACAATGAAATATTATTTAGCCATAAAAAAGGAAATGATGCCGTTTGCAGCAATACTGGACCTAGAGATTATCATCCTGAGTGAAGTAAGTCAGAGAAACAAATATTATGTGATATTGCTTATATGTGGAATCTTAAAAAAGAGTAAAATGAGCTTATTTACAAAATATAAACAGAGTCACAAATGTTGAAAACAATCTTATGGTTACTAGGGGGAAGGGGGAAGGATAAACTTGGAGATTGGGACTGACATATATACACTACTATATAAAAAATAGATAAATAATAAGGACCTATTGTAATAGCACAGATAACTCTACTCAATACTCTGTAATGACCTATATGGGAAAAAAACCTTAAAAAGAGTAGATATAAGTATATGTATAATGGATTCATTTTTCTGTATACCTGAAACTAACATAACATTGTAAATCAACTATACTCCTATAAAAAATTTTTAATAAAAATGAATTTTAAAAGTTGTGGTTAATTTCTCGATTACACCCCTCTTAAAGTATTTACTTCACTGGAACAGTCACACAGTGTGAGGCACAGCCAAAAAAGAAAAAAGAATGCTAAAAAAAAACTGATCCTGTCCTAATCACATTTCACCCCATCACCCTGTTTTAATTGTCACTTATCACTTTCTAAAACTATTCCATTATCTATTTACTTACACATCATCTGTCTCCCCTTAGAGAATTTAAACCCCATCAAAGTAGGGTCCCTGTCTGATTTGTTCTCTATCTCAAAGTATCCAATGAATATGTGTTGAATGAATGATTAATGAATAAACATCCACTTCCATTCCTTTTAATAATAATGACTATGTCTATAGAGTGCTTACTGGGGACTTTCCTGGTGGCTCAGTGGTAAAGAATATGCCTGCCAATGCAGGAGACACAGGAGATGCAAGTTTGATCCCTGGGTCAGGAAGATCCTGTGGAGGAGAAAATGGCAACCACCCCCAGTATTCTTGCCTGAAGAATCCCATTGACAGAGGAGCCTGGTTACAATACAGTCCATGGGATCACAAAAAGTCAGACACAACTGAGTGACTGAGCATGCACATATAGTACTCATTACGTGCCAAGAACTTACAGTACTTGTGTGCCAAACGCTTTGCATGTAGGAATTCACTCATTTGATGCTCTACTAACTCTAGAAGGTAGGTGGTACAATTATCACCCCATTTTACAGTTGGTAAACTGAGGCACAAGAGGTAGAGCCAGTAATGCATATACAAGCCAATGGAGTCTGAATTTGGTACGAGAAGTGGAGTGCTGTTGAACACGCTATGATTATAAAGCTGATACGAAATTGGGTCAGGATTTGAACCCAGGCATTCAGGCTCCCAAGCCCACAGGTTTAACCACTATGCTCTCACCTGTAACTTCTAACAGGTTGCTGGGTAACACCACCATGATCTTCCCCAGAGTTCCCTCTGAACCTACCTCTTCCTTCACTTCCAAGACAAAGTGGTACTGAACTTGTTTTTAATTCAAGGAGTCTGTGACTTTGGCTGGGAAAAAAAAAGTCACATCTTAATTTTCACTACCTCTAGCTGAAACTATGAATGGGGGTAACAAATTACAGTCGTATTAACAGCGTTAGCAGCACCTGTGACTTTGTCATAGACAGAAAGTGTCTTCTTATGTTGCATTACAATCATTGTAGGTATCTTAAAATATCATCGCTTCTCATCAGTACTTGAAATTGTTGGGCCTATCATCAGGTCTTATTTCTCACAGGTTATTAAAGAAGCACATTAGTTACGTATGCAAATTCACCATTTAAAGATATTTTGATAAAGAATTTTCAGTATAATTGTCTTATTTGTGTTTGATTTTATGCATTTAAAAACAATTCTGGGGACTTCCCTGATGGTCCAGTGGTTAAGACTCTGCGCTTCCACTGCATGAGGTCAAGAGATCGATCCCTGGTTGGGGAACTGAGATCCTGGATGCTGCATGGCATGGCTGAAAAAAAAAATCCACAATTCTGGGAAAGGGTTCCTGGGCTTCGTTGGACTCCAAAGGCCTCCGTCATGTCCGACTCTTTGCAACCCCTTGGACTATACAGTCCATGAAATTCTCCAGGCCAGAATACTGGAGTGGGTAGCCTTTCCCTTCTCCAGGGGATCTTCCTGACCCAGGGATCGAACCCAGGTCTCCCGCACTGCAGGCAGATTCTTTACCAGCTGAGCCACAGTGGAAGGCCTCGTAGGGCTCCATGACTCAGCAAATGTGAAGGGTCTCTGCCCTAGTCAATGATATTGATTCTCCATCTGAAATGTTTCTGGGTCTTTCCAATCTTTGCTCTCCACACTACTGTCCCAGTTCAGATCTGCCTTATCTTCATTGCCACATGGCATCTCCTCCTTCTAGGTCTCCCTCTGGCTCACCTTGCCTTCCAGTTTTAAAAACCCTTGGGAAATTAATAACTAGTATCCAGAGTACTAGGTTTTATGGCAGATGCCAAAGAGAGCTCACAAAACCTTCCTTCGTCTACCTATATCTTAAGATATAAATATAAGGACAAATCAGGAGATTATACATAAAGATGGAATTTTTGCCTCTTCTCATAAAATCAGAAGATTTAGCCACACTGAGCCATATTCCCATCTGGCATCAACCAGGTTCTATCAAATGATGACCGTATCCTTGGGGAGGGGGAGAGGGGGCGGGGCTGGAGCTTTCCAATTGGCCACAGGCCTCACCATTCCCTGTTGCCTGGGATGGAAGCTGAGAATTCACTGAAATGTATCACCTTAAATCAAGTCTGCTCCAATCATCTGTTACTTGGCAAGTAAGTTTGGCAATGCTGGTTTACAAAGTATTTTACAAATACTTCCTTATTTAATCCTTATAAAAGCCCATAGGGGCTTCCCAGGTGGCGCTAGTGGTAAAGAACCTGCCTGTCAATGTAGGAGATGTTGAGATGCAGGTTCAATCCCTGAGTCAGGAAGATCCCCGGAGGACAGAATGGCAACACACTCCAGTGTTCTGGCCTGGAAAATTCCATGAACAGAGGAACCTGGCAGGCCACAGTCTATGGGGCCACAAAGAGTCAGACACGACTGAACACACTACATGACATTACATTAAAAGCCCCATAGGATGGAGAGAGTAGCATGGAAACATATAAGTTAACATATGTAAGATAGATAGCCAGTGGAAATTTACTCTCTTCCAACATGGAACATCTTTCTCTCTGTTACAGAAAGCTGTGGTCTCCTGCCTCAGAAGAGACAAAAAAGCTTTGAAGTCAACTCCTTCCTTGTCTCTTAGGAAACGCTGAACTCACTGAGGAAATTACATTAGCTTTCTCCAAGGGTCCCCAGATGCCTTGAAGGGTCAGCAAGTGGAAGACCTGGAGGTTGGGGGATTCCCCATGTACAAAAAGTTCCCCAAGAGCAGAAGGATGCATGGAGCATCCAGGGTGGCTAGACCCTCATGAAAAGTTCTCGGCAACCCCGAAGATTCCTAGGTCCCCAACTTGTCTCAGAAGCCATTGGATCTCCAACTTGAAGGAACCCTGCATTCTGGGACATGGGAAGGTCTCAAAGGTAACCAATGAGGACTGATGATTCAAGGGGCTTCTGGATGCTTTGATACTGCCCCCAAGATACCCATGCCCCAAGAGAGAAAAATGATGACTGAGGTTATAAAGTCAGTGTGTGTGTGTGTTGCTCAGTTGTGCCTGATTTTTTGTGATCCCATGGACTGTAGGCTGCCAGGCTCCTCTGTCCATGAAATTCTCCAGGTCAGAATCCTGCAGTGCATTGCCATTCCCTTCTCCAGGGAATGTTCCTGACCCAGGGACTGAATCCAAGTCTCCTTCACTGTAGGCAGATTCCTTACCATCTGAGCCACCAAGGAAGGCCAAGGTTATATTCAGTTCAGCTCAGTTCAGTCGCTCAGTCGTGTCTGACTCTTTGTGACCCCATGAATCACAGCACGCCAGACCTCCCTGTCCATCACCAACTACCAGAGTTTACTCAAACTCGTGCCCATCGAGTCGGTGATGCCATCCAGCCATCTCATCCTCTATCATCCCCTTCTCCTCCTGCTCCCAATCCCTCCCAGCATCAGGGTCTTTTCCAATGAGTCAACTCTTTGCATGAGGTGGCCAAAGTATTGGAGTTTCAGCTTCAGCATCAGTCCTTCCAATAAACACCCAGGACTGATCTCCTTTAGGATGGACTGGTTGGATCTCCTTGCAGTCGAAGGGACTCTCAATGTTATATTACCTATACCCAAAAATGAAAAAGAAAAAAAAACTGCAGAAGGCAGCTTCTGAGATGGCACTGATGGACTCCACCTGCTTGTACTCACAGCTCTGCATAGTTCTGTTTCCTGAGGAAGCTGTTTCTGACCAGGGGAACATCTCAGCATTGAGAAGATGTCACTTTACTGAAGCTGAGTTGATTTGCATTGTTGTGCCATCTGGTGTACAGCCAAGTGGCTCGGTTTTACACATGTAGACTGAGCAACTAACACACACTTTATTCATTCTTTAATATTTTTTTCCATTATGCTTTATCCCAGGAGGCTGGATATAATTCCCTGTACTACAGAGTAGAAAAAAAGTCTACAAGCAATAAATGCTGGAGAGGGTGTGGAGAAAAGGGAAACCTCTTACACTGTTGGTGTGAATGCAAACTAGTACAGCCACTATGGAGAACAGTGTGGAGATTCCTTAAAAAACTGGAAATAGAACTGCCATATGACCCAGCAATCCCACTGCTGGGCATACACACTGAGGAAACCAGACACGTGCACCCCAGTGTTCATCGCAGCACTGTTTATAATAGCCAGGACATGGAAGCAACCTAGATGCCCATCAGCAGACGAATGGATAAGGAAGCTGTGGTACATATACACCATGGAATATTACTCAGCCATTAAAAAGAATTCATTTGAATCAGTTCTAATGAGATGGATGAAACTGGAGCCCATTATACAGAGTGAAGTAATCCAGAAAGATAAAGAACATTACAGCATACTAACGCATATATATGGAATTTAGAAAGATGGTAATGATAACCCTATATGCAAAACAGAAAGAGACACAGATGTACAGAACAGACTTTTGGACTCTGTGGGAGAAGGCAAGGGTGGGATGTTTTGAGAGAACAGCATCGAAACATGTATATTATCAAGGGTGAAACAGATCACCAGCCCAGGCTGGATGCATGAGACAAGTGCTCAGGGATGGTGCACTGGGAAGACCCAGAGGGATCGGGTAGAGAGGGAGGTGGGAGGGGGGACTGGGATGGGGAATACGTGTAAATCCATGGCTGATTCATGTCAATGTATGACAAAAACCACTACAATATTGTAAAGTAATTAGCCTCCAACTAATAAAAATAAATGAAAAAAAAAACCAGATACAAAAAAAAAAGAACTTTGTTGTTTATCCATTTTCAATGTAATAGCTTGCATCTACGAACCCCAAATTCCCAGTCCATCCTTCTCCCTACCCCACCCCCTTGGCAACCACACGTCTGATCGCTACATCTGTGTGTCTGTTCCTGTTTTGTAGATAAGTGCATTTGTGCCATATTTTAGATTCCACATATAAGTGGTATCATATGGTATTTGTCTTTCTCTGTCTGACTTACTTCACTTAATATGATAATATCTAATTGCATTTGTGTTCCTGCAAATGGTATTATTTTGTTCTTTTTTGTGGCTGAGCTGTATTCTATTACGTGCTTCCCTAGCGGCTCAGACAGTAAAGAATCTGCCTGCAGTGAAGGAGACCCGGGTTCGATCCCTGGATCAGGAAGATCCCCTGGAAAAAGAAATGGCAACCCACTCCAGTATCCCCTGCCTGGAGAATTCCATGGGCAAAGGAGCCTAGCAGGCTACAGCCCATGGAGTCACAAAGAGTTGGAGACAACTGAGCGATTAACACAAGACAACAACAGTATTCCATTGCATCCATGTATCAAAAAGATGTCGCTTTTGTAATTAGGTTGCAAAACATTCCAGCTTCTGTCTTGCTAGCAGACTGTCTATATTGACTTTGACAAAGCAACTTGCCATATTGGGGAGGAGCCGAGGGTGGCCTCTGTCCAAAAATTAGGAACTGAAGCCCTTAGTTCAACAGTTTGCAAGGATTGAACATTGCCAACAACTAGGTGTGGCTTGAAGGCAGATCCTTCCTCAGTCGAACCATTGAATGAGACCCAACTCTGGCCAACACCCTGATTATAGCCTTGTGAGTGATCCAGAAGCAGAGGGTCCCTTGAGGTAACATGGAGATCCCTGACCCATAAGAACTGTGAGATAATAAACACATGTTATTTAAAGCCACTAAACGGACTTTCCTGGTGGTCCAGTGGTTAAGACTCTGCACTTCCATGGCACAGGGCACAGGTTCGATCCCTGGTCAGGGAACTAAGATCCTGCATGTCTCATGGTGTGGCCACACACACAAAAAAGGTCACTAAGTCTGTGGGAATTTGTGACATGGTTCATGGCCATTTGTTAACCAGCACTAGATAACTAACACAAACACTAATACTTAAATGATGATAACTACAGAGCAGGTCCCATTCTAAGACCTGTCCACGCAGTAATTCATTTGAGCTTCACCGCAACCATATGGGGAAACTGAAGCACAGAGGGGTTACAGGACTTCTCCAGCAGGTCAGGGTCACAGCCAGGATTGGAATCAGCACCACTCCCTCTCCAAACATAAAGACACTTTCATGCATTCCTGAGCTTGCAAACCCACCTTCTACCTATTCCAGATACCCTGTTGCTCAGACAAAAAAAAAAAAAAAAACTCAAAAATATAGAGATGGGCAAGCAGGCCAAATGCACTGTGGAGAAATTCAAAATACTTAGTGACCAGCAAGAGGCACCACCCTTGGTGTGTGAATTACCCGGAGGCATAGGAGAACCCAGGAAGGGACGTGGCTGGAGGTGGAACTGACTCGGGGGGCTCCAGGCAATAGCTATTTACTAACCAGTACGGAAATATGCAAATATTTGAACAATCAGCTGTACCAGTGTCTCCCAGCTGAACATCTCTACCGAATACACAAAGAGGAGATAACTGAAGCCAAAAGAATTAGAATCCAAGCCATGAATCAGAGGGGAATAATTCCACGTTGAGGAATGGATTAGACACCAGAATTTTTTTTTTATCCCCCCAACAGATTTTTAATTTGTTAGTTGTGCATAAATTCAGGAGCCTCTTGTGAGTGTATCATGAGCAAAGTGAAGAGTGATGACCCGCCCTTTGGTTCTCAAGCATAACAACCAGTGAGAATCACCTGAAAACTTTCAAAGTGCCCATCCTTGCACTCCACCCCAGAGAGAGATTTAATGGGGGGTACCACCTGGGTGTTGGGAATTTTTAAAAACATTTCAGGTAACCATTTTAAAAAATATTTTTTTATTTAGGGCTTCCCAGGGAGATTTCCCAGCTGGCTCAGTGGTAAAGAATCTGCCTACCAATGCAGGAGACGTGGTTCGATCCCTGGTTCAGAAAGATTCCCTTGGAGAAGGGAATGGCAACCCACTGCAGTATTCTTGCCTGGGAAATCCCATGGACAGAGGAGCCTGGTGGGCTACAGTCGATGGGGTCGTAAAGAGTCAGACACGACTTAGTGACTGAATAACAACAACAACATTCATTTATTTATTTGGCTGTGCCGAACCTTGTTTGCAGCATACAAGATCTTTTTTTTTTTAGTTGCAGCATGCAACCTCTTAGTTGTGGCATGTGGCATCTAGTTCCCTCACCAGGGATTGAACACATGCATTGGGAGTGTGGAGTCTTAGCTGCTGAGCACCAGGGAAGTTCCTTCCCAGGTGATCTTAATGTGCATTTAAGTTGGAAACTACTTAATGAAATACATGCTTCTCAAAGTGTACTCCCTGGACCAGCAGTAGCATCACCTGGGAACTTGTGAGAAGTGCAGATTCTCAGGCCCCCAAACTGCTGAATCAAAAACTCCAAGTGACCCCTGCAATACCTGCGGTTTGTTTGTTTGTTTTAATTTATTTTATTTATTTGGCTGTGCTGGGTCTTTGTTGCTGTGCGTAGGCTTTCTCTAGTTGTGGCATGCAGGGACTACTCTAGTTGTGATGTGAGGGCTTTTCATTGCAATGGCTTCTCTTGTTGCAGATCATGGGCTGTAGGCCTGAGGGCTCAGTAGTTGTGAAACGCATGGGCTTAGTTGCTCCATGGCATGTGGGATCTTCCCGGACCAGGGATGGAACCTGTGTCCCCTACATTTGCAGGCAGATTCTTAACCACCAGACCACCAGGGAAGCCCCATACCTGAGTTTTTTAACAGTCCCTCTAAGGGGTGAGAGCTGTACCATAAAGAAGGCTAAGCACTGAAGAATTGATGCTTTTGAATGCTGGTGCTGGAGAAGACTCTTGAGAGTCCCTTGGACAGCAAGGAGATCAAACCAGTCAATCCTAAAGGAAAGAAACCCTGAATATTCATTGGAGGGACTGATGCTGAGGCTGAAGCTCCAATACCTTGACCATCTGATGCAAAGAGTCAACTCATTGGAAAAGACCCTGATGCTGGGAAAGATTGAAGGCAGGAGGAGAAGGGGATGACAGAGGATGAGATGGTTGGATGGCATCACCGACTCAATGGACATGAGTTTGAGCAAACTCCAGGAAATGGTAAAGGACAGCGAAGTCTGGCATGGTGCAGTCCATGAGGTCGCAAAGAGTTGGACATTAGTGACTAAACAATGGCAAAAGGGTGCTTAGAGCTGTGAAGGCTGCCGGAATGAAAATTTTGCCACTGATTATCCTGCAGAACAGCCAAAGTCACTTAGATGCACTGTCACCAAAAACTCTTTTCCACCACAAAGAAATCTAAGACTCTGCCATGCTGCTAACCTGCTGAGGTCAGCCAGAGTCCTGCACACATATCCAACTCAGGACTGGAGATTTTAGACACAGATCTAAAGAGTTGGCAGCACTTACAGGAACTAATTCGTGGCTAAGAAACCAAATCAGCTCTCCAGCTCTCCTCATTTGATGAAGCCCCTTTTAAATGGGGACTTCTTATTCAGAGGCAAGAACTGAAGAGTTCCAGAATGTTCCAATAGGCTGATCAATAGGCCCAATGCACAGGCAGGCTCCACACCAATTTGTAAAGAATTTCAACCACACAGCTGCAGAAAAACTCAACACATTCAGGAACTTCCGTGGTGGTGCAGTGGCTGAGACTCCATGTTCCCAATGCTCAGAGAGGCGGGGTCACCTGTCCAAGGTCACACAGCAAATAGGAGAACCAGAACATAAATCCTGCCAGGCTAACTCCAGAACCCCTAAGCTGTGTGGGTCTCTTATTCAGCATCCCTTGAGCCAAGATGCAAATTGGAGGAGCTATGTGGCAGTCCACAGACCAGAAGGGGGGAAAGACGAGAGTGAATTTTCCTCCAAGACCCTGTGATCTGAGCCTTGCCTCATCAACGCACTCCCCAAGACCAGGAACTTTTGTAACCTTGCCCAGCACTCAGAGAGGCTGTGGCATTTGCTCAGGATCACCCAGCTCTAATGGGATGGTCTCAGATTTGAAGGCAGCGCCTTTTGCTTTCCAATCTCTTCTTTGCCCCACATGTGGGGCCCTCCCAGAACACCAGTACTAATATTACTCTCATTTTTGGCCAGGGCTCACTAGACACTTTTCTGTTCTCTGTATTTTCAAGTGCTTGTTCACCTCAGGACCTTTGCACTGGCTCTTCCCTGACCTGTAGTGATTTTGTCATGGCTGGCCCAAACTTGCCTTCCAATTCCAGCACGGATGTCACCTCATGCAGAGCACACACACCCACCCACCGCCCCAAGAATCATATCACTCTGGTTATTATCTACAGGTAGCTATTTTCTCCTATGTTAGACTGCCAGCAACTTGAAGACAGGATTTCTTTGGTCTTCCTTGTCCACTACTGTGTCCCCAGTGCTTAGAAAAGTGCCCAGTGCATAGAAGGCACCAATGTTTGCTGTGTTTGGTTGCTCAGTTGTGTCCAACTCTTTGTGACCCCATGAACTGTAGAACACCAGGTTCCTCTGTCCATGGGATTTTCCAGGCGAGAATACTGGCGTGGGTTGCCATTTCCTTCTCCAGGGAATGTTTGTTGAGTGAATAACTAATCCCTGCGAACCTGAAAGTCTACACTGATGCTCTTTCTATGTCTCTGGCTTAGAGACCTGACCTGAAAATCACTTAAGTGAACTCCATTTTCTCTTTAGTTCTCTGTCCAGGGTATTCTCTGGTTCCAAGTCCTGTGTGATTTACTCCAGGGGGTCTGCCTGGAGGAGTCCAGAAAACCTTTAAACAGGCAAGAACAGCCTTCTTGGAAGCCCACAGAACATGTTGGCTTTGCAAAGTGGCATTTCAAGGAGATGGTGGAATTAATTTTTAACTGCACTGCTGTTGATCTGAACTGTGGCTCTGAGCTCATCCAGCGGTTAGGCCTGCCCCTATCCGAAGGGGCTTTGAAACATTGGAAATGTTAGAAGGTAAGAAGTTATATCATTTTATCCTAATTTAGCCTTCATCAGGCTCATTCTAGTGGCCAGGATTTAAAGAATGAGTCATGCCTTCAGGATTTTATAGATTTCATTCTGAAATCATCTCAGACTTGACACAACCAAGTTCAACAGATATTGTGTGCCTTCTACCCACAAAGCTCTGTGCGAACAATTCTGAAGATTCAAGAATCAACAGAGAAAGGCTTTGCCTCCATGGATTTGAGTACCTAAAATGCAGGGGAAAACTTAATGATTACACTTCATTCATTCATTCTACTATGTGCCAGGTGTTTCCAAATTCACGATCATGTAAGGAGAGAAATCAAGAACCTGGGCTCTGGACTTGAACAGATCTGGTTCCAAGGTTGGTTCTGCCCTATTGGATTCATTATTTTTCTTTCTGTGCCTCAGTTGCCTCCTCTGTGACATGGGTGCTGGGGTAAGGACCTCTTGAGTCCATACCTTAAGCCCGTCAGCCCAAGGCTGGGGTTTTGGCAGTTGTGGGATAAACAGGGACTGGTCTCTGTGTATTGGATACTGCGTGCAATCACTAGTCTGCATATCTGTCTCCTCTTCCAGGCAGACCCCCTTGAGTACAGCATGCAGAACTTGGAACCAGAGGATGCCCCGGGCAAAGAACTAAAAAAAGAAAATCAGGTTCACTTGTTTTAAGGGGCTTTCAGGTCTCTAAGCCAGAGACACAGAAAGATCATCAATACAGATGTTCAAGTTCCCAAGGATCGATTGGCAATTCACTCAACAAACACCCAATGCAAAGAGTCGACTCATTGGAAAAGACCCTGATGCTCGGAAAGATTGAGGGCAGGAGGAGAAAGGGGTGACAGAGGAGGAGATGGTTGGATGGCATCACCAATCAATGGACAAGAGTTTGAGCAGGCTCCAGCAGATAGTGAAGGACAGGGAAGCCTGGGGTGCTGCAGTCCATGGGGTCTCAAAGAGTCAGACACAACTTAGCGACTAAACAACAACAAACACTGGTGGCTTCTATGCACTGGGCAGTTTCCCAAGCACTGGGGACACAGAAGTGGACAAGAAAGACCAAAAGAAAACCTGCCCTCAAGTTGCTGGCAATCTAATAATGTAAGAAAAATACCTAATTGTAATGAATAGAGTGATATGATCCCTGGGAGGGGGAGGCGGCAGCTTTACGTGAGGTGACATCTGTGCTGAGATTGGAAGGCAAGTTGGAGTCAGTCATGGCCTAAGCACTGCCGGTCAGGGAAGAGCCAGTGCAAAGGTCCTGAGGTGAGCAAGCACTCGCAAATACAGGGAACAGAAACGTGGCTAGTGAGCCTTGGCCAAAAGTGAGAATAATAATAGTAAAAGCGTAGGCAGAGATGAAGCCGATAGACCCAGCTGGGTGGAAGCAGTTGCGACAGCTTGGAGAAAAAGTGCACAGGCACTATCAAAACAACCTTGCAGGGTTGAAAGGACAGACTTTCAGAGTGATGGTGGCAGAATAAGAGATGGCAGCAGCAGTAAGCAGGATGGTGACTCCGGGAGGATCTCACAAGCTGCTTGGGTTCCAAAGACTCATATGGAAAATCTGATAGATCAAAAAGGACGCCATAGCTGGGGGGCAGGGTGGCTTCCCCAGGCCCTCCACAGCTAGCTGCAGCCAAAGCTGCTAATTCAAAGGACAAAAGGAGGGTCTTTCTGCACTAAAACCAGACAGCAGCTCTGAAAAAGCAGCTCCCTGGGACCAGACCTATTTTTTTTTTTTTTTTTAATATCAATTAGGCTAGAATTGTCCAACTGCCTCCCTGAAAAGAGAAGAAAAAAAAAAGGTGTTCTGATTCTCAAGCAGGTCTTCTTTAAGGGCCAGGTTTCAGTTTTGATGTCTTCACAATCTGCTATTCTATTTTGTTTTTAACTGTGTGTTAACTTAGGCTTCCAGAAGCTTAAAGGTCTACCCTCCTCCAGACCATAGCAAACGGTTATCAAGGCTTACTATACACCTACACTGTTCTAAATGCTTGTTATCTAATAATGCATTGAATTTCATCTTTGTCAGAAGCCCAAAGGCGGGTCTTATCGTTATCCCCATTTTATAGATGAGGAAGCTAAGGCAGAGCAGATAATACTCCTCCCCGAGTCAGGGAGGGCCAGAGCTGTGATTTGAACGCCTGCTATCTGGCTCCTAGTCCAGGAATTCAACCACATCCCAGAACAAAGACAGCTGGGCCCCACACTTGATCCCAGGACCCACCTGAAACCTTTTACCACTTCTGAGAGCTAATCAAGCCCCGAGCTAATCAAAGCCTCTCTCAATTCGTCTTTACCAAGCACTTTATGTATGAAAAAGAAATCGCCATATATGGAACGATTGAGTACTAGCTGATGAAAACTGGATTCTTGATTTGGGGCTGTCTTCCATTTCTCAATCCACCGAGAGCAGGAAGGATGAAGCCAGGAAGTAGGTACCGTGGAAGGTTTGGGGACCGCTTCTGTTCTGAGCTCTCCAGACGCGGAAGCCACAGCGCCACCTGGTGGTTAGTCGTGGACACCGCAAGTGAAAAGGGGTGAACCCAGGGGAGAGTAGGGTCCCCCAGGCTTCCTTTTCCCCACGCAATGCCCAAATCTGGTTGCTTACAGAACACTTATTCTGTGCCAGGCGCTGTTCCAGCCCAGTCGTGTTCAATTCTTTGCAAAATTCTTTGTAGCCTGCCAGGCTCCTCTGTCCAGCGGATTCTCCAGGCAAGAATACTGGAGTGGGTTGTCATTCCCTTCTCCAGGGGATCTTTCTGACCCTGGGATTGAAACTGGGCCTCCTGTATTGCAGGAGGATTCTTTATCATCTGAGCCACCAGGGAAGCCCCACAACGAAGATTAAAGAACAGCCAAAATAATAATAATAAATTCACAATAAAAAAAATAATAACAGCAAAAATGCCTGCCCTGGCTGCTTCATGAAACTGTTGTGTGCTTGCGGTAAGATATGAAACTTAGAAATGCTTCAGAAAACAATGGTATACTGCCCAATCTTATTTTTAACGATGGGGATGAGGATTAAATGAGTTTATATATATATAAAGGGCTTGGAACCATGCCCTGCAGATATTAAGTCCTCCACAAATATTCGTTATCATCATTATCATCACAGCACAAGTATTATTCATGATACTCCTTGCAGTTTGCTTAGCTCTTCTCTCCCTGCCCTCCATTCTCCCACCCACATCCTCTGTTTGATGATAATGATGATGATGGCTCAGTTGACTACTCAGACCACGGTCCACAGTCAACAGCACTGATTCCAGCTGGGAGACTTAGAAAGAAACACAGAGTCCCAGGCTCTGGCCCAGATTTGCTGAGTCAGAATCTGTATTTAACAAGACCCTCCACAGGGGTTCAAAAGTGTAGTCAAGTGTGAGAGGAACTAGCCTGGAAATTTCTTTCTGGGGACACTCCCCTGGCTCCCCCCAGACTCTTATACAGCCCCTGTCTGGGCACTCTTCCTGCTTGTCACCATTTGCTTCGTGCTGGATTTTCCTGCTGACTGGAGAGTGTCATTCTGGAAAGAGCTGACTGTTGACGGATGCATCCCCAAGGTCCCTCAGTGAGCTGGTGGTGTCCTAAATACTGGTGGGAGGAGGGAGGGGAGGAAGGAAGGGAGGGGTGAAGGGGTGAGGAAAGGAGATGGGGGGAATGGAGAGGAGGGAAGAGGGGGAGAGGTGAAGGGGGGAGAGATTGGAGAAGGGAGGAGGGAGGGTGGAGAGAAGGGAGGAGGAATGGGATGGAGAGGAGAACAGAGGAGGGAAGGGTGGAGAGAAGGGAGGAGGGATGGGATGGAAAGGAGAACAGAGGAGGGAAGGGTGGAGAGAAGGGAGGAGGGATGGGATGGAGAGGAGAAGGGAGGAGGGAAGGGTGGAGAGAAGGGAGGAGGGAGGGGAGAAGAGGTGAAGGGAGGGGGGAGAGGTTGGAGAAGGGAGGAGGGAGGGGGGAGGTGAAGGGAGGGGGGAGAGGTTGGAGAAGGGAGGAGGGAGGGGGGAGGTGAAGGGAGGGGGGAGAGTTTGGAGAAGGGAGGAGGGAAGGGTGGAGAGAAGGGAGGAGGGAGGGTGTGGCGAGGAGAAGGGAGGGGAGAGAGGTTGGAGAAGGGAAGAGGGAGGGTGGAGAGAAGGGAGGAGGGATGGGATGGAAAGGAGAAGGGAGGAGGGAGGGGTGGAGAGAAGGGAGGAGGGATGGGATGGAGAGGAGAAGAGAGGAGGGAAGGGTGGAGAGAAGGGAGGAGGGAGGGTGTGGAGAGGAGAAGGGAGGGGGGAGAGGTTGGAGAAGGGAGGAGGGAGGGGTAGAGAGAAGGGAGGAGGGAGGGTGTGGAGAGGAAAAGGGAGGAGGGGATGGATAGGAGGGAGGCAGATAGAGGGGGCTGTAGTAAAGAAGGAGGAAGCGATGCAGCGCTGAGGAAAGGAGACAGAGTGGTAGAGGGAAGGGAGGGAGGAGCCAGGGAGACGGAAGGAGGGAGCAGTGAAGGAGAGAAGAGAGAGGAGGAGGGAGAGGGAGCCTCTCCTCAATCAACTCTGGGTCTAAGAACCTCCAGAGTGGATCAGGGCCACCCCAGAGAGTACATCTGTGAAAGCGTGGAACCAAATACTTCCATGTCTGCTATTGTTTCATCTAAAACAAAGCATTGCACTTGCTTAATCCTGCGTGTATGGTGGACCAACTCCACATACCTGCTCGGCAACAACCCTCCCTCACGCATTCTCATCTGGTGCTTTCCTTCAACAGATACTTCCTGAGCACCTATGGGTCCATGAGGACCCAGACAAACACCCCTTCCGGGGACATTCTATTCAGCAGGACAGACAAGAAACAAGATAAATAACCGTGTTGTGGTGCACTTCATCCTCCTTCGTGTTCTTGTGCTCAAAGAGTTGTGTCTGACTCTTTGTGACCCCCATGGACCGTAGCCTGCCAGGCTCCTCTGTCCATGGGATTTTTCAGGCAAGAGTATTAGAGTGCGTTGCTGTGCCTTCCTCCGGGGGATCTTCCTGACCCAGTGATCCAACCCACATCTCTTACGTCTCCTGCACTGACAAGCAGGTTCTTTACCACTAGCGCCACCTAGGAAGCCCATAGAATTATATCATCCAGTTATTCCCATTCTGTGTACAGCCCCAGAGGAGCTGAAAGTAAAGTCTCAAAGATACATATATAGGGGACGTCCCTGGTGGCCCAGTGGTTAAGAATCCACCTTAGAATGCAGGGGACTCAGATTTGATTCCTGGTCAAGAAACTGGCATTCTACACGCCTCAGGGCAGCTGGGCCTGTGTGCTGCACTTAGGGAAGCCCATATGCCAGAAGACATGCCTCAACTAAGCCAGATGCAGTCAAATAAATAAACGTTTGGAAAAAACTTGAAAAAAAAGTCTATAGCATTGCCATGAGTGTGTGCTCAGTCACTCAGTTGTGTCTGACTCTTCTGAGACCCCATGGACTGTAGCCCACCAGGGTCCTCTGTCCATGGGGATTCTCCAGGCAAGAATACTGGAGTCAGCTGCCATTTCCTGTTGCAGGGAATCTTCCCACCCCAGGGATCGAACCTGCCTCTCCTGTAGCTCCTGCAGTGGCAGGCATTCTTTACCACTGAGCCACCTAGGAAGCCCATATGATTCAGCAGAATTACCACATGATCCAGCAATTCCCATTCTGTGTACAGACCCAGTGGAGCTGAAAGCAGGGTCCCAAAGATAGATACAGATATATACATATTTTCACAACGGCATTATTCATAATCACCAAAATGCAGAAAGAACCCAAGTGTCCATCAGCAGATGAATGGATAATCAAAACGCAGTTCATTCACACAATGGAATAGTATTCAGCCTCAAAAAAGAAGTAAATTCTGACATGTGTAACGTGGAAGAACCTTGAGGACATTATGCTAAAAGGGCAAATGCTGTATGATTCCACTTATATGAGCTCCCCAGAGCAGTCACATTCACAGAGACAGAAAGTAGAATGGTGGTTGTTGAAAGAAGGGGGAGAGGGATGGGAGCTAGTATTTAATGGGGACAGAGTTTCAGTTTTGCAAAATGAAAAAAGTTCTAGAGATGAATGGTGGTGATGGCTGCATAAAAATATGAATATACTGAACGTCACCATTTAAAAACGGTGAAAATGGCAAATTTTATGTTATGTCTATTTCACTACAATTTGTAAAAAAAGATGTGACTACCAAATGTAAGAAACAGACTTTCTCGATTCAAAGAAATTGACTGTAAAAAAAACAAGCAGGAAAATCTGAATGTGGACTGGAAATTAGATGACATTTAAAAATCATTGTTAATTTTGTCAGTGTGATAGCAGTAAGAAAATACTTGTGTGATTTTAAGAGATGTAGACGGAAGTTTGTGAAATCATATAAGGTCTGGAATTTGCTTTAAAATAACTCAAAAATAAAGAGAAAAATGGACTTATAAGTCTAAATGCTGGTAATTATATTTGGGTAATGGGTATGCGGGGGTCTCTCTACTCTTAGTGTATTTGAATATTTGAAGAATAAGCTTGTGCGTGCATGTTCAGTCATGTCCAACCCTTTTCCACCCCATGGACTGTAGCATTCCAGGCTCCTTTGTCCATGGGATTCTCTAGACAAGAATACTGGAGTGGCTTGCCATTTCCTCCTCCCAGAGATTGAGCTCACATCTCCTGCGTCTCCCGCCTTATTAGGCAGATTCTTTACCAATGTGACACCTGGGAAGCCCTTAAAAGCTCTTACAAAACACAGTATAACTTTCACAAATTAAAACCATTTAAAACTATTTATCTCATTGGCGTTTCACCCTTTTAACATTTTGATTTTTGTAGATTTTAGAGTGCATATAATAATTTTAGTGGAATACTTATATAATCACATAAATAAAAATATGTTAATGAAAAGATGTTCAAAATCACTAATTGTTAGTGAAATACAAATCAAAACTACAATGAAGTATCACCTCACTCTGGTCAGAAATGACCATTATTAAAAAGTCTACAAATAGCAAGTGCCATAGAGGGTGTGGAGAAAGGGGAACCCTCCGACACAGTTGATGGGAATGTAAGTTGGAAGAGCCACTATGTATAGTCATACGGAGGTTCCTCAATAAACGAAAAACAGAGTTACCATGTGATCCAGCAATCCCACTCCTGGGCATTTATCTGGGCAAAACTAATTTGAAAAGATATATGCACCCCAAGGTTCATAGCAGCACCATTCACAACAGCTGGAACATGGAACCAACCTTAAATGTCCATCAACAGAGGAAGAGAGAAAGAAGATGTGGTGCACATAGACAGTGGAAGGTTACTCAGCTATAAAAAGAAAAAGAAAAAAATACTGCCATTTGCAGCAACACTGATAAACCTAGAGATTGTCATACTGAGTGAAGTAAGTCAGACAGAGGAAGACAAATCTAAGATATCACTTACACGTGGGATCTAAGAAAGGGCACAAATGAACTTATCTAAAAAACAGATAGAGTTACAGATGTAGAGAACAAACTCGTGGTTACCAGGGGCAAGGGGGGAAATGATAAACTGGGAGATTGGGATTGACATACACACAGCACTATATATATATATATATATACACATATGTATAAATTAAATAGATAACTAGTAAGTATCCACTGTATGGCATAGGGAACTCTACTCAATGCTGTAATGGCCTACACAGGAAAAGAGTCTAAACAAGAGTGGATATATGTACACACATAACTGATTCACTTTGTGATACAGCAGAAACTAACACAGCATTGCAACTCAGCTATACTCCAATAAAATCTTTTAAAAAGAAAAGAAGAGATATATGCACCCTGGGTGTTCATTGGAAGGACTGATGCTGAAGCTGAAACTTCAGTACTCTGGCCACCTCATGCAAAGAGTTGACTCATTGGAAAAGACCCTGATGCTGGGAGGGATTGGGGGCAGGAGGAGAAGGGGACGACAGAGGATGGGATGTCTGAATGGCATCACCGACTCGATAGACATGAGTTTGAGTAAACTCCGGGAGCTGGTGATGGACAGGGAGGCCTGGCGTGCTGCAGTTCATGGGGTCACAAAGAGTTGGACATGACTGAGCGACTGAACTGAACTGATGCTCATGTCAGCACTATTCGTGATAGCCAGGACATGGAACAACCTAATGTCCATTGACCACTGAATGAATAAAGATGCATATGTATACAATGAAATATTACTCAGTCATAAAAAGTAAAATAATGCCACCACTTGCAGATACATGAATGAACCTAGAGATGATCATACTAAGTGAATCAAGTCAGAAAGAGAAAGACAAACACAATATATCAGTTATAGGTGAGATCTAAAAAATGACACAAATGAACTTACAAAACAGAAGCAGACTCAGAGACATAAAGAACAGACCTATGGGTGCCGAGGTGGAGGGGAGGTGAAGAGGGAAGGACTGGGAGTTCGGGATTAGCAGATGTGAGCTACTATATACAGAACGGATAAACGACAAAGTTCTACTGTATAGTACAGGGAACTATGCTCAATATCCTATAATAAACCATAGTGGAAAAGAAAAATAGGCAATAAACAACAAAAATAAAGCTGAAAAAATATGTACATGTGCTGAAAATGTGCTGGCTTTGCTGGCAGAGGTAGGAGTTCAGAAGTTTGGAGATCATGGCTAGAAAGACTCTCCAAGACTTTTTATGGTCCCAGAAAGAGACTAGGGGAAAGTGATGGCAAGCTGAGGCAGAAGCTAACCATCCAAAGAGGCTGTGGGTAGAAAAGGCACCTCATGCCATGTCTGAATACCCTGCAGTTCTTCTGTCTTTCTCCCTGATGTGATTGACTTTCTTCTTTTCTGAGTTAGTTGAAAGCAACTCCTTGCCACTTACTATTTGGCAAGTAAAAACTCTTTGGCCAAATGATAAAGAGTTTGAGTTTCAGAGTCTGACAGGTCGGGGTTCGCATCTCAGTTCTGCCACTTTCTAGTAAGTTACTTTGCCTCTCCCACCCTGTCTGTTTTCATCTGTAAAGTGTGGGTAATGCAGAATCTACATTCTGTGGATAATGCAGGGCTTCCCTGGTAGCTCAGTGGCAAAGAATCTGCCTGCCAATGCAGGAGACACGGGTTCAATCCCGGATCCGGAGAGATCCCACGGGCCGCAGAGCAACTAAGCCCACGAGCCACGACTGTTGAGCCTGTGCTCTGGAGCCTGGGAGCCACAGCGACTCAAGCCCATGCACCCTAAAGCCTGTGCTCCGCAACAAGAGAAGCCACAGGAATGAGAAGCCCAAGCACCACAACTCAAGAGTAGCCCCCGCTCACCACAACTAGAGAAAAGCCCTCGCAGCAATGAAGACCCAGCACAGCCATAGATAAACATTTCTTTAAAAAGTGTCTGGCATACAGTAGGTGGCCAATAAACACTAGCTGTCACTATTGTTAGAAATTATAGTTATCATTTCCCTTGGGCAACAGGATTTTTTAATTCTCTAATTCACTGACACATTTCCTTATCCTAAAAATCTCTTTTCTGCAGGTCAGCAGAAATAACTCAATCTAAGCGCTTAAAGAAGCTTTACTGTTTCTTTGAGAGTTAATCAAATTTCTTTTTCAATAAAAAATAAAAGAAAACAAGAGGAGAATGGAAATAAATGGGAAAGGAGAGCAGATAACAGGTGAATCCTAGAGGGGATAATGAAAGTGAAAAAGTGAAAGTTGCTCAGTCGTGTCTGACTCTTTGCGACTCCATGGACTCTACCATCCATGGAATGCTCCGAGCCAGAATACTGGAGTGGGGAGCTGTTCCCTTCTCCAGGGGATCCTCCCAACCCAGGGATCGAACCCAGGTCTACAGCATTGCAATCAAATTCTTTATCATCTGAGCCACCAGGGAAGCCCAGAGAGGGGATAATAGAGGAGTGGTATTTAGCACTGAAGCTACATTTATTAAGATGCACCACGTCCCTGCTGGATCAGACAGTAAAGAATTTGCTTGCAATGCAGGAGATGTGGGTTCAATTCCTGAGTCAGGAAGATCCCCTGGAGAAAGGAATGGCTACCCACTCCAGTATTCTTGCCTGGAGAACTCCTTGGGCAGAGGAACCTGGTGGGCTGCAGTCCATGGGGTTGCAAAGAGTCAGAAATAACCGAGCAACTAACACTTTAGGGCTTCCCTGGTGGCTCAGTCGGTAAAGAATCCACCTGCAATGCAGATGTGGCTTCAATGTCTGAGTCAGGAAGGTTCCCTGGAGAAGGAAATGGCAACCCACTCCAGTATGTTTGCCTGGGAAATCCCAGGGACAGAAGAGCCTGGTGGGCTACAGTCCATGGGGTCGCAAGAGTCAGACAGGACTTAGTGACTAAAACACCACTACCGGTTATTTATGAAATATGAAATGATAGGTGGGTGGACGGATGGATGAATGGATTGAGGAATAGAAGGATGGGTAGAGAGATGGAGGACTAGACAGAGATATAGATCAGTAGATATGTGAGTGACATACGGATGGATGGGTGAACAAATGGAAGATGGATGGGTGAGTGGGAGGTTGGATGGATAGAAACATGGACAGACCAATGGACGAATAAATGGATGGGAGGACAGACAGGGAGATGGATGAATTGATAGATCCATAAAGATGCATGAGTTAAAAAAAAAAGATGTGTGAGTATATGGATGGATGGATGGATGGGAGGACAGACAGAGGAGATGGATGAATTGATAGATGCATTAAAAAGATGGATGAGTAAATGGATGGATGGATGGATGGGCAGATGGAAGAATGGATGGATGGGTGGGTAGAAATATGGGCAGGTGAAGGGAGGCAGGGATGGGGAGATGGATGAATGGATAGATGGATAGGAAGATTACTGAGTGGATGGATGGATGGGTGGATGGGTGAATGGATGATTCAGGGGAAAAGTAGGAAGGTGGGTGGGTGAGTGGCTAGATATATGGATGGAGAGGAGCGAATGTCAAAAGGAAGACAGCGTGGGCAAAAAAAAAAAAAAAAAGTTTGTTTACCCCATTACCTTTCTATTACACGTGATGCCTAAACATGCCACCAGATGTCAGTCTAACCTCAGGAAACCATATCAGAGTTTGCATTGGAGCCACCTTTTCCACTTTACCTGAAGCTCTCTGATTCAAAACAAACACTGGCTCATTTTGATAATAATCAAACCAGTCAATCCTAAAGAAAATCAACCCTGAATATTCACTGGAAGGACTGATGCTGCAGCTGAAACTCCAAAACTCTGGCCACCTGATGAGAAGAGCCGACTCACTGGAAAAGACCCTGATGCTGGGAAAGACTGAAGGCAGGAAGAGAAGGTGACGGCAAAGAATGAAATGGTTGGATGGCATCACTGAGTCAATGGACGGGAGTGTGAGCAAGCTCCGGGAGATAGTGAAGGACAGGGAGGCCTGGTGTGCTGCAGTGCATGGGATTGAAAAGAGTCAGACACGGCTGAGCAACTGAACATTTTGATAATACAGTTTTCATTGCATTCTGTAATTATACTTCCCTCATCACTACACCCAGAACCCAACTGGCATCTATAACTCAGTTCCCCCTTCAAGCAGAAAGTGGGGAGGAGGAGCGCGGGGTGGGGGAGGCCAGAGCCTAAGCCTAGTGATGAAGTTGCTAGTTTCCAAGAGGTCAGACTTGGCAGGCGTGAGGTGGGTGGGAGAAGGGATTTCTGGAGCCACAAGAGTGATTAGCAACCCTGTCAGCCTCAGATCCAATAGCCTTGAATTCATATTCACATCCTACTTGCCTGCTGTCTGCCCAAGAATCCTCCCAGCTCTACACCTTGGCCAAAGAAGCTCTTGAGAAAAAGAGAAAGAAAAAAAGCACCAGCTCTCCCTCCATATGGGGGACTGAACCTTCTTCACACAAACTGCTTCTAATCCTCAAACAGCCTGGAAAGATTTCAAGGGTGGAGAGCGAACCCAACGGAGCCACCTCTGACTCCACTCCTCCATCCAATGATGGCTCCCAGGAGAAGACCCACTTTCAGGGTCACTGGCCAAGAGAAAGGGAACCCGGGATCAGAGTCACCACATCCTCCCAACCGCCCACCCCCACTCCCACACCACTTTTCAGGTTTAGACTGAAGGCTTGAGGTAAAAGTGTGATCCCCACTTTCCACCCCTCGCCTGCCCACCCCATCCCCCCACCCCGCCCCCACCCCGCCCCCACCCCGGAGAAAGGAGCATTTCTCAGCCTGGTTCGGGAAGGTCCCTCCCAGGGGACATATTTGCCGACCCCCCAGAGTGGGCCCACAGGGCGGATCCCGAGCATGCCCTGCCACGCCCACAATTAACCCCTTCGTTGCCGCACCGTGTGAGCCCCGGGGGTTCACCTAAGGGACTCAAGGCAGCAGCATTCGATCCACTGGCAGGAAAGGAACTGGAGACTTAAGCAACCAGCCGTATGAGTGGCCCCCCTCCCCCGCCCAGAAGCGTGTCAGAAATAGGCGTTTCCTGACCCCAAGAGACCCCGGTTTCCTGCTGCCCCCCATCCCGGAGGCTGGGGGCCGGTCGCCCACCACCCTGGGCATACTCACTCCCATTCTTTTCTTCTGGCCTGCGGTGTGCTGTGGATTTTGTGCGCCTGGTGGGCCAAGATGACATCTCGGTGGTCCACCACGCCGCCCCGTCGCTTCAGAGGGGGCCCCTCGCCGCCGCCGCCGCCGCTCATCAGGTGGGACCGCGTGTCCGGCGGGACGCGGGCTGTGCGCGCGGGGGCGCCGTCCGGACCTGAGGGGCCCAAGCCGCGGTCGTACAGGGCATCATAGTAACTGCGGGGCGAGAACATGGGGTCCAGGACCCGGGAGGACTTCGACATCCATGGGCCTCACTCAGAAATCCCAGGGTCTTCTGCCTCCAGCCCGGGAGGAAACTAAAGGAGCAGACAGGAGAGAGCGAGAAAGAGGAAGGGTAAGGGAGATGCAGAGAGAAGGGCGCTCAGGGGACCAGGACCGCACAGGCGACCAGCCTCCTTCACAGGAAGTCAAAAAACACCCCAGGACCGGCCCAACGGGAATTAGCATTTCCTTGGCAACTCAGGCCTGGGAAGCCAGTTCTTAGGAGCTGCCCGGCAACCAAGGCAGCGCCGTGGAGCAAAAGACCACGGAGGCTGTGTCGCAGGACACTCGCTCCCCTTCACAGGAGCCGGCCGCCTAGGGTAGGACTTGTGATTTCTCAGCATCTCAGCATTTTCCTCTGCAAAATGGGCCGCCAGGAGCCTACTTGTTCACTCTCCTCTGGTCCCTGGTTCCTCTGAGCTCCAGAGAGTCACTTAGAAAACTCAAAGGGGGAGTTTAAGGGTCGGCTTTAAAACCCGCACAGGATATGGCCATCTGTGAGTGAGCCCTGCCCTTTGCACCTTGGCTAGTTTTTTAAAAAGAAAACGGGGACTTCCCTGCGGTGGACACTTCCACTGCAGGGGATGTGAGTTCGATCCCTGGTCTGGGAACTCAGATCCCACATGCTGTGAGGCATAGCCCAAAAAATAAATTTTAAAAAATTTAATAAAAGAGAAAAGGGACAGAGTTCTTGCCCTTTATGAAGGCATCAGGTGGTTAAACCCCAGAGGGACTGAGAGCCGGGGGAAAAAAGCTTTGTTTCCATTTCATTCACTTATTCAATACTCGACAAACGCTGAGTGAGCAGCTGCTGTGTGCAGGCCTTGTGCTGGCTGCCAGGGACACAGTGTGAATGAGACAAACAAATGTCACCCTCATGCTGGAATGCAGGTTCTAGAGGGGGAGGCAGACCATGAACAACATAAAAACCTCATGCGGAGACTGGGAGTTGAAAAGTGCTGTGGAGGGACTTCCCTGGTGGCCCAGTAGATATGAATCCGCCCTTGAATGCATGGGACACTTCTTCGATCCCTGGTCTGAGAAGACTCCAGATGCTGCGGAGCAACTAGGCCCCTGGGCCGCAACTACTGAGCTTGTGCTCTAGAGCCCTGGAGCCGCCAATACTGCGCCCTCTGTCTGCAACTATGGAAACCCGCGCGCCTAGAGCTCATGCTCCAAAACAAAAGAAAGAAAGAAAGTGAAGTCGCTCAGTCGTGTCCGACTCTTTGCGACCCCAAGGACAGTAGCCTGCACCAGGCTCCTCCATCCATGGGATTTTCTAGGCAAGAGTACTGGAGTGGGTTGCCATTTCCTTCTCCAGGGAATCTTCCCGACCCAGGGATCGAACCCAGGTTTCCCACATTGTAGACAGATGCTTTACTGTCTGAGCCATCAGGAAAGTCCGCCCTAAAGCAAGAGAAGCCTCAAATAGCGTGAAGCCCAAGAACCACAACTAAAGAGCAACCCTCTGCTCGCTGCAACTAGAGAAAAGCCCAAGCAGCAACGGAGACCCAGCACAGCCAGATGAATAAACACAATTTTTTAAAAGTGCTGTGGAGGGCAATTCAGCAGGAGAGGTATATTCATTTGCTGGAGCTGCCGTAACAAAGTACCACATGCAGGGTGCCTTAAACAACAGAAATTTATTTCCTCCCTGTTCTGAAGGCTGCAGGTTGGAGATCAAGGGGTCAGCAAGGCTGGTTTCTTTGGAGGTCTCTCTCCTTGGTTTGTAGACTGCCATCTTCTCCCTGTGTCTTCTCATGGTCTCCCCTCTGGGTATGTAGGTGTCCTAATGTTCTTCTAATTTTACTTTGCATGCGTGCGTGCTAAATTGCTTCAGTTGTGCCCGACTCTTTGCAACCCTATGGACTACAGCTCACCAGGCTCCTCTGTCCATGGAATTCTCCAAGCGAGAATACTGGAGTGGGTTTCCATGCACTCCTCCAGGGAATCTTCCCAACCCAGGGGTCAAACCCGAGTCTCTTACATTTCCTTTGTTGGCAGCCGGGTTCTTTACCACTAGCATCACCTGGGAAGCCCCTATTTTACCCTAATTGTCTCTTTTTTCTCTCTCATTTTTTTTTTCTTTTTTCTTTCCCCCTCCAAATGATGGGAGAACTTAATTTAAATTGTTTTTTTAAATCCTCTTTTTAACCTGGCCCTTTCCCCCACCACTAGAAAGCAGGTTTATTGCTAAAAACAGTTCATTTATTTGAGCATATTCTTTTTAGACAACTTTACTTTTTCCAGTTAGTCTTCTCTTTAAACACTTCTTTTTTTTTTTTCAGGAGAATCCGCATCACCATCTCTATTTCTGTTTCTTTATCCTCTCCCATTAGAAGAGCCAGTGCATCTCCCACTTTCTCCCTTCTTCTCGTCTTCCATCATTTTTCCCCCGTTCAGCCTGAGTCCACCTTTGTAGCGTTCACTTTGTTTCTTCCACTGTCTGGGTCTGGCTTCAGGATAACATCCTATGGAAAAGACTACAATACTTTCACCTAATAAAGATTGTCTTTGACCACCCTGGGTTCGTCCTCAGGCTTCTCTTCCTGCTCACTCATCTCATTTATGGTCACTCTTCATCAGAGTCCCCTTCATCTTCTAATTTTTTCATCATCTTTTTAGTAGATTTCTTAGAGCTTATATGACTTTTCAGTCTTACAGAAAACAGGAATATATATTCTGAAGATATTAAAAGCCTTGGGGGAACTTCCCTGGTTGTCTAGTGGTTAAGACTGTCTGCCAAGGTAGGAGGTGTGGGTTCGATCCCTAGTCAGTGAGTTAAGATCCCACATGCTTCACAACCAAAAATTAAAAATAAAAAAGTACAGAAGCAATACTATAACAAATTCAATAAAGACTTTTTTTTTTTTTTTTTTTTTTTTTTAATTTTTTTATTTTTCAGTGGGTTTTGTTATACATTGATGTGAATCAGCCATAGAGTTACACGAATTCCCCATCCCGGTCTCCCATCCCACCTCCCTCTCCACCCGATTCCTCTGGATCTTCCCAGCCCAACAGGCCCGAGCACTTGATACATGCTGTTCTTTCGAAACTTCCCACCCTCCCCTTCTCCCACAGAGTTCAAAAGTCTGTTCTGTACTTCTGCGTCTCTTCTTCTGCCCTGCATATAGGGCCATTGTTACCATCTTTCTAAATTCCGTATATATGTGTTAGTATACTGTAATGTTCTTTATCTTTCTGGCTCACCTCACTCTGTATAATGGGCTCCAGTTTCATCCATCTCATTAGAACTGATTCAAATGAATTCTTTTTAACGGCTGAGTAATATTCCATGGTGTATATGTACCATAGCTTCCTTATCCATTCATCTGCTGATGGGCATCTAGGTTGTTTCCATGTCCTGGCTATTATAAACAGTGCTGCGATGAACATTGGGGTGCACGTGTCTCTTTCAGATCTAGATTCCTCAGTGTGTATGCCCAGAAGTGGTATTGCTGGGTCATATGGCAGTTCTATTTCCAGTTTTTTAAGAAATCTCCACACTGTTTTCCATAGTGGCTGTACTAGTTTGCATTCCCACCAACAGTGTAAGAGGGTTCCCTTTTCTCCACACCCTCTCCAGCATTTATTGCTTGTAGACTTTTGGATAGCAGCCATCCTGACTGGCGTGTAATGGTACCTCATTGTGGTTTTGATTTGCATTTCTCTGATGATGAGTGATGTGGAGCATCTTTTCATGTGTTTGTTAGCCATCTGTATGTCATCTTTGGAGAAATGTCTGTTTAGTTCTTTGGCCCATTTTTTGATTGGGTCATTTATTTTTCTGGAATTGAGCTTCAGGAGTTGCTTGTATATTTTTGAGATTAATCCTTTGTCTGTTTCCTCATTTGCTATTATTTTCTCCCAATCTGAGGGCTGTCTTTTCACCTTACTTATAGTTTCCTTTGTTGTGCAAAAGCTTTTAAGTTTCATTAGGTCCCATTTGTTTATTTTTGCTTTTATTTCCAATATTCTGGGAGGTGGGTCATAGAAGATCTTGCTGTGATTTATGTCAGAGAGTGTTTTGCCTATGTTCTCCTCTAGGAGTTTTATAGTTTCTGGTCTTATGTTTAGATCTTTAATCCATTTTGAGTTTATTTTTGTGTATGGTGTTAGAAAGTGTTCTAGTTTCATTCTAGCTTCATTCAATAAAGACTTTTTAAAAACATGGCCCACATCAAAAAAATTCTTTAAAAAACCTTTAAAAAATAAACATAAAAGCCCTGGCGATCTCAGTGAGATGATATTACAAAAGAGTATTTTATGGGAATTCCCTGGTGGTCCAGTGGTTAGGATTCCACACTTCCTGTACTTCCACTGCAGGGGGCCCGATTTCAATCCCTGGTGGGGGAACCAAGATCCTGCAAGCTTTGAAGTGTGGCAAAAAAAAAAAAGTTTTATAATATCATGCATTTAACTTGATACTAGAAAAATAGAAGTATCAATTACAGGAAATCACAGTGTCTGTGTGAAGGTGTCTGCAGTCTGCGATTCAGGCATCTGGGTTTCTTAAAATACTGCTGGGCAATCTGACACTAGTCATACCCGTGGTGCATATGACCTTCCCAGGTCCTCAAAGTCAAGTGAAACTGAACACAAGCATCCTTGGGCTTTCAACCTGGATCTCCAGCCAGTAGGAGCAGCCAGGCCCGGGGGCAGACAGCCTTAGCCCACCAGGTTCCTATGGCCCTACAGCACCCACCTCCAGGGTCTACAGGGCATCCCAAGCTGACCAGGCCAAGGCAGGACACGAGGGATTCATGTGGAGACCTAGCAGGAGTGTGGCCAGGGGAGAGGAGCCTTAATTATGTCTTTAAAGGCTCTATCTCCAAATATGGTCCCAAGCTGGGACTTCCCTGGCAGTTCACTGGTTAAGACTTCACCTTTCAACGCAAGGGCTATGGGTTCCATCCCTGGTCAGGGAGCTAAGATCCCACATGCCTTGGGGCCAAAAAACCAAAACATAAAACAGAAGCAATATTGTAACAAATTCAATAAAGACTTTAAAAATGGCCCATGCCAAAAGAAAAAAAAAATCTTAAAAAAAATACAGTCACATTCTACTGTGGATTAGAACTGCACCATATGAATTTGGGAGCAGGAGACACAATTCTGCTCACCACAGAGGAAGAAAGGAAGTGATGGGTGGGCTGGTTATTGTAAATAGGGAGTCAGAGATGGCCTCTCTAAGGAAGTAACATCTGAACAGAGGGACCTGGAGGACTTGAAGCAGTAGCCACGCTGGGTATCTGAGAGAAGAGTGTTCCAGGCAGAGAACAGCATGTGCAAAGGTCCTGAGGCAGGACTGTGTGTGATTTGCTCAAGGAACAATAAGGAGGCCTGAGTGGCTGTGAGTGAGAAGTGTAACAGGGATGAGGGTGGGGAGGTGATGAAGCAGATCACACAGGACCTTGTGAGCCATGGGAAGAAATTTTTTCTTGTTCCTTCTAGAAGTGAGATGGCCCATGGTGTTCAGATCCACAGTTAACCCAACAGCATATTTTCAACCCCAAACTGAGTTTTTCCACCTAACAGCTCCCCATCACTAGCCTCCCAGTGTCTGTCCAAGAAAAGCAAATCCACAGGAAGGCCAGCCTGAATGACATAGAATTAGGAGCCTAAATCCCATGCATAAACATTGCAAGAGTCACCTCAACATCCAGAGGTGTAAGGAGATGGTGCAAAGCAACGGGAGTGGGAGTGGAGGCTTATCTCTCTGCTGACTATTTCCTCTTCCTCTGCTTGAAGGCTTCCAAGAAGTAAGAATGTTCTCTCTCCTAAGTAAACCTCTCATAAGTAGATCAACTCAATATCAGTTTAATGAACGCTGTTTCCCTCTGGGGAGGTTTCTTTTTTCAAATCTTGTAACTAATGGAGTTTAATAGGCCTATCTTCATGACTCCTTTAAGTTTCAATTTACTCCCATGAAAACTTAAATCGCCTACGATCATGAATTTATAAAGCCTTTTGTGTTTTTCTAAATACACTCCCTTCGCATTGAAAAAAAAGCCTTTTATTCCGTTTATAAGCCCTTATGCCTCGAAGGCATTTTCCTTCACACTTTATAGAAATAAAATTGAAGACTGGGACTTCCTAGGTGGTCCAGTGGCTAAGACTCCCCGCTCCCAATGCAAGGGGCCTGAGTTTGATCCTCGGTCAGGGAACTAGATCCCACATGCCAGAACTGAAAAAGAAGAGTTTGCATGCTGCAACCAAAAAAGATCCTGCATGTTTCAACTAAGGCCTGGTACAGCCAAAATAAATATATGTGTGTGTATATATACATATATATATATATATATATATATATATATATATATACACACACACACTCACACACACATTTAAAAAACTGAGGATGAAAGGAATGTTTTGCTACCTGTTCCATTTCTACTTCCTGGAGTCACCCCACCCACCCCCCAAAATGTGCTCACTGTGTCAATATTAAAGAAAGAATTCACCACAGAGAACTATATTCAATATATTGTGATAACCTATAAGAGACAAGAATCTGGAAAGGAATAGATATAGACACAGATTATAAACCTGAGTCACTGGGCTGTACCCCTGAAACTGAGGTAGAAATTGCTAGGCAGTCAGTGTAAGACTGAGTCCTTGGTCTCTTTTTCAATAAACATCTCACACTACTAACCTGAAGCTATATCCTTTGTTCCAATTTCCTGACTTCCAGAGGAATGCGTCCTTCGTCTGGTAGATCATAAAACACCCAGATGCAGGACAGAACAACCGTTAACTCCTGGCCCTCTTATTTAAAAGAAAAGCAACAGGTAGACCATCATCAACTTTTGGCCCATATCTGGTCCTCTGTGAAATGGCCAGGGGTCATAAGACAGGGTCAATCGATGGTAACCGAAAGTCTGAGGAGACTTAGAAACTGGGGATCAAAAGAAGCCATAAAGGTGCCAAGTTAAACATTGTAACCTTTAAACTGATTGGCTAGAAATGACATACCTTAAGGACAAGAGCCAACCAAAAAAGTACAGATGGATACTGGAAAGGATTAATGCTGCTAATTGCTGTAAGCATTTTAATGCTTATAAATGCTGTGAGTCCCACATTTTGGGGGCACTTCAGTGTCTCTCAGTGTCTATGTTGAGAGCTTTGTTCTTTTCTTCTCTTTAAAATAAGTCCCATTTGCTTGCTACTGTGATCATTTGCATGTTTGTGAAGTTCATTCTTCAGCTCTGTGAACAAGAATTCAGGTTCCTGTTTCAATACTAACGCAACAGTGAAAATCAATCTTACTTTAAAATGTTTGAAACATGGAAGAACCTAGCTTACAACTTGGATGTTCTGTGTAGTATCCCCAGTGTAACGAAAACCCCAGAGCCCAGGCTTGATGGAAAAAGCTCCAGGCACCCAGAGAAGGGAGGTTTGTACCTGGGAAGATGGGAGACGGAGTGGGAAAGACAAAACCTAAGGCATAGGCACAGTGACATCTTTTGAGACACCCACCTGCTGGTCCCACAGGCTCAAGACGGAAATCTCCCTTCCCTGCTCCTTCTCTACAGCCCTTTGCTCCCAGCATCCCCCATCCCATCACAGGCCCCCCAATTTAACTTGATGCCCAAATCGCATGGTTCTTCCTTCCCCTTCACTCTCTGACTGAAAGCCATCAGCAGATGCCATCCATTCACCTCCAAAATAGATCCTATATCCAACCACGTCCCTCCATGGCAAAACCTCCCTCATAGTTGGCCTGGACTTGGGCAGTTGCCCCTCCTGGGCCAGCTGGCTTTCTCACTCCCCACGTCTAGCCTACATTCTGCTCCGCAGTCAATGGGGAAGCTTCTGAAAAGAGTCAGTCGCTCTTTTGCTGTTATAGATAAAAGCCACTCCCTACAGGCTGCCCTGTCAGCCAGGCCCCAACCCCTCCCCTTCCCCCTCTTGCCTCTAAGCTGCAGAGTCACCAACCTCACCAGTCCTGGTCTCTGCCAAGCTCATTCCATCTTTGCAATTGCTGTTCCCTCTTCCTAGTGGAGCAGTGCTAAAGAATTTGCCTGCCAGTGCAGGAGACACAAGAGTTGCAAGAGACATGGGTTCAAACCCTGGGTCTGGAAGATCCCCTGGAGTAGAAGATGGCAACCCATTCCAGTATTCTTATCTGGAGCATCCCATGGACAGAGGAGACTGGTGCACTAGAGTCCATGGGGTCACAAAGAGTCGGACATGCCTGAGCACACATGCAGACAGGCCACTTCCTAGAATGCTCTTCCCCTCGTCTGTGATGGGTCAGCTCCCTCTCATTATCCAGGCTGTGGTCAGATGTAGGCACTCCTCATCATACCCTCCAATGAGGTCTTCCTCGGTGGTTTTTGGTGTCCCCTTTAGGATGTCGGGGTTACACATACAAGGATCTTGATCTATGTTGTTTGCCTTTGGGTCCCTGACAACTTGGGCTTCCCAGGTGGCTCAATGGTAAAGGATCTACATGCCAACGAGGGTGATGCTGGTTCCATCCCTAGGTCGGGAAGATCCCGTGGAGAAAGAAATGACAACCCACTCTATATTCTTGCCTGGAGAATCCCATGGACAGAGGAGACTGGTGGGCTACAGTCCATACGGTTGCAAAGAGTCAGACACAGCTGAGCCACCGAGTATGCATGCAGTCTGAATGAATCAATGATCTTAAGGATGAGTCTACCCAAGAAAACATCACCAAGCACATAGAACCCTCCTGCCTGGGGTTTAGGACTTCACGTAGCTAGGGAAGGGATAAATTGTGGTGGGAAAGATTTATTCCAGAGCCAGGCCCATCGGACTCCAGCACACAATCAACTAGCTGTGTGTTCCCGAACGTGATTTAATCCTCTGAGTCTCTTTCTCCTGCACAAGGTGGGGATAAGGATAAGTAGTACAGGGAGCCATGGTGAGGGGTCAGTGGGCGCCTGTCGGAAAGCAGAGCTCTGAGCACAGCGCCAGGCCATGGAAAGTGCTTGGTCGACAATGGCTGTCAGGCTGGCATTGAGGCAGGTGGGTGGAGCCTGGAAGCTGGATGGGTCAGGGCAGGGTAGGGGGCGATGGGGACGGCTGCTCAAGCAACCCCACGGAGCTCACTCTGCAGAGCCATCACGCGCACTTCCAGCAACAGAGCCCCAGCTGTCCTGTGTGTACACACAAGAAGCAAACACAACCCCAGCCAACGGGTGCTTTCAGCCGGGTGGCCGTTCCTGGCACCTGCGGGGTCTTGTGACCAGGCGTGCTGTTCCCTGTCTGTTTGCTCAGCCACAGCACGGAGGAAATGGCCAAGCACATGGGGTTTGCATCCCTTAGAAGCGACCAGGTTTCACAAACAGGCGGCACAAAGAGATGACAACAGGGGTAAAGCAAATGGAAGAAAAGAAGCGGCATTCAGCCTGAGACCACAAAAAAAAATCTTACTGCTAATGTAATCAGAATAGGACTTCCTCAAAGTACCAGGTATCGCGTGAATCTATTTCCCTGAATCCAAACTGGAACTGCAGCCGAGATGGGGGTTGACCCCCTCTGCCAAGCCTGGACCAGCCTGAGTTGCCATAGCAACCAGATGGCACCTGGAGATGCTCCTGATGAATATAGCTGGTTCAGGAGCTACGGGAGGGGGAGCAGGGAGGCAGGGACTGTAAGGCAGTCCAGGAGGCTTCTGTGCACCACCTCCACATGGACAGAACATTTACATAGCTGCGCTGGGCACCAGGCTTCACCACCCATGGGTCAAACAAGTACCAGTAACTCCTAAAGCAGCCTTCTCTCTCCTACAAATCAGTAAAAGATATGGCACCTAAAATTAGAGGATGTATGGCTACCAAAGGGGAAATGTAGTGGGGAAGGGAGGGATAAATTAGGAGTTTGACAGTAACATATATACACTAGATAAGCAACAAGAACCTACTGTATAGAACAGGGATCTATACTCAATATTTTGTAATAACCTATACAGGAAAAAAACCTGAAAAGGTATTTAGCCACCATGCAGAGCCGATTCACTGAAAAAAGACGCTGAAGCTGGGAAAGATTGAGGGCAAGAGGAGAAGGGGATGACAGAGGACAGATGGTTGGATAGCATCACCGACTCAACAGACATGAGTTTGAACAAACTCCATGAGATGGTGAAGGACAGAGAAGCCCAGAGTACCTTGGGGTCACAAAGAGTCAGACACAACTTAGGGACTGAATGACAACATGTTCCTGAATCACTTTGAAGCTGCATCACTTTTCTGTATACCTGAAACTAACATAACATTGTAAATCAATTATGCTTCAATTACTAAACTGAAAATAAAATTAAATTAAAAGTCAAGAAGAAAACGTTCTCTAAATCTTCACAGGCTCCTTAGACCTATTAGAGAAGATGGAAAGTCAAAATGCCCACAAGGTCCTTCATTCAGGAAATAAAAATAAGACCAGGCTGGGGGCTGGAATGTAACCTACAAGACTTCAGTTTATTCACTGGTGTGGGGGATCTCCCTGGTGGCCCAGTGGTAAGAACTCTGCCCTGCCAATGCTGGGGGCAAAGGTTCAATCTCCAGTCAGGGAACTAACATCTCACTATGCTGAGTGGTATATCCAAAAGATTAAACAAGCAAAAAACAAAACAACAAGAATATTCACTGGTGTGGGAGGTATCTTTTCTCCCATCTGGGAGGAAAATTTTTAAACTAAAACTGGCCAGTAGTTTCACTCCTAGGTGCATCTAGCCACTGAAAGTCACATTCACAAAGCTCTGTTTCTAGTAGGTTAAAACTAGAAGCAACCCAAAGGTCAATTAACAAGAAAATAGAAAAACAGAGTGTGGTATATCCATATAGTGGAACACTATGCATCAATGAAAAAGAAAGCATTCCAGGCAACACTGTGGATGAATCTCACAGAGTGACACAGTGGAGGACCCACTGTGTGATTTCACTGATATGAAGTTCAAAATTACTCATTGTTTATCTGAAATTCAAATTTAACTACGTGTTCTCTGTATTTTTTAATTTTTTTAAATTGACAGCCCACTGAAGGTTGGAAATTCCTTAACTCTTTACCTGGGTCATGGTAGGAACACAGTATATAGATCTGTGTAAAAATTCACTTGTGCATTTTTCTGCGTGTTTGTTGAAATTAAAAGACACTTGCTCCTTGGAAGAAAAGCTATGACAAACCTAGACAGCGTATTAAAAAGCAGAGATATCCATGTAGTCAGAGTTATGGTTTTTCCAGTAGTCATGTACGGATGTGAGACTTGCCATAAAGAGGGCTGAGTGCCAAACAATTGATGCTTTCGAACTGTGGTGCTGGAGAAGATTTTTGAGAGTTCCTTGGACCGCAACATCAAACCAGCCAATTAAAAAGGAAATTAACCCTGAATATCATTGGAAGGACTGATGCTGAAGCTGAAGCTCCAATACTTTGACCACCTGATGCAAAGAGCCAATTCATTGGAAAAGACCCTGATGCTGGGAAAGATTGAGGGCAGGAGGAGAAGAGGGCAATAGAGAATGAGATGATTGAATGGCATCACTGAATCAATGGACATGAGTTTAAGCAAACCCCGGGAGATAGTGAAGGACAGGGAAGCCTGGTGTGCAGCAGTCCATAGGGTCACAAAGAGTCGGACAGGAAGTGACTGAACAACAATACCAACAAATATTTTTAAAGGCAAAATAATCATATTAAATTCACTAAGAGCAAGTAGATATGCCCTTCCACCCTACAATTAAGCTTTGAGTTGGGCAGAAAAAGGGATATTAGCCAAATCTCCCCACCCAAACACAAGCCCCAGAGGAAGCTGTGTTACAGATAAGACTGAGGTTCAGAGAGGTGCAACCACTCACCAGAGGTCCCACAGCCTGAAGCAAACAGGTCAGGGATACAAATCTAGGTTTCTTGGGGTTCCTAACACCTCTCTCTGAGGTCCAACCCAGAGTCTGACACTGAGCCTTTTTCTTACCAAGAATGCTTCTCCCAGAACATAATCTGTGGTAGGCAAGAGTGTGTCCTCCATGATCTGGGCGCCTGAGTATGTTATATTACATGGTGAAAGAAACCGGTACTAGGCTACACACTTTAAAATAGGGAGTATATCCTGGGTTGTTCCTGAGGGCCCAAGGTCATCACATAGGTCTTTAAAAGAAGAGGCAAGACATCCCTGGTGGTCTAGTGGTTAAGAATCCACTTGTCAATGCAAGGGACACAGTTTGTTCCCTGGTTCAGGAAGATCCAACATGCCGAGGGGGAGCTGAGCCTGTGAGCCACAACTACTGAGCCTGCATGCTAGAGCCCATGCTCCCCAACAAGAGAGATCAACACAGCGAGAAGCCCAAGCACTGCACCTAGAGAGTAGCCCCCCACTCGCCACAACTCGAAAAAAAGCAACAAAGATCCAGCTGAAAATAAATTAACTTTTTTAAAAAAAGCAAAAGAGGTCAGGGTTTCAGAGGCAGCAGAGCAGCTCCCTCGCTGCGATCTATTGAAAGTCAGCCCTCAACACCAGGGTTTGAAAATAAACCAAAAAAAAAAAAAAAAGAGAGAGAGAGAGAGAGAAAGAGAGACAGAGAAAAGGAAGAAAAAAAGAAAAGAAAAAAGTAAGAGAGAGGCAGAAGACTAGGCCAGCAATGCGACAGAAGATGAGGCAGGAGAGATTTGAAACATGAGAGAGAGAGGGACTTGACCCTGGGTCTTCACCTCTGAGATGAAGGAGCCACCGGCCAAGGAATGCTGGTGGCCTCAAGAAGCTAAGAACAACGTCCAGCCGCCAACCAGCAAGGAAACAGGACCCCAGGTCAGTCGCAATAGCTTGAAACCAACTTCTGCCAACAGCCTGAACGAACAAGGAAACAGATTCTCCCTAGTGTCCAGAAAAGCACACAGCCCACCAACACCTTGACTGCAACCCAGTCAAGCCTATCAGACTTCCAGCCCATGGAAATGGCATGCTGTTCGTAAGCCACTCAATTTGTGGTAATTGGATATGGCAGCATAGAAAAAATAATACACGATCCCATATGTGCACACACACACAAAAAAACTGTACAAGCATTTGTTTTTTTTTAAAAAAAAAGTGAGATTTTAAAAAAAAGGAAATTCCCTGCCAGTCCAGTGGTTAGGACTCCACTGCAGGGGCCAAGGTTCAATCCCTGCTCAGGGAACAAAGATCCCACATGCCATGAGGCTCAGCAAAAAAAAAAAGTGAGATTATATATATATACACACACATATATGGGTGCTCCCCAGGTGGCACAATGGTAAAGAATCCACCTGCCAATGCAGAAGACCTGAGACTCTGGTTCAATCCCTGAGACAGGAAGATCCCCTGGAGGAGGGCATGCCAACCCACTCCAGTGTTCTTGCCTGAAAAATGCCATGGACAGAGGAGCCTGTTGGGTCAGCTACAGTCCATGGGGTCACAAAGATTTGGGCCAACTGACCACACATATACATATATATACAGATATTCACATATACATATACACATAGTTGTCTATATAGACACATACATATATGTTTTATGTATGTGTATATACAAAAAAGTCTGAATTTTTTTGCACTTAATAATACATCTTAAACAACATTCTATACCAGTTCCTATAGTTTTCTAATGAATCTATAGAATTTATCTAGTGTGGACATCTGGATCTTTTCATTTTTTCTATTCCTCAAAATGTTGTAGCCATCATTTTACATATAAATCCCCATGAAGCTGCTGCAGGTATTTCCTTTTTTAACTCTTTTTCCTTTCCTTATTTATTATTATTTCTTGGCCATGTCAGGCAGTATGCAGGACCTAGTTCCCCGACCAGGGATTGAACCCATGCCCCCTGCATTGGAAGTGCAGAGTCTTAGCCATTGGACCATTAGGAAAGTCCATGCTACAAGTATTTCTGTAGAATGAATTCCAGAAGTGGCATTGCTGTTTCAAAGATTGTGTACATTTTAAATTTTGACAGAAGGGCTTCCCTGGTGGTTCAGTGATAAAGAATTTGCCTGCCAATACAGGAGACGCAGGTTCCATCCCCAATCCAGGAAGATCCCTCGTGCTACAGAGCAACTAAGATCGTGCACGACAACTATTGTGCCTGTGCTTCAGAGCCTGGGAGCCACAACTATGGAGTCCATGTGCCACAGCTACTGAAGCCTAGAGTCCTAGAGCCTGTGATCTGTAGCAGGAGAAGCCACTGCAGTGAGAAGCCCATGTACCTCAACTAGAGAGTAGCCGCCACTCACCACAACCAGAGAAAGCCAGCATGCACCAGTGAAGACCCAGGGCAGCCAAAAATCAGTCAGTCAATCAAATCGTAAAAGAAAAGAAAATTTGATAGGTATTGCAACCAAAATCAAGGCAACACCCTGGGGAACAAACAGTGGCCAGGGACTACCCTCTCAGCTCCTCTTGAATTGGTGTGGTCATGTGACTCATCTTCACCCATGGAAGGTGAGCAGCAGTAAAAAGTGTCACCCTGGGCCAAAGCTTTAAGGAGCAGGTGTGCCCTTGACAAGTTCCGCTTCTCCTCTGCTGGCTAGACATGGGAGACACTAAGGGCTCTGTGTGTGCTGGAGCCATGAAAAGGTGGGCACCTGGGTCCTTGAGTCACCATGTAGAGGAGGAGAGTCAGCCACTGAGAAGAAACAGCCTTCCAGGTAATCAGGTGAGTTAGAAACACACTTCTTTGTTTAACCTTTCACCCAATTGGGGCCTATTTGTTACTGCAGGATTCCTATCTTAGCTTGGCTGCTATAACAAAATACCGTAGACTGAGTGGCTTAAATAACAAACATTTATTTTCTCACAGTTTGGGAAGCTGGACGTCAAGACCAGGTTTGCTTCCCGGATTGTAGATGACCACCTTCTCTCTGTGTCCTTACATGGAGGAGAAAGAGAGAAAGAGACTGCATTCTCTGGTGTCTCTTCTTATAAGGGCAGTAATTCTTGGAGAAGGAAATGGCAACCTACTCAAGTACTCTTGCTGGGAAAATCCCATGGACAGAGGAGCCTGGTTGGCTACAGTCCATGGGGTTGCAGAGTCGGACACGACTTAGCAACTGAACACCAATAATCCCATCACGAGGGCCCAACCTCATGATCTCACTTAAACCTAATGACCTCCCATCTCCAAATAGCATCCCGTTGGAAGTTAGGGACTTCAAGATACAAATTTAAGGGGACATCAGCCAGCACATAGCATTTCCCTAATGGTAAAGAATCTGCCTGCAACGCAGGAGACCTGGGTTTGATCCCTGGGTCAAGAAGATCCCCTGGAGAAGGAAATGGCAGCCCACTCCAATATTCTTGCCTGGAGAATTCCATGGACAGAAGAGCCTGGTAGGCTACAGTCCACGGGGTCGCAAAGAGTTGAACACGACTGAGTGACTAACACACACAACTCATACACTACTTCACAGAAGCAACTCTGGTTTCATTCAGTGAATGTTTTTCTCATGCTTTGAAAGCTTTGCATTCAAGGAGAATCCACACAGGTGTGGAGTCCTATTGAGAACACCAAAGCGTTCATTAAAAAGACAGCTAAAGATAGCATCTCTGTACAAAATCATTTGCTCTCACCTCTTCCCTCTTGTTCTCTCTCTCAGCCTTCATTCTCTTTCTTCTGCTTGCTGTTTGAGCTTCTCCTAGGTAGTTTCATGCCTTCCTGTATTGCTCTGTGTGTTAATATCTCTGTTAACAAGGCATCTTAACTAGCCCTGTTATGCCCGATGTCCGAATCCCCGAGCGGGAAGAGAGAAGGCCTCCAAGACAATGCAACTTGCAAAAAGGGAAGTTTATTGCTGACTCGAGTCAGGGCTCCTGCCGCAACCAACGCAGTGGTGCGGGGTCAGAGAGCCCCGAGCCCAAGCTGTTACACAAATTTATAGGGTGAGCACACGCCATTGGTAGTTGGTTTAAGCGGATTGGTTACAAGTTTGCAAAGCAATTTCATTGGTCAAAACTTTCTCACGTGGGACTTTCCCGGGGGGTTTCTGCCCGGTTCCTAATTTCCTAATTGGCAAACAGCAGTCAGTGTTAAGCAAAAGCTGATTGATTGTATCCAGGTGGCCTGATAATCTTACCACCCAGAAGTAGGAAGGCCTACTCCTAATCTAAGCTGCCTGCCATGGTGGTGTCTCACAGCCCCAGACTAAATAAGTGTTGCTAAGACCCATGAAAAAACGGTAGCTCTTCCTGAGTTTCAGGCTGAAGAGTATGAAATTCGACAGACCGTGGATTCCAATAGCCAGGATGAAGCTAATTCAAATGTCATTTTCAACCGCCCTTCAAATGCATTCATCATTTTCTAGATGTTTTATTTGACTGATAGTAAAAGTGATTTCTGGACCCTAAACAATCTCCAGAACAGGTAAGGGACAAGTTCAGGGTTCTACCCAGAAGTAAAAATTTGAAACAAACAAAAAAAGACTTCCCTGGCAGTCCAGTGGTTAAGACTCCACACTTCCAATGCAGAGGGCATGGGTTTAAAGCCTGGTCAGGGAAGATCCCACATGCCATGCAGTGAGGCCAAAAAAAAAAAAGATGTAGGAGGTTCAAGGGGTAGGGAACATATGTATACCTATGGCTGATTCATGTTGGTACGGCAGAAACCAACACAATATTGTAAAGCAATTATCCTTCAGTTAAAACTTTTTAAGAATGGGAAGAAAAAAGACTTAAAAGTAATTCTTCAAATTAAAAAAAACAGGGAGCAACAAAAACAAAAATCAGTAAGTGGGACTGCATCAAGCTAAAAAAATTTTGTACAGCAAAAGGAGCCATCAACAAAACAGAAAGGCAATCTATAGAACGGGAGCAGATACTTGCAAATTGTGCAACAGATGTGAGTGCTAAGTCGCTTCAGTCGTGTCCAACTCTGTGCGACCCTAAGGACTGTAGCCTGCCAGGCGCCTCTGTCCATGGGATTCTCCAGGCAAGAATACTGGAGTGGGTTGCCATTTCCTTTTCCAGGAGATCTTCCAGAGTCAGGGATCAAATTCAGGTCTCTCAAATCTACCTGCATTGGCAGGTGGATTTTTTACCACCAGCGTCACTTGGGAAGCCCCATATATCAGATACGGGGTTGGTATCCAAAATCTGTAAAGAACTCATACAACTCAGTAGCTTAAAAAAAAAAAAACTGTACGGCTGAGTCCCTTTGCTGCCCACCTGAAACTATCACAACACTGTTCATCAGCTATACTCCAATACAAAATAAAATTTTAATTAAAAAAATTGTCAGAGAGGGCTTCCCTGGTGGTCTAGTGATTAAGACTTCAACATTCCACTGCAGGGAGCATGGATTTGATCACTGGTTAGGGAATGAAGATAACCCATATTTTGCAGGGCAGTCAAAACAATTAAAAAAAAAATCAACGGAGGCACTAAATAGACATTTTTCTAAAAGAGACATCCCAATGGCCAACAGTCAAACGAAAATGTGTTCAACATCACTAATTTTCAGGGAGATGCAAATCAAAAGCACGATGAGATACTGTTTTTACACTATTTAGAATCGCTACCATCAAAAAGACAAGAGGGCTTCCCGGGCAGCTCAGTGGTAAAGAATCTTACCAACGCAGGAGATGTGGGTGCGACCCCTGATTCGGGACGACACCACCCACCGAGGAGCAACTAAGCCCAACTACTGGGCCTGTGCCGCAGAGCCCGGGGGTCGCACCTGCTAAGCCCATGTGCCTCCGCTACTGAAACTCTCGCGCCCTTGAGCCCATGCTCCACAATGAAAAGCCACAAGGAGAAGTCTGTGCGCCACAGCTAGAGAGTAGCCCCTGCTCGCCCCAACTAGAGAAAAGCCCGAACAGCAGTGAAGACCCAGCACAGCCAATAAATAAATAAATAAAATTATTTTTTAAAGGAGAAGAGATGACAAGTGATGGCAAGGATACAGAGAAAAGCGAACCCTCGTGCCCTGTTGGTGGAAGAGCTGAAAGGTAACAGGGAAATAGTCCAAACATCCATCGATGGATGAAGACAAATGAAATATCCATTGGGATGTTGTTTGGCTTTGAGAAGGAAGGAAATCCAGACACAGGCTACAACATGAATGCACCTTGAGAATATTATGCTCAATGAAAGAGACCAGTCACAAGAGGACAAGTGCTGTATGATTCCACTTATATGAGGCCAAATTATAGAGACAGAAAGTAGAATGGTGGGTTGCCAGGGGCTGGGAGGAGGACAAATGGGGTTTAATGTTTAATGGGGACAGAGTTTCCGCTTGAGAGGAGAAGAAGAGACCTGGAGATGAATAGTGATGATGCAAAATATTATGTATGTACATAATTCCCCGATAGTTGGTAAAGAATCCACCGGCAATGCAGTAGACCCTGGTTCAATTCCTGAGTAGGGAAGATCCACTGGAGAAGGGACAGGCTACCCACTCCAGTATTCTTGGGCTTCCCTTGTGGCTCAGCTGGTAAAGAATCTGCCTGCAATGTGGGATACCTGGGTTCGATCCTTGGGTTGGGAAGATCAACTGGAGAAGGGATAGGCTACCCGCTCCAGTATTCTGGCCTGGAGAATTCCATAGACTGTACAGACCATGGGGTCACAAAGAGTTGGACACGATTGAGTGACTTTCACTTTCACATAAGACCACTGAAAAGTTGTTAAAATGGTAAATGATACTTATGTCTATCTTACCCCCCCCCAAAGACAGTATAGAAAAAAACTCTTTAACAGGTGATTGAAAAACATCCCACTCATCTTCTTGAAGGTACTTAACTATTCACAGTTGCCCCAGCATTTCAGCCTTCTTGTCTTACAGCATCAAATGTCCACTTATGGGACTTACCTGGTGGTCCAGTGGTTAAGAATCTGGCTGCCGATGCAGGGGACATGGGTTCAAACCCTGGTCCAGGGGGATCCCACACGCCTCAGAGCAACTAACCCCATGCACCACAACTATGGAGCCAGCACTTCAGAGCCCTTGAGTTGCAACTGCTGAGTCCGCATGCTGCAATTACTGAAGCCGGCATGCCTAGGGCCAGTGCTTCGTAACAAGAGAAGCAACCACGAGAAGCCCCCCATCCCTGCAACCAGAGAAAGTCTGAGCACAGCAACAGACCCAGCACAATCGAAAATAAATTAAATTTTAAAATACCTTCTTTTTAGAATCAGTTCTAATGAGATGGATGAAACTGGAGCCTATTATACAGAGTGAAGTAAGCCAGAAAGATAAAGAACATTACAGCATACTAACACATATATATGGAATTTAGAAAGATGGTAAAGATAACTCTATATGCAAAACAGAAAGAGAGACACAGAAGTACAGAACAGACTTTTGAACTCTGTGGGAGAAGGTGAGGGTGGATGTTTCGAAAGAACAGCATGTATATTATCTATGGTGAAACAGATCACCAGCCCAGGTGGGATGCATCAGTCAAGTGCTCGGGCCTGGTGGGCTGGGAGGACCCAGAGGAATCGGGTGGAGAGGGAGGTGGGAGGGGGGATAGGGATGGGGAATACGTGTAACTCCATGGCTGATTCACGTCAATGTATGACAAAACCCACTGAAATGTTCTTAAGTAATTAGCCTCCAACTAATAAAAATTTTAAAAATTTAAAAAAAAAATCTTCTTTTTAAACTTTTTCTTTTATATTGGAGAATAGCTGATTAACAATGTTGTGTTAGTTTCAAGTATACAGCAAAGTGATTTGGTTATACATATACATGTATCTATTCTCTTGCAAACTCTCTCCTCTTTTAGGTGGTTACATAATAATGAGCAGAGTGACCTGAGTTCCCTGTGTGGTACAGTAGGTACTTGCTGGTTATCCATTTTAAATCTAGCACTGGGGACATGCACTTATTGAGGGCACCGATAAGTAGATCTAGACATAGATCAGAGCTTTCATGCTAATTCAGACAACCCAAAGCCACTCTGTCTCAGGCAGAGTGAATTCACCCCATACCCCACCTACGCCAAGAGAAGCTAAGAGAAAAGTGAAATGAAAACGCCAGGGCCAATAAGAGCTCTTGTCGCTTGGGGCCAGACTCCAGAATTGCCCCACATACACGAGAATAGAGCTAAATAAAATGCCAAGCCAGATGGCAAAGGCTGAAGGCTAGGCTGAGACAAGCACGCCAGCACAGCCCTGAGTGCAGCCGCAAAGGTCCCTCCCCTGGTGAGAAGAATCGGTGTCGCAGCTGGGCTTGTTTCTTCCCCTGCTTGCTCAGTTGCCCATCACAGTGGAGGGAGACACACACTCCCTCCCACCAGGATGAACAGATCCCCTGGGATTGCTGGATGATTCTTCACAGCAGCCTCTGGACCCTGACTGGGCTTTAGGAAGGAGAAGGAAGGGGAGACCCCTGGGGTACATTCTGCTGGGCTTGCATCCAGGTGAACCACTGGTATTTATTTATTTATGGCTGCATCAGGTCATACTTTCAGGGCATGGGCTTCCCTCTAGTTGTGGGGTTTGGACTCCAGAGCACATAGCCTCCATAGTTGCAGCAAGCAGCCTCTCTAGCTGAGGCTCACAGGCTTAGCTGCCACGCAGCATGTGGGATCTTAGTTCCCCAACCAGGGATCGAACCTACATCCCCTGCAATGGGAGGTGGATTCTTAACCACTTGACCACCAGGGAAATCCCTCAAGCTGAATTCTTCCTCCCAATTATAGTTTCATGGCTCCATTATCCTTTCCGTCATTCATTCATTTGTCTATCCAGTGATATTTATTGAGCATCTACTATGTGTCTGGCACTATTGTAGGGGACTCAGCAGTAAACAAAAGAGAATATGTAAACAAAAGGGAATATGGATTCCCTGCCCTCATGGAACTGACATTCTAGTAAGTGAGACAGACAAGAAACAAGATAAACAAGCAAAATTATGCAGACAGAGGAAAGAAAACAGAAGAAGAGGAAAAGGAAGGGGAAGCAGAATGTCATTTACAGGAGGGAGGATTTCCCTGCTGGTCTAGTGGTTAAGAATCCGATTTCCAATGCAGGGGAAGCGGGTTCCACCTATGGCTGAGGAACTAAGATCCCACATTGCTATGGAGCAACTAAGTCTGCATGTCGCAATTATTGAGCCAGAGACCATGCTCCACAACCAGAGAAGCCCACACGTAGCAAAAAAGACCTTGCAGAGCCAAAGTAAAAATAATAATAATTATAAAAGAAGAAGAAGAAGGTGGTCAGAAAGGACCCTTGTGGGAAAGATCCATTTGAGCAAAGATCTGAAGGAGGTGAGGGAGGAGCCATGAGGGTGGATGGGAGAAGAGTGGTCCAGGCAGAGGAAACAAAGGCCCCATGGCTGGAGGGTGCCTGGTGAGTTCAAGGAACAACAAGGAGGCCTGTGTGACTGGAGTACAGTGAGTGAGCTGATAGAGGAAGGTGACAGGGATAGATGGTAGAGAGCCTTGTGGACTACAGAAAGGACATAGGCTTTTGCTGTTGTTGTTTTTGTTGTTTTTTACGAAAGTGAAAGAGGAGAGTGAAAAAGTCGGCTTAAAACTCAACATTCAAAGAACGAAGATCATGGCATTCAGTGCCATCACTTCATGGCAAATAGATGGGGAAACAATGGAAACAGTGACAGACTTTATTTTGGGGGGGCTCCAAAATCACTGAAGATGGTGACTGCAGCCATGAAATTAAAAGACGCTTACTCCTTGGAAGAAAAGTTGTGACCAACCTAAATAGCATATTAAAAAGCAGAGACATTACTTTGCCAACAAAGGTCTGTCTGGTCAAGGCTATGATTTTTCCAGTGGTCATGTATGGATGTGAGAGCTGGACTATAAAGAAAGGTGAGCACAGAAGAATTGATGCTTTGAACTGTTGGAGAAGACTCTTAAGAGTCCCTTGGACTGCAAGGAGATCCAACCAGTCCATCCTAAAGGAAATCAGTCCTGAATATTCATTGGAAGGACTGATGTTGAAGCTGAAACTCCAACACTATGACCAGCTGATGCAAAGAACTGACTCATTGGAAAAGATCCTGATGCTGGGAAAGATTGAAAGTGGGAGGAGAAAGAGATGAGAGGATGAGATGGTTGGATGGCATCACCAATTCAATGGACATGAGTTTGAGTAAACTCTGGGGTGGGTGATGAACAGGGAGGCCTGGTGTGCTGCAGTCCATGGGGTCACAAAGAGTCAGACACGATTGAGCGACTGAACTGAACTGAAGGTGGGAGCCATGGAAGATTCTAAGCAAAGGAGGGACATGACCTGACTCAGGTGTTCTCAGGCGCCCCCTGGAGGTCAGATTTGTAAGAAACCCAAAGAGTTGTAGAAATGATCACCCAACCATTGTGGGGCTCCCTCTCTCCTTCCTTCGCCCCACATTCTACTCATCATCAGGGGTACTAACTCTACCTCATACTTCTCTTTCACTTGCCAAGGTTCAGACCCTCATTTAATCCATGCAGAGGGACTGTAATCTTTTCCTCTAAGTTATGAGCCCTAACTCTCCCTCTAATTCATCATAGCCTATCAGGTTATCTGTTGGCCAATCCCAAAAAGACTTCCCACCACCAATCCTGAACACATCGTAACTTCCACACCTCTTTGCCTCCATCCTGAATATCCTTCTATCTTCCCACCTCCAAAGTCCAGCTCAAAAGATGTTTCTGTGGATCTTCCCTGGCAGTCCAGTGGGTGAGACTGCATGCTTCCAGTGCCAGGGGGCATAGGTTTGATCCCGGGTCAGGGAACTAAGATCTTCCATGCCCCTGGGCACAGCCAAAATAAATAAATAAAAGGGGAATTGTAGTTTTTAAAAAAATGTTTCTGGGGCTTCCCTGGTGGTCTAGTGGTTAATGAGGGCAATTGAGAGCAGGAGGAGAAGAAGGCAGCAAAGGATGAAATGGTTGGGTGGCATCATCAACTCACTGGACATGAGTTTGAGCAAATTCCAGGGGATAGTGAAGGACAAGGAAGCCTGGCGTGCTGCAGTCCATGGGGTTGCAAAGAGTCAGACACAACTGAGCAACTGAACAACAAAGACAAATTGTGGTTAAGAGAATACCAGCCAATGCAAGGGACACACATTTGATCCCTGGTCTGGGAGAATCCCACATGCCTCAGAGCGACAAAGCCTGTGTGCCACAACTACTGTGCTCTGCAACAAGAGAAACCACTGCAATGAGAAGACCAAGCATCGCAACAAAGTGTAGCCCCTCATTACCACAACTGGAGAAAGCCTTTGGGCAGCAACGAAGACCCAGAACAGCCAAAAATAAATGAATCTTTAAAAAAAACAAAAAAGATTATTCTGCTATGAAGCCTCCAAGAGAATTTGCCAGCACCCAAATCCCTTCCCTGCCCACATGTGTCCATGGCTCTCTCCCTCCAGCACCTGCCACTCCCTGCATGGGGCTAGTACTGGCTGCAGGACTGAAGAACAGGCCAGAGGTTCTGGGAAGTTAATACCCTTGGAATATTCCTCAACCAATGATTGCTGAGAGTTGGTGGAGAAATGCCCCCAGCTTTGCAACCAGCCTGCCTAGTTCCTGGATCAGTCCCTTCCTGCTATGTGACCTTGGGCAAGCCACTTCACCTCTCTGAGCTAGTTTCCCCATCTGTAAAATGAGGATGATGACAGACTTCATCAAACTCTTGTGAAGATGAAATCATTTCATTCTACGTGATGTGCTTGCAGCAGTGACCCGCACATGGTAATTTCCTACATGTGAGGCGTGCGTGCATGCTCAGTCGTGTCTGGACTGTAATCCGCCAGGCTCCTCTGTCCATGGGATTCTCCAGGCAAGAATACTGGAGTGGGTTGCCATTTCCTTCTCCAGGGGATATTCCCAACCCAAGATTGGATCCTGGGTCTTCTGCATTGTAGGCAGGTTCTTTACAGTCTGAGCCACCAAGGAAACCCAAGATCCCAAAAGTTGTGTGGCAAAAAAACAAGGCAGATACTCTTGTCCAGAGCAATATCACAACTGGACTCATGCTCCAGATGACTGACACCACTTATCATTCTTTATTGTCTCTTTCTCTTTTAAACTTACTTGAATCTATTGGAACCAGAAGGTTAAACAGAAAAAAAAAAATAGACTGCCAGGAAAAAATAAAATAAAGCTCCTCCCAGGAGAAAATGAGGCTCTAATGTTGTTCCCTTAAACTAAACATTTAAGGGACAGTTGCTGTCCTCTGTGTTCTCAGGGTTAGGGGCATAGTTTTGCCCACAAACTGCATCTTTGGAATCCTTTGCCTTCAATACATGGGTTTTATTCATTTATTTGCTTGCACCGGGGCTTGGCTGCAGCACATGGAATGTTTAGTTGTGGCATTCAAACTCTTAGTTGCAGCATGTGGGATTTAGTGCCCTGACTGGGGACGGAACCCAGGGCCCCGGCATTAGGAGCACGGAGTCTTAGTCACTGAGGCACTAGGGAAGTCCCCAACACATGTTTTTGTGACTTGACATTTAGCATTAGTAGGAACTTCATGATCTCCCTCATTCATTCTGCCTCTTTGACCAACCAGTGGCTGTGGATGGTTATCAACATATTAATACATGAAAACACCAATTCATTATGACGGTAATCGTTAGTGCTGACGTACATCGTTTGTTCAGCAAATATTTACTGTGTACCGACTGTGTGGCCCTGTGACTCAATTACTGCACACCTTGGGAGCTTAAAACTCTCAAGATATCATCTAGAAACCGCCTCCCCACTGGAGCCGAAAGAAATTGAAGTGATGGTTTTGGCTGAAGGGAAATAGCTGTATATCAAAATCAGAATCACTTTTAGAAAAAGAAAAAGTGAGTAGTCTGGGTGTCCAGTCCTGAAAAAATATTTGAAGACTGAGCCTCCCTACATTGCTCTCGGTCACTAAGAATGAACGTGTGACTGTCGGTGGGAATGTAAACTGATGCATCCACTATGGAACAGTACAGAGGTTCTTTAAAAAACTAAAACTAGAACAACTATATGAGCCTGCAATCTCACTTCAGGGCATATATCCAGAGAAAAACACGATCCAAAGGGATACATGCACTCCAATGTTCTCTGCAGAACTATTTCCAACAGCCAAGGCATGGAAGCAACCTAAATGTCCATTGACAGAGGAATAGATAACAAAGATGTGGTACATATACCCAATGGAATATTACTCAGTCATTAAAAAGAATGAAATAATGCCATTCATGGCAACACAGATGTACCTAGAGAGTGTCATACTGAGTGAAGTAATTCAGACAGAGAATGAGAAATAGCGTGTGACATCCATTATTTCTGGAATCTAAAAAGAATGATACAAATGAACTTACTTACAAAATAGAAAGAGACTCACAGACTTAGAAAACAGACTTACGGTTGCCAGGAGGAAGGGATAGTTAAAGAGTTTGAGATGGCCATGCACACACTGTTGTATTTAAAATGGATAATCAACAAGAACTTATTGTATAGCTCAGGGAACTCTGCTCAATGTGATGTGGCAGCTGGATGGGAGAGGGGTTTGGGGAGAAAGGATACATGCATATGTATGGCTGAGTCCCTTCACTGCTCACCTGAAACTCACAACATTAATCGGCTATATGTCAATTTTTTTTAAAAAAGTTCAAAATAAAAAAGAATGAATGTGTGAAATAGTAGGGTCTAGGATATGTTTCCAATACTCATCTGACCTGCGCACTCTAAGGGAGGGGTGGGTGGGACACGTGAAAGATAGGGAAACTTGAAGTCTGAAATACAAAAGAAATCAGAAGTGAAAAGAAGCCAGACACGTTTCTATGAAGTATGGAGAAGAGGGAAATCCATAAAGAGAGAAAGCTGGTAGGTGGTTGCCAGGTGCCAGGGGGTTGAGGAATGAGAGTAACTGTTTCATGGTAGAGAGTTTCCCTTTGAAATGAACAGAAAATTCTGGAACTATTAATTAATAGAGGTAATGGTTACACAACATTACAAATATACTAATGCTGTTTAATTGGTGAAATTAAAATGGTGAAAACAGTAAACTTTACGCTGGGTGTATTTTAAATTAGGAAAGAAACTGGATACACATCCTTGCTCTGGAGAGAAATTTAAAAGTAGCCAAAATTAGCACACAGAACTGTGATCAATACCTTGTAATAACCTATAGTAGAAAAGAATCTGAGAAAGAATATATATATATATATATATATATATGCTGTGCTGTGTTTAGTCACTTAGTCGTGTCTGACTCTTTGAGACCCCCTGGACTATAACCTACCAGGCTCCTCTGTCCATGGGGATTCTCTAGGCAACAATATTAGAGTGGGATGCCATGACCTCCTCCAGGGATCTTCCCAACTCAGGGATCAAACCCAGGTCTCTTGCATTGAAGGTGGATAATTACCAGCTGAGCCATGAGGGAAGCCCAAGAATACTGGAGTGGGTAGCCTATCACTTCCCCATGGAATCTTCCCAACCCCAGAATTCAAACCAGGGTCTCCTGCATTGTGTGTGTGTATATAAATTACTTTGCTGTACACCTAAAACTAACACACGCTGTAAATTAACAACTATAAAATAACTATACTTCAATTTTTTAATGATTAAAAAGGTAATAAGTAAGTTTGTGCTAAGTCGTTCACTCTGGCTCTGAGTGAGAGACTACACCGTCGTGGTATCTGGGTCATAAGATCTTTTTTGTACGGCCAGACATTCTGGAGTGTGAAGTCTAGTGGGCCTTAGGAAGCACTGCTGCCAATAAAGCTATTGGAGGTGCTGGAATTCCAGCAGAGCTATTTAAAATCCTAAAAGATGATGCTATTAAAGTGCTGCACTCAATATGTCTGCAAATTTGCAAAACCCAGCAGTGGCCACAAGACTGGAAAAGGTCAACCCTCATCCCAGTTCCCAAGAAGGGCAGTATCAAAGGATGTTCACACCACTGGACAACTGTACTCATCTCCCATGCTAGAAAGATCATGCTCAAAATCCTGCATGCTACACTTCAGCATTACATGCACCAAGAACTTCCATATGTCCAAGCTGGGTTTAGAAAAGACACAGGAACCAGAGATCAAATTGCCAACATTTGCTGGATCATAGAGAAACCAGGGGAATTCTAGAAAAACATCTACTTCTGTTTCATTGACTACACTAAAGTCTTTGTGTGGATCATAACAAACTGTGGGAAATTCTTAAAGAGACGGGAATACCAGACTATATTACCTGTCTTCCTAGAAACCTGTATGCAGGCCAAGAAGCAACAGTTAGAATCCTGAACGGAACAACTGACTGGTTCAGGATTGAGAAGAGTATGGCAAGGCTGTTTATTGTCACCCTATTTATTTAACTTAAATGCAGAGCACATCATGGGAAATGCCAAGCTGAATGAGTTACAAGCTGGAATCAAGATTGCCAGGAGAAATGTCAACAACCTCAGATATGCGGATGATAACACTCTAATGGCAGAAAGTGAAGAGGAACTAAAGAGCCTCTTGATAAGGGTGAAGGAGGAGAGTGAAAAAGCTGGCCTAAAACTCAATATTAAACTAAGATCATGGCATCCAGTCCCATCACTTCATAGCAAATAGAAGGGGAAAAAGTGTAAGCAATGATAAATTTCCTGTTCTTGAGTTCTAAAATCACTGTGGATTGGTGCGTACAGCCATGAAATTAGAAGATGATTGCTTCTTGACAGGAAAGCTATGACAAACCTAGACAGTGTGTTCAAAAGCAAAGACATCACTTTACTGACAAAGGTCCATATAGTCAAGGCTATGGTCTTTCCAATAGACTTGTACGGATGTGAGAGCTGGACAATAAAGAAGGCAGAGGGTTGAAGAACCGATGTTTTTGAACTGTGGTGCTAGAGAAGACTCTTGAGAGTCCCTTGAAAAGCAAGGAGATCAAACCAGTCAATCCAAAAGGAAGTCAACCCTGAATACTCTTTGGAAGGATTAATGCTGAAGCTGCAATACTTTGGCGACCTGAGGGGAACAGCTGACTCACTGGAAAAGACCCTGATGCTGGGCAGATTGAAGGCAGAAGGAGAAGAGGGTGACAGACAATGAGATGGTTGGATGGCATCACCAGTTCAATGGACATGAACTTGGGCAAACTCTGGGAGATGGTGAGGGACAGGGAAGCCTGGGGTGCTGCAGTCCATGGGGTCGTGAAGAATCGGACACAACTTGGCGGCTGAACAACAAGTTGATCACTCAGTCGTATCCAACGCTTTGTGACTCCGTGGACTGTAGCCCACCAGGCTCTTCAGTCCCTGGGATGTCCCAAGCAAGAATACTGGAGTAGGTTGCCATTTCCTCCTCCAGGGGACCTTCCTGACCCAGGGATCAAAATTGCATCTCCTGCATCTCCTACATCTCCTGCGTTGGCAGACAGATTCTTTCACTGAGCCACCTAGGAAGCCCACGATAAGTGAAACTTTACAAAACCACATTACATTCATTAATCAATTCTTGCAAGAATATCAACAACAAACAAGTAGCCAAGATTTAGCGAGCACCTACTATGTGCCCAGCACTGAGCATCACCTGGCCTGGTCTCCCAGGACCTCTACTATTGGGATGCCACCATTGGCCTGTCAACTAGGAACACTGATGCACAGACCTATGCCCCCAGTTTCTAAGACTCTGACCTCTGCCCTGGAATCCAGCTGAAATGCAGATGCTAACTCAATAGGCCCGGGTGGGGCCTGCGATTCTGCATTCCCAGAGTACACTGCCAGTCCAGGATCTGCACCTTGAGATGAAGGTCTGAGGATTCTGACCAGCTCCCCTCCCCTCCCCCACTCAGTTAAGTCAGTCTCGCTGGCCGCCATCAGACAGGCTTGGCCTTGCCGGGAGGGGGTTAGGAGAGCATGCCAAGGGCCCTGGCCTGTCTGTCACCGTGAAGACAGTTGGCCTGAAAGATCCTGGAATAGGCTCTTCCCTCACTTGCCCTCGGCCACTAAGGGCCCTCTTGTCCTGTAAGCTAGCATTTTGAAAAGAATAAGAAAACAAGTAAGTCAAACCTTCTGCTGGGGCTATGATGTCCAAGAGCTGCACTTGGCATTACTTCTCAGGTCATTTACCCAGTAATTTGTTCAATGTCAAATCCACCCTTGGGGGACTTCCCTGGCAGTCCAGTTGGTTAAGACTACACTTCCATTGCAGGGGGCATGGGATTGATCCCTGCTGGGAGAACTAATATCCCACACACCAATGCTGCCCACCACACTCCACCACCAAAAAAAGAAACACCTTAAGAAAAACAAAATCTGCCCTTTACCTCCAGAATCTTAGTTCTGATCTTTCCACTTACTTTGGGGGAGCAAGAGGGACAGCACTGAGGTAAACCAGTCTTATCTAGAGGGATGATGGCATTTGCCTCAAGTAATATCTTTATGTGCTCAATGACTCAGTCCTTTCCGACTCTTTGCAACCCCAGGGACTGTACAGCCCACCAAGCTTCTCTCTCCAGGGAATTCTCCAGTCAAGAATACTGGTGTGGGTTTCCATTTCTTTCTACAAAAACAGAGAGAGGCACCGTGCACTGGTTGGAACACCTTTATGTGTCCATGCATATCCCAGTGTTTTAGAGGAAAACATCAATGGGATAGTCAGCTACTAAGAACTCTGGAGTTGGGAGCTTTCCTGCAAACCAGGGCTTGGGTTTGGAAGGTCTAGAAGCCAAGCCGGGAGTGAAGGGCCAGAGTCAGCCATAGACACAGGAGATTGCCTTTCTCCCTACCTCCCCATCCCCCCACCCCCATCCCCCAGAGACCTAAGACGGTCCCTGAATGAGCCCGCAGGGGAAATGGCAGGTCTGCCCTGAAGTTGGCGACTCTGAACAGGAAACTCAGGATGGAGCCGGAATACCTAGTGGAGATCCCTACCCTACTCCCACCCCCGCACCTAGGAACTAAGGGAGCGCCCCCTCTTGTCTGTTCAGGCACAGCGGAGGCCACCGCCTCCTGGAAGCTATTTTGTCCTCCTGTTTACATTTCCTTTTGATTCCTTCTTCCAGTTCAGCCACGCAGGAACCCTCAAAGCCCGAGCCCCGGGAAAAGGCAGAGGAGCCCAGCCCGCAGGGCACTTCCCCCTCCCGCCCCCACCAGCCACGTGTTCTCTGAAGCTGTCAGCGGGCGAGAGCCAGAGAGGAGAGTGATTGCTCTCATTTCTTGAGAAATAAAAGCCACCCGGAGAGTCAGCTCTGTCCAAACATCTCGTAAAGGGAGGGGTTGGTCTAGAGGGGTGCCAAGCACTTTCTCTGATTTTCATTTGGAGCAAGGGAGGGCAGAATATTAAATATTAAACAGAACAAGAGGTTGCCTAAGACAGCGTAATTATCCTCAACAGCCATCTGCCATCTCCCTTTTTCCAAACGCATTCACTTCTGCTCAGAGCACAGCAAACAAGGACCGGGGACCCGGGCGTGGTGAACTTTTGTTTCTGGGACCACCACACCGCCCCCCACCCCACCGCAAAGCCGTAGGCGATGGGGGAGGGGAAGGCGCGCAAGATTCCAAGCTCCGTCACTTAGTCCAGCCTGCCTGGATCTTAAAGCAAAAAGAGACTGATTTAGACTTGAGTGATGGCCGGGGGCGGGGCGGAGGACAGGTAACGCGGTTGGGGGGAGACCTTTGAAATAAAGTAGAATCAGACTTAGCTTAGACACTATGATCATTGGGGAAATGTCACAGGTCCAGAGCAGGTGGCAGAGACATCAAGGACTACTCGAGGGCTAAGGGCAGTTGAGAGAAAATGGATATTTCAGCAAGAAGTAGAAGCTGGAAAGAAGGGGGTATGCCCCCAGCAAGAGAAGCTGCAGAGAGAAATAAACTGCCCACCCCCAAAGAAAAACTATTCAGAGGAAGGAGGGGGTCATTGGGTTCTTACCTTTGCCTATACAGGTAAAGTTGCAGCAAGGAAATAAAGATTAGACTCCCCGCAGAACTCTGCCCCCCAGATTGTATCGCTCACTCACCTGTGCGGCATGGGCTCTGGCGCTCAAGCTGTGTGGTTAGTGGGCAGCGCAGCGAGTCCTCCGGCTGTCCTGAGGGTCCCACCTTGTCAGTACCCAGGAGTCCAAGTCAGCAGATGCCCACGCATCCATTGCCTGCCCAATGGAAAGGAAAAAGGGGCCCCGGAGAAAGGAGAGAGAAAGGGGATGCCAAGAGCAGCCAAGCTCCGAGCTGAGGGCTCCCCACAAAGGCAGGTGCCAAATGGGGCTTCTGTGCCAGCTGACAGTGGGGGAAAGGAGAAGGAAGAGGAGGAGGTTTCCCTAATGTTGGGAGGAGACAGGGGAGGACTAACGTGGCATCAGCCCCTGATCATCTCCAGCAGAGTACTTACTGCTTGGGAACCCAGCACGGGAGACTATCCAGCCTCCCATCCACAGTGTTCCTCGGGGGAAAATAAAAGGGAATTCTTACTCTCCTCTCTCTGCCCCTCAACACTGGAACCCGACCTCCCAGCACCGGGCAGGACTCTCTGGAAGGATGCTGTGTATCACCCCTCTTCCTTCTTCCAGAGCAGCTTCTCTTAAGGAGAAAGGAAAGGCTCTGTCTCTCCTACTTAGTGGGTTTGCGGAAGGGGCGTGTGTAGCAGGCGGGAAGCAGCATGGATGTGGAATCACACTTATAATTTAACCATCTCCCCTCCACCAGATTACAACCTAAATTATTGATGCCCTTACAAAAACACTAATTGAGGACAGCTGCTAACCCCACCCCACCCCAGTCTCTTCTGTTCTCTGGCGAAATAGCTTCTCTTTGAGCTCCCTCCCACCCCCTTAAGGCAAAGGGAGTTGTATGATTTGAATACAAAGGCAGCAAGAAGAAAATTTGAGTCTTTGGATGCAAAAAGGCAATTGATAGCAAGCTTCACAGGTTTGTGTGCTGCATGCGTAGACTTAGGTTTCCAAAACTGGGGTGACCCTCTTTCTCCTTTTAAAGGAGGCTACTTTTAAAGATGAGCTGTGTGTCTTTTAAGAGGCATCTAGGGCAGAGAAAAGCCTCATGATTTTTATAAGGTGGAGTCAAAATGGGAGGATTTACCTCACTGGGGAAAGAAGCATTGTTTAGACAGGAGCAATTAAACCTGGGCTGGGTGTTAGGGAATATTAAAGAATTAGTGCTCTTTTTATAAAGTTTCTTAGTAGTATTTTAATTGTGCTCAGTCCTGTCTGACTCTTAGCGGCCCCATTGAATGTAGCCCGCCAGGCTCATCTGACCATGGGATTTTCCAGGCAAGAATACTGGAGTGGGTTGCCACTTCCTACTCCAGGGGATCTACCATACCCAGGGATCAAACCCATATCCCTTGGGTCTCCTGCATTGGCAGATGGATTCTTTACCACTGTTACCACTTGGGAAGCCCAGTATTTTGATTATGTTGTTTTTAAAAGTCTTTATGTATTAGGGATGCATATTGAAGTATTTATGCTTAAGGTGATAGGTCGTTTCCAGGAGCAATGAATGAATAAAATTTCAGATCCTCTGTAAGAGGGAAGAAGAAATGTGACTCCATATTGAATCTTTTACTTTAACCTTTGTAGTCTATTGTTTTTGCTACAATAATGTTGCCTATAGCCTGAAATATACTGGATAGCCCATTTTTAAGCCTCTGACCTTTAAAGGTATAACACTTTCCCATTCACAAAGAGATAAAAAGTTGCAGAAGGTGGAGAAGAAAATGACAACCCTCTCCAGTATTCTTGCCTGGGAAGTTCCATGCATAGAGGAACTGGTGGGCTACAGTCCATAGGGTTGCAAAGAGTAGACCACAACTTAGTGATTAAACAATAATCGCAACAAGGTAAGTTGACATTGCTGATGGGAATCCCAGGATGTGCAGATCTGGCTTCTTGAAAATGCTGATTCCTCCTACCTTCCTACACTTTCCTCTCTTTGTGGGGAGAGAGCAAATTAGCCAAGCTGGTGTCGTCAGACTTTCTTTCTCCACGGCCTCTCGCTCTTGCCCACTGTTTTATAAATGATTATGTAACAGCTGTTTCAGAGGGCAACTGGCACATTCTGCTAAATACGTGCTTGGGTTCCTCAGGACTGAATTTGCTTGGTTTGGATACACATACCAGCTTGCCCTGACCGGAGTCAGTACTGGGTACGCTTCTAGTCGTTGGTTCTCATGCTCCACTGGAAAGACCTCCTGTTGAGTGCCTGCCCCAAACAATGTACTCTGGCCAAACTTCCATGGATTTCCCCCCTTGTAGCCACAGATGTCCTTTGTTTACCAATGTTTACTGTCTAAATGGTTTTTTCTAATTCCACGTGTTTTCCAATCTCTTTTTATAAGACCTAGACTACAATAAACACAGTTTGCACCCCCCTGCCAAGAAAAGTTGCAGAACAGAGCATGACATTTGTCTTGCTGGAGGTTTACTTGAACATGGTGACCTGAACTATCCAGACAGCTGCAAGAACAAAGGATTCTTGACATCAAGAAGTTTGCAGCAACCAACCACACCTCCTCCCCTTTCAGTATCAAAATAAACCTGAATTTTAACTCAGGGAAGATGGTTCTTTGGGATGCTAGCCCACCATCTTCTCAGTTTGCTGGCTTTCCAAATAAAGTCGCTATTGCTTGCCCCGACTACTTGTTTCTTGATTTGTTGGCCTGTTGTGCAGCAAGCAGTAGGAGTTTGACTCAGTAACCCCTCTGTACAGTGGAATAGTATTCAGCCATTAAAAATAACGGTTCTCTGATGGCTCAGACCATAAAGAATCTGCTTGCCATGTGGGAGAATCAGGTTTGATCCCTGAGTCAGAAAGATCTGATGGAGAAGAGAATGGCAACCCACTCCAATATCCTTGTCTGGGGAATTCCATGGACAGAGTAGCCTGGAGGGTTACAGTCCATGGGGTCTCAAAGAGTCAAACATGACTGAGCGACCAACATGTATACATTAAAAATAAAGAAGCACTGAGACATACTACAACATGGCTGAACCTCGAAAACATGCTGAGTGAGAGAAGCCAGACACAAAATGTCACATAGTATATGATTCCCTTTATATGAAATATCCAGCATAGGCAAATCCACAGAGACAGAAAGTAGATTGGCAGTTGCCAGGAGCAGGGGGATGGGGAGATAGAGGGTGCCTGCTAGTGGGTTACAGGGTTGCATTTTGAGTTGATGGAAATGTTCTAGAATGAGAAACAAAAGTGGCATGATACTGTGAATGCACTGAATTGTTCTCTTTCAAAGGGTTAGAGACTTCCCTGGTGGTCCAGTGGTTAAGACTTTGCCTGCAAGGGCAGGGGGTTCAAATCTGCCAGGTTCAATCCCCGGCTGGTCAGGGAGCTAAAATCCCACATGCCTCAATGGCCAAAAAATGAACAAAAACCCCCATAAAACAGAAGCAATATTGTAACAAACTCAATAAAGACTTTAAAAATGATCCACATCAAAAAAAAAATCTTCAGGGACTTCCCTGGTGGTCCAGTGGCTAAGGCTCCAGAGTCCCAACACAGAGGGGCTGAAGTTCAATCCCTGGTTGGGGAATTGGATCCCACATGCCACAAGTAAGACCTGGCACAGCCAGGGGAAAAAAAAAACTTTAAATAAATAAAAAGGTTCATTTCATGTGAAAGGAATTTCACACCAATTTTCTTAATGCAATGTAAAAGGGAAGGGAAAATAAACAAGCCCAGCACAACATTGCTCACTGAAGAAGCTGGCTTATGCGGACAAAGGAGTCCATTGTTATTTTCATTGTATTCTCTTTGCTTTGTGCTTAAAATGTTCTTTTTCTAAAAGAGATAGAGGTAAACATTAAATAGGAAAAAGACAGCCCATGAAGGTGGGTTTGGACCAACAGAAGTGAGGTAGAGGGGGCTTCTCTGTGGGAGACTGGAACTCTCAATTCAGCAACTAGGTGAACCCCCAGGCTTCAAAGTAACTCAAAGAAAAGTCAGAGTGTGGAGGACAGAGCTGACCATGGCAAACTGTGTGACCTTGAGCAAGTCACTTATGCCTCCATCACCTCCTGTTCAAAACTAGGATAATAACACTTGAGGAGGATTGTTTGGGTATAAAATGAGACATCTGATATGAAAAGGCATTGTGTGCTCTAAAATACTCTGCAGTGTAAGTTGTTATTATTGTTATGCCAAAACCATAAGTCTATGCAATTAGCATTGAATTTTCCTATTTTTAAATCACATGACTTGTATGAGTCACTTCATGATGAACATAAATAGCCATCCTGGTTTCTTTAAAAGTCCTTTGAAAATGTCAAAAAGTTCTGTTTTTTCTTTTATGCAAATGAGGCCATCCTGAGTCAACCAACTTTTAAACTCTTGTGCTTTTTGCAAGAGTTGGTGACCATGAATAATAGGTTGGCCTCAATTATTCACTGCTTCCTGTATCCCTCTTAGTCACAGCTTACTGTGAGTGTCATGTATTTCCTCAACCCTTGACTTTGGATTTACTTTGATCAACAGCATGTGGGTGGAAGTGGCAATAAGCCAGTTCCAAGCCTGGGTTTAAAGAGACCTCCCATGCCCCACCTGCCCTCTTGCTTCTCAAAAGAGTTGTCAACATGAGCACAACTATCCCAGAATAAAGACGAAAGACCTATGGAGCCAAGTCAACCAGTCGAGCCCTATCCAGATGGGCCAGCCCAGCAGACTCAGAGGTGCATGGGTATATATGTCTATTGCTTTAAGCCACTGAGCTTTAAGCTTCCATGGTGGCTCAGATGGTAAAGAATCCACAGGCAATGTGGGAGACCCAGATTCAACCCCTCGGTCAGGAAGATCCCCTGGAGAAGAGAATGGAGAATCCCACGGACAGAGTCACCTGGCAGGCTACATCCCATGTGGGCACAAAGAGTCGGACATGGCTGAGCAACAAACACTTCACTTCTCTTCACTTCACTTCACTGAACTTTGGGGTAGTTTTTAATGCAGCACAATTGCAACAATCTCTTGAGAGTCCCTGGGACCACAAGATCCAATGAGTCCATCCTAAAGGAAATCAGCCCTGAATATTCACTGGGAGGGCTGCTGCTGAAGCTAGAGCTCCAATACTTTGGCCACCTGACACAAAGAGCTGACTCACTGGAAAAGACTCTGAGGTTGAGAAGGATGGAGGGCAGGAGGAGAAGGGGCGACAGAGGATGAGATGGTTGGGTGGCATCACCAACTCAATGGAAATGAGTTTGAGAAACTCCAGGAGATGATATAGGACAGGGAAGCCTGGCATGCTGTAGTCCATAGGGTTGCAAAGAGTCAGGCACAACTGAGCAACTGAACAACAACATCTGATCCACTGGCCCAGAGAAGAAACCCAAAGCCTGTGAAATTCAAGCACAATGAGACTGAATTAAAAATACTTCTGGTGCCCAACTTCTACACTGTCCCTTCTGATGCTCTGTAGAACTCGCTCTTGTCCCAAATCCCTTGGAAAGAGGGCTGTGCTGCTTGTTATCCCAATCCATGGATTGTTTTCTCTTTAATGAAGGATGTAAAAGCAATGACTATATTTTTGGTAACAAAGTGAGACCCACAGAAAGCTGTTGAATCATGTGAAGATAGCTCCTAGACATAGGATCTGTGGGTAAAAGAATTTAATGAAGATAGAATTACACTGTATTTCAGCTTTAGCCTTTCAGATTTGCTCCTCCTTCTGAGTCTTAAGACCAGAGATCAAGCCTTGAGCCTTTGGAGTGGGAGCACTGACTGCAAGACCCTAGACTACCAGAGAACTAATGCTAGGGAAGATAAAATAGTGAGAGCTCATACAAAGGAAACCACTTGAATACAAGACCAGGCATCACCCAACCACCAGTAGCACCCTGTGCAGCACACCTCATCTAAACAACAAACAGAACAAAAATACAAACCAAATCATCAGCAGACAGGATTACCACCTCACTCAATGTTGCGCATCAGAGGAAAAAACAAACAAACAAACAAAAAACTCAGCACAAATCTCACCCTATATGAAACTTACACAAACCACAGGACCAAGCTTAGGAGGGCAGAAACCAAAAGGAAGAAAGAATTCAAACTTGAAGCCTGAGAAAAAGAGACCTCAAACACAATAAGTTAAAAAAAATAATTATGAAAAGGAACAAACTAGAAACACATAACTCCAAATAAATGAAGAGTAAATAGGCAAACTACCTGAAAAAGAATTCAGAATAATGATAGTAAGATGATCAAAAACCTTGAAAACAGAATGGAGAAGAAGCAAGAATCAATTAACAAAGACCTAGAAGAATTAAAGAATAAGCATACAGAGACAAACAACACAACTACTGAAATTAAAAATACTCTAGAAGGAATCAATAGCAGACTATCTGAAACAGAAGAATGAATCAGTGGGCTGGAAGATAAAACAGTGGAAATAACTCCTGAAGAGCAGAATAGAGTAAAAAGAATGAAAAGAACTGTCCAAGACCTCTGGGACATTATCAAATCCACCAACATTCAAATTATAGGGGTTCCCAGAAGAAGAAGAGAAAAGAAAGGGTATAGGAAAATTTTTCTAAAGATTATAGTTGAAAATTTCCCCAACATAGAAATGGAAATAGTCAATCAAGTCCAAGAGGAACAAAGAGTCCCATACAGGATAAACCCAAGGAGAAACACACCAAGACACATACTAATCAAACCAACAAAGACAAAACACAAAGAAAGAATGTTAAAAGCAGCAAGGGAAAAGCAACAAGTAACATACAAGAGAAACCCCATACATTTAACAGCTGATCTTTCAGCAGAAACTCTGCAGGCCAGAAGGAATGGCAGGATATATTTAAAGTACTGAAAGGGAAAAACCTACAACTAAGGTTACTGTACCCAGCAACGATCTCATTCAAAACTGATGGAGGAATAAAAAGCTTTTCAGACAAGCAGAAGTTAAGAGAATTCAGTACCACCAAATCAGCTTTACAACAAATGTTAAAGGGACTTATACAGTCAAGAAATGCAAGAGAAGAAAAAAGTTCTATAAAATCAATCCTAAACAATTAAGAAAATGGCAATAGGAACATATATATCAATAATTACTTTAAATATAAATGGATTAAATGCTCCAACCAAAAGACACAGACTGGCTGATTGGATACAAAAACAAGACCCATATATATGCTGTCTACAAGAAACCCACTTCAGGCTTAAAGACACATATAAACTGAAAGTGAGAGGATGGGAAAATATATTCCATGCAAATGGGAAGGAAAAGAAAGCTGGAGTAGCAATCCTGATATCAGACAAAATAGACCTTAAAATAAAGAAGATTACAAGACATAAGGAAGGACACTACATAATGATCAAGGGGTCAATCCAAGAGGAAGACATAACAACTGTAAATATCTATGCACCCAGCATAGGAGCACCTCAATACATAAGGCAAACACTAACAGACATAAAAGGAGAAACTGACAGTAACTCAATAATAATAGGAGACTTTAACACCCCACTGACACCAATGGACAGGTCATCAAAACAGAAAATTAATAAGGAAACACAAGTCTTAAATGATACATTAGATGAGATGGATTCTCACTGATATCTTCAGGACATTCCATCCAAATGCAGAAGAATACACCTTCTTCTCAAGTCCATGTGGAACATTCTCCAGGATAGACCACATCTTAAGCCACAAATCAAACCTCAGTAAATTTAAGAAAATTGAAATCATATCAAGCATCTTCTCCAACCACAATGCTACGAGATTAGATATCAATTACAAGAAAAAATTGTAAGAAACACAAACACATGGAGATTAAACAATACATTTCTAAATAACCAACAGGTTACTGGAGAAATCAAAGGGAAGTAAAAAAATTTCTAGAAAAAAATGACAATGAAAACATGACAACTCAAAAACATATGGGATGCAGCAAAAACACATTCTAAGAGGGAAGTTTATAGCAATACAATCCTACCTCAAGAAACAAGAAAAACATTGAATAGACAACCTAACTTTAAGCCTGAAACAACTGGAAAAAGAACAAAAACACGCATACACACACACACACACACCAAAATTAGTAGAAGGAAAGGAATAATACAGATCAGAGCAGAAATAAATGAAAAAGAAATGAAAGAAATAATAGTAAACATTAATGAAATTAAAAGCTGGTTCTTTGAGAAGGTAAACAAAATTGACAAATCTTTAGCCAGACTCATCAAGAAAAAAAGAGAGAAGAATCAAATCAACAAAATTAGAAATGAAAAAGGAGAGATTAAAACAGATAATGAAGAAACACAAAGGATTGTAAGAGACTATTATGAACAACTACATGGCAATAAAATGGATAACCTGTAAGAAGTGGACAGATTCTTAGAAAAATTCAATCTTCCAAGACTGAACCAGGAAGAAATAGAAGTTATGGACAACCCAATTATAAGTACTGAAATTGAAGCTGTGATCAAAAATCTCCCAAAAAACAAAAGCCCAGGACCAGATGACTTCAAGGAGAATTCTATCAAACATTTAGAGAAGAGCCAGTGCCTATTCTTCTATCTTTCGAAAAATTGCAGAGGAAGGAGCACTTCTAAACTCATTCTACAAGGCCACCATCATCCTGATGTTAAAAGCAGACAAAGACAACACACACAAAAAAACTACAGGCCAACATCACTGATGAACATAGATGCAAAAATCCTCAACACAATTTTAGCAAACAGAATTCAGCAACACATCAAAAAGCTCATACACCATGAGCAACTTGGATTTGTTCCAGGGATGCAAGGATTCTTAAATATATGCAAATCAATCAATGTGATACACCATATTAACAAATTGAAAGATAAAAACCATATGATCATCTCAATAGATGCAGAAAAGGCCTTTGACAAAATTCAGCACCCATTTACGATTGAAACTTTTCAAAAAATGGGCATAGAAGGAACCTATCTCCACATAGTAAAGGCCATATATGATAAGCCTACAGCAAACATTATTCTCACTGGTGAAAAACTGAAAGCATTCTCCCTAAGATCAGGAACAAGACAAGGCTGTCCACTTTCACCACTACCATTCAACATAGTTCTAGAGGTCCTACCTACAGCAATCAGAGAAGAAAAAGAAATAAAAGGAATCCAGATCAGAAAAGAAGTAAAGCTCTCCCTGTTTGCAGATGACATGATACTGTACACAGAAAACCCTAAAGATAGTGTCAGAAAATTACTAGAGCTAATCAGTGAATTTAGCAAAGTTACAGGATACAAAATCAATACACAGAAATCACTTGCATTTCTATATACTAACAATGAAAAATCAGAAAGAGAAATTAAGGAATCAATCCCATTCACCATTGCAACAAAAAGGATTAAATATCTAGGAATAAACTTACCTCAGGAGACAAAAGAACTGTACACAGAAAATTATAAGACACTAATGAAAGAAATCAAAGATGACATAAACAGATGGAGAGATATTCCATGCTCCTGGGTAGGAAGAATCAATATTGTGAAAATGACTATACTACCAAATACAATCTACAGATTCAATGAGATACCTATCAAATTACCAATGACATTTTTCACAGAACTAGAACAAAAGATTTCACAATTCATTTGGAAACACAAAAGACCCCAAATAGCCAAAGCAATCATGAGAAAGAAGAATGGAGCTTGAGGAATCAACCTTCCTGAATTCAGATTATACTACAAAGCTACAGTCATCAAGACAGTATGGTACTAGCACCAAAACAGAAATATTGACCAATGGAACAAGATGGAAAGCCCATAAAAAAACCCATGCACCTGTGAGTACCTTATTTTTTTTTATACTTTTAAGGACAAACTTTATTCAAATCTTGTGTCATATTAGCATACTTCTGAATTCAAACAGAGTATTAGTCAAAACTAGAACAGCAAAGCTTCAGAAACAAAACAAAAATTTTGAAGGAGTTACTGCTAACAAAGCCATCCCCCCAAGTAGTATCATATAATATGCTTGTCAGAAACCTATAATTTTCTATTTTAAACACTGTTATTCAGAAGAAACCAAAATACTCTATTTTTTTGCAATGTGAGTAATGTGTTAGCAAACTGTTTAACAAAATAAATCCTCCCAACTGATTAGAAAGATGACATATTTAAAGGGAGAGGAAACATCTCAACTCCATACATACAGAAACAGCACTATAAATACACCACATAGACAGTCTAAGATCTGTTTTGTTTTCAACACAAAGTTTTCAAAAATGACAACTTCTTGTGTTTACACCTCTCAATTTTCTCAAATATTTTTGTTGGTCTGGTTAAGATAGCACTTCTTTCAGAGCAGCTTTGGACTGACTGACCACACTTACAGATCCACAGTTAAATTTCTATCATCTCCAGGCCTCTCTTCTCAGATGGACTCTTATCCAATTTGGGTATACCATTCCAGACATCTCAGGGTTCACTACCTCCTCTATGCCATTTGAAAGGTCCAAAATCTTTGTGCCCTCCTCAGTTATTTCCAAAATCTCACATTTAGACCATGTGTTTCTGAGACTTGACCACACAACACATTTGGATCTGAGAGTAAACCCATTCAGAGTATACATGTTCTCTGGTTGAGCTACCCTCACTAACTGGTAAGACCTGTCTGCTGGACCAACTACCCAGGGTTGCGCCACTGTGCAGGCATTTGCAGCACAAAGCACCCTCATGGGCACCTTATTTTTGACAAAGGAGGCAAGTATACACAATGGGGCAAAGACAGCATCTTCAATAAACGGTGCTGGGACAACTGGACAGCTACATGTAAAAGAATGAAATTAGAATACTTCCTAACATCAAACACAAAGATAAACTCAAATGCATTAAAGACCTAAATGTAAGACCAGAACTATAAAACCCTTAGAGGAAAACATAGGCAGAACACACGATGACATGAATCAAAGCAAGATCCTCCATGACCCACCTCCTGGAGTAATGGAAATAAAAACAAAAGTAAACAAGCGGGACCTGATTAAACTTAAAAGCTTTTGCACAGAAAGGAAACCATAAGCAAGGTGAGAAGACAACCCTCAGAATGGGAGAAAATAATAGCAAATGAAACAACTGACAAAGGATTAATTTCCAAAATATACAAGCAGCTCATACAACTCTGCCAGAAAAACAAACAACCCAATCAAAAAGTAGGAAAAAGACCTAAACAGACATTTTGCCAAAGAAGACATACAGATGGCTAACAGACATATGAAAAGATGCTCAACATTGCTCATTACTACAGAAATGCAAATCAAAACTAAATGAGATATCACTTCACACAAATCAGAATGGCCATCATCAAAAAGTCTGCAAACAATAAATGCTGGAGAGGGTGTGGAGAAAAGTGAAAGTGCTTGCATTGTTGGTGGGAATGTAAATTGATACAGCCACTATGGAAGATGGTATGGAGATTCCTTAAAAAACAAGGAAAAAAACCACCATATGACCCAGCAGTCCCACTCCTAGGCCTATACCCTGAGGAAACCAAAATTGAAAAAGACACATGTATCCCACTGTTCATTGCAGCGCTATTTACAATAGCTACAACATGGAAGCAACTTAGATGTCCATCAACAGATGAATGGATAAAGTTGTGGTACATATACACAAAGGAAAATTACTCAGCCATAAAAAGGAATGCATTTGAGTCAGTTCTGATGAAGTGGATGAACATGGAACCTATTATACAGAGTGAAGTAAGTCAGAAAGAGAAAGATAAATATCGTATTCTAATGCGTATATATAGAATCTAGAAAAATGGTACTGAAGAACTTATTTACAGGGCAGCAGTGGAGAAACAGACATAGAGAATAAACTTATGGACATGGGGAGAAGGGAGAAGAGGGTGAGATGTATAGAAAGAGTAACATGGAAACTTACATTACCACATGTAAAATAGATAGCCAACAGGAATTTGCTGTATGGCTCAGGAAACTCAAACAGGGGCTCTGTATCAACCTAGAGGGGTGGGATGGGGAGGCAGATGGGAGGGAGGTTCAAAAGGGAGGGGATGTATGCATACCTATGGCTGATTCATGTTGAGGTTTGACGGAAAACAGCAAAATTCTGTAAAGCAATTATCCTTCAAAAAATTAATTAAAACAACAATTAAAAAAATAATTTTATGGGAGCCCATCGTGGCACTCTGTGATGGCCAGGAGGGAGGGAATGAGGGGAAGGGAGGGAGGCTCTGGAGAGAAGGGATGTATGTAAAATTATGGCTGATTCACATTGTCATATGGCAGAAACCAACACAAAACTGCAAAAAATTTACAAACAAAAAAATAATTAATTTTAAAAAAGAAATTCTTCAGAAAAAAAAATTACTTTTAATTTTCCTTTTACTTCTTAAAAGTCAAAAGAAAGATGCTTCCCCATTGATTTGTGTGACAGTTTCTCCATGATATGTGCAGTTATATGCATGGGGTAAAACAAAGTACATTGAGATGGAGTAACCATTTCATCTCTTCTGCATGGTCTAGATATTGCTTCCATGTCTAAACATTCTATGTAAGCAGTGTGTAATCAAGGCACCTAGAGTGAATTTTTATGTGGACTCATTAAAATATTGATGAGTCAATTGAAATGAGGTGGATTAACCAAGAGCCTGTTATACAGAGTGAAGTAAGTTGTAAAGAGAAGAACAAACATCGTATGTTAATGCACACACACACACACACACATATATATATATATATATACGGAATCTAGAAAAATGGTACTGATGAAACTATTTGCAGGGCAGGAATAGGGATGCAGACGTAGAAAATGGACTTGAGGACACAGCAGGGAAAGGAGAAGGTGGGACTAATTGAGGAAGCAGCATTGACGTATATACACTCCTATGTGTAAAATAGATAAGTAGCGGGAAACTACTGTATAACACGGGGAGACCAGCCTGGCATTCTGTGACCACCTAGAGGGGCAGGATGGGGTAGGGTGGGAGGGGTATTCGAGAGGGAGGGGATATATATATTCTTATGGCTGATTCAAATTGTTGTACAGCAGAGACCAACACAGCATTGCAAAACAATTATCCTCCAATTAAAAAGTTTAAAAAAGAATTCCAAAGGAAGAAAGATGAAAGTCTTTCAGTTGTATCCAGCTCTTTGCAACCCCATTGACTATACAGGCCAGGGAATTCTCCAGGCCAGAATACTGGAGTGGGTAGCCATTCCTTTCTCCAGGGGATCTTCCCAACCCAGGGATCAAACCCAGGTCTCCAGTACTGCAGCAGAAGGATTCGTTACCCACTGAGCCACAGGGGAAGCCCAAGAATACTCTGGGCTTTCCTTTCTCCAGCAGATCTTCCCAACCCAGGAATTGAACTGGGTGTCCTGCATTGGAGGCAGATTCTTTACCAACTGAGCTATCAGGGAAGCCCAAAGAAAGATGAAGTTGGCCCAAGAGATAAGTCAGGGCACCTCAACAATTTCCACTGGTTTTCCAATTCTGCGCACAAAAATGATGACTGAAGATGTTTCAGAAGGCAGTGTGATGGGCTGAGCCCATCAGGAGACTGGGAGGATCGTGGTCAGCCAGTCCAGAAGACATATCCAGGATGGTACTTCATTTAATTCCCATTTGAATCAGCTGAACCCACTGCAAGAAAGGCTGGAGAATGTACTCTAGCTGCATCCCTGAGAAGAAGAGGGAATGGATTTTGGTAAATGCTCAGCAGTCATTGCTGGAATGATTTAATGTGTGGTGATATCACTTAATAAAGTTTCTGCGAGATGCTAAGGTGTTCAATAAATGTGTTCTTCCCACTGAACATTTAGCCAAAAAGATAGCCCTCAGGGGCTTCACACCAGCTGTTCCCTCTGCCTGAAATTCCTTTGTCTCAGGGAAATTCCTTTGTCTCAGGGAAGCCACAAGCTCACTCCATCAGGTCGCTGATAGACTACTGTAATGGAGTGGGACCCTATGGTCCTTCCCACCATGTCCTCCACATGCCTTTTGTGAAAAAACTTTGCCTGCAGAGTAAGTTTAACAGGGAAGCAAGAAAATGCAGAAACAAAGACAAGCAGTCAAACAGGACTAAACAATAATAGTTTAGTCAGTAACCAAAGTCAAGGGCCTTTAGTTCCTTCTCAAGGGCTACAGATAATATTCTGAGCCACATTCTGTGAGCTGTCTGGTAGATACTGAAACCCCCACCAGGTGGAAGAAGTTAACTCGTGATGACCAGATTTTAGCCATGACATAATCTTCCACAGTTCCAAGAACTGGCCTCGAGGAAACGGGCACAAACTGACCCTGCAACTGAAGATTAACTCCACTTAAAACAATCAAGATGGGGGAATTCCTTAGCAGTCCAGTGGCTAGGATGCTATACTTTCACTCCTGAGGCCCCAAGTTCAATCACTGGTCAGGGAACTAAGATCCCACAAGCTGTGAGGCAGGGCCAAAAAAAAAAAAAAATTCCAGATGACATTGCTCAGACTGCATGACCAATTTCAAGATGATTGTCAGAGCAGACTGTGCTTTTTCTGCATGTATTCCCCTCCCTCCATCTATAAAAGCTCTTGCCCGCTGATTGTCAGTGGCCGTACCCCGGGAGCAGGGGGCGTGTGAGAGGGGGAAAGCAGGGCTCGGGTGGAAAGTGGTGGAGGGGGAAGGGGGAGGTCAGCCTTTGGACTGGAGTCCACCTTCCCAACCCACTTCAGTTGCCAGCATTCCAAATAAAATAAACTTTCCCTTCCACCAACTTTGCCCCTTTATGCACTTGTGAGCAGTAAGCAGCCGGACCCTCTTTTCATTAACAATATCACTCACTCAGAGAGGTCATGTCTGTACCTGACCTGAAAAACAGCGTCTTTTAATTTAATGGCTACAGTCACCATCCACAGTGATTTTAGAGCCCAAGAAAATAAGATCTGTCACTGTTTCCACTTTTTCCCCTTCTGTTTGCTCTAGTGATGGGACAGGATGCCGTGATCTTAGTTTTTCAAACACTGACTTTTAAGCCAGCTTTTTCACTCTCCTGTTTTACCCTCATCAAGAAGCTCTTTAGTCAAGCCATGATTTTTCCAGTAGTCATGTATGAATGTGAAAGTTGGACCATAAAGAAGGCTCATAGCTGAAGAATTGATGCTTTCAAACTGTGGTGCTGGAGAAGACTCCAGAGTCCCTTGGACTGCAAGGAGATCAAACCCGTCAATCCTAAAGGAAATCAGTCCTGAATATTCATTGGAAGGATTGATGCTGCAGCTGAAGCTCCAATACTTTGCCCACCTGATGTGAAGAGCCAACTCATCGGAAAAGATCCTGATGCTGGGAAAAATTGGGGACAAGAGGAGAAGGGGGTGACAGAGGATGAGATGGTTGGATGGCATCACGGACTCAATGGGCATGAGTTTGAGCAAACGCCAGGAGATAGTGAAGGACAGGAAAGCCTGGCATTCTGCAGTCCGTGGGGTTGCAAAGAATCGGACATGAGTTAGCGACTGAACAACAACCACGTTGGTTGTTACTCAGGAGAACACTGATACACTGATACACTGGTACACCAGGAGACAATAAAACCCACTGATGTCATTCTCACTGGTTAGCCTCCACAGCACAGAGCAAGGTGGAAAACAGGAGAGAGTAGAACAGGATGGCAAATGGAGTTTTACCATTTTTTAAATGAGTTTTTATTGCCAGAGCACCATCAGTTACTTTCTGAATCCCTGTGATTCGGGTCATTTTTTTTCTCAGCAGTGTGCTTGACCTGATTTTTTTTTCTTCACTGGCTACCAAAGGGAACAGATACAAAAGGGAAAATACATTCTCCAAGGAATCCCCAGGAAATCATTTTTATTGGCATGTAGTTGCTCTGCAGTGTTGGGTTAGTTTCTGTCACACAGCAAAGTGAATCAGCCACAAGTGTATATACATCCCCTCTTCCTCAGATTTCCTTCCTATTTAGGTCACCATAGAGCATTGAGTAGAGTTCACTGTGCTATACAGTAGGTTCTCATTAGTTATCTATTTTATATATAGCAGTGTATATATATCAATCCCAATCTCCCAATCCATCCCACCCACCCCCAATAAATCTTAAGAACTGTTCCACATATACATTTATATCTATAGCAATCTCGCTGGTTAAGCCAGCTTTCCCAAAGGAAGAGGGTCATTACTCTATTTATGTTCTCCCAATTATGCTTCCCTTGGCCAAAGGAGCAGGCAGCTGGCCAAACATATCATGCCCTCCAGAACGGTGGAGGTCACTCTCTGCGTCCCATAACTGAAACTGCACTCACAGAGCTGCTGGGAAATACGACATTCTGACACCATCCACTGCCCACATAGCGAATGTCTTTGCCAGCCACCCAGGCTGGAGAATTGCTGCTTATAAATCCTGGGCAAAGTCCAATCTCTCAGTCAAGTCATGGGGAGGCAATCAGGACAGAGGAAAGCAAGAGACCAAAATGCTAGATGAAATGCCCCCATCCCTTACCCGTGTGAGCCAAGAAAGGACACAGTGAAAGTGATCAAACTCTGAAATCGAATCTGTGGTCAGACCCCCAGCTTTGGCACCTCCTATCTTAATGATTTATATGTGTGTGTGTGTGTGTGTGTGTGTGTAATTAATTTTATTGGATATAGTTGATTTACAATGTTGTGTTAGTTTCTGCTGTATAACAAAGTGAACCCTAAGTTGCTGTTTTAGTTTTCTAGGTCAGCCAGGATGAAGTACAATTGGCCCTCGGAATATATGAGTTCTAGGGATTCCAGGGAATCAACCAATCCTCAGATTTGGGGACCCACGAATTAATAAACCCAACTGTAAGGGATTTGAACATCCCTGAGTTTTGGTACCCGTGGTGGGCCTGAAATGAATGCCCCACAGATACTGAGAGAGGACTGGGAAATTTAAACAATCAAACTATTCACTCATGGTGCTGGAGACTAAACGTTCAAAATCAAGCTGGCAACAGGACTGGTTCCTTCTGAGAGCTGTGAGGGGAAAGTCCGCTCCAGCCTCCCTCCTTGGCTTCTAGATGGCTGTCTTCATGCTAACATGACATTCTCCCTATAGGCATGACTGTGATTGGGTTTCCCATTTTTTACAAGGACATCAGTCATACTGGATTAGAGTCCACTCTAATGACCTCATTTTAACTAGTTACAACTGCAAGGACACTCAAATAAGGTCAGATTTCCATGTTCTGGGAGATAGGGCTTCAAGGTAAGACTTTCAGGTATGCTATGGACTGAATGTATCCCTCCGAAAGTCATATGTTGAAATCCTAACCCCAATGTGATGGTATTGGGGGTAGGGGATCTTTGGGGGACAATTAGGTTATCGGCGTGGAGCCTTCTAGAATGGGATTCAGATTCATGTCCTTTTTTATTTTAGATTTATTTATTTATTGGACTTCTCCTGTTGTGGAGCATGGGCTCTAGGGTGCACAGGCTTCAGTTGTTGTAGCACATGGGCTCACTAGTTGCGACTCCCAAACTCTAGAGAGCTGGCTCGGTAGCTGTGGCACACGGGCTTAGTTGCTCTGCAACATGTGGGATCTTAGTTCCCAGGCCAGGGATTGAACCAGTGTCCCTTGCATTGCAAGGTGGATTCTTAACCACTGGACCACCAGGGAGCCCTGATTCATGTCCTTTTAAGAAGAGACCGCAGAGGACTCCCTCATCCCTTCTGCCACCTGAGAACACAAGGAGAAGATGCCCATCTAGGAAGCAGGCCCTCAACAGGGACTGAATCTATAAGTGCCTTGATCTTGAACTTCCCAACCTCCACAACTGTGAGAAATGAATTCTGCTGTCTTTAAGTCATCTAGAATATAACATATTCTGTTATAGTATCCTGAAGGGTCTAAGACTGTGGGGAAAAATTATTCAATCCATAACAGTTACTATGAATCCTTATAAAATTAAGAATCTTGAGTGGGTAATCATGATGAAGAGATTATGAAATAAGAAAGCACTTTATGGGGCTTGCCTGGTGGCTCAGTGGTAAAGAATTTGCCTGCCAATGCAGGAGAAACGGGTTCCATCCTTGATCCGGGAAGATCCCACATGCCACAGAGCAACTAAACCTGTTGGCCACAACTATCTAGCCTGTGCTCTAGAACCCAGAAGTCGCAACTACTGAAGCCCACACACCTAGGGCCCATATTCTGTAACAAGAGTTGTCATTGCAATGAGAAGCCTGCACACCACTACTAGAGAGTAACCCCAGCTTATTTCAACTAGAGAGAAAGTCCATGCGCAGCAATGAAGATCCAGCACAGCCAAAAATAAAGAAATTTAAAAAAAATTTTTTTAAAGACATCACTTTCCTGTCCACCACAAAGTGGGTCCTTAAAAAAGGTTGGTCTGGCAAAAGATATGCTGAAGAAGACCTCCAGGTAGAGTCTGATGGAGAAAACCCTGACAATATATTGAGTCCCTACCAGATAACACAGAACACACAGTAATCAATGTTATGGAGATAAAAATTGACTACTATACAATGCATCCATCTGACATATACAATTTGATGACTTTTACTAGCATACACGACATGTAACCACCACCACCACTATCAACATTCAGAACATTTCCATCACCCCAAAAGTTCCCTCTTACCCATTATTATCAACAACCCATCCCTGCCTCCAAGTCACCACTGATCTGTTCTCTGTCACTAGAGATTAAAGTCATCTATTCTACAATTTTACACAAATGAACTCCTCTTTTGTGTCCGACTTCTTTCACGAAACACAATGCTTTTGAGATTCATCCACATTGGTCTGTTTACCAGTTCCTGCTTCTTTTTATTATATTCCATTATATGGCTGGTCTATAGTTTGTCTGCTCACCTGTTGATAGACATTTGGCTTGCTGCTCGTGTTTGCCTATTACAAACAGAGCCGCTGTGAACAATCACATACAAGCCCTGGTGTGGACATGTGTTTTCATTTATCCTGGCTAAGTACTCAGTTTCGGAAATACCATCTGGTGAGCATACATTTAACTCCATAAAAAAAGCTTTTACCGTACTGTTTTCCACCAGCAGTGGGCACGACACTCCCCAGCTTTGCCAGCAATTGGCATCATCCATCCTTTGGATGATAGTCATTCTGGTGAGTGTGTAGTCAGATCTTGCTGGGGTTCTCATTTGTATTTCCCTAATGGTCAATGATGCCATACAAATAGACACGTGTGTGTCTCCACATTCATGTTCAGTCATATCTGACTCTGTGACCCTATGGACTGCAGCCCACCAGGCTCCTCTGTCCATGGAATTATCCAGGCAAGAATACTGGAGTGGATTGTCATTTCCTCCTCTAGGGGATCTTCCCGACCCAGGAATTGAACCAGAGTCTACTGTGCCTCCTGCATTGGCAGGTGAATTCTTTACCACTGAGCCACCTGGGAAGCCCCATACGTGCATGAGTGAGCTTTAAAGTAACAGAAGAGACATCCCTGGTGGTCCAGTGGTTGAGAATTCACCTGCCAATGCAGGAGACACGGGTTCGATTCCTGGTCTGGGAAGATCCCACATGCCAAGGGGCAACTAAATCCATGAGCCACAGCTTCTGAGCCTGTATGCTCTAGAGCCCATGCTCCACAACAAGAGAAGCTACCATGAGGAGAAGCCCTCACACCTCTACTAGAGAGGAGCCCACCTCACTGCAGCTAGAGAAAGCCCTTTCACAGCAACAAAGACCCAGTGCAGCCAAAAATAAACAATAAATAAAAATTTTAAAAGAAATAAAAGGTGGCCCAGAAGTCAGAAGAGAGACAGCTGAGAGTCAGGAGGTAAGCACGCTACATGGCACCAAGAAAGCTTGTAGAGCATAATGTAGAGCTTGTAGAGGATGTATTAGGGGCTTTACTGATTCTGCAAGGCAAGAGATGAGGCCTCATGTCCTGAGTGAACAGATAAATAGCAATTGACATTTTCCACATAGAGCTGGAACTCTGGTGGGACCAGGTAGTACCCTAGGGAAAGGGTACCAGGAAAATTTCATCTACCAGCCCGGGGAAAATAAAAGGAATCTTGTCTCTTCTCTGTACATTAAAAAAGAAATTGAAGGACTTCTCTGTTGGTTCAGTGGCTAAGACTCCACATTCCCAATGCAGGGGGCCCAGGGTTCAATCCCTGGTCAGGGAACTAAGATCCTGGACACTTCAACTAAAGATCTTGCATGCTGCAACTGAGACCCAGCACAGTCAAATTAATAAATAAACATTTTTAAAATAAAAAATAAATTAAAAATTTTTTAAATCGGTGATATCCAGTGTGGGATAAGATGTGGAAAGATAGACAATTTATGTTGTTGTGGGAATAAACATTGTTATAAACTGTTGGGAGGGCAAATTTATATTAATATTATTAGCATTTATATTACAGAAATATTATTTAAAACCTAAATATGCATCTTATGTTTATTTATTTTTTATAAGTTCTTGCTACTGCTGCTAAGTCACTTCAGTCATGTCCGACTCTGTGAGACCCCATAGACGGCAGCCCACCAGGCTCCCCCATCCCTGGCATTCTCCAGGCAAGGACACTGGAGTGGGTTGCCATTTCCTTCTCCAATGCATGAGAGTGAAAAGTGAAAGTGAAGTCACTCAGTCCTGTCTGACTCTTAGCGACCCCATGGACTGCAGCCTACCAGGCTCCTCCGTCCATGGGATTTTCCAGGCAAGAGTACTGGAGTGGGGTGCCATTACCTTCTCCTTATAAGTTCTTAACATAAGTTAAATAAAGGTAGCTTAAGCAAAATTATGATTATGCTGATAATGATGTTAAAAGGGAAGGACATGCCATACCTCATATAATGCAGAACAAATTTTCCTCTCACAGGAACCAGGACCCGTCCTGAAAAAATCATCACAACCTAGTAGGTCTTCAATACCTACACAACAGCTTCTGTCTTCTCACTCTGCATCCATCCTAATTGTTGTTGCTCAGTCACTAAGTCATGTCCAACTCTTTGTGACCCCCATGGACTACAGCACACCAAGCTCCCCTGTCTTTCACTACTTCTCAGAGTTTGCTCAAACTCATGTGCATTGAGTCAGTGATGAAATGTGGTCCACTGGAGAAGGAAATGGCAAACCACTCCAGTATTCTTGCCTCAAGAACCCCATGAACAGTATGAAAAGGCAAAAAGATATGACACCAGAAGATGAGTCCCCCAGGTTGGTAGATGTTCAATGTGCTACTGGGGGGAAGAGCAGAGAAATAGCTCCAGAAAGAATGAAGCGGATGGGCAAAAGCAGAAACAACGCCAGTTGTGGATGTGTCTGGTGGTGAAAGTAAAGTCCAATGCTGTAAAGAGCAATATTGCATGGGAACCTGGAATATTAGGTCCATGAATCAAGGTAAACTGGATGTGATCAGGCAAGAGATGGCAAGAGTGAATACTGACATTTTTTGAATCAGTTAAACTAAAACAGACAGAAAGGGAAAATTTAACTCAGATGACCATTATACCTACTACTGTGGTCAAGAATCCCTCAGAAGAAATGGAGTAGCCCCCATAGTCAACAAAAGAATTCGAAATGCAGTAGCTGGGTGCAATCTCAAAAATGACAGAATGATCTTGGTTGTTTCCAAGGCAAACCATTCAGCATCACAGTAATCCAAGTCTATGCCCCAACCACTGATGCCAAAGAAGCTGAAGTTGAATGATTCTATGCAGACCTGCAGGACCTGCTAGAACTAACACCAAAAAAGATTCCATCCCTTCACTCATGCTCAAATATTTATTGACCACTTGCCACATGCTGGCAGAATACATGGCACTGTGCTTGGCTATGTGAGAGGCACATCTGTCTCTGCTTCTTTCTGACATGCGCTCTTGGGCAAAGTATTTAATCTCTCTAAGTCTCAGTTTTCTCATCTGTAAAGTGGGAATAACCATGGGGCTTGAATAATAGGGTTGGTGTGAGAAAATTGGATAATAAACACAGAATGATTGGAACAAAGTTATCACTCCCTGTGGTTGGTGATTGTTTTCTTACATGCAGTATGTTGGGAATGAAATAAAAATAATTCCCTTTCCATGGTGCTTTCCAATCAATGGACAAGCATACATTAAACCAAAAAATCTTTTAGTCCCAAATACAAAGGAAAGTTAAGGGTTTAAAATAGTTTGGGTAAGATATACTTCCAAATCTAATCAATTGTGTCTGGAATTTAGGAGGAAAGAGCAATCACATTGCACCAACATGGCTTCCTGAACCATTCCTTTGGATGGGAGAATGATTTCCAAAGAGAGGGGTAGAGTCATTGGATTATGGACAAGTAGATGATCCAAAAGATATCCACTATGATATCCAATTTCTCAACATTTCATTTCTGACATTAACCCTAACCCAGAGAGATAATTGCAAAAATGTTCAGAACAACCTTGTATCAGTTACCTATTTCTATGATAATACTGTGTAACTAATAAGCACAAAATATCAGTGGCATCAGTTCAGTCACTCAGTGTCTGACTCTTTGTGACCCCATGGACAGCAGCACACCAGGCTTCCCTGTCCATCACCAACTCCTGGAGCTTGCTCAAACTTATGTCCATAGAGTCAGTGATGCCATACAACCATCTCATCCTTTGTCATCCACTTCTGCTCCTGCATTCAATCTTTCCCAGCATCAGGGTCTTTTCCAATGAGTCAGTTCTTCACATAAAGTGGCCAAAATATTGGAGCTTCACCTTCAATATTAATCCTTCCAATGAATATTCAAGACTGATTTCCTTTAGGATTGATTGGTTTGATCTCCTTGCAGTCTAAGGGACTCTCAAGAGTCTTCTCTAACACCACAGTTCAAAAGCATCAATTCTTTGGTGCTCAGCTTTCTTTATGGTCCAACTTTCACATCCATTTATGACTACTGGAAAAACCATAACTGTGACTAGATGGACCTTTGTTGGCAAAGTAATATCTCTGCCTTTTAATGTCCTATCTATGCCTGTCATAGCTTTTCTTCCAAGGAGCAAGCTTCTTTTAATTTCATGGCTGCAGTCACTATCTGCAGTGATTTTGGAGTCCAAGGAAACAAAGTCTGTCACTGTTTCTATTGTTTTCCCATCTATTTTCCATGAAGCAATGGGGCCATATGCCATGGTCTTTGTTTTTTGAATGTTGAGTTTATATAAGTATATTTATTTGGCTGCATCAGGTCTTAGTTGCAGCATGGGGGATCTAGTTGCCTGACCAGGGATCAAACCCAGGCCCCCTGCATTGGGAGCTTGGAGTCTTCACCACTGGACCATCGGGGAAGTCCCTGAATGTTGAGTTTTAAGCCATCTTTTTCACTCTTCTCTTTCAATTTCATCAAGAGCCTCTTTATTACTCTTGGCTTTCTCCCATAAGGGTGGTATCATCTGCATATCTGAGGTTATTGATATTTCTCCCAGCAATCTTGATCCCAGCTTGTGCTTCATCCAGCCTGGCATTTTGACAGTATACAGCCTTGATGTTCTCCTTTCCTGATTTGGAACCAGTCTGTTGTTCCATGTCCAGTTCTAACTGTTGCTTCTTGACCTGCATGCAGATTTCTCAGGAGACAGGTAAGGTGGTCTGGTATTCCCACCTCTTAAAGAATTTTCCACAGTTTGTTGTGATCCACACAGCCAAGGCTTTGGCATAGTCAGTGAAGCAAAAGCAGGTGTTTTTCTGGAACTCTCTTGCTTTTCTATGATCCAATGGATGTAGGCAATTTGATCTCTGGTTCCTCTGCCTTTTCTAAATCCAGCTTGAACATCTGTAAGTTCACAGTTCACATACTGTTGAAGACTTGCTTGGAGAATTTTGAGCATTACTTTGCTAGTGTGTGAGATGAATGCAATTGTGCAGTAGTTTGAACATTCTTTGGCACTGCCCTTCTTTGGGATTGGAATGAAAACTGAACTTTTCTAGTCCTGTGACCACTGCTGAATTTTCCAAATTTGCTGGCATATTGAGTGTGGCATTTTAACAGCATCATCTTTTAGGATTTGAAATAACTCATCTAGAATTCCATCACTCCACTAGTTTTGTTCATAGTGATGCGTCCTAAGGCCCACTTAACTTCACACTCCAGGATGTCTGGCTCTAGGTGAGTGATCACATCATTGTGGTTATCTGGGTCATTAGATCTTTTTTGTACAGTTTTTATATGTATTCTTGCCACCTCTTCTTAATATTTTTTGCTTCTGTTAGGTCCATACCATTTCTGTCCTTTATTGTGTCCATTTTTGCATGAAATGTTCCCTTGGTATCTCTAATTTTCTTGAAGAGTCTTTCCCATTCTATTGTTTTCCTCCATTTCTTTTCATTGATCACTTAGGAAGGCTTTGTCATCTCTCCTTGATATTCTTTGGAACTCTGCATTCAGATGGGTAGATGGGTATATCTTTCCTTTTCTCCTTTGCCTCTTCCAACAACACAAGAGACGACTCTACACATGGACATCACAAGATGGCTGATACAGAAATCAGATTGATTATAATCTTTGCAGTTGAAGGTGGAGAAGCTCTATACAGTCAGCAAAAATAAGACCTGGAGCAGACTGTGGCTCCAATCATTGACTCCTTATTGCAAAATTCAGATTTAAATTGAAGAAAGCTGGGAAAGCCACTAGACCATTCAGGTTTGACCTAAATCAAATCCTTTATGATTATACAGCAGAAGTGACAAATAGATTTAAGGGATTAGGTCTGATGGAGTGCCTGAAGAACTATGGACGGAGGTTGGTGACACTGTACAGGAGGCAGTGATCAAGACCATCCCCAAGAAAAAGAAATGCTAAACGGCAAAATGGTTGTCTGAGGAGGCCTTACAAATAGCTGAGAACAGAAGAGAAGCTAAAGGCAAAGGAGAAAAGGAAAGATTTACCTATCTGAATGCAGAGTTCCTAAGAATAGCAAGGAGAGATAAGAAAGCCTGTGTAAGTGATCAATGGCATATAACAGTAAATTTGTTGCACATATGTCTAGGGTCAGTTGAGGATCAAATGGTTTTGCTGATCTTAGCTCTTTTTGCTTACGTGACTGATGGTTAGCTGGCTGACCTCGGCGTGACAAGAGCAACTTGGCTCTGTGCCACATGTCTCTCACTCTCCTGAAGGCTACCCTCAGTGTGTCCTCGTGGTGATGTCAGTCGTGCAAGAGTAAGCCCAGTCACATAGGTACCTTTCAAGCATTTTCTTACCAACATGCCGTTGACCCAAAGCAACTCATATAGCCAAACCCACAGTAAAAGCAGTAGGATGCTAGGACTTGCCTGGTAGTCTAGTGAATAAAGATCCACCTGCCAAAGCAGGGGAAACAGGTTTGATCCCTGGCCTGGGAAGTTTCCACGTGCCTCAGAGCAACTGGGACTGTATGCCGCAACTACTGAGCCCAAGCTCTAAAGCCAGCAAACTACAACTACTTGGCAGCACACATTCCCAGGGCATTTCCCAACAAGAGAAGCCACTGCATCGAGAAGCTCATGCACCACAACAAAGAGTAGCCCCCACTCACCACAGCTAGAGAAAGCCCTTGTGTGCCAACAAAGAGTCAGTGCAACCAAAAATAAATTAATAATTTTTTAAAAAATTAAAAAATAATAAGATGCTACAAAGTGACTGGCAGAAGCATGAAGAATTGATACCATTTTGGCAATCTACCACATGCATCATTTGTAACTGCCAAGGAAACAAAAACAAACACGCACTGGCTGATTCATGTTGAGGTGTGACAGAAAACAGCAAAATTCTGTAAAGCAATTAACCTTCAATAAAAAATAAATTAATTAAACAAGCAAACCAAAAAACAAAAAACCTTTTTGAAGTAACCTAAATGACCACCAATAAAAAATTGGTTAAATAAATTATGCCACAACATGGAATGGCACCTGTATTAGATTCTTATCACTGGTCTAACAAACACGCATAAACTTAGTTGCTTAAAATAGCATAAATGTATTGTCTGAAATGGATTCCACTGCTGTTGTTGCTCAGTCGCTCAGTTGTGTCCGACTAGTTGTGACCCCATGCACTGCATCACCCCAAGCTTGCCTGTCCTTCACTATCTCCCTGAGTTTGCTCAAACTCATGTCCATTGATTTGGTGATGCCATCCAACCATCTCATCCTTCCCCTTCTTCCCTCAATCTGTCCCAGCATCAGGGTCTTTTCCAATGACTCACTCTTTGCGTCAGGTGGCCAAAGTATCAGAGCTTCAGCTTCAGCACCAGTACTTCCAATGAATATTCAGGGTTGATTTCCTTTAGGATTGACTGACTTGATCTCCTTGCTGTCCAAGGGACTGTCAAGAGTATTTTCCAACACCACAGTTTAAAAGCATTAATTCTTCAGCACTCAGCCTTCTTTATGGTCCAACGTTCACATCCATACATGACCCCTGGAAAATCCATAGCTTTGACTACATGGACCTTTGTTGGTAAAGTGATGTCTCTGCTTTTTAATATGCTGTCTAGGTTAATCATAATTTTTCTTCCAAGGAGAAAGCATCTTTTAACTTCATGACTGAGTTCCACTGACCTGAAACCAAAGTGTCGGCAGGGCTGTGCTTGTCTCTGGAAGCTCTAGAAGAGAACATACTTCCTTGACTTTTCCAAGCTCTAGAGATGCATTTCTTGTATCCCTTGACTCATGCCCCCTTCCTCCATCTTCAAAGGCAGCAGTGTAGTATCTTCAGGTACCTTTCTCCCCCCTTCTTCCATCATCACATTGCCTCTGATCTCCTGCCCCTTGTTAATATAAAGACACCTGTGATTACATTGGACTTCCCTAGTGACTCAGCAGTAAAGAATCTGCCTGCAGTGCAGGAGACTGAGATTCGATCCCTGCCGGGAGCCGTTATGGGGGGTCCCGCCCATGACGAGGTCATAAAGAAAATACCGGGCAGGCAAGGCCGTCCGCGACCCCATCCATGACGAGGTCACGAGGAAAGAACCTGACAGGCAAGGCCGTCTAGGACAAGGGACCCTCCAGGTTGGCCTCAGCCTTTACCCCACCCTGTATCTTCCCCCCTTTTCTGCTGTTGTTCTTGTTTGCCCTGTTGCAGATTCTTGTGTTGCCTGCCGAGAGCTCTCCTGCTTCTCTTTCACTGAATGAGGACCAACTTAAAACCCTAATTAATAAATCTTCTGAATGCTGGTACCCTATGAAGGGGCCAGAGATGAAGGAAATGCTTCAATTCAAACCCTTTTGCTGGCATTCTGGCTTGTGTGATAAATATGTGCTCTCATTGCAAAAAATGCTCATGATTGTTCTAAACATCCTAAGCACAGTACACTAACAAAAGAAATTATTAAGCATAGGTCCCTTCACGGGATGAGAAAAGCTCCACAAATATGATAGCCACAAACGTGCCTAATAGAAAATAATTTAAATAGAGATTAGCTGGTGACTTCTTGCAGGTGGTTAATTTTTAGACTAAGAGCCATATCTGCTGTTTCTGCAGTCCTTCGCATTTCTGTTCTGTAAAAATGTAATCCTATCTAGTTCCCATAGAGATGACGCTTATTAGAAAGAAAATAGATAAATTATTAAAAAAAACAGGGTCGGCTACTGAAGTTGCTTAAGTCACATCAGGAGCAAGCCATAAAATGTTAGCAGGCCTGAAGGCCAAATGATAAGAAAGACTCTTGTGAATGAAAAGTATGTGGGTGACATCCTGTTTCTGTTGAAGGCAAGTTGCTGTAGTGTTTTGAGATGACCTGTGTGTAAGCAATATGCACTTCCCCCAAAGATGTTGTTAAGGGTATAAAGGGGCCGTGCAAAAATAAACTTCAGACTCAGCCCCGAGCTCTGTCTCACTGTCTCTCTCATTCGCCGACACCGTTCATCCTGGGGGTTCCCCTGGATCCTGCTGGGGCTGGACCCCGGCAGATCCCTGGATTGGGAAGATCCTCTGGAGGAGGGCATGACACCCACTCCAGTATTCTTGCCTGGAGAATCCCATGGCCAGAGGAGCCTGGTGGGCTACAGTTCATGGGATTGCAAAGAGTTGGACACGACTAAAGCAACAGAGCATATACACATGCACGTGATTACATTCGGAACCACTCAGATAATCCAGGATATCTCTTTGTGGTGGGGGGGCAGGGCTGTCTTGTGCTCTTTAAGATGTTTCCATCTAATAGCATATTCAGCCTCTACCCCCAAGATGCCATGGACATGACCACCCTCAAATGTCACAGCCAAATGGCCCCTGGGGGACAACTCTCCCCCATTGAGAACCACTGACCAGAGGCAAAAATTAAAAGACATTCTGTCTCTGGACTTCCCTGGTGGTGCAGTGGATGAGAATCCACCCGTCAATGCAGAGGACACAGGTTTGATCCCTGGTCTGGGAGGATTGCGCATGCCAAGGAGCAGCTGAGCCCTTGTGCACCACACCTACTGAGCTTGCTCTCTAGAGCCCATGAGCCGCAACTACTGAAAGCTGCACACCTAGAGCCTGTTTCCTCAACAAGAGAAGCCACTGCAATGAGAAGCCCACAAACTGCAACAAAGCGTAGCCCCCACTCCCAACTACTAGAGAAAGTCCACATGCAATGAGAATCCAGAGCAACCAAAAATATAAAATTAATTAATTAGTTACCAAATCACTAGACAACCAATGTATCTTATCAAGTAAATAAATCAGATAGAACAGAATGTACAACATGTTCTGACTTTGAAAATTAGCATTTATAAATAAATGTTTCAGAGGATTAATTGCAAATCACTAATATGGTTTTTCCAGTAGTCATCAACAGATGTGGGAGTTGGACCATAAAGAAAGTTGAGCGCTGAAGAATCGATGCTTTCTAATTGTAGTGCTGGAGAAGACTCTTGACAGTCCCTTGGACAGCAAGGAGATCAAACCAGTCATTCCTAAAGGAAATCAACCCTGAATATTCACAGGAAGGACTGGTGCTGAAGCTCAAGCTCCAATACTTTGGCCACCTGATGCGAAGAACTGATTCATTGGAAAAGACCCGACACTGGGAAAGATAGAAGGCAAAAGGAGAAGGGGGTGGCAGAGGATGAGATGGTTGGATGGTATCACCAACTCAATGGACATGGGTTTGAGCAAACCCCGGGAGGTAGTGACGGACAGGGGACCCTGTTGTGCTGTAGTACATGGGGTCACAAAGAGTCGGATGTGACTTAGCCACTGAACAACAACTACAAATATGGGTGAGCTCTCAATGAGAGATTAATAGAGATCATCAGTTTCCAGTTTTTGCATTTTTGAAGTGTATAGATTTTACAGCCATAAAAATTCAAACGAAGATGAAATAATGCTCTTTTAATCAGCCTTATTCAGGACAGTGTTGTCTTTAACCAGTTGAGGTCAAGATTATGAACCTTTGCTATTCTCAAAAAGACAAGAGATGACTGGATGGCATCGCTGACTCGATGGGCATGAGTTTGAGTAAACTCCAGGAGTTGGTGATGGACAGGGAGGCCTGGCGTGCTGCGATTCATGGGGTCGCAAAGAGTCGGACACGACTGAGCGACTGAATTGAACTGAACAAGTGTTGGCAATTACATAGAGAAAAGCAACACTTGTGCACTGTTGGCAGAAATATAAATTGGTGCAGCCATCATGGAAAACAGTATGGAAGTTTCTCGAGAAATTAAAAATACAACTACCCTGTGAGACAGCAATCCCACTTCTGGGATATATCCAAAGAAAAAGAAATCTGGGTCTTAATGAGATATCTGAGCTCACATGTTCATTGCAGTATTATTCACAACGACCAAGATATGAAAACAACCTAAATGTCCATCAATAAATAAATGGATAAAGAAAATGTGAAGTGAAGTGAGTGGCCTGAAACCTAGAGACAGCAGCACTGAGCTGTGAGTCTTGTTTTGGAAACTTTAGAAAAAGCTTCCCTGATTTAATGTCATTTTTGGAGACTGCAAAATCAACTGGTGAAAATTACACTGGAAATCCAGGTAAGCAGGAAGGAAGGGGATAAGATGGAAACCAGATTTGGCAGTCATGAGTGTCTAAGTGCTATCTGGTGCCTAAAGGCTGGATGTGCTCACCTAGGGAGGTGGGGAGGAGAGGAAAAGCAGGTAAATGGGGAGGGATGGGGTAGAGAAGAAATTGAGGACAGTCAAAGGCAGAGCAGGAAAGAGCAGCATCGAGAAAGCTGTGGGCTGGAGGAGATAGAGCTGTGGTGTGAGCATCTGGGATGCCAAGTGGGAAAGAAGGAATGAAAGACAGTGAGAGAGAGAGAGAGAAGGAGGGATAGAAAGAAAGAAAGAGACAGAGAGAGAGGAAGGGACAGAGAGAATGAAAGAAAGAGAGAGAAAGAAGGAGAGGAAGAGAGAGAGGGAGGAGTGAGAGAAAGAGAGAGGAAGAGGGAAGGAGAGAATGAAAGAAAGAGAGATAAAAAAATAGAAGGAGGGACTTCCCTGGTGGTCCAATGCCTAAAACTCCCTGATCCCAATGCAGGAGGACTGGGTTTGATCCCTGGGCAGGGAACAAGATCCCACATGCCGCAACTAAGAGTCTGTGTGCCCCAGTGAAAGATTCTGTATGCTGAGAGTAAAAGATCTCACCTGCTGCAACTAGGACCCAGTGCAGCCAAATAAATAAATAATTTTTAAAAAAAAAGAAAGGAAGGAAGGAAGGGGAGAAAGGGAGGGAGGGAGGAGCAAGAGGAGGGAAGGAAGAAAGAAAGAAAGAAAGAAAGAAAGAAAGAAAGAAAAATGGTCAAGGAAGTGAGAGCTGAAAATTAACCATGGCTTGAGCAAATAAATATGAGGTCACTAATAACCTCGACAAGAACAATTTGAGAGGACTGGTGGGCTGGAAAGCAATCAGTAGCAGGTTTAGAAGGACATGGCATTGCAAAGTGCAGATAGGCTCAAAACAGTTGGCTGAAAAAATGAATAATCATGCCTGATTGTTCCCGGGTTGTCATGACAACCAGCTAAGACAATGATGATGAACGCTCTTTCTTTAAGTGACCTTTTTTATTGAGGCTTAATTTACATCCAGCCAAATTCACCCTTGATTAGTGTACAGTCCTATGAGTTTTGAAAAATGCACACAGGTGTGGAACAATCTCCAAAATCAAGATATAGAAGAGTTCCACCAGCCCCAAGCAGTTCCCTTGAGACCCTTTGTAATTAACTCCTTCCGGCATCTTCAGCCCATAGCAATCTGTCCCTACAGTTTTGTCATCACCAGGAGATCATATAAATGGAAGTATACTGTACGTCCCCTTCATGGATCACAGCCTTGTCGTGACAAAGGGGCTTGTGGAACTCAATAAAGCTATGAGCCATGCTGAGCAGGGCCACCCAAGATGGACGGGTCATAGCGGAGAGTTCTGACAAAACGTAGTCCACTGGAGGAGGGAAGGCAAACCACTCTCATATTCTTGCTGCAAGAACCCCATGAACAGTATAAAAAAGCAAAAAGATATGACACCAAAAATGAGCCCCCCATGTCGGAAAATGTCCCATATGCTACCAGGGAAGAGCGGAGGGCAATTACTAATAGCTCCAGAAAGAATGAAGCGGATGGGCCAAAGTGGAAATGACAGTTGTGGATGTATCTGGTGATGAAAGTAAAGTCCCATGCTGTAAAGAACAATATTGCATAGGTACTTGGAATGTTAGGTCCATAAATCAAGGTAAATTGGACGTGATCAAGCAGGAGATGGCAAGAGTGAACACTGACATCTTAGGAATCAGTGAGCTAAAATGAATGGGAATGGGTGAATTTAATTCAGATGACCATTAAACCTACTACTGTGGGCAAGGACCCCTTAGAAGAAATGGAGTAGCCCTCAAAGTCAACAAAAGAGTCCAAAATGTAAGTACTTGGGTGCAATCTCAAAAATGACAGAATGGTCTTGGTTTGTTTCCAAGGCAAACCATTCAATATCACAGTAATCCAAATCTATGCCCCAACCACTGATGCCAAAGAAGCTGAAGTTGGCGGGTTCTACAAAGACCTACAAGATCTTCTAGAACTAACACACACACACAAAAAGATTTCCGTTTCATCATACGGGACTGGAATGCAAAAGCAAGAAGTCAAGAGATACCTGGAGTAACAGGCAAATTTGGCCTTGGTGTACAAAATGATGCCAGGCAAAAGCTAATAGAGTTTTGCCAACAGAACACACTGGTCATAGCAAACACCCTTTTCCAACAACACAAGAGATGGTTCTACACATGAACATCACCAAATGGTCAATATTGAAATCAGATTGATCATGTTCTTTGCAGCTGAAAATGGAGCAGCTCTAAGTTGTTTTGTTGTCATCAAAAACAACACTGGAAGCTGACTATGGCTCAGATCATCAGCTCCTTATTGAAAAATTCAGGTTTAAATTGAAGAAAGTAGGGAAAACCAGTAGGCCATTCAGGAGTGACCTAAATCAAATCCCTTATGATTATACAGTGGAAGTGATAAATAGATTCAAGGGATTAGATATGATAGACAGAGGGCCTGAAGAACTGCGGACAGAGGATCATAACATTGTACAGGAGGCAGCGACCAAAACCATCCCCACAAAAAAGAAATGCAAGAGGGCAAAGTGATTGTCTGATAGTTCAGTTCAGTTCAGTCGCTCAGTCGTGTCCGACTCCTTGCGACCCCATGAACCGCAGCACGCCAGGCCTCCCTGTCCATCACCAACTTGCAGAGTCCACCCAAGCTCATGTCCATCGAGGTGGTGATGCCATCCAACCATCTCATCCTCTGTCATCCCCTTCTCCTCCTGCCCTCAATCTTTCCCAGCATCAGGGTCTTTTCAAGTGAGTCAGCTCCTCGCATCAGGTGGCCAAAGTATTGGAGTTTCAACTTCATCATCGGTCCTTCCAATGAACACCCAGGACTGATCTCCTTCAGGATGGACTGGTTGGATCTCCTTGCAATCCAAGGGACTCTCAAGAGTCTTCTCCAACACCACAGCTCAAAAGCATCAATTCTTCGGCACTCAACATTCTTCACAGTCCAACTCTCCAATTGTCTTTACTAATAGCTGAGGAAAGAAGAGAAGTGAAAAGCAAGAGAGAAAGGGAAAGATACAGCCAACTGAATGCAGAGTTCCAGAGAAGAGCAAGGAGAGAGAAGAAAGAGAGAAGAAAGCCTTCTTTTAAGCAAACAGTGCAAAGAAGTAGAGGAAAACAACAGAATGGGAAAGACTAGAGATCACGTCAAGAAAATTAGAGATACCAAGGGAACATTTCATGCAAGGATGAAGCAAGCACAATAAAGGACAAAAACGGTAAGGACCTAACAGAAGCAGAAGAGAGTAAAAGGAAAAGGCGGTGGCAATAATACACAGACGAACTATACAAAAAAGATCTTAATGACCAGGATAATCATGACAGTCTGATCACTCCCCTAGAGCCAGACATCCTGGAGTGTGAAGTCAAGTGGGCCTTAGGAAGCATTACACAAACAAAGCTAGTGGAGGTGATGGAATTCCAGCTGAGCTATTTCAAATCCTAAAAAATGATGCTGTTAAAGTGCTTCACTCGATGTCAGCAAATTTGGAAAACTCAGCAGTGGTCACCAGACTGGAAGAGGCCAGTTTTCATTCCAATGCCAACCACTTTAGAAGTGGTTCCCGGTGACCCTGGTGGCTTTCCCAGATGGCTCAGCAGGTAAATAACCTGATCCCAATGCAGGAGACACAAGAGATGCAGGTTCAATCCCTGGGTCAGGAAGATCCCCTGGAGAAGGAAATAGCAACCCACTCCAGTATGCTTGCCTGGGAAATACCATGGACGGAGGAGACTGGTGAGTCCTGAGGTCTCAAAGAGTCAGGCATGACTGAGTGATTAAGTGCACACACACACACCAGGGAACCCAGGAAGGGAATGGAAAGTGAAGCAGGAAAGGTAGGTAGAGAGTACAGGGCATGTTATCAAGCAAGTTACCACAGTGGGAAACTGGAACACCGTGGGAGCCTCTGGGAAGCAGCATAGAATACAGATCTCTGTATTGCCCAACTGATGAGCAAGAGAGCTGGGGTATTTATCTACCACCTCCTACCAGTCACTGGTTGACTGCACTCATGGAGGGCGTTCTTTCCCTGGCATTTCTGGGCCTGACTGTGTAGATCACAGTGGGACTTCAAAAGCCAGAGACAGTCTTCAGGCAAATGAATGCAGAGGCTGTCTTTGGAAAGGCTTCCCAGGTGGTGCTAGTGGTAAAGAATCCGCAGGAGACTCAAGAGACACGAGTTCAATTCCTGGATCAGAAAGATCCCCTGGTGTAAGAAATGGCACCCCACTCCAGTATTCTTGCCTGGAAAATCCCATGGGCAGAGGAAGCTGGCTGGCTATAGTCCATGGGGCCTCAAAGAGTCAGATACAACTGAGTGACTGAGCACGCTCAGCGCAGCTGGCCTTCGGAAGTTGGGCCAGGGTGTAATGAGACAGGGTGACAGTGAGAAAGAAAATACTGGGCATTGACAGCTCCTACAACAGAGCAGATCAACAGTCAGATCATGAACTAGCTTCTCTTAATTTTCATCTCTTTCTTGAGCTGTAAATATCAAATATTTTTATAGCAACTCAAGATTCTTTGCATGAAGACCTTCTAAATCATCTTCACATTCTCTAATTGGGCTTGTCACTCACAGCTAATATTGCTGTATTTATAATTACTCTCCCCATTTAGGGTCTGGAGGTTTATTTTTGTATTTCTGAGACAGGCATGCAGATCCCAAGTATGCATGCTCCTATCACTATTTATCTATCTCTTTGGAAAAACAGGGTGTCATTTCTCTCTTTTTTTCCTCACCTTGCTGTGCCTACCTCTGACCCTTGGTCTGGCAGATTTCTTGTTTATTTTATTTTATTTATTTATTTTTTTGACCCAACCATGAAGCATGCAGGATTCCAGTTCCAGGCCAGGGATTGAACGCACACTGACTCCATTGGAAGCATGAATTCTTTTTTAATTTTCATTTATTTTTATTGGTTGGAGGCTAATTACTTTACAATATTGTAGTAGTTTTTGCCATACATTGACATGAATCAGCCATGGATTTACATGTGTTCCCCATCCCGCCTCCCTCCCCATCCCATCCCTCTGGGTCTTCCCAGTGCACCAGCCCTGAGCACTTGTCTCATGCATCCAACCTGGGCTGGTGATCTGTTTCACCCTTGATAGTATACTTGTTTCAATGCTATTCTCTCAGAACATCCCACCCTCACCTTCTCCCACAGAGTCCAAAATTCTGTTCTGTATATTTGTGTCTCTTTTTCTGTTTTGCATATAGGGTTATCATTACCATCTTTTAAAATTCCATATATATGCATTAGTATACTGTGTTGGTCTTTATCTTTCTGGCTTACTTCACTCTGTATAATGGGCTCCAGTTTCATCCATCTCATTAGAACTGATTCAAGTGAATTCTTTTTAATGGCTGAGTAATATTCCATGGTGTATATGTACCACAGCTTCCTTGTCCATTCGTCTGCTGATGGGCATCTAGGTTGCTTCCATGTCCTGGCAATTATAAGCAGTGCTGCGATGAACATTGGGGTGCACGTGCCTCTTTCAGATCTGGTTTCCTCAGTGTGTATGCCCAGGAGTGGGATTGCTGGGTCATATGGCAGTTCTATTTCCAGTTTTTTAAGGAATCTCCACAAAAATTTAGAGAAGAGCTAACACCTATCTTACTCAAACTCTTCCAGAAAATTGCAGAAGAAGGCAAACTTCCAAACTCATTCTATGAGGCCACCATCACCCTAACACCAAAACCTGACAAAGATGCCACAAAAAAAGAAAACTATAGGCCAATATCACTGATGAACATAGATGCAAAAATCCTTAACAAAATTCTAGCAAACAGAATCCAACAGCATATTAAAAAGATCATACATCATGACCAAGTGGGCTTTATCTCAGGAATGCAAGGATTCTTTAATATCTGCAAATCAATCAATGTAATACACCACATTAACAAATTGAAAGATAAAAACCATATGATTATCTCAATAGATGCAGAAAAAGCCTTTGACAAAATTCAACATCCATTTATGATAAAAACCCTCCAGAAAGCAGGAATAGAAGGACCATACCTCAACATAATAAAAGCTGTATACGACAAACCCTCAGCAAACATAATCCTCAATGGTGAAAAATTGAAACCTTTTCCCTTACAGTCAGGAACAAGACAAGGGTGCCCACTCTCACCACTACTATTCAACATAGTTTTGGAAATGTTGGCCACAGCAATCAGAGCAGAAAAAGAAATAAAAGGAATCCAGATAGGAAAAGAAGAAGTAAAATTCTCAGTGTTTGCAGATGACACGATCCTCTACATAGAAAACCCTAAAGACTCTACCAGAAAATTACTGAAGCAGGAATTCTTAACCACTGGACTTCCAGGGAAGTCCTCCAACCTTCTTGTTAATTTTCATTAATATCTTCCATGAACTTTATATTATTCCAAATATTCACAAACACATTGTTTCACTTAATCTGTGTGATGGATGAGGATGACAAGGACCTCCTGCTTTTAAACATTCTGCAGATGAGAAAACTGAGGCTCAGACTTACTAAAAATCACTTGTTTCCACTGCATTGTTTAGGATACTTCTGCTTGTGACTAAGTAAAGTCTCAAACTGAATTGGACATAGCACTAGCTGCCATGGACCAAACTGCATTCTTTTAAAATTCATATGGTAAAGTCCTAACCCCCATTGTGACTGTATTTGGATTACGGCTTTGGGGAGGTAATTGTAGAATATGCCTGCAAGGAAAGAGACCTGATTTCAACCTCTAGGTTAGGAACATCCCCTGGAGAAAGGGAATGACTATCTAGTCCAGTATTCTTCTATTCTATGTATAGAATTCCAAGTATTCTATGACTTCTAGTCCAATATTGGACTCTCTATTCCAGAATTCTGGAGAATTCCATGGACAGAGGAGCCTCATGGGCTGCAAGTTCATGGATCACAAAGAGTTGGATATGACTGAGTGACTAACATTTTTCACTTCCAAGGCTGAATAAGGTCATAAATGTGGGGCCCTAAATCAGTAAAACTGCAGTCCTAATACAAAGAGAAAGAGAGAGGGACTTCTCTGGTGGTCTAGTGATTAAGAATCTGCCTGCCAACGCAGTGCAGGGGACAAAGGTTCTATCCCTGGTCCAGGAAGATCCCACGTGCCACATGGCAACTAAGCCTGTATGCCGCAGTTCCGGAGCCTGTGTTCCTTAGAGCCCATGCTCCACAACGAGAGAAGCCCCCACAATGAGAAGCCCACACACCTTAACTAGGGAGTAGCCACCAATTATCACAACCAGAGAAAGCCTGTGCAGCAATGAAGACCCAGCACAGACAAAAATAATAAATAAATAAAATATTTTAAAAAGAGGAAGAGAGAGAAATCACACTGTCTCTCTGTTCTTGAAAAGACCCTGATGCTGGGAAAGATTGAGGGCAGGAGGAGAAGGGGGCAATAGAAAATGAGATGCTTGGAAGGCATCATTGACTCAGTGGTCTGAGTTTGAGCAAACTCCGGGAGATGATGAAGGATAGGGAAGCCTGGCGTGCTGCAGTCCATAGGGTTGCAAAGAGTGGGACACGACAGAGTGACCGAACGACTATGTTTTTGAACCAAGGAAAGGCCATGTGCAGATATAGCAAGAAGGAGGCCATCTGAAAATCAAAAATAGAGCCCTCACTAGAAACCTGATTGACTATAACATTGATGTTGGTTTTTTAGCCTCCAGAACTGTAAGAATTAAATGTCTGTTATTTAAGTCACCCAGTGGATGATACACACAAGCAAACATCATAGAAAAAGTAAGATGTGTTTTCAAGAATGACTTGGTATACTGGCTCAAAGATGTGATCAATAATCTAGTTTCTTCCCGTCTCTCTGCTCTACCCTTCACGACGTTGGCTTCAAACTATGGTTGGCCAATCCTATGATCAAAAGCTGCCTGCCGGTAGCCCTGAAGCTTCAAACTTCAGGGAGGGAGAGATTTTTTCTGAGATGCACTCTGATTGGCCCAGCCTTTATCACATGACCACCTCTGAGCCAGTCACAATAGACAGGTAGTAGACACCTTGAGGGGAGAAGGCAATGGCAACCCACTCCAGTACTCTTGCCTGGAAAATCCCATGGATGGAGGAGCCTGGTAGGCTGCAGTCCATGGGGTTGCTAAGACTTGGACACAACTTAACGACTTCACTTTCACTTTTCGCTTGCATGCATTGGAGAAGGAAATGGCAACCCACTCCAGTGTTCTTGCCTGGAGAATCCCAGGGATGGGGGAGCCTAGTGGGCTGCCGTCTATGGGGTCACACAGAGTCGGACACGACTGAAACGACTTAGCAGCAGCACAGCAGCAGATACCTTGAGGACCACAGTTGTGTGAGTGTTTGAGAGTTGAATTGGCCAGTTTTCCATGAACTATAATTTATTGGAAAAAAACTGACAGGCTATGAGGATTCAACTTGGGTTCTGGCAAAAATTTTCTCAAAAATGAATGAAATGAACTTGCCTCTTCAAGGAAAACAGTTGACAGAGTTTGTTGCCAGTGGTAAAATTTGAGCTTTCAGGAGAAATTTTTAATTTTGGAAGACACGTGTTTGTCACTATGTTTGACAACGTTCCAACACTGAAAGACTTTTCTGATGAGACTGGTGGTGATATTAACAAATGGAGCTTTTAAAACATTATGTAATGAAAAGTGTTGGTGTTCGGAAGATCTGTATGACTTAGTGAAGTAATATTACTCAAAAGACCAATGAACGATGTCATAAAAAGTGCGAGGTAGGACTTGTCCTATCAGTTTAGTAATTAAGACACTGTGCTTCCAATGCAGGGGGCATGGATTTGATCCCTGGTCAGGGAATTAAGATCCCACATGTCTGCAATGTGGGAAAAAAAAAAAAAGAAATTCATGAAAAGTGCGAGGTAGACAAATGGATTTTAATAAAATAGAACTCACTGAAATGGAGATTCCCCACTACAACTGACCTTGACTAAATTACCAGTTTTTCAAGTTTTAGTATAGTGTTAAAGAAGAATTCCAGAGTTCCTGGGAAGTCTATTGAAATACTTGTTTCAGCTCCGTGCTTATAGGTTTTCTTCATAGACTTGGACTAAAATGACATTTCACATCAGAGTAATAAGGTAGTCTCATAAATGAGAATACAATTGTCTTCTAGGAGATTTGCAAATGTGTAAAGCAATGCTACTCTTCTAACTAAATTTTTTGGTTTGGAAAATATAATAAAATATATTGTTCATGTTACCATTCAATGGGTTTTATTATTATTTTAAGTAAATTTTAAGTGCACATTTTAAATTTTCTCAATTTTAATGTATAAAACAGTAAGTATTGATAGCTACAACTTACATTTAAGAAAGCTCTGTAGGGTCCTCAGTAACTTTAAGAGTGCAGAGACGGGCCTGAGACCAAAAAGTTTAAGAACTAGTGCTCTAATAATAATGTTTTTTTTTTCTTTTCTTTAATTGAAGTATAGTTGACTTACAATATCATTTTAGTTTAAGGTGTACAGCACAGTGATTCAGTTACATATATATTGGCGTAAGAAATGAAAACCCACTCCAGGTCTTGCGTGGAAAATTCCATGGACAGAGGAACCTGGCAGGCTATAGTCCATGGGGTCACAAAGAGTCGGGCATGACTGAGCACACATGCAGATACATACATACATATATACATATATCAGTAATCAGATAAAAGAACACACACACATATATATTTGTGTGCTTGTGTGTGTGTGTGTGTGTGTGTGTGTGTGTGTGTGTGTGTTCAGCCACTCATTCATGTCTGACTCTTTGCGATTCCATGGACTGTAGGCTGCCAGACTTCTCTGTACATGGGATTTTCCCAGGCAGATATACTGGAATGGGGTGCCATTTCCTACTTCAGGGGATCCTCCCAACCTGAGGATTGAACCAACGTCTCCTGCATCTCCTTCACTGGCAGGTGAATTCTTTACCATTGCACCACTTGGGAAGCCCCATATATAAGTGATATCATATAGCATTTGTTTTTCTCTTTCTGACTTCACTGCAGCTAGCCATTCTGAACCTTAAATTTCTTCCTGATGCCCTTCACTCTCTCTTAACTCTATGAGGACAGCTTTTCCTTAACTCTAGGAACTGATTGTCTCTTCTGCCTGGAGTGCTTCCATGACAACCACAGAGTATCTCTCAGCATCCCACGGCTGAGTGTCTTTCCAGTGGTAGAGCATCACAGAATTTCAGCATCACATATACTAAGAAATTGAACAGCCTTAGAAGCCAGTGATCAGCCCAGGCACACATGGTACCTCTGAAAGTGAAAGTGAAAGTCACTCAATTGTATCCAACTCTTTGCGACCCCATGGACTGTAGTCTGCCAGCCTCCTCTGTCCATGGAATTCTCCAGGCCAGAATACTGGAGTGGGTAGCCATTCCCTTCTCCAGGGCATCTTCCCAACCCAGGAATCGAACCCAGGTCTCCCACATTGCAGGTGGATTCTTTACCATCTGAGCCACCAGAGAAGCCAATCCAAACATCTAGTCTCAATTTAGGAAACCAGTTGGCCACAGCTGGGAACTTCTGCTCCCATCTGGATCACGGGACTTTCCAAGTGACACATTGCCCACAAGGACATAGACCTGAAAGTTACATAAGCAAGGTGGAGTTCTTTTTAATTCTTCCATTATAGAAACTGTCTTAGGCTGTTTGGGCTGCTATAACAGAATATCTTAGATTGGCTGAGTTTTTAAAAAATTTTATTGTGGCAGTATATGCTGTATAGTCAAAGTGATTCAGTTATACACATATTTCTGTTATGGTTTATCACATAATATCAAATATTGTTCCCTGTGCTATACAGTGTTACTTGCTCAGCCGGGTCTGACTCTTCATGGCCCTGTGGAGTGTAGCCCACCAGGGCTGTAGACCCCCAGGCTCTTCTGCCCATGGAATTCTCCAGACAAGAATACTGGAGTGGGTAGGCATCGCCTTCTCCAGGGCATCTTCCCAACCCAGGGATCGAACCCAGGTCTCCCACATTGCAGGTGGATTCTTCACCATCTGAACCACCAGGGCAGCCCATCATCTTGGTCCTAATTAGTTTTAATCAGTTTTTGTTGTATCCTCAGCGATTATGTCATTCTTTTAAAGGTTGTGTCCTGCCCCCTTCCCTCCTGTCTCATTTCCACTAGATGTTAAGGCAGATTTTAGGTATTGCAGCACATTGCTTCAGGGAAATATTTTTGAGAATTTGCTATGGAGCAACAGAAAAGAAAGGTAGAAATGTTTCCCTCAGGGGCATTATTCAAAATCTGTGTTGTACACACATCAGTATAAGGCGTCTGGTGTTTTGTTTTTTTCTTGTCCTGGGCGATTAAACTGCCAATGAAGTGACATGAAATCAGAGAGAACTTTAACCTCGCTGCCATGGAGACCACGTTTCTCACTCATGGGGGGAAAGAGAGTTTACACAAGGATTTCCTAAGGTGATAAAGCAGCTGGCCATCGACAATTCCAGATACTTTATGAACAGGCAGGAAATCATGGGAATTTCCTGGGATTGACAAGTCAAGAAAGGGAAGCTTGAGATCTGTGATATTGTGATTTATAATAAGAAATACATATGTTTGGGACTTCCCCGGTGGCCCAGTGGTTAAGAATCTACCTGCCAATGCAGGGGACATGGGCTCAATCCCTGGTCCGGGGAGATCTACTGTTTTGGAGCAACTAAGCCCATGCACCACAACTACTGAGCCCACTCTCTAAGGCCCTGCTCCACAACAAGAGAAGTCACTGCAGTGAGAAGCCCATGCACTGCAATTAGAGAGTAGCCCCACTCTTTACAACTAGAGAAAGCCCAAGCACAGCAACGAAGACCCAGCACAGTCAAAACTAAAATAAAGAAATAAAAAGAAATATATATATATTTGATCTTCATCCTTCTTTCTAACATACAGCTCTATTTAAAAAATTTTATTTATTTATTTACTTCCTTTACAGTATTGTATTGGTTTTGCCATACATTGACTTGAATTCGCCATGGGTATACATGTGTTCCCCATCCTGAACCCCCCTCCCACAGCCCTCCTTATCCCATCTCTCTGGGTCATCCCAGGGCACCAGCCCCGAGCACCCTGTCTCACGCATCGAACCTGGACTGGCGATTCATTTCACACGTGATAATTTACATGTTTCAATGCCATTCTCCCATATCATCCCACCCTCGCCCTCTCCTACAGAGTCCAAAAGACTGTTCAATACATCTGTGTCTCTTCTGCTGTTTCGCATACAGGGTTATCGTTACCATCTTTCTAAATTCCATATATATGCATTAGTATACTATATTAGTATACAAGTGGTGTTTTTCTTTCTGGCTTACTTCACTCTGTATAATGGGCTCCAGTTTCATCCATCTCATTAGAACTGATTCAAATGTATTATTTTTAATTGCTGAGTAATATTCCATGGTGTATATGTACCACAGCTTCCTTGTCCATTCGTCTGCTGATGGGCATCTAGGTTGCTTCCATGTCCTGGCTGTTATAAACAGTGCTGCGATGAACATTGGGGTCCACGTGTCTCTTTCAGATCTGGTTTCCTCAGTGTGTATGCCCAGCAGTGGGATTGCTGGGTCATATGGCAGTTCTATTTCCAGTTTTTTAAGGAATCTCCACACTGTTCTCCATAGTGGCTGTACTAGTTTGCATTCCCACCAACAGTGTAAGAGGGTTCCCTTTTCTCCACACCCTCTCCAGCATTTATTGCTTGTAGACTTTTGGATAGCAGCCATTCTGACTGGCATGAAATGGTACCTCATTGTGGTTTTGATTTGCATTTCTCTGATAATGAGTGATGTTGAGCATCTTTTCATGTGTTTGTTAGCCATCTGGATGTCTTCTTTGGAGAAATGTCTGTTTAGTTCTTTGGCCCATTTTTTGATTGGATATTTTATTTTTCTGGAATTGAGCTGCAGGAATTGCTTGTATATTTTTGAGATTAATTCTTTATCCATTGCTTCATTTGCTATTATTTTCTCCCATTCTGAAAGCTGTCTTTTCACCTTGTGTATAGTTTCCTTTGTTGTGCAGAAGCTTTTAATTTTAATTAGGTCCCATTTGTTTATTTTTGCTTTTAGTTCCAATAATCTGGGAGGTGGGTCATAGAGGATCCTGCTGTGGTTTTTATGTTGGAGAGTGTTTTGCCTATGTTTTCCTCTAGGAGTTTAATAGTTTCTGGACTTGTGTTTAGGTCTTTAATCCATTTTGAGTTTATTTTTGTGTATGGTGTTAGAAAGTGTTCTAATTTCATTATTTTACAAGTGGTTGACCAGTTTTCCCAGCACCACTTGTTTTATATTCCTAAGTATTTTATTCTTTTCTTTGCAATGGTGAATGAAATTGTTTTCTTAATTTCTATTTCTGTTTTCTCATTGTTAGTGTATAGGAATGCAAGGGATTTATGTGTGTTAATTTTATATCCTGCAACTTTACTATATTCATTGACTAGCTCTAGTAATTTTCTGGTGGAGTCTTTAGGGTTTTCTATGTAGAGGATCATGTCATCTGCAAACAGCGAGAGTTTCACTTCTTCTTTTCCTATCTGGATTCCTTTTACTTCTTTTTCTGCTCTGATTGCTGTGGCCAAAACTTCCAAAACTATGTTGAATAGTAGTGGTGAGAGTGGGCACCCTTGTATTGTTCCTGACTGTAAGGGAAATGCTTTCAATTTTTCACCATTGAGGATTATGTTTGCTGAGGGTTTGTCATATATAGCTTTTATTATGTTGAGGTATGGTCCTTCTATTCCTGCTTTCTGGAGGGTTTTTATCATAAATGGATGTTGAAATCCGTCAAAGGCTTTCTCTGTACCTATTGAGATAATCATATGGTTTTTATCTTTCAATTTGTTAATGTGGTGTATTGTATTGATTGATTTGTGGATATTGAAGAATCCTTACATCCCTGGGATAAAGCCCACTTGGTCATGATGTATGATCTTTTTAATATGCTGTTGGATTCTGTTTGCTAGAATTTTGTTAAGGACTTTTGCATCTATGTTCATCAGTGATATTGGCCTGTAGTTTTCTTTTTTGGTGGCATCTTTGTCAGGTTTTGGTATTAAGGTGATGGTGGCCTCATAGAATGAGTTTGGAAGTTCACTTTCCTCTGCAATTTTCTGGAAGAGTTTGAGTAGGACAGGTGTTAGTTCTTCTCTAAATTTTTGGTAGAATTCAACTGTGAAGCAGTCTGGTCCTGGGCTTTTGTTTGTTGGAAGATTTCTGACTACAGTTTCAATTTCTGCATTTGTGATGGGTCTGTTAAGATTTTCTATTTCTTCCTGGTTCAATTTTGGAAAGTTGTACTTTTCTAAGAATTTGTCCATTTCTTCCAAGTTGTCCATTTTATTTGCATATGGTTGTTAACAATAGTCTCTTATGATCCTTTGTATTTCTGTGTTGTCTGTTGTGCTCTCTCCATTTTCATTTCTAATTTTGTTGATTTGATTTTTCTCCCTTTGTTTCTTGATGAGTCTGGCTAATGGTTTGTCAATTTTATTTATCTTCTCAAAGAACCAGCTTTTGCTTTTGTTGATTTTTGCTATGGTCTATTTTGTTTCTTTTGCATTTATTTCTGCCCTAATTTTTAAGATTTCTTTCCTTCTACTAACCCTGGGGTTCATAATTTCTTCCTTTTCAAGTCTCTTTAGGTGTACAGTTGGGTTATTTATTTGACTTTTTTCTTATTTCTTGAGGTGAGCCTGTATTGCTATGAATCTTCCCCTTAGCACTGCTTTTACAGTGTCCCATAGGTTTTTGGGTTGTTGTGTTTTCATTTTCATTTGTTTCTATGCATATTTTGATTTCTTTTTTTTTATTTCTTCTGTGATTTGTTGGTTATTCAGCAGTATATTGTTCAGCCTCCATATGTTGGAATTTTTAATGGTTTACTCCTATAATTGACATCTAATCTTACTGCATTGTGGTCAGAAAAGATAGCATACAGCTCTTAAAACCTTTGAATTTCTGTGATAAGAGTGATGAAGGTGTCTTGTTATGCTAGGGAAAGCACACAGAGATGTGGACAGGTTGCCAATGGAACAAACTTTGTCATTAGAGTGTTGAAAATTTCACTCCCACTTCCTAACCTCTGGGGTGATTGAGTTCAATCACCAATGATCAAGGACTTAATCAATCATGTCTATGTGATAAAGCTTCCATAAAAACTCAAAGATTGGAGTCCAGAGAACTTCTAGATCAGCGAACCAGAACACTTTCAGAAGTTCCTTTGTTCAGGATCTTGCCCTGTGTATCTCTTTGCATCTGGCTGTTGAGTCTCAATGTAATAAACAGATGATCTAGTGAGCAAATTAGTATTCTGAGTTCAGGGAGCCACTGTAGGAAATTAATCAAACCCAAGAAGGGGGTCATGGTGATCTCAGGTGGCCTCGTCCTGCAGCGCCTTGAAGCAGAGTTTCAGTTTCCCGCCAGAGATTGGGATTGGATCACAACGGCGAGAGCACCAAAGCCTAGCCACTAGAGGTCAGTGACAAGACCCTGGCTCTTCAACTTTGCAGAAAAAGAATTCCCACAAAGACAGAAAGGAGTGAAACAAGTGGGGCTTCCTTGGTGGCTCAGCAGGTAAAGAATCTGCCTGCAAGGCAGGAGACCTGAGTTCCATCCCTGGGTCAGGAAGATACCCTGAAGAAGAGCATGGCAACCCACTCCAGTATTCTTGCCTGGAGGGTTCCATGGACAGAGCAGCCTGGAGGGCTACAGTCTGTGGGGTCACAAAGAGCTGTGACTGAAGCAACTGAACATAGCACACAGCGAATCAAGCAGAGTGTTTACTAGGAGGAAGAAAAGAGTACAGTACATGTGGATAGTCTCATGGGCAGATTCAGAGAGAGAGTCACCCCTTTCTGATAGTCAATTACTTTTAAGGGGCATTTGTTCCAGGGTTTCCTTTGGCCGCTCATTTTGATTCACCTGTTCCGAGTCTATATGTGGTATACCTCAGGATCCCCCTATGTTGCATGAGCATCTCTCAGTCGAGATATATTCCACCAAAGAGGCCAATAGGTAGTTGGTATCACTTACTATGGGGTGACACCCCCTCCATTTTTTTTCCTCCAAGGAGCTTTCTAATCAAGAGTGTTTGCTTGACTTCAAGAATGAGAAATATGTGGTCTCTTATCTTCGATCTGGGCAGGGCTTAGCCTCCTCCTTCGATTGTCTTACTATTTTCTTCTTAGTGTATTGGTCCACAGAGAACCAACTCTGTTTCCCCCTCGGGGGCTCATCTATCTCCTGACTCAATGGGAACCTCTGATTTATACCCAGTTGGTCAGAAACATAGGTATCAACCTGGAACTGTGCTCAGCGTCTGCAGTGGGGGCAGTTGTGTGGGACCGGGTCCTTAACCTGTGGACCTAACCCTAACCCTAACCCCAGATTGTGTCAGAATTGAGTGGAAATGTAGGACAACCAGTATGTTGGAAAATTGCTTGGTGGTAGGGGAAGACAGGGAAGCCATACATTGGAGTTAAAATCAGAATCATTAGAATCAAAATTCTTCTTTGGAGAGAGGCTTACTTTATCTCCTCATTCTAAGCCAGGTCCTCTGATTCAATTTATCATTGTTCTAATTTTTTTTTTTTTTTGGCTGCACCTCAAAGCATGTAGGACCTTCTTTCCCCTGCCAGGGATTGAACTCTTGTCCCCTGAAGTGGAAACATGGAGTCCTAACCACTGGACTGACAGGGAATTCCCAGAAATATAATTAATTTACAATGTTGTGTTAGTTGCAAGTGAATAGCAAACTGATATGTATGGATTTGAACAAATCTTTCTAACTGAAGGAGCTCCATGTGGATTCTGGGAGGAGTTTGGCTTCATTTGCTGGGGAGGAAGATGAGGGGAAAGAGAAAGAGTCCTTTATAAGGAATGGATGAAAATTTAGGTGGTGTCCATCCCCTGGGGCAGTGTTCTGCTGACTTTCCTTAAAGGGCCAAGTGGTCAATATCATTAGTTTGGGGGGCCAGACCATCTGTCTTGAACTCTATCTTTTTTGTGTGTGTGTCATTTTTTTTCCTTTTCTTTTTTTTCTAGTCAAGTGCAGTAGTGAGAAGGGGAGAAGAGTAGAATGATTGAGATAACTCACTACCTTCAGACCAGCCTTGAAATCTGTCTTGTACTCTGTCTTGGTAGCTTGAAAGGGGCCATAGACAAAATGGAAACAAATGGGAGTAGCTGTGGTTCAGAAAAACTTTGTAGACACTGAAATTTAAGATTTATATCATTCTCACCATGGACTACTTTTCACTTAATTTTTTAAAATGATTTTAAAAGGTCAAAATCATTCTTAGTTCACAGACTATATAAACAGGCAGGGAGCCATACTTGAGAAGCCCCACCCCCCATCGGGCGTAGTTTTTCAACCCTTATCTAGATGTATTTGTCCAGGCAAGTATGTCTTTAAAAAGCTACACAAGGGAATCTAGAAAAACGGTACAGATGAACTTATTTGCAAAGCTGAAATAGAGTCACAGATTTAGAGAACAAACTTAGGGTTACTATGGCAGAAGAGGAGATGGGATGAATTGGGAGATTGGGACTGGCATATATATACCACTATGTATAAAACAGATAACAAACGAAAACCTACCATATAGCACAGGGAACTCTACTCACTGCTCTGTTGCCGGGGTCCAGCCTCAGCAGGATCCAGGGGATACCCTCAGGATGAACGGTGTCAGCGAGAGAAAGAGAGAGAGAGAAGACACCTGAGACCAGCCTTGATAGGGCCAAGTCTGCGAGGGGGAGGGAGAGAGAGGGAGAGAGAGAGAGAGAGAGAATGACCAGAGGGGAGTGTTTGCAGGGTCTGGCAGAGTCTGGCAATGCTTTATTTTTTACCGTGGCTTTTATACCCTAAATTAGTACATTTCTAAGGGGAAGATAGTTTGACATTACATCAGCTTATTCTTCATGAAACCAGGGTGTTTTCTGCATACTTCTTTGTTTATGAGGGTCTTCTACATTACCTTCTGGCCTTAGGGCCTATTAACATTTTATGCAGGTCAGGTGAATGTAAACCTATTTTCTGTTTCTATGGTGACCTTAACTGAAAGGTAGCAGCCTCATAGGGCAATAATACAGAGTAGAAGTATAACCTTGTTAACACAAAAATTAATCCTTCTGCAGAAGTTGTCAGTTGCGTTTATCTAAGAAGTTTACCCCACACTGACTCTGCAACTTTGGTGAGGCAGCTTCTTCCTAGCACTCCTGGCTGACAATTAACAACCATTTCATTGTTACCACACTAGGGCTAAGTTCTTATTTCTCTAAATCTTTAACTATATTAACAATGGTTTCTATAACACAACCTTAGCACATTAAAAGCAAAAACACAGCAAGCAAAACACAGCAAGCAAACGTCAACCCAATAACCACCTTTAGAATAATTTTTCTTATGTTTTCTAATAGGACTCCTTCACCCCTCAAAAATGCTCTATGTCTATTAGGGCTTTTATATAATCAGGTTCTTTATGCTATTTTATGATTAGGATATTATAAGCAATCATGCATATTAGTACCAAGGGCATAAATGCATTTGGCTAACAAACTACCAGCAAAGGAGTTTAAATTAAAACACTCCTTTCACCCTGGATAATCTCATAAAATACCACCACCTGGGAAACTTATTGATTAAAGTTCTAAATTGATTCTTATTTGGAAAGAGATCAGAGAAGGCCTTCTGCCTGTGTCACAGAAATTAGGGAGGAGTCTACTGAGGCAGGCATCAGAAAGACAGATATCATCTTTAAGGTGAGCGCCGGAGGCAGCTTTTCGAAATCCCTGAAAACCTGATCTGCCTTGCCTGTCAGGCTTTCTCCTCGTGACCTTGTCATGGGTGGGATCTCGTGAGCTGGCCTTTTCAAAACCCCTGAAAACCTGATCCGCCTTGCCCATCAGGTTTTCTCCCTCATGACCTTGTCATGGGTGGGATCTTGTGTGCCGGCTCCCGGCACTCTGTGGTGACCTAAATGGGAAGGAATTCTAAAAAAAAAAAGAGTGGGTACAGGTATACGTATAACTGATTCACTTTGCTGCACAGCAGAAATTAACGCAACATTGTAAAGCAACTATACTCCAATCAAAATTAATAAAACAAAACCAAAAAGCCTCCACAAGAAAAGAGGCAGTAATACCTGGTACAATGTGGATGACCCTCGAAAACATTTTGCTGAGTGAAAGTAGCCACTCAAAAAAGGTCACATATTGAGTGATTCCATTTATTGAAATATTCAGGATAAATCCACAGGGGCAGAAACCTGGTGAATGGTTGCCAGGGACTGGGGGGAGGGAAGGAAAGGGGAGTGAGTGCTAAATCGCATGGAGCTTCCTCTTGGAGTGATGAAAATGTTGTGGAGCTAGACGAAGGTGACAGCTGCACAACGTCGTGATAGCAGTAAATGCCACTGGGTTGTATACACTTTAGAACGGTGTGTGACATGTAGTTGACTACCATTTAATTTGTTTAATTTAAAGCACCTGTGAGCCTTTTGCCTCATTGCATCAAGAAAGCAACGTGGATCACCAGCAGCTCTACTGGGGCCATTTGAGAAAATTCAGGGAAGGTTCTCGCCCTTGCCGGGTCTGCTCAAACAGGCACGGTCTATCCAGAAACATTGCCTCAATCTGGGCCGCCCGTGTTTCCGCCAGTACATGAAGGACGTTGGCTTTGTTAAATCAGACTAACTGAAGTTCCTTGAATAGCTCATTCGGCACATCTACCTTATGCAGAAATAATACTAGCTCTTTGCATATAAAATGAAAGTTTAAAAACTTCCCCCCGCCCAAAAATAATCCATGAGTGCTTTGGATGCACCGGCAAGAGAGGACTTCCTGTCACCTGAGGTTATATTCCTAGCTGTTGGAGGGGCATTCCTAAATGAGCCAAGGGCCTTGGGGAAAGGATCTTCCTACTCATCTGGGGACACATACACTGATATTGGGGGCTTCCCTGGTGGTAAAGAATCAGCTTGCAATGCAGGAGACCTGGGTTCAATCCCTGGGTTGGGAAGATCCCCTGGAGGAGAGCATGACAACCCACTCTGGTATTCTTGCCTAAAGAATCCCCATGGACAGAGGAGCCTGGTGGGCTACAGTCCATGGGGTTGCAAAGAGTCAGACACGACGGAGCAACTAAGGACAGCACAGCGCATGCTACATTGAACCCCACTGATGAAGGCAGGACAGGGCTTTCCAGGCAGGCAAACGTGGGAGGCTGGAGAAACCAGTGGACGAGAGAGTCCGGCTCTACAAAACCCCTCAAATGTGTCCCTGAGACAGCACAGCTATACGGAAGACTTTATAAAGCGAGATGGAGAATTATACTTGAGAATTCTGGGTTGAATTGTGTCCCCCTGCCAAAAAAAAAAAGGTAAATTAGCCGACTTCCATTTTGGTCCATTGGTTAAAACTCTGTGCTCCCAATGCAGGGAACCTGGGTTTTGTCCCTGGTCAGGTAATTAGATCCTTCATGCCACAACTAAAGAGACTGCAAGCCGAAAAGAAGACTCCCCACATGGCAATGAAGACCCTGACTGCAGTAACTAAGACCTGGAGCACCCAAATAAAAAATAAACAAACTTTTTAAATTAAAAAAAAAGATATGCTGGAGTCCTAACCCCCAATACTTCAGAATGGGAACTTATTTGGAAATAGGGTCACGGCAGATGTGATTAGTTAAGGTCCTACTGGACTAGTGTGTTAGTCGCTCAGTCCTGTCCAAATCTTCGCAACCCCACAGACTGTAGTCCACCAGACTCCTCTGTTCATGGGATTCTCCAGGCAAGAATACTGGAGTGGGTTGCCATTTCCTGCTCCAGGGCATCTTCCTGACCCAGGGATCGAACCCCCGTCACTTTCACCTCCTGCCTTGCAAGCAGATTCTTTACTGTTTGAGCCACCGGGGAAGCCCCCATTAGGGTGGGCTCCTAGTCCAATATGACTGGTGTCCTTAGAAAAGGGAGACATTTGGACAGACACACACAGACATACAAACACACTCAAGAGGAACACCATTGTGACGACGAAGGCAGAGATTGGGGAGATGCTTCTACAAGTCAAGGAACGCCAAAGATTGCTAGTAAGTCACTAAAAGTAAGGTGAGAGACATGAAACAGATCCTCCTTCATGATCTGCAGAAAGAATCAGCGCTGGGCTTGCCTGGTTGGCTCAGGGGTAAAGAATCCCCCTGTCAATGCAGAAGACACCTGTTCCATCCCTGGCCCGGGAAGATCCCATATGCCTGGGAGCAACCAATCCTGTGTGGGCCACAGCTACTGAGCCTGTGCTCTAGAGCCTGGGAACCGCAAATCCTGAAGCCCTAGAGCCCCTGCAAAGTGAAGCCCCTGCCACGAGAGAGTAACTCCCACTTGCTGAAACTAGAGAAAAAAAATGTGCCCAGAAATGAAGACCCACCACAGCCAAAACTAATTAAAGAAATAAAATTATCAGAAAGAAGAAAGAACCCGCTGACACCTTGATCCCAGATTTCAGCCTCCAGAACTATGAGACAATAAATTCCTGCTGTTAAGCCCCTGAACTTATGGTACTTTGTTAAGGCAATCCTAGCAAACAAACGCAACCACGCAGGAAATTTGAAGCACATGTTTGCCAAGCGTTGTCTAACATCTGTAATGAAAATTTTGGAACAGCTGGAAAAATAACTGTCAAGTGACCTCTCAAAATAGTCACTCCACTCCCATCTTCTCTCTCTGTTTCTTTTTCTCTGGGTGATTTGCTTTTATCATTTATTATCATATCCTGAAGCCTAGCTCATATCACATCAGAAAACTGGCTTACATGAGCAGGTATGCTTATTTTTCCCCTATAATCTCCAGGAAGAAGAAATACTCTTAAATTTCATTCAGCAACCAATAGCAAACATTAAAAAAAAAATCTGGGGTTTATTTTTCCAACATAAAACATCAGTTATAAAGTGTGACTTAGGGACCTTCCTGGTGGTCCAGTGGTTAAGACTTTGAGCTCCCAATGTAGGGGCCCGGGGCCCACAGTTAAGCCCATGTGCTACAATCATAGATTCCATATGCTGCAACTATGATTCTGCACGGCCACATAAATTTTAAAAAATAAAATATGACTTTATCGGCATTGTTACCAAAACTTGGCCTCTGTTCACCGGTGCCGAACAGAAACACACAGTCGGAGTTTGGGGTGAAGTAGAAAAGAACAGCTTTTATTCCTTTGCCAGGCACAGGGGGCCACAGTGGGCTAATGCCCTGAAGATCATGTGACCCACCCTGGAGCAGGTAGCGAGGAGTTTTATAGTGTTCAAGGAGCAGGGGTGTGATCAGCTCATGGTCAGTTCTTGGATTGGTTGGCATCAAGGTGAAGTTTCAAGCCTCATCAACCTTCTGGTTTCATCCAGTCTGGGGTCTGTGTTCTTGTGGTAAGCAGTTTTCATCTGGAGGGGGTCTGCTTCCTGCAAAAACAACTTAGGAACGTGTGTCAGGCCTTTATCTATATCTTTCAGGGAACTGGGAATTCAGTGATTCTGCTATGCATCAGAATTGTTGTCTAAGTTGTTACCAGTTCCCTAGCCCAACAGTTATTCTTTGTTTCTACATCTTCCCATTTCCCAATCATTAACTCTTGAGTCAGCAGACAAAGATGCAGGGGCTTGCACATGGTTTCAGCATGTGCAGGTTAAAATTTTTTTCAGAGTTTGGTCTTGAGACATCTGTGCTGTGCTGTGCTCAGTTGGTCAGTCAGGTCTGACTCTTCCGTGGGGATTCTCCAGGCAAGAATACTGGAATGGATTGCCATGCCCTCCTGCAAGGGATCTTCCCAACCCAGGGATCGAACCCAGGTCACCCACATTGCAGGAAGATTCTTTACCAGCTGAGCTACCAAGGAAGCCCCTTGAGACCCTACAAAAGTACAAATCCCTTGATTCCTAAGGGAGGCTTCACCTAAGGCTTCAGGCTTGGCTGGATCCAGGTGCTCAAACAGCGTTAGGAATCTGTTTTTCCATTTTTGACCCTGCTTCCCTTTGTGTTGTCTTCATTAGCAGTCTGGTTCTCCCTACTGTAGGCAGTTCATTCTCCAAGCTTAGCAACTATGGTAGAAATCCTGGAAGTAAGTCTCATTACCTTGAGATATGTGCTCATGGCTGAACTATGAACAAAGAGATATCATACACTGAATGGTCAGTCTTGGTTATTTGCCCAGTTCTAAAGCTGGCCCTTCTCAAGCCACAAGGATAAGAATGGGACAATGGGGACTTCCCTGGTGGCCCAGTGGTTAAGACTCCACACTCACAATGCAGGGGAGCCTGGGTTTGACCCCTGGTCAGGGAACTAAGATCCCACATGCTGCAATTAAGAGCCTGCGTGCCACAACAGAAGATCCTCATGGTGAAGCAAAGATCCTGCACATGACAACAAAGATTCCATGTGCCACAGCTAAGACCCAGTGCAGCCAAATAAATTTAAAAAAAATAGAATGAGACAATGATTCCCCAAAAGAAAATCAGAAGAAATATATTAACAGAAGAAAGAAAAATGTATGTTGGACAGGCAAACCCAACAGATATCCACTATGCCTACGTATGCTAAGTGAGTCATTAAGGCTTACTAAAACATAGTGTTCATAAATTTAAAATAGCAAGTCACTACAGTTAACTGAGCATTTTTATTTGGTATTCCACCTAGAAGTCTGGCTGCCAAATAATAACCCACAGTATCACACACACATGTATACACCAATAGTAGGAATTTCCATAATTCCCTTGAAGGAGCATTTTGCCTTTGTATTCTCTTGAGTTGGCCATGGTTTTTGAATGGTGTTCTTTTTGCTTAGCTAATGATAAATTACTGTGGGCTTAGCTTGTTATTATCAGTTTAATTTGTCGTGGGTGGTTTGGCAAATCCTACAGTATTTAATAACACTCATTTGCATCAGCAGTACTTTTGGCCTATAATTTTTCAATAAGTAGACTTTAAGTCATATATGTATTGAGTGAAAATAGGAGTTAGCTCTACTCTTACTGCTAAAGCAGATGTACACACCATTACCCAAATTTTAGAATGTGTTTTATGATGACATGTCTTCTTAACTACCCAATTGTCATCCACTGGATGGTGGGAAGAGGTGGGGTCTTGATACTCTCCTGGTTGTGTTGGGGGACAAAAAATTTTTTAGAGATAATGGATTTAAAGGGCTTTATGGATACCAGTTATTTTTTAATTTTTCAGTTGAAGCATAGTTGATTTAAATGTCTTGATTTCTGATGCACAGCAAAGTGATTGAGTTATATATATATATATATATATTCCTTTTTAATATCCACTGTGGTCTATCTCCAGCTTCCCTGGTGGCTCAGATGTTAAAAAATCTGCTGCAGTGCAGGCGACCCAGGTTCAATCCCTGAGTCGAGAAGATCCCCTGCGGAAGGAAATAGCTACCCACTGCAGTGTTCTTTGTTGCTGTTGTTGTTCAGTTGCTGAGTTGTGTCCGACTCTTTGAGACCCAATGCACTGCAGCACACCAGGCTTCCCTCTCCTTCACCATCTCTCAGAGCTAGCTCAAACTCATGTCCATTGAGTCAGTGATGCTATCCAACCATCTTGTCCTCTGTCATCCCCTTCTCCTCCTGCCTTCAATCTTTCCCAGCATCAGGTTCTTTTCTAATGACAATGATTCCCTAAAAGAAAATCAGAAGAAATATATTAGCAGAAGAAAGAGAAATGTATGTTGGACAGGCTCCTTGCATCAGGTGGACAAAGTATTGGAGCTTCAGTTTCAGCATCAGTCCTTTTAATGAATAGTCAAGATTGATTTCTTTTAGGATTGACTGGTTTGATCTCCTTCAAGTTCAAGGGACTCTCAAGAGTCTTCTCCAACACTACAGTTCAAAAGCATCAAGTCTTCAGCACTCAGCCTTCTTTATAGTTCAGCTCTCACATCTATACATGACCACTGGAAAAACAATAACTTTGACTAGACAGACCTTTGTTGGCAAAGTAATGTCTCTGCTTTTTAATACACTGTCTAGGTTTGTCATAGCTTTTCCTCCAAGGAGCAAGTGTCTTTTAATTTCGTGGCTGCAGTCAGCATCTGCTGTGATTTTGGAGCCCAAGAAAGTAAAGTCCATCACTGTTTCCATTGTTTCCCCATCTATTTGCCATGAAGTGATGGGACCAGATGCCATGATCTTTGTTTTTTGAATGTTGAATTTTAAGCCAGCCTTTTCACTCTCCTCTTTCACTTTCATCAAGAGGCTCTTCAGTTCCTCTTTGCTTTCGGCCGTAAGGGTGATGTCATCGGCGTATCTGAGGTTATTGATAATTCTCCCAGAAACCTTGATTCCAGCTTGTGCTTCATCCAGGCCAACATGTCTCATGATGTACTCTGCATATAAGTTAAATAAGCATGGTGACAATATACAGCCTTGACATAGTCCTTTCCCAGTTTTGAATCAGTGTGTTGTTCTGTGTCGAGTTCTAAATGTTGCTTCTTGACCTGCATACGGGTTTCACAGGAACCTGGTAAATTCCACGGACAGAGGAGCCTGGTAGGCTACAGTCCATGGGCTTGCAGAGTTAGATACAACTGGCTAACACAAGGCCTTCTTATGGTTTATCACAGCATATTGAGTATGGTTCCCTATGCTACACAGTAGGACCTTGTTGTTTATCCATTCTATGTATAATAGTTTGCATCTGTTAACCTCAAACTCCCAATTGCTCCTTCCTCCACCCTCTTCGCCCTGGCAACCACAAATCTGATCTCTGTTAGTCTGTTTCTGTTTCATAGATAAGTCCATTTGTGTCATATTTTAGATTCCCTATGTAAGTGATATCACGTTATTTGTCTTGCTCCCTCTGACTTACTTCACTTAGTATGATAATCTCTAGTTCCGACTGTGTTGCTGACAATGACACTATTTTGTTCTTTTCTGTAGCTGAGTAGTATTCCATCATATACATGTACCACATCTTCTTTATCCTATCACCTGTCAATGGACACTTAGGATGTTCCCATGTCTTGCCACTTGTGAATAGTACTGCTATGAACATAGGAAGTACCTATATTGCAGATACTAGTTTTAATATCCCAGTAAATTTAGGTGGAAGCGCACTGGAGTATGATGTTTGAAAAACTCGTCTTAAATTGTAGACAATCTGAAAACTTGATCCAGACTGGGCTTGGCAGACTCCTGTAAAGGACCAGATAATAAATATTTTGGGCTTTGCAGGTTGTACAATCTGTGTCAAGGTGACTTAAATCTAGCTTTTTAGCATTAAAAACAGCCACAGGTTAACTTCCCAGGTGGCCCAGTGGTTAAGAATCCACCTGCCGATCCCTGGTGCAGGAAGATGCCACATGACAGGGAAACCAATCCCCTGTGTCACTACTGAACCTGTGCTCTAGAGCCCACACGCTGCAGCCGCTGAAGTCCACACACCCTAGAACCCATGCTAGGCCACAAGAGAAGCCACCACAATAGAAGCCTGCACACCGCCACTAGAGAAAGCCCACGTGCAGCAACGAAGATGCAGCACAGCCAGAAATAAATAAATAAATTTCAACTGTTATTTTAAAAAACAGCCATGAACAGTAGGTATATGAATGGGTGTGGCTGTGTGTCAGTAAAACGTTATTTACAAAATTTGGTAGCCAGGAAATTTGGCTGGTGAGCCATAGTTTGCCAACACCTGATCCAGGAGTTTGTTAATACTTCATTCTGTCGAACCCTTGAGGCTGTTGCTTATGTGCATTTCCGTGCCCAATTTAAATACCTGAGAGATGTTAATTATTTTTTTGGTAACAGTTTGATGGCTCAGATGGTAAAGAATGTGTTCAATCCCTGGGTCAGGAAGATCCCCTGGAGAAGGGAATGGCAACAGCTCCAGTAGTCTTGCCTGAAAAATCTCATGGCCAGAGGAGTCTATGGGTTACAAACCATGGAGTCACAAAGCATGACTAAACAACGAGCACTTTCACTTTCATGACTTGTTCCCACCCTCATTCTGTGGGATGGGAAACTTCATCTCAGATAATTTAGGGTACTCTTTTGCTTGGTGGGGTGCTTTTTCTTGGTGCCATAATGCTGCATCTTAGTTTTCTGGGCCTCACATTGTGCCTAGGATGGGGATGAGGCCCGGAGAAAGGAAGGATAAGTTGCCAAGTCACTGTCTCTCTGTGATGGCCACATTGAAGGGTGCCTCATCATTTTTGTTCTTGGTTCCTGGCTGCTATGGGTTGAATTGTGATCGTCAACAACAACAAAATGTTTAAGTCCTAAATCCCAATAACTCAAATTATGACCTTATTAGGGTCATTGTAGATGTAACTAGTTAAGATGAGGCCATGATGGAGAAGGGTGGAACTTAATTCCAATATGACTGCTGCCCATTTTTTAAGACATTTTTTTTAATGTGGACCATTTTTAAAGTCTTTATTGAATCTGTTACAATATGTTTTACGTTTTGTTTTTCTGTCCTCGAGGCATGTGGGATCTTAGTTCCCCAACCAGGGATTGAAACCATACTCCCTGCATTGGAAGGCAAAGTCTTAACCACAGGACCACCAGGGAAGTCCCTGGTGTCCTTCTAAAATGAGAAGAGGATGGGGCTTCCCTGGTAAAGAATCTACCTGCCAATGCAGGAGACTCGGATTCGACCCCTGGTCTGGGAAGATACCACATGCCACTGAGCAATTAAGCCCATGCACTACAACTATTGAGCCTTTGCTCTAGAGCCTGGGAAACACAACTACTCAGCCCTCATACAACAGCTGCTGAAGCCTATATGCCCTAGAGCTCATGCTCCACAACAAGAGAAGCCACCACAATGAGAAGCCCACACACTGCAATTAGAGTAGCCCCTGCTCTCCACAACTAGAGAAAAGCCCAAGCAGCAGTGAAAACTCAGAACAGCCAAAACATAAATAAATGTAATTGCACAAAAAAGGATAGGATTGCCAAGTGTTTACAAAAAATAAATAAAAAGAAAGAGGGGAGAGAAGACACTGAGACATGGGGAGAACATCGCATAGCAAGGAGGCAGAGATTGAAGTGCTATAGCTGCAAGTCAAGGAATGCCAAGGTTTATTGCAGACAAACCACCGAAAGCTGGGGAAAGATAAAAAACTTCTCCCCTACAATTTCTAGAGGGATTGTGGCCCCACCCACGTCTTAATTTCAGACTTCTAACCACCAGAACTAGGAGGAAATACATTTTATTGTTTAAGTGACCCAATTTGTGGCAAGCCTTGGAAATTAATCCACTGGCCAGTCAGTCACTGCCAGAGCCAGCTCTACCAGCCCACTTGCTTTCTGAACCCCATCCTTTGCCCCAAATCTATTTCTCTCTTCTTCCAAAGTAATAGGAAGGTAGCCAGGGAGTTCCCAAGAGGCACAGTGGATGGGAATCTGCCTGCCAATGCAGGGGACATGGGTTCAATCCCTGGTCCCAGAAGATTCCATGCCACAGTGGGCCACAACTACTGAGCCTGGGCTCTAGGGCCTGGGAGCCATGACTACCAAGCCCATGTGCCGAGAGTCTGTGCTCCACAAGAGAAGCCACCACAGTGAGAAGCCCAAGTATGGCAACACAGAGTGGCCCCCTGCTCACTGCAACTGGAGAAAGCCTGTGCAAAGCAACAAAGACCCAGGACAGCCAAAAACAAATCGGTAAAATTATTTTTAAAAAATAAATAAAGAGTGGTAGCCAGGAACATAACTGCCCAGTTAGACATTTCCCAGCCTCCCTTGCAGCTAGGTGAGGCCATGTGACTGAGCTCCCACCAATGGGGCAGGAGAGGAAGTGACATAGTTCACTCCCTGGCTTGAATCTTACAGACAACACACACATTTCCTGCATGCTCTCTTTCTCCTTCCTACTGGCTGGAACTGAGATGTAATGGTGACCTGGTGTTGATCAGAGGAATACAGCAATGCTACAGGACAATGGGTCATAAACACAGCTATACATTAAATCTCCTGGGGAGCTTTTAAAAAAACCTATGTCCAGATCCCACTGCAGACCAATTAATTCAGAATCTCTAATGGCAGGGTCAGGCATCCATATATTTTTATACCTAACCCTAAGCTTAACCCTAACTGTAAACACCAAAGACTGAGGGAAGATCTTTAAAGCAACCAGAAAGAAAGTACCTTTCCAGGTTATTTCAGTGTGTGGTCAGGATGGGAACTAATGCCTCAGGGAGGATGAAGCAAGAAGAGGAACCTGGGAACCTGAGTAACCACTGGGAGCTGCCTTGCCAACCTGGAATGTTCCATTGGATGAGGGACTCTGGTTTCTGCATGAAACATCACTCATATTGCATTGATATCATTCACCTTCAAAACCAGAGTAATTTTGATAAATTTAAAGACTTCATGTTAGTTTATCAGTATCTGAGACAGGTATCTGAGTCAGACAGATATCTGACATAGCAGGACTTTATTTCAGGGCACTGAAAGAACTCTTATTCCTTTCCCTAACCATCCATTCCTCTTGCACTTCCCAGATTCTGTGTCCTGCTACCTCTTTTCCATTTGCAAACAGGTAACTCAATTTTCACTCCTTTGAATAATATCATTGAGTTCTTAGCATAACACACTTAATCCCCAGTGATATGAACATCATTATCCCTACATTTACAGATGGGGAAACTTAAGCCCAGAGATGCAATGCAGTCAAGTTCCATTTGGGGCATAGCCTGCGCCTATAGTTAAGTTATATTATCCTTTATTCCTTGTGAATTTTATTAACAAATTTTGTTAATAAAATGTCACACTTATATGCTCATATGCCTTCAGAAATATTATAAGCCATACATATTAAACATGGAAACCAATGAATTTTAAACTTGAAAGAACTGTACAGCCAATTTTTTTAACTTAACTCCTTTATTTTAAGGTGAGAAAACCAAGACTGCATTCATCCATTTATCATTCATTCAATAAATGAGTATTGATATAAACAAAGTGTCACCCTAATGAGGACTAAGTATGTGTCAGGCACTGTTCTAAACCCTTTGCAGTTATCAACTCATGAAACTCAGAAACACCCTTCTGAGATACCGTTATTCACCCCATTTTTGAATAGGGAGCCAAGACACAGAAAAGTAGAGTTCACAACTGCTAGCAGGTGGTGAAGAAATGATTCAATCCCAGGAACCTTATACACAGGCACAGCACTAGATGAGTAATTTTAAATTCATACTTTTGATTTCAAAATTATAAAAAGTCCAAAGCCATGAGAAACTGCTCTGACCAAAAGATTGGAGCAATAATCAACAACAGACTTGAACCCCTTTCCAAGGTTCTCAGATACTGGAATTGTCAGGTACAAAGAGCAACAATCGGTGAAATAGTAAAAATAAAATTAAGGATACAGTCACAAAGATGATCAAACAACAAGAAAGTTGAGGGGGAAATAGAGTTTTTAAAATAAAATCTTTAAAAATATAAAACTCAACTAATTAAAAGCAGCTTAAACACAATCCAAGAGAAAATGAGTGAACTGGGAGACATAGCTGAGGAAATAAACTGGACTGTAACACAAAGAAAGATAAGATATAGAATAAGAGAAACAAAGAATAAGATGATTAAACCCAAGGTACATCTAATCAAACACCCAAGAGGATCAAAAAGAGAAAATGGAGGAAAGGCAACACTTAATGAGATCAAGAACTACAAATTTTCTAAAACTTATGAAAAATTAGTCCTCTGATTCAAGAATCATAACATATCCCAAACAGAATAAATAAAAAGAAATATATGGCTAGACTTATCTTGGTGAAACTGAAGACACCAAAGACAGTGCCTGCCATGGAAGGAAGGGGATAAAAGCAATTACAATAAAAACAATTACAATTGTTTTTACTAACAGTAATAATATAGCTAATATTTACATATGCTATGCCAGGCACCATTCTGAGCATTGGGTTGGCCAAAAAGTTCTTTTGCGTTTCCATAAGATGTTATGGGAAAATCCAAACTAACTTTTTGACCAACCCAATATTTTATTTGTATTAATTCATTTAATCTTCAACTCTATGAAGTAGTTACTATTGTTAATCTCATTTTATAAACAAAAAAATAAAAGTCTAGAAAGACTAAGTGATGGGACCAGTGACCCACAGCCAGTAAGTAGTATAGCTGAAGTTTTAAAACTCTAGCTAAAAATCTTAAGAAAATCCATTTCCAAACATTACTTTGTATTTATCTGCAAAGTAATTCTTTGGGGGACTAGTAAGGACATTCCTAAGACTGTGAACAAGAAAGCTAGCAAAGCAATGATTTGCAGAAGCCAAACTCTTATTGAATATAGAGGGGGAAAAAAATTTCCCTGGTTCATCTCTAGAGGCAAATGCTTTAAGAGAACATAATCCATTTGCCCCTGGGATGAAGTCAGAGCAGTTTCAATCTCAGGGTTTAATCTTTCCACCAAATGTGGACTCTATTACAAATTTCCTTGGCTAGAAATTTTCAGGATCTGGAGAACACTCCTTTCTGGTCCCTAACATACAGATGCTGAGAGCAAATATTTGTCCCCTGGGAACCTTGGCAGGGAAAAATCCAGAGAACAGCTTTTCTGCCACCAAGCCACTTGGGGAATTAAGATCATTAAATGCTAATAGCAGCTGTTAGGTACTTAGCAAATATAGCTAATCAACCACCCGCACATGGGGAAGTATTCTAAATCCACCACGGGCTGCTAAATCCCCTGGTGACTGCAGGACTATTCATCTCCCTCCTGACCAGGTAATTAGGAAGAACTGGATAATTGCCTCCTCCAAATAGCAGAGGCAGTGATATATCACAACCTGTGATGTTACCACAAGTCGTGTTGCAGGATCAAAGGTCCAAAGTGCTTCTCAGCTGAGAAACATCACGGTAAAAAATAATAATGATAATAATGCAACAGCAGAGGCTGAAATTCATCAAGCCAGACTCTGTGGGAAGACTCTGATGCAGGTGCTGTGGAGGTGTTTAGAGAGGGCTCAGGGGTGCTCAGGTTGAAGACTAAGTTACTCTGCCTCCCCTGGGGTTGGGTGTGGCCATATGAGTAAGATCTTGCCAATGAAATGTGAGCCAAAGTGATGAGTGGCTTGTCCAAGAATTGGAGTGTAGATGTGCCTATAATCCAGTCTGAATCTATCCGATGAAGACAATGCCAGACAATGCCGTAAGGAACGGCAGAGCAACAAGAAGGGGAAGAAGCAGGATCCTGGAAATGATGGTGTATGGATCCTGGAAATGACGGTCAGAGCTCTGCCCTGACAAGATGCTCATGAAAGATTGCCATGGGAACGAGAAACACTGGTCTGTGTTCTCTTAAGCTACTGTGCTGGGGGATCCTTTTTGTTTTAGCATCTTAACCTTTACCCTAATCCAAGAGGCTAGTTCATTTAATCCTCACAACCATCCAGTGAGTTGGTTACTTTTATCGGTCCCATTTTGCAAATAAAGAAAATGAGACTCAGGACTTCCACTGGTCCAGTGGTTAAGAATCTGCCTGCCCAGGGACCTCGCAGTTTGCTGTGAAAGGAATGGGCTATGGTATCATCAAGTAAACACATTCACATCCCAGTTTTGTCAGTTACTGGTTATGTGACTTTGGGCTAGCTATTTGATTCTCTGTGTGCTTTGGTTTATTCATCTGCAAAATGGGAATAATAATAATAATGTGAGGATTAAGGATTTTAAAAAAAAGAAGAAGAAGAAATATCTACCTGCCAGGGCAGAGGACATGTGTTCAATGCATGGTCCAGGAACTAAGCTTCAGCATGCCAGGGCAACTAAACCCATGTGCCACAACTACTGAGCCCACGCTCTAGAGATCATGCTCCGAAACAAGAGAAGCCACCGCAATGAGAAGCCCACTCACCAGAGAAAGCCCTTGAGGGGCAACGAAGACCCAGGCCAGCCAAAATTAATTAATTATATAATTTTCCCCCAATCCTGAAACCAATAAGTGGTGAAAACAGAATTGGAAGCCAGGATTATCATGCTCCAAAAGCCCATGCAGAGGGTTCTGATTCACTAAGTCCAAGGCAGAGGTGGAGTTTTCAAGTTTCTAGAAAGTTAGGTGGTACTGAGGCTGCTAATCCATGAATCACAATTTCTGGAGCAAGGATTTCAAGCACTCCACACCTCTCCTCCTCTAGGATTTAGGAGCTAAACTTCCAGATCCCAGAATTCTAGTCTTAGATCTCCAAATGACAGTGAAGAGCATCCTAAAAAAAAAAAAAAAGAAGAAATGTTTCCCTTTCTTTGCTGTTCTCCACTCCTGGAAATTAGTTGGATTCAATTCAGGCAGATTTTCTTTCGAGCATCAGATTTCTCATTGGAAGTTGTCATGATTCACAGAGAATGCGTGCATGGTAAGTCACTTCAGTCATGTCCGACTCTGCGATCCCATGGACTATAGCCTGCCAGGCTCCTCTGTCCGTGGGATTCTCCAGGCAAGAATACTGGAGTGGGTTGCCATGCCTTCCTTCAGGGCACTGTGAAATTGTGAAATATGATGCCACTTTCTGGAGATCTTGTGACAGCTGCCTTACCTTCTGTCTTTTCTTACTGTAGCTCTCTAACCCAAAATAACATTCATAGAGGCTGTTGGAAAAGGTGGCATAAGTCGTTATGTGCTCATTTCCTCAGGAAACATTGACTACATGAAGGCAGAAACACCCTCAGCCTGGAGGGATGTTATAATCAACAGCAAAAACCATTTCAACACCCAAAACACTTGGGAAATGTCTCCCTATGCAAACCCAACTCCAGCTTGAAAAATCAGCACATTGCCAAAGTAAGCTAAATTCAGTTCACAAAAGAGAAATATAAACGGCCACTAAGTGTGTGGAGACATTCAATATTACTGGTGAAATAAATGAAGTTTAAAGAAGGTATACCATTCTTCACTGGAAAATTCGAAAAAAACTAAAAAGAAATATTAATACCCAGTGCTGTTGTTGTTGTCTAGGTGGGCTTCCCAGGAGGTGCTAGTGATAAAGAATCCACCTGCCAATGCAAGAGATGTAAGAGATGTGGGTTCGATTCCTGGGTCAGGAAGATCCCCTGGTGGAGGGCATGGCAATCCACTCCAGTATTCTTGCCTAGAGAATCCCATAGCCAGAGAAGGCTGGGAGGCTAGAGTTCATGGGGTCACAAAGAATCAGACACTACTGAAGCCACTTAGCACGCATGCTGTAGTTGGTAAGAAGAAATAAGCACTCTAATTTACTGTAAAGAGAGTACCTACTGGGAATCATGTGGTTGCAGGTGACAAGATCCTGAATCAAAACTGTTTAATCAGGGACTTCCCTGGTGGTCCAATGGTTAAGACTTCACCTTTCTATGCATGGGGAGTAGGTTCGAACCCTGATCAGGGAACTAAAAACCTCACATGCCTCACAGCCCCAAAAAACCAGAACATAAGAGTCAGTATTGTAACCAATTCAATAAAGATTTTAAAAATGGTCCACATCAAAAAAATCTTTTTTATTTTTTTATTTTTATTTTTTTTGATTCTTCAACATTTATTTTATTTTATTTTATTTTTTTTATTTTTCAGTGGGTTTTGTCATACATTGATATGAATCAGCCATAGAGTTACACGTATTCCCCATCCCGGTCCCCCATCCCACCTCCCTCTCCACCCGATTCCTCTGGGTCTTCCCAGCCCACCAGACCCGAGCACTTGACTGATGCATCCCACCTGGGCTGGTGGTCTGTTTCACCACAGGTAATATACATGCTGTTCTTTCGAAACATCCCACCCTCACCTTCTCCCACGGAGTTCATAGTCTGTTCTGTACGTCTGCGTCTCTTCTTCTGCCCTGCATATAGGGCCATCGTTACCATCTTTCTAAATTCCATATATATGCATTAGTATACTGTAATGTTCTTTATCTTTCTGGCTTACTTCACTCTGTATAATGGGCTCCAGTTTCATCCATCTCATTAGAACTGATTCAAATGCATTCTTTTTAACGGCTGAGTAATATTCCATGGTGTATATGTACCACAGCTTCCTTATCCATTCATCTGCTGATGGGCATCTAGGTTGCTTCCATGTCCTGGCTATTATAAACAGTGCTTCGATGAACATTGGGGTGCACCTGTCTCTTTCAGATCTGGATTCCTCAGTGTGTATGCCCAGAAGTGGGATTGCTGGGTCATATGGTAGTTCTATTTCCAGTTTCTTAAGAAATCTCCACACTGTTTTCCATAGTGGCTGTACTAGTTTGCATTCCCACCAACAGTGTAAAAGGGTTCCCTTTTCTCCACACCCTCTCCAGCATTTATTGCTTGTATACTTTTGGATAGCAGCCATCCTGACTGGCGTGTAGTGGTACCTCACTGTGGTTTTGATTTGCATTTCTCTGATAATGAGTGATGTTGAGCATCTTTTCATGTGTTTGTTAGCCATCTGGATGTCTTCTTTGGAGAAATGTCTGTTTAGTTCTTTGGCCCATTTTTTGATTGGGTCATTTATTTTTCTGGATTTGAACTTCAGGAGTTGCTTGTATATTTTTGAGATTAATCCTTTGTCTGTTTCCTCATTTGCTATTATTTTCTCCCAATCTGAGGGCTGTCTTTTCACCTTACTTATAGTTTCCTTTGTTGTGCAAAAGCTTTTAATTTTCATTAGGTCCCATTTGTTTATTTTTGCTCTTATTTCCAATATTCTGGGAGGTGGGTCATAGAAGATCTTGCTGTGATTTATGTCGGAGAGTGTTTTGCCTATGTTCTCCTCTAGGAGTTTTATAGTTTCTGGTCTTACATTTAGATCTTTAATCCATTTTGAGTTTATTTTTGTGTATGATGTTAGAAAGTGTTCTAGTTTCATTCTTTTACAAGTGGTTGACCAGTTTTCCCAGCACCACTTGTTAAAGAGATTGTCTTTTTTCCATTGTATATCCTTGCCTCCTTTGTCAAAGATAAGGTGTCCATAGGTTTGTGGATTTATCTCTGGGCTTTCTATTCTGTTCCATTGATCTATATTTCTGTCTTTGTGCCAGTACCATACTGTCTTGATGACTGTGGCTTTGTAGTAGAGCCTGAAGTCAGGCAGGTTGATTCCTCCAGTTCCATTCTTCTTTCTCAAGATTACTTTGGCTATTCGAGGTTTTTTGTATTTCCATACAAATTACCAACGGTATTTTTCACAGAACTAGAACAAAAAAATCTTTTTAAAAAATCATTTAATCAAAATGGGAATTGGGGGTTCAGGATTTCTCGCAGCCCCACACGTCCCTCATGCAGGAAAGAGGTGTTTGCTGTCTCTGGGGTTCACCCCAAGTGTGGTGGACCTACACCATCTCAGCCAAGGTCAAAGGTGAGGGGTGAGGTCAGGACCCACTGCCAAGAAGCAGCACTAGAACACTGCAGACTCCGGAGGAAGCTGCCTGCATGGAGGTCACGCCTGGTCTGTCACCAGGCTCCCTCCCTAACCACTCATGATAACGATGGGGAAAGCCCAGCAAAGGGAAACAGGACACAGACAGGACGATGCACTGCAGTCATGAGCGCGTGCTGAGGAGGACAGCCACTCCCACAGCCTGGTACTGTACAGACCAAGGACAGGCAGGCAATCAAAGCAAATTCCCTGTTTTAGGGGAACTAGGTCCTGGGGCATAGAAGCAGCCTGCAGGGTTGTGTGCAAACACACATCTGTGACCAAGGGGAAGGACAAGAGAGCTGGAGCATCTGCAAAACAAGGTCAGAATCAGGAGTCAGTCAAGGCCATGAGGGCTGCTGGCCAGAGGGGAGCCAGAGGGAGCTTTACTGGAATACAATATTCCACGGTCATATGGTTACCGCTTCATCCACTATTTGCTCACTAACCAAGAGCTATCCAGTCTGGACGGAAAAAAATCTTTTTCTTGTCTGCTTCTTTTTTTGGCCTCTGGTCAGATAGCAGTCCATGTTCCTGTTTGTTTTTCCCAGAGCATCTGAATAAAAGGATTCCATAAAACCTGAAAGAATTCCCTACCTCAATGTGTGACTCACCTTCTAATCTGGATGATAACAGCTAGTCTTCATGTACGTGAGTTCTAGCTGCTTCTTTACCAAATAAATTGTGAGATATTCTTTTGGGATTTTAAGATATAGAATTATTGGCTTTTCTTTCCTTTTAAATAAATTGTACTTCTTGATCACCCTTTAGAAAAGCAGGGGGAGGTGGCAGAGGGGAATTGCAGAATTTTCTGGCAGTCTAGTAGTTAGGACTCAGGCTCTCACTGCTGAGAATCTGAGTTCAGTCCCTGGTCAGGGAACTAAGATCCCACAAGTCGCATGGCATTGCCAAAAAAATAGGGAAGCGGGGAAGGGATAGGGATGGTTACTTATTGGTGCCTCTGGGAAGTCCAAAGATGTATCAGGCTCCCAGCATGACTAGGTCCAGCATTGTCAAAGTTGTCATCAGAACTCACTTTGTCTCTCAGATCTGCTGCCCATTGGATAAGGCCCACCCTCCCTCCCTCCCATAATCTAACCATGACAGCTCTGGGTAGGTGGGATGAATTTCTAGAAATGCAACACATCTAGAATCTTTGCATGTAAAAGTGCAATGTCTTCCCTCATAGGTAGAATATATTTCCCTATTACATTGATATTGGGTTTGACCATATGACTTGCTTTTGCCAATGGAATGTTAGCAGATGTGAAAAAAGGATTTAAATGTGTCTGCATGATTTAGTGTAGCTCTTGTTATTTTGTTAGAAGAGCATGCACCAGACGTTGCCTCCCTTTTCTCCTGGGCCACAGATTTTGTGTGTGTGTGTGTAGCAAAGTTTTTTTAAAGTATAAAAAGTTTTATTGAAGTATAAGAGAGATAGTGAAAACTTCTGACATAGACATTAGAAGGGGACAGAAAGAGGGCCCCTTGCTAGTTTTTAGCAAGGAATTATTTACCTATAAGCAAGCTGCTAACTGGAGAAGGAAATGACAGCCCACTCCGGTATTCTCCCCTGGAGAATCCCATGGACAGAGGAGCCTGGTGGGCTACTGTTCATGGCATCACAAAGAGTTGGACATGACTGAGTGACTAACCGCAAGCTGCTAATTAGAGAAAGGAAACACCTCAAAACTGAGAGAGTTGCACCAGGCCCCTCACCCACAACACACATTTTGAGATAGCATTGTGGACCACAGATTTGACAAATGTGGATCAGAGTAAAGCCAACCCTCCCCATTTGAGCCCAACCAATCCACAACTTGAAGCAGGGTCACCCAGCCATGCCTTGAACAGAAAAATTCTGAACCGATCTTTACATGAAGACCCACAAGCATAAGAATAAAGGTTTATTTCAAAGAATGAAATAATGCTATTTGCAGAACATGTATGAAGTTAGAGATTGTCATACTAAGTGAAATCAGGAGAAAGACAGATATCATATGATATCACTTATATGTGGAATATAAAATATGACACAAATGAAGTTATATACAAAACTGAAACAGACTTATGGATATAGTAGGGGAGGAATAGACTGGGAGTTTGGGATTAGCAGATGCAAATTTATATGTAGAATGGATAAACCATGAAGTCCTACTATTTAGCACAGGGAACTGTATTTAATATCCTATGATAGATTACAATAGAAAAGAATATGAAAAAGAATACATGTATATTTATGTATATCTAAACCACTGTGCTATATAGCAGTGTATGTGTGTTAGTCACTCAGTCGTGTCCAACTCTTTGTGACCCCATGGAATGTAGTCCAACAGGCTCCTCTGTTCATGGGATTCTCCAGGCAAGAATACTGGAGTAGGTAGCCATTCCCTTCTCCAGCGGATCTTCCTAACTCAGGAATCGAACCTGGGTCTCCTGCATTGCCAGGCAGATTCTTTACCATCTGAGTCACCAGGGAAGCCATACAGCAGAAATTAACACAATGCTGTCCATCAACTATACTTCAAAAAAGGATTTTTTTAAAAAATAATGAAGACTTACTTGGAATAAGGCACTAAGTTTTGGGCAGTTTGTTATATTGCATCATGGTACTAATAGCTGATTGAGACAAAAAGTATGACTTCAGCATCCAGGAGCCGCATGGCAACTGAGTCATTATCCACACACCACCTACCTTTCAATTTCAAGAGTATTATTCATCATCTGCACCCACAGCTGATACCAGCAAAAGAAACAAAACCTCATTTTTAAATGCACCAAAAGAGAAACTAAAAAATACATGACTACACTCATCAACAGTAGCCCAGAGTTCACTTTGCAAATTTATCTAGGAACTAATTCATTGTTGCAACCTACTGCCTGTAATACAGTGGTTTATAATTTTTGAAGTCACAGTTCCTTGGGAAATCTGAGAGTTATGGTTCCTTCCTTTCAAAAGGTACGTCTTTAAAAAAAAAAAGATACGTCTTTTCACATAAACATCTTTATTTTAATGCAATGGAAACTAATTTCCTTCATGGTATAAAAAACAACAGTATAAAGTCATAAGCTTTTCTCACCTACTTTTACAGGCAAATATTTTTTATTAAAGGACTGTTGATTTACAATGTTGTGCTAGTTTTCAGTATGCAGCAAAGTGATTCAGTTATACACCTATATATTCTTTTAAAGATTATTTTCCATTATAGGTTTTATAAGATATTAAATATAGTTCCCTGTGCTAATATAGTAGGACCTGTTGGTTATCTATTTTATATAACATAATGTGTATGTTAATCCCAAACTCCTAAGTTTTCCTCCCTCCACACTTTCTCCTTTGGTAACCATAAATTTATTTTCTGTGTCTGTGTTTAAAGGCAAGTATTAATGAATGCTTCCTAAAATATTTTGAAATTAATTCTAAACTGAGCAGTTCAGTGACTATATAACCACTAAAGAATTACTTTTTCAAACAGAACCTCACTATCTTTATCCATAAAATGCAGGTTGTTAATAGCACCTAACTTGCAGGGTTGTCGTGAGTGATAAATGAATTAATAACAAGTAAAGTGCTTATCACTGTACCTGGCATACAGTGATAATAAGGACATATGTTCTTTATTGCAACTCTTTTGAGTCAGAATTTTCAATACTCATTGCTCTCAAATTAAAAGTTGTAATGGAACAACGGATAACCAACAAGTGTATAGCACTGGGAACTCTACTCAATATTCTGTGGTGAACTTAACGAGAAAAGAATCCAAAAAAGAATGGAGACATCTATCTATCTATCTATCTATCTATCCGTCTATCTATCATCTATCTATCTATCTATATATGCATAACTGAATCATTATGGTTTTCACCTGAAACTAACACAACATTGTAAATCAAATATACTCTAAAAACATATATTTTTTAAAACATAAAAATAAATAAAATTTGAATGGGGACTTCCCTGGTGGTCCAGTGATTAAGAATCTGCCTTGCATTTCAGGGACTACAGGTTCAATCCCTGGTCAGAGAACTAAGGTCCCACTTCCTGCAGAACAACTAAGCCTGCACACCCTGGAGCTCATGTGCCACAACTACTGAAGCCTACAGGCTCTGGAGTCTGTTTCTCTGTCCCTGGGATTTCCCAGGCAAGAATACTGGAGTGGGTTGCCATTTCTTCCTCCAGGGGATCTTTCCGACCCATGAATCAAATCCACATCTTCTGTATCTCCTGCATTGCAAGAGGATTCTTTATCCTCTGAGCCATCAGGGAAGCCCAAAGACCAGGAATCAAACCCAGGTCTCTGCAGTGCCAGCCCAGAGTGCCAACCAATGGACCGCCAGGGAATTCCCCATGTTTCACTTTCTTAATGGGATCTTTTGATGAAGAGAATTTCTTAATCTTAATGAAGTCTAATTTGTCAGTATTTTCTTTGATGTATAGTGTCTTTGGGGTCTAATTCAGCTTCTTATTCAAACTAAATAATAAATCTTCTCATTGAAATTTTAAAAAATACATTCAAATTTTAATTTTGTTTTATTAGCAAAATTTCAAAAGCTTTAGAAACATTTATTGACTTTTGCCTGAAATGTGAGGGAGACATTTCCTGTTATTAATTATTTCTTGGTGATGAAAGTAAGAATCTGCAACTCTTGTTGATGCTACCTTCCTAAAAGATTTTCAAAGGCAATTTGGGTCATATGCAATGTTTAACTTTTTTCACTGCCTTCAGAACCTTCAGTGACTGTGTGTACTCAGTCACTCAGTCAAGTCCAACACTTTTCGATCTTATGGACTGTAGCCAGCTGTAGGCTCCTCTGTTCAGGGAATTTTACAGGCAAGAACACTGGAATGGCCATTCCCTACTCCAGGGGATATTCCTAACCAAGGGATCAAAACCATGCTTCTCATGTCTCTTGCATTGGCAGGCAGATTTTTTTTACTACTAGTGCCACCTGAGAAGCCCTTCAGAACCTAAGCCCTGTATAAGGTACAACTCCACTGTAAGAACGAACTGTGGTTCCCCACATTTCCCATGTGCTTTTCTATATTTCCCAATATCCCTTGCAGTTTGATTAGGGTCATGTGACTAGTTTTGGCCAGTGGACTGTGAGCAGAAGTGATGCGTGTCATTTGCAGACTGAAGCAATTAGGAACTGGTGTTTCTCCTCTGACAGCCTTGGAAGCCATATATTCCACTGGAAGCCATTTGGTGCAGCTACAAGATGGAAGAGAGTTGCTTCACGTACTTCAACGGCACAAAGGTGAGAAATAAACATTTACTGTGTTAAGCCACTGAGACTTCAGGGCTTGCCTATTGTAGTAGCTGCATTGCTTAATCTAACTAATACCTAAGGAGAATTAGAATTCCCATTAATAGAAACTACCAAAGGTCTGCAAGCTTGTGCCAGCAGTCTCTGTGTCATCAACTCAGGATTGGGCTTCCCTTTGGCAAAGTTCTGCATCACTGATTTCTTAGGTCAGATTTTCCCGAAAGCAAAACCTGAAACAAAGATTCAGGTTGGTCTGTAATCCATGGCTGATTCATGTCAATGTATGGCAAAAACCACTACAATGTTGTAAAGTAATTAGCCTCCAATCCATAAAAATAAATGGAAAAAAAAAAAAAAAGATTCAGGTTGGGTTTTTCCAATGGTCCAGCAGTTAAGACTCTGAACTCCCAATGCAGGGGGCCTGGGTTCAATCTCTGGTCAGGGAACTAGATTCCATGTTTGTAACTAAGCCTTAACACAGCCAAATAACTCAATAAATAAATATTCAGGTGCAAGTGACTTATTACAAAGCACTCACAGGATGACCATTAAGGGGGTAGGAGAAGTTGGACAGTGAAAGGAAGAAAACACACACAGGGTGCGATGTCAGGTGAAGTCCCAAATTCAGACTTATCAAGCAGTGCATTCTAGGACATAAATTATACCTCAGGCAAAGGAGCCTGGGTTTTTGTTTGGTTTTGTTTTTAATTTTTGTTTATTTATTTTTTGGCTGTGCTGGGTCTTTGTTGCTGTGTAAGGGTTTTCTCTAGTTGTGGCAAGTGGGGGCTACTCTCTAGCTGTGCAGTGCATGGGCCTCTCATTGCAACGGCTTCTCTTGTACAGCAGAGGCTCTAGGGTGCTCAGGCTTCAGTAGTTGCAGCTTACAGATGCTAAAACTTGGGCTCAGTAGTTGTGGCACATGGGCTTAGTTATTCCTCAGCATATGGAATACTCCTGGTCCAGGGATTGAGCCTGTGTCCCCTGCATTGGCAGGTGGATTCTTAATCACTGGACCACAAGAGAAGTCCAGGAGCCTGTTTTTTCAACCCTTTAGTACCACAGACTGAGTCACTTAAACAAAAGAAATTTATTTCTCACAATTCTGGAGGTGGGAAGTCCACGATCAAGGTGCCAGCAGTTGTTCAGTTGCTCATCTGTGTCCAGCTGTTTGTGACCCCATGAATTGCAGCATACCAGACTTCCCTGTCCTTCACTGTCTCCCTGAGTTTGCTCAAATTCATGTCCACTGAGTCGGTTATGCCATCCAACCATCTCATCCTCTGTCGCTTTCTTCTCCTCTAGCCCTCGATCTTTTCCAGCATCAGAGTCTTTTCCAATGAGCCAGCTCTTTGTATCAGGTGGCCAAAGATTTAGAGCTTTAGCTTCAGCATCAGTCCTTCCAATGAATATTTAGGGTTGATTTCCTTTAGGATTTTTTTTCCATTTGTTTTTATTAGTTGGAGGCTAATTACTTTATAATATTGTAGTGGTTTTTGCCATATATTGACATGAATCAGCCATGGATTTACATGTGTTCCCCATCCTGATCCCCCCTCCCACCTTCCTCCCCATCCCATCCCTCTGGGTCTTCTCAGTGCACCAGCCCTGAGCACTTGTCTTATGCATCCAACCTGGGCTGGTGATCTGTTTCACCCTTGATAGTATACTTGTTTCAATGCTATTCTCTCAGAACATCCCACCCTCACCCTCTCCCACAGAGTCTAAAAGTCTGTTCTGTACATCTGTGTCTCTTTTTCTATTTTGCATATAGGGTTATCATTACCATCTTTTAAAATTTCATATATATGCATTAGTATACTGTATTGGTGTTTATCTTTCTGGCTTACTTCACTCTATATGATGGGCTCCAGTTTCATCCATCTCATTAGAACTGATTCAAATGAATTCTTTTTAATGGCTGAGTGATATTCCATAGTGTATATGTACCATAGCTTCCTTATCCATTCATCTGCTGATGGGCATCTAGGTTGCTTCCATGTCCTGGCTATTATAAATAGAAGACGTGAAACTCTCACTGTTTGCAGATGACATGATCCTCTACATAGAAAACCCTAAAGACTCCACCAGAAAATTACTAGAGCTAATCAATGAATATAGTAAAGTTGCAGGATATAAAATTAACACACAGAAATCCCTTGCTTTCCTATACACTAACAATGAGAAAACAGAAGGAGAAATTAAGGAAACAATACCATTCACCATTGCAACAAAAAGAATAAAATACTTAGCAGTATATCTACCTAAAGAAACAAAAGACCTATACATAGAAAACTATAAAACACTGATGAAAGAAATCAAAGAGGACACAAACAGATGGAGAAATATACCATGTTCATGGGTTGGAAGAATCAATATTGTGAAAATGAGTATACTACCCAAAGCAATCTATAGATTCAATGCAACCCCTATCAAGCTACCAACAGTATCCTTCACAGAACTAGAACAAATAATTTCACAATTTGTATGGAAATACAAAAAAACCTTGAATAGCCAAAGCAATCTTGAGAAAGAAGAATGGAACTGGAATCAACCTGCCTGACTTCAGGCTCTACTACAAAGCCACAGTCATCAAGACAGTATGGTACTGGCACAAGGACAGAAATATAGATCAATGGAACAAAATAGGGTTGATTTCCTTTAGGATTGACTGATTTGATGTCCTTGCTGTCCAAGGGACTCACAAGAGTCTTCTCCAAAGCCACAATTTGAAAGCATCAATTCTTTAGCCTCCAGCCCTCCTTCATGGTCAACCCTAACTTCCATACTTGACTACTGAAAAAACCATAACTTTGACTATATGGACCTTTGTCAGCAAAGTGATGCCTCTGCTTTTTAAGATGCTATCTAGGTTTGTCATAGCATCTCTTCAAAGGAACAAGTGTCTTTTAGTTTCATGACTGCAGTCACTGTCTGCAGTGATTTTGGAGTCCAAGAATATAAAGGGTGCCACTGTTTCCATTTTTCCCCATCTATTTGCCATGAAGTGATGGAACTGGGTGCCATGATCTTCGTTTTTTGAATGTTGAGTTTTAAGCCAACTTTTTCACTCTCCTCTTTCACCTTCAGTGGATGTCAAATAATGGTTGCAGATAGCCACCTTCTCACTGTGTACTCATGTGGGCTTTCCTCAGTGTGTGTGTGAAGAGCGAGCTATCTGGTATCACCTCCTCTTCTTTTTAAAAAGTATTTATTTATTTGGTTGCACTCGGTCTTAGTTGGTGCATTTGGTATTTTTAGTTGGAGTATGTGGGATCTAGTTTCCTGACCAGGGATCGAACCTGGGCCCCCTGCATTGGGAGCATGGAGTCTTAGCCACTGACCACCAAGGAAGACCCTCCTCCTCTCCCTATAATGACACAAATCCTATCTGATCAGGGTCCCACCATTAATACCACATTTAACCTTAATTTCCTCATAAGGTCCCCATCTCCAAATGTATTCATATTGGGGGTTAGGGCTTCAATATATAAATTGGGAGGTGGAGGGGGTATAAACTTCTGGTCCCACAACAGACTCCTAAACCATCAGTAGCTGGACACCAGGATAGGGAAGTGAGATAAACTCCCAGGCACTTACGGTCCTCCAGTATGAGCAGGGTGGCTCCAGAGCTAATGAACAACTCTCTGAAGGCCACAGGTGTGAGCAAGTAGCAGGTAAGCTTGAAGAAGCTGGGTGATGTGTACACAGAGCTGGAGTCTAGGTCTGGTTGGCAAAAAAATCTTCAAGATACTCCACTGCTGTATCAGTAAGAGATGACATGCATCTGTTCTAATAGAAGAATTGAATTATAATTGTATATCTGCAGATTTCTAACCCTGCACACCAGGTTGAAGAAGTCTTCTGCTAGACTTGGAAATTTCCACAGAGCTAGCCTCCAATCTCTTCTCACAGCCTGGCAGTTTGATCAAAAGACTTCCTAGGTTTTTCACAAAATCCATAATGGTAAACACAGGGCTTTGATTTCCCCCTTGTTCAGATGATTCCAAACTACTGCTGAGCCCTGGTTGATTTCCCTGTCAGTGAGATCACTGCTCTGACAGTGAGGAAAAAAAAAAAAAAAAACAGAAACTTCCACCCAGAGCCCAATCAAGCATCTGTCTTAAAAGCATTTGCCTTGAAATCCAGCCAACTTCGGTGCAATAAAAAAAGAATCCATTTTCCGCTTCTATTTCTTGACCAACTCCTAGAAGAGGCAGTGACTCAAGTCCTGGACGTCAGTGGTTGGCACGGGAGCAATGATACACTTATCAGCAGGCTGGCAGTGCCTACAGAGAAGCTGTGAATCAGGAGGGCACGAGTCACTCCATAATCTCCAAAGCAAACAAGCCAGGTGTGCTGTCAATGCTCCTGAGCTAGAAAACTGAGAGATCTCTTCCAGTCGAAGTTCATGTTTGTTAGGAAAATTTTTCAACCTTTCACAGATATCGACAGCTTTGTCAATTCCAAAGTGGGGTCAGAAAATGGAAATTCTCCTTGGATGGGGTCCATGGGCACATAATATCTGTGCATTTGCTCTTTGCACTCATAAATGTCTGTGGTTCCATCCAGTTGCACACAGAAGAGAGATGGGAAGCTGTCTGCTCCTCCATAACCTGCTTCAAAAATATGAAAAGAATGATTAGCAGTCTTGGGATGACGCCAAACACAATTCTTTGGTTTTCTTCCCCTGCGTCAAATCACAACACAATTCAGCTCTTTTTAGGAGGCATGGCTCTACTGGAGTCCTAGTCCATGTGCCATAGGAGATGTCAAGACAATGTCTTTGTTGGGGCAATGCCAACTCCTTGTAAAGTTTTGTTTTTCAAAACTGTGCTTTTGGGACTTCCCTGTTGATTCACGGATTAAGAATCTGCCTTGCAGGCCAGGGAACAAAGGTTCGATCCATGGTCGGGGAAGATCCTACATGTTGCAGAGCGACTAAGCCTGCACACCACAACGACTGAGCCCACAGGCCACAAGAGAGTCTTCATACCACAGCCAAAGATCCTGCAAGATGCAGTGAATATCCCTCGTGCCACAACAAATACTGAGGCATCCAAATTAATTAATTAATCTAAAAATGCTTTTAAAAATAAAATAAAATGTGCTTTCTACACACACACATACAAGTTCAAGTTGGATAGACTTAATATATTCAATGTACTTTGACAACATCTTAATTTTAATTGCCCCAGAAGCTTAGAGAAAGATTTGAGAATAAATCCACTATTAGAAAGTAGCTCCAGAAAGTATCAGTAGATTATAGAGATGGAAGACAAGGAAGACAAGATAGACAGTAAATGATGTACTGGCGAGAGAGTTACTGCCGTGAGTTACTAGAGCTTAATCCCTCTGGAAGTCTGGCAGCCAGTGTAGAATTGAAGGGTGAAAGAGCTGGGGTATTGACCCACCAACTCCTGTCAGTCATTTGTAGAAGGTTGCTCTCAGTGGGGACTTTGATTTCCAAGCACTTCTGGCTGCCCCTGTGAAGACAAAACAGACTCTGTTTGCAAGAGAAAGCTTCTGATCAAAGAGATACCAGTCCTGGAAGCTGGAAATGGGGTCAGTGTTTACAGAGTGTCAAGGAAGAGGGGAAATCCTCAAGCTTCAGGGGCTGAGAATCTAGCCACATAAGCAACACTAAGCTTTTGTGACCCATCACTTGAGTGATGAATAGAAAGCCAAAATGGGCCTGGCATAGTTAACTAACGGGAGGAGAAAAAAAGTCCTTCTTTTTTCAGTTGCGGTTCAAAATCCATAACATAAGCCTTACCATCTTAACCATTTCTGGGTGTACATCTCAGTGGCATTCCCTGGTGGCTCAGATAGTAAAGAATCTGCCTGCAATGCAGGAGACCTGGGTTCCATCCCTGGGTCAGGAAGATTCCCAGGAGAATGGAAAGGCTGCCCACTCCAGTATTCTGGCCCGGAGAATTCCATGGACAAAGGATTCTGGTGGGCTGTAGTCCATGGAGTCACAAAGAGTCAAACACAACTTAGAGACTAACGCTGTCAGCGGCATTAAATACATTCAGATTTTGTGTAACCACCATCCATCCCCAGAACACTTTGCATCTTGTAAAACTGAAACTCTATACCCATTAAACACTGACTGCTCAGTCTCTGGCATCCAGCATTCTATTTTATGTCTCTATGAATTTGACTTCTCTAGGGACCTCAAGTAAGTGGAATGATATAGTACTTATCCTTTTTTGACTGGCTCATTTGAGTTATCATAATGTCCTCAAGATTCATGCAAGCTGTAGCACCTTTAAAGACTTCAATTCTTCTTAAGGCTGAATGATATCCCATTGTATGGACAATACTGGACTTCTCAGGTGGCGCCAGTGGTAAAGAATCTGCCTGCCAATGCAGGAGATGTAAGAGACTGGGTTCAATTCCTGGGTCGGAAAGAGGCCCTGGAAAAGGAAATGGCAACCCATTCCAGTAATTTTGCCTGAGAAATTCCATGGACAGAGAGCCTAGCAGGCTACAGTCCATGGGGCTGCAGAGAGGCGGACACGACTGAGCATCTGAGCCCATGGATATGCTACATTTTGTTTACTCATTCCTCTGATGAGGAATACTTGGGTTGCTTCCACCTCATGGCAATTGTGAGGAATCCTGCTATGAATATCTAGCACACATTTTGTGGAGGGAGAGCACCAGCAGGATTCTGAAATCCAGCACTACATCGATGCTGAGGCCGTGATTCCCACAGGCTGCCCCCACCAGTGACCGAGCAGTGCAAGGATACTGCGGCAGGCCATGTCCTGGGAGACTAGAACTCCTTTGGAACAAGCAAATGAGCTCAGTGACCGGGTCAAATCCCTCAGAACTACCCTGCAGTCTAATCCGATTCCATCTCAGGTCTTCCCTGGTGGTCCAGTAGTTAAGACTCAGCTCTTGCACTGCAAGGGGTGTGAGTTCGATTCCTGGTGAGGAAACTAAGATTCCATATGCTGCATGTTGGTCAGTCACGTGACTCTTTGCGACCCCAAGGACTGCAGTATGCCAGGCCTCCCTGTCCCTCACTATCTCCTGAAGTTTGCCCAAGTTCAAGTGCATTGCATTGGTGATGCCATCCAGCCACCTCATCCTCTGAGGCTCTCTTTTTCTGCTCTCAGTCTTTCCCAGCATCAGGGTCTTTTCCAATGAGTCAGCTCTTCACATCAGATGACCAAAATACTGGAGCTTCAGCTTCAGCATCAGTCCTTCCAGTGAATATTCAGGGTGGATCTCCCTTAAGATCAACTGGTTTGATCTCCTTGCAATCCGAGGGACTTTCAAGAATCTTCTCCAGCACCACAGTTTGAAGGCATTAGTTCTTTGGCAGTCAACCTTGCTTACAGTCCAACTCTCACAACCATATGTGACCACTGGGAAGACCATAGCCTTGAACACCGACCATTGTCAGCAGAGTAACACCTCTGCTTTTCAACACACTCTCTAGGTTTGTCATACTGCATGGTACAGACGAATATAATTTAAAAAAAATAAAAGAGAAGATAACCTAGAGAGACACATACGGAGAAGAAGACCACATGATAATGGAAGTAAAGATTGGAATGATACAGCTAAAGGCCAAGAAATGCCAAGGACTGCTGGAAACTGCCAGAAGCTGGGAGAGAGGCAGGATGTGGATTCTCCCTCAGTCTCCAGAAGAAACCAGCACCACCAATACCTTGATTTTGGACCCGTGGTCTCCAGAACTTACAGCTTTCTGTTTTTGAAGCCCCTATGGTCACTTGTTGGGACTGCCCTGGTGGCTCAGACTGTAAAAAATCTGCTTGCAATGCAGGGGACACAGCTTTGATCCCTAGGTCAGAAAGATCCCCTGGAGAAGCAAATGGCAACCCCCTCCAATATTCTTGCCTGGAGAATACCATGGACAGAGAAGCCTGGTGGGCTACAGTCCATGGAGTCACAAAAGAGTCAGACATGACTGAGCAAATGAGCATACACGGTCAATTGTTACGGCCACCTTAGGAAACAAAAACAGTCAGTTGAAGGCAGTGGTTGGTATAAAAGGGAACTCTTTTCAAGTAACCTCCAAGGCAGTAGGAGCACCATCAGCATCTGCTATGGCAGAATCTTTCTATTTCCGGCAATGTGTTGCAAATGCAACCAAGAAATTATGAGGGTTGGGACTTCCCTGGTGGCTCAGTGGTTAAGAATCCACCTGCCAATTAAGGGGATGCGGGTTCGATCCCTAGTCTGGGAAGAATCCACATGCCTCAGAGCAACAAAGCCTGTGCACCCCAACTGTTGGCACCCATACTCTCCAGAGCCTGAGCTCCACAAGAGAAGCCGACACAATGAGAAGCCTAAGCTCTGCAAATGAGAGTAGCCCCTACTCGCCGCAATTAGAGAAAGCCCACGCACAGCAAGGAGGACCCAGTGCAGCCAAAAATTAAATAAATAAATAATTTTTAAAAAAAAGAAAAAAATTATGAAGGGAAGGACAGCACCTCCTTCCCTTGGGGGGCTAACATTGGCTATAGTTCTGGCTACCTCTCATTTAACCTGCCATCTTCCAATGATCATCTTGCTCTCCCTTTTAGGGGAAAATTCCCCACTGAGAATAGTCTTAACATAAGGACTGTTCCAACACTAGCCTCCCCACCCGGGGCAGGCATGAGAGCCATGCTTGGCCAACATAAGTCTCGTTGTTTTGACTTCTGAGTGGATGGTCAGACATTTGGAAGTGTCTGAGGACAGGGGCAAGGCTAGCACGTGGCCAGAGCTGTCCACCAGCTCTGTGACCTTGGCTCTGAATCCTCTTGCCGGCCCCTAAGGAGGAAGGCTCATCTGAGACAGATATGCTGAGGGTGAACTTCCTGTGAACTTTCTCTTCAGCATGAAAGTTCACAGATGTCCTGTAATAACACAGGAGTGAGCAGGAGAAGGGGTGTACTGAGCCCCACCAGAACCTCTCCTCTAACCACAACATGAGAGTATTAGCTGGGTGTATGCGTGCCAAGTTACTTCAGTCATGTCCGACTCTTTGCCACCCTATGGACTGTAGCCCACCAGTCTCCTCTGTCCATAGGGATTCTCCAGGCAAATAGTGGAGTAGATGGCCACGCCTTCCTCCAGGGGTCTTCCCAACCCAGATGTCAAACTCACATCTCTTATGTCTCCTGCATTGGCAGGTGGGTTCTTTACCACTGGGAAGCACTACTTGGGAAGGCCATTAGCTGGTTAGAAAGAAGAAATCTGGACAGAATTCTGTTCACAGAGCTGGGCAAAGCTGCTGCACCCAGCTCCTATCTCTGAGGCCGCTGTCTTCCAGGTGACTGGAAGATTCTAAGGAAACTTCAAGATGTCAATATTAGCATTTCTCAGACCTTCACTCTCAAAGTGGGTTCTAAATTCCTTCTGCCATAGAATATAATTGTTTTGCTCAGGTTCCTCTGGAAGCAGATACTGACCGCAAGTCTCCTGCATGAGTCATTTATTTGGGAGGTGACCCCAGGAAACACCAGTAGGGGTTTTGGGATGTGATAAAGAAAAAGGAGTGTGCCCCATACTGGTGCTACAGATAACTGGGTTTTCCTCTCTGGCCCCAAATGGCTAGGAAACTCTAGGAGACTGCAGAGGACATCACCCTCAGAGTCATCCCACCTGAGGGCAGGGGAGCTGGGGTATTGATACACCAGTTTCCATCAGTCGTTGGCTGATTGCTACTGGTCGTGGCAGGGGTGGGGATATAGCTGTTCAGTGTTCATTCCCAGGCACTTCTAACCTACTGTGCAACCTTTGGCAACTTTAGAGAAGCCTGTTGAGCAAAAAGATGCAAACAGCAGTAGCTGGGAGTATCTACCAAGGGTTACAGTTGTGCAACATTAGCATCAGCAATTCACAACCCTCATGGCACCCACTAGAACCCCCAGAGATCCCTCAGTTTCTCTCCTTTCTCCAAGAATATTTCTACAAATTTCAGTCCATTCTCTGAGCCTCTGGTATTATTCCCATAAAATTCATCTTTTAAATTTAGTAATAATATGAACAGAATCTATTTCTTTTGCATGCGTGCAGACAAAAACCCTGACTGAGGGACTTCCCTGGTGGTCCAGTGGCTAAGAGTCTGTGCTTCCAATGCAGGGGCCCTGGGTTCAATTCCTGGTCAGGGAAATAGATCCCACATGCTGCAACTAGAGTTCTCATGCTGTAACTAAAGATACCACATGCTGCAACAAAGATGGAAGATCCCACATGCTATAACTAAGACCCAGTGCAACCAATAAATAAAATTTTTTAAAAAATTCAGCTCTGACTGTTCCCCTTTATGGCGTTATTTTTCTCCATATCAATTAACAAAACTGTTGTAGTTTAGAGACTTCCCTGGAGCTCTCCTCATTAAGACTCCACCCTTCAAATATAAAAGCTATAGTCTCAATCCCTGGTCAGGGAACGGAGATCCCATACGCCACATCGTGTGGCCAAAAAAATATTTTAAAAACTATACAGTTTCCTTTTTTATTTTACTGACTGACTCCAGACCATGTCCAGTCCCATGAGGACAGGAGCTTTCATCTATTTCAGTAGTTGCTACTGTAACACCAGTACCTAGCACAGCATCTGCTACAGAATTGAATGAATGAACTGATACATATATTTCATGAATTATGGAATATTTACTCTTCAGCAGTTGATAGTGAAAGCCTAGAGCCTATATAGAGTCTTAAAGGTTTCTCTGATTTGACCCTGAAGCACTGCATTTCTTTGCATCCCCAGCAGAGCAAGAAATCTGCCTAGCATTCACCATCCAGTATTGGGGAAAACCATATCTTGTGACCCTGTACTTCTCAGACTTGAAACATTCACAGGACTGAACATCTCCAGGCAGGGGTGAAGCCCCTAGTTTTGAGCCACCAGAAAGAAATGCTCCTCCCTGGAGGTGACTCTTGGTCACATTTTTCCTCCTCTACATTTTTCCTTCACCCCCTCCTCTGTCCTAAAAATAATCAAGATGCTGGAAGCTGTTGAGGCTGCATTGAGCTATTTTTAACTTTGGGATCTAGGCTGTGACCAGGCTAGACTTAGCTGCAGCAAAAACATATCGATAGGTATGTCTCACCTCAGAGATGATTTTGAACATCTTTATGATGTGCAAGTTATGATGCCTGACTTAGCAGAGGTTGTAAATTGAGAGTTATTGGGGAAATGGCAGAAGAATGAGTAAAGTGCAAGAGTTCATTCATTAAGTGCCAGGTTCTTTTCTGGGTAATGGGGATACAGTAAAGAACAAAACAGACAATCTGTGCCCTGGATATAAACAAAGTGAGCTTAGACTATCTACTTGGGTCAGAAAGCAAGGAAGGGGCTTTTAAAGACAAAGTTTTGCCAAAAAATACACAAACTAGCTTGAAGGACCTCCCACTGGTCAAAACTGGGATAAGATCCTCTTCTGTTAGCCAAAATCCCATGTTATAAAAACCTTTCTTGTGCTCGCTTCGGCAGCACATATACTAAAAACCTTTCTTATAGATATTCAATGCCATTTCTTACAGCTCTGACCAGAGCAATTAAATAAACAGACTGTCTGGAGGTTTCACACAACAAGAATAAATAGCCAAGCACCAAGGATTTTTGAAAAGCAATATGGTACATTATTTCCTCTAAGATAGTCACACTGAGCCACAGATTAATCTAACATAGAACGTAGTGCCCTAAAAAGTATTCTGCTGTCAGGAAGTGTCACTTCTGATTGACTTTTTCTACTTTGGAATAGTAGGGACTGTCCATTTCTAGATCCTTTCTGGGTCACTGTTCTGTGTGCTTCAGGTACGTTATTTCACACAATCCCAGCCAGTACCCAGCAAGTCAGGTTCTGATTACCAGTGTTTCCTAGAAGAGGCAAGTGGGCATCCAGACCCTTTTCTAACACATTTTAGTAGAAGAGGAGAAGGAGGAAGTATTTCAATAGTAATCTTTTTCCCTTTCAGTATGTGAATAAGTCCATCTATCAATTAGTATTCAATTCTGCTGCACAAATCAGAAAACTGAAATAATAGTGGGTTAAACAAGAAAAAGATTTTTTTTCTCTCATGTAGATGTACAAAAGTAAGGAATTCACAGTTGTAGGGCAGTTGCACAGTTATCAGGGACCTAAGGGTTTTTTAACTTTTTACTCTCTCATCCTTGGCTTCCAACCTCATGGTCACAAAATGGGTGCTATACCTCCAGCCATGATATCCATACTCCATGCAATGTTAAGAGGCAAAGGGCTGGGGAATACATGCCAAATGAGTCATCATCGTTTAAGAGTTTACTAGAAGCTCTCCCCTCAATAACCTTCATTCGTACTTCATGAGGCCACTGTATCAGCATTAAAGGTTAGGAAATGTGTTTTTAGCTGAGCACATTGTCATTCTCAATGAGAATGGGGAGCTCTGTTAGAACAAAGTATAGAGGATTTTTACGGAGAATGTAACAAGCAAGCAATCTCTGCCACAGTAAGCAGGCTCCATTTCCCTTCTGATTTCTATTTCTTACACAGGATTTCTGGCCCATGCCCTCTTGCCTTTACCCTTCAGTGCATAGTAGCCTGTCTTCCAACTGCCAGAATATGGAGGCTTTTGTTTGCCGCTGAATCTCGTTTTGCCATGCACAAACTGCAGAATTAATACCCTGGGGAACAGCCCTCAACCAGTAACTGACAGGACTTGGTGGGTAAATACCCCTGCTCTCTCGCCCTTCAGTGGGACGCTTCTGAAAGGCTCATGCCTTATGCTATCTCCCAGGGGTGCCCAGTAGAATTAAGCTCCAGTTGCTCCAGCAGGAAAATACATGAAACACACCCTTCATTGTCTTCCTTCCTGTCCTCTCTCCCCCACGGATGTTTCTGGGGGTCACCTCCCAAATAACTATTTGACCTCAAATCCTTGTCTCAGGATCTGCTTTGAAAGGAACTCAAACTAGAAAAAAAAAGAAAGGAAGGAAGGGAGAGGGAAGGGGGCGGGGGGGGGGGGGAGGAAGAAGGAAGGGGGAAAAGAAGAAAGAAGATGGAATGAAAGAAAAGAAATAAAGAAATGGGAAAAGAATAATATCCTTAATCCCATCACACTAACATTGCAATTGTTTTTAGGCAAACTTACTATTAGATAGTTGTACTTAGTTTGCTGCATTCTTCCATGTTCTTTGTTTGTGTGTTTGCTTGCTTCTGTGGCGGTGGTAAAGATGAGGATCTTGTGATTAAACCCTTGCAGAATAGGACAAGCTCTAAAACTCAATTGTTTTTAATCTTTTGATGTTGAAATAATTATAGATGCCCAGGAAGTTGTAAAGAAATGTACAAGGAGTTTCCACACACTCTTCACTCACCTCCCGTAAGGCTAATATCTTGCATAACTATAATGCAATAGCAAAACAAGGAATTGATGATGGTACAATTCACAGAGCTTATTCAGATTTCATCACTTACCTATGTACTCATGAATGTGTGCGTGCATGTGTGTGTGTGTTTGTATGTGTGTAGCTATACGTAAAATTATCGTGCATAGCTTTGTGTAACCACCAGCCACAACTTAGAAAGTTTACTGTACCATCACCACAAGACTCTCTAGAAAGAGAGTCTTTTTTACAACCACTAATCTGTTCTCCATATCTGTAATTATGTTATTTCATTAATATTATATTAATGGGATCACACAAAATGTATCCTCTGAAGCTGACTTTTTTCATTCACATAATTTCCTTGGAGTTCATCCTAGTTGCCGCATACACCAATAGTTCATATTTTTTATTGTCAAATAGTGTCAGGGGACATTTGACTTTAAGGAATCCAATATGTTGCCATTTCTCAAGGATTCTCTGTTCCTTATCAGTTTCTATTCCAGGAATGAGTGAAACAGCATGCTGTTCCCAGGACTGAGGTCATAGGATGAGACATGTATGAATCCCCTTTAGTGACTCTTTTCTGTGTCAGCGACCTTGTATGTATTAGACTATCCATAATGTGACTATTGATAAAATTTCATCCTGTGTAATAGCTGAGTAATCATCTTACTAAAGATATATAAGCCTGCATTTCTGCTAATAAAGCACCCTTGCTCCATCAGAGCTTGGGTCCCCGTGTCTTTCTTTCTTTCTTTCTCTCTCTCTTTCACTTTCTTATCTCTGACTCTGTACCACCAGGTTCCAGTCCATTAAAGGACCCCAACAAAGTAGTATTTCAGAGTATGAGTGTACCATAATTTGTTTATCCATTCACCCACCAAAAGACATCTGGGTAGTTTTTGGTCTTTGATTATTACAAATAAAGATGCTGTGAACATTCATGTACAAGTTTCTGCATGAAAGTTAAGTTTTCTTTTCTCTCAGGTATACGCCCATAAGCATAATTGCTGGGCTATATGCTAAGGCTACTTTTAGTTTTAAAAGGAACTGCCAAACTTTCTCCAGAGTTGTCTTATCATTTTATGTTCCCACTAGAGATGAATGAGAAATTCCATTCCTCCACAGCCTCTGACCGCCTACATTTGACTCTTAGTTCTGCCACTTCGGCTTATATGTGGAATCTAAAAAATAAAGCTAACTAGGGGCTATCACAAAAAAGAAACAGTCTCACAGATATAGACAGCAAACTATCTGTTACCAGTGGGGAGAGGGAAGTGGGGATAGCAAAGACAGGAGTAGGGAATTCACAGGGACAAATTATTATGTAGGAAATAAATAAGCTACAAGGGTATGCAATGCAACATAGAGAACATAGCCAATACTTAATAATAACCATAAATAAACTATAACTTCTAAAAGTTGTGAATCACTATACTGTATACCTGGAACAAATAATATTGTACATCAACTCTACTGCAATTATTAATGTTTTCTGTTGTGTATCTTTTCGATATTTATTTATTTGGCTGCACCAGGCCTTAGTTGCTGCACCCAGGATCTTTAGTTGCAGCATGTGAACTCTTAGTGCCAGCACATGGAATCTAGTTCCCTGATGAGAAATCAAACCCAGCCTCCTGTAAATGGGAGCGTGGAGTCTTAGCCCCTGGATCACCACCAGATCCCTCTACTGCAGTTTTAAAACTGAAATTAAAAGATCAGCGGCATGTCTACCTGTCTCCTTCAAAAGGGAAAAGTGTTTTGGCTCCTTTTATTACTCCGGTAGTATCCAAACAATTCTGTTGCCATATTCAAGGTACTGAAAGGCAAGGCTCTCTCTTTTCTCTAGCGGAAATAAGAAGCAGTGTATGGTGTTCACCCATATGTTATCATACATTTCCCAGACCCCCGCCAGGAGGAGGCAGTTAACAGCTGGTATGCTCCCTCTATCCTTCTCTTCTCCTTCCAGGGTGGCTTTGGAAGCCATGTGAGAGATGCTGCTAGTGCTCGATGGAGGAAGGTTGGATCTCTGAGTCACTGCTTGGATGAGAGACCTGCTAGCCAGCTTCACAGCAACAAGAAACAAACTTGTGCTGGGTGAAGCCATTAAAGTTTCCGGTTTCTTTGTTATCACCACTGAACAGAGCCTTATACTGACTAGCAAGCCTACTTTCTGGACAAAGGGAGAATTCTCAGGAAAATTTTGCAGATATTACATGTCATTTTCCCCAACTACAATTTGCATAATTTGTTTTCCAAATTATTTCATAAAACTTGGTGAAGAATTAAGGTCAGTATGCAGCAGTTTGCTGATGGCCTTTGTTTTCATGAGAGAGGAGAAATCATTTATTACATAATGAATGCCATTGGGTTTCTTTAAAGGGCCTATAGCCAAGAGCCTCTCTTAGAGGGAGTGCACATAAGCCACTTTGCCAATATGGCCCTCAGTTTCCCCATTTGGAAGGACGCACAGGAAAGTCTCTGCAGTCCATTTGTTCATTAAAAAATGTCCTTGATTTTAGGGCTTCCCTGGTGGTCTGGTGGTTAAGAATTCCTCCTGCCAATTCAGGGAACTCCGGTTCAATCCCTGATCCAGGAAGATCCCTAATGCCTTTGAGCAGTTAAGCCCATGTACCACAGCTACTGAGTCTGAGCTCCAGAGCCAGGAAGCCACAACCAGTGGGCCTGTGTGCCGCAGCTATTGAAGCCTACACACCTGGAGCCCATGTTCCACAACAAGAGAAGCCACTGCAATGAGAAGCCTATGCACCACAACTAGAATAACACCTGCTCAACACAACCAGAGAAAGCCCACTTGCAGCAATGAAGACCCAGTGCAGCCAAAAAGAAAATAAATAATTTTTTAAAATTTCCTTGATTTTAATTTCAGTCTGAGTAACCCAGGGAAGGGGAGAAGAGGGGAAATTTGGAAATAATTCCCCTCCATGTAGCAACCCCCTGAAGCTCTCACACACACACATAGAAAGGTTATAGTGAGAATGGGAGCAAGAATTCTAAAACTTCTCTACTCCTGAGGAACCTGCTGTCCTAAATTTAAACTTGGCAGAGACTTTGGCAACACCCTCAAGCCTCTTTCTGCCAAGAAACTCACTAAAATTAACAAATGGCTTGTTTGCTTATGTTTGGTCTGTCCTCAGCGCCGTAACAGTTTTCCACGCATGTAACTGATTGTACCCAAATTTACTTCCAGTTTTTCCTCTCCTTTCTGCTGTTGTGTTGCGTCCTCAGCTTCAAAGGTCACGTTCATCAAATTAAAATATGACAGGTTGGCATGCAGACATTTCATGTAAATGCCTGAATGCCTGAGGCAGGATAAGGAAGAAAAAAACTTCTGCAGAAGAAAAATAATTATAATAACAGCTTGGGCACCGTTCTCAAGTTGTACATATATTAAATGTAGCAATATTGGACTTTTGTAACCACCTGAGCTCCTTTGCAGTACATATTTTCTTTTGCCCAGACCATTCCAATAAATTTGTAACACATTATAAGGCAGCTATCATTAAAAAATGCAAAAGGTGAAAAATAAAAATCTAAAATAACACAAATTGGAACTTGCCTGGTGGTCCAGTGGTTAAGACTCCACACTTCCACTGCTGGGGGTGTGGGTTTGACCCCTGGTTGGGGAACTAGGACCCCACATCCCATGAGCACAGCCTTAAAAAATTAAAAAAAAAAAAAAAAAAAAAAACACCACAAATTGTTAACACCCTAGTCTGAGTCTCCATCATTTTCCACCTGGACCAGTGCTGTTTCTGCCCAGGTCTCCCAGCTCCTGCCCTCACACATGATGGTCTGTTCCCTTTGCAACAGTCAGGGGGTACCAGTGAGCACCTGAGTCGGGTCATGCCTCCCCTGCTCAGAACTTTGCACAGCTCCCATTTCACTGGGGTAAAAGCCAAAGTCCTTCCCACGTCCCCCAAGGCCTCACACAATCTGTCCCCAACACCTCCCTGCCTCACCTCCTCCCACCCTCCCCCTCAGTCATGCCCTCCAATCACAATGGCTTCCTTGCTGTTGCTCAGACAATACTAGGCATAGTCCCACCTCAGGGCCTTTGCACTTGCTATTCCCGTGACCTAGAAAGCACCTCCTCCCAGCTTCCTCCTTCATCTGCATCAAGTTTACTCAGTTCTCACATTCTTGATGAAGCTGGCTTCTGACCACTAGAAACTGCAACTCACTTCCTAGCACCCCCAATCCATTTACCTTATTCTATACTTTTTCCCATAGTATTTACTACCTTTTAACATACTTTATGGGCTTCCCAGGTGGTGCTAGCGGTGAAGAACCTGCCTGCCAATACAGGAGATATAACAGATGCAGGTTTGATCCCTAGGTCAGGGAGTTCCCCTGGAGGAGAGCCAGCAACCCACTCCAATATTCTTGCCTGGAGAATCCCATGGATTGAGGAGCCTGGCAGGCTGCAGTCCATAAGGTCACACAAAGTCAGACATGACTGAAGTGACTTGGCACGCATGCAACATACTTTATGTCTCATATTTGTTATCTACCACCCCCCAACTTGAACTGAAGTCCCATGAGGATAGCTTTGTCTATTCACTCCTGTAGCTCAGACATCTAGAAAGTACTTCACCCATAGTACATACACAACACACATTGTTGAAGGAATGGATGGATGAACAAATGGATGACTTGCTATACAATATCTGGCTTATGGAATTTTTAGAACAGCTAACTTTGGAATATCTCAGTGTTGACTTCTTAACAGGTTTTCATTTCCTCCCTATAGTATCCTGTTTGAGTTCAAATCCCATCCTTGGTCCTCTAGAATTCTCTCCATCCACAGACATGGCAGTGTGGCTCAGATGGTAAAGAATCTGCCTGAAGTACAGGAGACCCAGGTTTGATCCCCGGGTCAGGAAGATCCCCTAGAGAAGGGAACGGCTACCCACTCCAGTATTCTTGTCTGGGGAATTCCACGGAGAGAGGAACTTGGCGGGCTACAGCCCACAGGGTCACAAAGAGTCCAACACAATGAGCAACTATAACACTTTCAACACAGATATACAACCCCACAACATTCCCACGAAAATGAATCTTTTAATTAAAAACAACAGTACTAGTCCAGGTGGGAGATGATGGAGGGTCAGACCAGGGTGTTAACAATTTGTGCCATTTTTTACTTTTAAGACTATGCCTCATGGCATTAATAAGGAGGAAACACCAGACAAACCCAAACTGAGGGGCATTCTACAAAGTACTCAACCTGCACTGTTCAAAAGAATCAAGGTCATGGAAGAAAAGGAATGACTAGGAGGCTGTCCCAGCCTGAAAGAGACCGTAGGAATCCAGTGACTAAAAGCAACAACTGATGACTCTGAATGGGACCCTTTTGACCTAAAGCAGCAGTCCCCAACATTTTTGGCGATAGGGATGGGTTTCGTGGAAGACAATTTTTCCATGGACAAGGGTGAGGGGGTGGTTTCAGGATGATTCTCACAAGAAGCACGAAACCTAGATCCTCACATGTGTGGTTCAGAGTAGGGTTCACGCTCCCATGAGAATCTAATGCCATTAGTGATCTGTCAGGAAGTGGAGCTCACGCAGTGACGTGAGCGACGGGGAGGGGCTATAAATACAGGTGAAGTTCCGCTTGTGCGCTTGCTCGCCCGCCGCTCACCGCCTGCTATGCGACCTGGTCTCTAACAGGGGGTTAGGGGACCCCGGCCCTAAAGGACGTCGTTGGGGCCATCAGTACACTAGTGCTATTAGTGGCACCAATACGCAGAAGAGGGATAGGCCAGAGGGCATTTTGCTAAGTGGAGTAAGTCAGACAGAGAAAGACAAAGACTACATGATTTCATTTATATGTGGAATCTTAAAAAAGAGAGAGAGAGAGACCATAGATACAGAGAACGGATTGATGGCTACTACAGGCAGGAAGAGGGATGGGTGAAAGGATGGAGGTGATCGAAAGTTACAGACTTCCATTTATAATAAGTTCTGGGGATGTTATGAACCGCATGGTGACCAAAGCGCTGTGTTGTATATTTGAAAGTAAGAGCTGAGGGAGTAAATCTTAAAAGTTCTCTTCAAAAGAAAAAGATTTGAAAATATATGAGATGATGAATGTTAGCTAGACTTACTGTGGTAATCATTTCACAACATATACATATATCAACCAACAGGGATCTACTATCTACTGAGGGAATTGTACTCAATACTTTGTAGTAACCTATAAAGGAAAAGAATCTGAAAATAATTTTTTTATGTATATATATATATATGTATGTATATATATATATGATTGCATGTGTGCTAAGTCACTTCAGTTGTGTCCGACTCTTCTGAGACCCTATAGACCGTGGCCTGCCAGACCCCCCTGTCCATGGGACTCTCCAGGCAAGAATACTGCAGTGGGTTGTCATGCCCTCCTCCAAGGGATCTTCCCAACCCAGGATAGAACCCGCCTCCATGTTGCCTGCATTGGCAGGAGGGTTCTTTTCCACTAGCACCACCTAAGAAGCCCCATATATATGATTATATATACATATATATGTGTGTGTATATATATAACTATATTATGTGCTGTGCTTAGCCACTCAGTCATGTCCAACTCTTTGCAACCCCATGGACTATATAGCCCGCCAGGCTCCTCTGTCCATGGGATTCTCCACACAAGGATACTGGAGTGGGTTGCCTTCTCCAGGGATTGAACTTGTATCTCTTGCATTGGCACGTGGATTCTTTACCACTGAGCCATCAGGGAAGTCCTTAAATATATATATATATATATATATATATATATATATATATATATAATTGTTTTGTACACCTGAAACTTATACAGTGTCACACGTCAATGAAACTGTAAAAAATAAGTGTGTCCTGAGGAAACCAGAACTGAAAGAGACACATGTACCCCAGTGTTCATTGCAGCACTGCTTACAATAGCTAGGACATGGTAGCAACCTAGATGTCCATCAGCAGATGAATGGATAAGAAAGTTGTGGTACATACATAATAGAATATTATTCAGCTATAAAAAGGAACACATTTGAGTCAGTTCTAATGAGGTGGATGAAACTGGAGCCTATTATACAGAGTGAAGTAAGTCAGAAGGAAAAACACCAATTCAGTATATTAATGCATATATGTGGAATTTAGAAAGATGGTAATGACAACCCTGTATGCAAGGCAGCAAAGGAGTTACAGATGTAAAGAACAGACTTTTGGACTCTTGGGGAGAAGGCAAGGGTGGGATGATTTGAGAGAATAGCACTGAAACATGTATATTACCATATGTGAAATAGATGACCAGTCCAAGTTCAATGCATGAGACAGGGCACTCAAAGCCGGTGCACTGGGACAACCCAGAGGGATGGTATGAGGAGGGAGGTGGGAGGGGGGATCAGGATGGGGGACACATGGACACCTGTGGCTGATTCATGTCACTGGATGGCAAAAACTACCACAATTTTGTAAAGTGATTAGCTTCCAATTAAAAAAAATTAATTACTTTAAAACAAACAAACTCATAGAAAAAAATAAGTGTGTGTACATATATATACATACACATATACAGAAAGACACAGAGGTAAAGATGAAAGCAGTACAAAAATGTTAATAACTAAAGGGTATGGGTGAAGAGTTTGTGGATGTTCATAGTACTATTCTTATAATTTTTCTGTATTTGAAAATTTGTGAACATTTCAAACAAAAGGTTTGAACATTTTCAAAATGAAATGTTAGGAAAACAAGTCACCTAATCTATTGCCAGAGTTTTAAAAATTTTTTGTTGACATATTTATTTTTGGCTGTGCTGGGTCATTGCTGCTGCGTGTGGGGTTTCTCTAGCTGCAGCGAGTGGGGGCTGCTCTCTAGTTGTGATGTGCAGGCTACTCCTTGTGATGGCTTCTTCTGTTGCGAATCACCAGGCTCTAGGGCATGTGAACTCAGTAGTTGCGGCTCACAGGTTTTAGAGTGTGGGTTCAGGATGGTGGCACACAGGCTTTGTTGCCCAGTAGCATGTGGAATCTTCCCAAACCTGGGACTGAACTCATGTCCTCTTCATTGGCAGGTGGACTTTCAACCACTGGACCACCAGGGAAGCCCTAGTGCCAGAATTTTAATTCAAGTAAGGGATTTATGTTTGTTTCAAAATGCTCCCTTAATTAGAGCTTCACAAAAGAAACAGAGGAAGAACATTGGAGATTTTCAGAAAATATTTGGTTATTGCTACACATCTTGAGAGTCCCTTGGACTGCAAGGAGATCCAACCAGTCCATCCTAAAGGAGATCAGTATTGGGTGTTCACTGGAAGGACTGATGCTGAAGCTGAAACTCCAATACTTTGGCCACCTCATGTGAAGAGCTGACTCATTGGAAAAGACCCTGATGCTGGGAGGGATTGGGGGCAGGAGGAGGAGGGGACGACAGAGGATGAGATGGTTGTATGGCATCACTGACTCGATGGACAAGAGTTTGAGTAAGCTCCAGGAGTTGGTGATGGACAGGGAGGCCTGACGTGCTGCGATTCATGAAGTCGCAAAGAGTCGGACATGACTGAGCGACTGAATTGAACTGAACACATCTGCCATGGATAATCTACGTTTTTCATCTCTACCTACAAACACTTATTCAACAACATTGTGTGGTCCCGTTTAGAGAGCCATTTTCCTCCTCCGAAAGTCAGAATGTCTTCAAGATTTGCATAATCCATTTCATGGCCAGGGAACATTAGGATAGATGCGAATCTTGGAGTGTGGGTTGTTAGACTATTTTGAAGCTGGTGAGAAAAAAACACACACACAAAATATCTGCAAGACAAAATAGGTATCTGCAACTCCCGGTCAACAGACAGCACAAGTAGAAATGTCTCTGCCCTGGTGGGAACAGATTGAGTGGAGGGAGTTGATGGGTGGGAAGGCAATGCTGTCAAAATCCTGAAATAAAGATGTTCAAAACGCCCTTTCACAGCATCTCAGGCAAATGTCACGTGGGGACCTCGACAGCCCAGAATGACTGAATGTCAAGTGGAGATTTTGAGAAAATGAGAGAGGGTGGAAATGATGCATGAAAACATACCCTTTTTCTCTCTTTTCAAATCTGGCTCAGAAAGCCCAGCTGTGAAACCAGGACACTTTCTCAGCTTGTCTAAGAAGCAGTACTACCTTGTCCAAGACTAACAGGGTACCAGAATAGTCAGGCTTCCTATTATTAATTGATTTGTTTGATTTACATTTATGTTCTAGGTGCCAAGCTAAGCTTTGGAAAACAGAGGATTCTGCCAGTTCCTGCCCCTGAAGTCTTATAGTCCAATGAGAGCAAGAGAAGTAGTAACAAGTGTGGTGGATTGAACTACTGGTCTCATTTCTTTGTTCTTTCTCTCTCTCTTTCTCGGTATGACTATACCGGGTCTTAGCTGTGGCATGCACATCATGATTGAAGTCTCCCATCTTCAATCTTTTTTGCAGGACACAGGATCTTTAGTTGCAGCATTCGAAATCTTAGTTGCAGCCTGTAGGATCTAGTTCCCCGATCAGGGATCGAACCCAGGCCCCTGCATTGGGAGTGGGGAGTCTTAGAAAGTGTTAGTTGCCCAGTCATGTCTGACTCTGTGCACCCATGGACTGCAGCCCACCAGGCTCCTCTGTCCATGGAATTCTTCAGGCAAGATTACTTGAGTGGGGAGCCATTTCCCCATCCAGGGGATCTTCCCAACTCAGAGATCAAACCCACGTCTCCTGCATTCCAGGCAGATTCTTTATCATCTGAGCCACTGGACCACCAAAGAAATGCCCTGGTCTCATTTATTTACTCCTCCACAACCCATACCCTGCACCGTGGAACTTCACAGTCATTCTCACTAGAGGCAGAGTTCTTGCCCCTTGAGTTTTAAAAAATAGTGTGTTGCAGAAAGTTTGACATATAGTAAGGCCAATAGATCAGAAAATGATTTCCATTGACAAAAGAGCTTATCTCCCAAAGTTCCCAGAAGGAAGGGGTCCATGCCAAGTTGTGCTTCCTTTGGAAGAAACGAGTGAAGCAGAGTAAATGGATTTCAGATTGACTAGTTGGAGTAACTTCAGCAGTGTCTGGGCATAAGTGCTGCCCCTAGTTGTCCAATACCTACACCTGGGTTGACTAGGACAGACGGCTAGTGGCCCTGAGTGCCAGAGCCCAATAAAAGAGATGGTTGGACTTCCCTCGTGGTCTAATGGTTAAGAGTGTGTCTGCCAATGCAGAGGACATAGGTTCGATCCCTGGTCTGGGAAGATACCATATGCTGTGGGACAATTAAACCCGTATACCACAACTACTGAAGCCCACACGGCCTAGAGCTTGGCCATACCACAAGAGAATCCACCTCAACGAGAAGGAAGGCCTTGAACCACAACTAGAGAGTAGCCCCTGCTCCTTGCAACTAGAGAAAAGCCCGAGCACAGCAACAAAGATGCAGAGCAGCCAAATAAATAATTCTTTTAAAAAAGAAGTAAAGGGGAAGTAAAGGACCTGTTTTAAGAGTCTCATGCTCTACCGACTGAGCTAGCCGGGCGGCTTGGACCTGTTTTAAAAATTTATTAATTCATTTTCTTTTTGGCTTCGTTTAGGCCTTTCTCGTTGCACAGGGGCTATTCTTTGTTGATGTGTACAGGCTTCTCGTTGTGGTGGCTTCTCTTGTTGCAGAGCGCGGGCTCTAGGCAGGTGGACTCAGTAGTTACCCCTGGCGGGTTCTAGAGCGCAAGCTCCGTAGTCACGGGGCACGGGCTTAGTTGGTCCACAGCATGCGGGATCGTCCCAAATCAGGGCTCGAAACTGTGTCTCATTTATTGACAATCAGATTCCTTTTTTTTCTTTTTTTTCCCCAAACTTATTTAAAGGAAAATTGTTTCGTCATTTGGCCTCTGCCACACCTCAACATGAGTCAGCCATAGATATACATGTGTCCACTCCCTTTTTAGCCTCCCCCCCACCTGCCACTCCTTCCCACCCCTCTTGGTGATTACAGAGCTCCGGTTTGAGTTCCGTGAGTCACACGGCGAATTCCCATTGGCTATCTATTTTCCACATGGTAGTGTATATGCTTCCCTGTTACTCTCTCCATTCGTCCCACCCACCCTCTCCTTCCCCCCTGCCCAACCTCCACGCCGGACTGTGTCCATAAGTCTTTTCTCTATGTCTGCATCTCTGTTGTTGGCAGGCGGATTCTTAACCACTGGACAACCAAGGAATTTCAAGAACTCTCTGAGACAACGTCTAGTATCTGGGTGTAGTGACAGATTTCCTGCGCCCTCCTGTGGGCGTGCTGCACCGCAGTAGGTAATGCAGCTCAGAGGTGAGAAGGACAGGGGTTCTGTGCCTTTCAGACACAGGGGAGCATCCAAGTGTCTGCTGTTGGAATTCCAGGCAGCGGTGAGGCGAGCAAGCTGGAAAGACACAGCAGGAGACAGCAAATGGAAAGCTGGATGAAGCGACTTAGAACACAGTGCCCTTTACACCAAAGCTGTGAGCCTCTGAGAGGCTGGAAATGTCCTGTCTCTGGATCCTGGTGGTGGTTACTTTGCTGTTGTCCGGTGGCTCAGTTATGCCTGACTTTTGCGACCCCCATGGACTATGCCCACCAGATTCCCCTGTCCATGGAATTCTCCAGGCAAGAGTACTGGAGTGGGTTGTCTGTCATGTCCTTCTCCAAGTGGTTACTTGGGTGCATATAAACGTAAAAATTCATCAAGCTGTATGCTGAAGATTTATTCATTTATGGACCTAAGTCTTATCACCAGCAAGCCTTTTATTTTTAACGGAATTTTTTTCTTTTTTTGAGTTATTTACTTGGCTGCACCAGGTCTTAATTGAGGCATGTGGGGATCCTCTATCTTCATTGCAGCATTCAAGAGCTTTAGTGGCAGCATGTGAATTGTTTGTTGTGGCATGTGGGATCTCATTCCCTGACCAGGAATTGAACCTGCGTCTCCTCTATTGCAAGCATGGAGTCTTTGCCACTGGACCACCAGAGAAGTCCCACCAGCAAGTCTTTCTTTTTTTTTTTTTTTTACCCCTGCAACCCTTCTCACCCCCAACTAACTGCCCTTCCTCAGTTTCCAAGGCTCTCTATCCACATTTTAAATCCGCCTAAATTATATATATCAAGGGTTGGCAAACTTAAAGGACCAGAAAGTAAATATTTTTAGCTTTTCAAGTCAGATGGTCTCTTTCTAAATGACTCAGCTCTGCCCTTGTAGCATGAAAGTAACTGTAGAAAATAGGTACACAAATGGGTGTGTCTGTGTTCCAATAAAACTTTATTTACAAACGCAGGTGGTGGGCCAGATTTGGCCTTGGGGCCATAGTTTGCCAGCCTCTGATATTTACCACGTTTGAATTGCTTCATCTCCTCTATCAAGTACAATTACCTTGAGGCAAGGGCAAGTTTTTCCATCCCTGTAGTTTCACCATCTGGTCCAGCACCTGACGCAAAATAAATGATTGTCCTCAAACAAATCAATGAGTGATTTAGTTAATTGTTTACTCAGCTCACACCTAAATGAGAAGAGGAAGAAAAGCAAAGCTGAGTGATATAAGGGTATGACAAAGGATGCAGCCCACCCAGGAGACATAAAAAAACCTACCAAGTTGCCCCCACACTATGGAGATTCTGGTTATTGCATTCAGTTTTGTGTACAGAGTTTCCTTTTGGGTGATGAAAATGTTCTGAAATTAGATAGAGGTGATGGTTGTGCAACCCCAAAACTGGGTGCCTCTTCGTGGATGTTGAGTCAAAGGACACAATCAAGTCAAAGATTGGAAGAAGGAAGGATTTATTTCCTGCAGCAAGTAAAGAGAACACTGGAGATCTTTCCCAAATAGCAAAACTGAGGAAGTTTTAAGCTAAGGGTACATGCATATTCATGAAGTGACTTGAGCAAAGAACTCAACATGGAATTGGAGCAAAGGTCAACAAAGTTCAAGCCTTGTGATTGAAGTCACGAGGGTCAATGTCATCACGCCATCGTCTACCTGGAGGGGGGCACTTAGTTCCTACAAAACTCAAAGACATGTATCAGATTGTTATATATAATATATCCCCACAGGTGGAAGTAGGACTCTGTTTTGTTGCTAACCTATTGTTTCTTGACTGCTTTTCCTCTGTTCCTGCATTCTCTCACCCATAACTGAGACCTGTTCAAAGTAAGCATTGCAACCAGGCTTAGATCCCCAAATGGCTTAGGCTAGAAAAGGCTTCAGTTACGTCAACAAAGCCATTCCCGGGGACTCCCCTAATGATCCAGTGGTTAAGAATCCTCCTTTCAATCCCTAGTTGGGGAACTAAGATCCCTCGTGCCACAGGGCAACTATGGAGTCGGTGGACTGTAGAACCCTCATGCCGCAACTAAGATCCAAGAAGGTCAAATAAATAAATTTGAAAGAAAGAAGGATATGTCTGGTCGTTTTTCTCCAGGGACTCCCTACCCTATCTGCTTACGATTACACAACCCTGTCAATGTACTAACTGCCACTGAATTGTTCATTTTTACATGGTTGATTTTATGTTTTGTGAATTTCAATCTTTAAAAGCAAAAAAAAAAAAAAAAAAAAAAGATATACAAATGTGAAACTTTGCTAAAAAGGAAAAACAAAAGCTCCCTCTGGCTGTTGAGTAGAGAATAGACTTTCTATGAGGCTGGAGCTAAGTTCTTCAGCTTCAGTCATTTTACTTTCGTTGGTTCTATTATTTCTGAAATATTTCTTGAGGGACACAAAATGTTTGGTCTCAATGCTATTGGAACTATTTAACTTCTTCTCGGTCTTAGTAAAAGCCAAGAAATAAAGATGCTGGGACTTCCCTGGTGGTCCAGTGGTTAAGATTCTGTGCTCCCAATGCAAGGGGCTCAGGTTCAATCCCTAGGCAGGGAATGAGATCCCACATGCCACAACAAAGACCCAGGAAAGCCAAATAAATTTTAAAAATAGAAAGAAAGAAAGATGTTGCCACTGAGCAAACTGGTGGGGTCCACAGTTTGATGGTCTCAGACAGATACTGCCCCAGTGTTAGCGTTTTGGAGCAGTAGCTAACACCCTTGGAGAACTCGTTATGTACAAAGCGCCATATTAATCTATTTACTTTCGAGTATATGCTTGTGAGATGATGCGCTGTTTTATCATCCTTTCTGCAATAAATCTGTGAGTGCTGAATATCCCTTTCCTTCAGCCTTTATGCTTTTAGCCTCCGGAGGCTGCAGCTTCTGCTGACTGTGTCCCATCTCAAGACTATACCACACATCATTTCACTTTCTCCAGCCTTCTCCAATCCTGCAGGTTGGAGAAGAGTGTGAAATTAAAGATCACTGGGGTGCATTTGGTCATGATTAACATCGACACATCATATCACACGTTCCCTAGCAGGATATACTTAAATGGACTGATGTAAACTGAAAGTTTGTGTCCTTCTAAATTTCACATGTAAGAGTCTAAGCCCCTGTTAATCAGCTACACCCCAATATAAAATTAAAAGTTTAAAAATTTCTTTTTGAAAAGAATATATATGATGAAATATTTTATCGGTCTTAAAAAAGCAATAAATCGGACATTTTTAAAACAAACAAAAAAAAAAAAAAAAAAAAAAATCTAAGCCCCATAGAGAACAAATGTATGGACACCAAGGGTAGAAAAAGGGGGGAAGGTGGGATTAATTGGGAGATTGGGATTGACATATATACACTATTATGTATAAAATAGATAACTAATGCGAACCTACTGTATAGCACAGGGAACTCTGCTCAACGCTCTGTGATGACAAAGAGGGGAACCATGTATACCTAAAGCTGATTTACATTGCAGTGCATCGGAAAGTAACACACCACAGTAAAGCAACTAAGCTCCAATTTTAAAAAAAGTTAACCCACAACATGATGATATTGGGAGGTGGGGCCTTTGGGGAGTGATTAGGTCATGAGGGTGGAGCCTTCATGAATAGAATTAGTGCCCTTACATTCAGGGAAGCTGGGTTAAGTGTGTAAGAACTCTCTGTACTATTTTTGTAACTTTCCTATAAATCTAAAATCATTTCAAAATACAATTAAAAAGCTTAAAAAGAAAGATTTCAGGTTTTGACCTTCAACCGATGGAAAACATGATCTAGTGGATAAATGTTCCTACCTCCAGCTTTCAAACAGACATTGTTGGAAGAAATCTTTATTCTGTGGCTCACAGCAGTGACCACTACAACACACCTCATCTTGGCTTTTCCCCCTTCTCTGTTGTATTCTCCCAGCTCTCTCACTCCTGATTCTTGGGGTCACCTCTGACAAGGACCCCTCTCTTTAACCAAACTTTACTCCGGCTCTTCTAAACTCCCTGGCTAGCCCTTGTCCTTGCCCTACTGATTCCAGCTGAACAAAAATCTCCCCACACTTGACACATAACCAAGTTCCTCTTAGTAACTTAGTAACTGATTCCCTCACCACATGCATTGGCTATAAACTAGTAGTTCTCCTCACTGTATTAGGAGTTGAGGTCAGTCTCTCTCCTCTATTGCCATAGTCTTGAATAAAGTCTTCCTTGCCTGTTTAACATTGTCCGGTGCAATTTTTCTTTGATGTCTCCCAGATAAACAACTTGAGCCCAAGTCCTTGTCTCAATGGGACCTGAACTAAGACAATCCCCACTAACAGATGAGGAAAATGAGGCACCCTGAAGTTAAGGTGTGATCTCAAGGTTTAACAGCCAGGAAATGGTAGAGATAAGATGTAACAGACAGCCCAACAGCAGAGTCTGCCCTCTTGATGACCACACTATACTGCCTCTAGGAATTAAAGGATTTTCTGGGACATTCCTGATGGTCCGGTGGCTAAGACTCCATGCCCTCAATGCAGGGGACCTGGGTTCAATCCCTGCTGGTCAGGAAACTAGATCCCACGTGCTGCAACTAAGAGTTTGCATGCTGCAAGTAAAGATCCTGCAGGATGAAACTATGACCCAGTGCAGCCAAACAAGTAAATTAACTTTAAAAAAGAATTAAAGACTTTCTGTTTAAAATTTCACTAATTTAAACCCAGGTTTGTGTCACCATGATTCCCCAACACAAACTGGTACACCATTCTTCTGCCAACTTATTCAAATAATGTGTGTCAGGCAGAGAAAAGTGACAGCTTGAAACTACTCTAATTTTACTTACAAATAATTGGGTTGATTCATGCTGTTTTCTCCAAAATCTACTCCCCAAAAACTGGTAATCTGATTGGTGTTACAGAGTGCCAAATTCATCACATATGTCTCCTACAGTTTTTATAATTCTCCTTCAAAGGCAACACTCAAAAGCAGTCAGTCACAAAACAAGAGTAGTGAACAAGAGATATTCCAAGATGGAAGAAAGTTAGTTTTTCAAAAGAGATGAAATGAGAAAAAAAGAAAGCAAGGTAAGAAGGAAGGAAATGAAAGAGCAGCTTCTGGAAGAAAGAAACCTCAGTGTTCCATGATGTAAAGATCATTAATAGGGGTGGGATGGGGTGGGAGGAGGGAGGGAGACTCAAGAGAAATTGTGTTAGTATCGCTCACTCATGACTTTTTGTGACCCCATGGACTGTAGCCCGCCAGTCTTCTCTGTCCATGGGATTCTCCAGGTAAGAATACTGGAGGATAGCCATTCCCTTCTCCAGTGGATCTGCTCAACCCAGGGCTTGAACCCAGGTCTCCTGCATTGCGGGTGGATTCTTTACTGTCTGAGCCACAAGGGAAGCCCTGTAAAGATCATTAATAGGGTAAAAAAAAAAATTAAATTGCTATAACAGATGCTCAAAGCTGTACCAGTTAAAAGAATGTAGAAGTATGGACCTTACTCAGGTAACTGTCCTCATATAAGTGGTCCAGTTGTGCATGCAGATAGATGCTCTCTGTTTGATCACTAGGGACACAGGTACTTACCATTTCCTTTCTCTGTTATTGCATTAGTTACCTGCTTGTCTGCTCAGTTGTTCAGTCATGTCAGAATCTTTGTAACCCCATGGACTGTAGTCCACCAGGCTCCTCTGCCAATGGGATTTTCCAGGCAAGAATACTGGAGTGGGTTGCCATTTCCTCCAGGGGATCTTCCCGACCCAGGGATCAAACCCCATGTCTCCTGTGTCTCCTGCATTGGCAGGCAGATTCTTTACCAATGAGCTACCTGGGAAGCCCCATTAATTTTCTAGGTCTGCTTTAACAAAGTGCCACAAATTGGCTTAAAACATCATTTATTCTCCAGTGGCCAAGAGTTCAAAATCAAGGTGTCGGCAGGGCCATGCTTCCTTGGCCTGTGGTGAAGTGAAATGAAGTATTATTCATGTCTGACTCTTTGTGACCCCATGGGCTGTGGCCTGCCAGGCTCCTCTGCCCATGGGATTTCCCAGGCAAGGATACTGGAGTGGGTTGCCATTTTCTTCTCCAGGGGATCTTCTCAACCCAGAGATTGAACCCTGGTCTCCACCTCAAGGAAAATAGTTTAGTTACTGGTTGTTGTTCAGTCACTAAGTCCTGTTTGACTCTTTTGCTTCCCCATGGACTGTAGTCCACCTGGCCCCTCTGTCCATGGGATTTCCCAGGCAAGAATACTGGACTGGGTTGCCATTTCCTCCTTCAGGGGATCTTCCTGACCCAGGGATCAAACCCGCATCTCCTGCATTGGCAGGTGGATTCTTTACCACTGAGCCACCAGAGAAACCCTTAGTTACTATTACTGGTTTATTACAGAGGATATTATAAAGGATACTTTATATACTTAGAATAACTGAGGTTAGATGATGATATAATTTGGTCAAGATCATACAGTCAGCAAATGGCATGGGGAGGACTGGAACCCCTGTTTCTCTCCTATGCAATGCTGTTGATCAAATATAACAGTACCCTTTCTCATCAACCAAAAATAAAACACCATATGTCTGCTTGTTTATTCAAAACACTTGATGAGCTAGTCCTTACCCTCAAGAGGTTTTCAACTTCTTTAAAAAAAAAAAAAAAAAAGCAGAATCCACTCTACTCTCTATTACTTTCAGTTCAGTTCAGTCACTCAGTCACGTCCGACTCTTTGCAACCCCATGGACTGCAGCACGCCAGGCTTCCCTGTCCATCACCAATTCCTGGAGTTTAATCACTCATGGCCATTGAGTCGGTGATGCCCTCTCATTCTGTGTCGTCCCCTTCTCTTCCCGCTTTCAACCTTTCCCAGCATCAGGGTCTTTTCAAATGAGTCAGTTCTTCCCATCAGATGGCCAAAGTATTGGAGTTTCAACTTCAGCATCAGTCTTTCCAATGATTATTCGGGACTGATTTCCTTTAGGATAGATTGGTTGGTTCTCCTTGCAGCCCAAGAGACTCTGAAGAGTCTTCTCCAACACCACAGTTCAAAAGCATCAATTCTTCGGCACTCAGCTTTCTTTATAGTCCAACTCTCACATCCATACATGACTACTGGAAAAACCATAGCTTTGACTAGACGGACCTTTGTCAGCAAAGTAATGTCTCTGCTTTTTAACATGCTGTCTAGGTTGGTCATAACTTTTCTTACAAGGAGCAAGCGTCTTTTAATTTCATGGCTGCAGTCACTATCTGAAGTGATTTTGGAGCCCAAAAAAATAAAGTCTGCCACTGTTTCCATTGTTTCCCCATCTATTTGCCATGAAGTGATGGGACTGGATGCCATGATCTTAGTTTTCTGAATGTTGAGCTTTAAGACAACTTTCTCACTCTCTTCTTTCATTTTCATCAAGAAGCTCTTTAGTTCTTCCTCACTTTCTGCCGTAAGGGTGGTGTCATCTGCATATCTGAGGTTATTGATATTTCTCCCAGCAATCTTGATTCCAGCTTGTGTTTCATCCAGCCCAGCATTTCACATGATGTACTCTGCATATACGTTAAATAAGCAGGGTGACAATATACAGCCTTGACGTACTCCTTTCCCTATTTGGAACCAGTCTGTTGTTCCATGTCCAGTTCTAACTGTTGCTTCTTGATCTGCATACAGATTTCTCAGGAGGCAGATCAGGTGATCTGGTATTCCCATCTCTTTAAGAATTTTTCAGTTTGCTGTGATCCACAGTCAAAGGCTTTGGCATAGTCAATAAAGCAGAAGTAGATGTTTTTCCTTTAAGTAATAAAAATCTCCTGAATTTGGGGGGGGGGGGGGTCACATGATCCCCATCTAGAAACTACATTTCCCAGGAGGTCTTGCTGCCAGGTGTGGCCATGTGACTATGTTGAATCCCAAAGGGATTCAAGCAATCCTCAGAGCAATTTGGGAGTCACCTCCTTAAAAACAAAACTACTCACCCAGATCTCCTCCTCCTTCTGCTGGGAACTAGGCTATAGAGGCAAGCCAGCTTCTACTGTGTATCTGAGGACAGACCCTAGGAGATGGAGAAGAAACAAGACAAGACAGAAGGAATCTGGGTTCCTGGATTAACTTATGGAGCACAGAAAAGAATTAATACCCAACCCTATGTGACCTTATTTGCCCCTGCTTAATTTTAATCAATGACTTGAATCCACACAAAGTATGTAGCAAGAGTGAAATGGAATGACTTACTATAAAAGTTTGTTATATAAAAAAAAAAAGTTTGTTATAAACATTCCATAAGGCTCAAAGCCATGCAACTAATTACAGTAAAATTATTACGTGCAGGAAGGTTGTTGTTTAGTCACTAAGTGGACTCTGCTACCCCATGGACTATAGCCCGCCAGGCTCCTCTGTCCACAGGATTTCCCAGACAAGAATAATGGAGTGGGTTGCCAATTCCTTCTCCAGGGGATCTTTCTGACCCAGGGATCAAACCCTCATCTCCTGCATTGGCATGTGGATTCTTTACCACTGAGCCAACTGCCGGAAGGTAACTGGCACGTACGGAAACTTCAGGCAAATAGAAAAAGGCATCTACTCTAACAGACTAGGGTCCACGATCCTCCAACTTGGGGAATACAGTCTAGGCAGGATTTCAGCCCCCTTTCCAGCCTCTCAGCCAGTCACAGCATGAACAGCCATACACAGCAGTTCATGTCAACATGCAGAAACAGGAGGTGGGATCTTGTATCTAAATGAGTTTTCTATAAAGTGAATCATTTTCAGTGCACTGAGGAAGTTGTCTATTTAAAGAAATCCTCCTGTGAATTCTTTGACAGAGAACGCTTTCCTAATGGAGTTAGTCACCAGTGAGTCATCTCTACAAAATTCAGACTCGTGATTTGGTCTTAGCCGGATTTGGCTAGAGAAGTCAGATAAATTATAGATGGCGTTAATGAATTATAGAGTATTCAAAAGCAAAAGAGGAAAGAGAAAAGGGCACGTGAATGTGAACCGGCGGACCCCAGGGAGGTAGATCTTTAAAGTGGTCCCCGTGCGTGCGTGCTTAGTCGCTCAGTCTTGTCCCATTCTTTGCTACACTTTGGACTGTAGCCCACCAGGCTCTTCTGTCCATGGGGTTCTCCGGGCAATAATAATGGAGTCGGTTGCCTTGCCTCCTCCAGAGCATCTTCCCGACCCAGGGATCGAACTAGCATCTCTTGCATTGCGGGTTCTTTACTACTAGCGCCACCCAGCACCTAATCCTAGCCAAGATCCTACACTATCCATAATTTTTTAATAAACAAATAGTCCTGAAAAATCAGAAAAATCCAGAAAAATCAGCTTCTGTCCAATTGGAAAGTGAACGAACGAAGGGAAAAGAAAGAGCAACTGGGAAAAGAGTCACCAAGTTGAGGCAAAAAGCTGTGGACGAACAAAAGAAGCCACCGCAATCAAATTCTTGCGGCTCCCGGGCCCGGTTGCCATGACAACCGAGCGGGCGTCAAGGTAGAGCCTGGAGCACGCCGCAGGCCTCCCGCAGGTCCCGGCGCTGATTGACGCTCGCTCAGACGCCCCAGAACCAGCGTCGCGCCGCGGAGTTCCCACATTTTGAGCCCCATACTCGATCTCTGCTCCTCGCCAAAGCCTCGCCGCGCGGGGAAGCAGGATCGCAGGGACCCAGGAAGAATAAGCAGCTCGTCTGGATGCCCCCTTAGTGCAGAGAGCCCTCTGGAGGACTCTGGTGAAGATCCTCGCCTTCCAAACCGGCACCTTCCTTCAAAACTATGTGAGACTGCACTTCGGGACCATGTGGCTAGCCTCAGTCTCCCCATCTGTAGTGTGCGGGTTCACAGCTCCTACCCCAGAGGCCACAGAATATTCATAAAACTGGAAACAGGGCGGGCTCCGTGGTGGGAGTGATGGGGTGAAGGCAGCCCTTCAACGGCCCGAGGAGGTGGGCGTATTATTCTCATTTTACAGAGAAAGAAACTGAACCCAGAAAAGTAAAGTGAGACCGACTCATGAGGCTCAGCTAGTGCCTGGCAGGAGGAAGAGGGGAAGGTGCCCACCCTGGGGTAACCCCCACTAGAGGCTCGGGGGATGCAATGAACCTTGTGCCTTGGCAGGAGTGTCAAAGTGAAATTTGCTCAGTCATGTCCGCCTCTTTGCCACCCCATGAACTATACAGTCCGGGGAATTCTCCAGGTGAGAATACTGGAGTGGGTAGCCGTTCCCTTCTCCAGGGGATCTTCCCAACCCAGGGATGGAACCCAGTTCTCCCACACTGCAGAACGCAGCTCTTCTGATTTCAACAGCCAGAGGAGGTGGGCATACTATTCACATTTTACAGAGAAAAAAACTGAGCCCAGAAAAGTAGTGAGCCAGCAGGGAGGAATGAGAGGGTTGTGTTTACATGTTGGGGGTGGGGAGACAGAGTGAAGGCAAGAAATAACAACCTAGAGTGCCCCAAACACCATCTGGACTGTAAACAGTGTGGGAAAAGTGTTGGATTTAGGAGCCCATATATGCTTACCTTTTGAAACAGTACCTTTGTTGGCAAATTCTTCAGCCCACTTGGCATCTCCACCAGGGTCCAAATTCTAATCTGAGCTCCCATTTTGGTTCCTGTGCCTCTGGGTCTCTCAGCATCAGCACTTTTGACATTTGAGACTGGCTCATTCTTTGGGAGGTGGGCTGTCCTGTTCGCTGTAAGATGCTTCATCTAGCAGCACACCCAACCTCTACCCGCTAGATGCCATGAATATGACTACCTCCAAATGTCACAACCAAATGTCCTCTGGCGGACAACTCTCCCCCATTGAGAACCACTGACCAGAGCCAAAACTTAAAAGACACTCTGTCTCTGGACTTCCCTGATGACACAGTGGATAAGAATCCAGCTGCCAATGCAGGGGACACAGGTTCCATCCCTAGACCAGGAAGATTCCACATGCTGCAGGACAACACTGCAACTACTGAACCCAGCGGGCCTAGACCCTGTGCTCCACAACAAAAGAAGCCATGGCAATTAGAAGCCCATGCACCACTGCGAAGAACAGCCCCCACTCACCATAACGAGAAAGCCCACACAAAGCAATGAAGATCCAGTGCAGTCACAAATAAATAAATAAATAAATTTTAAAAGACAGATAAATCTACTCATTTTCACTAAATAAATTTTTAATTCTTGGATCATGCTCTATGGGAAGAGGGAATGGCAAACCCACTCTAGTACTCTTGCCTGGGGAATCCCATGGACCGAGGAGCCTGGTAGGCTACAGTCCATGGGGTCCCAAAGAGTCGGACCCAACTGAGCAACTTCACTTTCACTTTTCACTTTCATGCACTGGAGAAGGAAATGGCAACCCACTCCAGTGTTCTTGCCTAGAGAATCCCAGGGACGGCGGAGCCTGGTGGGCTGCCGTCTATGGGGTCGCACAGACTCGGATGCAACTGACGCAACTTAGCAGCAGCAGCAGCATGCTCTACGCTCCAAAGTGGTGGTGGTGTTGCTGTTCAGTCGCTAAGTTGTGTCTGACTCTTTGCAACCCAGTGGACTGTAGCGCGCCAGGCTCCTCTGTCCTCCACTATCCCCCATAGTTTGCTCAAATTCCTGTCCATTGAGTCGGTGATGCTCTCTAACCATCTCATCCTCTGCTGTCCCCTTCTCCATTGGCCTTCAGTCTTCCCCAGCATCACTCATTCCAAGTGAGTCAGCTCTGCACATCATCAAGTGGCCAAAGTATTGGAGCTTCAGTTTCAGCAACAGTCCTTCTAATGAATATTCAGGGCTGACTTCCTGCCCCAAATTACGTATCATATTAATTCTCTCTCTCTCTGGAGATCCTTAAAATAGTCCAACTTTCTGGAAACTGGTTATCACAATTGGATTCTATGGAACACAATGGATGATTGTAACGGATAGGTCAGCTGTGGAATAAGCACTGGCTAAGAATCAGGAGAGCTGGGTTCTGTGCCAAGTTCTGCCGTTACAAACTCTGTGACCTTGTCACTTAAGCTCTCTGGACTGATTTTCCCATCAGTAGTAGTAGATGGGTAGTGAGGGTAGTGAGATGATTTCTAAGGACTTGGAAATGCTCAGAGTCCAACAAGATAACTCTCCCCACCTTGAAGTTATTTAAACCACCCAGCCCCCATCCCAGCACCCTCTTCACCCCCAAATGTCTTTCATTAACACCTTTTAGCCTCCTGGCCTGTCCCCTTAAACATATCTTACAGAGTCAGTTCTTCCAGGCTGCTGTTACCACTCAGACAAACTCATTATTTTTCCTGATTCTAACAAGTAAATTATGGTGGCGTTTAACACAGCAGTGGCAGGGGCTTGTTTGTAGGAAATTACGGTGTTTAAGCACAAACACACCCTGATATTTGCATGAGGAAGAATAAAACTAAAAGTGGTCTTTTAAAATGCCCCCATGATGTGCTGTTTAAATTACAGGAATGTCTCAAGCATCCACATAAATTATGCTGACCTGTTTGGTCTTCACACAAAAAGCCATGTTGTTGTTTAGTCACTCAGTCAGTTGCTCAGACTCTTTGCAACCCCATGAACTGTAGCCTGCTAGGCTCCTCTGTCCAGGGGATTTTCCAGGCAAGAATACTGGAGTGGGTTGTCATTTCCTTCTCCAGAGGATCTTCCTGACCCAAGGATTGAACCTGTGTTTCCTGCTTTGGTAGGCAGATTCTTTACCCCTAAGCCACCTGGGAAACCCACAAAAAGCCATAGATCATCCATTTAATTAATTCTCTTCAACACCTACCTGCCTTTCCACATACCCTGCAGTTGCCAGATTGGGGTAATGGGTCAGAAGATTCTACGTCCTATCTTCAAAGAGCAGGAACTCGAAGTAAGGAATGAGGTATCCTGCTCATAGAGAACGGTCTGCCCAGGATGATCCAACCCGAACCCACCGGAATGTAAGCTCAGGAGGGCAAAGATTATCCATTTTATTTATCGCTGCATCTCCCAAGCTTAGAAAAATTCTAGACACCTAGTTGTGCGTGCATGCTCACTCGTGTCTGACTCTTTGCAACGCGATGGACTGCAGCCCACCAGGTTCCTCTGTCCATGAAATTTTCCAGGCAAGTATACTGGAGTGGGTTGCCATTTCCTACTCCAGGGGATCTTCCTGACCCAGGGATTGAACCCACATCTCCTGTGACTCTTGCATTGGTAGGTGGATTCTTTACCACTGAGCCTCGTGGGAAGCCCCAGACACCTAGAAATACTCAATAAATGAGTCAAATGAATGACTGAACAAGATATAGTTCGGTAAGTCATAAATAAAGTCAATCTAAATATTTTGCTTGAGGTTTCAGGTTATGTTGCAACCCCCCAGAAAGTATTGGCGTACTAGACAACATTTCTCTCTTTTCCCTCTCCCTTTTTTCTGTTACCCTCACCAGTTCTCTCATTGACAAAGCACCTCCTCCCTCATCTGTGTCAGTTCTGTGTAATCAGCACCCTTTTGGAGGGCAGCATTCCCATGCGTTCCTTGTCACAGGAGGAGAGAGAATTTATTACCTAGGATGCATGTTGGGGGGAAGAGGTGGGCACTTCTTTGTTCCCCAAGCATGATCCCTATGCCCCTGGTCTTATCCCCAAAGCTGGTTCCATATGTTTCTGGTTTGCTGTTTGAAAATATCATCTTTAGACAGGTGAATCAGGTGGTGAATGCCATGAAGAAACATCATTTGGGGACCTCCCTGGTGGTCCAGTGGTTAAGAATCCACCTTCCAATGCAGGGGACACGGGTTTGATCCCTGGTCAGGGAACTAATATCCCTCTTGCCACACACAGGGAACTAACATGCTGTAGCTAAGAATCTGCATGCCGCAGCTAAAGATCCTGCATGTCGAAATTAAGACCCGGCACAGCCAAATTAAAAAAAAAAAAATTAAGAATATTTTTAAAAAAGAGAGAGAACAGGAAATGTCTTCTTGTTGGTACCATTAATCATTCCTGGCCTCTTCCTTCCAGCCATACACCAAAATGCACTGAGTTACTCCTTCAAAGGCTTTTAGAAAGCCAGAAATGCTTGGAGTATCTATATTTCTCCGGTTCTTTGCTCTCTTCTTAAATTTCAAGAACAGTCGATTCCAAGAGATTGTCAAACCCTTCCTATGGCACACCAGGCTGACTAAAATAGCAGGCAGCAGAAGCCAAGAATAGAACCCAAGAATTCGGTTTTCCTAAACCCATAAAAGGCCCAGGCCTCCTTTAAAAGTCCTTTGAACTTGGTGCAATAAAAGCAGCACTTGAATTAACCGTGTTATTCTTCTTGTTTGGAGGTAATTCACAGATGGCTTTGAGCTCGTCAAGGTCCAGACCTCCTCCTTGTTCTCTATTGCAGATTAAAGAGCCACAATGCATGATTCGGCCTCCTGGCTCCAAGGTGCCCTTCCACCACTGGGAAGGGAGGCTCCTTGTCTCATTTAATCCAGTCCTACCTTCTTCCTTTTTAGAGACACAATTCAGTTAAAGAGCTCTCTTTACCCTGAAAAGCCCCTTGCATAGCTACACTCCTCTTGCCACACACAAAACATTTCTGTGACTCAGTGGTAAAGAATCCAACTGCCAATGCAGGAGATGCAGGAGACGCAGGTTCAATCCCTGGGTCAGGAAGATCCCCTGAGGAAGAAAATGACAACCCACTCTAGTATTCTTGCCTGAGAAATCTCATGGACAGAGGAGCATGGCAGGCTATAGTCCATGGGGTCACAAAGAATTGGACACAACTGAGCATGCACACATATAGTTGATTTGCAATGTTGTGTTAATTTGCTACTGTATAGCAAAGTGATTCAATTACATACATATATACATCTTTTTTTAATATTCATTTCCATTATGGTTTATCCCACAATGTTGAATACAGTTCCCTGTGCTAGACAGTAGGACCTTGCTGTTTATCCATCAGATATTCATTTTCAAGATTTTTGTTTCCCCCAAAGACTTTAGCCTCAGGAACTTACCTGAAAGTTCAGTGGTTAAGAACTTGCCTGCCAATGCAGGGGACTTGGGTTCGAACCCTGGTCAGGGAACTAAGATCCCACATGCTGCGAAGCAGCTAAGCCTACACACCACATTGAGCCCACATGGTCCAGAGCCCATGTGCTGCAACTAGAGAGCCCATAAGCTGCAGCTACTGAGCCTGTACACCAAGATCCCAAAGGGTGCAATGGAGATCCCACGTATCACAACTAAGACCCAATACAGTCAGATAAATAATTTTTAAAAGCATGTCATCTCTGAATAAGGACAGTTGTTCTTTCTTAAAAAGAAAAAAAAAAAAAAAAGACTTTAGCTGCAGAATAAACCAGGTGCAACAGCTAACCAGTGGAGGTGTGGCACTGAACTTGCTAGCTCTGGAGGTCCTCTCTTGCTCCCTCCTCTGGAGTTCATGGCAAGAGCACAAAGGCTCCCTGGGTGCCCCATGTCCTCAGAGCCTGGCCACTGGAGGAGTGACTCATGCCAGAGCTGGTCCTGTCCTTTCTGCCTTCTACCAGGAAGAGGATTTTCTAGAATCTGATGAGACACTTGAATGTTGTCCTGATCACACCAGGATCTTACAGAGGCAAATGTATAGGCATTGAGGTTTCTGTTTTGTCTGACGTTGATTTGAAAACATGTCCAGCTGCATTTTCTGGAGTTCTTGATTCGGCCTTTCATTTTCTCTCTGGACTCAGACCCCTCGACCAGCAAATCATGAACTCTGATACTGCTGGAAAATGGGCTAAGTAACCGGCAAGGACGACTTGACATTGAGAGATCCCTGATCCATTCATTGTCCTGGTTTTGTAGCCCCCTGCATTTCAAATCCCGTTACCTTGTTTTCCATAATCAAAGAGCTTGCACCACTGGCCAGCTTCAGTGCTCACCTGCAAAAGATGATTAACTTGGTTTTTCTGGTTTGCACTTTATTTTTACTGTTCTGTAGTTATTTCATATTTTGCAGTTCTACCTATAAAGTGAATTGTTTAAGGCTCCCCAGTCTTGGGGTTGGTCCTCACAGAAAATGAAATGAATCTAAAGTTTGTAAATTCCATGTCTTAGGCACTCACACAGTTACAGTTCTTTTGCTTGCAAGAAAGAGAAACTTGCTCAAATTAGCTTAGACAAAGAGGAGAGTTTATTATAGGGATAAAATACAGGGATATATTAAGGCACTTAAGAAATTAAAGGTCTCCAAAGATAAGGAAAGTTTCTCTGTCTCTATCTCCCACTCTTTTTCAAATTTTATATTTTTAATTTTTTTTTTTTTTAATTTTTGGCTGTGATAGGTCTTCATTGATGTGCACAGGCTTTCTCTAGTGGCGGTGCCCAGTGTCACTGCAGTGGCTTCTCTTGTTGTAAAGCGTGGGTTCTAGAGCACATGGGCTTCAGTAGTTGGGGTGCATGGGCCCAGTAGTTGCAGCACATGGACTTAGTTGCCCCGAGGCGCGTGGAATCTTCCTGGACCAGGGATTGAACCCGTGTCCCCTGCAATGGCAGTGGATTTTTAACCACTGGGCTACCAGGGAAGTCCCCCCTCCCCCCAACTTTCTCTCTCTTTCTTTCTTACCACATGGTTGCATATCTCTGCTCTTCTCTGCTCATGACTAAAGATGGCTTCCCACTAAGTCCTAAAGTTCTGTGTCCTCAGATCAAGCCACCAGCAGATTTCTGAGCCTGGCTGGATCCCAAGTCTAAATTCCCAGGAGCAAACCGCAATGGCCCAGCTTGGGTTAAATCTATACCCCTGATCCAATCGTCTGTGGCTAAGGATGGGCCATAAGTGTTAGAAATGCTGCAGCGCCCTCTGGAGGTTGGATATTCTCACACACAGAGAGAGGTGGGGGCCGTGCAAGCACCCCAACTAAGCAGCGAAGCCCCTGTGCCACAGCTACTGAGCCCACACACCTAGAGTCTGTGCTCCAGAACAGGATAAGCCACTGCGATGAGACGCCCATGCACCGCAGCTAAGAGCGGCCCCAGCTCATTGCAACTAGAGAAAGCCCACACGTAGCAACAAAGACCCAATCCGGCCAAAAAGAAAGAAAATCTTTAAAATAAATACATAAAATGTCTAACCTGTTGGGCCTGCTTTCTGAGCTGGGCTGGGCTGGGCTGAGCTGAGCTGTGACTGGGGGTGAAGACAGAGGTAGGTTCGAACCACAGACTCTTAGAAGTGGGAGGGAGCTGGAGGACTGGCATGTGGAAGACAGGTCAGTCCTCTGTGACCCCCGAAGACAGGAATAGAGCCACATAGTCGGCGCCAATAGCAGGGAAGTGGGTTTCAGTTTGATGTAAAGAACTTCATGGTGTTTAGAGGTCTCCTTCTCATTCTGCTCCAGTCCCACAAAGCCACACCATGAAGAATGCCCTCCTCAGCCCACTGATTTCTTTCTGCCTATTCAAACTGTTTTACAATTACATTTGTAGACATTTACTGCATTTGTTCCCATGGGCAGGCTGAGCTGTCCCACTTTACAGATGAGTAAACAGAGACGAGGTGACTTGATCAGGGTCCCCCTCTAGAACTAGAATTCAGGTCCCTTCCTGTCACCCTGCCCAGCCTGGCTAACTGTCTTCCTCTCCCTGAATGGGTTCCTTTGGCCCTACAGGAGCTGGCCTGCCCTTGGCATCTTTATAGACAGTCTCTTGATATCTCAGACTGATGTTTGTTTCTATCACCTGCCCTGTGTGGAAGTAATGAGTGAGGATCTACATGTCTCTTGAAAGTCAAAGGTTCTCACACTCCTCTTTCCCAAAAGAGTACTCACAAGGGGGTATTTTGTGACTTTTTAGTCACGAGTTGTTCTTTCAGTGCAAGACAAGGATTTAGCCAAAATCCGGAGGTAGTAAACAAGATTACTGGGGTTGAGTGTGGCTCCATCTTGTTCCTCAGGATCTGTGAGCCTTCCTCTGCCCTGCCCACCCCCACAACTCGATTTTGTTGTTGGTTTGAGGTGGCATGGTTTGGCCACACCATGCAATATGCAGGATCTTAGTTCCTTGACCAAGGATCGAACCTGGACCCCCAGCAATGGAAGTGCAGAGTCTTAACCACAGGACTGCCAGGGAAGTTCTTGCCTTGCTTCTCTTTATCTTGGTCAGGTGTCACCCCTCACAGGGGCCTCGCTGATCCTCACTCATGCCCACTCCCAAACACCTTACCCTTGTTAAAGGTTCCTCCTGGTTCCCACAGCCCTTATGCTTAATGCATACAAACCAGGGCAGTATAGCTCAGAGGTTAAGGGAACAAAGTTTAGCTGAACAGATGGCAGTCACACCTTCCACTCCTCACTAGCTGTGTGACCTTGGGGTAGTTACTTAACCTCTCTGGGCCTGTCTACTCATTCATAAAATGAAAATGGTAGAGTATCCATCTCCTGAAATCAGCATTCCCAGGTGATACATGTGACAAGTGAGCACTGGTGAATGATGTCTGGTGAGTAGCGAGCACTCCCTTTACAGCACTATGATTATAGGAGATCTGACTTATGAGGGCTTTTGAATAGGGCCTGGCACCAAATAACACAGTAATAATAGCAATCATAGTAGTAGTGTGCTTAAGTCACTCAGTCATGTCCAACTCTTTGCAACCCCATGGACTGTAGCCCGCCAGGCTCCTCTGTCTATGGCATTCTCCAGGCAAGAATACTGGAGTGCGAAGCCATTCCCTTCTCCAGGGGATCTTCCAGACCCAACGATCAAACCTGGGTCTCCTGAATCACAGGTGGATTCTTTACTGTCTGAGCCACCATTATTGGAGATCTGACTTATGAGAGCTTTAGAACAGAGCCTGGCACCAAATAACACAGTCATAGTAGCAATCGTAGAAGTAGCATCATTTTTCACACTGTCCTTGATAAATTGTCAGTTGGCATGTCTGCATCAATGAGAAATAGGTGTATCCTTTTCTTTCAAATTCCCATGGCCCAACAAAGAGCAGGCACCTAGTAAACAGCTATTGAATGAACAAACGAACAGATTCTGTTAGGTTCTACAAGGCACAAAAGTACATTCAAAAGTCATTGTCCCAAGCAGAAGGCAAAATTAAGCTGGTCCGAAGGCTCTAATACAAGGGCCAGATAGTACATTTTCAGGTTCCATGGGCCATAGGCGTTCTGTGGCAACCATTCAACTCTGCTGTTGTCGTGGGAAAAGCTATAGACAACAGGTAAATGAATCGGCATAGCTGTACTCCAATCAGGTTTTATATATGCACACTAAAATTTGAACTTCATGAGGTCATAAGGTGTTATCCTTTTGATTTCTTCCCCCCTCCCCGCCACCACCGTCACCAACTACTTCAAAAAATGGAAAAACAATTCTTATCTCACCAGGCATTCAAAAATAAGGGGCTGTGGAGAAGGAAATGGCAACCCACTCCAGTATTCTTGCCTGGAAAAGTCCATGGACAGAGGAGCCTAGCGGGCTGCAGTCCATGGGGTTACATGACTGAGCACTCGTGCCTGAGGGTGGAGGGAGATGGGTTGTAGCAATAAACTGGAAAAACTTAAAAATATATATATATACATATGCATATATATATGTATACACACACACACACACACACACATATATATATATATAAAATGGGCTAGTTCGATTTGGCCCGGGATATGGAGAGGCCCACCTTTGCCCCACGGATTAGGCGGGCTAGATCTGAGGAGCGCGCAGACAGGCGGGCCTTGGAATGGGTCAGGCAAATGGGCTGGGCGAGGGCGGGGCATCGTGTCCGGCTTGCAGTTGGGAAGGGCAGACCCGATTGGTCTACTCCAGCGGCAGAGAGGTAGAGGCGTGTTCGACATCCAGCCCATCAGCGCAGCGCTGCCGCCTCGCCCCGCCTCGCGCAGGCGTCTTAGTCGCGCGGAGAGCGCGCCACGCCCCCTTGCGCGCCCAGAAGGGACTTCCGGGACGGGCTCACCGTGACGTCAGGAGGAGGGCAGGTAAGTGCGGGAGGGCAGAGGGGTGGGCAGGCCCGGTTTGGCTAGGGGGTCTGTCCACTTCCTCACCAGGTCTGTGAGCCGCCCGAAGGGGGCGAAAGTGCCGGGTCCGCGGAGCTTTGCGGACGTGGGCCTGGCGCTCGAAGCCCCCCGCGACCCAGCCTTAACCCCCGACCCCAAACCCGGGACCCCGACCCATATTCGATACCTCTTCAGGTTTTCCTCAGGGACAGTAAACCCCTACCTCGCTGCGTCGTGGTGAAGATTTTGTAAAATGACGCTTGTAAATTGGTTTGTCATGAGAAAGAATCAAAACGACCATCGTTTAACTTGGCATCAGGCGCTGTTCTAGATCCTTATTTAACTCACCGAGTCTTGACAGTAGCCTTATCAGGTTGATACTTTTATAAACCCTATTTTACAAGTAAGAAAACTGAGGCTCAGAGAGAGAAGGAATTTGCCTATACTGCTAGAAAGCAGCAGAGTCAGGATCCAAGCCCCAGCATTATGCCCTGAGCCAATGGGATTTATCATTATTCTTGACACCAAAAACCAGAGATTTCTATACCTCCTCCCTATAGTCCAACCTGTGCCACTCGCTGGGGTGATAAAACCACTGAAAGACCCCAACTCCTGTAAATGGAGTGCTTACTCTGTGCAGGCATTACCCAGTATGTTATTTCATTTACAGCAACCACAGAAAGTTCTCTTGCTATCATCCACTCTACAGATGAGGAACTGTATGCTCAGGGAGGCTCAGACATTGGCCAAGTTTCCCCAACTAGTGAGGAATGGAGCTGGAGTTCCAGCCCAGGGACCTGTGTGTCCTTAAAGCTTGGGTCTTGACAGTCCCTTGGACTGCAAGGAGATCCAACCAGTCCATCCTGAAGGAAATCAGTCCTGAATATTCATTGGAAGGACTGATGCTGAAGCTGAAACCAATACTTTGGCCACCTGATGCAAAGAACTGACTCATTGGAAAAGACCCTGATGCTGGGAAAGGTTGAAGACAGGAGGAGAAGGGAACGAGAGAGGATGAGATGATTGGATGGCATCACCGACTCGATGGGCATGAGTTTGAGTAAGCTCTGGGAGTTGGTGATGGGCAGGGAAGCCAGGCATGCTGCAGTCCATGGGGTCTCAAAGAGTCGGACACTACTGAGTGACTGAACTGAAAGCTTGCGTGGGCACTTGCAGTTTTGTTAGTGCTTTTAGTTTGGAAGTGACTTTAGGAGAATCTGGTCCAGGGGCACACGTTACAGGTGGAGGGTCTGAGGTGTAGAGGGGCTCAGGATGGGATGGTGGAAGACTTTATATCTGGGGCTTTTCACCCTGGCTCTGCCTTCTCGTCGGCTTCTGAGCTTGGGCAAGTTATTTAAGCTCCCACATGCTTGTTTGTCAGCTGGAGATAGTAATAACATCAGTGAAGCATGTGACACATAGTAGCTATTAGAGAGCATACAGCTAAGTTGGCAGAAATTATTAGAGACTTCCTGACTCTAGCGCAGGGAGCCAGAAAACTACACTCACAGGCCAAAATCACACCACTGCCTGATTTTGTACAGCCTGCCAGCACAAAATGGTTTTAACTTCTTAAATGGTTGGGAAAAAATCAAAAGAAGGATGCTATTTTGTGACAGGTGACAGTCCTGCGAAATTCAAATTTCAGTGTCCATAAATAAAATTTTGCTAGGATGCAGCTACACCCATACATTAACATACTACCGGCTACTTTCTGGCTGAGGCAGCTCAGTTGAGTCTTTGGGACAGAAATGCTAGCCCTCAGTGGAGAAAATTTGCCAGTCCCCATTATGGACTACACTTTAGTCCCTCATAATGTCTATTCTTTTTTTTTTTTATTTCTTTTAGTTTTTTTTTTTTTTGAAATACAGTTGATTTACAATGTTGTGTTAACTTCTGCTGTACAACAGTGTAATTCAGTTATACATTTTACATATATACATACACATTTTTCTTTAAATATTCTTTCCCGTTGCGGTTTATCATAGAATACTGAATAGAGTTCCCTGTGCTATACAGTGGGACCTTGTCCATCCAATCTATAATAGTTTGCATCTGCTAACCCCACATTCCCATAGCGTTTCTCTTTAGCATCAAGTTGAACTTCCTTCTGTTTGACTGGAAAGTCTCTCCTCTGAACATGCAGAGGGAGGGAGTCTCCCCACCCCACATTAAAGGAGCCCGGCATTTAACACCTGTGTCATTGACACTGCTTCTTATGGAACCTCGATCAGTTATCAGAGGTTCACACAGTCAGCATTTATCAGGAGCTGTCCTGGGTGCCAGAGATGTAGCACAGTGTGACCTGGCAGAGGAGACAGACTGTAAACAAGTAAGCAGACCCAGGGTGATATGATAGAAACTCCAGGGAAGAAGTGACTTGAGATCACGTAGGCAGGTGAGGCCTCCCACTGAGGTGATGTCCGAGCTGAGATCCGTGACAAAGAACAGACTTGGTAGAAGGGCACTTGAGGCAGTTGGCCTGCACCTGCTGAGCCTTCTAAGGCAGGAAGCCAGTGTTACTGGAGCAGAGTGAGGGAGAGGGAGAGGGGTAAGAGTTGGGCTTGGGGAGGCAAGCAGGGGCCCCATAGGCCTTGGAAAGGGACTCGACTTGATTCTCAAAGCCATGGGAATCCCTGGAGGGTTGGGGTTTTTTGTTGTTGTTGTGCTGGGTCTTTGTTAACTGTACAAGGTTTTCTGTAGTTGCGGTGAATGGGGGCTACTCTGTAGTTGCAGTGCTCCAGCTTCTTATTGTGGTGACTTCTCTTGTTGCAGAGTACATGTTTTAGGGCACTCGGGCTTCAGTAGTTGCGGCCCGCAGGCTCAATAGTTGCCGCTCCTGGGCTCCAGAGAGCAGGCTCAATAGTCATGGCACAGGGGCTTAATTGCTCTGTGGCTCATGGGATCTTCCCAGACCAGGGATTGAACCTGAGTCTCCTGCATTGGCAGGTGAATTCTTCACCCCTGAGCCACTGGGGAAGGATTTTAAGCCCCTTGGAGGGTTTTACGCAGGAGAGCTGTAGTTCAGATTTATATTTGAAGAGATTCTTCTGGCCCTTATGAGGAGAAAAGACCGTGAGAGTCAGGGACAGAGCCAGGAGCCTAGCGAGGAGGTGATGGTACTCCTCCAGGTGAGGGATGATGGGGGCCATGGAGGGGTGAGAAGTGTCAGCTGGGAAATATATGTTGGATGGAGAGTGGACAGGACACTCCCTTTCCAAACAGCCAATCACCACTCCTCAGATGCCTCCTACACCTAGGGGGAGGACCACCACACACAGCCCCCCGCGTCTTCACAGGGAATCTGTGGACTGCTGGGCTGTCCAGAAGGCAGCACGGGCAGTGAGTCAACAAAGCCGCATCTCATCATCTTTTCAGATTGGCCACGTGGAGGGCGAGGACCTATAGGCAGCTACCAGGATGGTAAGTAGATGGACTGTGCTCACTGGGTTTCTCTTCTGGTCTTTGATACAGGGAAGGGGCCCCCTGAGTTCCTCTCTCTCCTAAAAGTCCCCTTTCCCATCCCTACTCCTGACCCCAAGCTCTAAGTTATTTTTAAACTCTACATCAAGGTTTTTTCAGTGCAGTGGTTTCAAACTTTGTGCATGCGTGCATGCTAAGTCACTTCAATCATGTTTGACTCTGTGCGACCCTGTGGACTGTAGCCTGCCAGGTCTGTCCATGGGGATTGTCCAGGCGAGAATACTAGAGTGGGTTGCCATGCCCTCCAGGGCATCTTCCCACCCCAGGGATCAAACCCCCATCTCTTGTGTCTCCTGCATTGGCAGGCAGGTTCTTTACCACTGGAGCCACGTGGGAAGCCCAAACTTTTGTGTTTGCTAAAATCACCCCAGGAGCTTTTTGCTTTTCTTTCTTTTTTTTAAGAATGAGGTGAAATTCACATAACATGAACATTTTAAAGCATGTGATTTAGCAGCATTTAGTATATTCACAATATTTTGCAACAACCACCTCTTTCTAGTTCCAAAACATTTCCTTCACCCGCAAATGGAAACCTTATACCCAATAGCAGTCTCTCTCATCCAGTCCACCCACACTCCCAGTCCCTGGCAACCCCCAGTTGGCTTCCTGTCTCTGTGGATTTGTCTGTTCAGGACCTTTCATGTCAACGGAATCGTGACCATGTGTCCTTTTGTATCCAGTTTCTTTCACTTAGCAGGATGTTTTCAAGGTTTATCTGTTAAAACATTAGAGCAGGTATTAGAGCTTCCTTCCTTTTTATGGCTCAGTAATATCCCATCACAGTGGTTGGACTACAGTTTGTTTATCCATTCATCCATTAATGGACACCTGGCTTCCACCATTTGGTTACTGTAAATAAACATGTATGTACAAGGATGTGTAGAAACATGTTTTCCAGGTTGCTTTTGAAAAGCCCTGTGTCCTGTGACTTCCCTGGTCAGGGATCAAGATCCCAAGTGCTGCATCTAAGACCCAGTACAACAAATAATTTTCTTTTTTTTCAAATGGGCTTCCCTGATGATTCAGTGGTAAAGAATTCTTCTGCCAATGCAGGAGACGCAGGTTCAATCCCTGGATCGGGAAGACTCCCCTGGAGAAGAAAATGACAATCCACTCCAGTATTCTCCCCTGGAGAATCCCATGAATAGAGGAGCCTGGTGGGCTACAGTCCATGGGGTCGCAAAGAGTCAGACATGACTTAGCGACTAAACAACAACGACAACCACGCCAAAAAAATAAAGAGAAAGGAAAAACCCTCTGTCCGGGCACCAGAGCCCGTGCTGTGTTAGGCATCCGTATTTTGGAAACTCCTCAGGGACTTCCCTGGTGGTCCAGTGGCTAAGATTCTGTGCTTGCAATGCAGGAGACCCAGCTTCGATCCCTGGTCAGGGAACTAGATCCCACCTGCCGCAAATAAGACCCAGCACAGCCAAATAAATAAATATTTAAAAATATATAAATGTATGGTTGTAACGTGCAGCCAGGTTTGAGACCCACTGCTTTGATAGATCATTCAGTCAATTCAGCGGATGGCTGCCAGCATTTAAAAGAGAGACTCTCACAGCTGGATGAACATTCTTTCCTGAAACCCATGCTTTGACTATTACGTGTGTATGTGGTGTTAAATATGTCTTATTTTAAGTCACAGTCCCAAAATAACCGTGAAAGCCATTGTTCTAGGAGAGCCTGACCCTCGTGGAATTTTCCACAGCAATGGCGGTGAAACATGTTTTGTTTTGTTCTTTTGGCAGAGCCGTGGAGCTTGCAGGATCTTAGTTCCCTGGCCAGGGATTGAACCTGGGCCACGGCAGTGAAAGCACCAAGTCCTAAACACTGGACTGCCAGGGAGGTCCTGACAGTGGGTTTTTTTCTCCCTAAGTCTCAAGTCCTCAGCCACACATCTTCCAGGAAGTCCCTGTCTCTCTCGTCCAGGTCTTGCCCCTTGAGGCTGCACAGGTAGGTCTGCTGCAGGACCTACCCTAAGTCATGTCTCTCTTCTGCTTTCCAGGGTGAAAGGAAAGGCGTAAACAAGTACTACCCTCCAGATTTCAACCCTGAGAAGGTAAGGGGCAGGCTTCCTTCTCCGTCTCCACGATACCAAAGCAACCTCACTGGGCAGGGGCCCACACACATCGTCCCCTCCTGGAGTCAGACATCATCCCCTCCTGGAGTCAGAACCACGGCTGCAGAATCCCAGGCAGCCTGAGAAGCCTCCCTGCCTTACGCTCATCACCTGGGTCTCAGGGCAGCCTTCCCTCCTGGGTGGTCAGTATGGTCCTCAGCAGACCCAGCATTGAGTGTGGCATGTTTCCAGCGGAGCGAGGATGAGATCCCCTTGCCCTTCCGGCTCCAGCTCCTCTGGCCTCCTCGTTGTTCCCTCTGCTGGGAATTTCTGCCTCATTTTGACCCACGAGGCTGCTTTCCTTCCTTTAGTTCTCTCCTCACAGAGGGCCTCCCTGACCACCACCTCATGTTCTGTCCCATGACTGAGTGCTTTATTTCTCTCATAGCTCCCACAACTCCCTGACACATAGTTTATTTCTTTGCATATTGTCCCATCTCTCCACCTGGAATGTCTACTGCTCAAGGCCAGGGACGTGCATCTGTCTCATTCAGGCTGTGTCCCCATGCTGGGTGCTCAGTGCGGGCCTTTGAATGAATCAGAGCTTCCTGTCTGGTGCTCCCTGCTGACTCGGCCTTTCTATGCCACAGTCTCCCCATAGGTCCAAAGGGGCTGTGTCCCCATGCTGGGTGCTCAGTGCGGGCCTTTGAATGAATCAGAGCTTCCTGTCTGGTGCTCCCTGCTGACTCGGCCTTTCTATGCCACAGTCTCCCCATAGGTCCAAAGGGGCAGCAAAACGACCTAGCCTCTCAGAAACATGGAGGGATTAAAGTGAGACGAGGCCCATAAAGTGCCTGGCAGCCATTTGCCGGTCTAGTCGCCTCACGCAGTCCTCCCCACGACACCCGGAGGCAGTTATGATCCTTGTCCCCAGTTGACTAGGAAAACCAGGCTCAGAAAGGCAAAAAGATAAGGTCACCGCCCAGGGTTGCACAGCTTATTTAGCTGCACCCGCTTCACCAAAGCCTCTGTGCCTCCCGTTTGCTGTTAACGCTCCCAGCAGAGCATAAGAATGAGGCCTGTCTCAGCCTGTGGGAGAAGGCCTGAGCTCCCCCAACTCAGCAGTGCTAATCTGCTTCCTCTTTCTTACCACACAGCATGGCTCCCTCAACAGATACCACAACAGCCACCCACTTCGGGAGCGGGCTCGGAAGCTGTCCCAGGGCATCCTCATCATCAGGTAAGGCCCTGATTGTCACCTGAGGACCTTGGTTCATTGTGTCACTTGGCATCAGCCTCAAGGAACATTCAGGACCCGCTGATTTTTCCCAGAGCTTCAGGGTCTTCATTCCATAAAGCAGAAAGTTGCTGTATCAGTCAGCTGTTGCCACGTAACAAACACGTATTATCTGTTGCTCCTGAGTCTACAACTCAGCTGAATGCCTATGCTAGCCTTGGCTGGGTTTGGCTGATGTGGGCTGGGCTCTCACATGTTTGGAGGTTGCCTAGCTGGGAACTGGCTGGTCCAGCGTGACCTTGGTTGGTAAGACTGGGCTCCGTTCCAAGTGGTTCTCTTTATCCAGCCAGCTAGCCTGGACCTGTTCATACAGCAGCATCCAGGTTCCCAAAGAGAGCCAGCACAGACACACATGGGTTCTTGAGGCAGCGACCCTGAGCTGGGTACCCTGTGACTTCTGTCTCATCAGTTCCCCAAAGCAAGTCATGATGCGGGGTGGGGGGAGGGGCAGGACACTCCACCTCTTCACGGGAATCGCGCAGAGGCACCTAGCAAAAGGCACAGACGTGGGGAGCATAAAGAATCTCAGCCTTTACTGTGGTCGAGCCAGGACGACGGCCCTTCCTGCAGGGTTCTCTTATTTCTGGTCAGCTCCCTGTGGGTTGGCTGTGGAACGAAGCGGAAGCCAGCTTGCATCACCCTCTAGGGTGAGCCCCTCACTGTCTCCTTTTCTGCCTCGTGGACTCTACCCTCAGTCCCTGGGGTTCACCCGGGGCCTGAGCAGAACATCCAGTAGCAAATCCATCAGAGGCAGGAACATCTATGGAAAAGGAATCAAGATACACATCCCAGAAGAGGCCATGGGAGGCATGGAGCTGAAGGTCACCTCCAAACTCCTACCTTGCCCCCATACCCCAAAGCCAACCGAGTGTGCCTGCCTTGGGCCTGCACCCTGTTCTTATCCACTCTGTCTGCAAAGCCTTCATCTCATATGCTATTGTTTAGTTGATAAGTCATGTCCGACTCTTTGTGACCCCATGGACTATAACCCACTAGGCCCCTCTGTTCATGGGATTTCCCAGGCAAGGATACTAGAGTGGGTTGCCATTTCCTCCTCCAGGGAATCTTCCCAACCCAGGAATCGAACTCACGTCTCATTTCTCCTGCATTGGCAGGCAGCTTCTTTACCATTGAGCCACCAGGGAATACCGCCATCTCATGTGTACTGTGTCTTAAATTCACCTCTTTATTCATTACTTAATGACTTTATTCTAAAAGAAAAGCTCCATCACTACCGTTAATGGAAATTTAGCAGAATTGCATGCTGCAAATAGAGCTGGAAAAAAGAGATCCAGGGACAGTACAGTAACTTAGAGAAGATGGAATAGGTCACCAGGGCTCCCTGCAGCCTGTTTCCTCCTCTGCTTGGAAGCTTGACTAGCTGACAGGGAGGGATGTGGGAAGACAGAGCGGAATATGGGAAGACAAGGCAGCCCCCACTGGAGGCACTCACCTGGACTCAGTCAGTTGGCCAGAGAACCACATGATGGACCTGGCCTGCCTGCAGGAAGGGCCGTCGTTTTTTTGTTTGTTTGTTTTCATTTTGGTTTTGTATTTGGCCATGTCACGAGGCATGCAGAATGATGGTTCCCTGACGGGATCGAACCCAGACCTCTGCAGTGAAAGCACCAAATCCTAACCACCAGGCCACCAGGGAACTCCAAGTCACCATTCTTTATCCTCCCACATCCACGCCCTTTGCAGCGTAACTGCAGCCAGAGTCTCAGGCATGGAGACCCAGGGAGAACCCATGTGGACAAGGACAAATGAGCTGTTTTCTGTTTGTATAGGTTTGAGATGCCCTATAACATCTGGTGCGACGGCTGCAAGAACCACATCGGCATGGGTGAGCTTCTGCCTGCTCCCCACCCCGCCCCCCACTATTCAGCCCCACGGCCAGCAAGCCCCTTAACTTGCTGGGCACTGTAAGAGACCATCTCGCTGATGCTGTAGTCAAGAGTCAAGGAGAAGATAGGCTCCCCCCTCCCCTACTCCCAGTAACTGGTGGGCTGTGGCCACTTCATGGCAGAGCAGTTAGGAGGCTCTGGGTTCAGATCCCATCCCTGCCACTCCCTAAGCTGGGTAACCCTTAGCAGGCAACAGAGCCTCCATGCGCCTCGGTTTACGCATCTGTGAAATTCACATGATGTTGAGTGCCCGCCTGCATGGCATATAAAGTGCTTAGTGCGGAGAAAGGAAGAAAGAAGGGTGGGCTTTTATTATTTTTCTAGAGAATATCCAGGTTTGGGGGGGGTTCTTTTTCACTAATCAGATGATATATTCTGGGCTCTGATCTTGCTTACTAAAAGGCTTAAACTACAAAAACAGAACTTGGAGTGGTGGACAGTGTGGCCCCACTGGGTTTTCTCTCCCTGGGAGACTGGGGGCTGCTCCGGTTCATGGCCCCGAGGGTCAAGCTGAGCCCTGCTGTTCATGCCCTGAGAGCCTCGTGGCCTTTGGAGCAGGTGTCCCTGGCTGGGCGTGATCAGGGGGATGCGTTAGAGGGGTCTCTCAGCCTCAGCAGTGGGGTGACCTGGCCCCTCCTTCTTGCACTGGTGCCTCCCTCTGAAAGCTACCAGCTCCTGTTTATAGAGCAAGCTCTCCCCTGGGCTGGGTGCTGTGGGATGGGCTGGGGATATCTGCACTGCAGAGAAGGAAACGCAAACCAGGGGGGCTGAGTCACCCACCCCAGGCCTCAGACCCTTGTCTGACCATCTATCTGTGGGCACAGTCAGGGGTTCGAATGCTGAAGGTAACAGTAAGTGGCAGGTCACGTCTGCAAGCCCTCGCATGTGCCACGTGCTATGCGCTAAGCACTGTATTCATTTCCTGCTTTTAGGCCGCGCAGTGCGGCTTGAAGGGTCTTAGTTCCCCAGCCAGGGATTTGAATCCATGCCCCCTGCAGTGGAATCGAGGAGTCCCAACCACTGGACTGCCAGGGAAGTCCCCAAAACCAGCCCTTTTGGAATGATCACTGGCACCCAGCCCTGTGTTAAGTGCTCCGCATGTGTTAACTAGCTTCTGCAGTTTGCACATCAGGCCTGTGTGGTGGCCGTCATAGCCATCTCAATCCAGTGGATGGGGAACCTGAGGCCAGATGGCCAGGGCAGCTGCACTAAGGTCGCGCAGCTGGTAGGGCAGAGCCAGGATTTGAACCCAGGCCCTCTGGCTCCACCCCACCACCCTCTGTGGCTTGAGCACCTATCCCACAGCCTCGACATGGCTCTTTTCCACTTGAATCTCCGGAGGTGTCTCCCCTGCAGGCCCGAGGAATGCCACCACTCCTGTCTGCCCCACCACCACCCCAGGAAAAGATGCTGAGGGTGCACCCTAGCCTCATTCTCTCCCTCTCCTCCCAGGTGTTCGTTACAATGCAGAGAAGAAGAAGGTTGGCAATTACTACACGACCCCGATCTACAGGTAAAGGCAGTCTGGTGGACCGAGGGGTGAGGGGCTCCACAGAAGTCTGAGTGGGAGGGAGGCTTGTACCGTCTGCCTGAGGGTCACCCCTGTGGGTCTCTCCTGGAAACCGGCATGGTCTGTCAGTCTGGGCGCATCCTGCCTAGACACCTCCATGGCTCCCTCCTTCCTCGGACTAAAATCCTCAGGTCTCCCCGTGGCCCACAAAGCCCCCTCCCTGCCTTCACCTCCTCCCACCCTCCCCATCACTCACTCCCCTCCAACCACACAGCCTCCTCGCTGCACCTTACAGAATCCCTCTTTGGTGCCCTCTGCCTGGAGCATCTTCCCCAGACATCTGCATGGCCCCCTTTCCCTCCTTGGATTTCTGCTCCAAAATCGCCTCTCCGAGAGGCCTTTTCTAAAGCAGTGCTCTCCACCCAACGCTGTGGTGGTCTGAGCATTCCCTGCCCGCTCAGCTGCCACTGGCGCATCAGCCCTGCCGAGAGCAGGGTGGCCTTCACCACGGAGCCCCCGGCCACTGGTCCCAAGCCTGCCACAGAGCAGCCTGGCTTGGGAGGGTTTGTTGAACGAATGAGTGAACAAATGAACGAACAAATGAATGAGTGCATGGATGAATAAATAAACTCCAGACAGAAGGTCAGTACCAGGGTGAGAGGGGCCCACATGTGTCACAGACACGGAGACCAGCATGTAGCCGGTTCTCTGCGAATGCTAGTAGATGGTGTAACATACACGATGGAAGGAAGCAGGCAGGGGTCACAGGGTGTCCCAGGGCGGCCACAGTGTTCAGATTCCCGCCTGCCACCCTCCACCCTCCAGGTTCAGGATGAAATGCCACCTCTGTGTCAACTACATTGAGATGCAGACGGACCCCGCCAACTGTGACTACGTGATTGTGAGCGGCGCCCAGCGCAAGGAGGAGCGCTGGGACATGGAGGACAACGAACAGGTGCTGACCACAGGTGAGCACTGTGAGGGGGTTCGGACCCCAACCCTGGTCCTGAGCCGGGGCCCCGAAAGTCCAGCCCCGTTCTCACCCTTGCAGAGCACGAGAAGAAGCAGAAGCTGGAGATGGACGCCATGTTCCGCCTGGAGCACGGCGAGGCTGACCGGAGCACGCTCAAGAAGGCCCTCCCCACCCTGAGCCACATCCAGGAGGCCCAGAGCGCCTGGAAGGATGACTTCGCCCTCAACAGCATGCTTCGGAAGAGGTTCCGGGTGAGTGGGGCTCCCGGCCCAGGGTCGGGACCACAGGTGGTGAGGCATCACCAACAGTGGAGCAAAGAAAGTAAAAGTTAGTCGTTCAGTCATGTCTTACTCTTTGCAACCCCATGGACTGTAGCCCACCAGGCTCCTCTGTCCATGGAATTCTGCAGGCAAGAATACTAGAGTGGGTAGCCAATTCCCTTCTCCAGGGGATCTTCCTGACCCAGGGATTGAACCTGGTCTCCTGCATTGCAGGCAGATTCTTTAACATCTGAGCCACCCAGGGAGTCCTAACAGTGGAGCAGGGAGAACGCAAAGTGGACTGAGACCCAGGCCCAGCCTGTGCCCCATTGCTTCCTAACTATAGGCAGTCTTTTCACCCACAGTTTCCCCATCCACCACGTGGGGACCACCTCCCTACATCACAGCACCCAGGGGAGGCATCTGGCCAGCAGCTGTTTTGTTTTTTTTTTTAAATGATCTTTCTTTATATTTGTCTGTGCTGGGTCTTCATTGCTGTTCTGGTTTTTCTCTAGTTGCAGTGCACAAGCTTCTCATTGCGGTGGCTTCTCTTGTTGCAGAGCACAGGCTCTAGGCACTCGGACTTCAGTAGTTGTGGCTTACTGGCTTAGTTTCTCTGTGGCTTGTGGGATCTTCCCAGACCAGGGATTGAACCCGTGTCCCCTGCATTGGCAGGCAGATTCTTAACCACTGGACCATCACAGAAGCCCAAGGATTTTCTTACTAATTATTTGTTACTAAAAGTGTATCCCTCTGGCCAGGCCTGTAGCCTGAGTTGTCTGTCCCCTGCCTTCTGGGCATCTCTGAGTGGCATCTGAGAGCCCCCAAACATAACATCACAGGGAAATCCCATCAATCCCACACCTGCCCTGCCTGCATCTTCCCCTTCTCAGTAATAGAAGCATCTTTGTTCTTCCAGGCACTCAGCCTTTTTCCTCTTGCTATAACCACCATTATTTCCCCACCTCCGCATCCATAAGCAAATTCTGGCAGTCTCTGACAATATCCACAGCCTACATCATCTCCCGCCTGGACTAGCACAATCTCTCCTCGCTGGTCCCCAGTGGCTCTTAGCTTTATGTCCCACAGCCTGTTCCCCTCACAGCCATCAGAGGGCACCCGTGAGCGCCTGAGTGGGATCACATCCCTCCTATGCTCAGAGCCCTCCATGGTTCCGTTACTTTAAGTAGAACCCAAAGTCCTCCCCATGGCCCACCAGGCCCAAATAATCTGCCCTTTTCCCTTCCTACCCCCATCTCCACCTTCCCCTTGCTCATTCTGCTCCAGCCACATTGGCCACCTCACTGGCAAGTGCAGTTCTGCCTCAGGGCCTTTGCACAGGTTGTTCCTTCCCCCTTGGAACACTTTTCCACCTAATACCCACATGACTCCCTCACTTAGACATCTTTTCTTGGACATAATCTTCTCAGGGAGACTGCCCCTGCCCCTCCCCTCCACCGTGCACCATATTTAAAGTTGAACCCCCCTGCCAACCCTCACCCCCTTCCCAGCGTTATTTTTCTCCTCATCATTTTGTCTCACTTACCCACTCATATGTCAGCTTCACCAGGGCAAGGGTTTTTGTCTGCTCACTGCTGTGTCTCTAGGGTCTAGGACAAGGCCTGACACCAGAAGGACATTCCGTAAATATTTGTGGAAAGAATGAATAACTGGGAACTTCCTTGGCAGTCTAGTTGTTAGGACTTTATACTTCCACTGCAGGAGGCGAGGGTTTGATCCCTGGTCAGAGAGCTAAAACCCTGCCTACCTTGAGTCACATCCAAAAAAAAAACAATGAATGTGTGAAGGACCCAGTGGTACACATAGTAATAACAATCGTGTCTCCTGTTTGTTGAACAAGTTCTGTGTCCCAAGCACTGTGTGAGGCCCTTTCCTCACATAAACTTAAAGAGGAGGAAACGGGAGGAGAGCTCGAGGGGATGCCCATGCCAGCTCCCAGCTCAGAGTGCATGGAAGAGGCATGACTCTGACACCCACCATCCCTCCCCGTGGCTGCTCTATAGAGCTCAGTGGTAAAGAATCTGCCTGCCAGTGCAGGAGACGCAGGAGACACAGGAGACCAGAGTTTGATCCCTGGGTTGGGAAGCTCCCTGGGAGGAGGAAATGTCAATTTACTCCAGTATCCTTGCCGGCCTGGTGGGCTACAGTCAATAGGGTCACAAAGAGTCAGACACAGCTGAGTGACTGAGCGCCATCCCTCTGCACCCACTTCCTCCCCGACACAGGAAAAGAAAAAAGCCATGCAGGAGGAGGAGGAGAGGGACCAGGCACTGCAGGCCAAGGCCAGCCTGGCCATCCCGCTGGTGCCGGAGACAGAGGATGACCGTAGACTGGCCGCCCTGCTGAAGTTCCACACCCTAGACTGTGCGTGGGGGCCAGTGGGCCTGGGGAGTCGGGTGGGGGGAGACGGGGGGTAGGCGCTCCGGCAGAGGGCAGCTCTGGACCTCCTTCTCCCCTTCAGCGTACGAGGACAAGCAGAAGCTCAAGCGAACAGAGATCATCAGCCGCTCCTGGTTCCCCTCCACCCCGGGAGCCAGCGCCAGCAGCAGCAGCGGCGGCAACAGCAGCAAAGCCAGCAGTGTCCTGAAGAAACTGGCCCAGAACCGCAGAGCCACTCCCACCAGCTCCCCCGTCACCATGGGGCACCTGGGCATCGTGCGGCGGCGGTCCCGGGAGGTCCCAGAGAGCCCCCAGCACCCGGCCGAAACCTTCAAGTCTGAGGAGCCACAGGTGCCAGAGGGGGCCAACCAGAACAGGCCTGCGTCCCCCCGAGACTGCTCTCTGGAGACAGCTGAGACCCCTAGGAACAGCGAGCCACTGGGGCAGGAGGAGAGCTGTCAGGACAGGCCCCAGCCCCCTCCAGACACCGCCCCCAAGGCAGCCAACCCCCAGGACACACCACAGCCCTGCAGCCTCGGCTCCTCGCTCGTGGCTGACTATTCCGGCTCTGAGAGCGAGTGACTCCACGGCCCAGATTCACTCCAGAGGCCGGGACTCACCCAGGAGGCCCGTCCCAGGCTGCAGCCCCGCTGGCCCACCAGCCCTTGGAGAGCTCAGTCCTCACCCTGTGCACACCTCACTTTCTCGCCGTGATAGAGTTGTTATTTATTTGGTCTTGGAGAGGGTGTCTGTGCCTTGTGGGACCCAAGACCTCCCAACATTAAAGCCCTGCTTCTTTGCCCCTGTCTCAGGTTGCTAAATGGGCCCAGGAGCTCTGCCCCCACCCACCCAATGAAGCTTGCCCAGCATCTCATCACCCAGTGCAGATGCCCTGATCACAGCCTTGGTCCCCACCCAGCTTGATGAGGATTTAAATGTAGAAGCCCAGGCTGGCCTGAAATCAGGGCCAACTTCCTGGAGGTGGTGAAACAACAGGCTGAGTTTGTGAGGAATCAAAAGGGGACTGGACAACAGGGCAGGCACATGGGGTGCTCAGCATCCTGGCCCAAAGCAGCAAAGGATGGAGCACACAGGTGTGAGCTGTTCATTATTCCCCTGCCCATGGGGACAGCTTGGAAGGGTACCCAGTGTACTTCTTTTGAAGGAAACTAGTAAAATGAGTAGAAAACAGCCTTCAAACAGCAGAGCGTCTGCCAGGAGGCTCATGGCCCACCGCCTTCCCCTAAACTCTGGAGAAGGATCATTGCTCAAACACTGGCACCGTCCAAGCCGTTTGAGATAACGGCATGAACAAATCAGTCACGCGGCCCTCTTAAGGCTGAGGTTCCGACTTAATTTCTCGGAACTTCTAATGTGCCGGTCCGGAGGGGTGGTGGCTCCACTGGCCTTTCCTCCCCGCGGGGATGGGACGGTCTCAGGGCAGCAGTAAGGGTCTGTTCAATCTTGGGACCCCAACTGGGGCCTCGCTCTATATAAGACCACAAGCAGTACGCGCTCCTGAGGGCGTCCACCAGGAACTTGGGGGTCGTGCTATGTGGCATGAGGTAGCTGCTCCCAAAATAGTGGCAGGGGGCACTAACAGTGGAGGGGGCTGCTAACTTGGCTCGGCTGGGAAGGTGGGGCAGGATCCGACAGGTGGATGGCGACTTCCTCCCGGGAACCTGCGAGGTTACTGTGCGCATGCGCCTCCTTCCGGGGCGGCCCCGCCCCCAGGATCGAGGCCTCGTCTCCTCCGCGTATTCCAGCTCCGCCCCCGGTGCGAGCAGCCCCCGGAACCCCGAGAAGAGCGGTGAGCGCGGCTGTGACAGCATGACTTTGGACGCAATCCGCTACTCGCGGGGCTCACTGCAGATCCTCGACCAGCTGCTGCTGCCCCAGCAGAGCCGCTATGAGGCGGTGGGCTCGGTGCGCCAGGCCTGGGAGGTCATCCGCGCTATGAAGGTGGTGTCGCGTGGCGGGGCTCAGGTTGGGGTGGGGGTGGTTCCTCTGACTGCTCTCCCTGACGCCCCCAATTCCCCCTCCAGGTGCGCGGCGCCCCAGCCATTGCCCTCGTGGGCTGCCTCAGCCTCGCCGTGGAGCTGCAGGCGGGCGCCGGGGGACCTGGCCTTGCCGCACTCGTGGCCTTCGTCCGGGACGCGCTGAGCTTCCTTGTCACCGCCCGGCCCACCGCCGTCAACATGGCCCGCGCCGCCCGGGACCTGGCCGACCTCGCGGCCCAGGAGGCGGAACGGGAGGGCGCAACGGAGGAGGCGGTCCGAGAGAGGTAGAGGAGCCGTGTGCCCGGCACTGTTCTAACCCGAGGCTATTCATTCGTTCACTGGTGGTGGTGGTGGTGCACAGGCTGCCAGCTTTACAGTTGGGGAAACTGAGGCAGGGTCCTCTTAATCCAGGGCCCCACCGGCAGGCCTGGGACTCAACACAGGGCCACCTGGCCCCGAGGTCCTTGAACTTCATCCTGTGTGTCTTTCCTAAACGTCCCCAGCCCTATCTGCCCTTGGAGGCCCTTGTAAGTGTCGCCTGGTTTTTGCTTTTGAGAAATTTTGTTTCCAGCCCTGCTTCTGTCCCTGCTCTCTTCCCACTCTTTCCCTCCACGTCAGCTACACAGATATTCTCCATTAACCCCACCAGACGCGCTCCTGCCTCAGGGCTTTTGCACACTCAGTGTTTGCAAGCCAGGTATCCACCTAGCTAATCTCCTCTCCCTCAGGTCTCAGGTTTCTGCCTTCCCCATCCCGCATATAACACAGTTCATCCGCTACCCTCTGTCTCCAGACTCCGCTGCCTTTTCCCTCCCTTTATTGTCTGCTAATCATTTGCCTACCCAACCCCAGTGTCAACTCCCTAGAAGAGGAGACTTTTGTCTTGTTCACTGCTGTGTCTCCCAGTGCCTGACACACAGGAGATGCCTGGTACAATGTTTTGTGAGAGCGAATAAGTTACAGTTAGGTGGTTGTAGAAGAAGGGACCAGCCCCACAGCCGAGAGAGGCTTTCAGCAAGAGAACGCTAGTAGGCAGAGTTGGGCAGTGAGGAGGAGCTGGGGTGGGCCCTGAAGCCTGGTGGCTGGTGCTCAGAGCCCCTTGTCCGCCTCAGAGTGATCTGCTGGGCCGAGGACATGCTGGAAAAAGACCTCCGGGACAATCGGAGCATCGGGGACCTGGGAGCCCACCACCTCCTAAAGCGGGCAGCACCCCAGGGTGGCAAGGTGACCGTGCTGACCCACTGCAACACTGGTGCGCTGGCCACCGCTGGCTATGGCACAGCCCTAGGTGAGTGGGCATCCACAGGGATGGGGAGGGCCCTTTTTGGATGAAAGAGAAAGAAACCCAAACCACTATATGCATCCCCCAGAAAGGTGAATTTATTAGTTCTTGCACAGAAACACACTCAAGGGGTTGGCTTCAGGTATGGCTGGACCTGGGGACTCAGTAGCATCAGGATCTTTCTATCAGCATCCCTAAGGTGTACCCTCCTCCATAGTGGCATCATCCTCACTCTCGACTGCTTGGCCAGGATTCAGATCATGAGGAAAAGGGCCAAGGATCTCTTATTTCGACAGTGTCAAAAAAGTCTCCTTGTATCTTGGGGCCATGATGGAGTCACCTACCCATCTAGTATCAACCACTCAATAGGCCTAGGATCAACCACTCAATAGGCAACCACTGAATAGGCCTGGCCTGAGCCATGTGCCTAGAACGTGGGTGGAATCTGGGCTCTAAGAGGACTGAGAGGAAGAGTGTAACTCCCTAAAGAAAGATTATAGACTAGCTGTGACCAGGACTGGAGGACTCAGTCCTGGCACTCAAGGCAACAGAGTCCACCTGATTCTTAATTCTGGATGTTTCCCTGCCTGCCTCAGTCCCTCCTTTGTGCCTGGATACTGAGGCAAGACATTCATTTGTTTACTCAACAAATGCTTAGGGATTTCCCTGGTGGTTCAATGGCTAAGACTCCATGCTTCTGATGCAGGGGGACCAGGTTCCATCCTGGGTCAGGGAGCTAGATCCCACATGCCACAACTAAGAGTTCGGATGCTACAACTAAAGATTCTACATGCCTCAACTAAGACCTGATGCAACCAAATAAATAAATATTTTTTAAAAATACTTATGCTTAATAAATGCTTATCTACTTTGTTCCCCATTATTCATGCATTCATCCATTCCTTCAATCACTCAACATTTATTAAGCACCTACCTATGTGTGCCATCATTCACTCTTCCGTGCATTCCTTCATTCATTCAACAAACATTTATTAAGCACCTACTATTTGCCAAGCATCATTCTAGCAGTTAGGGACCCAGCAGTGGAGAAAGTAGAAGGAATAGGCAAAAGCAAATCCACAGATACCTATGATTCATTTCAAGGTGGTACATACTAAAGAGAAAGAGGGGATGGCAGTGTGGGGGTTGCTATGTGAGATGGAGTAATCCTGGAAGGCCTCACAGAGAAGGCTTTCTCTAAGCACACGTGTACCAGGCAGAGGGAACAGCCACTGCAAGGGCCTGGGGGCCAACTGTATGGTTTGGAGTACTGTGCTGCTAGCCAAAGGGTCATCTATCCCTTTCTGTCTTATCCTGGCCTCTACTGGTGGGCTGGGCCCCACAGGTGTGATCCGCTCACTGCATAGCCTGGGCCGTCTGGAGCATGCCTTCTGCACGGAGACCCGGCCCTACAACCAGGGAGCCCGGCTGACGGCCTTCGAGCTGGTCTACGAGCAAATCCCTGCCACCCTCATCGCTGACAGCATGGCGGCAGCCGCCATGGCCCACCGAGGCGTGTCAGGTCAGCAGGCAGGGGCACCGGTGGGCAGGACTCCAGCATCCAGGGCCGGGTCCTGATTCCCAGGATCTCATTCCCCAGCTGTTGTCGTGGGAGCCGACCGTGTGGTTGCCAATGGTGACACAGCCAACAAAGTGGGCACCTACCAGCTAGCCATTGTGGCCAAGTACCACGGCATCCCCTTCTATGTGGCTGCCCCCAGCTCCTCGTGTGACCTCCGCCTGGAGACAGGCCAGGAGATCGTCATTGAGGAGCGTCCCGGCCAGGAGCTGACCAACGTCAATGGGGTCAGGATTGCGGCACCAGGTAAGCCATCCACTCAGACAGGGGGACACCACAGTGCCTGGGCACCTCTGTGTAGACACCGTGACTCTGTCACATGGCAGGTGGCTCTGGGTTATCGTCAGCCTTCTGACATAGGCAGTTCCCTCAAGCCATGTTATTAGAGCAGACATGTCTTAGAGGTCAGATTCACACGTGTGCATGTGTGCTCAGTAGTATCCGACTCTTTGTGACCCCATGGACTACAGCCTGCCAGGCTCCTCTGTCCGTGGGATTCTCCAGGCAAGAATACCGAAGTTGGGATCTTCCCAACCCAGGAATCAAACCCACGTCTCCTGCATCGGTAGTCGGAGTCTTTAACCACTGTGCCACCTGGGAAGCCCCCTTCCATGGTCAGAAGGTACAGTGATGAGTCAGGAGACTTTGAGCGAATTGTCTTGTTCTTATCCACCTCTGTTTTCTCACTTGGATAAGAAGTAAGAATACCACCTGGTCAAGTGCTTCTGAAGAGACAGATATTTCTCAGCTTCCTCACACTTCCTGACTGTAGCCAGGTGCCTAAAATTCATCCATAAGGGCCCTGTGATTGTTATTTTCTCAGTGTTTTTTGATGCTCCTGCTTTCCTAGGGGCTTAATTATTTAGCACTGGTCATAATCCACAAGACCATGGAAAGCGGAAGCCTGCTTTTCCCTCCAAGAAAGCTGGGTGACACGGACCAGGTGAAATCTGGCGACCCCAGTACTCTGCTGTGGCCAAGGGTCACAGGAATGTAGGCCCCAGGGTGATTGGTCTTCTGATTTTTCCAAGAAAAGCCTTAACATTTGTTATATGGCTAAAATTTTGAAAACTGAAGTGTTAGTTGCTCAGTCGTATCCAACTCTGTGATGTCATGAACTGTAGCCCACCAGGCTCCTCTGGCCGTGACTTTCCAGGCAAGAATACTGGAGTGGGTAGCCATTCCCTTCTCCAGGGGATTTTTTGAAAGCTGACTGCTAATTCAGTGGTCTTTTTTTTTTTTTAAGAATTTATTTCTTTTTTTAAATCCATGGCTGATTCATGTCAAAATTCAGTGGTCTTAAAAAAAAATAACTGAGCCAGAGAAAACAGTTTGCAGCCTCTTGTGTAAGAGGTTGTTATTCATTCACCAAATATTTTTGAGTACCTGATCAATGCCAGCTGCCATGCTAGGGGCCAGGAATACAGGAGTGAAGAAAGACTTAAAAGTGGGACTTCCTGGCAGTCCAGTGGTTAAGACAGGATGCTTCCATAGCAGAGGGCTTGGGTTTAATCCCTGGTCTGGGAACTGAGATCCCTCATGCCTCTTGGCACAACCGGGAAAAAAAAAGACATACATGTCCCTACCCTCATGGGGCTGACAGTCCAGTGGGGAGACAGAGACAGACAAGACAAATAGTAAAATTCCAGTGTATGTTTTCAGAAAGGGATAAATAAACGAGGCACAGAAGGATACAGGACGTGTCTCTTCAGGGAGTGGGTTAAACAGGATGATTAGCGAAGTTCTCACTGAGAAAGTGACATTTGAGCAAAGACTTGAAAGGAAATGAAATATTAAATCATATGCATATCTGAGGGAAAGCATCCAGGCAGAGGGCACAGTCCAAGCAAAGGCCCTGGGGTGAACTCTTGGAGGTTCCTAAAGAGATTCTTAGAGCAGGCACAAGTTGGGTAGACATGTATAAGACTTTAAAGCCTTCTTGGCAACAATCCGGGAATGTCAGGGTGTCTAAATGTATTACTGGGTGTCAAAACCCATGCATTTGTGTATTTTGGGGGTAAGGATCCCCAGATTCTCAAGGATTCCCCAACCCCAAGAACCACCATGAGGGAGACATGTGACAATAGCTTAAGAACATCCACTGACCAAATACCTGCCTTCTTGCCTCTCCTCTTCCCTGCAGGAATTGAAGTTTGGAATCCTGCCTTTGATGTCACCCCCCACGACCTCATCACTGGTGGCATCATCACAGAGCTGGGCGTCTTTGCCCCCGAGGAGCTCCGGGCAGCCCTTAGTACCACCATCTCCTGAGTGGGAGACCCTAGATGGACCCCAGAAGTAACCAACCTATCTCTCCGTAGCTTCCATATCCCCATTATTTTTATAATAAATTTATTGAATATTCTGCCCAACTGCTGACCTTCTTCCTGCAACCACAGTACTTCCCAGAGCAGGGAAAGCAGGCAGGATACGGAAAGAGCCTGTGTGTGGCTCCTGAGAGGCCAGCATCCGGAGCCAGCTGCTTGAGTTCATATCCCAGCTCCACCTCTTTTTCTGCAGTGTGATCTTGGCCACATCACTTCATCTCTCGCATACTTTCTTTTCCTCGTTTATAAAATGCAGATAATACTGGTACCTGCCTCTTAAATTGCTCTCAGGGCTGAAATGAAGGTGACACCTCAGGTGCAGAATTTTAAAGGATGCCATAAAAAGCTCAGTAATCAAGATAAATGGGCTTCCCTGATAGCTCAGTTGGTAAAGAATCCACCTGCAATGCAGGAGACCCCAGTTCGATTCCTGGGTCAGAAGATCCACTGGAGAAGTGATAGGCTACCCACTCCAGTTTTCTTGGGTTTCCTTGGTGGCTCAGCTGGTAAAGAATCCGCCTGCAATGCGGGAGACCTGGGTTCAATCCCTGGGTTGGGAAGATACCCAGGAGAAGGGAAAGGCTACCCATTCCAATATTCTGGCCTAGAGAATTCCATGGACTGTAGTCCATGGGGTCACAAAGAGACACAACTGAGCGACTTTCACATTCAATCAAGATAAATAACAGCGTGCATTTCTTTTTTTTTAATTAATGCAGGGAATTTCCTGGCGGTCCAGTGATTAGAACTCCACTTCCGCTGCAGTGGGCACAGCTGGGGAACTAAGAGCCGGTGTGTCAGTGACACAACAACAACAAAATTGGGGCTTCCCACTCGTGGCCCAGTGGTTAGGATTCTGCTCAATACAGGGGGCACAGGTTTGATCCCTGGTCGGGAACTAAGATCCCATGTGCCTCATAGTGTGCCCCCCCCCCCAAAAAAAAAGAACAGAAAGGAAAAATTAATGCAAAAAAGAAAGACCTCCATGATGAACAAAATGTCAAGATATTCAATAGAATGAAACCCTGACCTTGCCTATCCTGACTTTCCCTAAGTTTTGATAACCAGTGCTCATACCAGTAACACTTATTTACAGCATCAGACAGCCAGTCCACAGGCTGTAGTGGACAATATTTTTTTAATATTAAAATATTATTTTTCAACGTTCAAAATATTTTTATCTTGATTACTGAAGCTTGGAGTGCTTAGTCGCTCAGTCGGGTCTGACTCTTTGCCATCCCATGGACTGTAGCCCACCAGGCTCCTCTGTCTATGGGATTCTGCAGATAATACTGGCGTGGGTTGCCATTCCCTTCTCCAGGGGATGTTCCCAACCCAGGGATCAGAACCCAGGTCTCCCGCATTGTAGGTGGATTCTTTACCCTCTGAGCCGCCTGGGAAGCCCACTGAAGTGTGGGGCACCCCTTAAATTTTTGTTTTTGTTGTTAGGTAAACTGAATTTTACTAACAAAAACCATAAGACAGTGTACGTTTTATAAAACAAGTGACCAATAAATGTTAGGCTATCATTATAACCCTTAATTCAAAATTTTTGCCAAACACTGGCTATGATCAACTACCATTGTGAGTAGCTTGTCCCTTTAACTCTTTGCCACGTTGTATCCCGTGAGTCATCGCGCCCTTCAGCCCCACTGTATCCCATCGTGCCCTGCGCCTTCCTTCAGCGACTTCTCCCTCTTCCGGTGCGTGCCTGATCATGGCGCAGGGGCAGCGCAAGTTCCAGGCGCAGAAGCCAGCGAAGAGCAAGGCGGCGGCGGCGGCAGCCTCGGCGCGGAACCGGGGCCCGAGGAAGGGCGGTGAGAAGCGGGCCGGGGACTCGGGGGTGAGGTGGGCCCGATGTTCTCCGGCCTCACGAGAGCGCGTTTCTCCCCAGGTCGCGTTATCGCACCCAAGAAGGCACGCATCGTGCAGCAGCAGCAGCTCAAGAAGGTGAGTGCTGGCGTGCAGCGGGTCGGGGATGGAGAAGTCCCAGTGCTGTGAGCCTCAGTTTCCTCCTTTGACGGGTGGGGGGGTGGGGGGACGGAAACGTCTAGCAGCCAACTGGCGTCCTAAAGCAGGCATTGGCGCGCCAAAAAGTTTTCACATGTTAGCTGTTTTCGCGAAATTGTCCTCGTCAATAGACCTCGAAAAGACAGGCAGCCTGGGAAAGGAGTTAAAAACCTCAGCCTTGCAAGAAGGATGTGCTGGATGCAAAACTCAGTTCAGTTGACAGCTAGTGTATCTACACCCCGAAGATCTTAACTGAAATGGTCCTAGTGATAGCACTTCTCTCCTAGAATTGTAAGGATTCAGGGCCATAGGAGTGCTTGTAGGTGAACAGGGTTAAATTTATAAAGAAGTTGCGGAAAGACTTGTTAAGATTGCAGAGAAGTTTCAAGGAGATCTGGTGGAGTCAGATCTGAATTCGAATTGTCCTCTCCTCAGTAATTCGCCCTTTGTTGTTGTTCAGTCACAAGTCGTGTCAGACTCTTTGTGACCCTGTGGACTGCAGCACCGGCAGGCTCCCCTGTCCTCCACTGTCTCCCAGAGTTGCTCAAAGTCATGTCCATTGAGTCAGTGATGCCATCCAACCGTCTCTTCATCTGTCGCTCCTTCTCCTCCTGCCTTCAGTCTTTCCCAGCATCAGGGTCTTTTTCAGTGAGTCAGTTCTTCGCATCAGGTGACCAAAGTATTGGAGCTGTAACTTCAGTGTCAGTCCTTCCAATGACTATCAGGGTTGATTTCCTTTAGGATTGACGGGTTTGACCTCCTTGCAGTCCAAGGGACTCTCAAGAATCGTCTTCTCCAACACCACAGTTCAAAAGTATCAACTCTTCAGTCCTTCGCCCTACAGTCTTGAGCATATTGTTCAGAGCCTCAGTTTTTCGTCTTTTTCTTTGGCTGCAGTATGCAGCTTGCAGGGTCTAAGTTCCCCAACCAGGGATTGAACCCTTGCCCTCTGCAGTGGAAGCACAGAGTCTTAACACCAGGATGTGAGAGCCTCAGTTTTCTTAGACCTGGGTACCCTGCTTACCTCCACCTGGCAACCAGAGGAGGGAAGTGTCTCTTGGGCAGCTCAAGCTCAGTATGCCCAAAACCAGTCTCCCCTACTCTGCTCCATCACCCCACTATGATCCTACCAGTTTCTCCTTCCAGATACTCAGGAGTCCCCCTTTCTCTCACATCCAGGTTGGATCTCATCCTTTTTGCCTTCAGGACTTTTTTTTTTTTAATTGGGCTGTGCTGGATCTCAGTTGCGGCAGATGAACTGTTAGTTGTGGCGTATGGAATCTATTTCCCTGACTAGGGATCAAACCTGAGCCCCCTGCATTGGGAGCGCAGAGTCTTAGCCACTGGACCACCAGGGAAGTCCCTGCCTTCAGGATTAGTCTAGAATGCACTCTCTTTCCACCTCCTTGACCCCCCCCCCCCAACCTGGTCCCATCCCATTATCTAAAAACCCCTGGACTAGAGCAGTCACATCCTCCCAGATCTCCTTGCCCCGCCCCTCCGGTAATAACCACTGGGCGCCATTGAGCACCTGAGAGCTCCTGAATCAGGGCACCTCTGCTCAGACCCCTCCATGACTCCCACCTCGCTCAAGAAGAGCCTAAGTTCTCCCCATAGGACCTGGCACTTTTCTACCCCTGTCTTTTCCCTGCCCTCACCCCGTCCCTCTCTTCTTTCCTCCTGGCTCCCTCCCTCTAGCCTAACTGGCACCTGGGAACTTTTGCACTAGTTGTTTACACACACACACACACACACACACACACACACACACACACACACACCTGGGAATTTTTCACACACACACACACACACACACACACACACACACACACACACACGCACGCTGTCTTTCTCACTGAATGTCTGCTCCATGAAGACACACACACACACACACACACACACACACACACACACGCTGTCTTTCTCACTGAATGTCTGCTCCATGAAGACACACGCACGCACGCATGCACACACACACACACACACACACACACGCTGTCTTTCTCACTGAATGTCTGCTCCATGAAGACACACACACACACACACACACACACACACACACACACACACACACACACACACGCTGTCTTTCTCACTGAATGTCTGCTCCATGAAGACGCACGCACGCACGCTGTCTCTCTCACTGAATGTCTGCTCCATGAAGGCAGAAGTTTTTCTGTGTCTTTGCTGTTGTGTCTCCTGCGCCCAGGTGTGTCGTGACACCCATGGTCACCATGGTCATTGGAACTCATAGAGCAAGGGAGCAGTTTAGGTAATAGGATTAAACTATCAGTTTTGGACCCAAACACTTGGGCTCTGATTGCTATGCCTTTATTTGTTCCACCCCATATCTCTCAGAGCCCCAGTTCACCATTTGCCAAGCAGAGATGACGGGACAAGAAGGGGCTGGAATTTTAAGCCAGAGAGTCTGGGCAGGCTGGGTTCCAGTCTCCCATCACTCACATAGTTTGGGAGCCCTGGCCAAGTGCCTCCACCCTGCAGGTGCCTCTGTTTCTCCATCTATAAAATGGGAATGAGCAGAAGTTTAGAAGCTGAGGTCCAGAGATGAGAAGGGGTGCTTCGTGTGTGTACAGTGTTCTCAGAGTGTGGGGCAGAAGTAGGACTTAAGCCCCAGCCACCAGACTCAGGTGCTTTTTCAGGGAGAGGGTTGCTGATCTAGCCCTTGGTGAGTTCACAGAACCAAAGGCAGCAGGCCAGGCCCTCCCTCCCACCTCAGGTCCCGGTCTGATTGCTCCGTGCTTGCTCCCCCCAGAACCTGGAGGTTGGGATCCGGAAGAAGATTGAACATGACGTGGTGATGAAAGCCAGCACCAGCCTGCCCAAAAAGCTGGCGCTTTTGAAGGCCAGCACCAAGAAGAAGGAGGCCTCTTCCTCCACCAAGATGCCTGCCTAGGCATGCGTCCTAGCAGGAACCATCACTGCAGCCCCCTCCTCTGTGCTCAGGCCTGTGCGGTTAACCCCACAGGAAAGAGGAACTGTGCTCTCCAAAGACTTGAATTGCGCCTCGAACTTGACCGGGGATCTGGCCTGTGAGCCAGTGAGTAGCAGGTCAAAAGCACACGGACTGGCTGGCTTCCCAGGTGCTGAGGTCTCAGCACAGGCCAAGGCCAGGGGGGTGTCTTCACCAACTTCCTGTGTCCCCACTACCCCCTCCCACATCCTGTCTGGATAACTTGAGCGAGGCACCTGACTTTGTCCTTCCTCCCAGGGTCACATGCTCCTGTGAGCAGGCCATGCTAGGGCGTCAGGCCAGGTGCCCGGACCACCAGTCCAGCCCCAGTTTACACACGAGCCACATGCCCAGGGAAGGATGGACAAGCTCCGGCACCTCCAGCCTGGGGGCTGGGGGAGAGTCTTTTCTTTCTCCCTACCTGGGGTGACTCGCCTGCTTGCCCTCCACGGATATCCCCAGCCAGACAGCCTAGGGAGCCACTTTCCCATCCACAGGACTGACAGTGACACCACCTTGTAGAGTCAAAATGCTGATTAAACCAGAAGCGCTTTCCAGCTTCTCTGTGCCGCCTTTATCTTTATAAAGTCCTAACAGTGAGTATTGAGCAGTGCCTGTGGCCCGGACGCTGTTCAGGTGCCTCCCACACGTCTCACCTCAGTCCTCACGATGCCCAGGTCAGGTCACGTCATTCATGGTCCGGAGCAAGGACTTGAACCCGCCACTGGCAGAATCGCAGTGCACTCGCTCAGCTGCCCAAACCACTGCCTCACCTCACAGACTCACGTTTCTGACCTGTTCCATCCTGGGCTCCTCCTCCTCTAAATCTGCCGTCTTGAAGACCAACCAGTTATAGTTTTGAGATAATGTGGTCAATTCTGATGAAACTGGTAGAAAATCCTACTTAAAGAGTGGTGTTGTCATATCCTCGTGGCTTGCCCAGTGGCTCAGTGGGTGAAGAATCTGCCTGCAATGCAGGAGACACCAGAGATACGGGTTTGATCAAGGACCTGGGGAGCAGGGACCAGGGCAGGCTATATCTGGGGGGTGCTAAGCCGGTGTCTTTGGAGGGAGGTGGGCATGTGGTGGCTGATCCTCCCAGGTGAGCGACTAATTCCCTGGTGGCCCAGCCTTTCCCAGCCAGTCTCACCCACCCCACATGGGTTTCCTTTGTCCCACATAGTGGTCAACATTTTTTGAACACCCAACATTTTTCTAAAAAGCAGGGAACAGGGACTTTGCTGGCAGTCCAGTGGTTAAGACCCCACACTCCCAGTGCAGGGGGCATGGGCAATCCCTGGTCTGAAAGATGTCACATGGCTCAGCCAAGTAACAGAAAGCAGGGGACAACCACTGTGGAAAAGTCTGGTGGCTCCTCACTTCAGCCTGGAGTTGCCACCACGTGACCCAGCCCTTCTCTCCCAGGCACATACCTTAAGGGATTGAACTCGGACAACATTCTCACACAAAGGTGGCAGCAACCCAAATGCCCAGCAGATGACTGGATAAACAAAATGAAGATTATCCACACAATGGAATATTTATTATTTGGCCATATAAAACAGAATGGCCTCTGGTGGCTCATTGGTAAAGAATCCGCCCATAATGCAGGAGACTGGGGTTTGATCCCTGGGGTCAGGAAGATCCCCTGGAGGAGGAAATGGCAACCCAGTCCAGTATTCTTGCCTGGAGAATCCCCGTGGGCAGAGGAGTCTGGCGGGCTACAGTCCATGGGGTTCCAGTGTTGCACAGGACTCAGTGACTACGCTGTCACCATAAGGCAGAACGATCCAGGCTACACCATGGGTGAACTTCAAAAACATTCTGAAAGCAGACAGACACAAAAGGCCACATAATATGTGATTCCGTATATGTGAAATGTCCAGAAGAGGCAAATCCACAGAGACTGTGGTTCACTATGGGTGCTGGGAAATGGGCAATGACAGCTAATGGGCATGGCTTCATCTTTGAGGGGAAGGCAGTGATAAGATTTTGCAGCTTGATAGCGGTTGCAAACGTGGAGGTGCTAAATGCCACTGAATTATACCCTTCTAAAGGATAAATGTTCCTTGTGGGTTTTAACCACTGGAAAAAAAAGCAGGAAGGGAAATTTCACACCCCCCCCCCCAAAAAAAAATTATAATTTACATCTCAAAAAAACAAAAATTGTGGCAGCAGAGCCCTAATTTGATAGAGACTTCACAGTTTGGAGTTACCTGGAGTCCAGGGCTCAGGATTTCTGTTGGGGAGGATGGAGCTGGTGAATGCCTCACAGACCCTTAACTAGAGGGCAGGGCTGCTGCTGGGCCCTGTGACACCCCCAGGGCACACCCTTCTTTGAACCCCACCTAGGGGCCTGGACCTCCTGCCATCTGCCCACCTCACAGCAGTTTTCTACCCAAAGCAGGTAGCAAGTGACTTCTGCCCTGGAAATGGAGTTGCTTTGCACAATGGGGATTTTTTTTTCAAATTATTTCTTTATGACTGCGTTGAGTCTTCATTACTGTGTTCAGGCTTTCTCTAGTTGCAGCAAGCAGGGGCCTACTGTTTATTACAGTGTGCCGGCTTCTCGTTGCGGTGACTTCACAGGCTCTAGGGCAAACGGGCTCAGTGGTTGCGGTGCACTGGCTCTCCTGCTCTGCAGCTTGTGGGATCTTCCCGGATCAGGGATCGAATCTGTGTCTCCTGCGTTGGCAAGTGGATTCTTAGCCATTGGACCGCCAGGGAAGTCCATGATGAGCACTTATTGTGCGCCTACTGTATACCAACCTCTGGGCTAGGTAGAACTGAGAACTGACATTCTAGTGGGGAGAACAGGAAGCCCCAGGCCACCCCCTCCGGACCCCAACCTCCTCCCTGACCTGCCTCCTGGCCTTTTTCACCCCCTGTTGTTTCTCCGCTCCCAGGTGTCCCCTCAGAGAACCGTTCTCTGTCCCCCGCTCCAGGAGGTGGTCACTCAGTGCCACTGTCCCCTATTTTCTGTCTTGCATCTTTGTTACGTCTTGAGCACCTGGAACAGTGGACAATAGTTGCTCCACGAACAGGTGTTTGTTGAATGAAGGAAGGAAGGAATTGTTTCATCTTTCTGCAAGGAACATTTTGCATCTCAGTGAATCAGTTCTGACCATTCAAAGCATCATCTCCATACAACACGTGCTTCCCTTCCAGGTTAGCTGATTCAAAACAGCCTCTTCGAACTTCACAGCTCCGTGAATTGTCAGCAAGTGATAGCAATTCAAAGCCACTCTTACCTGCTCCTTCTGGCCCATCCAGCCGCGGTCCCATTGACAAGTCTCCTCCCCTGTGGAAAAACCAATTGGCCTCCATTCACACGTTTATTTACTCGGATAGTCTAATCTGTCCTTAAGAGTGCCTGTTTTTCTGGACTCTTTTGAACCTCGTGGAACATCTGCGTGGTTCCCATAGGAGTTCAATTAAAACAAAATCTTAACACGTGTCCTTGGTTTGTCGGTGAGAGCCATGATTACACCCGCTTTTGAAAATTATCTTTTAACCTTTCTATGTGGAATCTCCAAAGGGCTCGCAAGGGCTGAGACGGTCTGGGCTCTGGGTGCCAGCTGGCACATCCCTTGGCCACCAGGGGGCGCCTCCAGCCCTGGGCCAAGCCCATGACGCCCGGCAGGCCGAGGACTCTTGTCAACTGGCTCCCTTTGTCCCTCTGACGCCAGCCCCTTTGAGGGGGACCCCGGGGGTGAGGAAAGGCATTCAGGTGTGACAGGTATGGGATCTGGACTGTCAACCCATCTGTTTCCTCTTCGCCCCATTCCCTCGGCCTCCTGAAACAGCCCCATTTCCCCCCAGCTGCCCCCACCCTCCTCCCTGTCACTGCCCAGGGTGACTCCTCTCCTTCCTAGCACGTGGGTTCTGCCCGCAGAATCCCCTTTTAGCGTCGCAGCCGAGGGCCCCAAACTTTGACAAATCCCCATACCTCTTGTTCTCTTCAGTCCCTCTCTCAGCCTCAGTTTCCGCATCTGTTAAATGGAGACCCTAACACCTCTTCCTGAGTGTGGAGAATTCGCTGAAACTTAAGGCTGTGACAGCTGCCTTTGTGTCCTGGGTGGGGTGGGAAGCCCAGTTCCAGCCACTCGCTCTGTCTTCTTTCCCTGCTTCCCCCACCCTCACCCCTCTGCCTGTTCCCCACCTCCCTGCAGTCATTAAATGTGGCTTTTTCAGACAATTATTCCTGCACGAGCCTTTTCCTCTTTTGCCTCCACCTTCCCCCTCTGCCTGGAATGCCCATTTTTCCTGGCAGGCCCTGACTCTCTGCCCATGAATTTGTGTTCCAAAAGGGAAGAAAAGAAATGTAAGAAGCAGATCTTGCCAGCTGGGCAAGCCAGAGGGGCTGCGTCCGGACCAGGAAGCGAAACTGCCCTGGCTGGTTTCCTGCCTGAGTCTTCAGGAGCCTCGGAGTGCCTGGGTGGGTCGGTGGGGGCCATGGCGGGGGGCGGTGCTGGCAAAGGGAGGGACCCTCAAAAAGTTAGGATGGGGTGGCCACAGAGCTGTGGGGTGCAGACCCCCTCATCTGAGACTGCAGGGTCGCCCCGTTTCTCATGGGTCTCAAGGACATGTGGGTTTGGGGTCTGGAGTTGTGGATGCCTAGACAGTGAGCTCACAGCAGGGCGGTCAGGATAAACGTGGTTCCATTCCCTGAAGCCCAAACTCACTGTCTACACTGAGAGGACTTGCCCGTGGCTAGAAACCAACCCCCCAACCTTCTCCTTTTCTAAAAATGTTGCTGGGTTTGAAATAGGCTTGGAGATTGCATCCCAGAGGTGTGACACATTTCCTAGGTGTCTTGCTGATTTCTCACATTCTCCTGGGATTGCTATGTGGCCTTGGACAGCTTTCTCACCCTCTCTGGGCCTCATTCCCTTCATCAGGGATCAGAATGGAATGCTGGTGTGTCCCAAACTGTGCATTTGATCCCCATCCAATGTGATAAGGCCAGCCCACTCATCAAGGTAGGGCTTGAATGCTGGCCCTACCCTTTCCTGCTGTGGATCTTGATTAAGTCACCTGAACTGTCTGTGCCTCAGTTTTCTCATCCATGAGATGGGAATGATGGCACTATCAGTATCTCTTGTTAGAGAATAAAATAAACATCCTCACCTTGTGATGCCCCATTCTCTGTTCCTCTACACATCCTGTTCCACTGGCCTAGAGGGCCTTCTCTGGTTCAACATCTTGGGGCAGGGACAAGGACCAGCCACATACTGGATGCTGAAGGGAGCCGCTTGGAACAGCCAGACCGTGGGTCCTGTTTGCCGGGGGAGGAGCTGAAAGACTTGTTTTGCTGAAGTTCTGCCTGCTTCTCTCCTCACCCATTATCCCTTCCCCATACGTCTATCTTTGCCTCAAATCCTTGCAAGAAAGACACGCTCTAATAAGTCTAGGGCTTCCCAGGCAGGCAAAGACTCCACGCCTCTAAGCCTCAGTTTCCCCATCTGGGAAATGGAGATGACATCCCCATTTTGCAGCACTGTCAGAAAGCTTAAACTTGATCATGTGTCTGAACAGCTATAGCACACCATAAACAATCAGTACAGTATTATTATTGTTTCTTTTGTTGTCATTGTGGTCAGCTATGGTCACAGAAATTACAGTGCAGTGCTGTCCCATAGAAATGACCATGCAAGTTGGATGCGTAACTTGACATGCCCTGAGACCTCATTGAATAAAATGAATACACAATGAAACCGTGGAGTTAATTTGAAAAATGTATTTTACTTAACACAAACTTACCTAAGATAGCATCATGTCAACATGTAATCGATATTAAAAAAAGTTCTTAAGTTATATTGCCTTCTTTTTTCCTACTAAGTCTCTGAAATCCAATGTATTCACATTGATGTGCTTAGTCGCTCAGTGGTGTCCGACTCTTTGCAGCCCCATGGATTGTAGCCCACCAGGTTCCTCTGTCCATGGGATTCTCCAGGCAAGAATACTGGAGTGGGTAGCCATTCTCTTCTCCAGGGGATCTTCTTGACCCAGGGATCAAACCCGTGTCTCCTGCACTGTAGGCAGATTCTTTACTGTCTGAGCCACGAGGGAAGTCCACAACACAGCCTAATTCAGGCTGACCCCATTTCAAGGACTCAAAAGCCCACTTGTGGCCAGTGGTGACCATACTGGACACTGCAAGTCAGAGAGAGTTTACTGAATGGTGGGTTGGGGACTGGCCAGAACGTGCAGCTGTGAAACTGGAAATTCCTGGAAGGAAAAAGCCAGAGTTTCCATATGGGGAGGGGGAGGGGGCCGCAATTAGACCAATTAGGAGCCAGCTTGAGTTCTTCCTGCTCTGTACATCATTTCAGTGGAATGGGAACAGGCATGAGTTGGTTTAGTCAACAAGTTATATATAGATTGAGCCACTGCTATATGTCCTGAGGTGTTCAGGTGCTGGCCTTAAAGCAGTGCATCAGCTGGACAAACTGCTTCCTCTTGGAGCTCGCCATGGAGCAGGGAGAGACAGAAGTTAAACAACTGCTGAAATGATAAAGAACGTAATGATGACGGAAAGAAGTGTGGCAAAGGGGAAACGCAGGGTTCTCTGAGGACATGGAGGTGGCAAGGGCCGCGGTGGGCAGAGGCCTGGGGTGCGGATTGAGCTGGGGAACTGCAATGAGCACCACCGACTGCTTCAAGGTCAGAGATGCGGCCCAGACAAGTTCAATCAGAAAAAATAATCAGAAGTGTTCAGATTTAACATCTATTACTTTGAACTTTACGAGATTGTCATTTAGCGTATCAAAAATGATTGAAAATCAGTAATTTCATATGACTCAACATAATATATGGAGAAGGAAATGACAACCCACTCCAGTATTCCTGTCTGAGAAATCCCATGGACAGAGGAGACTGGCGGGCTACAGTCCATGGGGTCACAAAGAGTCAGACACGACTTAGTAACTAAAAACAACAACAATATATGAGGCATAGAATGAATTGGGGATACTTATCTTGGGGCTCAAGGATGGATTTGAATTTGGCTCTATTTCTAGAGAGGGTGTCCGCAGCCCCCATAAGCTCTACCAAGCAACCTGTGATCCCTCCATCCCGCAAAGCATCAAAACTTGACCTGGCGCCCAGAGAGGCTGTCTCACGCCACACAACCCAGAGGGAGGATGGGCTGAGAGGTTGCCCGGGGATCCCGCCGCTCTGTCTCGCTCCCGGGCCGAGCAGTGTTGATTGTCCCCTCGCGGCGCCCGGAAGCGACCCTCAGTAAACAAAGCCGTGTGTGGGCGCAGCCCCAGCAGCCCTGGGAGCGCTGTCCAGCCCGAGGGGGGCGGGGGAGGAATGTTGTGAATGAACCCAGGACCCGCCCCGAAACTCCGCTTAAGGCCGGCGCTGCGGGGTCTTCTCCCACTGTGATTGGTCTTCGGCTCTTCGTGATTGACAGCCCAGCTCGCTGAGCGTCCTGATTGAGTAGTCCCGAAAAGACGGGCAGTGCATATAACGAATGAACAGCGGCGACTTGGATACGGATCTGGTGGCGCAGCCAACGGCGGAGGAGGGCCTCGGAGGCCGAAGGGGGGGCCAATGGGGACGGGAGGCGGAGGCGGGACCACGGTGTAGGATAAAGCGGCGGCCGAGGCAGCTTCATTGTTGTGAAGCGTCTTAAAGGGGCCGCATCACCCTGCTGGCCCGGGGGTGGGTGCGGCGCGAGTCCCGGGGCGACCGAGCACAGACCAAGCTCAGGAAGGTGGGTAGGAGTCGTGGGAGCCGGCGAGGCGGAGCAGGCTTCGAGCAGAACCCCCTCAACAGGCCCCGCCCCGGCCCCGGCCCAGCCGGATGGACCCCCCCGCGGCCAAGCGGAGCCGGGGCTGCCCCGCAGGACCGGAGGAGCGCGACGCCGGGGCAGGGGCCGTGCGCGGCCGGGGCCGGCCCGAAGCGCTGCTGGACCTCAGCGCCAAGCGAGTAGCCGAGAGCTGGGCCTTTGAGCAGGTGAGCGAGAGGCGGGGTGGGGAGGAACCCACTTCCAGCCTCTTCCTAGACATATCTTTTCCTCCGCCTGCCCAGACCCCAGCCTCCGGACCTGTCCCCATCGAAGACACCTCCAGAGATCTCCAAAATCCTTAATTCTGCCCAAGACATCCCCTCATCCTCCCATTTCACTCCTTCCACCCCCATCTCTTCCTGGGACAACTCTGCTCTTCAGCCCACAAGACTTAGGAATACCTGAGTGCCCCTGATCCAGTTCGGGACCCTTTTTCTCCTGCCCTATGGTCCTCTTACAGCACCGCATACCTCTCTTGTTCCACCTTATCCTCATCCCGAGTTAGGGCACCCTATTCAATTCTCAATCCTCTCTCCAACTCTTACAACGGCCCCCACTTGGGAACAGACCAGATCTCAGGACCTAGAGACCCAACATTTCTGACCTACACCCCCTTAGAGGACTCTCCTCTTTATATATATAGATCCCAGGCCCAAGACACCCCTTTCTGTCCCCGATCCCTGCCTCCAGAACCCACTTATCCCATGGGGACACCTTCTTCTCTTGTCAGTCCTTTACGCAGGCCCTATTACACAACCCCCTGTCGTTCTGGGACCACCTCCCACCTGGGGCTGCCCCTCCTGACCGGCTGCAGAGATTACTCCCATTGTCAGAGTCCTCCCCCCGCCCCCATTACCTCGTGCCTACCCTCCCCTCACCCCCACCCCCCACCCTCAACCATCCCAGTCCTTCCAGAGTTTGGCAGCAAGTGTGGGGCCAGGGTCTTGCTACCTGGACAGGTGCACCCCTATGGTTTCTGGGGGCCCTGCCAGGATGGCCCCAGGGTAGAAGCTATTAGAGTCAACTTTCCCAGCCTCAGTGGAGTTGTGGCTAGGACCTGACCAAGCCTTCCTCAGCACTGACAGGCTCTGTCTTCTCTTTGGCTTTGAGTGGCTTTCTTTGCTCCCTGGCCTCATAAGAATTAGGGAGTCTGCCTCAACCAATGGGTCTGGGCCAAGTGTGGATGGGGCGGGCTCTGATTCATGGCCTGGAAAATCCCTCCTTAGTCATCTGCCAACTGTCCCCGAGGCCCCGAGCAAATCACTGGTCCTCCCACTTCCCTTTGAAATCCATGACTGGGGATTCTGAAGGGTCCCTGCTCTGTCATCGTGTGTGAAACCCCCAGGACAATCTTAAAACCTTCTCCAGGGCTCCCATGTACCTGCCTCAGGCAGGTCTGGCCCCACAGAAGCTCATGGAATCGTCCGCAGCTCTTTGGCAGTTGGTCTCCTTACTTTGAGGAAACAAGGGCACAGAGAGGTTGAGAAACTTGCCCAAGGACACCCAGCCAGTGAGTAGCAAGCCTGGATTGGAATGTAGGCTCAACCAGCTCAGTTCATTGCCCAGAGCCCCCAGGGGTGGGCAGGACACCCATCCTTTCCTGGGGACCCTTAGAAGCTGGAACAGAGAGCCTATCTTGGGACCTGGAGCTCATCAGCTGTGGGATCCTGAACAAATGAATTCACCCTACTTCTGAGCTTAGAATCCCCAGGCTGCCAAAGTATTGGGTTGTTGCTGGTAGAATTAAGGGTATTTAATATACATAAAACATTTAGGACAATGTAGGCTAAGACCGTGTAGGCCTGATCACTTGTCTTCTGATCACTTTTGTCTTCTTTCCTCCTGCCCCACCCGCACCCTGCAAACCTGAGGGGTGAGACTACCTTCCATTAGGATCCTGGGACCTGACATTCAAGAGGGAAGTGACAGAAAGTTCTAGAACACTAACAATGGGCCAGGTGTTATTATAAGTGCTAAACATATTAATGCATATGTAATACTCATGACACCCAGAAGGCAGGTGCTCTTAACATCTCCTTCTTACACTTGAGAAAAACTGAAGCTCAGAGAGGCAAAGTGACTCGTCCAAGGTCATGCTACTTGTTTTATTTAGTTATTTTGGGCTTATGTCAGGTCTTAGCTGTGGCAGGCAGGATCTTCACTGTGGCATCTGTTTTGTGGCGGGTGGGCTTAGTTGCCCCACAGCGTGTGGGGTCCTAGTTCCTGGACCAGGGCTTGAACCCACATCCCCTGCATTGGAAGGCAGATTCCCAACCACTGGGCTGCCAGAGAAGTTCTGCAAGGTCATGGTACTTGTAAGCAGCAAAGTCAGGGTTCCAACACCTGGGTCTCTAACACGGCAGCCCTTCCTACAGGTTGAGGAGCGGTTCTCCCGTGTGCCGGAGCCAGTCCAGAAGCGCATTGTGTTCTGGTCATTTCCACGAAGCGAGCGGGAGATATGTATGTACTCATCACTGGGCTACCAGCCCCCGGAGGGCGAGCACGATGCCCGGGTGCCCTTCACCCGCGGGCTGCACCTGCTGCAGAGTGGGGCCGTAGATCGTGTGCTGCAAGTAGGTGAGTGCCTGTCCCTCCAGTCCTGCCAGGGAGGCCAGGGGTCCAGAGCATGTGTGGAGGAGTGGGAAGCTGGAAGATTCCAAAAGGCAGGCTTTGATGCCCAGAGAGGGTTGTACAAAATATTCTGAGCTCAGGATCAGGGATCTGCCTCGACCTGAGTCAGCTTAGTTGGGGGCTGAAGGTAGAAATAGTGAGACAGGGAAGAGACAGTGGTTTTGAGGAGCGATTATAAACCGAAAGTGAGGGGAGGTTCCAGACCTCAGGCAGTGGGACCCAGGAGTCCTCTGGGGCCAAGGTTTAGAGCCAGAGGTAAGAATGATCCCAGACTTCAGGCAGCAGGGTCCTTGGTAAGAGTTGGTGGCAAAGTTTGGTTTTTTTAAAATATTTATTTATCTTTTGTTAGGGCGTGTGGACTTCTCCCTGGTTGTGGCACACGAGTTTAGTTGCCCCGAGGCAGGTGGGATCTTAGTTCCCCGACACCAGAGATCGAACCCATGTCCCATACACTGACTAGAAGGAGGATTCATAACCACTGGACCACCAGGGAAGTGGCGAAGTTTTAGAGCCAGTGGTGAGAGACAGACCTCAGGCATAGAGATTCAGGTAGAGGTTGGGTTCATAGGTTTAGGGATGGTCTTGGACCTCAGGCAATGAGGATTTGGTGGGGTCTGGGGTGAAAGTCACCAGCTCAGGGGAATGGTGAAGGATAGGGAAACCTGGCGTGCTGCTGTCCATGGGGTTGCAAAGAGTCGGACACGACTGAGCGGCTACACAAAGAGTGGAAGTTGAGGATCATCAGTAAGGAGTGCTCTTAAACCCCAGACAGCAGGGTCCAAGTGAAGGGAGAGGGTGGAAGTGTAGAGCTAGAGATGAAAGATGAATCTAGACCTCAGGGAGCAGGCCTCAGATGGGAACCAGTGGAGACTGAGCCAGAAGGCAGATGAGCCTTGGAATGCCACACTTCACATGGGGGCTGGTCAGGTCATCTCCCGGCTGGAGGCAGGGACTCAGCCAAGATGACCCTCTCTGAACCATGTCAGCCTGGGGGCCCCCTTGCCTGGACATGACCCAGCCAGCCACAGGCTCGGCCACCTCCAACTGGTATGAGGAAGCTGCTGTGTCCCTGCATGACACAGGCAGGGCCGGCTGGAGCCTGAGCTGCCCAACCAGTCGGATGAGCCTGGCATCTGGGCTCCCCAGGGGCCAGGGAGGGGCAGGGGGTGATGGGGTGACCTGGTCCCTAGCTGGCCACAGCAACCCTTCACCCCCAGGATTCTTTGATATCTTCCCAGGAAGTGACAGGGTGCCTGGAGCCTGGGCAGTATCCATAATGATCCAAGGGCTTGTAGTAATATTATTCAGAATTAGAATAAGAACAAGCATTTATTTAGCACTTACTGTCTGCAAACAGTGTTCTACATTAACCCATTTCATCCTCATTACAAACGCATGAGGAGGATGCTGCTTCCTCATTTATTCATTAATATTCCCATTTCACAGACGCAGACACTGAGGCACAGCAAGGTTAGGTTACTTGTGCTAGGTTACTCAGCTGGGATTTGCACTTGGTCTTACTGTGCATCATTGTCAAGCACAACCCATCTCTGGGGTGACACAGCAAGTGACAGTTTGGTTTTGGTCTTAGGGTTCCACCTGAGTGGAAACATCCGGGAGTCAGGAGGCCCCGGAGAGCCTGAGCGCCTTTACCACGTCTCCATCAGCTTTGACCGCTGCAAGATCACATCCGTGAGCTGCGGCTGCGACAACCGTGATCTCTTCTACTGTGCCCACGTGGTGGCCCTGTCGCTCTACCGCATTCGGCATGCCCACCAGGTGGAGCTGAGACTGCCCATCTCTGAGACACTCTCCCAGATGAACCGGGACCAGCTGCAGAAGTTCGTGCAGTATCTCATCAGCGCCCACCACACCGAGGTGCTGCCCACCGCCCAGCGCTTGGCAGATGAGATCCTCCTCCTGGGCTCTGAGATCAACCTGGTGCATGGTAAGAGTGCCCCAAGATCTGATGGGAGAGGTGAAGCCCCAGCTCAAAGCCACCTTGCTTGCTGTGTGGCTGGCATGTGTCACAGTATCCAAAGATAGCCTTGATCTAGGAATGAGGGTGGGGCCCCACCACCTGAGGTCAAGGTCACACACCTAGGAAGTGGGAGAACCTGGATTTGATCTGGCCCTGGGCAGATGAATGGTCAGAAATCAGCCAATGGAAATATCCAGCCCCAGGGTAGGGGTGTCCCAAGATCGCAGGAGCAGGCCTGGGATCATGGATGGGTTGAGGTCATGAGGAGTATGTGTGGACCTTAGTGGGTGTCAGAGGTGGGATATTGTTAGGAGATAGACCCGGAGGTGTTATGAATTCTGGGGTGGTTTGGAGCTACAAGTGTTGCTTAACTCTAATGGTGGGAGGATGGAGTGAGATGGAGAGTGAATAGATGGATGAGTAGCAGGTGGAGGCATGAATGGATGTTTGAGGGTAGTGATGAGTGGCTGCAGAAGGTGTTCATGATGGAGTGTTGGGGTGAACTGATGGTGTGGGAGAATGAATGGAATGAGTGGATGGGTGATTTACTGGGATGGTAGGTGAATGGGGAGTTGGTGGTACTTGGCAGTGGAGTTGGATGGGATGCCCTTTGATTGGGGAGTTTGAGGTAGTGGACAGATGGGGTTGGTGGAAGATTGGAAGGACCAAGGGATACATGGATTGGGGGTGAGTTGATGGGTGCATGAATGTTATTATATATAGACTGACATGGTGAATGGATCAAGTATATAGGATGGATGGATGCACTAATGGGTTGGTGGGTGTTTGGGGAGATTACAAATGAATGGATGGTTGATGGGGAAAAAATAGATGGAAAGTTTGGGTTAACTGGATGGATGGATAGCATGGTTGTGTGGGTCAGTGGATGAATAGGTCAGTAGTGTTTTAAGTGGTTGGTACAGATGAGTTGGAAAAACAAATAGGGTTGGGTAGGTGGATGGAAGGATGGATGGACTGATGGGATGGGTATGTAGATCAGCAAACAGATGGGAGTTATGGGTAGGGTGGATGATAGACAAATGGGGTAGGTAGGTGTGCTAAGGGTTATGATGTGTAGATGGAAAGATGCATGGCATGACATGGGGGTGTGGATAGACCGGTGAGTGGCTTGATTGGAAAGGTAGGTGATGCTTTGGGTAAGATGATGGATGGATGGTTGGGTGAGTGAGTTTTCAGGTGGGATGGATGGAATTTGGGGATGAGTTGGTCGATTTGGAGGGCTGGTTGACATACTCCTTTCCCCAGCCCACGCATGAGTTTTCCCTCTCTCCCCACAGGTGCCCCAGACCCTACAGCAGGCGCAGGCATCGAGGATGCCAACTGCTGGCACCTGGACGAGGAGCAGATCCAGGAGCAGGTGAAACAGCTGCTGTCCAATGGCGGCTACTATGGCGCCAGCCAGCAGCTGCGCTCGATGTTCTGCAAGGTGCTGCGTGGGCAAGCACGGGGGCGGGGCTAGACTCCGGAGTCAGAGCCCCGCCCCTTCTCACCACCAGGTCTTGGCACAGGTGCGCGAGATGCTGCGGATGCGTGACTCCAATGGGGCGCGCATGCTGATCCTCATGACTGAGCAGTTCCTGCAGGACCCGCGCCTGGCCCTGTGGCGGCAGCAGGGCGCCGGCATGACGGACAAGTGCCGCCAGCTGTGGGATGAGCTGGGTGAGTCCCAGACCCCAGAAGCGGGAGCGCGGCAAGCTCCTGGGCTCGACCACCCTGAATCCGTCCTCATTCAGTATCACGGCCAATATACAAGGGCTGTACTGAGCGCTGGGGCTACCACAGGCAACAAACGAGATTAAATACCTGCCCTCAGGGCTTCCCTGATAGCTCAGTTGGTAAAGAATCCGCCTGCCATGCAGGAGACCCCCGGTTGATTCCTGGGTCTGCAAGATCTGGAGAAGGGATAGGCTACCCACTCCAATATTCTGGCCTGAAGAATTCCATGGACTGTATAGTCCATGGGGTCACACAGAGTCGGACTCTGAACGACTGAGCAACTTTCATTTCTTCTTCTCAGAGAGCTGACACCTAGTAGGGCAGACAGAGAGGAGAAAATCCCACAAGCCCATCAGGCCAGGGGTCAGCACAGGTTTTCCATAGGGCCAGCTAGTTAATAGTTTTGCCTTTTCGGGCTATTTGGGTTTTGTCCCAACTATTCGATTTTATCTGTTGTAGCAAAAAAGCAACCACAAACACATAACAAAGTAGTCATGGTAGCATTCCAATAAACTGTATTTATGGCCACTGTTTATTTGAATTTCATATCATTTTCACAAATCAAAAAATATTTTTATTTATTCCCCACCCCATCCACCATTTAAAAATATAAAAATAAATCTTAGCTCAGAGGCCATTCAAAAACAGGTGGTGGGGGACTTTCCTGGTGGTCCAGTGGTTAAAACTTTGTGCTTCCAAGGCAGGGGTGCAGGTTTGATCCCTGGTTGGGGAACTAAGATCCCACATGCAGTACAGCTCAGAAAAAAAAAAAAGTGGCAGGTTTTATTTTCTCCACGGGTGGTAGTTTGCTGACCCCTGTGATTGATGGTGAAAAGTGCTACAGAGAAAAAAAATTGCAAGAGGAGTCTGGCAGCCAGGGTTTGAGTCCTGACTTCTGTCTTCCCAGCTGTGTGGCTTTGAACAAGTGACTTTACCTCTCTGAGCCATAAAGTGAAGAGAGGATGAATTGCAAGAGGCCCAAGGTGAGAGTTAAGCAGAGACCAGTGCCCAGCACACAGCAGGCACTCCATAAGTGTGTGCTGCTCCTGCTGGCGTGAGTGTTGAGCCTCCTCCATGCCCACACTGGCTCCCCTCCCTCCCCAGGGGCCCTGTGGGTGTGCGTCATCTTGAGTCCCCACTGCAAACCAGAGGAGCGGACGAGCTGGCTCCAACTGCTTAGCAAGTGGGACAAGCTGGACGTGTGCCCGCTGGAGGAGGGCAATTACTCTTTTGATGGGCCCAGCCTGCAGCCCACTGCAGCCCTCATCCCAGGTAGGAGAGGGGTCCCTGCCACTCCCCCTAAGCAAACCATCCCTACTGCCTGTGGCCTAGCCTCCCCATCATGGTGCTCTGGGGAAAATGGAGGCAGGGCGGCAGGGGACTAGCCCTTACCTGCCTCCTAGCCAGGAGACAGTGAGTGTCCAGGGCAGGGGCAGCAGGCAGCCTGAGGGACAGTGATGTGAAATACTTAAGATACCTGTAGTTCTGGGCTGACTCAGTCTCCTCCTGGCCATGGAGGCAGAAATCGGGTGGGGGGATGGGGAAACAAAAAGAAAAGGAAACAGGTATTGAGAAGAGAAAGACAAGTAAAGACAGGCAGAGAGGGAGGGAGAGAAACAGAGGAAAGAGAAAGAAATTGAGTGTGGAGGGAGAAAGATGGACAGACCCAGTTGTTCAAACTCAGTTGTCCATTTGTGGTGACTCAGACAGTAAAGAATCCACTGCAAAGCAGAGACCAAGTTCGATCCCTGGGTCAGAAAGATCCCCTGGAGAAGGGAATGGCTACCCACTCCAGTATTCCTGCCTGGAGAATTCCATGGACAGAGGAGCCTGGCGGGCTATAGTTCATGGGGTTGCAAAGAATCAGACACGACTTTTTCATGTCAGACACTTTCACTTTCATGAAGGACTATGATCGCTCCCCTGACACACACACAACTTTAAGTCTTTTGAAAAAATTGGGGGAAATGATGGCACACTCATCACTGTACCCAGAGTCTAGGCCCAAGCTGGCACTTGGTGGGATAGAACTGTCCACCGCCTAACTGCTAGGGCCCCACTCATGCGGCCACATTTGGGCACCTCTCCCACAGGCCCAGAGGAGGAGGAGGAGGTGATGGCTGCAGGTTCCCGTCACACCGTGTTTGGCCGCGCCCTGCAGGCTGGGTCGCTGCACTGGAGTGATGACCATCTGCAGAGGATCCTGGCCAGTGACTCCTACAGCCCCAACCTCACAGGCAACGGGGGCAGTGACAAACCAACCTTCGACCCCCAGGGCCGCCCGCTCTGGCTGGGCGAGCCCTTCCCCACTACCTGTGCGCGTGTGGACACCCTGAGGGCCCATGGATACCCCCGCCAGGCCCTGCGGCTGGCAAGCGCCATAGTCAACACCCTCCGGCTGCAGCAGCGACATCAGCTACAGATTTACAAGCAGCAGAAAAAAGGTGGGCACCAATCTTATCGTGTCCTGGGGCTGAAGACACAAATGCCAACTGTTGGGGGCTGTGGCAATCTGGAGGGTCTGTGGGTACAACAGGAAAACAGACCACTCTAGGTGTGTTGAGCAGAAAGGAATTTAATACAGGGGATTAAGGGCTCACGGAACCAGTGAAAGGGCTGCCAGATTCAAAGTCAGGGAAACCACTGCCTGGGTTCACAAACTTGAACTTCAGAAGCACAGAGTTCTGCTGCCTGTAGCCCTAACCAGGGGGGAGGGAGGCAGTTCCCAAGAGGACAACTCAGAACCTGCTGGCAAACCTTATATCTGTGCCCCAGACAGCCCCACACACACCTACTCACAGCTGCTGCAGAAGAGTAATGGGCTTATTTTCTCCCACCTTTAACACCTCACACAAAGGGGTCTGGGAAATGTAGCTTCTATGCATCCAGCCACATGCTTTTCAAGGACATGGGCCCAGCATGGCCAGATCAGATTTTTCCAAGAGAGGCCAGAAATCTGGAGTCTTTGATGTGGAATTTACTGGTTTTTTTTTTTCTCCAATATAGGCAACAAATTCAAAATTGTATTCCATGTTGTATGACCCAAAAAAGAACATGTTTCTAGACTAGATAATGGAAGGCAGGAGGGAGCCACCAGTTGCATACTCTGGGTGATGGGGTTGGGTTGATGGGTTAGTTACCAGGAAATTGAACCCTGGGTTTAATGAGGGAAAATGGGGACTTTGGTATCTGAGCAGAACTCTAAACTAGCCTGGAAGCATAGGGAAAGCCCCAACCCTTCCCCAGGCCCAGAGGAGGTAAGAGCTAAGCTTAGATCCTAAGGATGTACATGAGGTTCCCAGGAAAAAGAGAGGGAGCAACTATATTCCAGGTAGAAAAAACAGCATGGGCTGGAGCCCAGAGGCAAGGGAGAGCTCAGCTTGTGTGAGAAGATGAGAGGATGTGCTTCCAAATGGGTTGGGTGTGTAACAATCATGGGGAAACGTTCATATCAGTCCTTGAGAGCGCTGAAAGCAGGTTGAGCCTGAGAGAAGTGAGAAGGATTAAGGGTTATATGTAGAGGGATGCCACTGGTTGGATGTTTTGAAAAGCACCCAGTTTAGCCACGCCTCAGTCTGGGTGTGGAACAGAAGGCCAGGGGAGTGAGAGCTACTACAGAGCTCAAGGGGGCAGAGACGAAGGTGCTGGATGGGCATCTGGAGGCTGGGCTCGGGGTTTGGGAAGAAGCAGCCCTCCTGGAGAGTTCATAGGGGGTGGGCCTTGAGCCTTTTTGTCTACCTTCAGAGCTATTGCAGAAAGGTTCCACCTGCATCACCAACACGGAAGGATGGGTGGGCCATCCCCTGGACCCCATTGGCTGCCTCTGCAGGGCACTCTTGGAGGCCTGTCGTCTAGAGGAGGAGACCCTCGCCATTTACCCAGGTACTGGGGACCCCTGGAGGAGGTGGGAGGATCACCACCCCTTGGCCATACTCCTTTGCCTAGTATTCCTATTACTTGGCCACACCCCTACACTTGGCCTGCCCTTTGGCTGGTACGAGGTGCCAAAAAAAAAAAAAAAAGAGGCTTAGCTTCTGAAAGTGAGGCCACCATAGGCCTACCTGCTGTTGGAAGGTGGGCGCTCCCTCCTGGTGTGTGCAGAAACAGCTGGCTCTCCATAAACCTCCTCCACCCCTACAGTATCCATGTTTAAAGTCAGGGACCACCAGAGTCCCAGGAAAAGGGATTCCTCCCCGGTAGCCATGATGCCCTTCTCCCACAGACTTGGGCCTTGAGAAGCGGAAGGTAGCCTACCAGCACGTCCCCGTGCCGGGGAGCCCTGGGGAGTCCTATTTGGCGATGGCGCTAGAGGTGGCCCTGCTGGGCCTGGGACAGCAGCGGGCCCTGCCCGAGGGGCTGTATGCCCAGGACAAGGTGGTGCGCAGCGAGGAGCAGCTGCTGGCCCTGCTGGAGGAAGTGGAGCTGGACGAGCGGTTGGTGCAGGTGCTGCGCAAGCAGGCGGGGCAGCTGCTGGAAGGTAAGGCCACACTCCTAAGCCGGGTCGTTCCTGAAACGTAGGGTCCAGTCCCCCGCGGCGGTCTGGTTGCTGCCGGGTTGGGAGACCCAGCCTCTACCTCCACCTCCGGTGCTTATTGTCTTTCCATACCTTATTGGTCAGTCGCTAAGTCGTGTCCTACTCTTTGCGACCCCATGACTGCAGCACGCCAGGCTTCCTGGTTCTTCACTATCTCCCTGAGTTTGCTCAAACTCATGTTCATTGAGTCAGTGATAACCATTCAATCATTACATACCTTGGCGGTTCCTTAAAGGGGAGGTCCAAATTTTGGCCCCGCCCCCAGAAAGCCTGCCAGCCAATAACGGCTGCTATTGAGGCCCCGCCCCTACCACATAAGGAAGCTGGCTTGGCCACATCCCCAGAGCAAGTGCAGCCCTGCCTTCACTCTGGCTACACCCTGCGTTTGAGCCCTACCCCTACCCAGAGGTCCCAGGGTCGGATTTTCCAGTACTTGTCTTAGTTTCAGCCCCGCTTCCCCACCCCTGGGACCTCTCTAGCCCCAACCATTCTATCTTAGGTCAGCCCGTACCCCACTGGAAGGTGGGGACCCCTGGGGAGAGGCGAAACACGCCCACACCTGGGGGTTGAGCTTGGGTTGCCCCCGCAGGGGGTCCTTTCAGTGGCTTTGGAGAAGTGCTGTTCCGGGAGAGCGTACCCATGCACACCTGTGCCCGATACCTGTTTACTGCACTGCTGCCTCACGACCCAGACCTAGCCTACCGCCTGGCACTTCGAGCCATGAGGTGAGAAAATGCAGCTGGGGACGCCCCCTGGGGCGGGAAGGATTAGGGGATGGGAGGCTACTGGGAGCCCCATCCTTCCGCCTGCACTCACAACTTAGTTCATGCAGTCTCCCTCATGCTAGCATTCCAGGGTGCTCTGTGCTCTTGACGACTAAATATAAATATGTCATTTTATTTTGAAATTGAGAAATCTCCACATGACACAGAATTCAGAGTCCTTTTCTAGGCAAGTTTATCCCAACCTACCCAAAGCTCTCTGGAGGCAAGCAGTGTTACCACTTTCTTATCTATACTACAAGAGTCTAGATTTCTGCAAACTTGTAATCTGAAAATTAAAACTTGGTTCTCCTTTACACCCATGATACATCCTGTTGTTTAGTCGCTAAGTCATGTCTGGCTCTTTTTGCAACCGCATGGACTGTAGCCCACCAGGCTCCTCTGTCCATGGGATTTCCCAGGCAAGAAGACTGGAGTGGGTTACCATTTCCTTCTCCAGGGGATCCTCCTGACCCAGGGATCAAACCACGGTCTATGCATTGGCAGGCAAATTCTTTACCACTGAACCACCAGGGAAGCCCCATAACTCTGGTACCTATTCTTTTTTTATTATTATTATTTTAATAACCTAATGGTTTCTTATGATGGTTAATCTTTTTTTAATATTTATTTACTTAGCTGCCCTCAATCTTAGTTGCCGTACTCAGGATCTTTAATTGAGGCACGAGGGATCCTTAGTTGCGACACGCAGGATCTTTTAGCTGCGGCATGTGAATTCTTAGTTTCAGCATGTGGGATCTAGTTCCTTCACCTCGAATGGAACCCAGGCCCCCTGCATTAGAAGCACAAAGTCTTAGCCACTGGACCACCAAAGAAGTCTCGTGTACCTATTCTTTGCACCTTGTTTTCACTGAACTTTTGCATCTTGAAGGCTTTATCCTATCACATAACAGGTGAACCACTGTAGGGTGGGTCCATGAAAAAGCCAGTGTGGAACTGATAGACATTTAGATGTTGCAATGCATGACCAGGTTATCATTCCCCATGTGCACCAGCAGATCATAGAAGCAGAATATTAAAAGGCCCTGTCCATAGTAAACCATGCCCAACAAATTAAGTGAAATCCATCTCCCACCCTCTGATCCTATCCTCCAGAGATACGTATTAACAACTTGAGAACTTCCCTGGCTGTCCAGTGGTTAAGGCTCTGCTCCCAATACAGGGGGATTAGTTTCAATCCCTGCTTGGGGAACTAGGATCCTACATGCTGCATGGCCTGGCAAAAAAAAAAAAAGTTTGAGGTGCATTTTCCAGAATATTTGAATAATCTGTTAAGACCCATGATTTAGAGAACACTCTTTTATGTGCTAGACTTTTTTCTAAACCAGTGCTAGCAAATTACAACCCATGGGCCAACTTTGGCCAGCTGCTTGCTTTTGTGCAGCCCCTGAGATAAGAATGGTTTGTATATTTTTAGATGGTTGGGAGGAAATCAAAAAGTACTCTGTGACACATGAAAAACTCATGAAACTCAAATTTCAGTTTCTAGAAATAAAGTTTTATCAGTGCAGAGCACCACTCACTTGTTTGTGTATTGTCTGTGTCCGCTTTTATACAACAGTGACAGTTGTGACAGAGACCAAATGGCCTACAAAGCTGAAAATACTGGCTGTCCAACCCAGTGCAGAAGAAAAGGTGCCAACTTCTGATCTAAATCTGACTCACATTATCCCATATAATCTTCTAAACACCCCAGCGAAATAAGTATATTTACATCCATTTTACACATAGACAGGCTGAAGGTGTGTCCCAAGTCACGTAGCAAAGTCATTTATTTATTTTTTAAATTTTTATTTATTTATTTTATTTTTGGCTGTGCTCGGTCCTCATTCATGCACGCGGGCTTTCTCTAGTTGCAGAGAGTGGGGCCTACTGTTTGTGGCACTGCTCAGACTTCTCACTGCAGTGACTTCTTTTTCATGGAGCAGGGGCTCTCTAGTGCTCAGGCTTCGGTAGTTGTGGGCTTAGCTACTTGGTGGGGCATGTGGGATCTTCACGGGCCAGGGATTGAACCTGTGTCTCCTGCATTGGCAGGTGGACTATTAACCACTAGACCACCAGGGAAGTCCAGCAAAATCATTTACATATTTGGAACCAGAATAGTCGTGACTCCTTTTCCATGCTTTGATTACATTTAACAGCTTTAGAGAACTTTCTTAACACAAAATGCATGTAAACAGTGAGCTGAGGATCAAAATATATTACAGGGGCCTCCCATCGAGTCCTTCAACAAACATGTGTTGTTTACCTGTTGGATGGCAGGCATTGTTCTGGTGCTGGAGATACAATGATGACCCAAATAGTCAAAAATTCCTGCCCTCTTGGAGCTGACATTGTAGTGAGGGAGAGAGAATAAGCACATTTCTAGGTAAACTATGTCATACTGCCATATGACAAGATGCCATATGCATATGGTGATATGCAAGAAAGGGGTAGAGGAGTTGGGAGAGGAAGTTGCACTCTCCCTTCTGTTGGGCATGTCAGGAAAGAGCTCACTAAAAATATTTTTTTAAATAATTTTATTTATTGATTTATTTTTGGCTGTGCTGGGTGCTGGGTTCTCATTGCTGCGCAGGCTTTTCTCTAGTTGCGGAGAGTGGGGCTACTCTCTAGTTGCTGTATGTGGGCCTCTCATTGCAGTGGCTTCTCTTGTTGTAGAGCACAGGCTCTAGGCAAGCTGGCTTCAGCAGTGGTGGCACGAAAGCCCAGTAGTTGCAGTTCACAGATTCTAAAGCACAGGCACTAGTTACAGCACACGAGCTTAGTTGCTCTGCAGCATGTGGAATCTTCCTCGACCAGAAATCGAACCCGTGTCCCCTTCGTTAGCAGGTGGATTCTTATCCGCTGCACCCCCAGGGAAGCCCTGATGAGAGTGTTTTTAACAGTGGGTCCAAAATGTGGTCTCTGACAAGATCAGGATATGGGCAGGGGTTGCATCTCAGGTGGTTGGGTCTCCTCATCTTGGTGAGTTTCTCCAGCCCCTTTAATCTTGCCTCAGGTGGTGTCTTGGCTGCTCCTCCCTTGATTAGCAACTGTTGGAATCCATCCTTTGGAACTCAGAGAAGTTCCTGGAGACTGGAGTCTTTACTTCAAGAAATGCCAGACAGAAAGGCCTCTGTGCCTGGGATTCCCACAGGGCCCTGCTCGGTCTCAACTGCAGTGAACGTCTTTGTCTTTTTAAGTTTTTCTTGAGTGTAGTTGATTTACAATGTTGTGTTACTTTCAGTGTACAGCGAAGTGAATTCATTATACATACACCTATGTGTGGGCTTCCCAGGTGCCACTGGTGGCAAAAACCTACCTGCCAATGCAGGAGACATAAGAGACATGTCTCGATCCCTGGGTTGGGAAGACCCCCTGGAGAAGAGCATGGCAACCCACTCCAGTATTCTTGCCTGGAGAATCCTACAGACCAGAGGAGCCTGGAGGGCTACAGTCATTGGGGTTGCAAAGAGTTGGAGACGACTGACGTGACTTAGCCGCCGCAGCAGCATATCTGTATACCTGTGTGTTACGTCACTTCAGTTGTGTCTGACTCTGTGACCCTATGGACTGTAGCCCACCAGGCTCCTCTGTCCATGGGATTTCCCAGGCAAGAACACTGGAGTGGGTTGCCATGCCCTCCTCCAAGGGATCTTCCCGCCCCAGGGATTGAACCCACATCTCTTCTGTCTCCCACATTAACAAGCAGGTTCTTTACCACTAGTACCACCTGGGAAGCCCACATATACATATACCCACTCTTTTTGAGATTCTTTCCCCATATAGGTCATTGCAGAGTACTGGGTAGAGTTCCCTGTGCTATACAGTAAGTCTTTATTAGTTATGTATTTTATGCGTGCATGCATAAAATGAGTTGCTTAGGTCGTGTCCATCTCTTTGCAGCCCTATGGACTGTAGCCCCCCATGCTCCTCTGTCCATGGGATTCTCCAGGCAAGAATACTGGAGTGGGTTCCCATGCCTTCCTCCAAGGGATCTTCCTAACCCAGGGATCGAACCCAGGTCTCATGTCTCCTGCATTGGCAGGCAGGTTCTTTATCACTAGCCCCACCTGGGAAGCCCCATGTATGTCATACATGCAGTGAACATCTTCAACACACATCTTCCATCTTCCTGGGCGCCCAGGGCTTTGCTGACTCTGGAGGGTAGGTTCTGGCTGAGGCAAGCGGCATCTCCTAGAGAGGACAGAGAGTCCAGCCTTGTCTCACAGCAGGCTTGCCTTTCTTCTCACCTCAGGCTGCCCGTACTGGAGACAGCGTTTCCAGCTGGAGAACCTCCCAGCAACCCGCTGGACTCCATCATGAGCAACCGCTTCCCCCGCTGGTTCATCCTCGGCCACCTGGAGACCCGCCAGTGTGAGCTGGCCTCTGCCATGCTGACCGCTGCCAAGGGTGAGGACCATGGCTGCCCCCACCCCCGTCCCCCTGTCATTTACATTACTTCCCTCCCTCCTTTCCCTCATTCCATTCCCCCCACTTACTTTTACTTATCCCACAGTTTTCCTTGGGGCTTCCCAGATGGTGCTAGTGATAAAGAACCTGTCTGCCAATGCAGGAGACATAAGGGATGTGGGTTCGACCCCCGGGTCAGGAAGATCCCCTGGAGAAGAACATGGCAACCCATTCTAATATTATTGCCTGGAGAATCCCATGGACAGAGCAGCCTGGGGAGCTACGGTCCACGGGGTCACAAAGAGTCAAACGCGACTTAGCATGCACCTACAGTTTTCCCTGAGCACATTCTTTTTTTTCTTTTGACCTGCAGGATCTTAGTTACCTGACCAGGGATCAAACCCACACCCCCTGCAGAGAAAGTGTGGATTCTTAATCACTGGGCCACCAGGGAAGTCCCTTCTTGAGCACTTCCTGTATATACCAGGCCCTGTCCCAGATGCTGAGCCCCAGTAGCAAACAAAACTGTCCCAAATCCCATGCTCTATGGTGTTATTCCTAGTGAGGGCAGACACACAATAAATAAGGTAAAGAAGATAGTTATGCAGTGAGAGGTAATAAGTGCTATGAAGAGGCATACAGCAAGTTGACATTTAAGCCACAATATGAAGGTGGAGTAATGCCAGTATCTGGTGTCTTAGCTCAGCTGCTGTAACAAACTACCATAGATGCAGTGGTTTAAACAACAGAAAGTTATTTTCTTACAGTTCTGGAGGCTGGAAGTTCAAAATCAAGGAGCCAGGACAGTCAGCTCCTGGTGAGGGCCCTCTTCCTGGCTTACAGATGACTGCCTTCTCACTGTATCCTCACATGGCAGAGAAAGAGAGATCTCTGGTTTCCTCCTGTCCATATAAGGACTCTGATCTCGTCCTGGGGGCACTAGCCTCATGACCTCATCTAAACCAAATTACCTCCCAAAGGTAAACTCTAAACACAGTCACTCTAGAGAGTTAGGGCTTCAGTGTATGAATTTTGGGAGACACAGTTCAGTCCACAGCATCTGGGAAGAGTATTCCAGGCAGAAGGAACAGCCAGTGCAGAGTGCCTGGTTATATTTAAGAAGCAGAGAGGAAGCTGGTGTGGCTGCAGCTGAGTAACAGAATTATAGGATCTAAGTCAACAATAATAACAGTAATAAAAGTTCATATATGTGCATGTGTTTGCATGCTCAATCGATCAGTCATGTCGGACTCTTTGCAACCCCATGGACTAGCCTGTCAGGCTCCTCTGTCCTTGGGATTGTCCCAGCAACAATACTGGAGTGGGTTGCCATTTCTTCCTCCAAGGGATCTTCCTGATCCACGGATTGAACCTGTGTATCCTGCAGCTCCAGCATTGGTGTGCGGACTCTTTACCACTGAGCCACCTGGAAGCCACTCACATATATAGGTCTTGCCATATTAAGGCCTGTACAAGTATGGGCTCACCGTAGCCCTGTGTGACATGTACCATGGCATTAGTATTATCCATTGTACAAACGGGGCAGCCAAGGCGCAGAGAGGTGAAGTGACTTACTCAAGATCACACAGCTTGTGTGATTTGAACCCTGGCATCTGGCATCTGCTGGGTCCAGAATTGGTGCCCTTGACAGTTAGGGGTCCAGTGGCTTCCTCCCACAGAAAGGGAAGGGGCAGAGGAAAGATAAAGGGGAGTGCCCAGAGTGGTCTAGGTCTTCATAGAACCATCGCCAGTTACATCACCATCCACATTCACACATTTGCACGTGCGTGGAAGAAACTGTGTAAGCAGGTCCGGCAGCATCCGGCTGGTGCAGGGTATGCCCATGATATCCTCTGTCCTTCCCGGAACTCTAGGAGACCCCAAGTGGCTGCACGCAGTACTGGGCTCCATCCAGCAGAACATCCACTCTCCAGCCTTGCTTTTCAAGCTGGCGCAGGATGCCTGCAAGACTGCCACCCCGGCCAGCGCCCCACCGGACACCACGCTGCTGGGCATTGCGCTGGAGCTGGGCCTTCAGGTGAGAGCCGCGGGAGCAAGCATGGGGGCGAGGCCGGCTGGGCATGAGGGCGGGGCAAGGGCCCACTTGGGGGCGGGGCCTGAGTGCAGGGTCTTTCTGGGGGCGGGACCTAAGGGTAAGCCTCGCATCCTCTAGGGGCGGGGCCTAGATGTGAATGGCATCTCTGGGCGGGGCTACAGAGGAACAGGGTCAGGGAGAGGAGTCCTGAGAGTGAGGGCCTGAAGTCACCAGTGAGGGTGGGGCCTATGAATGAGTGACTCAGTTGCAGAACCTGAAGGTGAGAATCTACTTCTGGGGGTGTGGCTGAGGACACGGAAGGGGATCACAGAGCTTGCAGGCGGCCACAAGAGGGAGCAGAACCTACGTGTGTTGGCCTGGGGTTGATGTGCCCTAAGGACCATGAGTGGGCGGGGCTGAAACTGCAGAGCCTGCCTACTAGGAGCTTTCTTGGGGAAGGGCCCTGCAGGGGACTGCGGCGAGAAGGAGGTGTCGCTACTGAGGGGCGGGGCTTAGGGAGGGTCCTGTGAATGAAGAGCCACTTCTAGGGGTGGGGTCTGTGGTTGAAAGTCATGGAGGTAAGGCCTGCAGGTGAGTGTCCAGGCCCTCCTCTGGGACCCGGACGAGGGACATGCTGTAAGGGCAAGGCAGAGGCATGGGCGCGGCTTGAGGGCATAGACAAGTATGGGGCTCATGGGGGCAGGGTCTCAGTGGCAAAAGTAAAATAAGAGAATAAGGTACAGATTCAGGTGACATCTTCCCAGTGTAGAACTGGCCAGCAAAGGGCAGACAAGTGGCAGAATTGGCCTCTGAACCACGCCGTGAAGGGGGTGGAGCAGTTGTGGGGGATTGTGGGGGTTGAGATAAGGATGGTGTTTTGGGGGGTTTTTTTGGCTATGTCAGATCTTAGTCGCAGCACACAGAATCTTCGATCTTTGTTGCTCCTTGCAGGATCTTTAGTTGCAGCATGCAGGATTTTTTTTTTTAGTTGCAGCATGTGAGATCTAGTTCCCTGACCAGGGATTGAACCTGGGCCCCGTGCATTGGGAGCATGGAGTCTTAGCCACTGGACCATCAGGGAAGTCCCCAAGAGTGGTGCTTTAGGTTGGTGACCCCACTATTTAGGAGCTTCCAGGCAGGACCTGCGGTTGGGGTCTCAGGAGAAAGGCCAGCAAGGATGGTACTTAATGGGGGTGGGGCCTGAAGAAGGTAGGACCTGTAATAGTAGGTGCTTTGTGTGGGGCCTCAGGAGGAAATCTGACAGAAAGCACAGAACTTTCCAGAGAAAAGTGACAGGTTGGTTAGTTGTCCCAGGTAGGATCCATGGGACCTTAGAATAACACTAACAGTAATGGCTGGTGTCAGCTGAGCACATTGAAGCTGTAGGCACTGTACAAAAAGCTTTACTTACTACACACTTTCACTTGATTCTCACAACTGGGTGAAGTAGATACTATTTTTATCTCCATTTTACAGATGAGGAAGCTGAGGTTCAGACAGGTGAAGCCCCTCACCCACACTGTATGGCTTTGATTCAGTCCTTAATCTCTGAGTTTCCTGGGGCTCCTCAGAATCCTCAACCCCCTCCCATAGGCCTCCCTCGGGTGACCCCCTTCTCTCCCTATGTCCCGTGTTGCAGGTGATGCGGATGACCCTGAACACCATGACCTGGCGTCGGAGGGAGATGGTGCGCTGGCTGGTCAGCTGTGCCACAGAAATTGGTGAGAGCCCCCAAGGGGACTCACGACTCACTTCCATGCAGAACCAGGCAGGCATGAAGGAGAAGCAGAGCCATTTCCCGGACCCCAGCCTGTGCTCTGGGCTAGGCCAGGAGGGAATGATGGGTGTGGGGGATGGTAGGATGTGTCCAGCTGAGCCTGGAGGCTGGCCAGGCTAAGTGGCTTGGAGAAGGGACAATCCCTCCAGTGCTTAGCACCCACCTTCTCAGTTCCTACCCAGCCCAGCTGCCCTCTGCTCCCTTAGAAAAGCAAAGTGAAGTTTCTGTCAAGCCTGGAGTGAAGGTAGAGGGGGTACAACTTTATTCTTGCCTGGTGGGACCTGTAGGTCAGGGTAAACTTATACACGTAGGTACACCCATGCACAGATAAATCCGTAGAAAACCCATGCACACAGGGTAAATCCATTCACGCAGGGTAAACCCATGCACACAAGGTAAACCCATGCACAGGTGAATCCCTGCCCCATACCCGACCAGTGTCATCCTCTCGTTTCCCGCAGGCCCGCAAGCCCTGATGAACATCATGCAGAATTGGTACTCCTTATTCACCCCGGTGGAGGCAGCCACCATCGTGGCAGTAACGGGCACTACCCATGCCACGCTGTTGCGGCTGCAGCTGGACGCGGCCCGGCGGGAGGAGCTCTGGGCCTGCGCACGCACCCTGGCCTTGCAGTGCGCCATGAAAGACCCGCAGAACTGCGCCCTGCCCGCCCTCACCCTGTGCGAGAAGAACCAGGCCGCCTTTGAGGCGGCCTACCAGATTGTGTTGGACGCGGCCGCCGGCGGCCTGGGCCACGCCCACCTCTTCACCGTGGCGCGCTACATGGAGCACCGCGGCCTGCCACTGCGGGCCTACAAGCTGGCGACGCTGGCCCTGGCGCAGCTCAGCATTGCCTTCAACCAGGACAGCCACCCGGCAGTCAATGACGTGCTCTGGGCCTGCTCGCTCAGCCACTCGCTGGGCCGGCACGAGCTCTCGGCCATCGTCCCCCTCATCATCCGCAGCATCCACTGCGCCCCCATGCTCTCCGACATCCTGCGCCGCTGGACCCTCTCGGCGCCCGGCCTGGGGCCCCTTGGGGCTCGCCGGGCTGCCAAGCCTCTGGGCGCCGACCGGGCACCGCTGTGCCAGCTGCTGGACGCGGCCGTGGCGGCCTACATCACCACCAGTCACTCGCGCCTGACGCACATCAGCCCACGTCACTACAGCGACTTCATCGAGTTCTTGGGCAAAGCTCGCGAGACTTTCTTGCTGGCGCCGGATGGACACCTGCAGTTCGCCCAGTTCCTGGAGAACCTCAAACAGACCTACAAGGGCAAAAAGAAGCTTATGCTCCTGGTACGGGAGCGTTTCGGCTGAGGAGCAAAAGGCAGACGGTGGGGGCATTCTCCCTCCGCCCCTGCCCCTGTGGCACCCGCTCTCCATCAGGGGCCTCGACGCTGAAGGCCCGTGTGGCATTTCAGTATTAAGTCAGGGAAGGAGCCTGGCTGAAGCTGGGTGGTCTTGCCTGCCATCCCCCACCCCCCAAGTCCAAAAGGAGGTGGGAGGCAGGAGGTGGCATCCTGCCACGTGCGTGCCTAGGAGCGTGCAAGCGAGTGTGCGAGACGTGAGGATCAGAAGCCATACCACCACCCAGAGGCCTGGAAGGGGGTGTGTGCTTGTGCCGCTGGTATGACCCCATTGTGACCAGAAGCAATAGTCAAGCTCTCTCTCCCCAAAGCTACAGCTCTGCCTGGAGCTGAGGGGGCAGCAGGGAGTGCTGGGAAGCAGGACTCTCCAGACACTGGTTTTCGAAGTCAAAGTAGCAGACAAACCCTCCCTGTGCCCAACTCTGGGTGGATGGAGGGCTTGTGTTAGGGCATCTAAACTCCTTTGGTAATATCCCCCCACCCACCACCCCCACCTCAGGGGCCCCACCGGCAGCGCCACACCCTCTCCAGGCTGCCCAATGGGGACCAATGGTTCACCCCCCCCCACTGAAGGATTTAAAGAGGCTTCAGGCCTCGGCCACATACCTCACCTCCTCATCCTGCCAGGACTCTGTTGGGTGCCAGGGTCCCAGGGCAGGCTGGGGGATCATTACTGCCCCTCCCCCTACCTACTAGTCACTGGACATACAACTCAGGAACCGAGCCAGACTCACACTGTCCTCCTAACCTGGTGTGGGGGGAGACAAGGACAGGCAAGCCAGAGACCCCCCCCCCCCCAACCAATCTAGAAAGGAAAGTGGCCAACATCTTAGCATTTTTTGGCTGGCTGTCTAGCTCTCCCTTTCTCCTCCTCTGTCTCCCTGCTCTGTCCTTCATCTTATTCCCTCTTCGCATATTTCCATCTAGCCTGTCTTTCTATTTGCATTCCCAGTTGCTGTCTCTTTGGCCTCCCTCCCCCCACCTTGGCCCAGGGAGAAGAAGAAAGTGTCTCGCTCCCAATCACCCTCCTCTGTCTTTTCTCCTCTTGTAATTAAGGACAAAGATCACTGCATTTTGTAACTTTTTTCTATTTATTGAACCACATATTGTATTTACTTTTTTTTTTTTTAAAGGTTGAACACAGCTTGTTCTTTAAATTTTAGTTTGAGACTAAAGTATGTTCTCCTCCCCCAGTGCGGCCCCTGCCAGGGCCCCCTTCTCCCCCTGTAGAAAATCTCCAGCCTCTTCTCTGGGAGTAGCTTGAAGCGACGGGTGCAATGGGAGCCACTGCTGGTTGCATCCAGTGTTAAGAGTATGGATGATAGTAGACAGGGATGGAGAGCTCACTGTGAGCAAGCCTGGTATTTATATCTGTGCTTTACACCTGTCATCTGTTACACCTGTCTGAGGAGAAAGCGGAGGCGCCAAAGTTTATGGAAAGGGCATGGAATTTTAGAAAGTGACAGCTCTAGAATTAGTACCTTGCTGGGCTGGGGACGCTGATTGCTCACCCCAAGCTGCTTGGTCCATGCAGTGCTGGGAATGGCCACTAGGGTGTGCCCTGGCTCCAGACACTCGCTATTGAGGTTCCCTGTGTGCGTTCTCAGTTGCTCAGTCCTGTCTGACTCTTGCGACCCCATGAACTGTAGCCGTCAGGACTACTCTGTCCATGGGATTTCCTGGCAAGAATACTGGAGTGGGTTGCCAATTCTTACTCTAGATGATTTTCCTCAAGCAGGATCGAACCCAAGTCTCCTGCGTCTCCTGCATTGGCAGGTGGAGTCTTTACCACCTGGGAAGCCTCGCTATCGGGGTGATTTGCAAGCTTCTAAACACGTGGCAGGGGTGGGAGGGTGCCTGTCAGGTGCTGGGTGCAGCTGGGTGGGGAAGACACAGCCTTCACAAGTGGGAACGCGGTTTAGACTAGGCCTTGGTGGGTGAGGTTCTTGCCGAGATGACGTGGGCATGGTCAATGCCGGGCGCGCCTAGGGCGTGTCTGGGCTCCTACCCCGCGGATGGGGGACCTGGGGGATGGCGGGAAGGCCTTTAGTTGCCTTTACTGGTTTCCTGCCTTTAGAGACTGACGGACAGAGGGGCTGGCTGACTGGGTCAGCGTCAGGGCTGGGGCAGGCGAGGACAGAGGCTTCCCGGAGGGGCGGGGTTCAGAGCGAGGCTGGGCGGGGCCAGCAGCTAGAGGACTCCGAGGGCCTGCGCGCAGGCGTGGGCGGGCCTTCCCTGGCGCTGGGCAAGGCGATTGGCTCTTGGCACCGCCCTGCGCTGGAGGGAACCAGTTGGAGGCGACCCCACCTTCTGCCCCGCCTCACACATTCCCGCAGGTATGTGAGGGGAGACCCCAGCGGACCCACTAGCCCCTTAGCGCCGCCTGGAGGCCTGGCAGGGTAGAGGCGGCAGTCCTGAGGGCTCTGTCAGCTTTGACCCTCGGGGTTCCCGGCTGCCTTCAAATGTCCTCTGATTTGAGGCACCCCTTACTGTGCCCCTCAGCTCTCCAAGTCATCTGCAGATGTCCCCACAGACCTAGGGTACCACTCAGGTCCCTGTCACAGCCAACCGTCCCCCTTGGGCCCACATACACAATTTCCCCACCATCGTTCTCAGATACCAGACACCTCAAATCTTACCCCCAATCCAAGTTGTCCCTTATGTCTTAAGTCACCCCTAAATATCATTAGATCAACACCATCAAGTACCAGTTATCTTCAAATGTCCAGTGTTAACTTCCGGGTCACCCTCAAACACCAGCTTAGATTGGGTCCCATTCCCTTCCATCTCACCCCTGGACATGGGGCATTCCTCATCACATCCCATCTAGGTTCCAGGTCTTGTCACCACACCAACCCTGAATGTCTGTCCCTCCAGCCCACCCCTGAACCCTCAAGTTCACCTTTCCATGACAAGGGCACCCTTTCCACCCCAAATTACTAAATTGTCATCTTCTCCAGAGTGGGCAGGGCAGGGCTGGGGATCCTGTGAGGTCAGGAGGCCAGAACAATAAATTCAGACCCATCAACCCTCCCCAGATAAAAAGCCAAGACTCCAGAGTTGCAGACTAGAATACATCACAAACCACCAGACCAGGAATAAGGCAGGGGGCAGCTTTTATTTAACTGGACAGCAGGCTCAAGACACAGCAGAGACCTCCCCAAGCTGCTGTCTGCCCCTGCTCTGATAGAGAAGGGGTACACTGAGCCAACTCTCGACAAGTGAAGCTTGAGGGGGCTTCATTCTACATCCCTAGTTTCACCCCTAGAAGAGCCCTATTCCATCTGATGATGGTTACAGTCTTAACTCTTCCATGCCCTGGACCCACCCAAGGTCTGAGCAGGCCTGCTTGTGTCCTCTGAGCCCACAGGGACCTCATTCACCACCCCATGTGCCAGGAGGGTGCCATGGCCCCTCCCCCCAAGTTCGGAAGCCACAGGGCCCAGGGAGAAGGGGCCAGGCAGGTTCAGGTCAGGCCAGCCTGGTTCCGGAAGCCCGGAGTTGGCATTTAACGGTCTGGGGGGCCCAAGGCAGCTTCCTCTTGGGTAACTGGCTGCTGGGAAGATGCAGACCAGCCAGGCCCCCACCAGGTTTGGATGAGGAGGGGCCGAGGGTCGGCCAGGCAAGGACACATCTGGCTTCCTTTCTTCATGGAAGGGCCAGCCAGCCAGCCACCCGCCTGTCTGCTCATTCTCCCTGGGAGCACAGCCCAGTCTTGAGTTGGGACTGGGGGCGGGGGTTAGTCCCCGAGTCCAGAAATTGGAGGAGGGGGCTGCAGCAGACAGCTGGGTTCACCCACCCCATCTCAGGCCCCACCCATCCCCAGGTTCCTCCTCCGGACCCAGGTCCCAGGCCAGCAGGGTCCTCATTTCTTCCCCCAGGCAGCGACTGGCCCACCCAAGGAGGGCAGGGGCCACAGCAGACTCCAAGGGGGCTGGACTCCTGTTCCTGCTGAACTGAGCCAGTGTGCACAAATCAACTGTGTTTCAGCTCAGTAGGCACAGGAGGCAGAGCCCAGGGAAGGCCCGAGGTTGGCCAGGCAGCAGAGGGGGAGAGGTGGCAGGGCCAGAGGAGGCGGCAGGGCCCTGGGGGGGCGGAACTTAGCCACTGTGAACACGACTTGATGTGGACCTGCTCACAAGCAGCTAAGCCCTGCTCCCCAGGCCAGATGCACGCAGTGGGGCCTCTCTGCCACCCCATCCCCGTCCCCGGGGTCAGCGTCCTCAGCGGTGGCGGTGACAGTGGCGGCCCCGGAGGCAGGGCTCAGGGTCGGTTGGAAATCCCTGGCAATGTGATTTGTGACAGGCAGCAAATCCCATCCCCAGGAACCCCAGCCGGCCATGGCACCAGGGTTGAGGGGCAGGGCGCCGGGCAGGGCCAGCAGCTGGCACCTAGGAGAGACGAAAGGAGGTCGTGAGATTTGAGGACACCTGCCCTCCACGTCCCGCCCTTGCTGCCATCCTTTGAGGTCTCGCAGAGAAGCCGTTTTCCCCAAGTGCGTGCGTGCTGTCGCTTCAGTCGCGTCTGACTCTTGCGACCCATGGACTGCAGCCCGTCAGGCTCCCCTGTCCATGGGATTCTCCAAGCAAGAATACTGGAGTGGGTTGCCATGCTCTCCTCCAGGGGATCTTTCCGACCCAGGGATCGAACCCTCGTTCTCTTGTCTCCTGCATTGGCAGGCGGGTTCTTTACCACTAGCGCCACCTGGGAGACCCTTTCCCAAGTGCAATAGCAGCTAAAGATACCACCAGGCTGGACACCCCCAGCCATGCTTCCCAGACTCAGAGAGGGAGAGATACCCAGAGGGTCACTTTCGGCCAAGGAGGCTGTAGGAACTCCCAGAGCCAGCCCCCCCTCCTTTCCTTGGCCGAGCCCCTACCCCCGCCCCGCCCGCAACACGGAGCCCTGGGCAGGCTAAACGGGGCCATGGAGAGAGGAAGCTGAGGGGGTGGCGGGCAGGCGGCTGAGGAAGTGATCTCACCCCAGCTGGCGCCACTTCCTAGAAGCCTGAAGGGCAGGAGGAAACCACTAGGGCCTCCCCCCATGGCCCCGTCTCCTCAGCGGCCAGGCCTCAGCCTGCGCCCCACCAGAGCGGATGCCGACAGCGGGCGCTCCACTCTCCCCGCAGGCACGCACGCACCCACCCAGAGCATCAGACCCAGGCTCCAGGTGCAGATCCCGGTTCCACGGTTTCCTAAATACCATCCAAGCCTCAGTCTCCCCATCTGTACAATGGAGCCAAGAGCCTCTACCGGGTAACACGGCGAGGTTTCACCAACAGTACGTAGCAACTACCCAGCACCAGGACTCCCTACAGAATCTACGGGACTCAGTGCAAAATGAATACTCGGGTGGGGAAAAAAAAAAATGAATACTCGGGGGCCCCTTGTTCACAAAATAAGAATTTCAAGATGACAGCAGAGTATCAAACCAAATGCCAGGTCCTTTTCAGTGGGGAAACACCCTGTGAACCGCACAGGTCACCCACCGGTGACGCCAGCCCTGTGTTCAGTAAATAGAGACCTCTCGGAGGATGAGAGTCCTATGGCTAGGAGCCCCGAACTCTGGAGCCAGTCCAGCTGCGTTTGAACCCTGGCTCTGCAGCGTACCAGCTGGGCGAGACGGGGCAGGGAAGTCAAACTCTCTGGGCCTCCGTTTTCCCCTCGGCAAAGTAGGGGCAACGCTATGGTGAGGAACTCGTGAGCGCTGTGTGTAATTGGGACGGGGCTACGCTGTCATCATTCCCCAGGCAGAAACAGGAAGGAGGATGGCATTCAGGACACTGCACACGGCTAGGACCTCGGCACCCAGATAGGACAGGGGGTGGCCACCCCCGGGAGACAGGTGGAGGGCGGTGTCCTGCTCTGCGCCGACCCCGCCATACACACACTACATACGCCGGCCACCCGCTTTACGGCGGGGCCCAAGCCCAGCCCTGGCTCCTCAAGGTCTAGGGGCACCAACCGGGAGCAGACGAGGCCCCGCAGGGCGGCCGGCCTCCCTGGGCCGCCTCCGGAAGTGAGACAGCACATTCGTGTCCCAGGGACGAAACGGGAAGGGCGGCCATTTGGCCGGGCCCGTTTCCTGTGGGGTTTCCCCTGCACAGAGCCCCGGGTCGGGGCCAAGGCCACTCCCCAATCCCCGCAGGCACAAAGGCCTGGGTCTCCAGTGCAGGGGGCACTGCCAAGCAGGTGCCCAGGAGCAGGATGACCCCCCATTACCATAGGCGTGCCCCCCAGGCTCAGGGGAGACAGTGTCCAGGGAGGGCCAAGCTCCTGGCAGCTGGAGGCGTTTTGGTGGGGGGCGGGGGGTGCTGCAGGCGGAGGGCCCTTGGGCCAGGGGAGTAGGGCAGGCCCCAGGTCACACCATGGATGGATAGATGGATGGGTGTCTAAGTCCGCTCTGCAGACAGGGCGTGGACTTGAGAGACATACTCTGTAAGCCTACCCCCCCCCCCAAACCCCATGCTCCAAGAATGAATCAGGGGCAGCTTCCGCCGGGGGCGCCACCACCGCCGCCGCCGCCGCCCCCAAGCCTGGTCCCCAAATACTTTCCACCCTCTCAGAGCAGCTGGGATCGGAAAATACCAAGGGCCGCTGGCCCCGCCCTCCCAGCCTGTCACTAACGCTTTGCCTAATGGGCCCAGACTCTCCGCAGAGGCTCCCTGGGCCAGGCCCTGAGCCAGCCGCTAACCTGGGCCTTCCAGCCAAGTGCCGCCTGACCACCAGGGCCACCCCCACTGCCCCGCACCCATCACCCCCATCCCAAGGAGGCCACCATCACCACCAGCCCAACCGACGGGGCAGCCCTCGGAGGTCGGCACCCAGCTGAAGGAAGGCAGGACACTGGCAAGTGGGTGGGCCCCCACTGCCCACCCAAGGCTGAGGGGAGGGGGGCAGGCTCAGGAAGGGGTGAGTAAGTGAGCAGTGAATCACTTGTTATAAATAGGGGAACCGTGCAAGTCACATCTCAGCCCCCATGGTGCCCAGCCACGCCACACTCCAACCCCCTGCCTTCAACTCTGATGACCCTCAGACTGATCACAGAATTCCCAGGGGACCCCTAACATCCACACAGTGAGCCCTTCACTGAGGGGTACATGCTAGCACGGTGTTCACCTCTGCCTGATCCCCAAACAGGTCCCTGTCCCGGCCATCTGGCCTGCATTTTGGGGGGCGCTGACCTCGAGGGTAGTCGCTGGTTTCCAGGCCCGATCCCCCTCCTACGGCACCCCAACAATTCCCAGGCCCAAAGCTCTAGGTTCCTGGGCTCCCCAAGTCATTCCCAAGCTGTGGGTGACCACAGTCGTGGACGCTGACACCAGACCAAGGACAGGAGGCTGAGGGGCTTAGCATCGCCCAAGTCGGTTCCCTGGCCCAACCCAGGACCCCAGCCCAGACCACCCAGGCCTGCTCTGCCCAGGGTCACAGCTTGGTGACCACACCCAGGGTGGCGCCAGCTCCGGCACCCTGAGGCAAGGCGCCGCTAGAGCATGACTCAGCCGTGCCCAGCATGGCGGCGTCCTTCTCTGCCCAAGGATTCTCACACGCCCACACCCACTGGCTTCCGAGTACGTCCTTCCCAGGGGACCAGCCTTCCCCAGACACACCTCCATGATCACCCAGGACACCCGATGGCAGGAGGGAAGGTGGTCAGAGGGCCGCCCCCAAAAGGGATCTGAAGGCGAGGGCCTTGGACAGGGAGGGGAAGCGGACACATCTCTCCGCTCGCTTTCCCAATGCTTCCCATATACAGATGGAAAAGCTGAGGCCCAGAGGGTTCAGAACCAGGCCCAAGGTCATGCGAGAAGTCTAAGGAAAAGCCAAGGCCTGATCCTGGCTTCAAGTGCACGCAGAGTGAGAAAGGGCTGGCCAGCCAGCCCAGACAGGAGCCGGAAGGAATTTTCTCCAGACCGCCCAGGGTTCCTGGCGGCGTCCTTCGCTTCGAACTGACCCCCACCCAGCCTCCCAAGGTAAAGGGCAAACGCTGAAAAATCTTACGGTATATCAAAGAATCACCTAGGCCCTCGGTGAGCAGGTCCACTGTACCCTTTGGGCCAGTGTCCCTCGGATTTCCAGGGGGACAGGGGTCTGCCCCGCAGCTGCGGCCCGCACACATCTGGCCTTCACTTGCAACAGGTAGAGGATGGTGGGGTGGGGTCCCGCAGAGGACCCTTGGAGCATCCGTCCCTGTTGTTTCTTTCCACTGAGCAAGGGTCTGCGGAGACTCAGAGGCCGGGCCGGCACAGACAGGCCCGACCCCCCTGGACACGCCCTGTCACGCATGTGCTCCGCGTGCCAGCCCAGAGCCAGGCCAGCAGCTATTTCGGGGGCCCCCTCCAGACCCACAGACAAGGCTCGCCCACTGGGGTCTTGAGGGAGCTCTCAGAGGACATCCTGCAAGGACAGAGGGCAGTGGGTGCCCCTGGGGCGCTAGAAGAGAGCTGGCACGGAGCCCTAGGGCCCGTGCCTTCCCAGGACAGCGGCATGTGAACACATGCGCATGGGCTGGCCCAGGCACGGTGCGTGGGTGAGCGGACAGGGTGTGCCCTCCATCACCTCGCCTCTAAGCTCGGGCACCTGTTGGGGACTGCCCTCCGGCTCGGGCTGGCATTGGCAGGGCTGCCAGAGGACACCCTTATGCCAAGGGTCCCAGCTTCCCCCTCAAAGACCACCCATCAGGAGCAGGCAGTTGGTTGGGGCTGGGACAGAAAGGATAGGTGACAGAGCCAACCGCACCTCCAAGACATTCAGGAAGCCACTGGGTCTGGGCCTGGCTGGCTTGCACCAGACAGGCAGTGTAGGGCTGAGGGGCTTTGGTAGCAGTGGAGCCCAGCACTGGGGTCAGAGGTCAGTCTGGCGCTAGGATGAAGGGGTCCGGGTTCAGTCTGAGCCCTTTCACCCTCTTCTTGCACCCCAAGGGCATGGGAACCCCAAGCTACACAGGGCCGAGGAGTCAGCCCTCCAGGAAACTCCCAGATGTGGGCCCCCTTTCTATGAATGAGCCTTCTTAGTTGGGCCAGAAGGAGTGAGAAGGGAGGAGAGGGGTCCCCCTAGTCCTCTTTTAAAACCCAGGCTGGACTACTGGGTCCCCACTTCTCTCCTCTGGAGGGCCTCCCCACCCCCACAGTGGCTGACATGTCAAGAACTTGAAGCACTGTCCTCCACCCGCATCCACAGAACTCTGGGAGACCCCCACTCACACAGCCCAGACAGGCACCTACCTTCCCAATCCCGGGGCCGAGACACCATGTCCATTCCCTCCACCCCGAGGGGGGCACATACCCTCCCACCCAGCGCCCAACTCCGACCCACCTTGACCTGCCCCGATTCGCGTTGGGACCCGCCCTCCCCAGCACGCTCTCACGAATCTCCTGGGTCGGGGGAGTGGCTGGGGGGTCGCGGTGGGCCCTTGGGGACGGAGTAGAGGTGGGCCGCCCTTCCCCCGCTCCAAAGGGGGCGCCCCCGGACTGACTCCGCGGCCGCCACCATCAGACCGGCCCCGCCGTCCCCCCAGTCACCGGCGGCGGGGCGCGGGGCGGCGCCCTCCCCCTCGCCCAGGGCTGGGGGACCTGCCAGGCGCACCCCCCACTCCGCCCACGAGTCCAGCGCGGAAAAGTTGTCGCCGCCACCACGGCGCCGCAGTCTCCCTCCCGGTTGCTTCCCCGACTCACCCGCGGGGGAGGGGAGCCGGCACTCGGGGCTCCGGCCGCCGCCCCGGCCCGGCCGGCCGACACCCGGCCGGGCGGGCGGGCGGCGGGCCCGAGTGGGGCCGGGGGCGGTCGCCGGCCGCGCTCCATCCCACTCACTGGCCGGCCCGCCGCGGGGCCGAATCGCTTTTAAAACCTCTTCGTCTCCTCCCCTCCCGGGCCGGGCAGGGGGCGGGGGCGGGCGCGGGGCGGGGCGGGCGCCGCCGTCATGTGCCCCCGGAGCCGGTCCGCCCCCACTTTCTCTCTCCGGTCCCCCAACTCGGTCCCGTCCCCAACTCAGCCCTAACTTTTCCCTCCCTTGTCCCAAGTCTTTCTGAGCCTGAGTCTTAGCTCAACTTCCCTCTCTGCGTCCTGGGCTCGGGGATCCAGCCCCAGTTCTTCAGCGAACGCCCTTCCTGCTGGGATTGGGGCGGGGGTGGGTTCCTAATCCATATCGCACCCGAAACCCCTCTTGGCCGAAGTTCTGCTCCCCTGCGCAGGGAGAGAAACCCAGGAGGCCGAGGACAAGGAGAGAGTAGATGGTGGGGGCACAGTGCCACACTGCCACTGCAGACCCCTCCCTTCCCTGGGGGGCATGGGTCCGGGGAATTCTGGGGTCCGGTCAATTACGAATCCCCACTCTATGCATTTATGCAGTGCGTTCTTTAGCCTCAGGAAGTCCCTCCTTTTATCCCACCCAACCCTCTCCTGCTGCCATTGAAGACTTGCTGACCCCAGTCCAGGTGGTCCCTGGCCTAGGTCCTCCCCCCGCCCCTCCCCGCCAGGCTTCCCGGCATCCCCACCCCCCATCTACCCAGGGCCTCTGGGAAACTCCCAGCTCCTGGAGTATCCCTGGGAGAGAGCCCCTCCCTGCATCCCTCCCGCCTTCCCTGCAAGCCTGTCTGTCCCACCTCATTCTCCGCGGACCTCCCCTCAACCGGGAGGAGGAACACCGAGGCATTGTTCACCAGGACGGGGCCCTGCCTTGGGGCCTGGCCCCGTGCCCAGGTGGGGGGCCGGGAACAAAACTCAGCGAAGAAGGGGCGGGGTGCCCTGTGCCGCCAAGTCAGCCTCCTTGGGCAGGCCCGGATGCCACTTTGCCCTCTCCAAGATGGGATGGGAGCCAGTGGCCCGCAGACCACCACCACCAGCACCATGATGCCGCAGCAAGGTTCTATGGCCTGAGGACCCTTCTCAGACCTGTGTGGGTATTGCTTTGGGAGACAGGTTTCCTCCCACCCACCTCCAATATTTCCGAAGTCATATAATTGGGGTTGGAGGCGGGGGTGTGTGTCAGATTCTTCATAACCCACCTCCTGGGCAACAAGACTAAAGCTGGGATAGGGGGGTACTCGGCGGGAGGGTCCAGGCAGAAGACTGGAGGGGTTGGTTGAATGCCTCTGGGTCACCTCACACCCCCAGAATTCTTCCAGGCTCCCTCATTTCCGCAGTTCAGCTCAACAGGTTTCCCACTTTGGATCTCGGTGGGATTGGGAAGAGAGGGGCAGAAGCCACACCTAGCTACTATCCCATGGGGCCCAGCCCTGGGGGCTCCCGGGTCTTTCTTCTCTGTGGGGCCCAAGGGGCAGGCTGGCCCAGGCTGCAGGATCTGGCAGGTTGGGGCAGGAGGGGGCAGAGCCGCCTGTGGGGCCCCAGGGGAAGATTTGGGGTGGCACAGAATTCCCCGACTCAGGGCGGGGCCCCGAGGGGGTGGGGCACTCACCACAGGACCTCCTGAGCAGCTACAGACAGGGGAATGGAGTCCCCAGGGTCCAGGGTCTTACTGTGGACACATTCGTGCACATGCGTGCTTGCGCAGACACACACACAACCCATTCTAGAAGTATAAAGTGACCGAATTATGATAGGGCACTTCCTCCACACCACCTCTCCAGAACACTCCCTTTATACCCTGAGACAAGATCTCCATCGAGAACCATCCTCCTGTTCTTATTAGTCCAATCAGGCATACATGTAGGGGAAATGCCTCCTCCAGGCTGGCCTCCAGGGATAACTATGTCAACTGCACCTTCTGCTGTTACCCTGCACATGGCTTGGACCACAGCAGCTCAACATCCCTCAGCCCAAACTTGGGAGGGTCCTCCCAGTGTCCTCAGCCCTCCATCTGGATTCTGAACATTTGCCCCCACCAACCCCCTCCACCCTGGTCCTAAGCTGGCCAATTTACCCAGGGACAGCGGCCAAGAGGGATCAGAGCTCTCCAAACCGGCCAACTGATTCTTTGTAATGACGGGGACGGGTGAGAGGACAGGGCCAGGGTGAGACCAGGCCAAGCGGTCAAGTGGCACAGGGCGCACACACACACCCATTTGTTCATTCTTCAAACATTCATTGAGTGCCTGCTGGGTGCCAGGTGCTGTTCTGGGCACTGGGGACACAGCAGAGAACAAGCCAGAAAAAAAACCCTGCCCTCATGGAGTCCACATCAATGGGGGAAATACAGGCAGTAAACAGACAGGTATAAAGATATATAATGTGTTGGGTGGTACATAATAGGGGAGACTAGAAGGGGGCTAAGAAGATGAGAGCAAGGGACTTTCCCCCAGTAGTAAAGAACCTGCCTGCCAATGCAGGAGATATAAGAGACGTGGGTTGGATCCGTGGGTTGCAAAGATCCCCTGGAGAAGAAAATGGCAACCCACTCCAGTATTCTTACCTGGAGAATCCCATGAAGAGAGGAGGCTGGTGGGCTACAGTCCATAGGGTCTCAAAGAGTCCGACATAATTGGAACTACTTAGTATGCAGGGAGATGAGGAGTGAGGGGTTGGGGGCAGATCAAGAAAGGCTACCCTGAGGAGGGAGGAGGTGACATTTGAACAACGATCATAAGAGGTGGGGAGAAGCCACGCAGACAGTTAGAGGAAGAGAGTTTCGGTAGAGAGGGAACAGCCAGTACAAAGGCCCTGAGGCAGGAAGTTCCTGGCGTATTTGCGAAACAGCATGGAACCAGTGTGTTAGAGTTGGGTAGGGGAGCAGAGTGGCAGAACTGAGTTTCCAATTCTTGCTCCCCAGTTCCTAGCTGAATAGCTTTGGCCAAGTGATCACACCTCTCTGAACTTCAGTTTCTTTATTCATGGAATGGACCTGAAAATGTAATTTTCAGGGTTGTTAGGAGATTCTGAGATGAGCTGTATCATGTCCCAGCCCAGGACTTGAGGCAGGGTAGAAGCTGGACAGGCGTAAGGACATAGGTACACCACTTTACGTAGCCATTCAGACCCGGGATGGGGAGGATGGGTCAAGGGACCCTGACGGACTCAGTCGCCCTGTAGGTCGCCCTGGCTCATATGCAGGGCCGCCAGCCGGGCCCCATGGCAACGCAGCACACAGAGACATCAAACAGGCCCTGCCGAGGAAGTCCCACGTCACTGTGGTTAGGGTGGCTCCTCCCAGCCCAGCCCCCGGCTGGCGCTGCGCTCCTCCTTGCCAGTCAGGGCCCCTGCCTCCTGTCACCCTGGTGACGGGCTGTGTTATGGACTGAGCTAGGATCCCACCACCTGCCCCCTCACTAGGGCCCTAGTCACTGCCCACATCCGGAGGACATTATGCAGTGGCCCCAGTTCACTGCCACTAACCCTTTCATTCAACCGCCCCAAATTGGCATTGGGAGCGGCAGGAAAGCTCTGGTCTATCCACCTACAGTGCAGAGGGCCAGAGAGGCCCCAGGGACCTATGGGGTCCTCCAGCGGGGGACTGAAATCCCCAGAGCAGGGTCCATTAGGGTACCTGCCAGCTCCTGGGGCAGGGGAGGGGTGAGTCAGATAGGAATAGCCCCCCAGGCCTAGCCCAGCCCCCACCCGGGAACTGATTCACCACCTACCCAGCACCAGATGACATCAGGGTCTGGCCGGCCACCCTCACTTGGCACCGGGCCAGAATGGGGGGTGCCCCAGAGGTGTCACAGAATGCCGCCTTCTCCCCTCTGACTGAGGCCCGGCAGGCGCAGGGTTAAGGAGGGGCCCTCCTGGGGGTCTGCCCCCCATCCCACCCCCCCTTTGCCCGGGGATTTCGGGCCCCAGCCCCTCTGACGTCACTGGGGGTTGCTATGGCAACTGCCCGAAGTTCCCAAATAAAATTACCGCGGGCGGGTTAAGTTTCCTAGGAGGCAGCAGACGGGTAAACAATGGCGGTGGCAGGCGGGGCCGGCGAGGGGCTGTCTTCCCCTCCCACTCCTCATTCTGCTGGGACCGGGGGTGGGGTGGGGGGGGGGGAACCGGGGGGTCCCCGGGGCGAGGAGGAGGGTCCCCTTCCCGACCGGGTCCCGAGAGCCCACGAGCACCCGGGGCACTGGCGCCCAGATGGACAGGGAGGCCACCGCCGAGATGAGCAGGGGGGACCTCAGAAGGGAGGCTGGGGCGGCGGGGAACAAAGGAGGGACCTGAGGCCTGCGCTCGGCCCTCTGCGCACCCTGCCCCCCTCACCCCCGCCCCAGCCGGCCGCCAGTCCAGCTGTGGCTGCTCCCAGCTGCCTGGCTCCCCACATCTGGCGGGCTGCGCGCTCACTTCCTGTCGCCCTGGCTGCCTGGAGGGAGGTAAAAATAACCCTCCCCCTCCCCCTGCCGGCGGGCGCAGACGGCGGATCCTCCTGGCTTGGAGGAGGCCGGGGCCGAGCCGCAGCGGGGGAAAGGAGCCCCCCTGAGGCCGACTCCCGTCCCTCCCACTGCCTCGGTGTCCTGGGAGGAGGGGCGCAAAGGAGGTGGCAGAGATCCAAGGCTGCAAAAGAGGGCTGAGGAGTCTATTGCCTTAAGAAGGCCCTCACCTGGGCCACCAAGAAACCGAGGAAACCCTGGCCTCTGAGTCCCATCCCCTACCCCATTACAGGTCACCTCTATTCGGCCGCACAACTGTAAGCCACACGCTTAGGTTCCAGCTGGGGGGTCACGCACTTATTAAGTATAGGTTTGTTCAGTTCAGTTCAGTCCAGTTGTTCAGTCGTGTCCGACTCTTTGCAACGCCATAAACTGCAGCACACCAGACTTCCCTGTCCATCACCAACTCCAGGAGTTTACTCAAACTCGATGTCCATTGAGTCAGTGATGCCATCCAACAATACAGGGAGAAAAAAAAAAACCTCTAGGCCTCGGTTTACCTGTCTGTAGAACAGGGATGATAGTAGTACCTACTTCAAAGGGTATTCGCTCCATCTTTGTTATATTATCATTTCCCCATGCCCAGAGTCCCCTAAGACCCTCAAGTACTCTTGCCAGATAAAATACAGGACACCCAATTAAATCAGATTTTCTTTGAATCATTTCATATCAGTATGTTGCATGCAATAGTTGGGCCATATTTCTATCAAAAAAAATTTTTTTTTACTTGCTCTATAACTGAAAATCAAATCTAACTGGGTCTCCTGTATTTTTATTTTTTTTTCTCCTGTATTTTTATTTGCTAAATCTGGCAACTGTATTTCTGAGCCATCATCATCTCTGGCATGAAAACTCTCCAACCGTCTGGTCTCCCTTGTCTCCTTGCTTCCAGCTTTACTCCATCCATTCTCCGGAGAGCCAATTAAATCCAATCACATTTCCCTTCTACCGTCCACTGGGAAAAGTTCCTCTGTGGTCCCCCTTGTCACCTTGCTTGTCAGGGTCCCACCTTCTTTCCAACCTGCCTTTCACACCCATCTGTCAACTGCCAACTTGTTGAGATCCTAGGCCACCACCCCCTCCGGGAAGACTTCCTCACCTCCTGCCACGACCCTCTGACTTTGTACTCTCCGGGGACTCTAAACACGTCTGTCTCCCCACTCAACCATTTGAATGATATGGTCAAGAAAACAACATTTCTTAAATGATGCCAAGGTAACCGGGGTTGGGGTGGGTAATGTAGCTGTCCACCTGGCCTCATTGTTGTTACCGACTCTTTTCCCTGCTCCATGGGATCTGGGGCCCGAGGAAACCCCTCAAGCAGCCTCCTTAGGGGTCCTGTGGGCAGCTGGATGGCGGCTAGTACGGGTCCTGGGAGCCTAGAGTTAAGTGATGCTGGCTCTTGGGGGACTCTCTCCTCAAGAGTCTCTCTCTCTCAAGTAGCCTGGAAGCCTGGGAGGGGATCTGGCACAGCCTTGCATCAACAGCCCCCAAGGAGCCCACCCGGCCCATCTAAGCTCCAGTGTGGACTCATATCCTTGCTGGAAACTCCCACAGATATGACTGCCCCCAAGAGGAGGCATGCACCCCCCTGAGAGGAGCGTAGGAGCCCAAGTCACCCTGCCTGGTTTCAAGCTTGGTGCCCTGCCTCCTCTGGCAAAGGATTGTGCCTCTCTGTGACTTAGTTTCCCCATGTGTCAAATGGGAATACCAGGCTATTGTGAACATTAGGTAATCCATAGTGGTAAAGAATCTACCTGCCAATGCAGGAGATGCAAGAGTCACCAGTTTGATCCCTGAGTCAGGAAGATACCCTGGAGGAAGAAATAGCAACCTACTCCAGTATTCTTGCTTGGACTGAGGAGCCTGGAGGGCTATGGTCCATGGAATCACAAAAAGTCAGACACCACTGAACGACTGAGCACGCGTGTAGAACACAGCTTAGAACATAGAACATGCTCACTGTTACCTACTCTGGGGGTGGGGGGATGGTGAAAAGTCAGAAGCCCTGATTACAGCCCTTCTGACCCCCACCCCCAGGTCGGCTCCCCAAATCCCTCTAGGAAAATGGCTTCGACCTCTTGACAGTAGCTCTAACCTAACTTCTCAGGGTTCGTCTCACCCCACAGAGAGTCCCTAGTGCCATCCCCTGGCTCTGGCATTGGCCTCCTGAGAACCAGAGACAGGTCTGCCTTTAAGCCCGCTGCCAGTGAACCACCATCTCCTTCGCCCTCATCTCTGTGTCAACCAGGACTGTAGACCTGATCTGAATCCCTAATCTGAGTAAAGCCACCGGGTCCCGGAGCCTCTCACAGCTCCCACCCGGCTGGAGGCTCGAACCCGTGTCCTCGAGCGCAGACCCGGCGGGGAAGCAGCGGCGGTTGCCGGGCAACGCGCTGTTTGTTGGCGCGGGGGGCGGGGCCGGCGCGCGCGGTGACTCACAGCGGCGTGATGCTGGCGGGCGCGGCGCCCGGCAGCCTGGCGGGCGGCCCGGCCCAGGCTGGCCCCGGCGGCTGGAGGGGCCGGGCGGCGGGGGCGCGCCAACCTCCAAGTGGGCGCCCAAGGCTGGTTGGGAAGTGGCAGAACAAGCCCCGGCTGCCGACATCGGTTCGAATTTCTGCCCAGCCTTTCACTCTCGGGTGTGACTTAGGCGCTCCTTGCCTCAGTTTGGTCATCAGTAAAATGGACGCGACCTTACAGGCTGCAGTAACCCATTACTGGGCTACACAGCAGCTGGGATCATTACATATTTACACTGTCGGGCATCACTTTGTGCTCTGACTCGGTTTGATCTTGTATCTTTGAGCAAACTTCATAATCTTACCGAGACTCAGTTTTCCCATCTGTTAGAGTAGCAAGGACGACTCACCTTTCCGGTGGTTTGGAGAGTCCACGAATCAGTAGACAGTAGCTGGCATATCTCAGTAGCAGGGGTCTGCCCCCCGCCCCGCCAAGGACCAGAGGGACCGTGGGAAGTTTTTCTCCGTGGTCCGAGCCATGTAGGGTGGGGAGGGCAGGCGCCCCTGGAAATAAGTGAGTGTGGATCGCAGGCCCAGGGTAGGGTGGCATGAACCTGGCTGCTGGGGCCTCAGTCCTGAAGTTGGCGCTGGCAGCACCTGCTGCAGGGGGGCAGGAGGGAGGCCTGAGCGTGAGTCACTGCCCAGCAATGAGGAGTGAGTCACGCAGGGCGTGGTCCCCCGGTAGCCCCCCCACCGCAGCGTCCCGCCGCTCCCACAAAGGCCCTTTGAGAACGTTCCCCACTCCCCTCCCCCAGACCCTGGGCCCTCTGGGGGAGACTGTGCTGTGGGGCCAAGGCCCTAGTGGGCTGCCCCCAGGACCCCCGCCTGGGCCGGGGAGGCGCCAGCCTGCCTCTGCAATGTCTGTGAAGAGTCACGTGGGCAGCAGAGCGTCCCCAGAGAGGGGGCTTTTAGGTTGCCTGAGTCACTAGGGGGACAGTGCAGGGTCACACGCATACAGTGGGTAAAGTTGAGTCAGGCTGTCTGGTTGGGCGTGTAGGCCGCGGCCCTTGGAATCATTCTTCCCACCCCGGGAGAGCCTGCAACTCAGGGAAGCCCATGACTTCTCGTAGGAAACAAGGGTACTGGCGAAATGTCTCGGCATATCTCCCTGACTTTGCTAGCCCCCCGCCTAGGCATCCTGTCCTTGCTGTCCCCCTGGGTATTTTTTTTTTTTCTTTTTGTGGGGGTGGGGTGGGAGGGTTGGGTTTGGCCACACAGTGTGGCATCCAGGGTCTTAGTTCCTGGACCAGGGATCGAACCTGCCGCTCCTGCAGAAGAAGTGCAAAGTCTTAATCACTGAATGGCCAGGGAAGTCCCAGTGGTTCTTCTTAAGCTTGGTGTGGGAAGGACAGCAGGGCCTCAGCTAGACTGAAAGCAGAGATGCACCCCACTGAGGGCAAAATTTATGGGGACACCCAAACACTCAGTGTGTGTGTGCTCAGTTGCGCAGTGGTGTCCGACTCTTTGTGACCCCGTGGACTGCAGTCTGCCAGGCTCCTCTGTCCATGGGGATTCTTCAGGCAAGAATACTGGAGTGGGTTGCCATGCCCTCCTCCAGAGGATCTTCCCAACCAGGGATTGAACACACGTCTCTTATGTCTCCTGCACTGGCAAGCAGGTTCTTTACCACTAGTGCCACCTGTTTACTAAATATTTTTTATAAAACTCTATCACATGCCATACAACTGACTTTTTTTAATGTACAATTTTTATTATTTTTTTGGCCACGATGCTTGGTTTGCAGGATCTTTGTTCCCCAATCAGAGATTGAACCCACACCCCCTGTGGTGGAAGCATGGAGTCTCAAACCACTGAACTGCCAGAGCAGTCCCCAATGAACCTATTTAAAGTAAATAATTCAATGTTTTTAGTATATTCATAGAATTGTGTAACCTTCACATTTTCATTCACCCCCGCAAAGAAACTCAGTACCCATACGCGATCACTCCCCAGATGCCCCCATCTCCCCCATGCCCTGGTACCCCTACACTCCTTTCTGTCTCTATATATGAATGGACTCATACAGTGTGACTTAATGACTAGCTTAATTCACTTTTCAAGATGTGTTCAAGTTGTGGCATGTATCGCAACTTCATTCCTATTGATTGCCAAATCATATGTGGTATAGATACGCCACATTTTTTAAAATCCATTCATCAGTTAATGGACATTTGGGTGTTTTTCACTTTTTGGCGAACATGAATAATGTTGCTATGAACATTCGTGTACACACTTTTGTGTGGGAAATCAAATAATAGACAGGGTTTGATAGGGTGGGGATTAGGGAAATGTGAGTGAGGTGAGTCATCAGAGGGCAAAATCGAGTCCTGTCTAGATCTGTGCTTTACCAGTGAGGTTGCCACTTGTCACTTGGCTATTGGGCAGCTGAAACCTGGCTATTCCAGACTGAGATACGTTGTATGTATAAAGCTTGTTTTCAAGAATGTGAAATATCTCAAGAATTTTTTTAAAATCTTGATTACATGTTGAAACCATGCTATTTTGGATATGTCAGGTTACATCGAATATATTATCAACATTCATTTCACCTGTTTCTTTTTACTTTTTGTAATGAGGCTACTAGGGGACTTTTCCAGTGGTCTAGCAGCTAAGATTCTGAGCTTCCACTGCAGGGGATACTGGTTTGATACCAGGTTGGGGAACTAAGATGCCACATGCCACTCAGTGTGGCCATAAGACCCTCCCAAAACAAAAAGAAGCAAACCTGTAATGCGGCTACTAAAGATTGTTTTATTACACATGTGGCAGCTCACATCTGTGGCTCTGTTATTGTTTAGTCGCTAAGTCATGTCTGACTCCTTTGCAACCCCATAGACGGTAACCCACCAGGCTCTTCTGTCATTGGGATTTCCCAGGCTCAAGAGTACTGGAGTGGGTTGCCATTTCCTCCTCCAGGGGATCTTCCCAAGGATCTTCCCAAGGTTTGACCCAGGGATCAAATCCAAATCTCCTGCATTGGCAGGTGGATTCTTCACTGTTGAACCACAAGGGAAGCCCGTTCGTGGCTCTCAAAGTATACAGCACTTTTGTTGGAGAGTGCTGGGCTTGTTGCCTGTTTCTCTCTCTTCCTTACTTCTCAAGGGGGTGCCTGATCACACCAAGTGGTGAGTCAGGCCGATGCTCCCAGTCACCTCTGTCCTCGACCTCTATACAGAATCTGTCACCTTTCGAGAGCTCCCTTGCAGTCCGGTGCTTAGGACTCCGCCCTTCCACTGCAGGGGGCACGGGTTGGCTCCCTGGTCAGGGCAGTAAGATCCCACATGACGCACGGTGTGGCAAAAAAAAAAACAACCAAAAAAACATGAATCTGTTACCTTTGCCTACTTCCTCCTTGGCCGCAGGACACTACATTCTCCTGGTGGCCTTTCTCCTCCTCCTCCTCCTCAGTCTTTTGAAATGCCTCTCAAACACTCTCCTCCCCAGGCATAGCTTTGGTCACCACGTGTTGATGACGTTCCTCTCCAATTTACTCGTCGAGGGGGCCCTCAGGTGTTTCTGCTCATCCTTCCTCCTTGGTTCCTCAGCCCCCACACTTGGTCCACCCCTGAGACTTGTCTGCCTCCTGAAGCTGCCTCGTTCCACCTGTTCCCCCGGGGCCTCCATCCGAATTCAAGCCGGTGGACAGCCAGCCACACGGGTCTCCCCGTTGGCCTCTGCTTCCACTCATGTCCTTGTTGCTGTGTACTTGGCCTGGTGGACCTGATCTCACACTCTTGCTGATCACCTCCCACTAAATCTGCTATATTGTGATTTTAGACAGTGGTTACACAACTTGTATGCATGTGTCAAAACTCAGAGAACCGTGTAAAGGCAGAAATTTACTCTATGTAAATAATACCTGGATATATTTAACTAAAAATAGTAACCCAGACTTCCCTGGTGATACAAAGGTAAAGAATCCGCCTGCAAATGCAGGGGACTCGAGTTCAGTCCCTGATCAGGGAGTATTCCACATGCCGCAGGGCAACTAAGCCCGTATGCCGAAACTACTGAAGACCACGTGTCCTAGAGCCCGGGTTCTGTAACAAGAGAAGCCACTGCAAGGAGAAGCTCGAACACTGCAACTGGAGAGTAGCCCCCATTCACCGTAGCTGGAGAAAGCCCATGCACAGCAATGAAGACCTAGCACAGCCATAAAAATAAAATAAAATTAATAATAATAATAATAAAACCCTCCAAATCTTCCCACCCTATACTTATATCCAAACTCCTCGCTGACCACCAAGGCCCTGCATGACCTCACCCCCTCCAGAAGCCTTCCCTGATTGCACTTCATCTTCCAGATTGGCCCCACGCCTCCCCAATACTCCCTTATGCTTCTGGCTTTCAGCACTGAAAACTCTTCATTGCAGTTGGCTAGCTACGTGACTGTCTGCCCCGCCTGACTGCGGCAGGCAGGCAGGTGCCACGTCATTTTGTTCTCCAACATGTCAGAAATGTGGCGATTATCAATCCGTCCAGACAACAGTTTGAGATTCTGCTCTCAGTACCCCCAACATATAATGTTCAAAGGTGATAGGGTGGACTTCCCTGGTAGTACAGTGGCTAAGAATCCATCTTGCAATGCAAGAGACATGGGTTCAATCCCTGGAAGATTCCACACGCTATGGGGCAACTAAGCCCATGTGCCACAGCTAATGAGCTTGAGCTCCAGCAGCCCTTGAGGCACAACTGCTGAGACCACTTGCTGCACCTACTGAAGCCTATGCTCTGAAACAAGAGAAGCCACTGCCATGAGAAGCCCGCACACCAGCCACCACGGAGAGTAGCCCATGCATGCCGCAGCTAGTGAAAGCCTGCGCATAGTAATGAAGACAGGGTGCAACCAAAAATTAAAATAAAAGCGATAGAGTGATGAAAAAGAGAACAAGATAAAGCAAGGGGGTGGGATTTTAAATAGGGGCATCAGGGAAGGTCTCACTGAGGACATATTTAAGTAGAGAGCTGAAGGAAGTAAGGGAGGCAGCCTTGTGGTTACCTGGGGGAAGAGTCCTTAGCAGAGGGAAGGGCCAGTGCAAAGGTCCTGAGGCCGGACAATACCCTGTGTGTTTGTGGAACAGTGAGGAGGCCCATGTGGCTGGAGCAGAGGGGGTGAGGGAAGGAGCAGAGATGAGGCAGGGAGGGGACAAGGATATAGTGTGCAGGGCTGTGGGGAGGACCTGGGCTTTTGGTATGAATGAAATGGGAGCCATGGAATGTTCTGAGCAGAGAAGGGACTAAGGCATTCATTGGCGCCCTTGGGCCGTGGTAGAACAGGCTGTGTGAGGTTGGAGCACGGGGAGAACAAGGAGGTGGCAACTGCGTAGGTCCTGGGGAGAGATTATGGGGGGTGGCCCTGGGTGGGAGCTCTGGAGAGGGTAGGATGCCTTTAGAAGGGACAGTAACTGAACTTGTTAATGGATTGCATTTGTTAAGAAGGGTTTTGGCCGGAGCAGCTGGAAGAATGGGGCTGCCATTTCCGGAGACAGGGAACATGGCTGGAGAAGCTGGTTTGTGGTTGAGTGAACTAGCTTCCAGCCCAGGCCTCGCATGGACCTGGAGAGTCGCTGCCCCGACTCCAGTGGGACTCGGAGGAAGGTGTGTTCACAGCCTGAGCCTTGCCTAGGCACACGTCTGGGCACATACGGACACCGCCCAAGACCCCCACAACCCGGCACACCCAGTCACGGCCACAACCTTGCAGGGGGGGTCCTTGGGGACGGCTCTCGGGGGCTGATGGGAGTTGAGAAGAGTTTTCCGGTTTACACACCCACCAGGGCTACATCTGGGTCCCTGAGGCGACCCCCCCAGGGGACAGGAGGTGACATGGGGTGGAAAATCTCTCAGGGAGAGGTTCAGGAAGGACCGCTGGCTGAGTCACAGCCGTGGGTCCCCTATGAGTCAGCACTGGCAGGGGCCCCAGGAACTAGGGTCTGGGGTGGGGCGGGCAGTTCCCACGCCAGAAGGAACCAGGCGGCTTGGGCACTGGGGCTTCCCCCCTCTGCCCCTCCCATTGTGCAGTGGGCTCCGAGGGATATTCAGAGGACTTAGGGGTAGGAGGTGGGACTAACCACTGGGCCAGAATCCAGGAGTCCTCTCTCCTGATCTGACCCAGCTCAGGAATGCCGAGGCTGCCCACCCAGCTTGTGTTGCAGCAAGAAGGAGCAAAGCTAGACCTCAAGAGTGACCACGTGTGAGTGACACACTGCTTGGGACATCAGTTCTAGAAGCCTTTATTTAAGAAAAGTTTGTTTCTGCTGGGGCCCCTGCATTTTGGCAGTAGCGATTCCAGCCTGGGGGCGGGGTGGGGGGGCGGTCCATGCAGAGTCCTCAGCGGCTAGGAGGAAGAGGGAATTGAGAGCCAGCGCGCTCCCGCAGCCAGCCGGAGGGTTCTGGAGTCTGCTGCCCCCTGCTGCTGGCTGTGGGAAGTTCGCGGGCCTGAGTGCTTCTTCAAAAGGATCCTGGAAGATGGGGAAAGACCTTGCACAGAATCTCAGATCTGCAGCCTACAGGCTGTGCCTCCCTGGGCAAACAGCAGTCCCTCTCTGGTCCTCAGTTGCTCGTATGTAAAAATCACAATATTCACTTCATTGGCTTGCTGGGAAGAGTCTGCGATAACTGGGATTGAATGAAGACATTATTTCAATGCAATCGCCTCTTTTTCAGTTAGAATGGGGATGGTACATAAGGGACATCCCAAAGCTGTCTCCACCCACTGAGGCCCAATTACTGTTTACTCGAATTCTCTTCCTTCTCCTCCAGGGAATTAGCCCCCATTTGTAAGGAAGTCAGGTACAGAGTAGGGCTGAACCCCAAAGGCCTCTGGGGGGCTCCCAAGGGAGCATCCACCTTCCTGGGCCTGCTGGAGCTTGGCTTTCTGGGCTGAGACCTGAGGAAAGAGGGCAGGTGTGGGGAAAGGAGATTTATTATCAAGGAGAAACTGAGGCAGGACATTGGTGAGGGGACTGAAGGGGAGGGCCACTGCCTGGTGGAGCAGGGACCTGGCCCCACAAGGGTTAAGGCCTGGGCTTTGGGGAGGTGAGGGGCTCGAAGGTTTCCTTTACCCCATCTTAGACTGGAGCAGGGAGAAATACACAGAATGAGAAATTGGTCAGCTCAGTCCTGGGCCGTGAAAGGTCGGCTGGCACCACCGACTGCCCTGAGGTGACCTCCTTCTGCCAGTCGAGGTGGCCACGAATGTGGCCACACAATACTGTGTATTGATGGGGAGTATAAGAGGGGACCTGTGTGCAAATTCCCGGAGGAATCCTTCATCAGTGTGCTGTTGCTGCTGTGTGTGGCCATGGGGGCTCCATGTAAGCATCTTGGGGGGATCAGGGGAGCCTCACCCCATGCACAGCTTCTGAGACCATGACCGCTGTACCTGGCCTGTCTGTGTACTTACACTGGATGGTCCCAGGTACACAAGGCCCCAAGCATCCCTGTATTTTGTGAGTCTTTATGGACGTTGTGGGCTTCCCAGGTGGCACGAGTGTTAAAGAACTCGCCTGCCGATGCAGAGATGTAAGAGATGCAGGTGTGACCCCATGGTTGGGAAGATCCTCTGGAGGAGGGCACGGCAACCCACTCCAGTATTCTCGCCTGGAGAATCCCAAGGACAGTGGAGACTGGCAGGCTATGGTCCATAGGGTCACGCTTCAGTCAGACACCACTGAAGCGACTTAGCACACACGTGGGGACCCTGTAACCCTAGGACCTGCCCGGAGAAGGGGGTACTTTGTGGGTATGTGTGTTGGTTCTGTGAATTCCTCTGTGGCAGGAATTGTGCATATATTTATGCCCAGTTTGTACAAGAGGGATTGTGCATATATTTATATCTCTGCGAACTTTGTGTGTCTGTGTGTACCCCTGAGATTGTGTACCTGACATGTCTTGTGGGTGTATTTCTGTTCTGTGTAACCGTGTGTTGTGTCTGTGTATACATCCACGTGTGCTGAAGTGGTGTGTGTCAGGGTGTTCCCATGGCTGAGCACTTGATGAGTGGAGAGGTGTGTTGGTTCTGTGTTCACACCAGTATGTCTGTGTACCTTGTGTGTGTGTGCACGTGTTTTGGGGCCATTCCTGCGAGTCTATTTCTGTGCCAATATTTTCTGTGTGTGCCCCCGGGATCCTCTATGTACTCTATTTCAGCTCTGAAGACATTCTTCCTGTCCCTTGGATGAGGTGCGTGTCTGTATCTTGCATGTGTCTGTGTGGCCCCAGGTGTCCCTATGTGTGTAGTGGGTTTTATGAACAAGTTGTGTGGCGGGTGCCCCCTGTGTCCTACCATTCCCTCCGGCGGGTTTGTGCCTGGAAGTGCCTTGCACACCCTTCCCTGTGTTTGTGGTCCGCGTGCCTTTGTGCGCCTTTGAGGTCTGCGTGCATCTGGGCTCCAGCGTGTGCCCGCTCGCGCCCCCGTGTCCCCGTGTCCCCTGCGCGGAGCCGGGGAGCTGCGTCCTGGAGTCCCGTGGGCATCCCCGCTTGCATCCTGATGCGCCTGGCGGGAGGCCTTGGGGCGCACACGGCCGCGGCCGGACCCACCGCCCGGCAGGAGCGGGGAGGTGGGAGGGGGCGGCGGCGGCGGGGAGCGCGGGCACGTCACCGAGACAGACAGACAGGCGGGCGGGCGGGAGGCGGCGGCCGCGGGTTCGAGCCGGCGCCGGAGCCCCGCGGTCCCCTCCCCCTGCCCGCGGCCTGGGGAGCCCCCGCCCAGCCCCGGAGCCGCCAAAATGCAATTTCCCGTGCCGGCGCCTCTCGGCTCGGGGGGCTTTTCCGGGCGGGTTTTGGACAGAAGAGGGGGAAACAAGGCGGCGGCCCCAAAACGAGGTGAGCGCGGGCGCCGGGCCGGCCCGGGGCGCGAGCGGGGCGGGGGCCGCCCGCGGGGAGGGGGCGCGGCGGGGCGGGGCGGCGGCGGGATCCGCCGCAGCCCCCTCGCGCACCTGCTCGCGGCCGGGGGGCGGGCGCCCCGGCCTCTGCAGCCGGGCCCTCCATTGTTGCGGCGGCTGGGGAAGGGGGGCGGGGAGGCCCTGGCGGCTTCTCTGTGTCTCGCCTTCCCCGAAAGGGGCCCCCGGAGGACCAGACCCCCCCGCCCCATAGGGGACAGACCCAGAAGTCCCAGGCCAGCCGGGGGCCGCCGGGGGGAGGGCGGGCCGAGATCCCCCTGCGGGGCGGGGACGCAGGCTGAGGGTCGGAGGGGCATGGGTGCCGGGCCTCCTGACACCTGACCGTAGGAGGCCCGGGGGCCGGGCGGCGGCCAGCTTTGTTCTTGGGGGAGCAGGGCGGATGGGGGCCGCGGATATCCCGAACCGGTAGAGGCTCCGAGCCGGCGCGCGCTTTCGAGAAGGCGCTCCCGGCCAAGTTCACGGGCGTGCAGGCCTGTGCGGGCCCTGCGGAGACGGATCCCGGCGGGGGCTTCCCGCTCGGGCCTGGCTGCGGCGGCGGGCCAGGGGCGACAGCGGCGCCGCCTGCCGGAGCTCCGGGGCCCTCCGCAGCCACCACCCCCCACCCACCCCCGCTTGTCATTACCGCCGGAGGCTGCAGAGAATTTACCGGGGCCAAGGTTTGCTAACAGGAACACGCCCTCAAAAAGTGGCCGTAAAGAGGAAAAAATGGCCCGGAATCCCACTGCTGGGGAACCCTTTTAAAGCGACAAGGGGCCTTTCACAGGGACCTCGCCCTGGAGGACATGCGTTGGGGGTGGGGAGGAGGGGACGGAGAAGACCCCTCATTGGCTGATGGGATCTGAGAGGTACCCCCATCCCACTACATTTCAGTCCCCCCATCTCCTTTCCCACCGATTCTCCACCTCCCTGGACTGCTCACAGATACACTTACAGAGTCACAATTAGATATTCCCAAATGGCTGATGAAGGCCCCAAATCTACACCCTATACTCCCGCATACATCATCCCCATTATTACTCACATCACCTGCTAGAACGCTGATGTACACACACACTCACCCATCATAACACTGCCACGTGGGCGCACATCACCCACAATGACACGGACACCCGGGGTTGACACCTGGGAAAACACTGCCACAGAGAAACGAAGCTGCCACCGACCGTGGTAGACATATCCTTGCACATAACACTGACACACACACGTAGTTTTCTATTGCACACACAGACACTCCTGTGATCACTGTCCCATGGGCACTCACAGGTTGTCATCAGAGTAACCCGACAACCAAAGCTAGGTAAATGCCCCAACACAGCAGGGGCACATGGACACCAGTATTCTCAAGAACTTGGACATGGATCCAAGAACATAGATGTCTGTGTGCCTGCCCAGGCAAATACACACCCAGTCACCCAGGCAAACTGACACACACACACACATGGTACAAGGCCTGCACAGATGATGGACATTTTGACATCAGGTTATAGTAATCTTAACCTACACACATACAGTTAAACTGACCGTCCTAGACACCCATTATAACACTGTCACCCACAGACAGATATGAACAGTCCAATAGTACCTACACTCATAGTCACCCACCCTGACACTTGATTATACCCTTAGACACCCCTGGGACTTCCCTGGTGCTCCCGTGGCTAAGAATCCATGCTCCCAATGCAGGAGGACCTGGGTTCAATCCCTGGTCAGGAAAATAGATCCCACACGCTGAAACTAAAGATCCCGCATGCTGCAACAAAGATTGAAAATCCCACATGTCACAACTAAGATCCGGCGCAGCCAAAAAAATACCTCTGACCCACAGACACAGTAACACATTTGCAGTGAAAATGACATACAGGAAAAGGACATAGGGACATGCAGAAATCCACAGTCACCTGAATGCCCACACATCCAGCACTTGTTTATTGAGCATCTGTATGTACCAAGGACTGTTCTCTACTGGGGTTGTAAGGTGAAGATCCCTATCCTTCTGGAGCTGAATTTTTAGCGAGGAGGAGTCAAGGGGGCACCATCATCGGATGACACAGACCACAGTCACCCACAGTGACACTGACAGATGCCAGACACCCATGTACACCGGCTCAGACATCGACCTGCAATTTCCCACAATTAGCCTGACACATACCCACACTGACATCCACACACAAACAGAAGCCCACGGCAGTGCCAACACACACAACTGGCGTAGAGACAGCCAGTCACCCATTATGGCACATACCTACCTGAACTAACAGACACCTACAGACCCCCTCAAATAGCCCACCAAAGTAGCTTTTGGACCCCCAAGCCCATCACGGCCCCCAAGTAACAGGCCCATAGGCAGTTGCTGCATACATTTTTGCATATGGGGCCCGTCCTGACCCAGACCCAGGGTCACTCTGCACTGCAAGCCTTGGTAGAAGTGTCTGAATTTCTCATCAGCCTGTCCCAGGCCCCTCTACACCCCCCAACCCCAACCGCAAGGAGCCTTCTCGCCTCCCCCAGCCCCACATCTGGTGGACTTGAGAAGGAAAGAGGTTCCTGGCTGAACTGGCTGCCCTCAGGGTCCTGAGCAGGACAGACAAGCCCCTTGTCTGAGGACGTGGAGTCAAAAGCCTGAGCAGCCAGCAAGTGGAGAGGAAGCCTGCGGAGGGCGGGGTGGCAACCTGAGAGGCCATGTAGGTATCATGGAAATGAGGGGCCCCCTGCCTGCCAGTCTAGACAGCCTGGGCCATCAACGAGACCCCACATGGGGACTCCTATGTATACTGCCACTGCACATTCCATAATGGGCTCTTTGTCTGCCAGGTTCTGAGTACCTCCTGCTCCGCGTGTTCCCCGCCCCCAGGTCCTGTGCACACACACACGGGCATATGCACTCTGGTACACAGGAGGGGCACACAGGCCGCTAGATACCCCCAGAAGCCCTGCATCTCAACCTCGTGTTCCTCCCCGCTTCCACCTCCACACCAGCACCTTGTTCTTCAACTTGACAGCAGAGCTGCCTCCACCCATTGCCTGCCCATCTGGCTCCACTGGGACCTCTCACCTCCGACCCCTGACCCCCAGACCCCATGCCAGCTGCTCTGCCTTCCTGCTTAGGATGAGGGTGGGGGTGGGGATAGGCTCTGGGTCAGCCTGGCCGCTGAAAGGCTGCCCCCCACCCAGTCATTCCCAGCCCAGACAGGCCCTCCCAGCTGCGGTGTGGGGTCCCAGGGATAAGGACGAGAAAGAGGCAGGGCCCCGGGTTGGAGGTGAGAGGAGACGACTCCCTGCTGGGCTTCAAAGTCAGACTGGAGGCCCCTTCAGCCCCCGAGAAGGCCTCAGGACACTTGGCGGGAGGAACACTCAGCCACCTGCTGAAGGGCCCCAGGTGCAGACAGAAAGGAGACAGACCCACAGCAGCCTTTCACCAAAGGGCAGGCCCAGACTTGGAGGGGACAGGCGGACGGACATAGGGGAGATCAGGTGGCAAGGGTCAGACACACACAGGCAACCCCAGACAGCCAGGGGTGGGCGCACACAGCAGGGCTGGGGACCCAGACTAATACCAGCCTCTGAGGGGCACAGTTAGACCCAGGCGGGAGGACCCAGACAGACAGCAAGGGCGGGAAGCCTATACCCTCCACGACAGACAAAGGGAGACAGTCAGTCAGACCCCAGGTTCTGTCCGGAGAGCCCCTCCCCCATAGGGTGGGGCTGGGGGCTGTGGGCCTCTGGCACCTCTGTTTGATCCCAAGGCCCATCCTCTGGCCCCAGCCCTGCCTTCCTGAGCTGGGAGACCCTTTACTAGGACCTACTTCCTCGGTAGGTCAAAGTCAAAGCCTTCAGGGAAAGGAGTGGTGGTGTCCTGGGAAGCCCCCCTCTCACACCCCCACCGCACTCTGGCCAGTGCCTCTCCGGGATGACCTGGCATTCTAACCTCTTGGTCGTTAAGAACCGCTGAGAGAGTTCTGGTCCAAACTCTCAGAACCTCACCTTCCTCATTGATAAAATGGGCATCCTAATAACAGGGCGATGTATGTAAAGCATCATTATTAGAATTACTGTTATTGTTGTTGTTATTACCCCTGCCCTCCTAAGCTACCCTCCTCTCCCAGCATTCTACTTGTTAGGACCACTGCCCTCACTGCAGGTGATCCCCTCCCAACACGCACCCGAAGGAAGGGCTGGATACCCTGTGCCTGAATGGGGGAGGGCTCTGCAGGGCGGGTGGATGGTCCTTGGGAGAGGAGGCTCCAGTCGGAGCTCCAGACAGGGGTGGGAACCGGACTGGTCCCGGGTGGGCGAGAGGGCGGGCTCTGGGGAACGCGATCCAGGTGGGGGGCGCGTCTTACGGGAGTCGGGCTCCGAGGGGGTCCCCGGCGGACCTTAGCGGAGTTGAGATCCCTAGGAACGACCTGGGGGACGCGTAGGGACGCGGTCTCTGGGTCTGGGCAGGAGGGTTTTAGAGGCCTTAGAGTGAGGGGGCTCCCAGAGATAGCTGTAGGTGGGAGGCCCATGGAGGTGGGCTCAGAGGGCGACGCCCCGGGGCGGGCCTTAGAGGAGCTGGGTGGGCTCTTGGAGGACGAGCTTAGGAGGCGTGTTTTATGGAGATTGAGTTTGGGGACGGGCTACATGGGATTCTATCTGGGCGGGCTCTAGAGGGAGGGTCCTAGGGATGTGCGATTTGTGGGTGGGCTCCGAGGGGGCGGGCCTTGGGGGGTGGGACTGGAGTCGGTAGCTTGCGAGGGGCAGGTCTCTGGAGGCTGGCTCTAGGTGGGGATCTCGAGGGTGGGTCTCCGAGGGCGCTGCCTCTGGCCACCTCCGCGGAAGGTCATATTTGGGTTCACTCAAGCTCAGCATACCCGGGGCCTCTGGTTTGCCTTAGTATTACGGCAAGGGGTTCATCCTTTGGGGCTCGATATTGCCCTCAGTGAAATGGAAGGGGACTGGAAATTTGAAGTCCCCTCCCAGGTCGTTCTCGGGGTTGGGGGAGGGGAGGTCCCAGACCTCCCAGACCCAGAGAGGTGGGGAGCTGCCTCCCCTGAGACTGCCCGTGGGGGCACCTGAGGGGGCGGGCGGCTAACTCTGCAGCGGCCCTTGGAGGGAGGGACTGGGGACCGGGTTTGAGGGTGAAGAAATGGGGAAGGGCATTAACGGGGCATCCCTCGTGTGGTTATGCGCTTGGGCGCCGGTCTGATCCCGACAAGGGCCTGAGTTCGGAAGCCCGGGACCCTCTGCGATCCTCTAGCTTCGCCCTGGTTCAAACAGCAGGTGGACCCACAGGCGGGGCCAGGCAGCAGCTACACCTCGGGGCTCGAATTTGCAAAATGCAGACTCTGACAACCCCCCCCCCCGCCCCGCCGTGGGTTGTTGTGATTCCTAAACCATTGTGTCCGGAACACGGTGAGGCTCACAGAAGGTATTACATTGTATTAAAATGACTTGTTTATCTCTCTGTTGCATCCATGCCCCCGGGGCCAGAACCACTCGGCCGCCAGACCTCTTGGGGCCACTGGGAATCCCTCCTCTGCCTCTTGCTAAGAGTGCCCTCTGGCCTGTGTCCCAAACTGACAATTGGGAAAAATATGCACCTTTGAGGGCCCTTTTGAGAATGCTTTGAATAAATGGGTTCGAAGCCCAGCGCCCTCTGCTGCTATATTTGCATAGCAAAGGTGACAGAAGTATCTGCTGTTATTATTACTTAGATTTATCTCCTTTTTCCGTGTCCTGGAGCAGAGTTGGCACCTGCTAACTGTTCCCTGACTTAATAGATTCTCTAAGTCTCCCATTCCCTTCCCCTCTCCTCCCTCACCCTAACCGGTTCCCTGACCCCCACCCAACCTGCACTCCCCGCCCCCCCAAGGAGTTGCCAAGGGTTTGGGGGAACATTCAACCTGTCGGTGAGTTTGGGCAGCTCAGGCAAACCATCGACCGTTGAGTGGACCCCGAGGCCTGGAACTGCCGTCCACCCCCCACCTTTCAAATCTGGGGCAGGGGCAGGGGATCCCAAACACGTCCCCTCCCTTAGGCCACAGCAAAGGTCACAATCAACATTCCTTAGGCCACAGCGAAGGTCACAATCAACATTCATTGTTGTCGGTGGGTTGTGACAGAGACCAGACCCACCGAGGGATGAATGTCACTGTGGCTGGGCCAGACACAGCCTCGGGGGAATGGGATGGGGGACACAACCCACCCCGACTCCCTCCCCACCCCCCAAAACTGCTCAGCCAGCACCTGACCCTGACCCTGGCTTCTCACCCCTCTAGGGGGGCTGGTGTCTGGGATCCTTACAGACTCAGGCTGGATTTGGGGGAACCAGTCCTGGAGGGCTGTGGACAGGAATTACAAGCTTAGGTCTGGGCAGCTGAAAAAGCTTTCTGAAAGGGATTAGGGAGCCCTGCTTCCAGAAGGCTCAGTGAAGCTTTCTTGAATGAGTGAATGAATGAGGTGTGCAGGCAGCACGTCACCTCATGTCTGAGTTATAGTCTCGGGCCCTGCTTACCTGGTACCTGCAGACCCCTCCTTCACCTTCAGTTGCCCACCTATCACCTTGATGCCTATTGATCACCTGCCAGTCTGTGTCCCACCTGGGTGACGGGCACACTGCATCCTCCTGAGATGGGGCTCAGGTCTCATTTGAGAGGGAGATCAGGTGCTGGAGAATGCTAGGGGTCTCCCCTCTGCCCCCGTTAGCCCCACCTGCGCGTGTGCTCTCTTCTTCCCTGTCATTCTCAGTCTCAGACCCTTTTCCACCCCAGGACCAGAAGAGACTGACTCCACAACACCTAATGCTCCGTAACTGGTGGGGGAGGCAGGCTTTGTGTTTGTTTTTGTGAATAATCCCAGGGCAGGTGGCTTCAAACCCCAGTTTGTTCCTCAGTTTAGAGGAGGTTCCACTGACAAGGGGTGGGAAAGCTCCCTGAGGGTGACCAGAGCTAGGGGCCTTGGTCCTTGTCCCCCCCACCCCATAAGTCAGGCCCATCCTCCTTCCAAAGACAGCTGGAACATCGGTGTCTCCCCCTCCCCCCTCCCTAAAGAGCCCAAGGGTACCCGGCCCCTCCCCCAGTCCAGGAGAAGGAAGAAAGAAGTTACTAAGTTACTGGCTACAGCAATGCTAGTCTTTGGGGTGGGGCTTCCAATGCCCCCACCTGCATCACTCTGGCCTCCAGGAGGGGTAGGCAAGGGTGGCCCTCTCAATGCCCTCTGGGGGGGTGTGTGGCTGCTTATTGCTGGTGCCCCCCGCAGCCTGTGCTGGCCACCCAGCAGGCCATGCAGCCCCCCGGGCAGCTGCATTTCTGGGGGAGCTGCAGCAAGCCCCCCTCCCGTAACAACAGGGAACCTCCTACAGCCTGCTCCTCCCTCTTCACACCCCCTTGGAGGTATAAGGAGGGAACTGACAGCCCAGACTCCTCTGCTCCAGAGAGGGGAAGGGAAGGGCAAGGAGGCTGGGGTAGAGAGACCAGCTTGGGGGCGGCTGGGATTCTCCTCTCTTTTGCTCCTCCACCTGGCACACGGGGCCCAGCCATGGGGACTTTCAACCTGTGGACAGACTACCTGGGTTTGGCACGCCTGGTGGGGGCTCAGCGTGGGGAGGAGGAGCCCGAGACCAGGCTGGACCGCCAGCCAGAACCAGTGCCAGAAGCGGGGGGTCAGCGACCCAGCCCTGAGTCCTCACCGGCTCCGGAACGCCTGTGCTCTTTCTGCAAACACAACGGCGAGTCCCGGGCCATCTACCAGTCCCACGTGCTCAAGGATGAAGCGGGCCGGGTGCTGTGCCCCATCCTCCGCGACTACGTGTGCCCCCAGTGCGGCGCCACCCGCGAGCGCGCCCACACCCGCCGCTTCTGCCCGCTCACCGGCCAGGGCTACACCTCCGTCTACAGCTACACCACCCGGAACTCGGCTGGCAAGAAGCTGGTCCGCTCGGACAAGTCGCGGATGCAGGACCCTGGGCACGGACAGCGTCGAGGCGGCGGCGGCGGCGGCGGAGGCGCCTGTGCAGGTGACCGGGGGGACTCGCTGCAGACGGGGGTCTGCCCTGGGCTGACTCAGAGCCTCTGAGAAGTGGGTTAACCCCTTGGCTGACCCACTTCAGAGGGTTGGGCGGGGGAGAGAATCCATACATAATAGAAAGCATAGAACCGTGTTCTAGAACTGTCACCCCAGTGGGTAAGCTGGGGCTGGAGTTCCCTGTGTGGCCTTGGGCAAGTCACTCTCCTTCTCTGGGCCCATAGGGGGAACATTTTTTTCAGGTGCAGGGTGATCTAGCAGGGAGGCCGTGGGGACTAGTCATGGGGTCTGGCAACAGGTGCAGTAGGGGCTGCAATCCTGTGCGGAAACGTAGGCGCCATGTGACCAGAGGGAAACAGCCTCACTTGTCCACTCATTCGCCAGGTAGTTTGTGAGGATTGTCCTGTGCCAAGCGCTGGGCTGGGCTTGGCCCTTAGTGGTAGATGGGAGAGTGACAGTTGTAACAGGAACGGGGGAGTCTAAAGGGGGCACCAGAGCGAGACAAAGCGATCCAGGAGGACTTCCTGGAGGAAGTGACTCCTGGAAGCCTCATTCAGTTTGGTGAAGTGCTGAAAGGGCCCTGGGCACTGGGGCTTGTTAGGGAACTTGGTCAAATTCCCTGCATCTGCGATGGGAGTATGCGTGCATGTAGGGTGGAGGGGAAGGTGTCAGAAATTTCAGGGAAGGGCTCCTTGCTGATCACCTTGAAGAGTTTGGACTTGGGTACTAGGGAGCTGAGAAAGGGACCAGAGCAGGTCTGTGTATTAAGCGTGTGTTAAGACTGTGCAGTGTGTTAGACCATGGTTAATGGGTTGGGCTGTGGGGGTGGATTTGATGGGGTTGGAACAAGCTGGTCCTCCAGGCGGAGGTGTTCGAGTCCATGTTAGTTTGGAGGGAAAGAACCATGAGTTTGCTGTGTGTGGGTCACCCCCGGGAGGGTAGCTGGAAGCTCCCTAAGGTCTGCACAGCTACATAGGGTCCCCTCCACCTTGCTCATTAAATTCGGATTCCAGTTTTGCAGGTCTGCGTGAGGCCGGAGCATCTGTACTTCTAACTAGCTCCCCTTGACCTCCGTAGCCGGCAGGCTTTGAGTGGCTAGGCTTAAATATCCCCAGTTACTATTACAGACTCGAAATACCTCCGCTTCTGCAGATTTTTAAAAAAGAAATCCGTTTTAGCAACTTTAATAGCCTTTGGGGAAGTCAGCCAACAGAGGGACCGGTTTGACGGAGCGATACCCCAGTAATGCCTCTCTCATCAGACTGGGGGCGGCCTCTCGGGAAGTCGCCAGAATGGAGGACCCCTTCCCATCCCGGCAGCTGTGCAGGGAATACATGTTAGAAGGGTTGTGAGACTGCCTGCTGGAGAGGATAGCATTCCTGCGAGGTCCGACTGGGAGAGGGCAGAAGCGGAAGGGACACAGAGACGATCGTCTCAGAATCTTCCTTTTTCCCCTTAAGCCCGAGGGAACAGGAAGGCTTGACTCCGTGGGGGTGGGATGGGGTCGGGAAGCCCTCACCACGATATTGGCACGGAAGGGCTGCCTGAGGCTGTCCTCCCAGGAAACTTTCTGAGCGTAACCAATCCGGGGTTCCCGGAACCCTGCGGACGCGAGGGGGCAGCACGGCAGGACGGAGTTGGGAGTTTCCGTTGCTTTGTGTCTGGCTCTGGGTTCCACCTGGGACTGCCCCGGGCTGGGAATAGCACAGGGGTGCTAGTCCAGAAAGAGCCTGCAGGTGGCGCCAGAGCACCGGCAGCTCTGCAGGTTGAGTCGGAACTTCCGGATCATCGAATCATCCGTATTACTAAATGTTTTTCTCCTCCCCCAACTCTGCTTTTAAAATCTAGGTTCCAAAGGTGCCGGGAAGTCTTCTGGAACTCCTCCCTCTTTCTGCTGCCCCTCTACTTCTGCCTAAGGAGACTGGCGCAAGCAGGATGACGCCTTCACCTGGGGATGGGGACCCAGGCTCAGTGGAGGCTGGGTTTCAGGGAAGACCCACACTCCGAGGATCCGCCCCTAGACAGTGCCTCCAGCCTGGGGGCTTGGCAAAAGACCCGGACTGGGACCACCGCCCTAAGCGCGCCCGCCCCCGTCACCGAAGGGGGTGGTCCTCATGCACCCCTGCCCTTCTTCCCCAGCGCTGGGCACCGTCAGCGCTCAATAAATGTTTATGAATGGATCAGCGTCACACGAAGCCAGGTCTTGGGACAAGGTATCGTGAACTGCGCCGCTGGGGCTGTCGCGTCCCTCGGCCTCTACGTGTTAATTCTGATCTCCGCTTTCCCCAACTGCTATTTGGATTTCTGTTCGCCCTGGGGCGCTGGGGTGAGGTGCTTTGGGCCGAGAAATGGCAGCTGTGGGGTTCTGGGGCATAGCCCCAGCCCAGCACTTCTGAGCAGAGCAGACACTTTCAGCTGAGTTAGTGCCATGAATCTTGTTTCCGTGACTTTGTGTTTGCAAACTTTTCTGGCCACCTCTTGCATACTGACAGGTCAGATGGGTAGAATCCACCACACTGGAGGTGGGGTCCTGATTTGAGGGAGCAATGGAGAAACAATTAGAGGTTCCCCCCATCACTGTCCTTAGCTCAGACGCCCTCAGTGAATGTTTAGGTTACTTTACCATCGATCCCCCAGAAACTCAGGGCCAGAGTCACATGCTAGGCCCTTCAGAGCAAGGGAAGGACTTCTGGGCTGGGCAGGGATGAGGGCTGGGGGCCATAAGGAATGGGAATACGTCCTGGTCGGTTGTGCCAGACAAGACCTTGGGCAAGGGGCACTGTGGAGGCTGTACATGGTCAGGAGTGGGAGGGGACAGAGGTCCATCCCCACCCAGGGAGCGTGATCTGGTTCTCTGGGGGGCTTTGCTTGGGGGGATCCCCAGCCCATCTGCCTCCTCCACCCCCAGATCTTGTTCCACCAGCCTCCAGGGGCAGCAGGTGAGAAGTGCCAGTCCACATTCCTTCCCCAATCTGAGGGCTGGCCTGAGCCTGGTCTCCACCCCAGCCTGCGAGGTCTCCTGGGGTTGTCAGGGCAGGATTTGGACTTCCTAGAATTTGCCTTTGGCTTTTCCACTTGATCTGGGACCTGAGGAGGGCTGCGGTGAGCCAGGGATCAGAGACGGCCCTTGAAGACAGCCTACCGCCCAGGCTTGGACAGAAAAGGGAAGGAGGAGAAAGAAGACATGAGGAAGGCCTCCTTAGCAGCGCCAAGAGTTTCACATGGGGTCAGGGGACACAGTACCCCAGCCACTCTCAGCTACCTACAGATGCTAACTGTATAAGCCAGAGCCACTGGGGCTTGAGACCCAGGGAATGGGGTGACTGGGCACATTCTGGGGGGTTCAAGGAAGGGGCTGTACATTCAGCAGGGAGAAAGGGCTGGGGGACTCTGAGCCACCTGAATGGGATGTCCCAGGTTTAAGAAGGTGGTGGGAGGAGGGCCCTCCCGGCCTTGGCCCTAGGTGTTAGGGTGCAGGAGCCACAGGCAGAGCAACAAATTAGTCTTGGGTCTGGTCCACCTAGTGGTGACCTATTTAACAGAAGCAATGTCTTCTGCAAACGGGTTTGACAGCAGCACTTGGGACTGCTAGTGACCATGTGACCTCACTGGGGCTGTGGTGAGGCTTGGTGGGGCAGGGTGTGCTCACGCTTGCCCTCGGCACCCTACAGGCATTAGCTGTGTCTGCATCAGTAGTAATTCCCACCCAGTGTTGCCTCCTAGACTAGGGCTTCTCAGCAGCTTGTCCCACAGAGGAGCGGCAAGGCCGTCTCAGCACTGACCTCCAGCTTGGACAGTCAGGATGTCTCAGTGGGCTCCCTGGTCCACAGACACCTGTGTGCCGGAATCTGTACACGTGCACACCTCTGCACATAGCCACCTGCTCCAGGAGAGTCTGACACTTGGTAACGCATGGGGACCCCTGGACTCCATCTGGGAGTGGGGGCCCCCAGCAATACACCAACTTGTCTTTGCAAGAAGCATGAGAAGCAGAAGGAGAAAGAGGTGGTTAGGGAGGTTTGTGGGCAGGCCATCAAGGAACTGAAAATGCCTCCAACCCCAAACAACAGGTCACACGGTCTGAGGTCTAGCTAGGACATCATTTATTAATGGGCTTCCCAGAAGAAATGGAAATCCAGTGAAAAACAAGGGTATGACCAACAAAGGGAGCCCTTTTCTCCTCCAGGAAAGAAACAAATTCTGAACCTTTGGTAACCTCAGCTAAGAGGCTGAAATTTGCAAACTCAGATAAACATCTGGGTGGCCCTGGGCCCCCGGCTCAGAAGCAGCTGGCTTCCTGGGGCCCCAGAAGGCCTGCCACAGGGAGGAGCAGGTCCCCGCCCCACACAGCTCCCAGGGGAGGCTGCTGACAGAGGCAGGGCCTCTTGTGTTTCCAGTGGGAAGCTGACTTCCGGGTCAGCTGAGGGAAGGTTTCTGGGGCCCCCAGGAACTGCATGTCAGAAAGTCAAGATAGCGGGGTGGGGGGAGCACACAGGGTCTGCAGAGGGATTGTTCCCCACTGTTAGGCAGGACATTCTGGGGGCCAGTGAGCTTGTAGGAACACCCAACACAAGCCCGGGCAGTTTGGAACTGGCTACAGATCCCTCCAGGACTGCTCCCCTCAGGGGAGGGTCCCCGCCCCCTTTGAGGTGTAGGGAGTGGGGGCCTTCCCAACTGGCTTTGCTTTCCGGTAGTAGCTGACGCGCTTGAAGGTCTCCAGATCCCGATGGGCACTCATAATCAGCCGGCTGGGTGGAAACAGGCCTGGGCTGTGCCCCACCTCACACTCGGGCACACTGGCCTCACATCGGCTCACTCACTCATGGGTACTCCGGTCACACCCACATAAGCACACACGTGTGCACAGTCCGTATCAACCTGCTGCAGGCAGACTGTGACCCATCTAGCCCCGCCTCAACCTGACAGCTCTGTGAAGGAGATGCTTCCCAGAGGCCCCTCACTGGGGGGCCGGGCCCAGCCTGGCGCCCCTGGATCACTGGTGCACTGGGCCCTCCATCACCCGCCCCTGGCCCCATCCCCTCTGCCTGTCCCGGGGACCGTGGGTCCGCAGGGCACAGCCCAGCCCTTACTTCAGGTTGGAGAGCTCCATGACCAAGCCGCGCACAGTGTCTGTCGCATCTTCCATGCTGGCGACTTCGCAGCTCTTGATCCCCACTCGTGTCCTGGCAGGACGGGAGGTAGGACGAGAGGCCTGAGCTCACTGAAGGGCCTCGCCAGCCTCCACGGGGGGCTCTGCTGAGCCTTGGGCTGTCTATTCCAGACAGGAACACCTTTGACAGCAATGACGCCCCCTCCCACCAGGCAGGGCCCTGATGGCCAACCCAGCGGCTTTACTGCTGAAAGCACACCCAGAATCCAGGCCCTTCCCCCACCAGGTGGTCCTGTGGGCAGCTGCCACACTCTCCTCCTCCCCTACCTCCTGCCCTTATATCCTGTGCCCCCAAGTGACTTGGGGGGCTGTGGAAATGGAAACCCAGCCCAAGTCTCTCCCCGCAGCCCTACACCATCCGCCGCACCTCCAGACCCACCCGCTCCCTCTTGTCCTTCTTCCCCCTGTTCCAGCCACACCGAATTCCTGGCCATGCCCTTAGCACTTCTCAGGGCTCTGGAATGTTCTTTCCAGAATGTCTCCTCTGTGGGAGTGGGGGAAGGAGAAGATAGGAGGGGAGCCCTCCCTCTCCCTCCCCACCCACCACAGGTTAAAACTAACCCCTTCCCTGCTGTCTGCCATCTGACCAGCTAATAATCTGTCTGTCGCTGACCACCACCCACCCAGCTCCCACCCAACTAGGGAGAAGCTCTGTGTTTCTCCCCAGTGCCCAGAGCAGGTCCTGGAAGACCTGGCATTAGAGGGCATCAGTGCCTATAGAAGGGGTAGGCGTGCCGGGGCACCACCGTATTGAAAACATATAGCCTGTGAGGGGGCAGAGGATCATACAGCTTAGCAGGCCTCCTGGGCTGTCACTAGAGGAACTGTGGTTCTGTTCCACCTGCTTTAGTCACCGAGATGACTGGTCAGCCTGGGCCTCCGTCTCTTGCCTTTTCTCTCTTGGCCAAGGGCCACAGAACCAGACCCCAGGACCCACCTGGGGGCTTCCAGCCATCCACGTGGGGTTGCATCGAGACCGTCAGAAATTCACCCACGAATCTCCCTCCTCTTTGCTCAAACAATAGTAGGGGACTTCTCTGGTGGTACAGAGGCTAAGAATCTGCCTGCCAGTGCAGGGGACATGGGTTGGATCCCTGGTCTGGGAAGATTCCACATGCTGCGGAGCCACTAAGCCCGTGTTTAGAGCCTGTGCTCAGCAATGAGAGAAGCCGCCACGGTGAGAAGCCTGTGTACTGCAATAAAGAGGAGCCCCTTCTCTCTGCAACTAGAGAAAATCTGTGAGCAGCAGGGACCCAGCACCACAAAAATAAATGTTAAAAAAAACAACAGTGGGGCCACGTTGATTAAACTGCCTCTGGTCCCCATGCAGGGAGTGGGTGTGTGCGTCTGTCAGGGAAGCAACGTGTGGTACAACAGGTACGACACACAGATGTGTGCAGGGGCAGGGGGTGGGAGCACGGCCTCCCTCCTCCCTGAGGAGGAGGAGCAGGAGGAAGAGAAAGGAGACAAATTCCACCAAGGGTTGCATCCCTCATCTCTCCTCCACGCCTGCCAGAAAGAAACAGAACCTTGGCCATAAATAATCAATCGGCCACCGCTCTGCAGTTTAAGTACAAGGTAACAAGAGAGGACTGTCGCCCAGTGCTGGCGGTCAGCAAGGCTGGGAGAAAGGACATGAAAGGAGGTGACGGACTGTGAGAGGGAAGCCCTGGGGCAGGGGGAGAGGACCCTCCCAACACTCACACACCTCCATGAGCTGGAGGAACAACACACCTGCTGCCTCTCGGAGGGAGAGAAGGGGGGCTGCCTTGGGGAACAGAAGCAAGCAGGAAAGAAGACGGGACAGATTGGAGACTCTGGAAGGCCCGAGGGTGCCAAAGCAGGGGTGGCCCCAAGGTTGTGCAGGCCAATGGTTCTGAGCTCTGGCTGGGTCCCCGCTCCCTCCATGGAGATTCAAGGAAAGCTCTGGACCATCTCTCCAAGAAAACACACAACGTGCATTCAGACCACCACAGAGCTGGGGGAAGCATCCCAAGGGACCTACAGAGAGATGCCAGCTTGGGTACAGGGTGCTGACTGGGAGTTCTCCATTCCCAGGGAGCAGGGGGCATGGGAAGTTTGCAAGTAGGGGTGGGAACCTTCCTGGCAGTCCAGTGATTAAGACTTTGCATTGCAATGCAAGGGGCCTGGGTTCGACCCCTGGTGGGGACTAGGATCCCATGCCAAGTGGCATGGCTGAAAAACAAAAATGAAAAAAATTGGGGGACTTCCCCAGTGGCCCAGGGGTTAAGACTGTGCTCCCAATGCTGGGGGCCTGGATATGATCCCTGCTCAGGGAACTAGATCCAGCATGCTGCAACTATAACCTGGCGCAGCCAAATAAGAGATTCAGGGCTTAGCAACCTTACTGGACAGAGAAAAGTGAGGCCCCTCGAGGGAGAGCCAGGGTCACTTCCATCACCCTCATTCACAGAGTGGGAGCTCAAAATGGTGGGGGAGAGTTGGGGGCTCCAGTCCCAGAAAAGCAGCCACACTCCCCCCTTCCAGAGACAAGAAGAGGACTCCTGCCAAGGCGAGGTCCTGCGGGGCCTCCCACTCTGCCTACCTTGGCTGGGCCTCAGCAAGGGGGCCTCTGTCTGCACATGGGTCGGTGCCAGGCCAGCAGGGGTCCAGCTCGCCTCCTGCAGGAAACAACTGGAAAAAGAGAGTGCACACACATGTGAATGACCTGGCTGGTCGGAGAAGGGAAAGGGGTCATGCAGGTCTGGCTTCTCCTCCGCCACGCTGGGAAGGCTGAGGCATCCTTTCCTCCTCCAGAGGAAAAGTGGTGTGGGGGACAGATGCTGTAACAGCCAGACCTACAGGCCAGCAGTCCGGGCTGCTCTCACCTCCCTCCTCAATACTGGGCCTGACCCCGGGGTCCTCTCCCAGGCCCCAGCCTTCGGACAAGCTGATCTGATCCACCGGTGGGTGGTTCCATCCACATATCCTCTGTCCCTGACAGCTGAGGCCTGGTGTGGTCTCAGGCCTGTCCTGCGGTATCTAGGAGGGGTCAGAGAAGACCCCGAGGGTGGTGACTGTGGTGAGGTGGGTGTCTGGCATGGAGGGGCAGAGGTCGGCCAGATAAGCCCCGAGTTTCATGTCAAGGAAAAGATTTTGCAAATATATTTTGAAGGGAACATTCATAATTAACAGGGGAGAGAGAGCCAGATAACCCTGAGAAGCTTAAATTTCTAAAGGTCAATGGTGGTTTAATTTTCATGGAAAATGTCAGGCTCAGTGGCTCAGTGGTGCAGGTGACGGCTCTTTGCCTCTTTGGAGCGGCTGGCCCAGGGCTGTCTGTTCTTCTGAGGAGACCCAAGTCCTGGGTGGGAGATGGGGTGAAGGGTTTGACAGCAACCTACCAAGGGTCCCAGGATACAAAGGAATGGACATGAAGAACTGTCTGCAACCCAGCGGCTCTCACTCAGGGATGACTTCACTCCCAAGACATGTCATCATGTCTGCAAACATTTTGGGTAGTCACACCTTTGGAAGAGGGTGCTCCTCACGTTCAGAGTGTGGAGGCTGGAGGCCAGGGATGCTGTTCAACCCCCTTCCATGCACAGGACGGTGGTCGGGCCCCTAACGCCAGCAGTGCCAAGGTTGGCACAACTGTTCTAGACAGTGGTTTCTCCCATGCGCCTGGCTGACTCTCACGAAGGCAACTCTGTGACTTAAAATACAATTCAGGGACTTCCCTGGTGGTCCAGAGGTTAAGGCTCTTCGCTCCCAATGTAGGGGGCCCGGGTTTGATCCCTGATTAGGGAACTAGATTCTGCGTGTCACAACTAAGACCCGGCACAGCCAAATTAAAAAAAAAAAATTGGATGCCACAGATTCCCCTAAGATAGGTCATAAGGAACATTCTTCCCAACAGGGACCATGGCTCCCACCAGGGTTGTGTAAAAGTCTGTCATGACAAAGGCAGTGCTTGTACTGAAGGTACAGCTTACACCTCCTCCCCTTGGAGGCCACCCATGGGGGCCACGAGAGGGACCTGGGAGCCAGCGTTTTAAATGAGGGCCTCTTTACGAGTGGAGGGGGTCCACCAGCCCTGGGGTGAGCATCATGTCCCCAGGGAGCCAGGGTAAGAGGGCAGCTGGGTTTGCAGCCTGTCTGTCACTGCTGCGAGTCCCCAGGGCCCCTCCTCAGCAGTGGAGCTCACAGCTGAGTCTGCTGAGATCACGGGCCGAGACGCCATCCACCAGCACTCTGTTCCCAAAGGGCCTTCCTGTCAGGGAGGGTTCCTGCCTTCTGGAACCTTCCCACGGGAACCTGTGCTCGGGTCACCACGACTTGTTCAGGAAGGCCTGGCGTCAAAAGAGAACGCGCCTGGGCGTCCGCGGCCTTGTCAGGGCAGTGCCTCCTCCCGCAGCGGCCCGTCCACCCTGGGCGCTGCCGGCTCTGCGGTGATTCCAGAGTGCGCTCGCTGGTGTCACATCCACCAGGGCTGTGAGACGCCACCCAAGGTCCCAGCTGCTTCCCCAGCCCTCCCCCTCAGCCACGGCCCAAGAGGCCAGAGACTGGGGGCGACCAAGCTTTTCTTTCCAAGAGAGGGGTGTGCACTTTTTAAGGGCTGGGGCTTTAATTACAACTTTTCAGCTCTGTCCAGAACCTGAGTGCCTACCTCTCCCGGGCGTCTGTGTTTAAAGGCTACGATCTAGCCACACTGTGACTCGCTTTTTGCAATCTTGCTTGTCTGGTGATCACAGAACGGTACAAGGAATCGGAGCTAGGGCAGGGAGGCCTGTGTCACAAATGACCCCTGGCCATCCCTTGGGAAGGCATTGCCTGAGACCCACATTTCCTCAACCCAGACATGGTTTCCCTCCATGACTGGAATAGCTGGCTTCCTCCAGCTGGGCACCAGATGACATCCTTTGCTTGTTTGGGGGCTGCGTCTTAGGAAGAGACTATTTAAGGGCAGAAATGACAGGGTACAAAGTGCTCACTCTGGGAGAAGCAGATGGAATGGCGCTACTGAAAACCTCATGGAGGCAGAAACCATCCAAATCTGTTTACTCCTGGCACAGAGCAGGCTCTCAAACCTCAAGACATTTTCAAACAGGCGACTTCCCTGGTGGTCTGGTAGATAAAACTCCACACTCCCAATGTAGCGGGCCCAAGTTCGATCCCTGGTCAGGGAACTAAGATCCCACATGCTGCAACTAAGCCTAAGCAACCCAACTAGAGAGCCTGCATGACACAACAAAGACCCAGAGCAGCCAAAACAAATAACAAATTAATAAAAATTGAAAAACATTTTTTCACACACACCAAAAATCAAGTTTTAAAACAGGGAAGGCCAAAGAAACAGAGGCCACGTTTGTGAAGTGACATGGGCTCCGTGTTGGCTCCAGGTCAGAACAGTTGAGGCACAGTCATGGAATCAGGCCACCTGGGCGTGACTCCTCCCGGCTGCCTAACCTTCATCACTCTCTCAGCCGCACCCAGTGTGTGGAAAGAGAACCGCCCACCTCTGAGCGTGAGTCCACAAAGCACTTAGGCTCAGGTGTGCCGGCTGCTGCCAGGGATGTGGTGCCTACTGGGGGGCGGGGCCAAAGTGGGGTTGCCACCTGCCCAGACAGGTAACCGCCCATGGCCAGCACAGGCTCAGTGGGCAGATCCCCGAAGGAAAGCCCTTGCAAATGCCAGCAGACAGGACTTCCCTGGGGATAAGAATCTGCCTGCCAATGCAGGGGACATGGGTTCGATCCCTGGTCCAGGAAGATCCCACATGCCATGGGGCAGCCAAATCCACGCTCCACAACTACTCAAGCCCTTGAGCCCTAGAGCCCATGCTCAGCAACAAGTGAGAAGCCCTCACACTGCAACAGCAAAAGAGTAGCCCTCACTCGCTGAGAACTAGAGAAAGGCCGTGCAAAAGCAGAGAAGACCCAGTGCAGCAAAAAATATAAATAAATAAAAAGATGCTAACCGTCATCTGACAACAGAGTTGCCCCAAATCTTCAATTTGTAAAAAAAGAAAAAAAAAAAAAAAAAACCAACTCAGTATCTGCAAAGCACAGTAAGTGAAAAAAAAAAAAAAAATTCCAGCAGACAAACGAAAGTCCATGTATATGTTCGAAAAAGAATGGTATCAGGTGACCCTAAAGATGGACTTTAGGTTCTTCCCTAAAGTCTGGGTTTAGGTTCTTCCCAGTGGAGGAGTGAGCTCCCCTCCCATGGGCCCAGTTTTGAGGCCACTTGCTTCTTCAGGTAGGCCCTTTTGGGCTGGCACCCTCTAGACACCCCTAAGGAATCTCCAGGCAGAGCCTGGGCACTGAGGAGTGCAGGACGCAGGTATACAGGGGGCACTGCCTGGGCCAAAAAAATGTGTGTATCATGCCCCGGGGCTCCTCAGCTCCCAGACGGTCAGGCCCCTCAGAGAAAGGCAGGTCTAACCTTCCCAGGACATCGCTGACTCCACACCCACTGAAGCTGTGACTCAGACCCCAGGACTCATCTGCTGTATAAACAGGTCACCACGTGCCCCTCTTCCCCCAACCACTGGATGGTTTCGGAGGGCTCGTGGCCATCTGGCGCCTGCCCTGGGGCGTGTGACTGTAACTCGGGGAAGCTCTTACCTGCTCCGGTGGGGCTTCAAAGCCAGGAGCTTCCAGGGCATCCTGTATTTGGCTATCTGGCAGGAAGTTGAGTTCCATGGCTGGTGACCCCTCCCAGACAGCCTGCTTGGACGAGTCAGCAGGGCGCCGGGGCTGGCCTATGGGGCCAGTGGGGGTATCTGGGCTGCCCTGGCCTGCCCCAGCATCCTGGGGAGGGCCGCCCACTGCTTCTTCATCCATTGGTGTAGCACACGCTCTGGGGGACAAACTGAGCCCTTTGAGGTCCTGCTTGTGGCTCAGGCTCCCTTGCTCAGCTGCCTTTTCCCCTGTAGGTTGTGACAGCCAAGGCTGCGAGCACACACCTCCCAAGCCCTCCTGATCCGGGCTTGGCACCTGGCTCTGACCACCATCTGGGCCCGTTTCTAAGGCTGAAGGGTTGGGGTCCCCAGCTCCTAGTGTGGGTTCTTGGGTCTCATGAAGCAGAGGCAGGAAGGCTGCAAAGCACCCCAGGATGTCACCAGGGGGCTCATCTTCCCGCTGTGCCTCTCCTCTGCCTCCACCGGTCGCCCCAGTGAGAAGCATGCAGCTGAGCAGGGCCCTGCTGTGACCTGCGTTGGGCGACTTCCCGCTGGGGGAGGTGGGCACCCTGGCGCCAACCTCCCCGTCTGGCCCAGCCCCCCTCAGAGGCCTGTGTTCTGGCTCAGCAGGGTCTGTGTTCACATCTGCGATAACAATGGTCCCAAGCAGAGGGCACTGAGGGCCGCTCCAGCTCCACTCTGCTTCCCTGCCGAGGGTCTGCAGGGGGCGAGGAGGGCCCAGGAGGCTACCTCCTTCCTCCCGCTGCCCCTCAAGTAGATCAGCCCCTGTTAGCCCTCGGGTACCTCCCTGCTGGGGGGCTTCCCGGGCTGGTTCTGTCTCTCCAGTGTCACTGCCTGGCAGGGGCCCTTTCTGACCGTGATTGCCTGGAGCCCAACCCTCCTCTGTGCTTCCACCCTTGGGCACACCGGTCCTAGGCTCTGACAGGTGGTCCTGGCCAGCCCTCTCTGAGGCAGAGGGCACCGTCCCTGACTCTGAGGAGGCGCTGGTGGAGACGGAGGGCTGAGGACCCGCATCACTGGGCCCAGGGGTCATGGGGCTCAAGCCACTGGGCTCAGTGCAGGGGCCATCTGCCTGGGTCTGGTGTCCTGCGTCCCTGGCCTCCTGGAGGGCAAGTCCTGGGGACTCATCCTGAGGCTGGCTCCTGGTCTGCTGTGCACTGAGTTCTGGCAGAGTTTCCTGTGGAGAGAGAAAGACTCAGCCTTGGGCCTTCAATAATCAACTGCTCTGAAGACTTTTCTAGTCACCACTGCCCCTGTATGAAGCCTCAGATGCCACGAGGATGACTGCACCAAACAGGGATCTGTGCTGATCCTGGGTGGGTTTCCCAGGTGGCTCAGGGGTAAAGAATCTGCCCACCAATGCAGGAGACGTGAGTTCAAGGCGAATGCTGCTGCAATGAACATGGATATACAAACACCTGTTTTGTTGTATGGATGTTACCCATGTTTTGTTTAATTCATTCATCCATCGACAGACATGTGTGGTCATACGGTTTTTACAACTTCCTCTGAATCTACTTAATGCCCTGGAGATCCATCCAAGTGGTTATGTGTTTCACACTAGTTTGCTCCTTTTTTTGGAAATTGATGAGTTGTGTTCTGTGGTGTGAATGGACCATGACTGTTCCACCATTCACCCGCTGAAAGATATGTGGGTTGTTTCTGGTCTGGGGAAATTACAAACACAGCTGCTGGGAACACCCACCAATCACTTTTTAGGGGAGTGTGTTCCAGAGACAGCAATCATGACCCCTGGAGCTCACAGGGGTAAGGACAAGACAGCATGCTCTAAGAATCCCCTTGATTCATGCAAAAGCTTCTGAGAAGCAAAGGGTTTATGGACAGAAATGCGGGCTGCCTTTCTTAATTTATTTTTAATTGGAGGATAATTACTTCATAATATCGTGTTGGTTTCTGCCATACAATGTGAAACAGCTCTAACTATATATATATATATCCCCTCCCTCCTACCTTGTCCCCCAGCCCATCCCTCTGGGTCATCACAGAACACCGAGGTGAGCTCCCTGTGCTATACTCGGGCTGCCTTTCTGAGTTTCAATACTTTCATCCAATTCGGGGCACAGAGCTCTGGCCTCTACAGTTTCAGGGCAGGCACGCTGCCCTGAGCACCTCTCACAGGCCTGCAGGCTGCTGACACAGCCCCTGCTGTCCACAGACGCCTTTAGTGCTAAGTATGGTGGTGGGGGGGGGGTGTGGAGAGGTGCAGAGTTGCGTGCATGCTCAATTGTGTCTGACTCTTTGCGATCCCATGGACTGTAGCCCGCCAGGCTCCTCCGTCCATGGGATTTCCCAGACAAGAATACTGGAGTGGGTTGCCCTTTCCTTCTCTAGGAGATCTTCCTGACCCGGGGATCAAACACGCATCTCCTGCATCTCCTGCATTGGCAGGCAGGTTCTTTACCACTGAGCCACCTGGGAAGCCTAGTCATTGTCAAAGAAAACCAAAGTTGAACTTGGCTGCTGAGGTGGGGCCAAGAGGTGGGACACCTACAGAGCGCAGCCTGGCTGATGGTAGGACCTTACCAAGCTGAACACCCCCGTCCCGAGGCCCTCTGCCCTCCTCTCTGCTTGTCTCGTCACTGTCTTCCTGGGTTTTGCAAACTGGGGGACGAACCTCCCCACTGAGTTCTGTGAACCAGATACAACAAGAACAAAACAGCAGTAAAGATAAAGGAGGAATGAGGTCTTGGAAATCAAGTGTGCAAACCCCAAAACCGGGTTCTGCCTTGTAGTCTGTGCCTTCCAGGCCCAGCACACACTCCCACCAGCAGCTGCAGCTGCTGAACACAGACAAGCTCTCCAGCATCTTTTGTGCCTGTGTAAGGCTACAGAGCAGGCTCACCTGGGAAGGAGGAAGGGGCACTGGCTCCTTTTCCGGCTGCCCAAGGAGCCTGGAGGAAGCACCTGCTTCATTATCAGGAGAGCTGGAAGGAGAAAGACAAAACAGAGGAGGTTCTCAAGTCCTCCTACACGGTTAACTTGTGTAGTGAGACAAACAATGGAATTCACAGGCAGAGTAGTGCTCAGCGTCTCCAAAGAGGGCGGCCCTGCAGCACCTGCTGAGAAAGGGCGGGGTGGAGAAGGGGATGCATGCCTGCCAACAAGCGTTCGGAGTCCCATGCCTAGAAGCCAAGCTGCCTTCTCTGGCAGCACTTTACTCTTATAATCCCAGGAACTGGCTCCTGGAATAAGAACAGGAATTCTCATTTGGACTGACATCCCAGCCCCCAATTCTACAAATGCTAAAAAGCTGCAGATACAAAAAAAACGCAGTGTCTAAAAAACCGGGTGTATTCATAATTGCCAAAATGTGGAAGCAATTGAGAGGCCTTCAGTGGGTGAATGGATAACTAAACTGTGGTAGGCCTTTCCTGATGGTCCAGTGGTAAAGAATCTGCCTGCCAGCACAGGGGACTCCGGTTCGAGTTCTGGTCTGGGAAGATCCCACATACCGAAGGGGACAAGAAGCCCGTGTGCCACAGCTACTGAGCCCCTGATTCAGAGCCCGAGAGCCGTGATTACTGAGCCCATGTGTTGCAAGTACGGAAGCCCATGGCTCCTATAGCCTGTGCCTTGCAACAAGAGAAGCCACTGCAGTGAGAAGCCCACACCACAACTAGAGAGTAGGCCCTGCTCTCCACAACCAGGGAAAGCCCACGCACAATAACAAACACCCAACCCAGCACGGCCAAAGACAAATAAATAAATAAAATAAAGAAACTATGATACATAAAGACAGTGGCACAGCATTCAGTGTTAAGAAGAAACAAGCTCTCCTCTACGCAATGCTCTGCAATGGCCCATATGGGAAAAGACTAAAAAAGACGGGACGTGTGCACAACTGACTCACTTTGCTGCACACTGAAACTGACACGACACTGTATACCAATCACACTCCAGTAAAAAAAATCTGAATTAATTTCTGACCACATCCCAAGGAATGTAGGACTTCCTGGACTAAAGATTGAACCAGTATCCCCTACACTGGAAGGGCAGAGTCTTAACCACTGGACCACCAGACAAGTCCAGACTTTTTCAAAATAAACAAACAAAATTATGCCATCTGCTTTATAAAATAAAATCTAAAAAAATAAACGAGCTCTCAAGCCATGAAGATACGTGGAGATACCCTAAATGCACGTTACCATGTGAAAGAAGCCAATCTGAAAAGGCTATGTACTGTATGATTCCAATGATACGATATTCTGGAAAGGGCAAACTATGAAGACAGTGAAAAAGATCAGTGGTTACCCAGGGTGTGGTGAAGGGAAAATGAATAGACTAGGATTTTTATGGCTGTGAAAGAACTCTGCATGATGTTGTACTGATATATGTTATTATTCCTCCAGTCAAACCCACAGAGTGTACAATACACAGAATGTAAACTTTGGGGGCTTCTCTGGTGGTCCAGTGGATAAGAATCCACCTGCCAATGCAGGAGACCCAGGATCAATCCCTGGTCCTAGAAGATCCCACATGCTGCGTGGCAACTAAGTCTGTGTGCTGCAGCTTCTGAGCCTGTGCTCTGGAGCCAGGGAGCTGCAACTACAGAAGCCCGCATGCCTTACAGAACAAGCTCTGCAACAAGAGAAGCCACTGCAATGAGAAGCCCATGCACTGCAACTACAGAGGAGCCTCTACTTGCCACAACTAGAGAAAAGCCTGTGCAGCAACAAAGACCCAGCACAACCAAAATTAAACAATAAAAAAAAAGTTTAAAGTAAACTATGGACTGTGGGTGATTAACACGTGTCAGTGTAGGTTCAGTTCAGTTCAGTTCAGTCATTCAGTCGTGTCCGACTCGTTGAGACCCTGTGGACTGCAACATGCCAGGCTTCCCTGTCCACATGTCAATGTAGCTTCATCCTTGGTTAAAAAAAAATGTACCATTCTGGTGAGTGACGGCGGTCACGAGGGATGTGGGAGGGCAGACGGTATAACAGAAATCAACTGTACCTTCCTCTCAATTTTATTGTAAACCTAAAACTGCTCTAAAAAAATAAAGTCTTTTTTAAAAACTGGTGAGACTTACAGTTATATCCAAGTAAATGTGGATATGTATACTGTAAAAAAAAAAATCAAACTCTGGAACTGAAACTTCATAATTTCAACTTTAGAAGTGGAGCAGGATAAAGCATGAAGCTACGCTAATGGGCTTGGATCATGCCAAGGGAGGTTATGGAGACAGAATAAGTCTAGATACTGATAGCAACCGTCTGCTCAAAATTTTTTAATTGGGATGGGTTGTTTGGGCGGCTTCTGGGATACTGGCAAGATTTCATTTCTCAACATAAATGTGCTAGGCTGATTGATTTATGTTGCTTTTTTTCTGCTACATTTGTGCACAGGCAGTATTTCTTAATAAAACATTAAAAAAACAGAAACAAAGGAGTTGGAACCCACTTCGGTGGGTTCTGATTATTCTTATGGACTCAGACAGCAGAGTGGACAATGGCCAGGACCTCATCAGCCCTGATGGCCTCTTTGGGGTGAGGGACATGGTGACACTGTCGTGTGTGTCTGGGAGGATGCCTTAGCTGTGACACGTGGCCCCTCTCTTTCTATCACACATGCAGCTTTAGCCCTAAGACTGCCAAGACCTGAGATCAGACATGCACCCCAGAAAATGGTCCTGTCAGCCGGACTGCATGCCTTACTTTTTCATGCAGAAAATGTGCTACACCAATCCACAGCGCTTTCTCTGAAGACGTCGGACAGCAGGAACTTTCCTTCTCCCAACTCCTAATAACCCTTTCTACTTAGCTGCAGTTACATATGGCTTACCCCCATGGAGACTAAATGGTTCTCCAGAGATTTCCTTTCTTCCCACCGTGTTTAATTACATATTTCTTGAAAATATATGAGAACTGGGAAGCCATAGTAGTGAAGAGCACAGGAACCAGACAAAGCCAGAACCGCAGCCCACCCTGTATGAACTTAGTGGCCCTGGGCAAGTCATTTGATTGCTCGAACCCTCAGAGTCCTCATCAGTCAAATGGGGTTAAAAACCTGTGTCACAGTGCCATGAGGATTAAATAAGCAAATGTGTGTAAAGTATTTATTATTAGCACACTGCCTAGAACATAAAGATGCTTAATCCTCTCTTATGTGTTATTATTTCACAGACCCACTCCTTCAGTCCCCTCTTCATTAAGAAGGAATGTGGGAGGACTTCCCTGGTGGCACACTGGGTAAGAATTTGCCTGCCAGTGCAGGGAACACAAGTTCAATCTCTGGTCCAGGAAGATTTCACATGCTATGGGGCAACTAAGCTTGTGCACCGCAACTGCTGAGCCTGTGTGCTACAACTACTTATGCCCACATGCCTAGAGCCTGTGCTCCACAACAAGAAAAGCCTCTGCAATGAAAAGCCTATGTACTGCAAAAAGCGTAGCTTCCGCTGTCTGCAATTGGAGAAAGCCCACACATAGCAACAAAGATGCAATTCAGTCAAAAATAAGTAAGTAAATAAGAAATAAATAAAATTTAACTAAAATATATATATTTCGACTTTTCTCACTAGAGAGGAGCCTCTAGAGCAAAACGTCAAGAAGCTCAATCCAAGGGCCCTGACCCCTGTGGGGGAGGCATGGACTGGCTGGGCCATATGAGCTGGTCCCCCTTCCTTTGCACCCTGTCCACTAGGTCACTGTGCTGTGCCCACTGTCAGCGGAGAGGCTTGCTGGATATTCTGAGCCACCTACCTGGAGGCTGCCTGTCCTGGTTCCTTCCCACTCTGCTCTGCAGAGGGAGTGAGTCCTGATCCGCCTTCTGATTCTTCAGGGTGATGCAAACAGTCTAACATGGAACTCTGGCTGGTGGCCCTGTCGGAGTCTTCTATCCTTGGGTTCTTTGGAAGTTTCGGAAGATGGAGTCCTTCCCTTCCTGGTGTGGAGACAAAAGAAGATTAAGGGGGCCTCCTTTCCTGGTGGTCCAGTGTTTAAGAATCTGCCTGCTAATGAGGGGAACACAGGTTCAAACCCTGCTTTGGGAAGATCCTACGTGTCACATGGCCACTATTGACAGAATTAGGATAAATTACAGGAAAAGTCAGTGTGGTCTAGTGGAACCCAACAAGAGAAACTACCACAATGACAAGCCTGTGCACTGCAATGAAGAGCAGACACCACTTGCTGCAACTAGACGAAACCCTCACGTAGCAGTGAAGACCCAACACAGCCAAAAATAAATAAATGAAAAGAAAAAAAAAGAAGTGAAGGGGTGGGGGGACAGTGGGAGCACACACTGCCATGACCAACAGCCAAACACATTTGGGTCGCTGATGCAACGTGAGCAGGCTTGTGCAAAAGGCAGGAAATTCCTGCTCTGACGCTTGTTTGGAGAGTGAGAGATGGGATGGACTGTCATCCAGGTGGGACCCAAGAACTTATGGGGCCATGGGATTCAAAGGCTTTTAACTTGTGGTCTGGTCATGACAGATGCTGAATCCTGAGTGACCTGGCCTGGCTCAGAGTCACAAGACAACCTGTCCAGCTGACTGTTTCTGGGGAAGTGGTGAGAGGTGTGTGCTGGTTGTCTTGGATCTTAGCTCAAATTGTCCCTATAGAGGGACTTTTTTTTTTTTTTTTGGTGAGAGGACATGCGGGATCTTAGTTCCCCAACCAGGGATCAAACCTGTGCCCCCTGTGGAAACACAGAGTCTTAACTCCTGGACCACCAGTGAAGTCCCAGAGGAGCCATTCTTGCCCTTTCTATAGAGCAACTCCTCTAGGAGCCATGCTCTGTTGTATTCACTTTACATCTTTTCTGCAAGTGTCTGATATACTGGGTCATTTACTGTCTCCTCCACTATAACCTGTCCATGCAAGGAGGGGCCTCATTTATCTCACTCTCTGCTGGGTTTCAAGTGGCTAGATGAGCATCTAATAAACTGTTGGTGCTCAATAAATGGGGCTTCCCTGACAGATCAGTTGGTAAATAATCCACCTGCAATACAGGAGACTCTGGATTCATTCCTGGGTTGAGAACCGCTCAATAAATACTTAGAAGATGACTGAATAAACGCATGAGAAAATCCAGATCACCTCCCAGAAAATGCAGATGACATTAAATTTTAAGTACCACTCTGGTTTTCCGTGATGCTTGCAGAATATCCAACCTGGGAAAACTGGGACCCAGAGTCATCGAGCGGTAAGGAGGTAACTTCTCGGCTCGGTTGCCTCTTGGTCCCTGCTACATCCCTACAAATACCTTTCCCATCACTGAAAGCAATTCAGAGCCTAAAGGTGCTTATTAACATCCATTTGTTTAATGAAGGGAATTCCCTTATTACAGAAATTGCCAATAGTGGCTGACTTGTCAGAATGCTCCAATCTGGCCCCAAATGAACCATTTATTCAATGAACAAATAATAAGGGTTGACTCTAGTACAGTTCCATGCCAGACACTGTCCTGAGGACTCAGGCGTGTTATGGTAAAACTTCAAGATAGAGTCTTCATGTTATGCCCACGTTACAGATGAGCAAGCTGAGGCATGGGGAGACCAAAGACTCTGAAATGGGATTCAGGCAGTTCAGCTCGAGCCTTCACGCTTAAGTGTACCTGAACACTCACTGAACATCTACTATGTACTGTATCTCTGACCAGGCAGTGAGAACAAAAAGACAAACCAAACCCAGGTCTGATTTTTCTGGAGGTTATCACAAAGACCTTTCCAAACTCAGCTCCTTATATTGTTGTTCAGTTGTGTCCGACTCTTTGTGACCCCATGGACTGGAGCATGCCAGGCTTCCTTGTCCTTCACCATCTCCTGGAGCTTGCTCAAACCCATGTCCATTGAGTCAGTTATGCCATCCAACCATCTTGTCCTCTGTCGTCCCCTTATCCTCCTTATATATCTTGAAGTAAACCCACTGAGAGTTTCCCAGGTAGCTCAGTGGTAAAGAATCCGCCTGCCAATGTAGGAGATGCTGGTTTGATCTCTGAGTCAGGAAGATCCCCTAGAGAAGGAAATGGCAACCCACTCCAGTATTTCTTGCCTGGGAAATCTCATGGACAGAAGAGCCTGGAGGGCTACAGTCCATGAGGCTGCAGAGTTATACAGAACTAAAACAACAACAAATCCATTGAATGAGCTCCCTCCCTCCAACACTGAGTGCTAGGGTCCTCCTCAGCGTCCATTTGGCTTTTTGGGTTCCACTACACAACATTGACTTTCCTGTAATTTCTCCTAATTCTGTCAGTTACAGTTCACATGGGCCTATTTAGAACTTTACCCCACTGCTGTGTATTTGATTAGTTCCCCTGGTTGAGAAGCACTTTTCCTTTCCCCCTAACTGGACTTTGAAGGTATCAACTGCAGGATCTAAATCTCATCTTGATCTCATCTTCACCATGCTTCCCACCCCCGCCCACGTTATGGACCCACTCTGGCACTGCACCCAGAGCAAAGTTCCAATGAGTTTCTTATACAAACACATTTCCACTTTGTGGTCTGCCAGGAAATGCAAAAATATAGCAGCTTCATTTGTTTAGTTTCTTAAGAAGCCGAAACACTAGCTTGCTTTGCTCATCCAATGGACATTTATTAGTACCAAATAAAAACCAAAAATACCAACAGGAGTAAAGAGGCTCCCATTTTCTTCCTGTGATCCATCCCCACAGGATTAATTTAAGGAAATCGAAAGCAGAACCTTGTGTTCAACACTAAAGGCCAAAGACATCAGGAGGGAAAGGCTTCTTTCACCACCTGCCAGAATCGTCTTTCTTTTTCCCCACCCATCCAGGACACACAGAAAGAACTCTCCTGGGCCAGCCCAGGGTCCACTGAGCTGAGAAGTCCACTGCCAAGAGAGGCCCCGAATGACCTGCTGTGGGTGGGCCTGGCTGGCCCCAGCTTCCCCCTCCAAGGTCACAGAAATTCCTATGCCTCCAAGCAGCTTGTTACTCATCTCTGCACAAACATCTTTTTTTTTTTTTTTTTTTTAATAATTCTATTTATTTATTTTTGGCTGTGCTGGGTCTTTGTCCCAGCTTGGGCTTTTCTCTAGCTGTGGTATGAAAGCTTCTCACTGCAGTGGCTTCCCTTTTCGAGAAGCACAAGCTCTAGGGCACACAGGCTTCAGCAGTTCTGGCTCCCAGGCTCTAGAGTGCAGGCTCAGCAGCTCTGGTGTAGGGGCTTACCTGCTCCACGGCATGTGAGATCTTCCCAGACCAGAGCTCGAACCCCTGTCTCTTGCACTGACAGGCAGATTCTTTACCGCTGAGCCACCAGGGAAGCCCTTACACTAAACATCTTTGATCTGTTGATTTCCTTCCTGCCCTACATCCTACTCTTGAAGTTCATTAGCCACTAGGTGAAGGGGTCATTCCTAAATTTTTAAGAAATTTAAATTCCTTAGCCAATGACAGGGGAATGGAGCTATACTACATAATACTGGATGTCTTCCTTCTGAAGGAGGCAATTCTCTATGTATATTGAGAAGTAAAGATGATCTTGAAAACCTATGAAGTTGAAAATCAGGAGGTTGCAGGTCAGTATGTTGATGATTATATTTATCCAATAAAAACACTGTATCTGTGTATATAAAGAAAAAGTCTGGAAGAAGTAGAGTACTATTTATTTCCCATTTTTTATGCTACACGATGTGGTTGATCCAGGCTTCCCTAGTGGCTCAGTGGTAAAGAATCCGAGCGCCAATGCACAAGACATGGGTTTGATCTCTGGGTTTGGAAGGTCCCCTGGAGAAGGAAATGGCAACCCACTCCAGCATTCCTGCCTGAGAAATCCCATGGACAGAAGAGCCTGGGGGGCTACAGTCCATGGGGTCGCAGAAGAGTCAGACACAACTGAGTGACTAAACATCATGGTTGACCATCATCCTATGGTTGTGGTGGACTTTAACATTAGCGGAAGTTGAGCAAAGGGTAAACGGAACTCTGAAATATTTTTACAACTTTTCTGTAAGCTCAAAATTGTTTCAAAATGAAAAAAAAAAAAATCTGAAAGGACAATCATAACAGCAGCATATATTTGTGTCCTGCCATGGGTCTACTTTCAGTGCTTTACAAATACTAATTCACATGTGAGCTCTAGGGCAAAGTTCTCAACTTTGGCACTATTGACATTTGGGGTACTACTGACATTTGGGGCCAGGTCATTCTGTGCTGTGGGGGCTGTCCTCTGTATGCTATAATTTTGAGCAGCATCTCTGCCCTCGACCCCTGAAATGCCAGTACCTCCCACCCACCCACCCAAACACACCAGTTGTAAAACCCTAGAGTGTCTCTAGGTACTTCCCTGGTGGTCCAGTGGTTAAGACTCCTGCTCCCAACGCAGGGGATTCAATCCCTGATCAGAGAACTAGATCCCACTAGCTCTGTGAACCCAGGGGCCACAACTGAAAGATTCCACATGCCGCAATTAGGACTTGTCACAGCCAAATAAGTGAATAAATACTTAAAAAAAAAATCTCCAGATATTGCCAAATGTCCTCTGGAATCAAACTGCTCCCCGCAACAGGTTGAGAATCACTGTTCTAAAGGACAGGGTAGGGAGGTGGGAGGGACGTTCAAGGGAGGGGACACACATATACTTATGGCTGACTCATGGTGATACACGGCAGAAACCAACACAATATTGTAAAGCAATTTTCCTCCAATTAAAGATAAATTTAAAAATATTTTTAAAAGAAAATAAAGGAAATGGTATGTGCTCTTTATTATCCCCTACTTACAGGAGGAAAGTGAGACAAAGAGTAAGTTATCTGCCATCATACAGGGAGATGAACCTAGGTTTTTTGCTCAAGTCACATACCAGCATCAAGCTCTATTCATGGGTCATCTCTGAGAGGGGACCCGCATAGAAGCTGCACCCCTCCCTGAAGCCTGCAGGCCTCCCCTAGGCTGTGGGATCCCACTACAGGCTGGAGGAAGCTCCACAAAGCTTTCACTTTTTACTATAAGCACTTCTCCATAACTTACACTTGCACTAAGTCATCGTGTGTATTAAATCATTGCTATTATTTTAAGGAGCTTGGTGTGGTCACATTAGGGGTAAGAATAAGCCCACATTCCTCCTAAAAGCAGAAGCAGCAATAAAGATGTGTCAACTTGATCGTTCAAATACCTGAGGTCCGAAGCTTCTTCCTCTTACTCATTTTATCTCTCCCTAGAGAAATCTGAAAACAAGGAGCAAATCTCATCATTACAAGCAGTTCCTATCTCTGGGTTACTGGACCCAGCAGCCTTGGCTGAGGCCACCCCTCCCCCACCTAAACCCATCTGGCTGCCCCAGGGGTCAACAGAGCCCCAAGAGGGCAGAGGGTGGGGATCATAGCTACCTTGGGCTATCGCGGCATGAGAATTTAAACTCCTCCATGCTGCAGAGAGGGAACTGCCTATTTTCTGCCCAGGATCTGAGAGCACCTGGGCCGGGGTATGGCCCCTCTAGTCTCTAAGATGGGGCAGCCTATGTGAAGCTCCCTTCCTCCAGGCTGGGGTACTTGGGACCCTTTCAGGGACACCCCAGGATTTTCGAGGTGACACATGGGGCCCTGCAGGGTCATCTGAGGGCGTTAGAGGGGACACCTGGGGACCTTTCAAGGGATGGGGAGGCCCTTTGGAGGATGCCTGGGGCCTTGGGGGAGGCCGGAGTCGCCACCACACGTCCATTCCTTTCAGCCTAGGAGCCAGACAAGGCCAAACTGACCTGGGCCAGAGAAGCTGTCGAGGTCCCTCTGTCGTTACCAGGAACTGGGAAGGTCTACCTGGATCTGCTGGGGGATAATTCGGTTAAATTATTTCTGTAAGGTTTTTTTTAAAAAAAAAAAAACAATTACAGGCAAAGTTGGCCCTCACGGAAGCCGGGCAGCTCGAGGTCTGAGGCCCGAGTGCTGTGGACCTCGCTTTTGGTGACCAGGCCCATCCTAACCCTACCCTGGGCGTCGAAAGTGAGAACTGTCTAAACCAACAGAGACCAGAGCTCGCAGGTGAACCGGCCACACCGAGAACCCAGCGGCCGCCACCGCCCCTCACACCTGCAATCGCTCCGCCTAGTTCCCGCGCACTACGAGGCCCTGCTGCGCACGCGCTATGCCGGAACCTCCCTTCTCCACTTGCGCACGCTCCGCCTCTTTCCCGCGCAACCGGCGACACCGCCCATCACCGGAAACGCGCCTGTGCACTCGCGCACTGCCTGCCGGGAATTGTAGTTTCTGTGTTGTGGGCCCGGCAAGTCCAGTGGCTGCGCTCCGGTGCCGCGGCGCCCGAGGGCCGAGGCGGAAGTGGGGCAGCCACCTGGGGGCCGAGGGCGTGGGGCCGGCGGTCTCGGGGCGCCGACAAGGGGCGTGGGACTCAGGAAGGGCGCGTGCGCGGCCATAGACCCCGGGGGAGGAGGCAGGGCAAGGCCAGGCCAGAGGTCCAGTGGTCCGAGTAGCCAGCCAGGAAGATGCACAAGAGGAAGGGACCCCCGGGACCCCCGGGCCGAGGCGCCGCCACCGCCCGCCAGGTGAGTCTGTATCCCATGGCCCCGCCGAGGTATCCCATCCCACCCTTGTCACACGTTCAAGGGAGGGCCCCACCCCCCAAGGGAACCTGCTCTCCAGTCCCAGGTGATCCCGCGTCCCCGCCCCCTAGGTTAGGTTCGACCCCCACAGTAAGGCCTGTTGACCCGGGCTTCCCAGCTCCTGGCGCTCCGCCCAGGGCTCAGGGCCACCTGTTGCAGTAGCAACGCCAGTCGGGGAGGGGAAGGCCTCGAACCTGGGGTAAGAAAAACAGTTATGGCTTTCCTGGACTGAGCATTCGTGGAACCCTCGCATCAGCTTGGCCAGGTCATACTTTTTTATCCCCATTGTACTGATGAGGCCACTGAGGCCCAGAGAGGCGAAGACACCTGTCCAAGGTCATAGGGATCAACTGCTTGGCCAGAGCTAAGGGCAAATCCAGACTGCCTGCCATGAGCCCACAGAATTGTGATTGGGCCCCTACTCCCTCTCTCATTACCTTTTTCCTAGGCACTGGGAGAGTTTGATTTTTCTCAGCTTTGATGGAAGGAGCCCAGGCCAAAACTTAGTGCCCAGGCATTAGTCTGGCTGACCTGAAGTTCCCTCTGGGCTTCTGCATATTGGATACTTGGCTTCACACCTCTAAGCCTCAGTTTTCTCATCTGTACAATGGAGGCCTTAAGAGTGCATTTCACAGGATAGTTGTGAAAGTTCATTGAGATAGTTTACAGAAAGTGCTAGAACATTGCACTCAATAAATGGTGTCATCATTGTTACTATTAGATGGAGCCATGTATGATTGCCGATACTTGGCCATTTTTGACCCAAAGAAAGGGGGCGTAATTTGGGTACTCAGCCTAATATTGTCACATCATGGTTGGTCATTAGCAAAGATAGGATAGGAAGACAGGTGTGTCACACAGCCAAGACCTCACTTCCAACTTCAGCACTGTCTGTGCTTCCTTTTACTCTTGACACCTCCAGCCTTCCTGCATAGCTCCCTCTGCTGAAGATGCTGGAATGGAAAAACCCAGTTGTGCAGAGTGACTTTGCTTTGGGGAAGGGTGTAGGGCCTTATTTCACCACTGAACTTGGCTAGCAACACATCACAGGTGTGGGCTCAGAGCAGACAGTTGGATCTCTCTCTACCTGCCCTTTGCCCCATGTTGATCTGTGCCAGAGAAGTGACTTGGCCTATCTTGAGACACCTGTTGTGTCTGGGGCCTGTTCCAGCTGACTGGCTTTCCCCAGGAGCCCTGGGTTCCTCCCCAGCGGGCTCCAGGTCCATCATAGCTGCCTCTAGCTAGCTGGGGTGCATCCCATGGTATGACTGAACCCCCATTGTTCCCACAGCTGGGCCTGCTAGTTGACCTCTCCCCAGACGGCCTGATGATCCCTGAAGATGGAGTTAACGATGAGGAACTGGAGGCTGAGTTCTTGGCCTTGGTGGGAGGCCAGCCCCAAGCCTTGGAGAAGCTTAAAGGCAAAGGTGAGACTCTCAGTACACCCCTGAACATTTTCTGAGCTCCTGTTTGGAGCTGGGCACTGAGGCGATGAGAGTATTAAGACAGAGAAGGTCCTTGTCCGCCTGGCAACCTCAGTCTGGGGAAGAGTTAAGTGATCGGCTCTGGCCCCAAGATGAGGATTCAAGTCCCACTTCTGCAACTAACTGGCTGTGTGACTTGCTGAGTTTCAGCAACTATATGGGGCTCAGTTTCCCTGTCTGTAAAATGGGAATAATGACCAATAATGGATGTGGCATGTCCTCCAACCCATGGTTCTGTGATCAGGGCTGGGATTGGGGGAGACCTGTGAGCTGGACTGGGATTCCAGGAGGAGGCACCTGCAATGGGGAGGGCCAGGTGAAGAGTTGGGGAGGAGGTGAGTCACAGTTTGTGCACAGGCCCTGGAAGAGGTGGTCGGGGGCAGGGGACTCTGCAGTGGTCAAGTGGGGCGGGAACTCGGGCACACGGAACCTTTACACTGTATAGCTAATGCAGTTGATCCTTGTTAGCTCTGGATTCCGAATTTGTGAATTCATCTATTGGTTTAAATTTATTTGTAACCTCCAAATCAGTTGCTTGGCGCACTTTTGCAGTCATTCACAGACATGCATGGAGCTGCCAAAAGTTTGAGTCACCCAGTGTGCCTGTTCCCTGCCGAGGCGACACTCTGCCTTCTCGTCTCAGCGCATAAATAGTGTCCTTTTCTTGGTCTGTGGAATGTCACGCTTTTCTCATGTTTGTGCTTTTTGTTGATTGTACGGATCCACATGGTCCCCAAGTGCAGTGCCAGAGTGCTGTTTGCTGTTCCTTAGCGTGAGAAGACTAGGATGTACCTTGTAGATGAGATGGCTGGATGGCATCACCGACTCGATGGACATGGGTTTTGGTGGACTCTGGGAGTTGGTGATGGACAGGGAGGCCTGTGCTGCAATTCATGGGGTCACAAGGAGTCGGACACAACTGAGCCACTGAACTGAACTGTAGATAAACTTCATTCAGGCATTAGTTATAGTACTGTTGGCTTCAAGTTCCATGTTAGTGAATCAACACTATATATTAACGAAGGTGTCTTTAAGTAGAAATGCACATAAAACAAGGATATATATTGCCTGTTTGACATCAGTGTTGTGCCTACAGGCTCATGGGAACCTAATGCTGTATTTCCTTCAGGGCCAGTTGGTTCATTATTCACTAATTCCAACTTTATAGAACATGGGTGCTGTGAATAACAAGAGTTACGTGAACAACAAAACGCTGACAGGGTGCTGTTCTAAGATCTGCATTTACCTTTAGGCCCTGCAGTCTATGGTGAGGGAGAGATTGTTATTGTCCCCATCTAACAGATGGGAAGACTAAGGCCTAGGGAGGTAAAGCAACTTGCCCAGGGTCCCACAGTGAGAAAGTTTCAGATCTGGGGTTCCAACTCAGGCTTGTCAAGGGAGAGATGAGGCCAGGGGGATCAACAGGGAGTAGGATCATGCCTGCTGGCCCAAGGACAGTGGGGTGCCATGGAAGAGCCAGGAGAGGAAGACATACTGCCTATTGCCTGCTCCCCTAATTTTCATGGCCATGGGTGAATGGGACAGGAGGCTGGGGACTCGTGAAGGATCCTGGTTCAACTGGGGCCTCCCCTTGCCTCCAGGTCCCCTGCCCATGGAAGCCATTGAGAAGATGGCCAGCTTATGTATGAGAGACCCGGATGAGGATGAAGAGGAGGGAACAGACGAGGAGGACGTCGAAGCTGATGATGACCTGCTGGTGAGCGCCCGGGGCGGAGTAGGAGACCTCCCTCCCGTTGTTGTCCATCCAGCAGGCCCTCATGACTGGCCCCCGGCCATGTGTCCCTGCAGGCAGAACTGAATGAGGTCCTTGGGGAGGAAGAGAAGGCTTCAGAGTCCCAGCCTCCTGTGGCCCAGGTATACCCCTGACAACACTGGTCCGTGCAGCCCAGGGTTCAAGGCCTCCCTCCTCCCCTCTCAACCACGGAACCTCGCACAGGTGGTGGGGTGCCTCTGATCCCCAGTTCTCCACCCTGGGAGATGGGCAATGATTTCTGCCCCTTCGGGGTTACAGGGGGCAGCACACCTGGTATACAGTAGGTACTCAACCCAGGAGGCTGTCAGGGTGGACCTGAGAGAGGGGTCACCACCCAGACCATGCACCTGGCCCCTCCCGCAGCCAAAGGCCACAGCGCCCAGCCCAGGGCTGGAGGCCACCTTGCAGGAGAGACTGGCCCTCTACCAGACCGCGATCGAAAGCGCTAGGCAAGCCGGAGACAGTGCCAAGATGCGGCGCTACGACCGGGGGCTTAAGGTGAGTGGGCAGACAAGAGGGTAACCAGGTCCTCGCCACTGCCCTCTGCACCCAGCTCCAGGCTCCTCCCAAACCCACGTTCACACCTTCTCCCAGACACTTGAAAACCTGCTGGCCTCGGTCCGGAAAGGCAAAGCCATTGACGAAGGGGACATCCCGCCACCTGTGGCTGTGGGGAAGGGTCCAGTGGCCACGCCCAGCCACACACCTGCACCCATCCCGCCGGCCCCTCTGAACCCGCTGGCCCCAGATCCCCGGGTCATCATGGAGAGTCCTCCTTCCGCTGCTCCATCATCGTCCCTGGTCTCCGCTAAACCCCAGCCGCCCCCAGGTAGGCCACAGGCAGGGCTGGCTGATGTGGGCTGATGAGGGGGGTTATTCATTTAGTGGCTGGCCCTTTGGTGGGGGGGTGGGTATAGGGCCTGCACTGATTTTTATTTTTTTTTTTTTATGCACTGATTTTTAGATATTTTTAACACCTTTCCCTCCCAAGATCCTACTTTCCAAGGGGAACACAGGCTTACAAGAGAGGTTTTCTGTCTGTGGTAGCTATAAAGTATATTTAACAAAACATTTGCCATTTAACTATTTTTCAACATGCAATTGAGTGATATTTATCACTTTCATGATATTGTGCAACCACCACCTCTATCAATTTCAAAAACTTTTTTCATCTCTCCTATTCAGCACTAACTCCCCATTCTCCCTGGCCCAGTCCCTAGGAACCTCTGTTCTACTTTCTGTCTCTGGATTTGCCTCTTACAGATATTTCACATAAATAGAATCATCCACTATTTGTCCTCCTGTGTCTGGCTTCCTTCAGGTAACAAAATGTTGCAGCATGTGTCAGAACTCCATTCCTTTTTAGAACTGAACAACATTATGGTTTTTTGGTTTGGTTTTGGTTTGGGTGTGCCGTGTGGCTTGCAGGATCTTAGTTTCCCGACCAGAGACTGAACGCAAGTCCCAGCAGTGAAAGTGCAAAGTCCTAACCACTGGACCACCAGGGAATTCCCCTTAGAGTTTTTTTCTTTTTTTAAGATTTGTTTATTTTTATTTTATTTATTTATGGCTGCATTGGGGCTTCATTGCTGCTTCAGGCTTTCTCTAGTTGCAACGAGGGTTACTCTTCATTGTGGTGCACAGACCTCTTATTGTGGTGGCTTCTTTTGTTGCAGAGCATGGGCTCTGAGTGCACAGGCTCAGTAGTTGCACCTCCAGGACTCTAGAACACAAGCTCCATAGTTGTGGCTCACAGGCGTAGTTGCTCCATGGCATGTGGGATCTTCCCAAGACCAGGGATCGACCCCATGTCTCCTGCACTGGTAGGCAGATTCTTAACCACTGGACGACCAGGGAAGGCCCCCACCCATAGAGTACTAAGTGAATAGTTCCCAAGCCCTCAGCTTGTCCATCGTTCCTGAAACTCACTTGCTGGAGAACACACCTCCCAAGAAGTTTTCCTTCCCCTAACCTCCCCTTCCCCCACCTTAAGAAAAGAAAATGGGGCAAACCAAAGGAGATACTCCAGTGCTCGCTTCGGCAGTGCATATACAAAGGAGATACTCCAGATGCTGGTCGGAGGTTCAGAAAGTGAACCCCTAGTCGCTGAGTGCTTCAGCCAAGCTGGTTTCTAAGCTTTTGTTTTTAGTAAAGCTCAAGGACGACCATTGGAAATCGTGACCTGAGATTCTCAGCTGAAATCACCAACGGTTTTTCATAATGGGATTTTTTTGTATATAGCTGCGCAGGGACCCTGAGAATCACGTGACATCTGTAAGACTCTGTCTCTTCCCATCTGTTTGACTGATGTGAAGCAGGTTTCTTTGCATGTTAAAAACAAAAAAGGAAAGTAGGGAAAGAATGAACAAGGAAACAGGAGCTAAGTGCTAGGGGGTGGACCCAGCCCCCACCTTGTCAACAAGCGCTGCCTTGCCAATACAGTTTTACTCTTATTACATCAAAATTATCTATCAAAAAAGCTCGATGTAGTTAAGATTGGCTCAATTTTGTGCAAAAAAATAATTCCAACAGTAATTCTGCCCCAAGATAAAAAAATTTTTAACACTGAGAGGGACTTGCAATGGCAGGAGATAAAGCCAATGAAATGTCAGGGTGTTACAGGACTTCCCTGGCGGTCCAGTGGTTAAGACTTTGCCTTCCAATGCAGCGGGTGCAGGTTCAATCTCAGCTCGGGGAGCTAAGCTCCCACATGCCTCGTGACCAGAAAACTAAGACATAAAACAGAAGCAATATTGTGACAAATTCAATAAAGATTTTAAAAATGGTTCACATTGAGAACTGTCAAGATATTGGGCAGGGGGAGATAAATTAGGAGCTTGGGATTAACAGATACACGTTACTATATATTAAATAGTTCCAGAAAAACCAAGGATCTACTGTATAGCCAAGGGAACTTATGCTATACGGTAGATATATACATTATAGGTTATTACAAGGTTATTACAAGGTAATAACCTTTAATGGAAAAGGATCTGAGAAAGAACATTTATTTATGTATATAAATAAATGAATCAGGTTTCTATACACTTGAAATTAACACAACATTGTAAATTAATTGTACCTCAATTAAAAAAAATGTCAAGTTGTTTTGCTTCAAATTGTACACCTTCTCAGGCAAGTCCACCAAAACAAAGCAGTGAGTCCAGTTATCGGTCTGAAAAAGTACAACAGGTACTTTGTACTGTTTTCCAGGTGTTTCTAGGATGTATATCTGGGTGGTGGGTGGTGTATCTATTGTATTTTATTTTTTATACCAACAATTGTACTTATTGATTTCAATTTAAGAATACTTCTCCTAAGAACATATCAGGCATATTATTTGAAGCTGTATCTAATATAGTGTTTAAAAAGGCATTTAATCCTGTTTCCCAACTTTGCTGATACACTGCAGAAAGGTACATTTAAATGTACAATAAGGTGTTAAAAAAAGACTCTTGAGTACCCAAATGCATCATGTTAGGATACAATTCTGCCTGAAACGTGTATGTAAATAACGGAAGATCTGAAGTTCCCAATTGCTCAATGTGAACCCTGGCATATATTTAAAAAGTAGGACTTCACGGTCCTGTGGTTGGAAATCCGTTTGCCGATGCAGAGGACACATGTTCGATCCCTGGTCGATCCCAGAAGATTCCACATGTCCAGTTTGTATTGACAGATAAAGCACACTTGGTTTTCTTCAGCTTTGTTTTATTGCAATTCACAGATTATTGTGATTTTTTTTTTACAAATCAGTTTGTGATAACTGTACTTTGAGCAAGTCTGTTGGCGCCATTTTTCCAACAACGTTTGCTCACTTTGTGTCTCTCTGTCACATTTTGGCAATTCTCAAAGTGTTTCAAGGTTTTTCATTATTATTATATTTGTTATGGGGATCTGTAATCAGTGATTTGCGGTGTCACTGCTACAGTTTGCTGCAGGCTCAGATGGCAGTTAGCATTTTTTAACAATAAATTTTTTTTAATTTAATGAGTTATTTATCTTTGGCTGCGCTGGGCCTTCGTTGCTGCACATGGGCTTTCTCAAGTTGCGGTGAGCAGGTTTCTCCTTGGAGTGGCGACTTTTGTTGCAGAGCACGGGCTCTAGGGTGTTCAGGCGCAGTAGTTGCAGTGCATGGGCTTAGTTACCCTGTGGAACAATAAAATTTTCTTATATTAAAATATGTACATTGTTTTTTTAGTCATAATGCTATTGCATATTTCATAGATTGCAGTATAGTGTAGTAACTTTATATGTACTGGGACACCAAAAAAACCTGAGTGACTCACTTTATTACAACAATTGCTTTATGAGGTGATCTGGAACCAAACCTACACTGTCTAAGAGATATGCCTGTAAATGGATAAACAAATGTGGTCCGTCCATATAATGGAATATTATTCACCCTAAAAAGGAAGGAAATTCTGACACACGCTACAGCACCAATGAACCTTGAATGCATTATGCTGCGTGAAATAAGCCAGTCACAGAGGGACAAATACTGCATGATTTCACTTATAGGGGGCCCCTGGGGAGTCAAATTCCCAGAGACAAAAAGTAGACCAGTGGGTGTCAGGGACTGGGGGAGGGGGATGGGGAATTAGTGTTTAATGAGGACAGAGTTTCAGTTGGGAAAGATGAAAAGAGTGCTGGAGTTGGATGGTGGTGATGGTTGTAAAACAATGTGAATGTCCTTAATGCCACTGAACTGTATACTTATAAAGGGTTAAGATGGTAAATTTTATATTGTGTGTATTTTACCACAATCTGAAAAAATGGAAAGGGAAATATTGGTGAGTTTCAAATCACCATGGTAGTTAGGATACATTTGATTTAAAAGGGGATGTCCATTTGATTTAGTGTGATGATTTTCTTTATCAAATGTCAGTATTTGAAGACACTAGGAACAACAGCCATTGCCACTTTCTCAACTCAAAATGAAAAGTTTTAGATGTCAACTTAAAAACATGTAAGAGTACAGAAAGTTTTCCAGAATTTTCTTGGGGACAAAATAGCATAGGCTCTAGAGACTGACAGTCATAGGGTTGAGTCCTCACTATGCCTTCTTCAGGCTGTGTGATTCGGGGAAACAGCATCCCCTCTCTGAGCCTCAATTCTCAAGTCTCTAAGGTGGGCCTTTGTTGTGAGAATTAAGTAGAAATAGCTTGTGTGCCGTTCCCTCTCCCAGGTCCTTGCAGCCCTGGCCCCCTGGCCCAGTTGCAGAGCCGCCAGCGTGAGTACAAGCTGGCTGCCCTCCATGCCAAGCAGCAGGGAGACACCGCCACTGCCGCCAGACACTTCCGTGTGGCCAAGGTGCGTCCAGAGGGGTCAGGGTTGGAGGTAGAGGACAGGGTGCTTCTGACATTGTGTGATAGCAAAGAACAGGGGCTCTGGAGTCAGACAGACCCAGATTTGAATCCCAGTCATTCCGTGACTATAGTTTGCTGCACCTCCTGAAGCCTCAGTTTACCCTCTCTGTGAAATGGGTATAAATGTCTGGAGGAGGTTGAGCAAGATACAGCAGAGGGACTTCCCTGGTGGTCCAGAGTCTGACCACCAGGTCAGTCTGCACTTCCACTGCAAGGAGAGCAGGTTCAATCCCTGGTCACAGAACAGCCAAAAATAAAAAATTTTAAAAGATACTGCAAAGGAAGGGGCAGAGTGAGGAGTCGTCTGCCATGTGGCAGGTCGTGGAGGCTCCCCGTGGGGTCCTAGCCCCCAGCTGCAGCCTCCTCCCCTGATCTTCCTTCTCCCAGAGCTTTGATGCTGTCTTGGAGGCCCTGAGCCGGGGGGAGCCTGTGGACCTGTCGCGCCTGCCCCCTCCACCTGGTGAGGACCCCACCCTGCCTATCCTCCAGGACTGCTGGAGGTCTCCAGGATGTTCTTGCTGATGCTGCCGCCCCTTCGGTCAGGGGGACCCCTGGGACCCCAGCATCAGGCCAGACTAGCCTGGTCGGGGGAAGGACGGCCACAAGTAAGCCCCCCACTGGATTGGACCTCTCTACCCCTAGACCAGCTGCCCCAGGGCCCACCGTCACCGCCTGTGCAGCCTCCAGCTCCTGCTGTGGTGCCCTCCACACCAGGTACGCTCCTGGGACCCTGTGGGGTGGGCCGGCCGGAGCAAGACAGTCTCCTCTAACCGGGACCCTTAACTCTACCCTCTGGTCTGGCCCAGAGGCTCCTCCACCCCCGAAGACCCTCCTGGAGGCACTAGAGCAGCGAATGGAGCGGTACCACGTGGCTGCGGCTCAAGCCAAGACCAAGGGGGACCAGCGGAAGGCTCGCATGCATGAGCGCATCGTCAAGGTGCGTGGAGACCCAAGTAGGCGGGTGGCCACCCCTAGAGACCTTGTCCAGGGAGCCCTGACACCTGTGTTCCCTGCAGCAATACCAAGACGCCATTCGAGCCCACAAGGCTGGCCGGGCGGTGGACGTGGCGGAGCTGCCCGTGCCTCCAGGTAGGCCCTGCTCCCAGCCCCACCCCACCAACCTCTGAGCCTTCGCAGGTGCTCTTCCCTCCAGCTCTCCAGTCCCAGGGAGCTGACGGCTGCACCTTCAGAAATTCTGCAAGCTTCTTAGACAACAGGTACCTTAAAATCATTTACCATGGGAATGTTTACACCACAGAAATTGGTGAACACTAAAAATTAAGAGGTTTTATTTGAAGAGTCTGTTCACCAGCCCACCACTGTCTGGTCATTTATTTATTTTAAAACATTATATATTTATTTTTGGCTGTGCTGGGTCTTTGTTGTTGCATAGGCTTTTCTCTAGTTGCAGCGAGCAGGGGCTACCGTCCAGTTGTGGTACACAGGCCTCATTGAGGTCGCTTCTCCTGTTGCAGAGCTCAGGCTCTAAGGCATGCAGGCTTCAGTAGTTGCGGCTTGAGCTCTAGAACTCAGGCTCAGACATTGTGGCATTGGGGCTTAGTTTCTTCACAGCATGTGGGATCTTCCCGGATCAGGGATCAAACCCGTGTCTCTTGCTTTGGCAGACGGATTCTTTACCACTGAATCACCAGGGAAGGCCCTGGCCATTTCTTCTTTGACTCACTCCTTCTTAGTCATCAGCTCTCAGTTTTACAGATAGCTCCCCAGCTGCCCATCACCCCCGCTGGTGGGTTGGAGGTGTCTTCTGGGACCTCAGAGCTACCTGTGTGTCCACCATGAGAGCAAGGACAGCTCTGCACGTTGGTCCCCCAGTAGTCCCTCCAGGCCCAGGGCCACCTCTTCTGCCCAGCACGCCGCCTCACATGGTGCTTGCTTGTTGGAGTCTGATCACGGCCCGGCCAGGGTCAGGCAAGAGGAGCCGAGAGCAAAGAGGGAGGTTAGGATGGTCTGACATCTCCATGAAACCAGCAGCAGCTCCTTTCTTGAATTCAGAGTAGATTCAGGCAGGGACTTCCCTGGCAGTCCTGTTCCCTGACTCTGCGCTTCCTCTGCAGGGGGCGTGGGTTCGATCTCTGGTTGGGGAAGTAAGATCCCACATGCCTCACGGTCCAGCCCATCCCGCCTCTCCACAAATAAAAGAAAGAACCGAGAAAACTCAAAGTACTGTGTTGGCTTAAAAACCAGAACAGACTTTTTGGCCAACCCACATAGATTCAAAGGCCTGAGGCTCCTTAGCAGGGGAAGAACCTGTGTCTCAATCATTATAGTGTGGGCCTCACCCTCCTGACTGGGTCCCAACTGGCCCCCTAGGCTTTCCTCCGATCCAGGGCCTGGAGGCCACCGAGCCCACCCAGCAGAGCCTGGTGGGGGTCCTGGAGACCGCCATGAAGCTGGCCAGCCAGGACGAAGGCCCTGAGGATGAAGAGGACGAGGAGCCTAAGAAGGTGTGAGGGGCCAGAGCCTTGGGGTGAGGCAGGGGAGTGGCATGGCAGCAAAGCAAAGCCCCAGTAGTCCTGGCCTTGAGCCAGGAAGAACCAGCTGCACATCCGGGCCTGCAACTTCCTGGCCATGAGGCCACGGGCAAGTCATCTTGCCCTCTGAACTTCGGGCTCCTCTGTACAGCGAGCACAGTCCTAATCCTTACCTCCTGGGGCTGCTGCCAAGGTTTAGTGTGAACAAGATCATATGTTGTGTTCAGTGCTGAGGAAATAGACACTGAGATGGTCAGTGTTGTCGCTGTCAGGCCTCAACTCTGTGGGCAGCAGACTCATCACAGGTGCTGGGAAAGCTCTGACTTGCTCTCCATCCCTCTGCAGCTCAGCAGCCCTGCAGCCCCCACAGCCCAGCCCAAAGCCCCACCTTCAAAGGCACCCGCATCAGGATCTGCCCCCATAGCCAAAGCAGCCCCCAAAGGCACATCCACCAGAGGTAGGTACGCCCCTCCCCACCTGGGCAGCCGATTGCCTGGCTGTGGGTGGGGCGGCACCTGCAGACACCCCTGTACCCACAGCCCAGCAGCAGCTGGCCTTCCTGGAGGGCCGCAAGAAGCAGCTCCTGCAGGCTGCGCTGCGAGCCAAGCAGAAGAATGACGTGGAGGGCGCCAAGATGCACCTGCGCCAGGCCAAGGGGCTGGAGCCCATGCTGGAGGCCTCACGCAACGGGCTGCCTGTGGACATTACCAAGGTGAACCCTCTAGGCCTTCTGGACCTTCCCAGGCCCTCACCCTTCGGACTTCTGCCACTTAGCAGTCGCATGACGTGGAATGTATTTATCAGGGTCCAGGTTAAACTGCTGTAACAAACCCCTCTCCCCTGCCCAAGACAGTGGCTAAAATAAGACAGACATTTATGTTTCCTGTATGTGACACCCAGGGCATTCTGGTCTCTAAAAGAAACTTCTAAAAAAGCCCTCCAGGGCCCAGGTTCTTTCCACCTTGCTACCCTGTGACACCCTAGGAGGTCATTCTGTCCACGTTGTCAAAGTGGGTTGACCTTTGACCAGATAAGTGGATGCCTTATCTGCATCCTGACTATGGGCAGTGATGTGGAGTTGCCATCACTTCTACTTGCCTCCCATTGGCCAGAACTGAGCCATGTGGCCACACTTAGCTGCAGGGGAGGCTGGGACATGTAGTCTCTTGCTGGGCTGCTGTGTGTCCAGCCAGAACTCCATTACTAGGGAAGAGGGGTTGGAGATCAGGGTAACAAATTGTGCCATGTGGAACAGACCATCCACTTCTCTTTGAGGATTACTTTTCTCCCTGGGAAAGAAGAAAGAACAGGGCCTGCGGGTGAAGCTGTAGTCAGGGAAGGCCTCCTGAAGAGGCGTGATGTTTCTGCACAGCCCTGGGTGAGTCTGCTCAAGGCTGTCCGCAGGCCCCTCCCTCACAAGCCCCGCCCTCCCCAGGTGCCGCCCGCCCCCGTCAACAAGGATGACTTTGCCCTGGTCCAGCGTCCCGGCCCAGGTCTGTCTCAGGAGTCTGCCCGACGCTACGGCGAACTCACCAAGCTCATAAGGCAGCAGCACGAGGTGAAGGGGACTTCCCTGCCCAGGTCATCACCAGTCACACGGCCCCGCTCCAACCCTCCCCTCACTGTCTTCTGCTCCCCCAGATGTGCCTGAACCACTCTAACCAGTTCACTCAGCTAGGCAACATCGCTGAAACCAGCAAGTAAGAAGCCCAGCCCCCATGCCCCACTGACTTCTGCACCCCGCAGCCTGCCCCTGGGACCAGGGACCTGAGCAGGGCCCTCTCGCTGGCAGATTTGAGAAGCTGGCGGAGGACTGTAAGCGGAGCATGGAGATTCTGAAGCAGGCCTTTGCCCGGGGTCTCCCCACGCCCACTGCTCGCTTTGAGCAGAGAACCTTCAGCGTCATCAAGTAAGGCCCCCTATACCCTGCCACTGACCCTTTGGAGAGAGGGGTTCACACTCCCCAGAAGCTAGCAGAGGACTTGCTTCTGGAGGAGCGTTTGGGTGGTCTGGTGGGAGCAGAGCATGTGCAAGGGTCCTGAGGCAAACATGCCGTGTGAGTAAAGGATGGCAATCGAGTGTTGACAGTGACACGTTTGGAAATGGGGACAGTCTAGCGAATGCAGAGCTGGGCTTCATCCCAAAGGCCTGGGCAAGCTCACGGAGTGGTGAGGTGGGTCCTGCTCCTGTTACATCATCTCACACTCCAGGGAGTTGGGGTCATTTTTCCCACTTTTACACAAGGTTAGGGGTGGCCACTGGGGTAACCTAACGTCACCACTTAGGATAATCTGCACCCCTTACCCTGGCTCCCCCACATCTGCACAGCCTAGCTCCCTGTCATCCCCTCATCTCCTCCCACTGACCCCACTTCTCTCACCCCCTGCTACACAGACTTCTTTTTGGTCAATCAGACACACCAGCTGTGTTCCCACTCAGGACCTTTGCACCAGCTGTCTCCTCTGCTTAGACCCTCTTATGCAGATTACCATGTAGCAGTCTCTTTCTTTTTTAAAAGTTTTTTTAGCTGCACTGCATGGCCTGCAGGATCCTAATTCCATGACGAGGGATCAAACCCATGCCCCCTGCAGTAGAAACTTGAAGTCTTAACCACTGGACTGTTAGGGAAGTCCCTGTAGCCACCTCTTCTTGACATTCAGAGTCACCTATGATGTTACTTCTCCTGAGAAGCCCTCCTTGATGGCTGTGTCTGGAGCAGCACCTCCCAAGCACACTCCACTCTCTGCAGTGTTTTGATCCTCTGCAGAGTTGTTTATGTTTTGTTTATTTATATATTCAGGGGTCATCTGTTCACTTAGCTAACCAGGGATCCCTGAACACAGGTGTGGTCTGCCTCATTTATCTCTGTATTTTCAGCAGTGAGGACACTGGCTGGCATATAGTAGATGCTCAAAAAACCTTGTCAGAGAAAGAGAAGGTCCCACAGCAGCTAGGGCACTTGATGAATTCTAGAAGATTCCAGAAACTTCTAGATGGTTCCAGAAATCTTATGCAAGGAAAGCAGTCCCACAAAGGTGAGGCCACTGACTGGTGCAGAGCTGGTCCCAAATAAATATGTACAGATTGATGAAAGGACTAAACAGGTAGCCAGTGGCAGACCTTGATAGAGAATTGTAGTCTGTCTGGTTCTAAAACTCAAGCCTGAAAAAAAAAAATCTCAAGCCTGGAACCTGAGACACCGTCACGAGACTGGGGGGTGGGCCGAGAAGGTGGGCAGGACGGTGGCACTGAGATGTCTGTCTCCTGCCCTCCCTCCTGGAAGGATCTTCCCTGACCTCAGCAGCAACGACATGCTCCTGTTCATCGTGAAGGGCATCAGCTTGCCCACACCGCCAGGTGAGGGGGCACCAGGCAAGGGGCAGGGCTGTGGGGTCCACCCATCTGCCCAATTCTGACCCTTGTCTTCCCGCAGGGCTGTCTCCTGGTGACCTGGATGTCTTTGTTCGGTTCGACTTCCCCTATCCCAATGTGGTACATGGGGAGCTGAGGGGGGTTGGGCTCCAGCCCCCTCAGGCCTGGAGGGTGTGGGGCCAGCAGTGGTTCAAAGGCAGGCCCCAGCCCCTGAGCTTTTTCACCTCCTGTCTGGTCACAGGAAGAAGCTCAGAAAGACAAGACCAGCGTGATCAAAAACACAGACTCCCCTGGTGAGCCCTGGCAAGAAGCAGTCCCCCACCTCCCCTCCCCACAGAAAGCCCATGAGACCATAACCTGACCCTACACGCCGCTCCTCTCTCCCTCCTTCCCCCGGCAGAGTTCAAGGAGCAGTTCAAGCTCTGCATCAACCGCAGCCACCGTGGCTTCCGAAGGGCCATCCAGACCAAAGGCATCAAGTTTGAAGTGGTCCACAAGGGGTGAGCTGGGACCACAGGTGCTGTCTGGGCTCCAGAGGAGGGGGAGCTGCCCAGGAGCAACCATCCTGTCTCCTCTCTCACACAGGGGGCTCTTTAAGACCGACCGGGTCCTGGGCACAGCCCAGCTGAAACTGGATGCCCTGGAGACAGCATGCGAGGTCCGAGAGGTCCTTGAGGTGAGAGATGGACATTGGTCTGAACACGGGTATGGCCGTGCTGCTCACAAACTTCAACCAGATGCTCCCTGCCCTGAGCCTCCCAAAGGTCCTCTCTGCTGGCACAGCCCCTCCCCAGAAATACCAGGCTTCCCCACTACCCAGCCCTAAGTACCCTCTGCACCCTGCTCCATTAAGAGCAGCTGGTGTCTCAGCCATACCCGGGGGCTCATATTTTGGAAATTTCTCTGGTTGTCCTGGAGCCCAGCCCTGAGCCTCTAGCCACTTCCTGCAGCTGCTTTTTTTTGTAGTTTTATTTACTTATTTATTTATTTTGGCTGTGCTGGGTCTTCGTTGCTGCGCAGGCTTCCCTCTAGTTGTGGCACACGGGGGCCACTCTCTAGATGTGGTATGCAGGTTTCCCGTTGCGGTGGCTGCTTTTGTTGTGTGCACGGGCTCTAGGGTACACAGGCTTCAGTGGTTTAGGTGCGTGGGTTCAGTAGTTGCAGCTCCCGGGCTCTAGAGCACAGGCTCTATAACTGTGGCACACAGGCTTAGTTGCTGAGCAGCATGTGGGATCTTCCTGCACCAGGGATCAAACCCATGTCTCCTGCATTGGCAGGCGGATTCTTTACCACTGAGCCACCAGGGAAGCCCCACTGCATGCTTCTTAACAGCCTCCCCTCACTCCCATCAGGTCCTGGATGGTCGCAGGCCCACAGGGGGGCGGCTGGAGGTGATGGTTCGGATTCGCGAGCCACTGACAGCCCAGCAGTTGGAGACCACGACAGAGAGGTGGCTGGTCATTGACCCCGTGCCAGCATCCATGCCCACAGTGAGACCCCTGCCCGTCAGCAGCCCTGGGGGGGACGGGGGGGCTTGGTTCAAGGTGGCCGAGACTCACAAGACTGGTTCTGTCCTCTGAAGCAGGTTGCTGGGCCCAAAGGGAAGGCTCCTCCCATACCTGCTCCTACAAGGGAGGCAGGGAACAGGTAGGTGACTGGGCCCAGCTGTGCTGGAGAGAATGCCCTTCTTCTTATCTCAGCCTCTCCTGGACAACTTATCATCAGGCACAAATTAGAGCATGTCTCTCCCCTGCTTCAAAACCTTTCCTGGCCCCTCTTCTGGAGCATCTAGTTTAAACTCCTCAGCTTGATCTTTAAGACCTTTTGTGATCAGACCACTGTCAATAATCTAGTCTTTTTTCCCCCCACTTCTTTCGGTTGGTTCATGGCTACATTTAGTTTTCATGAGCCTCTTGGCTACTCTGTTACAATACCCTGAGCACCCCTATGGCCACAGTTGCTCCTTACTCCTCTGCCCAGCTCTGACTCCTTTGATTCCCAGCTTGGCTGTCACCTCCTCCAGGAAGCCCTCCCTGATACCTGGCATCACAGTAGCCTGGGTGTACACCCATTGTCCATCTGGTTGTGGATTCAGCAACACAGAGGGGAGCCTGGCTTGTCTCCCACTGTCCCCTGGGGCCCAGTGTGTTTGTTGAGTTAACAGGGTTGGGGGTGGGAGTTCCCTGCAGTCCCTCACCCCTCGCCAATCCCATAGATCAGCACGGCCCCTGCATAGTCTCAGCGTGCTGGCCTTCGACCAAGAGCGTCTGGAGCGGAAGGTGGGTACCGCCCTGCGAGGCTCAGTGGGGCAGGACTGGGGGATCCGCAGGTCACTCACAGCTCCCTCTGCATCCTCTCCCCCCACCCCAGATCCTGGCCCTCAGGCAGGCGCGGCGGCCAGTGCCCCCCGAGGTGGCGCAGCAGTACCAGGACATCATGCAGCGCAGCCAGTGGCAGCGGGCACAGCTGGAGCAGGGAGGCCCGGGCATGCGGCGGGGTAGGAGCTCAGGGATGGGTGTGGGCGGAGGGATGGAGGCCACGGGCCCCGTCCTGATGTCCCCCCACCTCCATCCCTCAGAGTACATGGCCCAGCTGGAGCGCCAGCTACAGTTCTACACGGAGGCCGCCCGGCGTCTGGGCAATGACGGCAGCAGGGTGAGCCGGGCGGGCGTGGGGGCAGGGCCAGGGCCACCAGGGGCTGCCTGCTGACTCCTTCTTCACCCCCTAGGAGGCTGCCAAGGAGGCGCTATATAGACGGAACCTGGTCGAGAGTGAGGTGAGCAGCTTGGGCATTGAGAGTGGGTGGGCGAATGTGGTTGTGCCCCCCGCCCTGACCCGGGCCACTTCTCCCCGCAGCTGCAGCGGCTCCGCCGGTGAGGGCCAACGGGACAGGCAGCCCCCGGAGAGCTGGGAGCGGGCCTGCAGCCCCGATACTGCCACAACCTCGGACGAGACAAGCAGACAATCAGTGGACAGTCAACTCTGGCCGGACACATCCCCCACTGGGCCCACCTGGCCCTGCTGGAGCCTCCCCAGCAGGGGGTGTCGGCAGGGTCTGCTAGCCTGTGTGTGCCCCTCGCCCAGGCCCAGCTGGGTGGGCCCCGGAAAGTCCGTTTGCACAGCCCAGGGGTGCACAGCCTCTTGCCGGCCTCCACAGAGGGAGGGTGGCTGAGACCAAGCCCCCAGGGCCCTTGCAAGCACTTTACTTCCTGTCCCTCCCCAGCCTTAACCCTGATGTCCACCCGCACCCCAAAGAAACCGCTGAGGCCAGCCAGGGTCAGCCAGGCTCCCGAGAGGGTTGCCCTGGCCCAGCTGGGCCCCCAGGGCTGACACATGGAATAAACAGCCAGGGCCACACCCGGCTCACTCTGTCCTGCCCTTGTTTCTTGTTCCTGCCCCCAGTGCCTGGGCTGGGTCTCCCCCTCTGCCCCACCCCAGGGGGCTGAGGAAGAGCTGCCTGCGAGAGGAGCAGGCTGGCAGGGAGTGTGCCCATGAAGGACATGGTCTGTGCGCACACTTTGCAGGGATGTGTGTGTCCTTGGGGTCTGCAGTGCACCTGAGGGCATCTGTGTGTCTGTCCAGCTGGTGGCCTTGGGTATATCTGGGTTCACACACAAGGTCAGGTTGTACGTGGTGGTGCCTGGTGACCCACATGCATCTCAGGGCCTTGCAAGGCAGCCCTGCCGCTCGTGGGCCCCAGGACCCGGACTAGACTGCCGGACCCACTTAGCATCCCAGAGCTTCAACTTCCGCTGCTGGATACGGCACGATGAGAGCCCCTGCCACAAGTGGAAGGGCACCTGGTCTGCGGTGAGCACTTGAAAGGGCTAGGGGGGGTTTTCTGTTTGTTTTTTGCTCACGCTGCAAGGCATGCAGGATCTTAGTTCCCCAACCAAGGATTGAACCCACACCTCCTGCAGTGGAAGGGTGGACTCTTGACCACTGGACCATCAGGGAAGGCCGGGGCTAGGCTTTATTGTTGCTGTGTCCATCTGCACAGGCAGTGGGGGAGTGTCCAGCAGGGCCCGAGTTGCCCGTTCGCCCAGTGTGCGAGTGGCCTGCTCCCGTCTCCTGGGCTCCCTGTGTGCTGGGTAGTAGTCTGTCCCAGTAGCCCCGCCAGCACAGGATGGGCAGGTCCAGCCCTACAGGCCCAGGAGAGCCAGGTCGAGGCCCCGGGTGGGCGCTGTCTCCTTAGTCCATAGCCCAGCAGAGCCCCAGGGGTCTGGGCTGCTCTGCAGGGCTCCTCCTCTAGGCTCAGGGGCCCGCTGCCCGTGGCCGACGTGGGGCTGTGAGCGGCAGGTGAACCAAGACTGGCTCGGGGTTCCCCGTCGTGTCCACTACACGTAGGTGCAGGAGGCCCAGGAAGGCCTCAGGTGCGATGCTAGTCATGTGAAGCCTGTTGGCCCTGGACCAAGAGGCGGGTGTGAGGGCACGTTCCAGGGGAGAGGCCCACCTGGGCCCACTCACATCCCTTACAGCCCTCTCATGTCTACCTGGAGTTGCCTAACCCGGCCACCCGCAGGGTACCTGAGGAAGAGGGCACGCAGGCGTGGTGTGCTGAGAAAGGCTTCAGGGCCCACGTGGCCGATGCGGTTTCCCTGCAGGTGCAGCTCCTCCAGGGCCTCGGGTAGGTCAGGGGGCACAAAGGACAGCTCATTGTGGCTGAGATCCAGCACCTGGGCAGGCAAGCAGAGATGGCGCCGCAGTGGCCCCAGGCCCTGGGCCACCTGTTCAGCCAAGCCCCAACCTGCTCCCCTCCCGGGCCCTCATGTACACCCAGCCTGGTTCTTCTGCCCCCTCCCCCCCCCCCCCCCCCCCCCGTTTCATGGCTGCCAAGTCCTGCCCTCCACAGAGGTAAACTGAGTCCCTTCTGGGGCAGGCCTCATTCTAGGTGATGGGGGCACAGACAGGGTCCCTGCCGTGGGAGCCACTGATGCAGTTGATCACTCACAAAGACAGTATTGGGTTGACCCAAAAGTTCGTTCGGGTTTTGCCGTAACATGTTATGGAAAAGCCCAATGAACTTTTGGGCCAACCCCATTCTTCCCTGGTGACTCAGATGGTAAGAATCGGCCTGTAATGCAGGAGACCCGGGTTCCATCCCTGGGCCTGGAAGATCCCCTGGAGGAGGGCATGGCTTCTCAGGGCTGGCCTACACTCAGTGAGGGCTCTCTTTCTAGTGTCTCAAGGCTTTCCAGGGGAGGAGCTGGGCAAGCAGGCAGAAGGGTGAAGGAGCTGCCCTGGGGATAGTATGGCCAACCAGCCTGCCCCTGACCTGCAGGGCTTGCAGCTCATGCCAGGTGCCAGGCCCGATGTCACCCACACGCAGGCGGTTATGTGCCAGGCTGAGCTCCTGGAGCTGGTGCAGGCCGGCCAGCGGCTCCGGCTCGAGGGCCCGCAGCTGGTTGCGCTGCAGCCGAAGGGTGTGCAGGCCAGCAGGCAGGCCGGAGGGCAGCTGGGTCAGCTGGTTGCCAGCCAGGTCGAGGCTGCGCAGGGCCCGCAGTCGGCGGAAGGCCCGGAGGTGCACGCGGGCGCTGGCCAGGCAGTTGTAGGCCAGGTTGAGCTCTGCCAGTCGGGGCGTGGAGGCCAGGTCCCGGGCGCCCAGTGTGGCCACGCGGTTGTGGGGCAGCACCAGGGCCCGCAGGCGGCGGGGCAACGCCTGGGGCACTCGGTCCAGCCTGTTGCCATAGAGGTGCAGCGTGTGCAGGCCCCGCAGCGGCCGCAGTGCTCCGGCTGGCAGCCCCGTGGCCCCCAGCTGGTTGTGCTGCAGTAGCAGGTAGCGCAGGCCCCGCAGGCCGCCCAACCGGGCCGCCTCCACCCAGCGGATGCGATTGCGGCCCAAATGCAGCACGGCCAGGGTGCGGGGCAGGCCGGCGGGCACCTCAGCCAGCTGGTTGTGGGACAGGTCCAGGTACTCCAGGCTGTGCAGCTTGCTGGCAAGAGAGAGAAAGGCGGCGTCAGATTGGGCATCCAGAGTGAAGGCCCCAGATGGATACTGCAGGGCAGGTTGGGGTGGGGGGAGTTGAGGAGCTGTCCTGAGAGATGTCTGGGCTTTCCAGGTAGCTTAGTGGTCAAAAACCTGCCTTCCAGGGGAGGAGGAGATGCAGGTTCAATCTCTGGGTCAGCAAGATCCCCTGGAGAAGGAAATGGCAACCTACTCCAGTATTCTTCTCTGGGAGATCCCATGGACAAAGAAGCCTGGTGAGCTGCAGTCCACAGGGTTGCAAAGAGTCAGACATGACCGAGCATGCAAGCACACACCCGAGAGATGTAAGGTGGAGATTTCAGTTTGGGGGTGACGAGCTGAGAGATCTGGGCAGGAAGTAAGTCTGGGGTGACTCGGTCAGAGTTCTAAGTCTGAGAGCTTCACGTGGCAGCTGCGCTGTTGGGTAGTAAGACTAAGGCACCAGGCGGTTGGAGGCAAGGTGCTTGGCCAAGCCTGGCACACAGTAGGCACACAGCAAATGAGGCCTTGAATTGGCCATAAAGGTGGGGGTGGTGAAACGGAGACCTGGGGCTCCCAGATTGTAAGTCCTCAGACCCTCCTGCCAGCACGAGCCTACACCCCTCCAAGCCCCTGTCCCAGGCCCCACCTGAACGTGGTAGCATCCAGGCCACTGTCTGTCAGCTGGTTGTGCTGAAGGTAAAGCTCACGGAGGTGGGTCTGGCGGCTCAGGGCTCCTCGGGGCACCTTGGAGATGAGGTTGTTCTGGGGAGGGAGGCGGGAATGAGACCGAGGGTCCAGGGCAGAGGGCAATAGGGAGCCACAGAGCGCTCCTGAGTAAGGTACAGGGTGTTCTTTTGAGCAGGGCTGCTCAGAGAGAGCCTGTGAGCTACCCATGCTGGAGGAAAGGACCCAAAGGCACTTTTGACTGCTGGGATGACAAGGGATCCCCCAGGACAGGTGCAGGGGCCCCAAGGGGCATGGGGACATGCGGGTGGTCAGCAGAGGACGGGCACCTGCAGGTGGAGCCGCTCCAGTGAGGGCGGCAGGCTGGGTGGCACGTAGCTGAGCTGGTTGCTGGAGAGACTGAGGGTGGCCACTGCCTCGGAGCCGCGGAAGGCGTCAGGGGGCAGGCCGGCGTTGCTCAGCTGGTTGTTGTGGAGGTACACGGACCTGAGGGGAGCCAGGCTCCTGCCACCAGCCCGGCCCCGGCCTCCCCACCACCCCGTGCCCCAGCTCAGGGCAGGCTTCAGTGTGTGTGTGTATGTGTATGAGTGCATGTGTGTGTGTGCATGTCAGAGTGTGTGTGTCAGAGTGTGCGTGGGTGTGAGTGTGTATGTGCGTGTCTGTGTGTGTGTGTGTGTCAGAGTGTGTGTCAGTGTGTGTGTAAATGCATGTGTGTGTGCGTGTCAGTGTGTGTGGGTGTGTGTGTGTGCATCTCAGTGTGTGTGAGTTGTGTGGGTGGGTGTGACTGAGTATGTGTGTTAGTGAGTGGTGTGTTGAGCATACGTGTGAGTTTGTGAGTATGTGTGAATGTGGGTGTATGCGTGTGTGAGTGTGTTGAGTGTATGTTGTGTGTATGAGTGGGTGGCTGGGTGTGAGTGAATGTTTGTGAATGAGTGTGTGTGACTGTGTGTGTGTATGTATCCGAGTGTGAGTGTACATGTGTGTGGGTGTTGTGTGTGTGTGAGTTGGGTGGGTGGGTGGGTGTGACGAGTGTATATGTGTGAGTGAGTGTGAGTTGTGGGTGTGATTTGTGTGGGTGAGTGGGTGTGACTGAGTGTATGTGTGTGTGTGTGTTGAGCATACGTGTGAGTTTGAGTGTATGTGTGAATGTGGGTGTATGTGTGAGTGTTGTGTATTGTGTGTGAGGGTGTGTGTGTGTGAATGAGTGTGTGCATGTCTGTGTGTTTGTGTGTGTCAGAGTGTGTGTGTGTCAGAGTGTGTGTGTGAGAGTTGTGTGGGTGGGTGTGACTTGAGTGTATGTGTGTTGAGCATACGTGTGAGTTTGAGTGTGAGTATGTGTGAACGTGGGTGTATGTGTGTGTATGTTGTGTATGGTGTGTGTGCGAGTGGGTGGCTGGGTGTGAGTGAATGTGTGTGAATGAGTGTGAAGTGGGTGTATGTATCTGTGTGTGTGAGTTGTGTGTGTGGGTGGGTGTGACGAATGTGTGTGTGTGTGTGTTGAGCATATGTGTGAGTTTGAGTGTGAGTATGTGTGAATGTGGGTATATGTGGGTGGGTATGTGTGAATGAGTGTGTGTGTGTGACTGGGTGTATGTATCTGAGTGTGTGTGTGTGCATGTCAGTGCATGTGTGAGTGTGTGTCAGAGTGTGTGTGTCAGTGTGTGTGAGAGTTGTGTGGGTGGGTGGGTGTGACTGAGTGTATGTGTGTGAGTGTGTGTTGAGCATACATGTGAGTTTGAGTGTATGTGTGAATGTGGGTGTATGTGTGTGTGTTGTGTATGGCGTGTGTGTGAGTGGGTGGGTGGGTGTGAGTGAATGTGTGTGAATGAGTGTGAATTTGTGGCTGTATGTATCTGAGTGTGTGTGTGTGTGTGAGTTGGGTGGGTGGGTGGGTGTGATGAGTGTATGTGTGTGAGTGTGTGTGGGAGTTGTGGGTGTGATTTGTGTGGGTGAGTGGGTGTGACTGAGTGTGTGAGTGTGTGTTGAGCATACGTGCGAGTTTGAGTGTGAGTATGTGTGAATGTGGGTGTATGTGTGAGTGTTGTATATTGTGTGTGAGTGGGTGTGTGTGTGTGAATGAGTGTGTGTGTGACTGTGTGGGTGTATGTATCTGAGTGTGTGCGTGTTGAGTGTTATGTGTGAGTGTGTGCACTCTCCAGTCTGAAATTCTCCAGACAGAGCATCCGGGCCGTGTCTCCCGCGCCACCCAGAGCCTCCCCAGGGTTGGCTCATGACCCCAGTCAGACCCCAGGGTGCAGAGTGACCCCAGGCCTACCCAAAACCCGGCGGGGCCTGGGCTGGGCCAGGGGCTGTACCTGAGCGCCGGCTTCTCCCCGAACGTGAGCGGGAAGATCTCAGTCACTTCGTTGGCAGCCAGATCAGCGACCCGGAGGGAGCGGGGCAGAAACTGGGGGGCCACAGAGAGCTGCGGGGGCACAGCCGCAGTGGTCCCGGTGGCACGCCCGTCCTGTGCCTCCCCGCCTGCCGCCCACCTCCGCGCTGCGCTGTGTGACCCCAGCCGGCTGCGCCCTTGCCTGGCCGGCCTGGGGCGGGGTGGGGGCGCAGCGGGACGCTCACCTTGTTGTGGGCCACGTAGATGTGCTGCAGCTGTGTCAGCGACTCGAAGGCCTCGTCGGGCAGGCCTGTGCGTGAGGCGGGCAGTGAGGGGGCCCTCGTGGCCGGGGGCGAGGGCAGGGGGCAGCCTGTGTTCCCGGCCGGGTGGAGGCTGGCAGAGGCTCCTCCGGCCCCGCCCCCGCGTGTCCTCAGAAGCCACAGCCCCCGCCCCCCACCCCCTGAGTTTCCATCCTGCTCAGCAAAGGGCAGTTCTGGGAACTGCCGCAGAGCTGCCCACAGACCCAGCCGGGGAAGGAGAGGGCAGCCGAGACCGGGCTCTGGAGGGGCCTCCTCCCGCCGTCCCCCCAACTCACCCTCAGAGGAGATGAGGTTGTTGTGGAGGTTGAGGGTCCGCAGTCCGCTGAGACGTGACAGCTCGTTGTAGGGGAGCTCCTGTAGCTGGTTGTTCTGCAGGGCAGGCCGGGGTGGGGGTGACGTTCACGCCCTGACCCCCGTGACCCTGGGCCCCCAGCAGATGGCCCCACGCCCTGCTTCTCAGCTTCCCATCAGCCTAAGCAGGAAGCCCCGACTCCCCTTCACCCTGTTTGTTGTTGAGTCGCTCAGCCAAATCCGACTTTTTTGTGACCCCATGGACTGTAGCCCACCAGGCTCCTCTGCCCATGGGCTTCTCCAGGCAAGAATACTGGAATAGATTGCCATGCCCTCCTCCAGAGAATCTTCCTGACTCAGGGATTGAACTCCTGTCTCCTGCTTGGTAGGAGGGTTCTTTACCACTGAACCTTCACCCTGTACTTGATCCCAAAGGCATTACTTTGTAACAATCTGTAACAAAAAGACACTGGCCCCCCAGTGCCCCATCCACCCCTACAATTGACCCCGGATGCCTCATTACACTTGACCTCAAGCAACCCCATAATCAGCAGACATTGACCCCTCTGACACCCCTAAGCTCTCAGCCCCTCCCACTTTTAGCATCTGTGTCCCCCACCTCCTCTCACCTGACTCCTGCACAGACCCCTGCGTGCTCATCAAGACCAACTCCCATCCATGTCACGACCCACACGCCCAGCACCTCACCCCTGCACGGGGACCCCGCACTCTGAACCCCAGCACTCCACAGGCTCCCCCATCCACCCTGGGAGCCGCCCTGCACCCACACGCCGGCCCCACCTGCAGGGAGAGGTGCTGAGCAGCCCTGGTGATGTTGTCTGGGAATACCCGGAGGTCCAGGCCGTCGCAGTCCACCGTGTCGGGCCGGGGGCAGGAGCAGCGTGGGGGGCAGGCCCGAGGTGGGGGCTGGGAACTCTCCCCCAGGTGGGGGAAGGAGGCATCATCCTCCATGCCAAGGGCGGGTGGGAGGCCAGGCAGCAGCAGGAGCAGCAGCAATAGGCTTAGTCGCTGGGGGTTGAGGGACAGGTCAGGGTGTCCCCGGGCTGGGCACCGGGTCACCATGGCAACGGAAGCATCCCCGCCTGGTGGGGGGTGTGCAGCAGGCAGGCAGGCCCCACCCTCAGACCCACCCCCGCCCCACCTTACCATAGCCAGCCCCGCTCTGCTGTCTCGCCCGAACTGCTGACCAGGGTTCCTTAATGGAAACCAGGCGGTCACCTCTGGAGGTTGTGCTGTGGCCGCCACCGCCCCCCATCTCACACAAACCACCCTCCTCCCCCCCAGTCCGTTCCCCCAGGGGCTCAGGGGAGCTGGCCCACCCTTTCCCCGCCCTGCGGAGGGCGGGCAGGCACCGGATGGGGTGGTGAGGACCGGCCAGCCCATCCCCTCAGTCCCACCCGCCTCCCCCAACCACCCCAGCTCAGCTTGCGTAACCTCGGCCAGCCTGGGCCGGGCCACAGGAGCGAGGAATGCTTGGGGGAAAGCTGAGATTCGCCCTGTCTGGTATTTGGGCCGACCGCAGGAGTAGGGGTGGGTGCAGAGGAGTGGAGGACACTTCAGGGCCCAGGAGGGTCCCCAAGGAGATGGGGCTGGGAGCAAGGGCCAGGGCAGACCCGGGCTCAGCCTGCCAGTCCAGACACCAGCCTGGGGCGCTCCCAGTCAGGCCTGCCATCTGGGCCCCTCCTCCCCTCTGCCAGCTGGACTCACTGGCAGCCAGACTCCCCCTGTACCCAAATGGCCACAGTCGCCGCCGCCCAAGAGGAAATTACAAGTATTGAGGCACCAGCCGTGTGGTTAAGGATGTGCGCTCAGTGGCAGCCTGCCTGGGCTTGAACCTGGGCCCTGCCACCTCTCCTGGCCTTGGTTTCCCACTCTGCAAAGTGGGGGAATGGTGGTCTTGCCCTCCTCAGAGTGGTGTAGGGATTAAATGAGATAATGCATAAGAAGGAGGTGAGAGAGGTGACTTCCCTGGTGGTCCAGTGGGTAAGACTCTGTGCTCTTAACACAGGGGGGCAGGTTCGATCACCAGTCAGGGAACTAGGTCCCATATGCCACAACTAAGACCCAGGCAGCCAAACAAATGCATGAATGTGTGCGCGAGCTTGGTTGCTCAGTCATGTCCGACACTTTGTGACCCTATGGGATGTAGCCCGCCAGGCTCCTCTGTCCGTGGGGTTCTTCAGGCAAGAATACTAGAGTCGGTTGCCATTTCCTTCTCCAGGGCATCTTCCCAACCCGGGGATCGAACCTGCGTCTCCTGCATTGGCAGGCAGGTTCTTTACCACTGAGCCACCAGGGAAATCCAAATGCATGAATTTAAAAAAAAAAAGACAAAGGTAAGATAGCACCCAGCACATACCAGGCCCTCAACAGCAGAGTGACAGTGTGTGCCGAGGGGTGAGGAAGCCCCTCTGCCCCAGGTTCCATCCCCTGAGACGCACCACTTAATGGCAAGATTTCAGACAAGTCATTTTCCTGCCCAAACCTCAGCTTTCCAACACATAACATGAAGATGACAGAAGATCCTTTTTCAAAATACTGTCATAAGACAGGGACTTCCCTAGCAGTCCAGTGTCTGAGACTCTGAGCTCCCAATGCGTGGGGCCCACATTTGATTCCTGATCGGGAAACTGGGTCCCATGTGCCACAACTAAGAGTTCACATGCCACAACTAAGACCTAGAGCAGCCAAATACATAAAATCTATTTATTTATTTAATTTTTAAGAAAAGAGGCTGTCACAAGATGAAAACCAGATAGTGGGGGAAAAAATAACTAAGCAACTGCCCCAACAGTGCTCAGCTTGGGAGTGGCTGATGGGCTGCTTAAAGGGCACAATGGAGGTTGGGTCCTCTCCAAAACAGACAGAGATGAAGATTTAGTGCCATTGCCTCAGAGACAGCAGCTGTAGGGGAGCAGGGATGTGGCGGAGGGAAGGAAGGAAGCAGTTAGTAATTGATGAGATATCACTGGAGTAAGCAGCTTGCCCTGGAACTTGTCAACTTTAGCTCTCAAAATCCTGCATCCCAGGAACACTCAGTCCTGGGCACACTGGGATGGTTGGTCATTCTCATAATCAAGCAAATTTTCACCGCAGGCAGCTGGAGCTCAGTCCCGAAAGGGAGCCCTGGGAGAGCAGAGTCATCCCACACCAGGGGTGAGAGAGCTGAGGTATTGATCCTCCAACTCCCTCCATTGGTCACTGGTTGAGGGCTACCCCCAAGGGACCTGAATTCCCTGGCAGTTTGGGTAGAGCAGGTTCCACCCCCAAAAAGATATTAGGGACTTCCCTGGTGATCTGGCGGTTGAGAATCCACCTTGAAATGCAGGGGATGCAGGTTCGATCCCTGGTCAGGGTACTAAGATCCCACATGCCATGGGGCAGCAAAGCCAATGAGCCAGAAGTACTGAGCACAAGCACTCTAGAGCCCAAGGCCCATGAGGAGAGACCCCACATGACACAGTGAAACTCCCTTGGTGGAGCAACAAGACCCAGAGCAGCCAAATATAAATAAATAAATATTTTTAAAAATAAAGAGGTACGAGATGTTTGCTGGTGTGGCCCGAGGAAGGCATGGTAAGCCCCAGACAGAACCAACTGCAGAGGGTTTGGGGGAGGGGTCGTCAAGCCATGGGGCGATGGAGGTGAAGCGCATCAGGTGGGTGGGAAGAAAGGACCACGATGTGGAAGAATGATGGACAGAGGGCGTCTGTATTATTAATCCCTCTTTTACAGAAGAAGAAACTTGGACCCAAAGAGGTAGTCATTTAACCATGCTTCCTAGGACTGTGTGGCCTCCGGAAATGGGACGCTCAGGGCTAGGACAGAAGACAGGACTTAGCTTTGACCAGAAGAGAACAGGCCTCCAAGTTCTCCATGTGGGACTGACAAGCACTAGCTTGGACGTTGTGTAGCAGCTTCTTAGTCTCCATAACAGAGTAATTAGAGAGTAATAGAGTAAATAAAGCCCCAGGGTGTTGAAGAACTACTGAACTGATCCTAGCCACAGGGATGTGACAGTGAGAACCAAACTATTAATATGTGAGTTTCTGGCAGGAAACTCTTAAAGATGCAAAGGAGTCAAGCCAAACTAACTAATACAAACCAGGATACTTATTAACTCATGAATAGAAATGTTGAAGCGGTGTCCTTCAGGCATAGCTGGTTCCAGGGGCTCAAATGACATCTTCAGTATGGAAACTCTCTCTACCTCTCAGCTCTACCAGCAGGCTCCTCTGTGTGGTGCCAAGATAGCCCCAGCTTTCGTCCAGCTGAAAGCCCCAAGGTTACACATCATTGGCCTAACATTGGTCACATGTCCATCTGGAATCAGTCCCTGTGGCTAGACAGATGGAATGTGATGATTGGTGGGGAACATAACCACCACTCTTGTAAATGACCCACAGGGCTTATCTTCCTGCAACAAACCCCCTTCTCTGCACTGTGCTGTGCCTAGCCGGGTTCAGCCCATCCCAGCTCTGCCCTGCCCAAGAGAGAGTTCTACAGGGTGGTAAAGGAGTATGGTCTACGAATGTGGAGCCTGGCAGAATCAAAACGCATGTAGGATTGTGTCTGTATGTGTGGGGATGTTTGCATGAGGAGGAGGTGTTGTTGTCTCTTGGTTTTCCTGGGGCTCTGATCTCAGAGTAAGAGGACTGTGGAATCAGGGGTACAAAAGATAGTTGCAGGAACACCATGGGAGCTAGGGCAGCAACCTGATCTCATTTCGTTGTTCAATGTTTTTTTTTTTTAATTAAAAAAAATTTATGTATTATTATTAGGCTGTGCCAGGTCTCAGGGGCAGTACTCGAGATCTCTAGTTGCAGCATACAGGATCCTTTAGTTGTGGCATGTGGGATCAAGTTCCCCAGTCAGGGATTGAACCCTGGCCCCCTGCACCGGGAGCATAGAATCTTAGGCACTGGACCACCAGGAAAGTCTTGATGTGGTGTCATTTTGGGTGGGGGGAAGAAGGGGCAGAGTTGATGTGGGAGGGAGTACGAAACTGATGGAAAATGTGGTTTCCCAATGAGAAGAGGAAAGGAGGGGTCTTAACTCAGGACCAGTTAATGATACCAAGGCTAATCTTGGACCTGCCCCTCCTCATCCTCTAATATCATCCAGTCTTGACTCACAGGCTAAGGCCAAACTCCTCAATCAGCCTTCATCTGACTGATAAGCCCCTCAAGATCTGGACCCAATCCATAAAACTAACTGGTACTTAGCCAGGCCTTGCGGCTGCCTGGAATAAAATACTACATTTCCCAGGTTCCCTTGCAGGTAGACAAGCCCTTGATATTGTATGGTACTCAGTCGTGTCTGACTTTGCGACCCCCTGGACTGCAGTCAGCCAGGCTCCTCTGTCCATAGGATTTTCCAGGCAAGAATACTGGAGTGGGTGGCCATTTCCTACTCCACGGGATTGTCTCAACCCGGGATTGAACCCGTGTCTCTTGCATCTCCTGCACTGGCAGGTGGATTATTTACCACTGCCACCACCTGGGAAGCCCTAGACATGGCCCTATGACTATCTGAGCAGAAGTGATATATACAACTTTGAGGAAAGGAGGGTGCCTTCTTTTCTGATGGAACATAGACGTGATGGCTGAAACGCCATCAGCTATCTGGGGCCATGACTCTGCCTTGGGACTAGAAGCCTTGAATGGCGGAGCAACAAGATATTGTAGAAGGAAACTGGATCTCACATACCATGGAAGACTGTGCGGTGCATGAACTGACCCATGTTTTAATCCCCTCCTATCGGCCCTGTTGGAGAAAGAGGGATCACATGCCCTGAATAGTGCAAACACATGATAGCCCAGCACACGATACCTAACAGGATAGATGAGATCATCATCAGTTAATTGATCACACATACTCACAGGCCGGAAGTGGAGGAGGACACTGAGCCCCCAGGTGGGGGGTGCACTCAGGAGCAGAGTCAAGAAGCAGGGGCTACAGGAGACAACCTTGGTAGTGACAAAAGTGTGGGGTAACCTCCGGTTCCCTTCTGAGGACGTGACTGGCTTGTTTGAATAATCTCTGACTGCCAGAGAGGTAAAATGCATTAGGTCGAGGGCCAGATGGGGGACGGCTGCTCTGGCTGATAGAGAAACGAGTCAGGTGGTTGGGGTGGGGACAAAAGTGGAGAAATACACACTGAAGTCTTGGGGGCCCTGTGAGGGTCAAGGAGGTCAAAACAGGCCATGGAATTTCAGGCCTCTCCACATAACCAACACCAGTTATCTTGAGCAGGAGAAAAAAATAGACATCTCGCTTGGTTAGCCATTTTTATTTTGGATTTTAAAATTTCTTTATATTTTTTGTTTTTACTAGTTCTCCCTCCCAACCCCCCACCCCTTTTGGCAGGGAGGAAGGGATGCAACCTGCGATTTGCGATTCGCAGCATCTTAGGTCTCCCACCAGGGATGGCGTCTGTACTACCTGCAGTGGAAGTGCAAAGTCCTAACCACTGGACCACCAGGGTCTAACATTTCCTCTGAGGTTCTACTTTGCTTGCATTTCACAAGTTTTTATATGTAATGTTTTTATTATCATTTGCTTTTGTGTTCTTGAAATTCCATATATATATGTGTGTGTGTGTGTGTATGTGTGTGTGTGTATATACATACTATTTATTTTTTGGTTCCACAGGTCACTTAGAATTGTGTCCCCTACCCACCCACCCATCCTTTTAAAAAAAATTATTTATTTATTTGGCTGCACAGCATGTGGAACCTTAGTTCCTGCCCAGGGCTTGAGCTTGCACCCCTGCATTGGAAGTGCAGCATTTCAACCGCTGGAGTGCCAGGGAAGCCCCCCCACCCACACTTTTGATAACTGAATCGAATCCTAGTGGACACAGAAGATATCCCCAGAGGTGAGAACTGGAGACATAGCATGGATGCTGTTCGCCAAGAAGAACATGTAGAAGGAGAAGAGAAGGAAGTCAGAGAGAGGACCTTGAAGGATCCTTAGGTTTGAGGTGTGGGTGAAAGAGAAGCTCTTGAAGGCCATGGAGAAGGAGAGTCAGAAAGGAACCTGAAAGTATCTGGTAAAACAGAAGATGTGGGACTTCCCTGATGGTCCAGTGATAAAAGAATCTGCCTGCCAATGCAGGGAATGTGGGTTCGAACCTTGGTCCAGGAAGATCACACTTGCCGTGGAGTAGTTAAGCCTGTGCCGCCACGGCTACTGAGCCTGTGCTCTAGAACCCGAGAGTCACACATTTTTGCACCCACGTGCTGCAGCTACTGAAGCCTGTGCACCCTAAGCCCATGCTCTCCAACAAGAGAAGCCCCCACAGTGAGAAGCCCATGAAATGTAACTAGAGAAAGCCTGAGTGCAGCAATGAAGACACAGCACAGACAAAGATAATATAATTAATTAATTTAAAAAAACCCTAAAAAAAAAAAAAAAACCCTGAAGATGTGCCTGCCATGTACTGGTTGGTGATGGTTCGTTGTATGTGTCAAATATAAAATCACATGATAACATTTTATTGGGTCATGGGACACCCAGATTAAATATTCTTCCTGTGCACATCTGTGAGGGTGTTTCCAGAGGAGATTAGTGTCGGAATCAGTGGATTCAGTAAACCTGATGACCCTCCCCACTGTGCCTAGGCATCATTCAATCTACAGCATCCCTGAGCAGAACAAAAGTTGGAGAAAGGAGACAATCACGCCTTTTCTCTCATCCTGCCTGCTTGAGCTAGGACATCGGTCTTCTCTTGCCCAGGACTGGGAGGTGCACCATCAGCTTCCCTAGTCCTCAGGACTCAAGCTGGAATAACGCCACTAGCTTTCCTGGGTCCTCAGCTTCCAGACAGCAGCTTGGGGCTTCTCATCCTCCAAAATCACATGAGTCAACTCCTCATGCTAAATCTCCTCTTACTTATATAGATTTTACATACATAAAATGATATGCATATATGTATATATGAAAAAAAATATATAGTAACTATTATATATATAAATACTATATATACACATACTAACACATACAATATTTTATATACACATGATATTATATATAATATATATTATATATATATATATACACACACATATACTTATATATGGGCTTCCCTGGTAGCTCAGTTGGTAAAGAATCTACCTGCAATGCAGGAGACCCCAGTCCAATTCCTGGATTGGAAAGATCCCCTGGAGAAGGGATAGGCTACCCACTCCAGTGTTCTTGGGCTTCCCTGGCGGCTCAGACGGTAAAGAATCCATCTGCATTGCGGGAGACCTGGGTTCAATCCCTGGGTTGGGAAGATCCCCTGGAGGAGGGCATGGCAACCCACTCGAGTGTTCTTGCCTGGAGAATCCCCATGGACTGAGGAGCCTTGTGGGCTACAGTCCACGGGATCGCAGGGTTGGACACAACTGAGCGACTAAGCACATATATATATATGTATGAGTCATGTCCGACTCTTTGTGACCCCATGGACTGCAGCATGCCAGGCTTCCCTGTCCATCACCAACTCCCAGAGTTTGCTCACACTCATGTCTATTGAGTCGGTGATGCCATCCAACCATCTCATCCTCTGTCATCCTCTTCTCCCCTTGCCTTCAATCTTTCCCAGCATCAGGGTCTTTTCCAATGAGTCCACTGTTCACATCAGGTGGCCAAAGTATTGGGAGCTTCAGCTTCAGCATCAGTCCTTCCAATGAATCGTGTCCAACTCTTTGCAACCCCATGGACTATACACTCCATGGAATTCTCCAGGCCAGAATACTGGAGTGGGTAGCCTTTCCCTTCTCCAAGGGATCTTCCCAACACAGGGATCGAACGTAGGTCTCCCCCATTGCAGATGGATTCTTTACCAGCTGAACCACAACGGAAACCCAAGAATACTGGAGTGGGTAGCCTATCCCTTCTCCAGGGGATCTTCCCAACTCAGGAATTGAACCGGGATCTCCTGCATTGCAGGCAGGTTCTTTATCAACTGAGCTACCAGGGAAACCCTTCCAGTGAATATTCAGGACTGATTTCCTTTAGTATTGACTGGTTTGATCTCCTTGCAGTCCAAGAGACTCTCAGTCTTCTCCAACACCACAGTTTGAAAGCATCAGTTCTTCGGCACTCAGCCTTATTTATGGTCCGACTCTCACATTCACATGACTACTGGAAAATCCATAGCTTTTACAGAGCTTTGTCGGCAAAACAATGTCTCTGCTTTTTAAAACACTGTCTAGGTTTGTCATAGCTTTTCTTTCACGGAGCAAGCGTCTTTTAATTTCATGGCTGCAGTCACCATTAGTAGGGATTTGGGAGCCCAAGAATTTGGGAGTCTGTCATTGTTTCCCTTGTTTCCCCATCTATTTGCCATGAAGTGATGGGACTGGATGCCATGATCTTTGTTTTTTCAATATTGAGTTTTAAGCCAGTTTTTTCACTCTCCTCTTTCACTTTCATCAGGAGGGTCTTTAGTTCCTCTTCGATTTCTGCCATAAGAGTGGTGTCATCTGAATATATGAGGTTACGGACATTTCTCCTGGTAGTCTTGATTCCAGCTTGTGCTTCATCCAGTCCAGCGTTTTGCATGATGTACCCTGCATATAAGTTAAATAAACTGGGTGACGGTATACAGCCTTGACGTACTCTTTTCCCAATTTAGAACCAATTCTAACTGTTGCTTTTTGACTTGCATACAGGTTTCTTTACATACACACACACACATACACACTGCATATATTATGTGTGTTTATGTAAAATATTGTGTGTGTGTGTGTATATATATATATATATATATACACACATACATACATACATATGTATTTCCTTGAACTACATGAGCCCACTTATATGTGGATTTTTTTCCACTGAATTTCTTCAACAGTGTCACACCATGATGGGCCAAATCTGCAAATCCAGAACCTCAAATTTGAAGGGTCAACTGTAAACTTACACACGGATTTTTGACTATGCAGAGGTATGGCCTCCAACCCCCACAGTATTCAAGGGTCTTATATATATATATATATGTATATATATATATATATATATATATATAGAGAGAGAGAGAGAGAGAGAGAGGTGGGGGCAGGCAGACCATTCTACATAACAAATGACCGCAAAGATCAGTGCCTAACACCACAGTCTCAACAGATCAGCAGAAGGGCGTCAGAGTCATAGTCATTCTGGGATCCAGTCCAGCAGAGGCTGCACGGACCTGAATAGCAGTCTGTGCGTGGCCAGAGGGGTTGAAGAGAGAGACTCCCCAACACTTTTTCAGTGCCTCCACTCAGAAAGACCATCTACCCTCCCACTCCTGTCTCACTGGTGAGGATTCGTCACCTGGTCCTGCTTGAATGCAAGGAAGGGAGAAATGGGGTGAGGAGGTGGGGGTGGTTGGGCAATCGGGTGAAGGGAGAGGAGCAAGTGGAATATTTGCAATATTATCCTCTCTGTGACACACAGGACCAGCCATCTCTTTTTCTTACATAGCCCCCAACATGTCCACACAAGGACCGTTCCCTGCAGAGTCATTAAATAGAGTAAAAATTCTCTGTCACCCTCCATCCCACAAAGCTAACAACTTCACATCACTTCCTCAGAGCACCCCCTCACCAAATCCCCTGATCAGAAGCAGGTTTTTTTTTTTTTTCTTCCACCGTTTCTTCTTCCTTGCCTCATTTTTCTTCCTGGCATTTCTCACATCCTAATTTATATATTTGCCCACTGTCCATCTCTCCCACCTGAATATCAGCTCTACGGAGGTGGGCACTTGACCACAGTCACTGCTGTGTCCCCAGACCAAGAACAGGGCCTCTCACATACCAGGTGATCAGTGAAAAAAATCTGGCTAAGAGGGGAATAGTAGGACCTTCTTGCGGTCCAGTAGTTGAGAGTCTGCCTGCCAATGCAGGGTACATGAGTTGCAGAGGACTTCACATGCCTAGGGGCAACTAAGTCGGTGAGCCACAAATCCTGAGACCCAGCTCTAGAGTCCGCGCTCCACAGCAAGAGTATGTGTGTGTTCGGTCGCTCAGTGGTGTCTGGCTCTTTGCGACCCAATGGACTGTAGCCTGTCAGGCTTTCCTGTCCATGGGATTCTCCAGGCAAGAATACTGGAGTGGGTTGCCATTTCCTTCTCCAGGGGCTCTTCCTGACCCAGGGGTCAAACCTGTGTCTCCAGTGTCTCCTGTACTGGTAGGTGGATTCTTTACCACGGCACCATGTGACGCCCGCACAGCGCAACTAGAGAGTAGTCCCCCTGCTTGCTGCAACCAGAGAAAGCCCACTCATCGCATCAAAGACCCAGCACAGCCATAAATGAATAAATAGAAAAGAAGAGGGGAATAGATAAATAGACCAAAAAAAAAGTGTCTTATTGAAATAATAGGCAAACAGATCTAGGACCCACTGAGGACTTTGTCTACACATACTTTATTCATTTCCCCCTGGGACTGTTATGACCAAGGATCCCAAACTGGATGGCTTTAAACAGCAGCAATGGATTCATTTCAGAAGTCCAAATTATTTATTTGGACTTGTGGAGCTAGAAGTCCGAAGTCAAGGTGTTGGCAGGCTTGGTTCATTTTGGAAACTACTTGTTTGTCTCTCTTCCAGTTTCTAGTGGTTTCTGGCAATCTTTGCCATTCCCAGTGTTTCTAGCTCTTTCTCCCAAGTCCCTGCCTTGGTTTCCACGTGGACTTTTCCTCTCTCTCTATTTGTGTGTGTCTGTCTATGCTTCGCCTCTTCTGTCTCTTTTAGGGACACTGGTCGCTGGATTTAGGGCTAATCCAGGATAATCTCAAGATCCTTAATTTAATTACATCTCTCTCTCTCTCTCTCTTTTTTCCACAATAAAGTCGTGCTCACATGTTCTGGGGTTAGAATGTCAGCACATATGTTTGTGGATCACCATTCAAACCACGACATGGATTAGAGTGAGGAGAGCTAACGTGAAGACAAAAACGTTGCAGAGTGAGGTTAACAATCACACTCATTTTCATAAACTAAATATTTTCATGAGTTGGTTGTCTCAGAGGGGAGAGCTGGGTGGCTGGGGCTGAGAGGAGAGGCGGGCTTTGCCACGTTGCACACTCGTATATCTGTTGAATAGAAAATTTGACTGAAGGCTTCCCCGGTGGCTCAGTGATAAAGAGTCTGCCTTCCAATGCAGAAGACATGGGTTCAGTCCCTGGTCCGGGAAGATCCTGCATGCCGTTGAGCAGCTAAGCCCTGTACCACAAGCAGTGAGCCTGTGCATGGGAGTTTCAGCTACTGCAGCCCACGAGCCCAGAGCCCGTGCTTCACAGCAAGAGAAGCCACAGCAGTGAGAAGGCCAGGCATGGCACCCGGACAGCAGCTCTGCTGGCCACAACGAGAGAAAAGCCCAGGCAGCAACGAAGACTCAGCACAGCCAAACGTACATAATAAAGTCTTGCTAAGTCGCTTCAGTTGTGTCCGACTGTTTGCGAACCCATGGACTGTTGTCCGCCAGGCGCCTCTGTCCATAGGATTCTCCAGGCAAGAATACTGGAGTGGGTTGCCATTTTCTTCTCCAAATAAAGTCAATACATCTTAAAAATTTGATTGCGGTACGTACGGCATACAATAAAAATGAAAATATGGAAAGCATATATGAATCAGAACTCATTTCTAAAACTGGAGATTATTATACTAAGTGAAATAAGTCAGAAAGAGAAAGACAAATATCATAGAATATCACTTAAATGTGTAGTCTAAAATATGACGCAAATAAATCTATCTATGAAACAGAATGGTCTATGTGACCATTCAATATCAGGGTAATCCAAGTCTATGCCCCAACCAGTAATGCCAGAGAAGACCGGAAAGCTTAAATTGAATGGTTCTATGAAGACCTACAAGACCTTCTAGAACTAACACCCAAAAAACATGTCCTTCTCCTTATAGGGGACTGGGATGCAAATGTAGGAAGTCAGGAGATACCTGGAGTAACAAACAAATTTGGCCTTGGAGTACAAAATGAAGCATGGCAAAGGCTAACAGAGTTTTGCCAAGAGAATACACTGGTTATAGCAAACACACTCTTCCAACAACACAAGACTCCACCCATGGACATCACTAGACGGTCAATACAGAAATCAGATTGATTATCTTTGCAGTCAAAGATGGAGAAGCTCTATATAGTCAGCAAAAACAAGACCAGGAGCTGACTGTGACTCAGATCATGAACTCCTTATTGCCAAATTCAGACTTAAATTGAAGAAAGTAGGAAAAACCACTAGACCATTCAGGTGTGACCTAAATCAAATCCCTTACGACTATACAGTGGAAGTGACAAATAGATTCAAGGGATTAGATCTGAGAGAGTGCATGAAGAACTAGATGGAGGTTCGTGACATTGTACAGGAGACAGGGATCAAGACCATCCCCAAGAAAAAGAAATGCAAAAAGGCAAAATGGTTGTCTGAGGATGTCTTACAAATAGCTTAGAAAGAAGAGAACCTAAAGGCAAAGGAGAAAAGGAAAGATATACACATTTGAATGCAGAGTTCCAAAGAATAGCCAGGAGAGATAAGAAAGCCTTCCTCAGTGATCAGTGCAAAGAAATAGAGGAAAACAATAGAATGGAAAAGACTAGAGATCTCTTCAAGAAAATTAGAGATACCAAGGGAACATTTCATGCAAAGATGGTCTCAACATAGGACAGAAATGACATGGACCTAACAGAAGCAGGCCTTAGGAAGCATCACTACAAACAAAGCTGGTGGAGGTGATGGAATTCCAATTGAGTTATTTCAAATCCTAAAAGATGATGCTGTGAAAGTGCTGCACTCAATATGCCAGCAAATTTGGAAAACTCAGCAGTGACCACAGGACTGGAAAAGGTCAGTTTTTATTGCAATCCTTAAGAAAGGCAATGCCAAAGAATGCTCAAACTACCGCACAATTGCACTCATCTCACACACTAGCAAAGGAATGCTCAAAATTCTCCAAGTCAGGCTTCAACAATACGTGAACCATGAACTTCCGGATGTTCAAGCTGGTTTTAGAAAAGGCAGAGGAACCAAAGATCAAATTGCCAACATCTGCTGGATCGTCAAAAAAGCAAGAGAGTTCCAGAAAAACATCTATTTCTGCTTTATTGACTATGCCAAAGCCTTTGCCTGTGTGGATCACAATAAACTGTGGAAAATTCTGAAAGAGATGGGAATACCAGACCACCTGACCTGCCTCTTGAGAAATCTGTGTGCAGGTCAGGAAGCAAGAGTTAGAACTGGACATGGAACAATAGACTGGTTCCAAATAGGAAAAGGAGTACGTCAAGGCTGTATATTGTCACCCTGATTATTTAACTTTTATGCAGAGTACATCATGAGAAATGCTGGGCTGGATGAAGCACAAGCTGGAGTCAAGATTGCTGGGAGAAATATCAATAAACTCAGATATGCAGATAACACCACCCTTACGGCAGAAAGTGAAGAAGTAAAGAGCCTCTTGATGAAAGTGAAAGAGGAGAGTGAAAAAGTTGGATTAAAGCTTAAAATTCAGAAAACTAAGATCATGGCATCTGGTCCCATCACTTCATGGCAAATAGATGGAGAAACAGCGGAAACAGTGGCTGACTTTATTTTTTTGGACTCCAAACTCACCGCAGATGGTGACTACAGCTGTGAAATTAAAAGACGTTTACTCCTTGGCAGGAAAGTTATGACCAACCTAGATAGCATATTAAAAAGCAGAGACATTACTTTGCCAACAAAGGTCTGTCTCGTCAAGGCTATGGTTTTTCTGATGGTCACATATGGATGTGAGAGTTGGACTATAAAGAAAGCTGAGCACCAAAGAATTGATGCTTTTGAACTGTGGTGTTGGAGAAGACTCTTGAGAGTTCCTTGGACTGCAAGGAGATCCAACCGGTCCATCTTAAAGGAGATCAGTCCTGAGTGTTCATTGGTAGGACTGATGTTGAAGCTGAAACTCCAATATTTTGGCCACCTCATGCGAAGAGCTGACTCATTGGAAAAGACCCTGATGCTGGGAAAGATTGAGGGCATGAGGAGAAGGGAACGACAGAGGATGAGATGGTTGGATGGCATCACCGACTCAATGGAGATGAGTTTGAGTAAACTCCGGGAGTTGGTGATGGACAGGTAGGCCTGGTGTGCTGTGGTCCATGATATTGTGAAGAGTCGGACATGACTGAGTGACTGAACTGTATACAATATGCATATCAATTGTTCTTATTTATTAAAAATAAACTGTATTAGTTCATATACAGGCTTGGTCACAGTAAATTATAGTGAATTCTTTTAAGGTGGGAGGCTGGGCTGGGTCTTCACTGTGCACAGGCTTTCTCTGGTTGCAGTGTGAGGGGGCTTCTCTAGCTGTGCGGCACAGGCTCTAGAGTGAGCACACTCAGTAGTTGTAGCATGTGGGCTTAGCTGCTCAGTGGCATGTGGAATCTTGGTTCCCTGATCAGGAGTTGAACCCGAGTCCCCTGTATTAGAAGGTGGTTCTTAACCACTGGACCACCAGGGAATTCCCAACAGTGGCTTCTTAAGGGCATCTTGTATCCTTTCGATCCCATACTTGTCTCTGCCCCAACAGATGGACCCCTACTCAGAACCTACCACATCTTTCTGTGGGTCTACATAGACAGTAGAATCTACGTACCTTAAGCGTGTGTCAACCACAAGTCCATGGAAGCTGTAACACTGCCACATTGGGAGAAGGAAACACAGAGAGGACACCAAGCTTTGGGCAGGAGGCTTCCCAGGGAGGCTACATCTTTTTTTTTTAACTAGAATATGGATACCTTTCTTGACTGGGGTGCTCCCAGCAGGGATGAATGACACCAGACTGCTATGTTTCTTACCTGGTAAGGGACATATGTGAAGCAGTCTGACAATGTCAAGTGTTGCTAAGGATGTGGAGCAACTGGAATGCTCACACATTGTTGTTACGGGTGTAGATGGATACAACGACTTTGCAAAAACAATTTGACATATACCAGCAATTCCACTCCAACGTATGACCTCATATAAACTCTTGCACAGGTTCTCTGGGAGGTATGTATAAGAGGGCTCAGAGAAGCACTGATCATGCTTTCATGATCAAGCATTGATCATTGACCATGTTTCCTCAAACTGGAAACAGCTGCACTTTCTACTGACAGGACAACAGAGAATTATGGTGCATTCACTATATGGTAGTGAAAATAAAGATTTCCAAAGTGGTTGGTGCTAATGGTGAAGAACCTGCCTGCCAGCGCAGGAGACATAAGAGAGACAGGTTCAATCCCTGGGTCAGGAAGATCCTCTGGAGAAGGAAACGGCAACCCACTCCAGTATTCTTGCCTGGAGACTCCCATAGACAGAGAAGCCTGGTGGGCTATAGTCTGTGGCATCACAAAGAGTCGGACATGACTGAAGCAACTTAGCACTGTGAGAACAAACACACCCCCAACTACACACAATATGGGTGAATCACAGGAGCATAGTGTTGAGTGAAAAAAGCAAATCATAAGAGAGTCCCACCATTATGAATTCACTTGTATAAAGTACAAAGCAGGCAAATTAAACACTGTGTTCTTTAGGGATATAAACATAATGAGAATGGTAGGACAAAATTCTAGGATGTTGTTACCTTGACAGGGAATAAAGACAATGGGATCATCAATAATATTGACAATATTTTTATTCTTATACAAGGCATATGTGTGTGCTAAGTCCACATGTATGTGCTAAGTTGACTCCAACCTCAGCACATCATCTGAATAGAAGGAACGAAAATTCAAGTGAGAACTGCCCAGCTGAATCCAGCCAACTCTTAGGATTCTAAGAGAGTAATACAAAATCTATTTCTGCTTTATTGACTATGCCAAAGCCTTCGACTGTGCAGATCACAATAAACTGTGGAAAATTCTGAAAGAGATGGGAATACCAGACCACCTGACCTGCCTCTTGAGAAATCTCTATGCAGCTCAGGAAGCAAGAGTTAGAACTGGACATGGAACAACAGACTGGTTCCAAATAGGGAAAGGAGTACGTCAAGGCTGTATATTGTCACCCTGCTTATTTAACTTTTATGCAGAGTACATCATGAGAAATGCTGGGCTGGAAGAAGCACAAGCTGCAATCAAGATTGCTGGGAGAAACATCAATAACCTCAGCTATGCAGATGACACCACCCTTATGGCAGAGAGTGAAGAACTAAAAAGCCTCTTGATGAAAGTAAAAGAGGAGAGTGAAAAAGTTGGCTTAAAGCTTAACATTCAGAAAACTAAGATCATGGCATCTGGTCCCATCACCTCATGGGAAATAGATGGGGAGACAGTGGAAACAGTGTCAGACTTTATTTTTTTAGGCTCCAAAATCACTACAGATGGTGACTGCAACCATGAAAATTAAAAGACGCTTACTCTTTGGCAGGAAAGTTATGGCCAACCTAGATAGCACATTAAAAAGCAGAGACATTACTTTGCAAACAAAGGTCCGTCTCGTCAAGGCTATAGTTTTTCCAGTGGTCATGTGTGGATCTGAGAGTTGGACTGTGAAGAAAGCTGAGTGCCGAAAAATTGATGCTTTTGAACTGTGGTGTTGGAGAAGACTCTTGAGAGTCCCTTGGACTGCAAGGAGATCCAAGCAGTCCATCCTAAAGGAGATCAGTCCTGGGTGTTCATTGGAAGGACTGATGCTGAAGCTGAAACTCCAATACTTTGGTCACCTCATGCGAAGAGCTGACTCATTGGAAAAGACCCTGATGCTGGGAAAGATTGAGGGCAGGAGGAGAAGGGAACGACGGAGGATGAGATAGATGGATGGCATCGCTGACTCGATGGGCATGAGTTTGAGTAGGCTCCGGGAGTTGGTGATGGACAGGGAGGCCTGGCGTGCTGCAATTCATGGGGTCACAAAGAGTCAGACAAGACTGAGCGATTGAACTGAACTGAACTGAATACAATACGACTAGGACTTCCCTGGTGGTCTAGTAGTTAAGAATCTGCTATGTAATGCAGGAGACACGGGTTCCATCCCTGGCCTGGGAGGATCCCATGGGCCTTGGAGCAACCAAGCTTGTGCACCACAGCTATTGAGTCAGTGCTCTAGATCCCAAGAACTGGAACTCCCAAGCTCTCATGCTGCAACTACTGAAGCCCTTTCACCTTAGAACCTGTGCTCAACAACGAGAGAAGCCACCGTGATGAGAAGCCCGTGCACTGCAACTAGAGAGTAGCTCCCACTTGCCACAACTAGGGAAAAGCCTGCACACCAACAGAGTCCACTTTGCAATGCAAGGGACGAGAGTTCAATGCCTGGTTAGGGAACTAAGATCCCACATGCTGTGGAGCAACTAAGGCTGCGTGCCACAACTACTGAAGTCCACATGCTCTGGAGCTCACATGCCACAACCAGAGAGTCCATGTGCTACAACGAAAGATTCTGCATGATGTAGCGATGAAGAGCCTGCGTGCCACAACTAAGACCCAACCCAGTCAAATAAATACATAAATATATTAAAAAATGACTAAACGATTATTGTAATTTTACACCACTGGGTTTGGTGTTGTTTATTATACAACAATGGATAACTGATACAAGATCTCTTCCACTGGGGTAGGTGGGGCTCTGGAAAGGGGATGAGGGGGACTCCTGTCTGGTTTCCTTCATCCTGCTGAAGAAGGTCACTATCTTCCCTTGTCGCCTCCATCCCAATACCCAATCCATGAGCATCACCCATCACCTTTGCATATGATCATTTTTCTCTTTCTATTGCTATTATCTGAATTCAAGGCACCATTACCTCCCTCTCTAGCCTCTCTGAGGCCATTCTTGCTCTTAATCCCCTAAACTATCCTCTATACAGCAACCATAATGACCTGCCCCCAACTCTTTAAAAACTTTTTATTTTGGAATACTTTTTGATTTACAGATGACTTGTCCTACAGGCTGTGCTTGGGTCCCCCTGAAATTCAAAGGTTGAAGCCCTAAACCCCAGTTCAATGGTATTAGGAGATGGGGGTCTTTGGGAAATAATTAGGTCAGGCAGGTGGAATGGGATTAGTACCCTTATAGGTAAAAGAACCTGCTTGACAACACAGGAGATGTAAGAGATGTGAGTTTGATCCCTGGTTCAGGAAAATCCTCTGGAGGAGGGTATGGCAATCACCTCCAGTATTTTCCCCTGGAGAATCCATGGACAGAGGGGCCTGGCGGACTAGAGTCCATAGGGAGCAAAGAGTCACACAGAAGTGAGGCGACTTGGTACCGCACAGCGCATAGTGCCCTTAGAAGGGAACGTTCAAGATCTCTGCCTCTTTCTTCCTCATCTCTGTTTGTATCTCTATGTCTCTCTCTCTGCCGTGTGAGGGTACAGCAAGGAGATGCTGTCCACAATAAAGAAAGTGGGCCCTCACCAAATACCAGATCTGCCAGAACCTAGATCTTCGATTTCCCAGCCTTCAGGACTGTGAGAAATAAATGTTTGTTGCAAACCCACCCAGTCTATAGTTTTTTGCTATAGCAGCTTGACAAGACTATAATTTGCAAAGATGGTTGGTACAAAGAATTCTTGTCTACCCTCCACTCAACTGCCCCAAATTTTAATATACTGCCTAACCAGGCATATTTGTCAAAACTAAGAGATTAACTAATGTTGGTATAACACTATTTACTAAACTACAGACATAATGTCAGTTTCCCCAGGTTTTACTCTGATGTCCTTCTGTGGTTCAGGATCACAGCTAACACTTCATTTGGATATCATATCATCTTCTTAGACTCCTTTAAACTGTGTCAGTTCCTTGGTCATGCTTTCTCATGACCTTGACACTTTTGAAGTATACCGGTTAGGACTTTTGTAGAAGGTCCTGTCCCTCCCTTTGGGACAATCACCTGATGTTTTTTCATTAGATGGAGGTTATAGGTTTTGGAGGATACCAGACAAGTGCAAGGGTCCTCACGTCACATCAAGTGCCCATGACATGCACACAACTTATCACTATGATGATAAACTTGACCACTTGACTGAGGTGTTATCTGCAAAGTTTCTTCACTGCCAGACTACATTTTCCCTTTCCATTCTTTTTTCTAAAAGTGAATCACTAGGGACTTCCCTGGTGGTCCAGAGGTTAAGAATCTGTCTTGCAAAGCAGGGGACACTGGTTTGATTTCTGGTGGGGGAACTAAGATCCCACATGCCATGAGGCATCTAAGCTCACCAGCTGCAACTACTGAGCCTGTGCACTCTGGAATTTATGCACCACAACTAGACTGTGTGCTGCAACCAACAAAAGATCTCCCATGATGCAAGTAAGACCTGATACAGCCACATAAATAAATAAGCCCTGTCATATTCATTGAACATAGTAGGTGCTCAATAAGTATTTATTGAACAAGTGAAGACAGAGGTTGGAAGAATATGAAAGCCAGATCCATTCTATTCTTCTCTAATTATGGTCATAACATTCAGGCATCTGAGGTGTATATGTGCCAGGGGTTCAGGAGCAGTACACTGTAAGCCTCAGTTTCACCACGTTTAAAATGAAGATAATAAAAGGATCCATCTCCAAAATGGCTTTGAAAGTTAAATAAGCTAAAGCACAGGAAGATGATACTCATATCTGACATTAAACAACTGTTATTACTATTATCTATAAAATGGGCATAACAGCGATCTACTACATAGGATTCTAAGTGCAGAACTGTTTCTGGTAAGTGTAAAGTACTATATACGTGATTAATGTTGTTATTATCATCATCATGATCTGGTCAGGCCGCCCGCCAGTCCATCTGAATTTTTTTTTTTTCCCTCATGCCCCTCTGCACCGTGGGATCTTAGTCCCTGGACCAGGGATGGAACCCCATATCTCCTGCAGTTGAAGCCATGAGGAAGTCCTGAAACCACTGGACCGCCAGGGAAGTCCTGAAAGATGTTTTAATCAATTTCATCCTTTTATTTTGTAAATCCCTTTCCTCGGCACGGCCGGTAGCCCTAGGATGTTTGCCAGGCCCCCGCTGCACCCGGACTGGGCGCGGATATCCTCGGGCTGGGGATTATGACCCTTCTGGACCACAGGCGCCCATCGCCCCGCCCACAGGCCAGGACCGCCTGGATCTCCATGGAAACCCACCAGCCACAAGGGGGCGTGACGCCCTGGAGACGGATAGGGTCCTCTGCCTATTGGGTCAAAGTCATCTCAGCGAGGGGCGCAAATGGGGCCTCTGACGGGTGCGTCCTTGAGGGAAGGCGGGAATACGGCGACGGGCCGGCGGGACTGTACCGTCTCTACCAATCAAGGGTCGAGGTGGCAGTGATGGACAGGCGTAGCGGGAAAAAGCCCAGAGTGCGGGCGTTCACCCAACCCGCGGGCCGCAGTGTCGAGCAACGGCCAATGAAGAGGCGGCGGGGGTGGGGCGAAGAGGCCGGTTGCTCCGGAAGTGGAGGGAGGGGGTGAAAATGGCGCCCAGCTCGAAATCGGAGCGGAACAGCGGGGCCGGGAGCGGCGGCGGCGGCCCCGGGGGCGCCGGGGGCAAGCGGGCAGCGGGGCGGCGGCGGGAGCACGTCCTCAAACAGCTGGAACGGGTCAAGGTGAGCCCTGGAGTCTCGGAGGAGCGCGTCGGAAGGAAGGGAGGAGGGACGAGGGAGGCGGCGGGGAGGGAGGGTGTTCGCGGGGTGAGGGGTTGGGGGCGGAGCCCCGGGGGAGGGGGCTTGGAGGAAGGGGGTTGGGCGGGGCCCCGGGGAGAGAGCTTAGATTGGGGGGGCTGCGGCGGGAGTTTGGATGGAGGGAGTTGGGGGCGGGGTCCCTAGGAGGGGGCTTGGATGGACGGGCTGGGGGCGGGGTCCCGAGGACGAGCTTGGATGAAGGGGGCCTTAGAGGCCGCTGGAGGAGTGAGGAGGAAAGGGGCGACGCAGGGTCAGACTCGTTTTTCAAAACCCTGCTCCCGCGGCCCCTCCGTTTTGGAGCCTTACCGCCCCCTTGGCACAGCCTCTGCTACCGGCTTTGGGATTCCTCCGCCTGGGGTTCCTCTCTCTGTCCAGCTCTGACCACAGGAGAGCTGGGAGTTCCTGTAACTGCCTCCCCCATTGAATGGGAGGGAGCTCCCTGGAGAGGGCCTGATCTTCAGCTACCTGAGGAAGGCTCTGTCTCCTCATGAGACCAAACTCTCAGCGTGCTGGGATCTTTTTCTCCATCGGGTTGCCAGCTCTGGGAGGGCAAGCGTGTAAATCTACTGTCAGGTCAGCAGCAACTGGGGCAAGTCTGTGTCTCCGTGGGTCAGGAGTTGTGCCGTCTTCTCCATCAGGCTGGGAACTCTGTGAGGGCAGGGCTGTGTCTTCTCCTTTTGACTAGCGCTCCTGGAACAGGGACAGTCCCCACCCTCAGCCTGATTGCTCCCTGGGTTGGGCTGTGGCTCCGCCCTTAGCTTGGAAGCTCCGTGAACGGGGACTGTGTCTCCCGGTCAGCCTGGGCCTCACTGACAGGGATATTCCACTCTGGGATCTCCTCGAGGGCTGGGCTGCATCTCCCCCATTAGACTGGGTAGCAGGATCCGAGGTGCTCTGATTCCTCAATGCTCAACTTGGGCCTGTCTCCCGCCCAAACCTTCCTTGAAGTTTTGGGATGAAGGAGTCAGTTGGAAGGCGGCTGTTAATTGAGAAGGGGGAGTCGGGCAGGAGTTGGACGGTCACTGGTCAGGTTTACCCTTCTGTCTGCCTCAACAGACAGGCCCCCAGGGACCTAAGCGCCCCGTGTATAGGCTGGTGGGTTGGGAACAGGTGAGTGGAATTGGTCAAGCCCCCATCTCAGCCTCTTTGGTGGTCCTCGATGTCCAGAGCTCACTGTGCCTTCAGGTAGCCTTCAGGAAGACAGCTAGGTGGCCAGTGTGGGCCAGGGGTGACTGGGGGAGGCAATGCCAGTGATAGTTCTCACAGCCTGGGGGCTTAGGCAAGTGGAATGTGTGAAAATGTCAGTCACTCAGTCGTGTCCATGGACAGTAGCCTGCCAGGCTCCTCTGTCCATGGAATTCTCCAGGCAAGAATACTGGAATGGGTGGCCATTCCCTTCTCCAGGGGATCTTCCCGACCCAGAGATCAAACCATGTCTCTTACATCTCCTGCGTTTACAGGCAGGTTCTTTACCATCTGAGCCACCAGGGAAACGGCAGGCAAGAGGAACCCTTAGGCTGTGGAGTTGGGAGGGTGGCATGGGGCCCTGGTGGAGAGACAGGCTCAAGCCATTCACACCTTCCAGAGCTTGGACCACCCTGGACCGTTATGGTTGGTAGGAAGTAGGCCTATGTGGCTGGGCTGGCCCCCAGAGGTGTTGCTCTGCCTTGGGTGAGGGGACTGGGGGAGCTGCAGGCTGCTTCTACCATGTGGTGTCTCAAGAGCTCTGGCTGACCCTTCCCCAGATCAGCGGGCAGCTCTCTCCTCGCCTCTTCCGGAAGCTGCCACCCAGGGTCTGCGTCTCTCTCAAGAACATTGTGGACGAAGACTTCCTCTACGCAGGGTGAGGCGGGGGCCAGGCAGGGGTTGGCGGGGTGGGGCGGCTGGCCGGCCCTGACCTGGCCGTCGGCCCCTCCCTGCCATCCCCACAGACACATCTTCCTGGGCTTTTCCAAGTGCGGCCGTTATGTTCTCTCCTACACGAGCAGCAGTGGGGACGACGACTTCTCTTTCTACATCTACCACCTGTACTGGTGGGAGTTCAATGTGCACAGCAAGCTCAAGCTGGTAGGGCCAGGCTGGGCGCTGGGCACCTCCCTTCTGACCACATGACCCCACTCTGAGCCTCAGGTTCCATGGCCACAGATTGGAGATAGTGTACTCACGGGGCCATTGTCAGGACTCCCAAGTGTTAGGTCGATCTGTAGGAAATGGCCATCTTCAGAGCCGAAAGTGGGAATGGCAGGATTTCCTATGGTCTGATGGCTTAGGGCAGGAGGGATCCACTAGGTCTGTTAGGACCAAGCAGGCTGCCATGCCTGGTTTCGCCCTGACCTTGACTCCTCGAATGTCTCACCCCGGGAGGTGAGTGCCGTTACCCCAGTTTCCACATGAGTTCAGAGAGGTCAACCGGTCTCAGGGTGGGTCGGGCTTGGAGCCTATGGGTCTGGCTGCGTCCTATCCTAGGCCTGGCCTCCCTGTGTCCCCCACGTGTGAGGGAAAATTCTTATGAGCCTCCTCAGCGTGTTCTCAGGGTGACAGAGCGGGGTGTGGGGTGAAGGCCGCTTGGGGCTCCGTGGCCCAAGACTGCCGGCAGGTGCAGCCTCGGGTCGGCCCCGGCCCACTCAGACCCCACCCCCATGAGAACCTGCTGCTCAGGTCCGCCAGGTGCGGCTCTTCCAGGACGAGGAGATCTACAGTGACCTATACCTGACTGTGTGCGAGTGGCCCAGTGACGCCTCCAAAGTCATTGTCTTTGGCTTCAAGTGAGACTTGGGGATAGGGTGGTGGGGAGTGGGTGGGGGCGGTCGCCCAGGCCAGGCTCTGAGGCTCCACCGGCCCCCAGCACCCGCTCAGCCAACGGCATGCTCATGAACATGATGGTGATGAGCGACGAGAACCACCGGGACATCTACATCAGCACCGTGGCCGTGCCGCCGCCGGGCCGCTGTGCCGCCTGCCGCGACGCCAGCCGCGCCCACCCAGGTGAGGGACTGGGGGCCTGGGGCGCCGGGCGGCCTGCTTCCCTGCCCCACGGCCACAGCTGAGCCCGCGTGGCCTGTGTCGCTGCAGGTGACCCGAGTGCGCAGTGCCTGCGGCATGGCTTCATGCTGCACACCAAGTACCAGGTGGTCTACCCCTTCCCCACTTTCCAGCCCGCCTTCCAGCTCAAGAAGGACCAGGTGGTGCTGCTCAACACCAGCTACTCTCTGGTGGCCTGCGCCGTCTCGGTGCACTCGGCAGGTGGGTCCCTGGGTCTGCCGACAGGCCCTGCGAACGCGCTCCTGGCCTCGGGCCCTGTGACCCGGTGACTTGGCCAAGCAGTCCCTTGAGGTCGGCGCCATCACTACCCCGCATCACCGATGAGGTGATGGAGACCCCGGAGAGGTGAAGTCCCTGGTTCAGGAAGTGGCAATGTGGGCTCCCAACCCAGCCACCCTGTCCCCTCACCCCCGCCCCAGCACTGCCTACTGGAACTTTCCATGGGGCTAAGAGGGTCCATGTTTGGGGTATCTGCTACAGCTGCCACCAGTAGCCACTTGACAGTGGGTCATGTGACCAAGGAACTGAGTTGTTAAATTTAATTTTAGTGATGTCAAGTTCAAATAGTCACATGTGGTCAGCCACTATCTACCGTGCTGGACAGTGCAGTGCGTCCTTCTAGTCAGAAAGAGGAAGGTCGATTAAAAACTTAAGGGAGTGGTTAGTGCACAGAGGACCACCTTACGGATTTGACTGTTGCTGACATGGGGCAGGGGGCCACTTGCACTCCTGCTCTCCCGGGGCCTTATGGCAACAGAGGGTGCCTGTGGCGGCAGCTGGGGCCTGCCTGGCATTTGGGAAGGCAGGACTGGGTGGTTACCTCTCCCGGATCAGCAGGGAGTGCCCCAGCATGCCTGTCTGTGGAGAGTGTGCCTTAAAGACATGTTCACATGCAAAAGAAACACAAGAAGATCTGTAACCTGCTACTGATGCCATTTATATATGAGTTTAGAATGTGTTCCAATTATGTCAGAACCCAGTCCAATGAAGATGACCACTGGGACTTCCCTAGTGGTCCAGTGGTTAGGAGGCCACATTTTCACTGCGAGGGCCCAGGTTCAGTCCCTGGCTGGGGAGGACCTAAGATCCTGCAGACTGAGTAGCATAGCCAAGAAAAAAAGATACCAACTACCTGCATTTAAAATGATTGCCCCTGGGGAAGCAGGGGAGTGGACGTGAGAAGCGGATTCTATGTATGTGCTCATGTGTGTGCTCAGTCGTTTCAGTCATGTACAACTGGGACCCCATGGACTGCAGCCCACCAGGCTCCTCTGTCCGTGGGGATTCTCCAGGCAAGAGTACTGGAGTGGGTTGCCATTTCCTCCTCTAGGTGATCCCCAACCCAGGGACTGAACCCGGGTCTCCTGCATTGGCAGGTGGGTTCTTTACCTCTGAGTCACTGGGGAAGCCATGTATGTGTTATATATGTATATATAACTGAGCCCACAGACCAGCAAGGGCCAGTGTGCCTTGTCCTTAAGCTCTTCCAGGGGCCTCCCACTCCTGCTCTGGCCACCTGTACCAGAGTGGGCAAGGCTCTGCTTCTCGCCAAACTATGATCCCCCAACAAGCTAGGCCTGGACGGCGCGGCTGCCCCCCACCCCGTTAGGAAGGACCGCATGGGACAGGATGCAGCCGTGCACACACGGCCCAGGTGAGGGGCATTGTCAGCGGTGTCTGACACTCCTCTCACCCTAGGAGGGTATCTACACAGAGGGGGAGTTTTGATGTGAACATTTTCCACTCATCTCCCTCCTCTCCAGAAGATGTGCCGCCACCCTGGCAGACAGGAGTGTGTTGGCATACTTGTATTATCTCTCCGTGTGACCTTGGCCAAGTTTCTCTGAGCCTTGGCCCTGAGTCTCTGAACTGAGAGGGGAGCTCCCCTCTACAGGGGCTGCTTATAGGGGCCGAGTGGAGCAGGGCAGGCAGAGCCCAGGGCCCGGCGGTGGTGCTGCTTGGTGGATGCTTGGCTTCTCCACACTGAGATTCTCCATAGGGAGATCTGGCCCTCAGGTGGAGTCACAGAGGCCTGGGATCTGGCCAGGCTGTGCCTGTGTGGGTCTGTCTCGAGTTGAAAAGGACAGAAGACAGTGTGGTAAACTGTCAGACTTCTGTGGCTTATTTATCTGACCATGTTGGGTCAAATAAAGCCCTTCACTGCTGTGCAGGCTTTTCTCTAGGTGCGGAGAGCTGGGACTGCTCTCTCATTGTGGTGCGTGGGCTTCTCATTGGGGTGGCTTCTCTTGTAGAGCAGAGCCTCTCTTGTGGGCTTCAGTAATTGTGGCTCAAGAGCACAGGTTCAGTTGTGGTGCATAGGCTTAGTTGCTCCTGGGCATGTGGGATCGTCCCAGATCAGGGATCAAACCCATGTCTCCTACATTGGCAGGTGGATTCTTTACCACTGAGCTACCAGGGAAGCCTTATGTAGCTTTTATCTTCTGTCATCATAGACTCCCAGCTCCCCAGTTCAGTTCAGTCACTCAATCGTGTCCAACTCTTTGTGACCCCATGGACTGCAGCATGCTAGGCTTCCCTGTCCAGCAACTCCCAGAGTTTGCTCAAACTCATGTCCATTGAGTCGGTGATGCCATCCAACCATCTCATCCTCTGTCATTCCCTTCTTTTTCTGCCTTCAATCTTTGCCAGCTTCAGTGTCTTTTCTAATGAATCAGTTCTTCGAATCAGGTGGCCACAGTATTGAAGTTTCAGCTTCAGCATTAATCCTTCCAATGAATATTCAGGACTGATTTCCTTTAGGATGGACTGGTTTGGTCTTCTTGCAGTCCAAGGGACTCTCAGGAGTCTTCTCAAGCACCAAAATCTTCAGTTTTTCAGCGTTCAGCTTTTTTTATGGTCCAGCTCTCACATCCGTGCATGACTGCTGTTATCCATACATGTCAGCTCCCAAGGGCAGGGAATTTTCTCTTGTTCACGCCTGTGTCCTCAGTATGGGGCACACAGCAGATGCTTAAGAGGAAGGTTTGAATGAACATGCATGTGTGTAAGTCCTTTTTCCGTTTTGGTTTTTCTGGACTGATCTCAGCACATGTAAGTCTTCTAGAAGGGTCTCCTCTTGGATTTCTAAGATCCAAGCCCCCCACCCGCACCCCCAGGTAATGAGGGAGCTCAGGAGAGCATCCTGACCTAAACTCATATATTAACTTCTTCTACCTCCCTCGCTATTTTTATGTTCCAGGAGATAGCAGCTTCTGCCAGATCCTATACGACCACACCACCTACCCCCCGGCCCCTCCCAGCCCCCCTGGACCCCAGAGCCCAGAGTTGCCCCCTGTTCTCCCCAGCCTCTGCCCTGAAGCAGCCCCAGCGTGGCCCTCTGGGACCCCCGATCCCTCGCCTGCCATTGCCAAAGCCAAGGAGTTTGTGGCTGACATCTTCCGCCGGGCCAAAGAGGCCAAGGGTGGGACCTCGGAGGAAGTCCGGCCATCCCCCTGCCCAGGGCCCTCAGGCAGCCGCTGCCGCCTGTCCTCTGAGCCCCTTGGCCCAGGTGGGGAGACGGTGCCCCGGGACAGCCCCCCTGCAGCAGAGGCGCCCGCCCCGGAGCCTGGATACGTCAACTACACCAAGCTCTATTACGTGCTGGGGTCTGGTGAGGGGACGGAGCCAGAGGATGGTGAGTGGGGAGCCCCTCTGGTGGGCAGGGCCCCAAGCATGGGAGGCTGGCCTTGAGAGCCTCTAGGCCTCCCACCGCCATCCCTACCCCCATGTCCTGCCCCCTCAGAGTTCGAGGATGACAAGATCTCCCTGCCCTTCGTGGTGACTGATCTCCGAGGTCGCAACCTGCGGCCCATGCGTGAGCAGGCTGCCGTCCAGGTGGGTGTGGGTGGTGGGCAGGCCAAGGGGCAGCTCCTGGGATGGTGGTGAGCGCAGTTCTCCCCCTGCCCTTGTCCACAGGGTCAGTACCTGACAGTCGAGCAGCTCACACTGGACTTCGAGTATGTCATCAACGAGGTGATCCGCCATGACGCCACTTGGGGTCACCAGTTCTGTTCCTTTAGCGACTATGATATTGTCATCCTGGAGGTGGGTCCAGGTGTTGGGCAGGACAGTCCAGGGCCTCCCCTGCTCTTGGTGGCACTCTCAGTAGCTGTCACTGTCCACCCTCCCCACTCCCCAGGTCTGCCCAGAAACCAACCAGGTCCTCATTAACATTGGCCTGCTGCTCCTGGCGTTCCCGTCCCCCACCGAGGAAGGCCAACTTCGGTGAGTGGGCAAGGACCCGCCCTCACCCTTGCCCAGCAGGGTCCTGCTCTCATGAAACCTCAATGTGGGGAGGTGGCATATGATAAAACTCCCCTTGACCCCCCAAAGCTTGGATAGGCTGTTCCATTACTGCTCCAAAGATAAAAGCCCCTTAGGGTAGCCTGGGTTCAAGCTCAGGGACCCTGTAGTCCCCCACTTTCTCTTGTGCTCACCAGCTTTCCCTCCTGTAGACCAAAGACCTACCACACCAGTCTCAAGGTGGCATGGGACCTCAACACGGGCATCTTTGTGACAGTCAGCGTGGGCGACCTCACTGAGGTCAAAGGACAGACGAGGTGAGGCAGGGTTGGGGGCAGGGGTGGGTTGGGCCCAGGGCTGGGAGTCGCTCATACCCTCCTCCTCAGCGGCAGTGTCTGGAGCTCATATCGCAAGAGCTGCGTGGACATGGTCATGAAGTGGCTGGTGCCCGAGAGCAGTGGCCGATACGTCAACAGGATGACCAACGAGGCCCTGCACAAAGGTGGGACGCTGACCTGACGACAGTTTAGGACTGAGGTCCTGGTCCTGGGGCTGGGCGGGGCCCGGAGCGGGCGCTAATTGCTAAATGTTGCTGAATGAAGGAGCCCATTGGCTGAGCAGCGGCATGGAGGTGAAGGTGAGGGCAGCCCAGGCCAGGGCCAGGGCGCCAGCTCTGATGTGGCACCTGGCAGCATTCAGCAGACACTGAGCGGCTGCAGGCCCGAGGCAGAGATAACTTGCACCTGCCTTGCTAGAGCCTTCTGGGCCACCATCAGGTCAGGGAAAGAAGCCTCTCCTGAGACTGGGCCGGCTCGAGGTTCCAAGGCCTTGTCCACACCTCCCTTGCAGGGTGCTCGCTGAAGGTTCTGGCCGACAGCGAGCGGTACACATGGATCGTGCTGTGAGGGCCCGGCCGCCCTGGACACTGACTCCAACTACCTCCGCCTTCCTGGTAGCCACCGGCCGGCCGGCTGACCGACCAACCAACCGACCAACCGATGACCGGCACTAGTGTTAGGCTGCGGGAAGGGGGCTGGGCCGGGCAGCCCCTGGTGGCCTGAGAGTCTGGACGCTTCTTATTTATGCCTATTTAAGTGGGGAAGGGGCAGAGGGAAGAGAGCCCTCTGCCCCACCTGCCTTGAGCGCCCGCCTTCACCCTAAGCTGGGCGCGGGCCCTCGTTCCTTGAGAGTTCGCCCCTTTCCTCAGCTACAGGTGTGGACATGGCCCCCCCACACAGCCCAGGGAGGCCAGATGGATCCCAGACCCCTGCCCCGACCACCCTCCGTCTCCCCCATCTGAGGTGGAGAACCTAGTGGCCGTCACACCTCCCCTCCTGGCCCTGTTCCTCTTCACATAATAAATGTTTTATTTCTGAACCTCACCAGTTCCCTTCACTGCCTGCTACTCAGGAGCTCGGGGTCCAGCTGGCCCCCCTCCAGCCCCCAGGCTCCCACCAAAGCCCAGCAAGTCAGCAGTAGCCAAATATGACAGTGGAATTTATTGTGTTTTAAGAAAGACTACAAAAAGATAGAAAACAGCTCGGCACACTAGACTACCACACGCGTGGACACTTTCACCGCCAGGAGAAGGGAGGCCCAGAGGAGTGGGAGAGGGAGTGGGCAAACCACTCCCAAAAGCTGTAGCACGCGGAGCACACAAAATAGTGATTTTTATACAATAGGTCAGGTGGTTTTTTTTTCTTTTTTCGCTTTTTGCCATAAACATCTATCTCACAGGTTGAAAACACTGAGAAAACCGGAACAGATAAGGCCATGATGGTTGGAAAAAAACCCAACAAGTTACCGACTCCGCTCACAAATCGCACAATAGTCACGTGGGGGGTGGGAAGGGGCAGAAGTCCCACACACGGAGGAGAAGCACGGTCTCCAGGAGCGGAGGTGGGGGTTGAATAGGAGCGTGGAGATTCCATTACAAACCAGCGGCAAGGGGGCTTAGGGGCTTGGATACGAGCAAGCGGAGCACCCAGCCCCGGCCGGGGCAGGCGTGGACACTTCCGGGCCCGCTGCCTGCAGCAGGCCCCTCCGGGCTTATTGCCCGGCCCAGCCTGCTGCTCTTTGGAAGCCAGAGATGGTGCCCCTTCTGCCCTCCCCCCCTGTCCAGGCTGGGCAGTGCCCCCCTCTGGGGCTGTGGGGCACGGGAGAGTCCAGCACTGGAGAAGATGCGACACCCACGGCTTTAATTGCACTTATACCAAGGAGGGGGAAGCAGTGGGGTTACTGAGGGAGGGGTCCCAGGGCTGCTGCTGCCGACAGTGGTGGGTCCCCAGGTGATGCCCACCTGCGCCCACCCGGGGCTCAGGGCTGGGCCCAGGACAGGCTGTGCAAAGCCAGCGAGCTGAATAAGTTAACAGTTCTGCAAGGTAGGGGGCCTGCCTGCCTGCCCCCTGGGGTGATGGGGGTGGGACTGGGGGAGGAAGGGAGAGAGATGATGCAGCCTTTGGGGCCAAGGGGCCAAGCTGGCTGCCCCAGGGGGCACCTGGGCACGGCGGCGGGTTCCTTAAGGCACGTCTTTTGTGTCAGTGTTTGCAGCTGCGGCTCCGCCCGGCCCTGTGATTGTGTGGGCCCCATGGGGGGGGCAGGGACCCCCCAGCCTTCCCTGTCTTGGAGGCCCCCTCCTGGCCCTGGCCGAAGCTGGAGCGGTGACAGCGAAGCCACAGAAGCTGTGAAGGACCCTGGCGAGGAGGGGCGGTGGGGGAGGGCGGGGGGGCGGGATGGGGAAGGCCGCGGGTTTAGCTGGAGGGCAGTGCCTGCACGAAGAGGCCGCGCGCGTCTGTCCGCGCCAGCTTGGCCGGTGGCTCCAGAGCCTCGGGGCCCAGCGCGGGCGACTCGCTGCCGGCCGCGAGAGAGATGTCCTGCGGCAGCTCATCCTCGCTCTCCTCTTCTTCCTCCTCCTCCTCGTCTGGGGCACACGGACCAGGCCTGGCTCAGCGCGGGGCGGCCGCACCACCAGGTCCCCACGCGGCGCCCCAACTGGGGCCTCCTCCATCCCAGCCCCCCTGTACCGACCTCCGGACTCAGGTCCTGGCTTTACCTACCTTTGTCCGGGTCCAGGGGGTTCAGAGAAGTGGCCAGATTGGCGAACTGGAAGGTGGGGAGAGGAAAAGGGGTGAGGGTCCCGCCCAGGGGCGCCCCGCCCCGTGCCCTCAGCGTCCCGCTGTGCGCACCTCGCCCATGACGGCGATGGGGGTCTCGCCCTTGGCCTGGGCCACACGATGTTCGATCAGGTAGTACATGTACTCATCGTAGAGCAGCCTGATGAGATGGAAGGAGCCGAAGCTGGCGGCGCTGCGCAGGGTCAGGTCCCGAATCACCATAGAGCTGGAGGCGGCGACAGACAGGAGACCCTCAGGCCAAGACCCACCTCTCGCCCCACTTCCCTTCCATAAGAACCAGGCTTGAGCAAAAGCAGCGACCACCACCCAGCCCTGAACAAATTTCCCCGGGGTGTCCTTCGGAGAGGGGGGAGGGCCCTAGACCCACACACTTCCAACAGAGTCCTGGCCTTCTTAAAAGGTATCCAAGTCCCTCAAGGAGGCGGGGCTTTATCTGGCCCCACCCTCCTCGAAGAGGCGGGGCCATCTCTGGCCACCTTTTGCCCAGCCTACAAAACGAGCACTTCCCGTCCAGCCGGGGCGCACCTGTAGAATGACCACTTGAGGAGGAAGAGCTTGGCGGCCTTGGGGAAGCCGGCGCTGCCCTGGTAGGGCTTGAGCACCTGGCTGACGACGCCATCCAGCCAAGCCGCCCACTGCTCCAGTGAGTTTTGCTGCTGCAGCGTCACTTTGAAGTCCTGCTCCAGTCGCTGCACCACGCGGTCCTCGCAGCGGCACACCCACGAAGCCTGCTCCTGGGACAGAGCAGGAAGGCGGGTGCCCGCGAATCAGTCGCCGCCCCGCCTGGCCACCCCGCGCTCATCATCGCCTGCCCCATCGGCGCTCACCTGCACGTTGGCGAAGTCCACGCGGTTGAGATCGCTCAGCATCTGGTTGATCTGCGCGGTGTTCTGCAGCACAGCGCGCGCCGCCTGTGCCAAGTGGTTGAGCGACGTGTAGCGACGCAGGGTCTGCGCGAAGGCGCCGGCCGCTGCCACCTGTAGGGCCCCGGACTTGTGGCTTTCTTGGAATTCACCCCTGACCCCTCTCACTCAGGTCCCTTCCCCCACCCACTGTGACCTCTCTGAGCCTGTTTCTTTCTCCGAAAAGGGAGAAAAAACCTTGTTGCTTTTGCTGGGAGATAAAAGGATCAGGATTTTTAAACTTTGGGTCATCAGCCACACAAATAATGCGTCCAAAAGAAAAAATAAAATCAGTGTATCTGAACACTATTATTTTTCATCAAAGCACACAAGAAGATATGGGAGGGCACTGCCCAGAATGGGCACCGCTTCCATAACCACCTGCTTCATTCTGTTTGGATTATTATTCCCTTGAATGTCAGCTCCGGGAGGGCTGGAGTTTTGTCCATCTTGGTCACTGCTGTGCTCCCAGTACTTAGAACCAGGCCAAGCACACAGCAGGTGCTCAGTAAATGTGTGTGTAATAAATGAATACATAAGTCTTGCCAGTTCCGAAGGACTCCCCCTGGATCCAGTTTCTAGTTTCTCCACAGACCAAGCCCAGCCCTCTGTCCAGCAGACCCCAGGGGTCATTCTTCAGACATCCAGTCTTATTAACATTTTCAGGACTTTAAAAGCTTTTTTTTTTCTTTCTTTCTTTTTTCCTTTTGCTCAAGAGCAAGCCCATCCCATCTGTTTCCAAACATCTTGGTAGTTAGTGAATGTGCAGCACTGACGAAGGGGGCCGTTATTCTGTTTCCTTATAGGTGTCTTTTTTTTTTTTTTAAAGATTTTATCTCTTTCTGAACATCTAAAGCACTTTCTGCTGAAGCTCTCTGAAGAGAACTACCTCAAGTTTGCATTTGGTTTTTATTTTTTTTAAGATGATGTGTTGCATACAGAAATACCACAAATGGGTTGTGTGTCAGAAGTGGGCACCTGAGGAAGCTGGCTTGTAAAGACAACACCCAGAGCTCACTCTGAGGGGACAAACACAGAGACGCATCTTATTGTCTTGGTCAGGCAGAGGCAGCTGAGGCCCGCTGCCCCCCCACAAGCAGGAGGGAGGACCCGAAGCTGTGGGCCCAAGCTGGCCCCTCCGCCCCCCACCTCACACCCTCACCTTCACCCGCAGCATCTCCTCGGGGATGTTCACCATGGCGTGGGTGAGCCAGCTCTCCAGGCTCTTGGCAAAGTTCCGGATCGCTTGGGTCAAGGCACCTGGGGGCGGTAGGAGGGCTGGTGGGGACTCGGGGGGGAGGTGGGGCACGGGGAGCGGGGGCGGGGCGGGGCGGAGGTGGGCACTCACTGGGGATGGGCCGCAGCACATCCGGGATGAGGATCTCCACCAGGCCCTGGTACAGCACGTTGTCACAGTGCTTGGTCCACTGCAGCACGGGCTCGAACTTGGAGAGGAGCACCAGGCTGGCCTTGGGCAGCCGCTTCTCAGCCTCATCGTGCCTGTGGGCACCCACCCGGCCCGGGGTGTTAACGAGGCTGTTCCACAGTCCTGCACCCAGGGTCAGAAGGGCACAGCACCCTCACCCCACCGTCGGCTCAGGCAGGTACCCTCTGCCTCCTGGAGACCCCCGGGGTCAGGCTGATACAGGCCTCACTGCCCCCAGGGTCAGAGAGGGATCTCAACATCCTGCACGTGGGTACCCAGGCACCTAGCCACCGCAGGGAGGGAATGGCTCGGTGGGGCCCGCCATCCCACACACGGAGCATCAGAATTGGTACCCAGGCACACTCTGGAGGCAGGCCCCACAAACTGGGGGGGTCAGAGAGGAGCGCCGGCTCCTGCATGGTCTAGCCACCCCAACCTTGAAGGCAGACTCGCAAGGTGCCCAACTTCCTCCCTTCCTCCCCCTGGGGCACTCACACAGCCAGCGGCGGCGCCTCGCTGGGCTGGCTCAGGTTGTACCTCCAGAAGGTTTTCCAGAGCGTTTCCACCAGTGTGAACTGCAGGTTCACCATGACATCGACGATGGCCTGTTGGGGAGGCCAGATGCTCAAGGGGGCCAGGCGGCAGCATGGTGCGCCCTCACCCCCGCCGCTGCCCAGGTGCCCTACCTCACAGTGTTCCCGGTACAGGACCTGGAAGGCCTTGATGTCCCCAGGTCCGATGCCCTCGGGCAGCACTTTGCCCTGGAGATCAAGCTCTGAGAAGTCAGGGAGGCTTCTCGAGGCATCTGGGGGGCAGAGGAGACACCGTGAGCCCCTTCCAGCCTCATCCTGGGATCCTGTTAAGTTGGCACCACTTGGCTACCAAGCTCCCCCATGACCAGTTTGGGATGATGAGGTCCAAGGAAGGCAACTGAACCATCTGCTGGCTCTCTGGGGGCTGCACCGCCTGCCCTGGGCCCCGCCCCAGAGTCCGGGGAGCCCTCACCCAGAAACTGCTGGTACTGCTGGACCTGGGCGCTGATGTCCGAGAGTCCAGTGGCCTGCTGTGGCCCCACGGCCACGCCGTTGGTCATGCCCTCCATCTTCTGGATGGGTTTCAGCCTGGAGGAAGGATGGGTAGGCAATGGGATGGGGAGTTAGGCTGCCACGTCCGTCCCTGCCTGCCAGCACCCAGCCAGCCCACCATCCTACCTCTGTTTTTGGGAGAAGGGTTGGCCCCGCATGGCCATGTGCTGCTGGTCCTCCATCAGCCGCAGCAGGGGCGAGCTGGCCTTGATGCGCAGGCCATAGTAGTGATACTTGGAGTTGCCCCTGGGAGGGAGGCAGAGGGTGAGGGCTGAGCTGGGGGCGGCCCCCGATCATCCACTGGGAACTTTACATCGCACCCACCTCCTCTCTGCTAGGGGGCCAAATAGAGCCCAGGGGTGTGACCCATGTTCCACAGAGCTTGGGGTGCTGGACTGGGGAAGCCATGGGGGCTATGGGGGCCAGAAGAGGCCCCCACCTGCAGACTGAGCTCTGTGAAGACAGGAGCAGGCACTTAGCAGGTCTTTGCTGACTGCTAGTCTCACAATTTGCCAGGCACTGTTTTGAGCACTGAGCACATGCAAATGCACGTGTTCCTCATCTCTACCCCATGAAGGGTACTCCTAGCATCCTAGATTGATACTTGAAGAAAGGGAGGCTCAGAGAGACGAGGTACTCTGCCCAAGGTTCTACATGCATGCCTGTGTGAATGAGGTCACACTGAGGCCTGAACTGGAAGCTGGAACCAAGAGAAGAGCAGGGCTCAGCCCAGAAAGATGTGGGGGGATCACAAAGGAGAGGCAGAGAAGGATGGGTTCACGGGAGGGCTCCTTGCCCCTTCCTCTGTGAATTCACTGACTCACAGGCCATGATTAAGCAACGACTGTGTGCAGCCCCCACACTCTCAAAGGGTGTGCATTTCAGCATCGGAAGACAGATCAGAAGTGAGAAGTAACATGAAAGGTATGCTGGATGGGTGCTCAGGAGAAAAACTCAGTGGGGTGGATGCCAGGGAGGTAGGGAAAAGTTGAAGTTTTAGTTAGGAGGGCCAGGGGATATTTGAGTCAGGAGATGGGGAAAGGCACGGACAGTGCAAAGGCCCTGGGGCAGGAGCATGTGAGTGTCAGGAACTGTGACGAGGCCAGTGGGGCTGGTGAGCCGTGAAGGGACGAGGGGAGCGGAGGACCTCGGAAACAGGGTGAGGGTGGGCCTTGCAGCCACTGGGGGCTGTCAGGGGCAGGTGGCCCCACCTGGTGCCTAGGCGACGGGTGCGCAGGCCCATGAAGACAGAGCGGATGAGCTTGCCGAAGGAGGCGGCGTTGACGGGCTCCAGCTTCTGCTCCTGGCAGTGCAGCAGGTAGTGGCAGTACAGGGTGCTCCGTGGCAGGCTCACGCCCTCGGCCGTCTCGTAGTTGTCCAGGAGCCACTGGACCTGGGGCCCGAGGGGGACGGAAGAATCGGAAGAATGCTAAGAATGGCTTCCATTTCTCAAGTGCTCGTCGCTAAGTGCTCTATTTATTTCCAATTGTGATCCTGACAACCGTGCCGGAGAGGGTGTCATGTCACCCTTGCCCATGGGAACTAAATCCAGTGGAACTCTCTAGAACTGTGCTGTCCCAGGCCGTCACCACTAGCTGTGGAGAGCTGTTAAATGAATGTAGGCGGAATGGAAAAAGCCAGTGTCAAAAGGTCACGTCAAGTATGAGTCCATTCACAGAACATTCTCAAAATGACAGTGTTAGAGAAACAGCGAACAGATTCGTGATGGCCAGAGGTCAGGAATGCTGGAAGGGAGGAGGGTAAGGGAGACTCTAAAGGGTTAGCACCAGGGAGATCTTTGTGGGGACAGGATAGTTCTGCATTGAGTTTGATGGTGGTTTCCCAAATCTACCCATGTGATAAAAAGACACAGAAGTAGATACCCCCATATAACACCAACTCCCGGTTTCCGAGTTAGATACTGTACTACAGTTACATAAATTGTAATTAGTGGGGTAACTTAGGTGAGGGGTCCACGGGGATCCCTGCAGCTTCTGTGACCATAATTCTTTCAAGATCGTTTTTTTTTTAAACAAACAACTCCGCAACTTCCCTGGTGGTCCAGTGGTTAAGGATCCACCTGCCAACGCAGGGGACACGGGTTCGATTCCTGTTCCGGGAAGATCCCACGTGCCATGAGGCAACTAAGCCTGTGCCCCACACTACTGAAGCCCGCACGCTCCAGAGTTCGTGCTCCGCAACAGGAGAAGCCACCAGGGTCGGAAGTCTGTGCCCGGCGATGAGAATAGCCCCTGCTCACCACAACTAGGCAAACAAAGTCCAGGCACAGTAATGAAGACCCAGTACAGCCAAAAATAAGTAATTTTTAAAACTTCTAAAATAAAAAAATAACAACAATTCTGTCTCTGGGACTGTGAAACTCACATGTCAAGCACTCAACAGCCTCATGTGTCCCGAGGCCTGTACAGTAGGCAGCAAGCAAAGAACACATCACTGGAGGATGTTCTACCAGACAGCACGGGTCTAGGGGAGCACATTTTCAGAATCCACTTGGGGCTCATGAAGTCAGTTATGGGGGTTATGACCAGCCTTAAAAAATCAGACTAGAAGCCAGGCTCCCCAGGTGCCTGAGAGAGGTCCTGTCTTCTGAGAAAGTTTCGGTCTTGGTAATGATGACCACAATGGGTGGCTGTGGCAGAGGGTAGGAGTTACACATGAGGGGCAGCATCGCTCAGACCTCAAGCTTCTGGAGGACAAGGACCACGCTGGGACACCCCACCCACAGTCACAGAGCTGATGACAAGCCCCATCAGGATTAGGCCCTAGGGCTGTTCCACAGAGCCGCTCTAGGCTGGACAGGCACACCTTGCTCCGGGTAGCTCCTGGCATGGTGGTGCCTGCATCTCCCGCCCCATGCTATCTATCCGCCATCACCAGTTACTATCAGACTTAGTGACACTTCCTTGGGTAATAGCTCCAAGAGCTTCGGGCGGATTAGCTGAGGCCCAGAGAGGCTGAGGAACTTGCCTGAGGCCACACAGTGAGGAGTCAACCCCAGGACCTCTTCACCTGAGCACCCCGGCACCAGGCTACCCAGACTCCTGGGGACGGTGGCCGGCGCCCATCACCCGCCGCCCCTGCCCAGGGCCCCCCTCCCACCCCTGCCTCCTCTGGGGCCTGGGTCGGCACTTACGGTGGCTGGTGAGGCACGGGTGGTGTGGGAGTAAGACTGGCTGGCACCGCCCAGCATGTAGCCGCCTTGGATCACGTAGGTGCCTGCGCCGCCGCCGCTGCCACCGCCGCCGCCGCCGCCGCCGCTGCCGCCGCCCCCACCCCCACCACCCCCGCCGCCGCCGCCGCCGCCGCTGCTGCCGCTGCCGCCGCTGCTGGCTCCACTCCCACTGCTGGTGGAGCTGGCGACAACCTGGCTGCCAGACACGTACATGGGCACAGAGCCGCTGCTGGCCACCGCCTGGGAAGTGGCAGGGGTGCTGACCTGGGCAGCCGTGCCCGCGGCCTCGTAGTAGCTGGTGCCTGCCGTCTGCGGGTACAGTGGCGTCTCGGGGTAGGAGTAGGTGCTGGAGCGGCTACGAAAGAGGTAGAGAGCGGGAGACAGAGGATAAGAGATGGGTGGCCCAGGGGCATAATGAGGGGGGCCCTGCAGTGGCCGGGGGTGGGGGGGGCGGGGCAGGGCAGCAACAGCCCCATGCACTGCACATCCCCCCAAGTGCCTGATGGGCAATTCTTCACTGAATCCTCAAAGCAGCCCCGTGACTTGGGAGTCCCCGCTTCAGCCGTGAGGAACTGGGACTGGAAGAGCTGAGTGACTTGCAACGGCCTAAACACTTCAGTCACTCAGAAAACAAACTACTGAAGAGAATTCCCTGGAAGTCCAGGGGTTAGGACTCCTCACTCCCACTGTTGGGGGGGGCCTGGTTGGGGAACTAAAATTGCTGAAGCCTGGTGGTGCAGCCAAAAAAAAAAAAAAAAGACCAACAACTGTTGAAGGCCTGCTTGGGCACTGTTCTAAATACGCTGGACCCAATGGTGGACACGAGAGAAAAGGCCCCACCCTGGGGTCCGGAGGAGGTTAATGTCCTAGCAACGGAGCCAGAGGAGAAGCCAAGTGCAAAGGTAAATTGAGGGTACTCTGGAAGGTGGCAGGTACCAAGGCACACGAGGCAGGAAGTGGGTGGGGAAGAGAGCGCGCTCTGCTCCTAAATCCACTGGCTGCCACCATGGGGGGCTGGTCAGCGGTGACTATTAAGGTGCACATGTGTTTCACTTTGACCCAGCAACCCATCCTGCCCTGGAGAGGTCACCAACTATTCGGTCACATGAACTCAAGGCTGCAAATCATAGCAAGAGTAACATGGAGGGGGGTCTATCTTTACTGGGATGTCAAGTTAAAAGCTGATGAAATCCTATGTGGGGGTGAGAGAGGAGGAAGGTCTTGAGGTCTCACCAAAGAACAAGGTCCAGAATGTTCCATTAGGTGAACAAGAAAGGCAGGGAGGGGTGTGGATGACACTTTGGGAAGAAGGGAGAGATCGCACGGCATTTCATTATCTGTACCTGCCATTCATCGGGGTGGAGGATGTGTGGACAGGGGGCAGCCACCTCACTAAACATGGTTGGATACAGGTTTGATTTTTCAGCCCTCTCAATCCCCTGGAGAAGGAAATGGCAACCCACTCCAGTATTCTTGCCTGGAGAATCCCACAGACAGAGGACCCTGGTGGGTCTGTGGGGTCGCAAAGAAACAGATACAACTGAAGCAACTTGGCTCGCAGGCACAATGTGTTAGTCACTTGAAAACATAAGCTGGGCTTCCCTGGTGGCTCAGTATGTAAAGAAGCTGCCTGCCAATGCAGGAAACATGGGTTTGAGCCCTGGTCTGGGAAGATCCCACATGCTGTGCAACTAAGCCCATGTACCATAACTATCGAGCCTGTGCTCTGGAGCTCAGGCACTGCAACTACTGAAGGCTGCGAGCTCCAGAGCCCGTGCTCCACAATGAGAGAAGCCTGTGCATCGCAACTAGAGTAGCCCCCACTTGCCACAACTAGAGTAAGCCCGCGCAGCAATGAAGACCCAGCGCAGCCAAAACTAAATAAATAAAAGTAATTATAAAAAACGTAAGTTAGAATGTTAAAACCCAGAAAGGGAGGGAGGCCCGTCAGGAGTGTCCTTGGCCCAGAAGGTGCTGAAGGATGCTGGGGAGAGAAGTCCTATGGGCCTCCCAGGGCAGCAAAGAGAGCGACTGGGGTTGGGGGGCGTGGTCACTCCTGGTGTATGGCGTCACCCATCAGACCCCAGGATGCAGATCTTGCTCACTGTGCCCTGGTTCACACATCTACATAGTCCACATCCATGGCACGAGTGACTCCACAGTGTGAGACCTGAGCCAGTACTGCTAAGTGCCCCTGCCACCCCCTCTTTGGCAGGAACCGAAACCAGCCCAGCACCCTACCTGCAACACGTGCTCTCAGAAAATGCTACTATGGCAACTGTTTGCCCAATGACTACATGAATGAGTGTGTTTATCTACCTCGACCACCTGATACGAAGAGCCAACTCACTTGAAAAAACCCTGATGCTGGGAAAAATGGAGGACAGGAGGATAAGGGGATAACAGAGATTAAGATGGTTAGGTAGCATCACTGACTCAGTGGACATGAGCTTGAGCAAACTCCAGAAGACAGTGAAGGACACGGAAGCCTGATGTGCTGCAGTTCATGGATTTGCAAAGAGTCAGACATGACTTAGCGACTGAACAACACCTGGATACAAGCTAAACAGGGCCATGGACAGGAGCCCAGGGGATGTGGCTTTAGTCAGAGCAGGAATCCAGACCAGCAAAGGGCTGGAAATGTGGAAATGACCCCCTGTGAGGGAGAGACAGAAGATATGGTGCCCTCAGGAAAGTCATACAGCAGAAGAATCTGGTGGTAACAGTGGACTCTCTGTGATCACTCACACACTACAGTCACGGCGGGAAGAATTGAATCAGAAGCCAAAGACAGACCAGGGAGAGGCAGAAGAGCCCCTGGGGGCCCTCGGGAGCTAGGCTCCTCTCTGGAATGTCCTCTGGTCCCGCCAGCACTGGTCCCCTGCACAGATGAGAGCCAGGCACCGCGGGAAATACAGCAACAGAAGACCACGACTCAGGGGCCGGGGCCCCATACCCACAGCATCAGGACCCAGGGATCAAGTCATTCCATGAGCTGATCCACCCCCAGCGTCATGCCCACAGGGACAGGTGGCTGGGACATAAGAAAGACATCAGGCAAATGCAAAGAAAGTCAGTGAAACTTCCCCAAACTCAAACGACTCGTGTGTCCATGGGATTCTCCAGGCAAGAATACTGGAGTGGGTTGCCATGCCCTTCTCCAGCGGGTCTTTCCAACCCGGGGATCAAACCCGTGTCTCCTGCATCTCCTGCCTTGGCAGGCAGGTTCTTTAGCACTAGCACCCCCTGGGAAGCTGAACCGACAACTAGAATAACTCCTGGGATTATTACTGTGGAGAAGGGGAGACAGAAGGTGGTGGTGTATGGAGGACCCCCAGCAAGGAGCCAGAGCCAGGGTTAGGGCAGGCCTGGGGCTGACATATGCCTGATATGGCAGGTACTGAAGCTGAGCTGTGTAAGAGAGTGGAAGTCATCTACGTGCTAGCTGGGGGTGACTGGCCATATGACATTCATGCTGCAATTGAGCAGTGGAGTCACACATGGTGATTAAAGAGGGTAACTGGGACCCACATGAAAAACTTTGAAATATGTGGCAGGGGAAGAAATAGGGGACAGAACATGCTGCTTCTATTTCTCAACACACAAAGCAGGTAATTTCTATTCTCAGAGTATCTCAGGGAGGAAGCAAAGAAATGGGGCGCAGCACCTCCTCTGGGGCAGGGTTGGGGCTCAGGAGTAAAGGAGATTTGTTTTTCACTGTTTAACATTCCCTACTCATTAAACATTTTATCTGGTAAAAGTAAATTTCTTTTCCTTTTTTGCAGTTTCTTTTCAGGCCATGTCTTGGGACATGTCAGATCTTAGTTCCCTGATCAGGATTGAACCTGAGCCCCTGGCATTGGAAGCGCAGAGTCTCAACCACTGGACTGCCAGGGAAGTCTATGTTTTTTTTGTTTTTTGCAAAGAACCAGACCCACCTGACTCCAAAGCCTGACGCTATGCTGGAATGCCTTTCCCAACATGCCAGGGCCCCCTCTGCTTCACTGCTTTCTCCCCTTGGTGAGCCCCCACTGCCTGTTTTCACCTTGAAGGCTAGTTGGTCTGCTGGAGACTGGGGCTTCAGTCCCGGGGAGGGGTCCTGAGCAGACCCATGCTCCTCCTCCTGTCCCTTCCCCCACCCCGGCCCACTCACATGGCACTCGCCGTGTAGCTGGCATCACCGCCCTCCACGTACTGCACTTGGCTGGGATACACGTGTGAGACTGGCACCTGCTGGAGTTGCTGCACCTGGCATGGGAGGAAGGGCACACGGGGGGGTCAGGGGCGGGCTGGCGCCACGCCTCCTGCTTCTCACAGTCGGCAGCTGGCCAAGCTCTTAGGGACTCCCCGGTCCCCGGCTGGGAGGCTGCACTTCGGGGCTCTCTGAACACCCTGGACAGGGACAGGGCTGGGAAGGAGGCACAGCGGTGTCAGGAAAAGCCAGGCCTCTCTTCTTGGACTGCGGACAGCAAACGTAGGGTTGAGGTGAGGTGGGAGGAGGGGACCCCAGTCGGGGTCCTACTGCGGGCATGAAAGCTGAACTTGGCAGAGCCAAGTTCTGGTACAAGCCTGACGTTTAAGCTGGAGCCCGGAACTAGCCGTGGCTGCAGGGTAGGCGCCTGCATCAGGGAGGGACCCCTGCCTATGGGGGCGGGGCCTAGGCCCAGTGCACAGGATGCGATGGGCGGAGCCGGGGCCAGGGGTGGGGCCCCATTGGTGGGCCAGAGTCTGGAACCACTGACAAAGCGGGCGGGGGCGGGGCCTGAGTCCCCCACCCATCCCCCATCCCAGTCTGTAGGGGCAGAGCCTGGGACCTGGAGCCCGCTTTGGTGGGTGAAGGGGGTAGTCAGAGATGGGTCCCCAGGCTGTCTGGGTGGAGGTGGGGTCTACAGGGCCTGCGGGGCCGGGCGCGGGCCGGGGCCGGCGGATCCCGCCCCCGCCCGCCCCCTGCACCCCCGCCGTGCGTCCGCCACCTACTTTGAGGGCCGTGGCGGCCGTGCCGAACACTAGCACCTGGGGGACTCTCTGGATCCTGACCCTCTGGTCGGGGCTGGCTCGGGCCGGCAGCCCGGGCAGTGGCTCGAGGACCACTTTCTGCTGCGGCAGGAGCAGGTGCGGGGGCAGGAAGCCCACCAGCTCCACCCACTGCTCGGCGCCCGGCTCGTAATGGGGCGGCAGCGGCTCGGGGCTGCCTAGCTGCGGGGCCTCCCCGCGGCAAGCTGGCGGTTCCGGGCCCAGCGCACCCGGCCCGGGCCCAGGCGTGGGCGGCCGGGGCGGCGGCGGCTCCGGTGGCGGCGTGGGCCAGGGCTCTTGCTGCTCTGCCTTCCTAGCGGGAAACTGACTGCCTGAGCTCTGGAGGACAAACAGAGACACTGAGGGGTCACCGGGCCGGCGGCGGGCGGGTCTCCAGGCGTCCGCCGCCCACCGGGCTGCTGACACTCGGCAGCAACCCGACCAGAGGACCCCCACCCGGTGTCAGGGAAGGGACAATCCAGAGCTCTCTCTTAGCAAAGCCTGGGCCCTGAACTGCCCGTGCTGGCAAAGAGGAAGACTTGAGGCCCATGGTTGGAATTGGAGTTCAGGGTGGGGCTGGGTTTCTCAAGGTTCCAGCTGCCTCCCCAGACCCAGACCCCCTTCCAGGGGGGCTCCACTCCCTCCCTGCGGCCTGAGGGGCCTGCACCTTACCTCCCCACCCCCGCCACCCCACGTGACTGAGCCCCAGTTTGCCCAGAGGCATGTTGGGGAGACACACACCTCTTGAGCCACATGGACCGACTGGAGTCCTTGCACCGTGAGCTGCTGCACGGGGCCAGCTTTGGGCACCTGTGGAGTAGCCTGAACCACTGACCTCTGCAGGGAGCGAAAGGCAAGTCAGACTTCGACAGCCATGGCCAGGATGGCTGCCCGCCTGTCCTCAAGCGCCACCCCGTCCCCAGCACTGGCGTCAGCCTCTCTCCAGCTCTTCACTGCTGGCCCCGCACTACGTGGCTTCCAGCTTCCTCACCAGGTTGACTCTGGGCGCCATGTGGAACCCAGGCTCTACCAGGTGAGGCTGACAGGAAGCAGGACTGGGAGGTGAACTTGGAGCTGACCGAGGGGGGGTCCCTGCTCTCCACCCCCATTGCCTACATGGGTCATCCCGCACCCCGGCATTTAGCAGGTCCTCACTTCCATGCTATGGCGGGGACGCTGGCATGACCCTCAGGACAGAGGGAGGGACAGAGGCTGGGAGGCGGGGAGCAGCTGAGTGAAGAACCCAGGGCTAGAGCTTCCGAGGGGCTGTGGTGCCTGGCCGGAGAGTATCTGTTGAGTCCTTCAGGGTGGAGTTTCTGCGTTCCTCCAGGGAGAGGATCTATGGCTTTCATCTGGTTTTCTGAGGGGCTGGAAACCACTCCCTCCCCCCACACTGGTAATGACCAGATGACAGACAACCCTTGCCTTATAACCTGCTCTGGCCACGGTAGCTGGCAGCTCAGAGTGAGGTCTCCTCTGGAAGACTGGGCATGGATTTAACAGGTTGAGGCCTCTCCCTGAGCCCCCTGGGGGTGAACCAGGACTTGGCTTTGGGGTTGCCTCCAGGCAAATGGGCCTGGAGACGCCAAGGTTGTTTTTCAAAGCTGTTTCCAGTGCCTCTTCAGTCTGATGTGCTTTCCACTGCAGCCCCAACCACCTAGCTCCCTGGCTCTCAGAGCAGAAGCCAGTATTTAGATGAGAACATAGAGTCTGGAGAGAAGCAGAGCTGCTTGCCGTAGGCCCGGATGGCCAGCTGGGGCTGGACCCCATCGGCTCGTCTCTCATGGGCCTTCCCCACCACCACCCCAGCAAAGAGCTGCAGAAGGATGCAGAGGCTGCCGGGCCGGCACCCCTTGCCCCTGCCACCGCCCGCCTTGGCCTGGCACCTCTTGGGTGACGGGGACACTCTGCTGGACACCATGGACTTGCAGCTGCTGCGGCACCGTGCCTGTGGGGGCCCCGGCTGTCTTGCTGGAGGAGCTGTTGGCCTGCACTGGTGACCGCTGCAAGGGAAGGAGGCACAGAGAGTGTGTGGGGTAGCCGGGCCCTGACAAAACCCTGTCCCAAGAACTATTCGGGGAGGACAACGGCCAGGGGGGGACGTCTCCCAGGCACCTAAGCTGATAAAGTCCCGGGCATCCAGACACCTGGTCCCTCCCGCAGCCCCAGGGATCCCAGAGCAAGGCTCAGAGTTTAGCCCAGAGATGCTGGGGAGGCCTGTCTTCCCCAGCGAGGAGGGTGGGGACTTTGGCCTCCGCTCAGCAGCTCCCAGATGCCTCCATCATCAGCTGGACATCAGTCCTGAGGTGAGAAAGACTAGGTCAGGGGGTCCCCACTTTCCAGATGAGTTGTGAAGGTGCAGATGGGAAGGGACATGAGCAGGGCCACACAGTTGTGAGTGGTGGCAGCAAGTGCTGACCCTGGGTGAGCTGGTTGCAAAGCCCCCATCAGCTCTGTGTCATGGGAAGTAGATGTGGGGTGGGTTTCATTACTTGCTTCATGCCTAGAAAACTCTGGGCTCAGAAGGCTCTGAGGGCCTGCCCAGAGTCCCCTAGGACTGAATGGCTGAGCCTGGGACCTCAAAGTCCGACTGCTGACACCCATCCTCCCAGCCGTCCACAGGTCGGCTGCCTCCACACCCACGTGGAAATTAGAGGTCCTCAGTATTCACACTATGGTTGGAAGAGGGCCACTTTTGCTTCCTGGAATGCAGTGCCCAGAGCTGGAACTTTGAGATTCATTCTAGCCCAGAAGAGAAGGCACCTCCTCCTGGAGCCAAACTCAGCTCAGAGCCAGCAGAGCAGAGTCCAGCGGCCGAGCCCCTCTCGCCCAGGCTCAAGAGGGACTTCAGAGGAGGGAGTCCTCGCTCCTTTGGGGAAAGGGGCGGGGAGGATGGCCGAAGGAGCCAGCACCTACCTCGGGGGGTGAGTGCACTTGCTGGGTACCGTGCACTGTCAGGGAGACCTGGCCGCCCTTGCCGCCCGGGGCTGTGCTCTGCACCACCAGACGCTGCGTGGGGAGAGCCTGGAGCGAGACGGGAGGACCATAGTTCACTGACAATGACCTCTGTGTGTGTGTGGTTTTTTTTTGCCCTCCTCGAGGCATGTGGGATCCCAGTTCCGGACCAGGGATCGAGTTCCCTGCTTCAGAAGCGCAATCTGAACCACTGGACCACCAAGGAAATCCCTGGCCTGTGTGTCCTTAATGTGCACCTGTGCTGTGCCAGGGGCTTCCCTGGCGGCTCAGTGGTCACGAACCCACCTGCCAATGCAGGAAACTGGGTTCGTTCAATCCCTGGGTTGGGAAGATGCCCTGGAGAAGGAAACGGCAACTCGCTACACTCTTCTTGCCTGGGAAATCCCATGGACAGAGGAGCCTAGTGGGCTACAGTCCACCGGGTCGCAGAAGAGTAAGACACGACTGACTGACTCAACAAAATGTGCTGAACCGGGCGCTATCTTAGCGCTACGTGCCCACCGGCTCCCGGAATCGCCCCAACAGTCCTGATGCGAGGTGGCTCCTGCATTTCACAGAGGATGACGGCGAGGCTTAGGACAGCAGAAGCATTTGCCCAAGGTCCTAGAACCCATACTCAGCAGAGCTGAAGTTTTTTCCCAGGGAGCCTGACTCCGTGGGCCTCAACATGTGCTTCCACCCTGGAAACCGGGCGGGACTTTGTCCCCGTCCGTGCCGGCCCCAGCGGCCGCTGCGCAGCCTCGCAGCCCCCAGGTCACCATGCAGTTGCTCCCAGCGCTGGGCTCCTGGTTCCTAACTGGCTTTGGGCTCCCTGCTCTGCAACATCAGGGCTGGACCCTCCAGCGGTGTTCCCCACTGTCAATCCTCAGGTCTCCCTGTTAAGATGACTCCTGCAGCTCCTTCTTATCTGATGGGCCCTGACTGATACAGCCTCACCAGCCACCTCAGGGTAGGCCCCGCATCCTCGAGGCTGGTGCGGGCAGATCCAAGCAGGCTACAGGGGTTGGTTCTATGCCCTGGGGAGACTCTGAGAGCGGGGGTGGGGCCAGAGGCGGGGCGCTTACCTGCTGGGGCACCGGGATGTTGGTGAGCTGGAGGGGTGACACGTGGCCCGGCTTGGCCTGCACGCTTGTCTGGACCAGTAGCCGCTGTGGGGAAAGGAGGAAGGACCTGAACCGGATTGGTTTCCCCAGGGAGGCCTGGCAGGAGTGGGAGAAAGGCGGGGTGGAGGGGTAGTGATTTTTTTTTTAGCAGTGAGCATCTTGATAAGAACAGGTGAGCAGATGGTTCCAGCAGCAGGATTGGGAGGGCGGGAAGCAAGGTCACTACGGCCACAGCCTCTGTCCACCCTGGGGGAGGGGCATGGTCCTACCTGCTGGGTGCCCTGCACCTGCTGAACCACCTGAGTGGGGACTCCGGTCTGGCTAGCCGTGGAGCCTGGGCTGGCCTCTGACACAGTCTCGCTGGCCCGCATGGCACCCTCTGTAGGGAAAGGTCACCAGGTCAGCTCTGCCTGCTGCCTCCACCCCCACCCTGAGCCTGAGGCCGTCGAGATGGATGCCGCTGCCTGAAGCCAGCTCCAGATGGGGCTAGGCCTCTCCAGGAATCCTGCCTGGCCCCTGGCCAGCCCCAAGACTGCCCATTGGAGTGGGCTGGGGGCCACAAGGACCTATAATCCTTAACACCCATTAGCAGTGCCCCCCCACCCCCACCTTCATTGTCCTGAAGTCAGGGTGTCCAGAAGGGTTGACTGACAAGCCAAGATGCAGTGGAGGCTTGGGGAGATGAACTCCTTTGCCCAGCAGACAGTACTGTGGACCATGACCGACCCCATCAACCCCACCTCCCAGGGGTCCCACAGCCCTGGAAAGCATCAGGACCATCTGCCTTGAGGTGACCCCTGGTTTCCCAGGAATGGAAGCTGGTCAGAGGAGTGACCCCAGGTTTCACTGGCCTGCTGTCAGACACACCCTCCTCCCTTGCCACTGTCAGAGCCTCCCTGTCCTCGTGGGGGGTGGGGGGAAGGCGGGTACTCACGCTGACAGGCAGCCGAGAAGAGGCAGTCATAGAACATGGTGCCCCCCTCCCGCCCCCTGCCCCTGCCCGTCCGTCCCCAGGAGCCTGCCTGGCACTCCTTGATCCTTGCCCACCTCTCTAGGAACAGCAGGGTGCGCGGGCGGCTTTATACCTGCAACCTTGGGGAGATAATCCCCCCAGCGCTCCTGGCTGTCCTTTTGGGATAAACATACTTCCCTCCCAGCCCGAGTGGGGCCTTTGAGGGGCTAGGGTGAAGAGGGAGGCCGGTACCCAGAGATGCTATCAGGAAGGTGCAGGTTGGGTTTCATGCACCTCTTGCTAAGTGATGATCAGGGGAGCTGGGGGGCGGGGCAGGGGGCGAGTGTCCCCAGAGGCACTGGTTGGGAGATCCTCATCCCAGCTGGGACACCGGCCACCCCACCCCCTTTGTCGCCTGGTTACTCCCCGCAGTTTCAGAGGTGGGGTGGGGCTGGGACCGAGTCACAGGTCAGGCCTAGGCTGAGGCCCCAGAGGCAGGGGGATGCAGACCCAGGCATGTGGGTAAGGAGGCATGTGTCTGAGCAGAGGGCCTATGGGGGACACAAAAGGCTCGGAGCGTCCTTTTGGGTCTCAGCCTCTAAAGTGAGGGGCTAGGCCTCAGCTGTTGCAAGGAGACACGGAGAAGGGACTGGCTAGAATAGAAAGGTGACCGCATGCAGGTAGAAGCAAAGACCTCAGGGGCCAGGTCTGAAGCAGAGCATGTGACTGTGTGTATGCTAGGTGTGGGCCAGATGGGGGGTAGGCCCTGGGACAACTCTGCAGCTCATTCCAGGAGACACTGATTCCTCTGTTTTGCTGGAGTCATCCCCCGCAACCACTTAGGCTTCCCTGTCATCGTCAAAGAGGAGGCCCTCACCGAGCTGGCCCACTGGGAGAAACCCAAGGAAGCACCCAGTCCCGTGGGGGCCCCGGCAGCCTGGGTGTCCATGGCCCAGCCCAAGGGACAGTGCCTGACCGAGAAGGCCCATGGCAGGCTCAGCCTGGCTCAGGGTGGGCAGCGAGTGGGGGGCTTCTCCGTCCCTTCCAACGTCCTGGTACTCTGATGAAAAGGGCAAGGTTGGTCCTTGAGTGGGACCCAGAGCAGCTGGAGGCCTGGGGATTGCTGGGATCCAGCATCGCCTTGGATAAGGAAGCTCCGGGAGGCAGTCTTGCCTATCTCCTGCCTCAGGGGTGGCCCTCAAGGCTGGAACCCCCATCCTGGCCAGGCTGCACCACGAGGATGAGCAGGTGAGATTCTAGAGTCTACTCTTTAGACGAGGGGCCTCCTGTGGCCAAGGTGGGACCCCTGCCACAGTGTCTCGCCCTGGCTCTGAGTGTGCACGTGTGCGCTTGGGGAACCCTGAGTTCGCCAACATCAGCATCTGTCTGCAAGCTCGACTTTGCACATGCGCACAGGCCAGAGAGGGCCCTGCCGTCTCAAATCTCTAGCCAGGAAGCGGCAGCTGATTTCCTGTCCCTCGATCTGATGAGCATCTCTTCCTCCCTGGCCCCTGCACTTATTTCCTCATTGAGACCTACTCTGGCCTCACAGGCCACTCTGAGCTACTTGGGGGAGGACGGAGGGAAGCCTGAGAGGCTGGACTCCAAGACGGGACCCAGGTCACCGTGGACCACAGATGGGGCCATCTGTTCCTCTTTCTCCTGATCCTTCGCTCCCGTCCTGCGAATGATTTCAGTCAAAGGCTCACTGGGAGGGGAGCCTGTGGACTCCTGCTGCCCCCAGGGTCCTGGGTCCCTTGTGTGTCCCGACCTCAGTTTCCCCATCTATGGTTGGGGACACTGATAAACACCTTCCAGGTCCCTCTTCTTGACATAAGTCTTGGGTCTCCAAGTGAGACAGAAGCAGGGAAGAGAGGCTGGACATGGTACCTTCTTCAGTCCAGCCCTACCCCCTTCCACTGGCTTGGTCTCATCTTTCTAGGGACGGCCGGCGGGACTCACAAGGTCTTCCACTTGGGTTTCGGGTGATAGCCTGGTGGCCTCTGAAGACAGGGACTTATATGTAAGGGATTGTTCCTAAGCTGGAAATTTGAGCTTCCTTCCCATCACCTCCACGGTCACCTTAGGGCAGAGCTCATGAGGCCTGGGCAAGAGGAGCTGCTTCTGCAGTGGCGACGCTCCTGGCTGGCTTCCCGTCTGGGCTCTAGGTCTGGCCCCCGGGCCCCTCCCTGCCTCCTGCCTGCAACTCCCCGGGTCCCTGCCCAGCTAACATTGCTTCTGGCTCGGGAGGAGCCCCAGGCACCTTGCCTCAGCCTTTGCTGGTGTTAGTTACACCGCCACCTCCACCCCCAGGACCGGCTCACGTGACCCAGAGGCCACCCTTAGATAAAAGGGACACTAAGGGTTACAAAGGAACCCTCAGGAATCACTGCCAGGGATGGGGGAGGGGTCAACAAAGCCGCAGGAGTCCTCTTAGAACAAATCAAGGAAGCAGTGCCTGGTAACCATTCCAGGGACAGGCCTGCTGCTGGCGGAACCAGGAGCAGAAGGGACAGGCAGCTCCCCAGGACCTCTGTGAAAGACAGTGAGGCCACTGCCTGACCAAAGAAGGGAGGCTGAGATTCATACCCACAAGCGGTCACGTCAGCACCGCAAGCCGTGCACACTGGTGCCCCACAGCACGATGGGGGCCAGGAGAGGGGGCAACGAAGGCTGTGACCAGTGGGCACCAGGGCCTCCCTGAGGGCGGAGGAGGGGGTGCTGGGAGGAGCTGGAGAAGACAAGGGGAGAGAGGAGACGGGCTGGGACTTGGGGGGTGCTGGGGTCTGCAGTCGTGTGTCCATTCCAGACCCTTGTTCTGGGGACCCCAGACACGGCAAGCAGCAAAAGCCAGCACTCAGGAGGTCCAGGGCCAATAAGGCTATGAAAAGTCCTCCAGCGGCAATGGGCAAGCCCTCCTGCCTGCTCGCGGCTGCCCAGAGGCCGATGGGATGGGAGCGCTGAGCTGGGTCAGGTCAGCATTCATGAGGGATGAGCCACCAGAGGGTCTGGGATGGGAGAGCTCCAGGCAGAGGGCAACGCAAGTGCCAAGGCCCAGAGATGAATTTGAGCCTGGAGGTTTGCGGAGCCACAGGAAGGCCAGTGGGGCTGACGCAGGAATGTGGGGGGTGTGGGGGAGGTTGATCCCAGGTGGGCCTGGGTGGCCAGCAGGCCTGGAAGGCCCGAGTCAGGAGGTTGGACATTTGTCAGCAGCGGCGTGGGAGTGTGGAGCTGGTCCCTATCACAGGGACCCAGGTCTCCGAGGGCCAAGAAAGGCCAGGCCAGGCTTTCTCAGAGAGTGCCCCCAGGGCCACCTGCTTTGGAATAATCCGGGGTGAGCTGGGACATGATGGAATCAAATCAACAGTTATCAAGAGGCTCCCTCTGGTTCTGCTGGGGAGGACTGTGAAGGGTCTGAACAGAGGCTGGGCCAGAGTAGGGGCCAGGGAGGTGGGAGAGGTGGTGGGTTCTGGTTGGATTTAGGACGTGGAGCCAAGAGATCTTGCTTACTCAAGGATGGGTAAGACAGGGGATGTCCCTGGTGGTCCAGTGGTTAAGACTCTGCACTCCCACTGCAGGGGTGGCATGGTTTTGATCCCTGGTTGGGGAACTAGGATCCTGCATGCCATACCACGTGGTCAGGAAAAAAAAGTATGGGTAAGACAGGAGTCAAGGCTGATCCAGGCCTGGGCTGGGGGGATAGAGGGGGTGATGTTTACTAGGACAAGGAAGTCTCAAAGGAGACCAGATTTGAAGAAGGAACGAAATTCCAGACTGCCATCAGGCCATGCTGGTTTGAAAGGGTCTGTGGAACTGCGTGGATGCATCACAGGTGGCGAGGACTCAGGGCCGAGTCCCTGGGTACTGACCTCAATGTGGGCATTGTCGTACAGAGGTGGCATCAGAGGCTGAGGGACGGGACAAGGCCCTGGAGCAGAGAGGAGGCCTCAGCTGAAGAGGTCCTGGTGCACAAGGTCAGGGAGATGAGGAGGAAGGAGCAAGGGGAAACCGAGATGGGGACGCAGAGAGGTGGGCAGAGACCAGAGCAGGACCGCATCTCCGGAGGGGCGGTGGGGGAGAAACTGTCACGTGCTGCCCAGAGGCCAAGGAAGAGGAGAAGAGAGGGTGACCAGAGGAGTGACAGATGGGAGCCATGGGTGGTCTGCCTGGGACTCTGGGGTTGAAGAGAGAGAGCTCCAAGTGAAAGGGCTGAGACCAAGGAAGGGAGGATGAACCCGTTGAGGAATTCTGACTTAAAGCGAGGGCTTCCCAGGTGGCTCAGTGTTAAAGAATCCGCCTGCCAATGCAGGAGATGCAGAAGACACGAGTTCGATCCCTGGGTTGGGAAGATCTCCTGGAGAAGGAAATGGCAACCTATTTCCACATTCTTCCCTGGAGAATGCCATAGACAGAGGAGCCTGGTGGGCTACAGTCCATGGGGTCGCAAAAAGCAGACATGACTTAGTAACTAAACAATTTAAAGGGAAGAGAATGGGACAACAGCGTTAGGGGGTGCAGGGCCTGGGGGCCCTGGGAGCTGCTATATTTTTACAAGCAGGTAGAAAAGATCTACCAGAGAGGGACTCAGTAATGAGGCTGGGATGGCAGAAGTCCTGGAACAGGCAGCCTGGAACTGCCATGAGGCCACTTCACCCTTCCAGCAGCAGGAAAGCAGAGCTGGTGGGTGCAGATGGACCCTGGGCGCTGGCAGGCTGGGTGGGTGGGAGATGGGGTCCGTCTTGTCAGGTGACGATGCCTTGTCTGCAGTGAGGTCGGGAGCTGGGTGGGGGGTTAAGAACACGGATTGAGAGGGAGGTGATGGAGGTGAGTGGGGAGCCGGGGGCCTGGGTTTTTCAGAGAGTGGGGAGAATGCTGGTGAGGATACCGGGCATCACTGGGCGCTCCCTGGAGATGTCACCCGGTGACCCTGGCCACATCCTGGGCCTGGCCTCGCTCTGCATTCAGCTGACTCTCACATGCCAGTCCTCCTCCACACCAGTCTCTGTGGCAGAGTCACTGTCCCAAGTTCCTGCATGCCCCTCGCCCTCCCTGGGGACCCTGACACTGCCGGGAGCCTCCAGGACACTGCCGGGGCCCAGCTGCTTCCATCATGGTCCCACGGGGCCATGTCAGTTGCCACCAATTTTGACTCTTCATTGTCCTTGGGTCAAGTTAATTGACCCGCACCTTCCATAGCCTTCCAGGATGCCCTTAGGATCTCCACCACTTCCTTTTCCACTGTGGAAAGACCAGGGCCAGCCTCCCCTCTACACGAGGAACATCAGAATCTACACGAGGAACATCAGAAACCACCCAGTCCAGTCCTGAGCGCCACCTGGTTTTTTTTGGCCGCACCATGCAGCACGTGTGATGTTAGGATCTTAGTTCCTCAACTAAGGATGGAAGCTGTGCTCCCTGTAGTAGGAGCGCAGAGTCCTAACCACTGGACCGCCAGGGAAGTTCGTCTGAGCTGCACCTTCTCCCTCAGGGGAGTGACCACCTGTCCTGACTCTCTGCTTCCACTTCCCTCTGCTCAGCCTGTCCCCAATCTAGAGAAAGTGGGCATGAGGAAGATGCTCTGAGGCAGGAACCAAGGGTGCCATGGCCCAAGCTTCCTGGTCACTTGCTCCACAGCCTCGGGGGGCAGCTGCAGTGACAAACAGGATACCCTGGCCACGTCACGTACTCATGAACTCACCCAGCTAGGAGCCCTGCTTGGCCCAAGTCTTGTCAAAAATGAAACGGAGGGGCAGGGAAGCAATCCCTCCAGACCTCCCAGTGGACCTCCCTGAAATGCAGCTGGGAGCACCTCACAGGCAGCCCCTGAGCTCAAAACTGTTACTCTTTATTTTAAAAAATTTTGGCTATGTTGGGTCTTGGTTGTAGCGCGCAGACTCCAGAGTGCTCAGGCTTAGCTGCCCTGCTATCTGTGAGATCTTAGTTCCCCGACCAGGGCTCGAACCCGGATCCCCTGCATTGGGAGATGGATTCTTAACCACTGGACCACCAGGGAAGTCACTCAAAGTTGTTACGGTCCCTTTATGGATGACGGCTGAATGCTCCCCCTCCAGTTCCGGCAGGCGTTTGCAAACTAACTCCACTGTCCAAGCCTTTCATCGAGTGACATCTTACTTGAGGACAGAGACAGAACCAGCTCAAAGAGCTGCCTTGGTGGGGAGGATCTGGGGGGGCACTGAGTCCTCCCTGCTTGGTCTGACTACTTCTTTCCCAGAAAGTAAAAAAGTGAGTGTTAGTTGCTCAGTCGTGTCTGACTCTTTTGCGACCCCATGAACTGTAGCCCACCAGGCTCCTCTGTCCATGGGGTTCTCCAGGCAAGAATACTGGAGTGGGTGGCCATGCCCTCCTCCAGATCTTCTGACCCAGGGATCAAACCCGGGTCTCCCACACTGCAGGAAGATCCTTTACTTGAGCCACCAGGGAAGCCTTCCCCAGAGATGTCCCGCGAATCCCACCTGTGAAGCTGAGACAGTTAAAAAGCTGCCCTCCGGTGACCGGCACAATAAGTGATGACGGGAGGGCTCCGGGATGCCCCCCGTCTAGAAGGCTAGGCTCCCCCAAACTTCTGCTGGAGTGGTTCACAGTGTGCCCTGGCTCCGAGCACGCGTCCACTTACCGGAGACGGTGACCACGATGTACTGCTGGGACGCCGGGGACGGGGTGGGTGCGCCGGCCGGCTGCGAGGGCGTGGGGGCAGCCGGGAGCTCTGTCACATACGGCTTCTGGCTGCCCGGTGGCTGCGCCTGGGGCTGCGGATTCTGCAGCTCGGTGACATACTGGGGCTGGGGGGTGGCGGCGGTGGCGGGGGGCTGGGGGGGCTGGGGTGCTGCGGAGGGTGGCGGTGGCGGCTGGGCTTGTGGCGGAGCCTGTGGTGGCTGGGATGGTTGCGGGGCCGCCTGTAACTCAGTAACGTACGCCTGGGTTGCCATGCCAACAGTGGGGAAAATGATAATAAATAAGGCTTTTTTTTTTTTTTTTTTTTTTTTGCTTGCTTGGGAAGAAGGAGGGAGGGGGGAGAGAGAAGAGGAGGGAGAAAAAGAAGGAAAAACAAGAATTAATCTACAGGCAGAGGAAACCAGGGACAGCTCCTGGCTCCCCAGAGACACGTTTGGGTTCATCAGCAACTTAATTACATCCCGAGGCTGGTGGCAAGATCTAACCAACCCGCTGCTGCACGGCAACTGAGGATGGACCAGGGCTGGTCTGCACCTCTTCCACTCACCCCAACCCAGAATTCCTGCCTTCTTCCTTTGCATGCTCCGGCGCCTGGGGGACCCCTGGGCTGGGAGACCTCCAACTTTTGCCCAGAAACAAATAATACAGTGCTCCTGAAGGTGCCTGCAGGCACTGTCCTGCGTACTTTCTTTACAATTAACTTTAATTTTTTGGCCATGCTGGATGACATGTGGGATCTTAGTTCCCCCACCAGGGATCAAACCACTACTCCAGGCAGTGGAAGCACACAGTCTAGTCCCTACATTACTTAATTTAAAACTCTGCAACAGTCGCATCCACGCTTGGGTTGCTTCTGCCAGAGGAGGAGCTGAGACTTAGGTTAAGGAGCTTGCCCCAGGCCACACATCAGGGAAGAGGTGGGACTGAGTCTGAACCCTGCACTCTGATTACTGGACTAGTGGGCTAACAGCTGGAAAGGAAGGTCAAGGGGAAAGCTGTCTCCCAGCCAGCCAGTTCCAGTCCCCTCCTTGCCTGCCATCTGGGTTTGGATTCTTGGCTGAGTGTCGTTCCCCGAGGCAGGGGTGCGGGGGTGCGGGTGGAGAGCGAAATGCCAGACACGGGGAAGGTGTTTTGAGTCCAAAAAGCCCCCTGAGCAGCTTGGGGCCATAGAAACAGGGCATGTGTAGGTGGCGACGCCAGATACGAGCTCCTCCCTGAACAGTGTCCTTCTACGGCCTGGGGCGACTGGGCTGGGAGCAGGCCCCGGCCACAGAGCAGGCCTGGGAGGCCCCGCGGACTTCAGAACGGGGCCCACCTGACCATGCAGAGGCAGCTTCTGGCTGCTAAACGTCTGTGGTGCCTCTCAGGCGCTGGGTGTGAGGCAAGTACTGTGGGTGAGGCAAATCAGCCTGGCTAAGCCCCGCCCCTCGCTAAGCCCCGCCCCAGCAGGGAGTGGGCCGCCGGTCTCCAAGCTCCTTTGCTAAGGAGCGTCTAGGGACAGTGAAACAAATGCACGAGTGGTTAAGAGACGCTCCACCCCTCACAGTTACGTGGCCCCTGGTGACCCTAGACGTATCTCAGTGTAAGAGCTTTGCCTTCGAGGTCGCGGTGACCTGTGGCCTTCGGCAGCATGGCACTGCAGGGCTGAGCCAGAGGCTCTTCTGCATTAATCCTCAAGCACCTGTGTGCCATGGCCAGCCAGCTGCAGGGTGACTAAAAGTGAGATTTTTTCAAGGGGAAGAGAAAAACAACTGCTACTTGGTGATCAGAACCCCCAGGTAATCACTGTGATCACTTCCTCACAGCAGGCTGGCAAGGGAGGAGCCACTGTGCCCATTTCACAGATGAACAAAACAAGGCTCAGGAGTGGACTGCGCACAGGCCTGCAGCAGCAACCAGTGAAGGAAGGGATTTGAAGCCAGGTCTCTCTGACCCCCAGATATGTGCTGTTAGCCCACAGCCCTACTCAGGGAGCCAGGCCCAGGGTTCACAGTAGATGGCGTCTTCCTGTTTTTCTGATGGAGACACCTAAGGCCCACCCACAGGGGTAATGCCACCTACCCAAGGCCCCGGTTGGAGCAGCAGAACTCAGGGGTGGGGAGCCCACCAGAGCAGCCCAAGGAGACCACAGGCCAGGCAGCACCGTGGCGCCTGTGTTCTCCACGCCTCCCTGTTCCTAGCTCTCTAGGGATCTGGACTCTGCCCTTGGGTGCCAAACCCAAGAAGAATCCAGGTCAGCAGGGGGCAAGACAGGTGAGTCACAAACCCTGGATAGGCCTGTGCTCGACCTGAAGTTGACTGCTTCCCAGCCGTGTGACTTGGCGGGGAGGGTGTCCCCTCCCTGGGCCTCCACTGCCCCATCTGTGCAATGGGAGGGTAGCAGGCCTACAGTGCATAGCTGCTGCAGAGTTCTGTCTGACTGTGCGGGCAATGTTTGGCCAAGCGCCTGGTGCAGCCTGAGCACTTAAGAAATGGCTCTGGTTCCCCTCATTGCCCGAGGCCCTTGAAGAAGGCTCTAGGCAAGACTACAGGCCTCCGGGCCCTGCCTCCCTGCTTTGGGCTGCTGAGTACATATGAAACAAGGGTTGCTGTCTGCACTTGGGTGGGCTTGCAGGGCTTGGGGTATGCCAGGCTCCGATGGCTGGTGTGAGCTGAGCTGGCAGGGCCCTAAGGCCACCCTCCCTGCCAAGCCTGGTCATTACAGAGAGAGGGATGGCGACAGTGGCCGTGGTCCAGGTCTGAGGGAGTGGTTCTGGGCTTGCCCACTGGGCAGGACAGAAAGGTGGCCTGCCAGGGACTCCAGTAGCAGGGAGAACTTGCTCACCTGAAAAGGGATAGGCTACTGCCTGCCAAGCACACAGGGAAAACATCTTCCACCAGCCCCTGCCCTCCCCAAACTCTTTCCTGCCAGCATTAGAGGGGCCCACCTCCTCAGACCTCCTTGCACTACTGGGTCCAAACTCTGGCCCAGATCGGATGCTCAAGTCACTGCTGCTGACCAGCACCTGTCTACCAGTATCAGACCCACTTCCACTTGAACCCTGGCCTGTCTCTTAATTCATGAACATGTAACTGACTTTCCTCTGGGCGTCAGTTTCCCCATCTTTCATGTGGGGATGATAACACCTGATTCATAGGGCTGTTACAAAGATCCAATGTGATCAGCAGAGCACCAAATAAGCACTGAGAAGTGGAACTTGCTATTATCATTATTCACTCAACAAGCACCCATGGGGCTGGAGGGGAAAGGAGAGAGACGCAGTCCTCAAGCTCTTGGAAATAGGCACCAAGCGGAGATTCTGATTCTGGTGCTCGTCAACCTCACCTGGGGAGTCAGTTAAATGCAGGTTCCTAGGCCCACTGACAGAGTCTGGGATGACCCTGGAGTCTGTTGTTTGAGCTAGTTGCCTGGATAATTCTGGGGCAGGTTGTACTGGGGGCACTGAGAAACCCTGGCCTGGACTTTCCCAGCCTTAGGAGAGTGGCCCCTTGTGGCCCCCTCCCACCACAAAAGGGCTTTAAAAGCTCTTCATTTGTTGGTGCTTTCTCCCCCTCAAGGTGCAAACCCTGCAGGCCTCCTTGTTTCCACTCAAGGACAGCACAAGGTGGCAGTGACACAACTGAGCTCAAAATGGGAAAGGGGAGATGGATAAAACAGCTAAACCACCTTCTCTACTGGAGACCTTCTCATCATTGTCATTGTTAGACTTCAGGAAGAACGATATAGAATGCCAAATTTCCATAATTATTTCACCAGGAACCTCCCCTTTTTTTTTTTTTTTCCAATTGTGGAGGGCTAGGTTAAGCAGAGTTCAGTAGGGTGTTCCCTGGAGAGGAATAAGTCACAAATATCTATACAGGATGAGGTATGTCCCCCATCTATTTAAGCATGACTCAGCAAATCTGTTTCTTAGCAATGAAACTGCCAAAAAATGCACCAATGGCTGTACCTATCTTCAAAGCCAACACCTGTCTTTGGAGAATGTGTGAATCCATTCTTTAGGACAGGGGTCGGCATATTTCTGTCAAGGGCCAGCCAGAAGTCAAGATTTTTGACTCCAAGGACAGACAAGTCTATTCCAGTGACTCAGTTCTGCCACTGGAGTGTGACAGCAGCCATAGACAATATGTAAACAAGCAGGTGTGTGGCTGTGTGCCGATAAAAGTTTATTTCTAGACATTGAAATTTGAATTTTACATAATTTTCACATATCACGATATATTATTCATGTCACAGAATATCCTTCTTAAAAATGTAAAAATATTCTCAGATCACAGGCCGTAAAAAACAGGTGAAGGTTTACCTGTTTTAGAGGCCAGATCTTTAACCAAATGGTTTACATCTTGGACAAGGCCCTCCCAAGGAAATGAAAAGAAAACCTCACTTTCCGCACCTGTAGACTGGCTTCAAAAACGAACTTTTGGGGGAATGGAGAAATTAAATATAGCAGTGTGTTTCCCTCATCCTCTCTATATCCAGTTGTGTGTGGGGTTTTTCTGGTGGTGGTGGAGGGGAGTGTTTTTGTTTGTTTGCCACACCACACGGCTTGCAGGATCTTAGTTCCCTAGCCAGGGGTTGAACCTGGGCCCCAGCAGTGAAAGCACAGAGTCCTGACCACTAGACTGCCAGGAATTGACTAGGGATTTTTTTTTTTTTTTAAACACTTATTTATTTATTTGGCTATGCAGGCCTTAGTTGCAGCACACAGGATTGGCAGCATGTGGGATCTAGTTCCCTGACCAGGGATCAAATCTGGGCCCCCTGCATTGTGAACACAGTCTTAGCCACTGCACCAGCAGAGAAGTCCCACCAGTTAGTTTTTAAGACTTATCAATAATTCCTCCAAAACAGTTCCTAAGGCTCGGCTTTCCCCTCCATCTTTATCAATACCATGCTAGTACTGATGGTTACCATCATCTCTTGCCTGGATCCACTCATCACTGGCTCCTGGATTCACTCTTGCCTTTATAAGATTCTTTGAAACACAAACCCTATTTTGTCACTCCTCTGTTGAAAAGGTTCCAATGTTTCCCATCACAGAGAATAAACAAAAAAACCAGAGCCCCTCCCATGACCTACAGGGCCTCAGGGATCTGACCCCTTCCAGGCCCCTTTCTTGCTCTGAATGTTCTAGCCACAATCTCTCTCCTTCCCAAAAGCTCCAGTCCTCCCCCTGCCTCAGGACTTTTGCCCCAGCTCTTCCATCTACTGGCATGCTCTCCTCACCTCCGCCTGCTAGCTCCTTATCACTCATGTCTCAGCTCATAGGTCACTTTGTCAAGTCTCAAGCACCCCCTTTACAAGCCCTCTGGAGTACATACTCCAGTTTCATTTTTTTCCTGGACCTGTATCCTATTTGTTTATTTCTTCTTCCCTCCACAACCAGAAAGGTAAGGGTGCCCATCACTCCATTCCCAGCTAAGAGAACACTGACAAGCACACAGCTGGGACTCCGCTCCACTTTCACTGCCAAACAAGTGTCCACAATGCTGGGAACAGCACACTGCTAGTGAGTGTCAAAGCCGCTTGAAATCTACCGACTGGTGAGAGAGGCTTGCGGAAGAGTTACTGCCTCCTTCAGCTGTGCTACAGGAGCAGGTGATGCCTCCGAATCCAGAACGGCCCCTTAGGCCAGGAAGACTGTGCACCAAGCAGTTGCTCTCTGGAGGTGAGCAACTGCTCCCTGGCAGGTGGAGGAGTGGGGAAGAGTCCTGCCTGGCCCAACCCTTGTCTTCAGTGCGGCAGGAGGGGAGGGTGAGCTGCTTAGTTCCAGGGACACCTTTTCCAGGTCCCCACTTTTCCCATGACACCCACTGCCCCAGCTTATCCAGCTGCTTCCCAGAAGGCTGAGTCTGAGCCTGGGCCCAGGGACAAACTTTCTCTCTGGGTCCTCTCCTGAGGCTGAAGAAGGACCTTAGAGACTGACACCTTCCCACTAGAAACTGGAGTCCTAGGACCAGCTTCCCAGGATCCCTGTCACCGGCCCACACAGACCAGCAAGTGAGTCAAGCTTTAAACCCACTAGGCTGTCGCCTGATTTGAAATGATAAAAATAAATGTGAGTAGTATAATTCCAAGGGCTGAGCAGGAAGTGACAATCGTCATAATAACAGTAGCAGTCAACATAGTCTGAGCAATTACTATGTATCTGATGCTCAACATGTATTCTTTTATGGGATCCACAGTACCTTAACATGAGATTAAAATCATGACCGATGATCACCGCCCCTAGTTTAGATGGGAGGAAACTAAGGCCCAGAGAAGTTAAGTTACTTGGCCAGGAGCACACAGCTAGAGAGCAGTTGATTGTTTCAAAGACAAGCAACCAAAGCCAGTATTCCCTTCTGGAGTCTAATAACTTCTCTAGGCTTGGGTCTTTCAAAGGCCTAAGATATGGGGGGTGGGGTGGGGAAGGGGGGGTCACAGAGAGTGGAAGAAGCAGTTAATGAGACTAGATCATCAGTAACACCGCTTTCTGTCTCAGAATTTGCCTTTCTAACGGGTGCTGATGATCTGACAACCTGGTTATTTCTAGATTTTTACTGAAAAATTAAATCTCTCCTTTCTTAAATTTCAAGAGGTTCTACCACCCCTGACCTGGGAAAAATTCCTGGAGAAGTGACATCCCTTCTCCCAGCCTTATCTCAAACTTCTGGGGGAAAGCTTTAGGAGAACCTGAAATATTTCTTCTCCTTGAAGTTTATTAATTGATTTTAAAACAAAACGGCTGCAGTCTGCCCTCATCCCTGCTGATGCCAAGCTCCAACGCAAAACGGAGAATAAGCACAGAGGACTTGGCTTGGCTGGCTATTTAAAAAAATCTTTCCCAAGCTGGCAGATCTTGTTGCCCAGCAAAGCACTCACTCAGATTCTCCTCTAACAAAGTAGAGCACTTCCCCTTGTCTCTGACCTCAGTGTCCCTGCTCCCTCCCCACGTGGCTCTGGAGGCTGGTACCTCTTCAATGACATGTGATCCAGCTGACACCAACTTGATTGACACAAAAACATGTGTCTGACCAAGAGAAGCCGCTTCAGAAACTTCCTCAGGAGCCATTTACTTCCCATGCCCAGAAAGGAAGCCCAGGACAGGCAGAACAGCTAGCAATGGCCCCATCTTCAGGAATAAGTCCCCTGCCCAGGGACAACAGGAAGGAGATCTTAGAGCAGCCCAGGGAGAAGCAATCAAGTTTCGGTTCCTCTAACTCAGCCACCCAAAATCATGCCTCTCAGCCAAGGCCTTCACTCTGCAAACCAAATCATCCAGACTAAAGTCATACCCCTAGCCCACAGCTTCAAACAAACAACTGTCCACCCTCACCTCCTCTCAAAGAGAAGGTAGATTTAGGAGGGAACAGCAACGTTGACATTAAGACCAACCGTTAATCTATAAAACACTTCAGAAACACTAGATAGGAGTAAAAAAATTCAAGGATGAGCCCTAGAGAAATTTCTGAAAGGAATCAGGAGGCCTGAAATGCAAAAAAAAAAAGGGGAGATGGCAATGATTGAACCCACTTTACAGGATGGAAAACTGAGGTCTAGGTGTGGCAGGCACTGAGTACCGACAGGTTCTAAAGTGATGAGGCACAGGTGGCCTCCATTGCTTCAAGGAGCAGGAAGGCCTAGGCGGCAGCTGCCCCACCCCGTTCCCGGGGCACCGGCCGGCCCCCCAACCACACCTTACGGCCTGGCCCCGCCCATTCACCTAGATCCCGCCTCGCCCCTCCCTCACTCCCATTGGCCCAACCCTCCAAGTCCCGCCCCCCTGTACCTCCCGACATATAAAAGCCCCCCGCCCCGGCCGGTCGACCTCCACTCGCCGCCTGCTTGCGAACGCCCGCCCCTCGCGGGGGCCGGGCCGCGGGGCCCGGGGGCGGGTGGTGTCGCCCCAGCCGGGCACCAGCCCCCTCCCCCACGGCCCCGACGGTCGCCGCCGCCATTTTGACCGCCCGCCCCTTCCCCCAAGACTCTCACCACAGCGACACCCGCCGCCCGGGCCCCGCCGCCCTCCCCGGCCCGGCCTGCCACCCTGGGGCCGCCCGGGTTACCTCGGCTTCTTCCCACTTCTTTCTGCGGAAGGGCTTTCCAGAGGTCTCGGAGGCGATGTTGGGAGGGGGACAGAACGTGCCGGGGTCCCCGGGCCGGGCCGGGGGGGTGGGGGTGGGGGTCGGCCGGGTGGTTGTTGTTGTTGACTCGCGTTGCCGGGTTGCTTGGTCGCCACGACTACCGTGGCTATGGCGCCTCCGTTTCCCTCACCGGGGCAACTGTTGCTACCCACCCTACCTACGTCACGCTCGGGGGGCGGGGTCCAGGGTGATTGGCGACACGGGGGAAAGTGATTGGACGGCGCCAGGCCCTGCCGCTAACCCATTGGCCCCAAGGCACGCTTTTCAACACCCTCTCGACTTCCCGACGCTCTGATTCACCAGTGTTAATGTCCATCAAAGGAAACTGAGCCCTCAAAGGCAGTGGAGTCCGTCACTCCCGCAAGGAAGCTTCGGGCTAAGAATAAAGGGGTGGGGTCTGTGAGGTCGGGATTGGCTTGCTGCCTTAAAGCCTGTCTTCTGGTTAGACTAAAGGGATGTCAGTCTAACCCAAAGGTTTGCCGCGCTCTCTAGCTGGCGCCTATACGCATGCGCGCCACGCAAAGCCCCCTGGGAGTGGTAGTCCGTCCCTGCGTACTTTAAACGCCTTACCAAATGTAAAGAGCGAGAAAGGAAAGATCTCTTCCTTCAGACTTCTCCCTTTCCCGGTGGGCCAGTTCTTGGTCTCGCGCGCTGACGTCAGGGGAGGAATACGGTGACGTAACGCTGCTTGTCTGTGACGTTGGTGGCGGAGGCCGGGCTCCGCGTTCGATGACGTCACTGGGCGCTCTTTTCCTCCCCTGCACGCCGTTGCCCTACGGCGGTGGGATGAAGGTGGGGACCCGAGGCCAGGGTTCGATCCCGGGGCCCAGTCCCAGAGCGACACCCGCCACCACTTCCGCTTAGGTCGTCCGGTTCTCTCCCGCCTCCCCGCCGCCTCAGGCCGGGAAAGGTCACGGCTGCCGGGGCGACCGCAGCTATCTCGGCTCCGCAGGAGGTGCGGGCCGCTCTGCGAAAGGTCTCCCGCAGGCGGGGGACTTAATTAGCTGCCTCTACCGTAAGCGATAAGCAAAGGTCAGCGTCCAGCCCTTCCCGGGGCAGCTCGGATTGCTCAACCAGGCTCCACACGGCTCTCCCATCCCTCCCTCGTTCGTGCCCCACTCCCGCCCTCCTCCGTGCCTCAGTTTCTCTAGGGAAGGAGAAGAGACAAGCGGAGTCTGTATTAGGTTGAGCGTCTTTGGTACAAAAATTCGACCATCAAGATGAATAATATTCTAATGCAATATTGAAGTATGTTTTAAATATCAAATTTAATGGGAAAAAATAAATCCATGGTGAACAAAATGGCAAAATTTTAAATAAAGACAGAATCTGCCAGGACTGGGATTAGGGAGAAGTGAAATCATGCAAGTATAGGGTAGAATCTTACCTTTTACTTTTTTTTTTCTTGCATGAGTTTTGACCTTTAAAAATATCTTGATGACAGTTTTTTAACACTTTAAATTTTGTACTCCAACTCCCACCAGCGACCAAGGAGAAAGGAAAAAGAAAGCAGAGACTCAGAACTTGACGTTCTAATTCAGATTCTGCTGTGTGACACTGAGAAAGTGGCTCGACCTCTCTGAGCTTCTGTTTCCTAGTTCGGTCAACATGACACTTTCTTCTGCAAGGCCCTGGTAGCAACAGTGAAAAAAGAATTCAAGTCCCTTGACTGTGTGGTCTACTGCAAATAAGAGACATAATAAGAGAATTACTTGGTGGTCCAGTGGTTGGGACTCAGCTCCCACTGCCTGCTGCCTAAGTTCTATCTCTGCAAAGGGCACTAAAATAACTTCCTGCAGGGTGTGTAGTGCAGTCCCCCTTCCCCACTAAATTAACACTTGAATCTAGGATGGGACTGTCCTGGTGCTCCAATGGGTAGGTCTTTGCCTTCCAATGCAGGGGTGCAGACTCCATCCCTGGTCAAGATCCCACATTCCTCTGGCCAAAAACCCAAAACATAAGATAGAAACAATATTGTAACAAATTCAATAAAGACTTTTAAAATGTTCCACATTGAAAAAAACAATCTTAAAAAAAGGTTCATAAGAGCTGTGAGGTGCTACTAAATATAAAATAGATAATCAGCAAGAACTGATTATATAACACAGGAAACTATATTCAACATTTTGTAATAAGCTATAAGGGGAAAGAATCTGAGAAAGAATATGTAGGTGGCTTAGTAGTAATGAATCTGCCTGCTAATGCAGGAGAAACAGGTTCAGTCCCTTGGTCAGGAAGATCTCCTGGATGAGGAACCCATTCTGACATTCTTGCCTGGAAAAATCTCATGGACAGAGAAGCCTGGCTGGCTACAGTCCATGGGGTTGCAAAGAGTCAGACATGACTAGCAACTGGGCACACACACACACACACATAAATAAATAAATATATATATAGAGAGAGAGAGGGAGAGAAAGATCTAGAATATATATAGATATTTCTGAATCACTTTGTCATACACCTGAAACTGATACAACATTGTCAATCAGCTATACTTTAAAAAATAAAAACAGAGACTCTTAAGAAAAAATGAAAAGTTGTGAGAGCAACATTAGACTGTGATAAGAGTGATGCTGGAACCCATGTAACCTGAGGAGGGGTCATTTGAACCGAGCCTGAGTGGTGAGAAGAGGCAAGCGAGCCCCCCAAAAACAGATGAAGGAAACTGCAGGAACAGACATCTGAGGACAGGACCACACACCTGGCTGGGGTGGAATGAGCAGAGAGGAAAGCGCCAGGAGGTGAGTTCAGAAATGTAAAGGTAGTCAGATTCTGCGGAAATCCTCCCGAGAACCCAGCAATGTGGAATATTCCCCCCACTTTCCAGGTGAGCAAAGGCTCAGGAGGGAAAGGAGAATCCTCTGAGACCAGGTAACAGAAGACAGCAGCACCCAGACAGGCTGTCTCCTTTTCTGGGACTTTCCAGCGTGCTTTGCTGCCCCTGGGTGTGACCCTAGATGGAAGACAAGAAGCAGCAGTCTGCTTGGAAATGCTCACTGAGCCCCAAGAATTAATGAGACTTCCACGTAGGAGTGCCCAGAGTTAAGTCCCGGCTGGCAAAGCAAGTCACTCAACCCGTTCAGTTAATTCTGTGAGACAGTTTTGGGTGTCAGAGCCAGTCATGTTGAGTGGTGGGGTGCGAGAAGCCCTATTTTTACTTCCCACCCATTTCCCCACCTTCCTGAAGTCCCTGAAGCCCAAGTTGGGGCCAACCAAACCTGGAAATCATTTCTTCAATCAAAACTACTCATTATATAACTTAATGGGAGTGGGCAGGGGTTGGGAGGGGGGGGACTTCCCTGGTGGCTCAGTGATAAAGAATCTGCCTCTCGGTGCAGGAGACATGGGTTCAGTCCTTGATCCAGGGAGGTCTCACATGCGAGGAGCAACTAAGCCTGTGCATCACAACTACTGAGCCCACGTGCTGCAACTACTGAAGCCCATCACCTAGAGCCTGTGCTCCACAACAAGAGAAGCCACCACAACAAGAAGCAGGCACGCTGCAACTAGAGAGTAGCCTCTGCTTGCTGCAACGAGAGAGAGGCTGCTCGTAGCAACGAAGACCCAGCACAACAACAAGAAAAAAAAAAAAAAAGACAAATATACTTCAATTAAAAAAAAAGAAAAACTGGCAAGGAGGGCAGTGTGGGATTGGAAATGCTCTATATTTTTATCTGGTGGCAGTTGCACAGGTATATAGATGTCGAAATTCCCTGAGCTCTCTATTTAAGATCTGTGCACTTTGGAAATTCCCTGGCAGTCCAGTGGTTAGGACTCAACACTTTCACTGCCAGGCTGAGTTCAATCCCCCAGTCAGGGAACTAAGGTCCTGCTGCTGGGCCAAGAAAAGAAAAAGGTCTGAGCACTTCATATACATTATACCTCACTTTGGAAGCTAAAACACACCCTCATTAACCCACTGGAAGTAGCTCTCAACTAACTCCTTCTTGGAAACATTACTTATGAAAAGTAAGGAATTGGCATGATCTGGCCTTCCCAGTAGTAGCTTTCCTTGGTCACCAAAGACCCCAAGAATGCCAGCTAAAAAATGTGGAAGGAAGGAGAGAACTGGAGAAAAAAAAAAAAAATCACCATGTTTCAAAAGCCAAATGCAGTAATTAATTTAGAGGGTAATCATCAATGGGTGTTACCAAATATCAAGTGAGGACTTTCTTGGTGGCACAGTGGATTACAATCTGCCTACCTGGTGCAGGGAACAAGGGTTCGATCCCTGGTCCAGGAAGATCCACGTGCCTTTGGAGCAGCTGAGACTGTGCACCACAACTTTTGAGCCCATGCTCTAGGGACCTATGAGCCGCAACTACTGAGCCCTCATGCTGCACCTGCTGAAGCCCGTGAACCTTAGAGCCTGTGCACCGCACCAAGGGAAGTCACTGCAATGAGAAGCCCGCTGACTGCAAGGAAGAGTGGAAAGTGGAGCAAGCACCCCCCACCCCCGCAACACACACACAGACACACAAGCAGTGACGACCCAGCACAGGCAAAAGAAAAAAGTAATTAATTTTAAAAAGCCTCAGGTGAGAAGATGATGGAGCGAGAGAGATGCACAGGGTTTCAGAGGGTTCACTAGGTGTGCGGGTGCAGACTTCATCACGGAGGCCAGACCGTCACCAGCATTAGCTGCAGTGAAGCTCAGAGGAGAGGGACCCTCCGGCCTCCTGGGCCTCCTGATTCAATACCAAAGGAAGTTTATAGCTTCTCCCAGGACACTCCTTGTCAAAACGTTAAACTTGACTCTGATCAAATCTCTCAACCCAACATCCAGTTTGCAGGAAATAGGAAGCATAGAGGAACAAGTTAAACGACATTAGGCAACAGCTGACAAAGCCCGAGAGTGGAGCGTGCTGCAGAACAACTGTCCCAGACTCTAGCGTGTCAATCATGACAAAACGGAGTGGGGACTATTCTAGGGCGGGTGACGTCATTTATATTTGAAGCCAAATTGTTCTTTGTCCCCGGGGGATGTTCTGGGCCCTGTGGAGAACTGAGCGGCATTTCTGGCCACCACTCACTACTGCTAGTCCATGACCCCTTTTCATGCGCCAGGTGTGACCACCAAAGATGTCTCGGGGTGTACGTGGGCGCATGCATGCTAAGTCGCTCCAGTCATGTCCAACTCTTTTCAACCCTTTTGGACCGTGGCCCGCTAGGCTGCTCTGTCCATGGGATTCTCCAGGCAAGAATACTGGAGTGGGTTGCCATCTTCTCCTCTAGGGGATCTTCCTGATCCAGGGATCGAACCCGTGTCTCTTACATCTCCTGCATTGGCAGACAGGTTCTTTACCACTAGCGCCACCTGGGACACCCCAAAGATGTCTCCAGACACAGGCAGATGTCCCTGAAGAGACAGCCCTAGAGGATGGAGCAACTGACCGAAGGAGCCAGGATCTCTAGACTGTCTGCCAGCAGAGACAAACATTCTCTCATTTAAACTAGCTGTGTATCCCTGTTAAACAGAGAGAACTACAACTTTGCTAATGCTCTTCCAAGTTTTATTTTTCTTTTTGGCTATGCAGGGTTTTCGTTGCTTCTGAGACTTTTTCTCTAGTTGCGGTGAGCGGGAGCTCCTCTCTTGTTGCAGTGCACAGGCTTCTCATTGTGGCGGCTTCCCTTGTTGTGGAGTGCAGGCTCTAGAGCACATGGGTTTCAGAAGTTGCTGCACGTGGGCTTAGCAGTTGTGACTCCCAGGCTCTAGAGCACAAGCTCAGTAGTTGTGGAGCACGGGCTTAGTAGCTCAGCAACATGTGGGATCTTCCTGGACCAGGGATTGAACCCATGTCTCCTGCATTGGCAGGCGAGTTCTTTACCACTGACCCACCAGGAAAACTCAGTGGTAAAGAACCTGTTCCAAGTTTTTATGTTCACTGAGTTTTGCACCAGGTAAGAATGCACACTGAAATAGGAAGTTGGAAGCAGTGAAGGTGTCCATTCCTAGGGGACTAGAAAGATGAAATAAGAACTGCTTGATACGGAATACTAAGCCAACACTGAAAGCAATGAAGTAGCTCTCTAAAATTGTGGTGCTGATGGGGTGAAACTCAGACACTACAGCATTTTAAAATAAAGCAACACCTGACCAAAGTGACAAGAGTGAGAAGTTTCCATCAAATATTTTGCTAAAAAAGAGAGAGAGAAAAAAAAGATTAAGAGCCATCCACTAAAGTGCCAGCAATAATGAAATAAGAATCTGCCACTTGGTACACTGAAATACAAACAAGATGTCCTTCTGTTACATTGGAAATTCATCTCAAAAGCATGTGCATTTCTGCTTGTTAAACATGAGGTGTAGTGAATGATTAGCAAGGTGGTTCTTCTAACTTTTCAAACTATGTACACAATAGGTATGTGTGTGTGTGTGTGTGTGTGTGTGTGTGTGTGTGTGTGTGTGTGTGTGATATATAAACACTGTGCAGATATATGCATGAATACAATGGAGTCTAATGTCAGCAACAGTGAACAGTGAAAGTTGCTCAGTCATGTCCGACTCTTTTCGACCCCATGGACTATTAGCTTGTCAGGCTCCTCAATCCATGGAATTCTCCAGGCAAGAATACTGGAGTAGATTGCTGTTTCCTTCTCCAGGGGATCTTCCCAACCTGGGATCAAACCCAGGTCTCCCGCATTGCAGGCAGATTCTTTACTGTCTGCATCACCAGGGAAGCCCAGTGTCAGGAACACGCACTTAAACAGGTTTGGGAAAAAATATTGGAAGCAGGATTTTGATACACGAAGACAGTCTTGTGACTCTACTCCTAGGGGCACTGAAAGGAAGGAAGACCTGTGAAATGGACTGAGATTTGAAAATAAAAACATAGATCTAAGAGATGATGCCCTACGTGAACCAGTGTCAACCTACCCCTCACCCCTCCGTACTCCCACTTCCAGCAGAAATACATCTTTTTGTGGGGAGGAAGCTGAAAGAAAGAAGTTAATAAAATATGCATTCTATGTGGTTAAAAATAAGAGACAAAACAAAATAAACAAAAAAAATCCCACAATGTATCACTGAAAAGGATACAGATGGAGATCTAGTACACAGCGTTACTGTGCAAATTACAACACACTTGTATAAACATGCAAAATAAATTGTAGAAACATACAAAATGATACATCCTATTAATTTAAGAATATTTACCAGTTCAGGAACATGTAGCAAATGCCTTAGAGATGCTGGCAGTGGTTTGGAAAGGGCAAGGATCTGGGGATCTGGGACGGAAGTAAAGTTGCTCAGTTGTGTCAGACTCTTTGCAACCATGGGCTATATAGTCCATGGAATTCTCCAGGCCAGAATACTGGAGAGGGTAGCCTTTCCCTTCTCCAGGGGATCTTCCCAGCCCAGTGATCGAATCCAGGTCTGCCTCATTGCAGACAGATTCTTTACCAGCTGAGCCACCAGGGAAGCCCTCTGGGATGGAGGAGGCAGAAATAAAACTAGTGAGAGCTTTGCATGATGAAGGTATGACAGAGTTTAGGAAGAGGCAGAGAGGGCTGAGACCTGGGTTCGGTGACATTTGTGGGGGCAGGGGCACAGTTGTCACACTGCAGAAGGCTGAGGGCCAAGTGGGAGGGGAGGAGTCGAGACAGTGCGTACAGCTGAGATATATTTGGGTGAGGAAGTCAGACTCTAAACCTGCACTGTCTCACATGGTAGCCGCTAGTCCTGTGTGGCTATTTTCACAGGGAGGGAATGCCTTTTATTTCTTTTTTCCTGCTTAATTGCTCTGGCTAGGATTTTCAGTGATATATTGAATAAAAGCAGTAAGAGTGGGCCCCCTTGTCTTGCTCCTAATCTTAGAGGAAAAGTTTTCAGTGTTCACTATATTAGCTGTGGGTTTGTCACATATGGCCTTTGTTACATTAAGTGCATTTCCTCTAAGTAGCAGTTTGTTGAGAATTTTTTTTTTCATCATGAAAGGATGTTGAAATTTGTCAGACGTTTTTCCTGCATCTATTGATCTTTTATTCCGGGTTTCAGTGTTTTAATCGAAGTTAGCAAGGTTTGGGGGGTGGTTACAAAAACAAAGCATTTTCTGTAGACCATCAAGGGCAGGGTTTCAAGGTTCTTGATTTTTCATCATGATTGGAATATTGTTTTGATATGATTTTTGTCCATCATTTTATTAATGTGGTATATCACATTGATTAATTTTCAGATGTTGAACTTGCTTGCATCCTTAGACTAAATCCCACTTGATCATGGTGTGTGATCCTTTTAATGTATTGTTGAGTTTGATTTGCTAATTTTTTTTGACTGTGCCACAGTGCATGTAGGATCTTAGTTCCCTAGGCAGGGATCAAACCCAAGCCACCTGCAGTGGAAAGACAGAGTCTTAACCACAAAGTCTCTGATTTGCTAATATTTTGTTTACATTTTACATTTAACTTCATCTGGGATATTGGCTTGTAATTTTCCAAGTAGCTATTAAAACTTATAGAAACTAAAATAAAATACAATGAAGAATTCTGTTCCTCATTCTCATTGGACACATTTTATTTGTGGCTGTGCTGGGTCTCTTTGCTGTGCAAGGGTGTTCACTAGTTGCAGAAAGCAGGGGCCACTCTCTGGTTGTGCAAGGGCTTCTTGTTGCAGTTGTGGAGCGTACTCTATGGCATGCGGGCTTCAGTAGTTGCGACACGTAGGCTCAGGGGCTTAGTTGCCCGCAGCATGTGGGATCTTCCCAAACCCAGGGTTGAATCAGCATCCCCTGCCTTGCAAGGCAGATTCTTAACCACTGGACCACCTGGGAAGCCCTCACTAGACACATTTAAAGCACTCAACAGCCACATGTATTAATAACTAGTGGCTACTGTATTGGAAAACATATTCTTATCAGAGAAGGTTCAATTGGCCATCATTGCTCTAAAGTATCTCTAAAAAGACTTTTCAGAGACTTGGGGAAATGTTGATATTCGCTCTGGTGTTAGATGATACTGACGAATGATCGAATATTTTGTTAGGTGTGAAAATGTCCATATATTTTATAGGAGAAGACCTTATTTTTCAGAACTTTGTGTTGCAGTATTTAGAGATGAAAAACAGTAGCAGTAAGATTGAAAAGAGATGGTGTGGGGACTCATGTGGTGGTCCAGTGGCTAGGACTTTACACTCCCAATGCAGGGGGCCCGGGTTCAAACTCTGGTCAGGGAACTAGCTCCCATATGCCATGACTAAGACCTGATGCAGCCAAATAAATAAATAGTTTTTAAAAAGGAAAAGAAAAGAGCGAGATAGTGTCTTTAAAGTATGTAAGACAAAACCAGACTTACAGCAAATCCTCAATAGATGTTAGTGGTCAGTAATTTAAAAGTCTGGAGGAAGGACAAATTTGGAAAAAATATTTACTACACATTTCATAACCATATGGTAAGCTTCCTTAGTATATAAAGAGCTCCGAGGGGAGTTCCCTGGTGGTCTAGTGGCTAGTATCGAGTCCTGCTCCCAAGGCCACAGGTACAAGGCTTGCACCAAGGTCATAGAAACGGAGCCCAGAACCGAGGTCACCTTTGAAGCTGATTGAGCCCCTTTGCAACCATTGCCAAAAGCCCCCGATATCACTAACAAGCTGACATCAGTTAGGCAAAGATGCCCACTGCAGCTAACACCCTATAGTACCCTGACCAGTCATCTAATGCCACCCTTCCAGCAGGAATTTTCTTTGCCTTGAGTCTATTAACTCATGAAAGCTGTCAACTCTCCCTGGTCTGTCAGGAGGTCAGCCCCCTGTGCTGGCAGTGCCCATGTTTTCTCTGCTCTTTGTTCTTAATAAAATCTCACTCCCTCTGAAATGCTCTGTGTCTGGAAATTCTTTTCCAACCCGTGCTCGGACTGCCTCGACAGCTGGGATTCTGAGCCTTCACTGTCACGGCTCAGGTTCAGTCCCTGAGAAGGGACTCAGATCCTGCAAGCCATGTGGAGCAGCCCAAAAAACATTTTAAATGAACAGCAACAACAACAATTAAAAAAAAAAAAAAACCCTCCTAGAAATCAGGAAGGAAAAGATCAACAAAGAATAATGGGCGAGGAAGGTGATCAGAATGGAAAAAGAAACTATAAATAGCTCTTAACTACATGGAACTATGAAAATATGTTCTGCCTCGCTTGTGGTAAGGGAAATGCAAATTTTCTCTGTTCTGAGATAACATTCTTTGCTTGTCCTATTGGCAAACATCCAAGGTTTGATGATACTCTCTTGGTAAAGCTGAAGGGAAACAGGACTCTTACCTGTGACTGGAGGGAGTATGAGTTAACCTAACCCTCAAAGGGGGAAATTTGGTAATACCTGTGAAAGCTACAGATGCACATTATCTTCGAGCCAGAAATCTCACTTTGCAGAATTTATCTACAGCTACACTCGCGTGTGTGTGAAATGATGTTTGCATAAGAGTCTTCACTGCAGTGTTAACCTAAGAACAAATGGATGAAAATATGTTTGTCTCCAGCCGTGAAATTAACTATGGGGCATCTAAGTGGCAGAATACTTTGTGGTTACAGAAAATGACAAGTGCATAAAGACAGCTTTGGAAAGGAGAGAGAGATGGCCAGCATTTGTTGTTAAGGGTGTGGGGAGGTGGGGAGGAAGAAGGTGTTGAAGGATATGTAAAACCTTCAACTGAAATTCTGACACACTCTACCACATGGACGAACCTTGAACTATTATGCTAAATGCAGGAAGCTACACACAAAAGGGCAAATACTGTTTGGTTTTAATTTGTAAAGTACCTAGAGTAAGTAAATTCACAGAGACAAAAAGTAGGATGGTAGTGACCAGAAACCGGGAGAGGGAGGGGCAGGGAATCGCTGTTTCATTGGGTACAGAGTGTCGATTGGGGAAAATGAAAAAGTTCTGGAGTTGGGTGATGGTGATAGTTACACGACAATGTAAATGTGCTTAATGTCACTGAACTGTATACTTAAAAATAGAAAAAAAATGGAAAAAAAATGGGAAAAAAATGGAAAAAAAATGGCTAAAATGGTAAATTTTTATATTTTATTTGTATATATGTATATAGCCACAATAAAAAGAAACTTTTTAAAGCTACCTTTAAAGCAACCTAGATTTCCATCAGCAGATGAATGGATAAGGAAGCTGTGGTACATATACACCATGGAATATTACTCAGCCATTAAAAAGAATTCATTTGAGTCAGTTCTAATGAGATGGATGAAACTGGAGCCCATTATACAGAGTGAAGTAAGCCAGAAAGATAAAGACCAATATAGTATACTAACACATATATATGGAATTTAGAAAGATGGTAATGATAACCCTATATGCAAAACAGAAAAAGAGACACAGATGTACAGAACAGACTTTTGGACTCTGTGGGAGATGGCGAGGGTGGGATGTTTCGAGAGAATAGCATGTATATTATCTATAGTGAAACAGATCACCAGCCCAGGTTGGATGCATGAGACAAGTGCTCGGGCCTGGTGCACTGGGAAGACCCAGAGGAATCAGGTGGAGAGGGAGGTGGGAGGGGGATCGGGTCATGTCAATGTATGTCAATGTATGATTCATGTCAATGTATGACAAAACTCAAAAAAATTAAAAATTAAAAAAATTAAAAAAATAAAGCTACCTTAACATAAAAGCAGGTGTGTGGGACGGACTTCCCTGGTGGTCCAGTGGCTACGACTGCGTTACCAATGCAGAGGGCCTGGGTTTGATCCCTGGTCAAGGAACTAAATTCCACATGCCTGCTGCAACTAAAGACCCCACTTTGCAACAAAGATCAAAGTGCCTCTACTGAGACCTGTAGCAACCTAATAAATAAATAGAAGCAGGTGTGTGTGAGTGGGTGAGGGGATAAGGACTCGAATTTGGATTTCTTTTTATATGTACCCAGAAATTCTGGAAAGATACTCAGGAAATGAAGAGCAGTGAGTTACCTCTGGGGGAAGGGAGGGTAACTAAGACTTGAGAGGAAGAGCCTGCATATAACCTTACACTCTTTGTTGAGGCATGAGAATGTGTTAACTGTTCAAAAATAAAATTAGTTTACAAATCTGGAGCATGGTTCTATTTAGGATTGGTAAAATTTTATTTTATTTATTTTTAAAAAGTCTTTATTGAATTTGTAACAATAGTTTTCTTTTTTTTTTTTAAATTTTTTGGCCACAAGGCATGTGGGGTCTTAGCTCCCTGTTTTTCAGTGACTCAGTCGTGTCCGACTCTTTGCGACCCCTGGACAGCAGCACGCCAGGCTTCCCTGTCCTTCACGATCTCCCTGATCAGGTATCCACTGCACTGGAAGGCGAAGTCTTATCCACTGGACCGCCAGGGAACTCCCTGCTTTACTTTATTTATTTTTTAACTTCACATCCTCATGGCATGTGAGATCTTAGTACTCTGACCAGGGATTGAACCTGGACCCCTGCATTGGAAGTGTGGAGTCTTAGCCACCAGACCAGTAGGGAAGGCTCCAGGATTGGAAAGACCTGAGTACATTTTTATGCTGACCATGATAATGACGATGATGGTGACAATAATGATACTGGTGTGTGCCTGCTTAGTCCCTCAGCCGTGTCTGACTCTTTTGCGACCCCACGCACCATAGCCCACCAGCCTCCTCTGTCCTTGGGATTTCCCAGGCAAGAATCCTGGAGCGGGTTGCCATTTCCTACTCTAGGGGATCTTCCTGACGCAGGAATCAAACCCGCATCTCCTGGGTCTCTCACATTTCAGGTAGATTCTTTACTGTTGAGCCACCAGGGAAGCCCATAATGATATTGCTAGCAGATTACCTTTCACAATTCTTCTGTAGTGTCTTAAGGCTGCTGTAACCGTTCATCATAATCAGATGCCTCCAGCAATGCAGATTTATTCCCCCGCAGCTCTGGAGGCCAGAAGTCCAAAATCAGCAAGTTTCAGCAGAGCCGTGGCTCCCTCCAAAGCCTGTTATGTTTGCCGTTCTAGCCCCTGAGTTGTGTCTGACTCTTTCAGGGATTTCGCAGGCAAGAATACTGGAGTGGGTTGCATGTCCTTCTCCAGGGGAATCTTCCTGACTCAGGGGTGGAACCTGGGTTTCCTGCACTGGCAGGTGAGTTCTTTACGGATAATCCACCAGGGAAGCCCAGAGGGCCTACGGAGGATCTTTCCTTGTCTCTTCAGCTTCTGTGGCTCCTGGCATGACTTGGGCCTCTTTTGACTACATCACTCCAATCTCTGCCTCTAGCTCCACTTGGCCTAATCTCTTCTGTCTGTGTCTTTAACACTTGGCATCAGATTTACAGCCCACCCAGATAATCCAGCATGATGTCATTTCAAAGTCCTTTTTCCCCTGGGAATTCCCGCAGTGGCTAAGACTCCGAGCTCCCAATGCAGGGAGTATGGTTTCCATCCGTGGCCAGGGATGGATCAGATTCCACAAGCCACAGCTAAGAGTTTGAAAGCTGCAACTGAAGATCCTGAGAGCTGCAAGAAGCTGAAGGTCTTGCGTAATGCAACTGGGCTTTCCAGGTGGCGATAGTGGTAAAGAACCTGCCTGCCAATTCAGGAGACATAAAACTGTGACAAACCTAGACAGCGTGTTAAAAAGCAGAGATAACACTTTGCCAACAAAGGTTGGTGTAGTCAAAGTTATGGTTTTTCCAGTAGTCATGTATGGATGTGAGAGTTGGACCATAAAGGAGGCTGAGCGCTGAAGAATTGATGCTTTCAAACTGTGGTGTTGAAGAGGAGATCAAATCAGCCAATCCTAAAGGAAATCAGTCCTGAACATTCAATGGAAGGACTGATGCTGAAACTGAAGCTCCAATACTTTGGCTACCTGATGGAAGGAGCTGACTCACGGGAAAAGACCCTGATGCTCGGAAAGATCAGAGGCAAGAAGAGAAGGGGCAACAAAGGATGAGTTGGTTGGATGGCATCACCGACTCAATGGACAGGAGTTTGAGCAAATTCTGGGAGATAGTGAAGGACTGGGAAGCCTGGTGTGCTGCAATTCGTGGTGTCACAGAGTCAGATACAACTGATGGATTGAAAAACAACAAAGAGGCGTGGGTTCAATCCCTGGGTTGGGAAGATTCGCTGAAGGAGGGCATGGCAACCCACTCCAGTGTGCTTGCCTGGGGAATTCTATGGACAGAGAAGCCTGGCAGGCTACGACTGACTTAGCACACACGCACGTACTGCAACCTGGTACAGCCAAATAAATAACATTTTTAAAAAGACCCCTTTTTTCCCAAAAAAGATCATGTTCACAGGTCCTGGGGGTTAGGACGTGGATATATCTTTCTGCAGGTCAGCATTCAACCCGCTTCCCTTCCTGGGTGCTGTGCCCGGTGATACGCATCTTACATCATCTCACCAAGTCCTCAAACAGCCCCATAAAGTACATACGATTATTATCTCCATCTTCCCAATGAACTCAGAGAGGTGCCGAACCTTGTTCATGGGAAGTGGGATTTGAATCCAACTCTGATGGGCTCAAAACTCTGATTCTGTGTGAGGCACAGAAAGAGACTTCTGGTCCTGGGACAGTCCATTAAAGGCAAACAGTCAGGCAGCAGATATTTTTCTGGTGGGTTTGTTCATCAGCAACCCCTGGGCCAAGATCAGGGATATGGAGAAAAGGGCAGAAGGGTGTGGCCCTGGAGAAGAGCCGGGAAAAGAAGAGGCAGAGGAAGGGAGAGGATTATTCATCAGGCCTTTGGAAGCAGTACAGTCAGCTATGACTCCTGCCTTCTGGAGTGTTGCCCTTGGCTTTGGGGGCAACTGAGGCCAGGAGTTTGTCATGAAGAAAGGACAAAGGAATAAAGTTAGAATCCAAAGGGGATGTGTCAAGTAGAAATAACATTTAATTAAGCAGCACTTACTGCGTGCCACAGACTTTTACAAGAATTTGACACACTCATTGAATCCTCCTCGTTTTACCGATGAGGAAACTGAGGCCCAGAGAGGTTAAGAGACTTGTCAAAGGTCACACAGCAGTACCTAGGCAGAGATGGGATTCAAACTCTGCTCTGCCCATCACCAGAGCCCCTAATGGATGATTTTTTTTTTAATTGAGGTGAAATTAAAAATAAATAAATTGAGGTGAAACTGCCATAATATAAAATTAACAGTGTTAAAGGGAACAACTCAGGGGTGTTAGTAGAATCATAATGTTGTGAAACCACCACCTCTGTCTAGTTCCAAAATGGTTTCATCACCCTAAGATATACCTGGTAACAATTATTCTCGATTCCTGCCTCCTCCCAACCCTTGGCAACCACAGTCTGCCTTCTGCCTCTGCGGGTGTGCCTCTTCTGGACATCTCCTATCCATGGAATTATACATGATGCAACCTCTGGTATCTGGCTTCTTTCACTCAGCATTATGTTCTCAACGTTCATCCACATGGTAGTGTGGGTCATTGCTTCATTCCTTTTTATGACTATGCGATATTCCATTGTTTGGGATGGACCATAGTTTGTTTACCCATTCATCTCTTGATGGGAATCTGGGTTCTTTTCACTCTTTGGCTGTTGTGACTAGTGAGACTCTGAACATGTGTGTACATGTAACACTAGAATGGTCAATGTGGGGACTTCCCTGGTGGTCCAGTGGCTAAGACTCCATGCTCCCACTTCAGGGGGCCCGGGTTCAATCCCTGGTCGGAGAACTAGACACCACGTGTGGCAACTAAAGATCCCAGATGCCACGACAAAGATCAAAGATCTCAAATGTGCCAACTAAGACTCAGTGCAGCCAAATAAATATTTTTGGTGAAAGGTGGTCCATGTTTTTTCATAGGAATTGTACCTCAATGCTTATTTATTTTTGACTGTGCTGGGTCCTCACTGTTGTGTGGGCTTTGTCCAGCTGTGGCGAGCGGGGGCGACTTTCTAGTTTCTGTGTGTGGGCTTCTCTCATTGAGGGCTGTAGGGCGTGTGGGCTGCAGTAGTTACAGCTCCTGGGCTCTAGAGTGCAGGCTCAGTAGTTGTGGCACACGGATTTAGTTGTCCCACGGCATGCTCTATCTTCCAGGACCAGGGATTAAATCTGCGGCCCCCCTGCGCTGGCAGGCAAATTCTTAACCACTAGACCACCTGGGAAGGCCAATATTTCTTTTTTTTAAGTAATGTTATCAGCTGAGAGGGCCTAGAAGCAGCAACATCAACCAGTAGCAGCAAGCAGACACAACATCCCGATCTTGACTTCTCAATCTTGCCACCAATTTCCAGTAAAGGAAACCCAAGAATGGAATTCCCAGATCTTTGGGGAAATGGCTGATTCTAGGACTGGGGCAAGGAAAATGTAAGATGAGCCCGGAACATCGTGTGAGGCCAGAAAGTAAGAAAGTACTCAAAAAGAAATATGGAGTCATGTCAAAAGAACAATGCCTGAGAGAAAATGCTCAGAGCAGGGACCAACTGAAAGAGCTCCCCATAGCCAAAGCTGGAACAATTTGGGTGGTAAAATAAACAATAATAGTATTTAATTTTCACCCAAAGAAAAAAAAACTCTTCGTGAGTCCATATTGGTATAAATAAATGATGGCGCAAGTAAATAAATGGACATGAATCAGCTTTTCCTTAAAGAAGAATTCCAAAGAATAAATAATAACAAATGCAGAAGGAGAGAGGTAAATGGAAATTTACTAACAAACAAATAGCACAGTAATAATTTCTGCACACACAATCCACCAACGAAGGCTAAACTCAGTGGATGGAATGGGAAACAGGATCTTTGCATCACCTCAAAGCGTCTCACTCAAAGTATTTATTGGGCTAGTATAGTTTTGACATTGTAGCTGTTCAGTCACTAAGTCGTGTCCGACTCCTTGTGACCCCACGGACTACAGCACGCCAGGCTCTGCTGTCCATCATCTCCCACAGTTTGCTCGAATTCATGTCCATTGAGTCAGTGATGCTATCTAACCATCTCATCCTCTGTTCAACATATGTCCACAAATTCTACCATACTCCTTAAGACGGTGGAGCTTAACTCCCCCACTCTGGGTGAAGACTGGGAATGTTCTGTTTCTGGACCTGAGTAATGGATGCAGAAGTGTGTTCTGTTTGTGAAAATCCTTCCAACATCCACTGATGGTCTGGGCACTTTTCTATATGCATGTCCTACTTTGACAGAAAGTGCAACTTGCTGGAATGGAGGTGGGGGGAAGGGAAAAAAAGAAACAGATTCAGTTATGATTCAGAGATTCAGTTATTTTTTTCAGAGATACCCTGTTGGTGTAAAAACTAATGAAAACCAGGACTTCCCTGTGGTCCAGCAGTTAAAAATCCTCCTGCCAATTTAGGGGACACAGGTTAGGTCCCTCGTCCCGGAAGATTCTACATGCTGAGGGGCAACTAAGCCCATGGGCTACAACTACTGATCCCCTGTTCTGCAACAAGAAAAGATACCACAATGAGAAGCTGTGCATCGCAACTAGAGAATAGCCCCCACTTGCTGCAACTAGAGAAAACCCAAGAGCATCAACAAAGACTCAGCACAGCCAAAAATAAAATAAAATAATACACTAATGAAAAGCAGGGAATTCCCTGGCAGGCTAGTGGTTAGTACTCTCATGGCCAAGGGTCTGGATTCAGTCCCTGGTTGGGGATTGAAGATTCCACAAGCCATCAACAAAGTGAAAACAAAACAAATGAGAAGCAGAGAAATGATGACAGCTGAAGTCAAGATGATGGTTACCTGGGCATGGAAGAAAGAATTGTGATGGGGGGGTAGGGGTAGGACATCAGTGGTGCTGGCACTGTCCTTCCTGATCTGGGTAATGATGACACGAGTGTTAAAAAATCATTACTTAAAATTATATATTAATTTATTTGGTTGTGCAAGGTCTTAGTCACAGCATGCGGAATCTTTCCGTTTCAGCATGCGACAGCTGAGTTGCAACAGCTGGGATCTAGTTCCTTGACTAGGGATTCAACCCAGGCCCCTTGCATCTGGAACCTGGAGTTCTAGCCACTGGACCACCAGGAAAGTCTTTGAATCATAATTATTTTTTAATTGCACAAATTGCAATTTTTTTCACATTTTGGTGGTGTCATAGAGCCAGCTTACACTGACTCGTGAGAACTGATTAATAACTTTTCAGAAAATTGGCTATATCACACTAATATCATATTGGTAGCTTGAAATTGGCCAGAAACCTGTAACTGCTACAAATCAAGACCTTTTTGTTTCTGGAGAGTCCCTTGAGTTGTTTTTTCCTTTTTATTTTGTTTTTTGTCTTGCTGTTTTTTCATATTTTTAAAAATTGAACTATAGTTGATCTACAATGTTGTGTTAGTTTCAGGTGTATATATATATATATATATATATATGTATGTATGTATGTATACACACATATATATACATATGTGTGCTGTGCTTAGTAACTCAGTCGTGTCTGACTCTGCAACCCCTTGGACTGTTGCCTGCCAGGCTCCTCTGTCCATGGGGATTCTCCAGGCAAGAACACTGGAGTGGGTTGCCATGCCCTCCTCCAGGGAATCTTCCTGACCCAGGGATCAAACCCAGATCTCTGACATTGAAAGCGGATTCTTTACTGTCTAAGCCACCAGGGAAGCCCATATATATATACATTCTTTTTCAGATTCTTTTCCCTTGTAGGTTATTACAAAATATTGAGCACAGTTCCCTATATATAGTAGGTCCTTGTTGGTTATCTATTTTACGTATAGTAGTGTATATATGTTCCCCTGGAGGAGTGCATGGCAACCCACTCCAATATTCCTGCCTTGAGAATCCCATGGACAGAGGAGCCCGGCGGGCCACAGTGCATGGGGTCACAAAGAGTTGGACATGACTGAAGTGACTTAACACTCATGCATTCGGGGTGTGTATATTTACCCCAACCTCCTAATTTATCTCTCCCCTACTCCTTTGATGACCATAAATTTGTCTTCTATATCTGTGTGTCTATTTCCATTTTGTAAATAAGTTCCTTTGTATCTGGAGAGCCCACTGCTAAACATTGCCCCACACATGACGGCTCCTCTCTGAATGGAGTGGGTAGCCATTCCCTTCTCCGGGGTATCTGCCTGACCCATGGTTCAGATTTGGGTCTCCTGAGTTGCAGGCAGATTCTTTACCATCTGAGCCACCAGGGAAGCCTGTATATGATATTAGTTAAACATATAAAAATTATCTTTTAAATTAGGGTAACCTACGTGTAACATGAAATGTATCATAGTAACCATTTTAAGCGTCCAGTTCAATGAACCAAAGTATATGCACATGGCTGTGTAACCAAAACCACCATCCGCCATCAGAACTCTTCATCCTGTGAAACTGAAACTCTGCCCCCCAAATTTTTTAAAAATTCTTTAAAAATGTTCCCTGGAGGGAGAGAGAAACTAGGAGGTTGGGGTTGACATAAACACACTGCCCTAAATAAAAGAGAAAACTAAAAAGAACGTGCTGCCTAGCACAGGGAACTCTACTCAATACTCTGTAGTGACCTATATGAGGAAAGAATCCAAAAAAAGCAGTGGATATATGTGTATGTATAACTGACTCACTTCGATGTACACTGAAACTAACACAATATTGTAAATCAACTATATTCCAATAAAACCGTTAAAAAATTTTTTTTTTTCCCTTTTGGAGAGCATGGGCTCTGGAGTCAGAGGCTCTTCTTAAACTTCAATCCCCACTTTCACCTACTAACTAACCTTGGACACATTATGTCACTGTTATTTCCTCATCTGTAACATGGAGACAATCTCAGTCCCGATCTCATAGTTCAGTGGTTCTCTGAAGTGTGGCTTCTAGAGACTTCCCTGGTAGTCCAGGGGATAAAACTCCACACTCACAAGGCAGGGGTCCCAGGTTCAATCCCTGGTCAGGGAACTAGATGCCATATTCACAACTATGAGTTCAGAGGCCACAACTAATAGTAAAAAGATCCCGCATGCTGCAGCTAAGACCCAAGGCAGCCAAATAAACAAACTTTTTAAAAAAGTGTGCTTTCTGGACCAGCAGCATCTGCATGGCCCAGAAATGTGTTGCCAGTGCAGATTCTCAATGGGGTTTCCCAAGTGGCTCAGTGGTAAATAACCCACCTGCCAATGCAGGAGATGCAGGACAAGTGATTTCGATTCCTTGGTTTAGGAAGATCCCCTGGAGGAGGAGATGACAACCCACTCTGAAGGAAAGCTACACGGCTCAAAATAGCCTGGAGTTAAAACTTCCCTCCAGGTCCTCCCCACCATTCTATACAGAATAAAGAACTTTCTCCCCCGAAGAAAGGAATGGACATTAAGATTGATTATATTCAGATCCCAGCCGATCCCAGTCTCCCGCCGGTTTCAGGAATTCCTTACCCCAACTGCTAAAAGTTGACTAATCAAAAATAATCATGAGGAAAAACAGACCCCCTCAAAATGATGCATCTCCACATATATATGTTTTCTATATATACCTACTCTCTTTTCCACTTAGCCCAACAGCCCACTAATCTGACTGCTGCCCCTTCTCACCTCATTAAAGGTGATCTGTTCCTGTAAAGTGCTGTTTCATGTTTTTTTGTTTGTTTTTTTTTCCTCAAACCTCGCCTTCTCTAACTCCCTTTCCTTACACACTCCAGCATTCTTGCCTGGAGAATCCCATGGACAGAGAAGCCTGGCCGGCTACAGTCCATGGGGTCGCAGAAGAGTCAGCCACAGCTGAGCACGCACACACACACACAGATTCTCAGATGCTCTGCAAACAGTGCCCAGCGATCTGTATTTTAACAAGCCCTCCAGAGTCTGAGGCTTGCTCAGACTTTGAGAAGCATTATCATAGGTAATGGAGAGGATTACATTGATTAAACAATATCTGAACTATTTAGAGCGGTGCCTGGCCCCATAACCCACACAGTGTAAGCGCTCAGTATTGTTATTACAGAAGAGGCCCAGGACCCTAGCAATAGGGTGGTAATGAGGGGCTGGTTGCGCCCTCCCTCCTGGCCTGGTGGGGGTCTGGGCTCCTGGTGATAGCTTACAGTGAACGGCGTCAGATTCATGATCTCCAAAGAAGATTTAGCTTCGGGATCAGGCACCAGCTTGATCACTCAAGAGCTGTTGCATAGCAGAGTTTTATTAAAGTGAAAAAGAGACAGAGAAAGCTTCTGACATACACATCAGAAGGGGGACAGAGAGTGCCCCACTTGCTAGTCTTAGCAAGGGAGCTATAGACTTTTCATTTGGTTAATAACAACAAATCAAAAGAATGTCTCAAAGTTGTAAAGGTCTTACCAGACCCACTCCCACAATATACATTTTATAAGATGATAGGACTAGTCAGGAGGTTCTCAAGAAAGAGAAACACATCCTCAAGCAGGAGACATTGCTGTTATATAGTCATTGGTACAGAGTTTAAGGAAAAACATATCCTTGAGCAAGATGAGTTGTTTTGTTGTGCAATCATCAGCTCAGGAAATGGCAACCTACTCCAGTGTTCTTGCCTGGAGAATCCCAGGGATGGAGGAGCCTGGTGGGCTGCTTCTATGGGGTCGCACAGAGTTGGACACGACTCAAGCGACTTAGCAGCAGCAGCAGCTCAGGGCTTAAAGAAAAAAAGTTTGTCTTTTACTCCTCCTTGAGAACTCCAAACCCCTTTCTCCTCCATGGGGACCCCGGACTTCTTATCAACCTACCTAAGAATTGACTCTCTCACTGGTCTCTGCTGAGCGGAGGCCTTCTCACCTCTCTCTGTGAAGATGACAGCCAGTGATGACAGCTGGGCCACGTCACCCTATTCCTTCCAAAGGTTATCACTTGGTCCAGGAAACGGGAAAGGTCAGGGTTTGGTGGAGGGGGCATGCCTGCCTCCCCTCTGCTGATGGAGATAAATGAGGTCACTCAGCTCCTACAGGACAGGAGGGGGAAGCTAAGATGTATAAATGAGGGGCCAGGAGGCGGTAGAGGCACCAGTCACCAGGAAGCTGCCTTGCTGTACCATTCTCGCATCGCAGGCAGCCCCGTCCAGCATGCTCAGACACCTGGTGCTGTTGCTGGCCGTGGGGTTGCTGGCTGGGGAGCTGTTGCCGAGGATCGAGGCCCGGGCAACACCCTACGGAGTGAAACTTTGCGGCCGTGAATTCATCCGAGCAGTCATCTTCACCTGTGGGGGCTCCCGGTGGAGACGTGCCCGTGACGCTGTGGGTAAGGCTGGGGAGGTAGTATGTATGGCCGCAGGATTGACGGGACATGAGGTGGGCCCCAGAAACCAGAGACGGAGGTGAGATGAGGGGCTGGGGCAGGAAGGTCCCTCCTGCACCACATGCAGCTGGGGAGATGCGCCAGGCCCTTGAAGCTGTGCCAAGGCTGAGGGAGCCGGTTGGCAGAGCTGCAGAGCTGAGAGGGGGGTTGGGGTGGGCGGCAAGCCATCTGAACCAGCTAGAGGTCTGGGACACCTGCCATGTGTGACCCCTGTGTTACGCAAGGCTGCTGTTTGCCCAACTCTGGTGAGTGCCATTCAGAAGCCGAAACTAAAGTGATTTCCAAGCCTTCAGGGAAGGGAGTAAGAAGAGTGTGGTGACTACAAGGCTAGATTTATGTCCTAATAGGTGACCCTCCTACCATGTTGCTTTTCTTCCCTGATTCCCTTTATCTGCAAATAGGAGGCACAGCTCCTGCATCTTGCACATTTGTTAAGTGGCAAAATTGAGTCTAAACTGATTAAGACAAAACGAGTGCTTACCATATATCAGATGCTATTTTAAGTTTGTTTTTTTTAAAGGCATATTAGTTAAGTCATCTACTCTGTATAAAACTCTACAAGGTAGAAGCTTTTTTTAATTTTTTGATGTGGACCATTTTAAAAGTCTTTGTTGAATTTGTTACAATACTGCTTCTGTTTCAAGAAGCATGGGGAATCTTAGCTCCCCGACCAGGGATCAAACCTGCATTCTCTGCATAGTCTTTATTTATTTATTTATTTATTTTTTGGAAGGCGAAGTCTTAACCACTGGTCCACCAGGGACGTCCCAGGAGTTATTATTATCCCCACTTTGCAGACAAGGAAGCTGAAGCTCAAGGGTGATAACTGGACTAGGGCTCAGTCAGTTCAGCTCCCAGACATGTGTTTTTCACCATCAGGTCCTCAATAACTAAGTAGGAGAGGAAAGCTGGGCTTCCCAGGTGGCGCTAGAGGTACCCAAACCTTCCTGACAAGATGTGGGTTTGATCCCTGGGTCGTGAATGTTCTCTGGAGGAGGGCATGGTAACCCACTCCAGTATTCTTGCCTGGGGAATGCCATGGACTGAGGAGCCTGGCGGGCTATGGTTTATAAGGTTGAAAAGAGTCGGACACAACTGAAGTGACCTAGCACGCAGGGGAAAAACTGTGACAGAGGAGGAAAGTCAAGTTCAGTGGGGTTAAACTGCTCATCAAAGAAGGAAGCCACATCTGAGCAGAATCAAAGTCTCTACTCACGAGGTTTAGTCACACTCCAGAACAGCCCGGAGCTGGGACTCTGGGTGTAACACAATCCTGAGCACTAACTCTTCTCATCTTTTGCAGAAGATGCCTTCCCAGAGGTGGACACTGACTCAGAGAGCGAGCTGGATGAGGCAGTGGCCTCCAGCGAGTGGCTGGCCCTATCCAAGTCCCCTCAGGCCTTCTACCGGGCCGGACAGGGCTGGCAGGGAACCCCAGGGTCTCTGCGGAGCAGACGCGACGTCCTGGCTGGCCTGTCGAGCAACTGCTGCAATCGGGGGTGCAGCAAGAGTGAAATCGGCAGACTCTGCTAGAAGCGGAACTGGGGAGCAGGGAGGCACCGGGGTGAATGCCCCAGCCCTGCCATCCACCTGGCTGGTGTCTGGCTGGGCACTTGTTTCTGGTCCCTCACTCATTCATTCATCAGCAAGTCACGGAGGTCCGGCACTGTGGACTCAGAGTCCCCCCCACCCAACCCCGATCTTTGAGCAGTCCATCCCACCCATGAGCAAGCTATACCTCAACCTGGCCAAATGGGGACCCTGACGTCTGTGCAGCCCATATGATGCCTTTCTTGGCCTATTCTGTCTCCTACTGTCCCTACTTACCCAATCTGGCCACACTCAGACCCTTGCCCAAGCTGTGACTCTCTTTTGTCCCACCTGTGGCCATTCGCCAGCCCAAATTATACCCCCAGTCCATTCCAGCCTTCCTGCCTGCCAGCCCCTCTGCCGGCCAGCCCTTCTCCCTCCAACCCCGCCCGCTGGGGGGGGGGGGGGGGGATGCGGGGCGGGGCGGTTCTAAAGCTGTAGACCCCAGGGTTGGTGGAGGGACTCCTGCGTTTTCTTCATATCCTGGGGTGGGAAGCTCAGTGTGTGTGTGTGGTGGGAAGGATCAGAACCTTCTCCAGCCCCTCAAAATAAAAAGTTGCAAAAGACTTGGTAGTGTGTGATGTTTGGGGAGGGAAGGGGCAGGTATCAAGGGAGCTTCGGCCACGCCCTCAGCACAGCCCCCACCCCCTCCCCAGACTCCCTCCCCAGCCCCTGCGAGTTCTGCCGGGAACTTTCCGGTGCAGAGAAGGGGCGGGGACCCGGAGCGCAAGGTGCGGAGGCGGCCGGGAGGGGTGGCTCTGCTTCCCGTCGCCGCTCAAGCGTTGGTTCCCGAGAGCGAGGCGGGTGGCAAGGCCGGGCCGGACTTGGGGGGCGCGGGAGTGCCATGCTGGGGGCCCCGGCCGCCCCCTTCCCACCGCGGCCGAAGCCGATGCTGCTGCTGCTGCTTCTATTGTTGCTGTTCTGCCGGACTCGGCCCCAGGGTGAGTTCTGGAGCAAGCTCGTGTCTCGTGCTCGCGAAAGCGCCCATCCTCCAGGGTGACCCTCAAGTGTGCGGAATGAATGGCCGAGGTCCAGAAGCCACTTTGCTCTCCCCGGCCCCTAGCCGGGCGATGCGAGGGGTTGGGGAATGGGCGGTAGCGAGGTGGGAACTTGAGGCCGGGGTTGGAGGCGGGGGTAGAGTAAGGGCTTTTGTCGGGGAGTAGGGGGCGGGGGTTAGTTAACAGGATGTGGCTGGTGGGAAGGGAGGAGTTATGCCCAAAGCCTGGGGAGCGGTGCCCAGCGCCCCCTTCCTGCTGCTCGCTTCAGTAAGGGACCCTGGATCGCCCTCCACAGTTGTCAGAAGTTCTGGGGTGTGCCCGAGGCTGGGGGAACTGACCCCCTTCCTTGAGACCCTCCTTCCTCCCTCTCCAGGCAGCCCGGGGCCCCTGCAGTGCTATGGAGTTGGACCCTTGGGCAACCTGAACTGCTCCTGGGAGCCTCCTGGGGACCTGGGAGCCCCCTCCATGCTGTATGTCCAGAGCCAGAAGTAGTGAGTACAATGGGGTAATTGGGGGGCACTGAAGCCACTCAGGTTCTAGCCTTCTCAGAGGACCCATTCGTCCTGCCCACCCTCACCTCCCAGCCCTGCCCCACTCTTAAGCCCTTCAGTTCCAGATTCCCTCGTTTCCTTGCTGTGTTACCATGAACCAGTCACTCTCCCTCTCTGAGTGCTTATTTCTTCCTCTCTTAAATGCTGATAATAATGGAACCTGGTTCCCAGCGTTGGTTCTGAGAATTCAGTGAGTTTAGGCACTTGGGAAAGAAAATGCTTAATGACCAGGAGTTGTTTTTTATTGCTGTGTGACCTTAGGCAAGTAGCTTAACTTCTCTGAGAATCTGGAAAGATCATTTGGTCTGGTGCTGGGGATGCAACAGGGAAAGAGACACAGAAAGCTTCATGGAGCCCACAGTCTGAGGGGGTGACTGATATTGCTTCATGATGAATCACACTTGGAAATTCAAATTCATCTCAAATTTGGCTGTGAGAAGGGAGGAAAAGGAGCATTTGAAGATGGGAACTGGCATGGGAGGTTGGTTGTTTTTTTTTAAATGGTGGTAAAGTACACATAAAATTTACCCCCTTTTTCCTCAATCTTTTTCTTTTGGCTGTGCTGGATCTTCTTTGCAGCTTGGACTCTAATCGTGGCTTGAAGGCTTCTCACTAGTTGCAGCGCATGGGCTTAGTTCCCTCTAGGGCATGTGGGATCCCAGTTCCTTGACCAAGAATCCATCCCGCATCCCCTGCTCTGACAGGCAGATTCTTAATCACTGGACCACCAGGGAAGTCCCCTCAATCTTTTTAAAGTGTCCAGTTCAGTGACATTAAGTACAGTCACACTGTTGTGCAGCCATCACCACCATCCATGTCCAGAGGGGTTTTAATTTGTAGAGAAGGAGAAAGGAAGAGGGCTTCCCACGTGGCTCTGATGGTAAAGGACCCATGTGCCAATGCAGGAGATGTAAGAGACATAGGTTCGATCCCTGGGTTGGGGAGATCGCCTGGAGGAGGGCATAGCAACCCATTCCAGTATTCTTTCACGCCAGTATTCTTGCCTGGAGGGTCCCAGGAACAGAAGAGCCTGGCAGGCTGCAATACATAGGACTGCAAATCAACTTAGCATGCATGCTTGCACCAGGGAATAAGAAAAAGTCTCCTCTCTTTTTTTCTTTTTGAAGAATAAACAGTCAATTTTATTGGGCTCAGACTAGGAATCCATGAGTCTTGAGGAGCTCTGTGAATTTGTCAGTTTTCTTCTCGATGTTCTGTTCTGCTTGCTTCGGTAGCCTCATGAGCTGCTGCTTTTTCCAATAGCTGATCTTGGCTTTCTCCTTTCTCGTCTCGTCCAGGGTGGCCATTACTGCCTGGTCCTTCCAGCTAACCTTATGAGCCAGACGCCCTAGGTAGGCAAACTTCCGAGTAGGCTTCAGACGCACAACCTTGAGGGCAGCAGGAAGCACCATACGCTTTTTCCTGTTACAGGGTGGTGGGATCCCATCAAACACCTCGAGGCACTCCAGAGCAGCCTGGCCTCAGTTGGTGTGGCCATGTCTCAGACTGGCCGCCAGAAGATGCGGCTGGGGCCTCGGAAGTGGCAGGGGTCGCGGGAGGGCTTGGTGTTCGTCCGCTTGCGGAGAAAGGCCAGGTACTTCAACTTATTTCTGTAGAAATTGCCAGAAATGTTGATGCCCTCACAGAGCACGACCGCACGCACCCTTCCGGCCCAGAAGCAGCTGCTTGACCACGGTGGCCGCCAAGCGGCCCAGGAGATGGCCTCGGCAGTCGAACACCTGGACCTGCCCCTCCTCCATCTTCGGCAACCGCCTGGGCAAGCATTTTTTTTTAATTTTAATGAGGTGAAATTTGCATAATGTGAAATTAACCATTTGCAAGTGAACAGTTCAGTAGCTGTTAGTTCTTCACATTGTTGTGCAACCAGTGCCTCTGTTTCATTCCAGAACATGTCCATTACCCCCAAAATGAAGTTTTATCCCTAACAACAGTCAATCCCTGTCCCCTGACAACTACTGATCTATTTTCCATCCCTTTGATTTGCCTGTCCTGGACATTTCTCCAAAGTGGAATCATACCTTATGTGGTCTTTTATATCTGTATACATTCACTTAGCATGTTTTTCAGGTTCATTATGTTGTAGCATGGACCAGAACTTCATTCCTTTTTTTGTAGCTGAACAATATTCTACTGTAATGGATACACTGCGTTAGTCTACTCATCTGTTAATGGACACTTGGGATGTTTCCACCATTGAACAATTGCAGTGGGTGATTGTGACTAGCACTACTGAGAATGTATGTGTGCAAGTTTTTGAGTTCTTTTCAGTTCTTTGGGGGTATATGCCTAGGAGTAAAATTGCTGGGTCAGTTGGCAATTCTGTTTAACTTTTTGAGGAACGACCTGTTTCTGCAACAGCTGCACCGTTTTATGTTCCTACCAGCAATGTAAGAGGGTCCCAATTTCTCCACATCTTTGCCAGCATATGTGTTTTTTGTTTTTGTTTTTAAATGATGGCCTTGATTTGAACCTTTGAAATCCAATCCTTTGGGACATCCTCAGTCCTCTCTCTCTAACCCACATTTGATCGAGCAGCAGGCCTTGCCAACATTATCTAGAATCTGGCACTCCTTACTTCCTGAGCACCCACCATGGTCCTGTGCCCATCATCGCTGGCCTGGACCCCACAGTCACCTCCCCTCAGGACTCAGGTTTCCATCCTCACCCCCACAGTTTCTTCTCTACCATGACATCCAGTGGGCGCCTGTGAACTTGTGCATCAGAGCACTTCCCTTCCCTGCTCACAGCACCCCAGGGCTCCCTGCTCACTCAGGGTAAAAGCCAGAATCCTTCCTGCTGTCATCTGAACAATCTGCTGTCACCTCCCTGCCTCGCCTTCTCCCACTTCTGCCTTACTCACTCTGTTCCAGGATGCAAGCCTCCTCCTCACTGTTGCTCAGAAAATACCAGGCACAGGGGCTTCCCTGGGGTTGTTGTTGTTCAGTCACTAAGTCATGTCAGCTCTTTTCGATCCCATGGACTGCAGCACGCCAGGCTTCCCTGTCCTTCACTATATCCCAGAGTTTGCTCAAACTCATGTCCATTGAGTCAGGAGTTGGTGATGTTATCTAACCATGTCTTCCCTGGTAGCTCAGTGCTAAAGAATCCACTTGCCAATGCAGGAGACTTGGCTTCGATCCTTGGCCTGGGAAGATCCCACATGCGACGAAGCTACTAGGCCCGTATGCCACAACTCTTCAGCCTCTGCTTGCGTGTGCTAAGTCACTTCAGCCGTGTCCGACTCTTTGCGACCCCATGGATCGTAGCCCGCCAGGCTCCTCCGTCCTTGGGATTCTCCAGGCAAGAATACTGAAGTGGGTTGCCATGCCCTCCTCCAGAGGATCTGCTCAACCCAGGGATCAAACCTGCATCTCTTATGTCTCCTGCATTGGCAGGCAGGTTCTTTACCACTTTACCACCTGGGAAGCCCCACTGAGTCTGTGCTCTGGAGCAACTACTGAGCCCACACACCACAGCTACTGAAGCCGGCGCCCCTAGAGCCCGTGCTCCACAAGAGGAGCCACGACAATGAGAAGCCTGCACACCGCAACTGGAGAGTAGCCCCCACTCACTGCAACTAGAGAAAAGCCCGTGTGCAGCAGCAAAGACCCAGTACAGCCAAAAATAAATAAATAAAATGATGAAAGAACAAAAAGAAAAAGCACCAGGCACGGTTTGGCCTCGGGACCCTTGCCTTGGCTGCTGTTCCTTCTTAAAATGCTCTTCAATTTAGGAAGGCCCTTCACAAACTCTGCACCCACCTCCTTCAGGCCTTCATTCTCATGTCTCACCAGAGAGCTTTCCTGACCACCTGTACTAAAATAGCGCTGTCATTCTTCATCTCAGTGCACCTCATCTTCCTCACCCCGCTTGATTTTTTAAATTTCATTAATTATTTCTGTATGTTTGGCCTCACTGGGAGGCTTGTGGCATCTTAGTTCCCCTATCAGGGATTGAACCCCGGGCTGCCTGCAATGGAAATGTGGAGTCCTAACCACTGGACAGCCAGGGAACTCCCTTGATTGTTCTTTATATTGCTTATACCACCATCAATTATATATTTATATGTGTTTCATCTGCCTGCTCCATTGAAATACCAGCTCTGGAGAGTGGATCCTTGCCTGCTTTGGTCATAGTCCTATTCTCAGCTTCTACAGCAGGGCCTGGCACAAAATATGTATTTGCTGACTTAATAGTTGTTTTTGTTGTTGTTCAGTCACTAAGATGTGTTCGAATCTTGTTGATCCCATGGACGCCAGGCTCCGCTGTCTTCCACTACCTCCTGGAGTTTGCTCAGATTCATGTCCATTGAGTAGGTGATGCTATCTAACCATCTCATCCTCTGCTGCCCTCTTCTCTTGCCCTCAGTCTTTCCCAGCATCAGGGTCTTTTCCAATGAGTTGGCTCTTTGCATCAGGTGGCCAAAATATTGTGGCTCTAGCTTCAGCACCAGTCCTTCCAACGGGTATTGGATTTCCCATTGGGTGGATTTCCTTTAGAATTGACTGGTTTGATCTCCTTGCTGTCCAGAGGACTCTGAAGAGTCTTCTTCACCACCACAATATGAAAGGATCAATTCTTTGCCACTCCATCTTCTTTATGGTCCAACACTCACAGCTGCACATGTTAATACTGGAAAAACCATAGCTTTGACTGTAGGGACCTTTGTCAGCAAAGTGATGTCTGCTTTTTAAACACTGCCTAGGTTTGTCTTAGCTGTCATTCTTTCCTTCCAAAAAGCAAGCATCTTTTAATTTCATAGCTGCAGTCACTGCAGTGATTTTGGAGCCCAAAAAAATATAGAAGTAAATGTGGATATATATAATAGGTGCTCAATAAATAAAATAACCAATGTTTATATAACATGTATTGTGCCCCTGATGCTTGCTATTCTTTTCTTTAGTGTTTTAATTTGGTTACATGGGGTCTTAGTTGTGGCATGAGAGCTCAGTAGTTGCTAGGTTCGGGCTTAGTTGCTCCACAGCACTTGAAATCTTAGTTCCCCAACCAGGGATGGAACCTACATCCCCTGCATTGCAAGGTGGATTTTTAATCATTGGACCAGAGGAAGGGCTTCCCAGGTGGCTCAGTGGTAAAGAATCCACCTGCCAATGCAGAAGACACAGGAGACTCAGGTTTGATCCCTGGGTCGGGAGGTTCCTCTGGAGGAGGAAATGGCAACCCACTCTTGTCTTCTTGCTCGAAAAATCCCATGGACAGAGCAGCCTGGCGGACTACAGCCCATGGGGTCACAAAGAGTCCGACAGGACTGAGCGACTGAGCGCACACGCATGGACCATCAGGGAAGTCCTGCTTGCTGTCCTAAATGCATTTCATATCTCATCTCATCTCATCTCCCCTATTCAGCCCTTTTTGCAGGCACTTTTATCACTCTCATTTTGTAGGTCGAGAAGCTGAGGCACAAAGTTCAGTTGCTTGCTCAAGGTCACACAGTTCTTAAGCAGAACTAGGACTTGAACCCAGGCAGAGCCGATGTTATCATTACGCCTCGGGGCCCAGCCTCTCGTCTACCGCCCCTATTTCCCCATCTCTCCTTGCAGCCATTCCAACAAAACCTGGACCGTGGCGGTGCCCACCGGCCAGAACTGGGTGACCATCCCACGGGAACAGCTCACCACGTCTGACAAGCTCCTTGTCTGGGTGGCCAAGGCTGGCCAGCCTCTCTGGCCCCCCGTCTTCGTGAACCTCGAAACCCGAAGTAATGGGTGGGAGTGTGGGGATGCGCTGTGTGTGGGGTGGGTGGTCCCGGAGGCCCCTGCTGAGTGCATTTCCCCTTGCTCAGTGAAGCCAGATGCCCCCCACCTGTACCCTGACGTGTACTTCTCCGAAGATGACTCCCTGGAGGCCGTTGTCCGGTGGGCCCCTCCTACATGGCCACCCCATAAGGTCTTGGTCTGCCAGTTTTACTACCGAAGATGCCAGATGCCCTGGGTGCTGGTGAGTGTCAGGGACCCTTTTCCCCAACCCTACTCTGGTGGGGCCTGGGACATCATTCCCAAATCAGAGACCTAGCCCAGAACTCATTCCTTACCTGCCCCTGGAGTCTGTCCACATCCCTCACAAAAGGTCTGTACATGCATCTTGTTCAGCTAAAAAATGTACCCCCACCAGGATAAATTCCATGCAGTCCCACTTGGAATTTTTTTTTTTTCTTTTTTGGCCATGCCATGCATGTTGCAGGATCTTAGTCCCCTGACCAGGGATTGAATCCCGGTCCTCGGCAGTGAAGGCATGGAGTCCTAACCACTGGACAGCCAGGGAATTAATTCCCTTCACTTGGAATTCTTGAGAAACTCAGTAAACTTCCTCAGACACTTTCATTTAATGAATTGTTGTTCAATCACTAAGTTGTATTCAGCTCTTTTCGACTGCATGGACTGCAGCACCCCAGATTTCCCTGTCCTTCGCTATCTCCCAGAGTTTGCTCAAACTCATGTCCATTGAATCAATGATGCCATCCAACAGTCTCATCCTCTGTCATTCCCTTCTCCTCCTGCCTTCAATCTTTCCCAGCATCAGGGTCTTTTCCAGTGAGTTGGCTCTTCACATCAGGTGGCCCAAGTATTGGAGCTTCAGCTTCAGCATCAGTCCTTCCAATGGGTATTCAGGGTTGATTTCCTTTAGGATTGACTGGTTTGATCTCCTTACTATTTCCTCAAATAGCTTACATGAACCTTAAAGTAAGAGGTTAACAGCAGGGGACTTCCCTGGTGGTCCAATGGCTAAGATTCCATGCTCCCGATGCAGGGTTCAATCTCTGGGCAGGGAATTAGATCCCACATGTTGCAACTAAGACACGATGCAACCAAATAAATAAATGAACATTAAAAAAAAAAAAAAAGGGGTTTATAGCAGATACTACTTAGCACCTACTGTGTGCCACACACTGTTGGAGGCTCTTTGTCAAATCCGTACAAGAACTCTTTGAGGTAGACATGTTTTGTGCCTACCCATTTTACAGATGAGGAACAGAGCCTAGTTTTCAATAAACACTCGAAAGTGTTCATAATAAAAGTGGCTCATATTTGCAAGCACCAGCCATGCATCAGGTCCCAAGCTAAGCAATCTGCTTGGATGAGCTTATTGAGGACTGTACTATGACTTCCCTATATATATATATTATTTTACGATCATCTCTGTTTCATAGTTGGGGAAACTGAATCTCAGAGAGGTTAAGCAACTTTCCCAAGCTCACACACAGCAAAAAAAAAAAAAAAAGACAAAAGCTCCAAAGCAATGGGACCTCAGGAGTCAAGGAACCTGCCCAAACACTTTAAGAGCACAACCCCAAAGTTGCATGTATCTGTCATCTCATATCTCATTGGTCAAAACATAGTCACATGGTCTCACCTGATTGCAAGGGAGACTGGGAAATGTAGTCTTTATTCTTGATACACATGGTCCTGACAGATACTCAGGGTTTCCAAAAGAAGAAGCCGAGAATGGGTAGTGGGGGTAACCAACTATCTCAGTCATGGCTTGGGATGCAAAATACCACAATGTATAGACTTGTTTTCATTGTGAATATCCCTGCAGTTCAGAACAGTGCTAAGATACAGGTGTTGAGATTCTACTGCCTGGGTGTGAATCTCAGCTGTAGTACTCACCAGCTCTGTGACCTTGGGTATGTCACTTTCCCTCTCTTGACCTTAGTTTTCCTCATCTGTAAAATGAGAACAATAATAGAGCTTCCCACCTACTGCTATACCTGGCACAAAGGATAATCAAATTGTCTCTTTTTGCCAGGGATCATCCCAATTTTATTTATTTATTTATTTATTTATTTATTTTTCCAATTTTAAAACTGAAATTTTAAAACTGAAAGCCCACTCTGTCTCCCAGGCAAAGCAAGACAGTACTGGTCATTCTATTGACCTTCAAGGGCTTCCCAGCTGGCTCAGTGGTAAAGAATGTGCATGTAATGCAGGAGATGCAGGAGACACGGGTTTTATCCCTAGGTCAGGAAGATTCCCTGGAGAAGGGCATGGCAACCCACTGCAGTATTCTTGCCAGAAAAATCACATGGACAGAGAAACCTGGTGGGCTACAGTCCAGGGGATCCCAAAGAGTCGGACAGGACTGAAGTGCCTGAGCACACACATTGACATATAAAAGGTCAACTGTCAATTCAGCCTTCAGCCTCATCACTCACATGTCACTCCCCCAGCTGGAACCGGAAGTGAAGTCCATACCTCTGACCCTTATTGAGATCCAGGACCTGGAACTGGCCACTGGCTACGAGATGTTTGGCCGCTGCCGAGTGGACAAAGAGGAGGATCTGTGGGGCGAGTGGAGCCCCATTCTGCCCTTCAATACACCACACTCTGGTGAGGATCTCTGGGCTTCCCATCTTCTCCTCTCCTGGAAGTCTGGCCATCATGCCATTCCCATTTGTCTCTCCTTTTTCCATCCTAACCAGCTCCAAAAGATGTGTGGATCACGGGGAACATTTGTGGGGCACCGGATGAAAAGGAACTCCTGCTTCTGTGGAAGGTGAGTTGTGAAGACCCATTTCTCTGCTCATGTCAAGAAACCCTGGATAACAATGATGCAGGGACTTACTTGGTGGTCCAGCAGTTAGGACTCCGAGCTTTCACTCCCAAGGTCGTGGGTTCAATCCCTGGTCGGGGAACTGAGATCCCACAGGCTACCCGCTGCTGCAAAATCAAAAACACCCCCAAAACCAAAAAAACAATGATGTAAACAAAACAGAGGCTACTATGCTGCCCTCCTGAGGCTGCTTCAGGACTTCAAGGAGGGGATCGTCAGGGAAGTCCTGGCATGGTGCTGGGCTCAGAGCAAGACTCCACCAATGTTGACTGAAAGTAGGGGATCTGAGCTGAGACTTGAACATGGGTACGAGTGTTCCAGGCAGGGGGGCACGTTGGATGCAAAAATTTAGAAGCAATACAAGGCTCAGCTCCACAAAGTATCGCCACGTATGCTAAGGGCTTTGATGTTAGTATCAAAAGGGCATTGTAGGGACTCCTCTCATGGTCCAGTGGCTGAGAATCTGCCTATCAATGCAGGGGACACGAACGAGTTCAGTCCCTGGGCTGGGAAGGTCCCACATGCCCTGGGGCAACTAAGCCCACATGCCACAACTACTGAAGCCCTCACGCCCTTGATCCTGTGCTCTGCAATAAGAGAAGCCACCACAGTGAGGAACCCGAGCACTGCAACTAGAGAGTAGTCCCCGCTCGCAGCAACTAGAAAAAGCCAGAGTCCAGGAACAAAGATCCAGAACAGCCAAAAATAAATAAATAATTTAAAAAGGTGGGGGCCGGGGGCATGGTAGGGATTTCCTGGTGGTCCAGTGGCTAAGACTCTGAGCTGCCAATGCAAGGCACCTGGGTTTGATCCCTGGTCAGGGAACTAGATCCTGTATGCTAAAAGACCCCACTTCCTGCAGTGAAAATTGAAGATTCCGTGTGCCTCAACTAAGACCTGGTGCAGCCAAATAAATAAATATTTAAAAAAAAAAACAAAAACAAAAACAGGGCTCGTGAGATGACAGACAAGAATGAAACAGTTCTCACTGACCCAAGTCTGTTGAGCACCTAGTCGGTTCCGTGCATTGCAAGGCCCTGACTCACAGTAAACATGGCAAGAAACCAGTAACAGGGCTCTTACTTTCTTGGGCCACACGATCTAATAATATCACTCACTTTAGCCATGCATAATATTTCCAGAGCTCTTACTGTGTGCCAGGTCCTCGCCTTATATTGACAAACTTTACAGATGAGAAAATGAGACATAGAGAGGTTGCCCCAAACCACACAACTGGTACATGGCAGAGCTGATGTTTATTGGCTTTCAAAGCATAATTCACAGTTTCAATACCTTCATTTTATTTATTTAAAATTTTTTTTCGCTTTTTTTGGCCATGCTCCAGGGCCTGTGGGATCTTAATTCCCTGACCAAGGATCAATCCTGTGCTCCTTGCATTGGAAACATGGAGTCGTAATCACTGGACCACCAGCAAAGTGCCTCAGTGCTTCTGTTTTATGACACATACCTTGTAATGCCCCTTTGCTATACTGAAATCAAATACATAGCTTAGGGCTTCCCTGGTGGCTCAGTGGTAAAGAATCTGCCTGCCAGTGCAGGAGAAACAGATTCAGTCCCCCATCCGGGAAGATCCCACATGCAACTGAGCAACTCAGCCTGTGTGCCGCAACTATTTAGCCTGTACTCTAGAGCCGGGGAGCCACAGCTGAGCCCGTGTGCCGCAGCTACTGAAGCCTGTGTGCCTAGAGCCTGTGGCTCACAGCAAGAGAAGCTGCCGCAGTGTGAAGCCCGAGTACCACAACCAGTAGCCCCCACTCTGCAACTAGAGAAAAGCCCATCAAGCAGCGAAGCTCCATACAGCCCCAAATAAATAATACATGATAAAATTACAAAATAGAAATATAGTTCCTATAACCCATATATATATATGCACATTTAAAAGTGTATAAATACAGTGTATTGTATTGTAACATACAGTGTACAGTGTATTGTAACATTCAGTAGAAAATAAAGGGGACATAAGGCTGCTACATAATGCCAGAGTATTCAGTTCACCAGTATGGCATGAGTACTAAATCTATACCTACCTGATAGGGTTGTTAGTCTCTTAGTGGTCCGACTCTTTGCGGCCCCACAGACTGTAGTCTGCCAGGCTTCTCTGTCCATGGGATTCTCCAGGCAAGAATACTGGAACGGATTACTGTGCCCTCCTCTGGGGAATCTTCTCGCCCAAGGATCGAACCCGGGTCTCCTGCACTGCAGGCAGATTCTTTACTGTCTACACCAGGGAAGCTCCATGTACCTCATAACATAGCTTTAAAATACATAAAGTGAAAAATAAATAAAATACATAAAGTGAAAATTGACAGAACTACAAGGGGAACTCTCTGAATTCACATCCATTGTGGGAGATTTTCACATACTCCTCTAAGTAATTCCATAACAAGCAGCTGGAAAACAAGTCAAGATCTAGAAGACCTGAGCTTGTGAGTAGCTGACAACCAGGTGGACTCACGTAGGGAACATCTGAACATGCATTCTTTCCATACCAAACAGGACATCTACCAGAGTCGTCCACATACCAGGCTATTGAGCCAGTTTCCAAGGACTTCAAAGGGATGAGACAATGCAAGAGAGATGCTCTGATCAAAACACAGATCGTACTGGAAATTGATAATCACAACTGCCTGAAAAGTCCCTATATGTTCGGAATATTTTAACATTCAGTGGATATTAAAACCCATTCCCCAAAGGTTTTGTATTTATACATCAAATGGTGTTTGGTCTTAGGATCAGCTATAATTGTTAGATTTTTCTATCTACAGAAGTTTCCAGCTGGGATGACATTCTGAAGTCACGAGGGAGGTGGGACAACTCTTTGTTTCTAGGCGAATGCAGTGTCCCTGGCTCTTGCGCATCAAATACCAATCGTTGAGGTAACCAGATACTCTCAGAAGTTTCCCCAAAGGACTCTGGAGGGTACCATCCTCTTTGCTACACACAGCCACTCCTCTGTACAACAGTGGGAATTTTGCAGTCCCTAAGAACCACACAGGACAGAATGGGGTAAGGTGAGCGAGGCAGGGTTATACAAGTGCATGGCCAGATTTTGTCTTTGAGCACCGAAGAATTGATACTTTTGAACTGTGGTGTTGGAGAAGACTCTCGAGAGTTCCTTGGACTGCAAGGAGATCCAGCCAGTCCATCCTAAAGGAGATCAGTCCTGGGTGTTCATTGGAAGGACTGATGCTGAAGCTGAAACTCCAATACTTTGGTCACCTGATGAGAAGAGCTGACTCATTTGAAAAGACCCTGATGCTGGGAAAGATTGAAGGCAACAGGAGAAGGGGACAACAGAGGATAAGATGGTTGGATGGCATCACCGACTCAATGGACATGGGTTTGGATGGACTCCGGGAGTTGGTGATGGACAGGGAGGCCTGGCGTGCTGCGGTTCATGAGGTCGCAGGGAGTCGGACACGACTGAGCGACCGAACTGAACTGAAAATATTTTTTTTTAGAAATCATTTTATTTTCTCTTGTTTTTTAAAAATTTATTTTTGGCCGCACTGGGTCTTCGGTGCTGCATGTGGGCTTTGTCTAGTTGCAGAGGGCAGGGGCTACTCTCTAGTTGTGGTGCATGAGCTTCTCACTGCAGTGGCTTCTTTTCTGGTGGTTCACAGGCTATAGACATTCCAGCTTGAGTAGTTGCAGCTCGTGAGCTCAGTAGTTGGCAGCTTGCTGGCTCTAGGGTGAGCAGGCTTCAGTAGTTTTGGTCCATGGGGTTAGTTGCTTTGCAGCATGTGGAATTATCCCGGACTAGGAATCGAATCCATGTTCCCCCTATTGGTAGGCGGATTCTTATTCACTGCACCACCAGGGAAGTCCCTTACTTAAAATCTTGAAAATTTGTTTGTTATGTTTTGGGTTTTTTTTTTTTTTCATTAATTTTGATGGATTAAAATACTGTGTTACAACAAGGTCCTACTGTAGAACAGAGAACTGTATTCAATATCTGGTGATAAACCATAATGGAAAAGAGTATGAAAAAGAATGTGTGTGTGTGTGTGTGTGTGTGTATGTGTGTGTGACTGACTGCTTACGGCAGCAATGAACACAGCTTCATAAATCAACTATACTTCAGTAAAAAGAAATTTTAAAAATATTGCATTAAAATATAATTTATCTTGGTTGGGTTTTTGGTATCTTTTCTTGTTTTGCACCCTAGTTCTGGCTCACACGCTGTATTCTAATCTCACTTCTGCTGTTGAGCCCCTCTGAGACTTGGTTTCCTCCCCTGTACCGTGAAACCAGGGCTTCCTTGGTGACTCAGCGGTAAAGAATCCACCTGCCAGTGCGGGAGATGCAGGTTCAATCCCTGGGTCAGGAGGATCGCCCTGGAGAAGGAAATGGCAACCCACTCCAGTATTCTTGCCTGGGAAAATCCCATGGACAGAGGAACCTGGTGGGCTACACTCCATGCGGTCACAAAAGAATCGGACATGACTTCGTGATCAAACAACAGTGAAACCAACAAAAATGTTTCACTGATGGGTTTTTCCAGTGACCTCACTGAGATGCACAGTATGTGCCTGATAAGGAGAGAGATTCACCCCTCCTTCCCCTTATCCTTTAGGCTTCAGGGCTCTGCGTGCAGATGACCTACAGAGTCTGGATCCAGGTTAAAGATCAGGAGGTGATCCAGGAGGAGACCCCCTGCTGCAACTTCTCCATCCCCACCCAAGCAAAGTGGGTGGGGGTGTCTGCCGGGAATTACACAAGCTGGGAGCCTCCTACCAACCTCCCTTTGACCTGCTTGGGTAAGAGGCTGTGACCTTCCTTTGTGAGATGCCCTTGAGGTGAAAGTGGAGACTTCCCAAGTAGACAGTTGAGATTTCTCCTCCTCATCCTCTAGGTCCAGACTTTGCCCCCCATGGCGTGGTGGTCAAGAGCATCTCTGGAAACAAAGAGCTGCTAGTGACTTGGCAACAGGAGCCTTGGGAGCTGCAGGAGCATGTGGTGGACTGGATTCAAGACGGCGACCCCTTGGAGAACCTCAAGTGGGTTCGGGTTCCTCTTGGGAACCTCAGTGCAGTGTTGCCAGGTGAGGCCGAAGGGCACCTGGGTTCCCATTTCAGCTGTTGGAGAACAGAGGAGAGGCTGGATTTGCAGAAGAGTGTTCAAGTATTATTAATTTGTGTAAGAAATATTCATTGACTACCCTATGTGTGCCAAGCCCTATTCTAGACACCGGTACACAATGATGGGTTTCCCCGGTGGCTCAGCAGTAAATAATCCACCTGCAATGCAGGAGATGCAGGTTCAATCCCCAGGTTGGGATGATCCTCTTGAGAAGGAAATGGCTACCCAGTTCAGTGTTCTTGCCTGCGAAATCCCCTGGACAGAGGAGCCTGGAGGGCTACAGTCCATGGGGTCACAAGAGTTGGACACGACTTAGCAAGTTAACGACAACACACACAGTGATGGCAGCTGATGTGTATTGGCCTTTCCATCAGCGTGAAATCATTCAATCTTCCTTATAAAGCAGGTTTCTGTTATTATCATGAAGATTAAGAAAAAGGCTCAGGAAAAAAAAAAAGAAAAAGGCTCAGAGAAGTTAAGCAACTCCCCTGAGGCCATACAGAAAGTATGTGGTGGAACCAGGATTTGAACCACGCAGTCAGGTTCCTAAAGTCAAACCCTGAACTATCACTGTAGTCTCCTCTCAACAGCATCCCTACCCCAACATCTCCATCCTCACCTTGTAGGGCAGGCAACCAGTGGGACAAAAAACAAATACCTCTGTAATGCAATGTGCTGTTTAGTTGCTAAGTCATGTCCAACTCTCTGTGACCCCATGGATTGTAGCCTGCCAGGCTCCTCTGTCCATGGGATCTTCCAGGCCAGAATACTGGAGTGGGTTGCCATTTCCTTCTCTAGGGGATCTTCCTGATGCAGGGATGGAACTTGCATCTCCTGCATTCCAGGAGAATTCTTTACCACTGAGCCACCAGGGAAACCCCTGTAATGTAATTGGAGCAAAGTAAATCAGGGTAAGGGGGAGGAGGGAAGATATTTATTTTAGGGGAAAAAAAAAAAGAAAAAGTCTCTCTGGGAAAGTGGCATTTAAACTAAGACCTGAGGGATCCATGAGGATGTCTATGGGAAAAACAAGAGGGGACAAACAGTGCAAACTCTCTGAGGCAGAAATGTGCCTTATGTGTTAGAGTGCAGTGGGGAGGCCAGTGTGGCTGGAGTGGAATGAGCAAAGGGGAAAGTGGGAGGAGGTGAGGGCGGGGAGGGGACAGGGCAGAATGTGCAAAGCCTGTGGCTCATGGAGAAGACTTTGCTTTTTTCTGCCGGTGAGGTGGGAGCCACACAGGGCTCTAAGCAGAGGAAGGGTGTGTCCTGACTCAGTTGCTCACAGGTGCCCCCTGGCGGCTGTGGGAGGAACGGACTGGGAGGGTGAGGGCTGGAATTGAGAAACCCAGGAGGGACTGGGGGCTTCCCTGGTGGCTTAGACGGTGAAGAATCTGCCTGCAGTGCAGGAGACCTGGGTTTAGTCCCTGGGTCTGGAAGATTCCCTGGAGAAGGGAATGCCTCCCCACTCCAGTATTCTACCCTGGAGAATTCCGTGGACAGAGAAGCCTGGCGGGTTACAGTCCATGGGGTCACAAAGAGTCGGACACCAATGAGGGAGTGACACTTTCCCTTTCAGAAAGGACTGTATTTGCTCCTTCTGAAAGGGAACGAAGGAAGGGAGAGAAGCAGGCAGGGTCTTGTTGGGGGAGTCTTACCGCAGAATTTGGGGGACCCATTTGGATTTGTTGCACCTGACTTGCTCCTCCAAGTGGGATTGTCCATGGGACGGTCAGATACTCAAGTCTCAAATCTAGCAATAAGTTCTAGGCTGAGATTTAACACTGGGGAGTCTGTCCTTGGTGTAAAGCATTTGGGATAGCCTGAGAAAGTGTCAAGTGAGAGATTTAGGATAAAGTCCCAAGACTATAAGGATATATGGACAGAAGAAGAGGAGCCCCAGTTTTGGAAAATTCCCAGTTGGGGAAGGCTATATGGCACAACAGATTTTGAGAAGGGATTTCAGGAGCCTTATTTACTGTGATGGATGATGTCAGGGCCCCACTCAGAGGCCAGAGTTTATCTCCCAGTCTCTGGCACCTGCATTCCTGGCCCTAAGGCTTTTTCTGGTCTGAAGTATCTTGCCTGCCTAGATAGCTGAAGTGCCTGGGAATCAAGGCCCCTCAGATGCAGCCTTTCACCAATAATGGTCGATGGATAAATACCCCACCTCCCTCCCTCCTTGGGTGGGATGGAGCTCAGGATTGTCAGCTCTTCTGCCACCCAGAGGGCACCCGTGGGACTGAGTCTTGGTTGGTCGTATTGGGAACTTGTTCTCTAACACACAGTTTCATGGGTGTCTTTCCTTCCCTGCTTCGTTTCCCCACTGCCCTATTGGTGTTTTCTATGGTTACCTCCCAGATAAATTACTTTTCCTCAAAACCCTTATAGCAGAGCATCCCTCTGGAGACACCAATGAAGATTCCTTACAAAATAAGAAACGAGAAAAAAAAATTAAAAAGAAAAAGAAAGAAAAGAAACGAGTTGGGGGGGGCAGCCAACTCTAACGGGTCTTTGCTCCTGTCCTTCTCAGTGGATTTCAAGGAAGGGGTCCCTTACCGAATCACGGTGACCATGGTCTCTCCTTGGGGTTTGGCCCCTGCCCCCTCCGTCTGGAAGTTCAGAGAGGAACTAGGTAAGTGGTGGGCCTGGAGGATGGGGGGTTCTGAAATCCTGGCAGAACCTGACCCACTGACTTTCTCTCGCCAGTACCGTTATCGGGGCCAGTGGTTTGGCGAATCCAGGATGCCCCCTCAGGGACCCCTGCCGTAGCGTGGGGAGAGGTCCCACGGCACCAACTTCGGGGCCATCTCACCCACTACACCCTGTGCACTCAGAGTGGATCCAGGCCTTCTGTCTGCAAGAATGGTGAGCTCCACCGCCTCTGCTCCTAGCCCCTGTGAGACCCACCCATCAATCTAACCCCCCTTTGCCCCAGATGGGACCTTTTGGCTTCCTCTCAGCCCCTCCGAGAACACCTGATATCATGGGTTCCCCAGTGGATAATAATCCTGGTGGCTATCACTGTAATAGACTGTCATGTGGCCATTTAAAATGAAGAGTCCGATCTATATTTATTGACATTGAAAGATGCCTGTCAAAGTTTATTAAGTGAAAAAAGATAAAAGGGTTATAAAACTTTGTGGGATGGTTCCAATTGTATACAATAAGAAACCCAGCACTGAGCAAAACAGAGACACAGCTATGGAAAGCAATTCCTCCACAGCATCAATAGGGATTTTAGAATTACATATGATTTTTATTTCTTTTTTATACCTTTGGATGTAGGCTACATTTTTACGCTGAGCACAGATTCCTTTTAAAAATGCCTTTCTTATTTTTGGCCGCTCTGGGTCTTCATTGCTGCTCGCTAGCTTCCTCTAGTTGCGGCGGTTCCCGGGCTTCTCATTGCGGTGGCTTCTGTTGCGGAGCACAGGCCCTCAGGGGCTCTGGCTTCAGTCCTTGTGGCGCGTGGATTTAGCTGCTCTGCAGCATGTGGGATCTTCCTGGACCAGGGATCAAATCTGTGTCCCCTGCATTGGCAGGCAGACTCTTAACCACTGGACCACCAGGGAAGTCCCTAAATTCTCTTTATCACCCTTTCCCCCACAGTCACCTTGAGATAAAATTGACAAACACACTATGGATGTTTAAGGTGTACATCGTAATGGTTTGACTCACAAATACTGTGAAATGATTCCCAATATAAATTTCGTTCACATCCATCATCTCACACAGATACCATAAAAAGTAAAAAAAAAAGTAATAAAACTTCAAAATATTCTTTTCTTCTGATTACAAAAGTTACCTGTTCTTGTTTTTAAAACGGACACGCTGGGGCTTCCCTAGTGGCTCAGTGGTGAAGAATCCACCCATCAGTGCAGGAGATGAGGGCTCGATCTCTGACCCGGGAAGATCCCACATGCCTCGGAGCAACTCAGTCTGTGTGCCAAAACTATGAGCCTGTCCTCTAGAACCAGAGAGCCTCAGCTAGTGAGCCCACGGGCTGCAACTTCTGAAGCCCGGGCACCTAGAGCCCATGCTCCACAACGAGAGAAGCCGCCACAATAAGTGTGCGCGCCACGATTAGAGAGTAGCCCCTGCTCGGCACAGCTAGAGAAAACCCGCTCAGCAACGAAGACCCAGCACAGCCAAAAATAAAGAAATAAAAGTATTTAAAAAACGGACGCATTAAAGAAGTATATATACTCAAAATATATCAGCATTCTCATCACTTCAGTGATACTGATCATGCAGCTTCCATATTTTGCCCTGTGTACGTTAACACAAAGAGGGGAGTTGTGTTTTGTGTGTTGTTTTTGAGTTGTGTTGTTTGAAAATTTTAAACTGCTTTACTGTAGGAAATTTCAAGGAAAAGTAGGAAAAATAGTGTAGCAAACCCTTGTGTACCCACCATCCAGTTTCAATAGTTAACTGCATTTAATCATTCTTGTTTCAGTGTATCCCCCACACTTTTTACCTCGTGTGTCTTTGGTTTCATTTCACCCTTAAATAATTCGGCACTCCTGCTTTTGTCTCTAACAGATAAAGCCTATTTTTTAAAAATATAGTTATTTACCGTGACTGCACTTTGCACGAATACATAGATATCACTGGGTTGAAAATCATATATATTTATGTGTTGCTCAGTTGCTAAATTATGTCTAATTCTTTGCAACCCCATGGACTGCCGCATGCCAGGCTCCCCTGTGCTTCACATCTCCCGGAGTTTGCTCAGATTCATGTCTGTTGAGTGGGTGATGCCATCTAACCGTCTCATCCTCTGCTCCCCTTTCTCCTTTTATGAGTACATGTACCTACTATTATTATTAAAAGAGAACCGTGTTATAGGCCCCTGAAGCTTATGACTGACGTTTTGCAGCTTTCTTTTTCTACTTGATGTTTTAGCTTGGATATCTTTATATGGCATATCCAGTTAAAAAGCACACAAAAACAGGGAATTCCCTGGTGGTCCAGTGGTAAGGACTTTCGAGAAGAATTTGGGGGACCCATTTGGATTTGTTGTACCTGACATGCTCATCCAAGTGGGATTTTCCATGAGATGGTCAGATACTCAAGTTTCAGATCTAGCAATAAGTTCTAGGCTGAGATTTAACACTGCAGTCTGTACTTGGTGTAAAGAACTTGGGACAGCCTGAGAAGGGCATCAAGTGAGAGATTAAGGATGAGTCCCAAGACCATAAGTATATATAGACAAAAGAAGAGGAGCCCCAACTCTGGAAAATTCCCAGTTGTGGAAGGCTATATGGCACCAGAGGTTCTGAGAAGGGATTTCAGGAGCCTTATTTACTGTGATGGGTGGCATCAGGGCCCTACTCAGAGCCCAGAGTTTCTCTCTCAGTCTCTGGCACCTGCATACCTAGCCTGAGGGCTTTTTCTGGTCTGAAGCATTTTGCCAGCCTCAACAGCTGGAAGTGCTGGGGAATCAAGGCCCTTCAGTTGCAGCCCTTTATCAGTGACTGATAATAGTTGATGGACAGGTGGTTAGGATTCTTACAGCTGAAGGTCTAGGTTCAACTCCTGGTCTGGGTTCAATCCCTGGTAGGGGAACAAAAATCCCACAACTGTAAGGCACAGTCAAAGAAGTAAAGAAAAACAGTTGTGGGAGGTGCAGATGTCTTCCCCTGGTCTGAAGCAAATTTCCCTTCACTGGATCCTGTGCATTCTGAGGGATATGATATTCATGCATTCTTTTATTTATTCCAATATACACTTGACCCTTGAACAACACAGGTTTGAACTGTGCAGGTCTAGTTATACCTGACTTTTTTCCATAGTAGATTTAACAGTGCTATCTATGGTTGGTTGAATCTGCTGATGTGGAAGTAGGAATTACAGAGTGTGTGTTAGTTGCTCAGGTGTGTCTGACTCTTTGCGACCCCAGGGACGGTAGCCCACCAGGCTTCTCTGTCCATGGAATTCTCCAGGGAAGAATTCCGGAGTGGGTAGCTATTCCCTTCTCCAGGGGATCTTCCCCACCCAGAGATCAAACCCAGGTCTCCTGCATTGCAGGCAGATTCTTTACCAGCTGAGCCACCAGGGAAGCCCCTATTGGGGAACCACAGATAAGGAGGGCAGAGAGTGAGCTGGTGACTCAGTGGTAAAGAACCCGCCTGCCATTGTAAGGGATGCAGGAAGTTCGAGTTCAATCCGTGGGTCGGGAAGACCCCCCTGGAGGAGGAAATGGCTACCCACTCCAGTATTCTTGCCCGGAGATTTCCATGGACAGAGGAACCAGGTGGGCTACAGTCAATGGGGTCGCAAAGATTCAGACTTGACAGCAGCAGCAGCAGCAACACAGATAAGGAGGGCAGACTATAAATTATACTGTACTTGGATTTTTAACAGTTAAGAGTTGACACCCCTAACCCCTGCCTTGTTCAAACGTCAACTGTATATCACTATTTAGTGGTTTCCATGTGCCAGGCACTAACTAGAGCTGGACACAACTCTGGGAATATGGCCCTTGTGGCCCTAACTTTCTCATGGGGGACATGCAGGCATAGATAAAGTACATACTATCTATGCAGTGTATCAGATGATGGTAAGTGCTGAGTAGAGGAATAAAGCAAGAAAGATGAATGGAGAAGCAAGTGCTGTTTTAACTGGTTGGGGTGGAGGGGCAGTCAGGAAAGTTCTCACTGAATAGGTGACCTGTGGGCAAAGATCCAAAGGAGGTGAGGTGGGAACCATGTGGATATCTGGGAGAGAGTGTTGCAGACAGCATGGTACGTGCAAAGGTCCTGAGGCAGGACTTGACTGCCTCCCTCACCTCTCTGGGTATGTCCTTCAGTGACTGGCAGCAACCGAACCATGACCCTGCCCGACCTTCACTGGGGTCCCTGCAAGCTGTGGGTGACTGCGTCCACCATCGCAGGACAGGGCCCACCTGGTCCAAGCCTCCAGTTCCACCTACCAGGTAGGGGTCTGGGGTGGGACTGCTATGGGAGGGGGCCCTGTTCCACTGGAGGGGGGTTACAAAATCCTTACTGAACTTCATTGGGTAGACAACCTTTTGACTTGGGAATGTTGATGATGCATTTTGATGCTGCTAAATACTGTTGTGGATTAACAGGCAATGTGTGTCTTTGACCCTTTCACCCATCCCTGACCTTGACCTTCTCACAAGTCCCACTCCCACTCTGAGACTCCCCCTACCGATTCGTGCCTGCATGCTGAGTCATGTCTGACTCTTAGTGACCCCATGGACTGTAGCCCACCAGGGTCCTCTGTCTGTGGGCTTCTCTAGCAAGAATACTGGAGTGGGTTGTCATTTCCTTCTCCAGGGGATCTGTCAACCCAGGGACCAAAACCTAATCTTCTGCATCTCCTGCATTGGCAGGCAGATTCTTTACCACTGGGCCACCTGAGAAGCCCTCACCCATTCATGAGCCCTGCCCGTTTATCCACTTCCTTACCTGTCCCCTGCCCCACCCGTGAGCCTTCCCTGAGCCCTCCCAGCCTTCCTGATGTCCAAATGTTCTTCTGCCCCTCCCCCTTGCCCTCCAGATAACACCCTGAACTGGAAAGTTCTGTCAGTTGTCTTTTTCCTGTGGGGTGTGTTCCTGACCATCTGTGGGGTGAGCCTGGCCACCTGCGGAAGGTGAGGCTGTCAGACACATGGGTCTCTGCCCAGGTGGGGAGGGCAGCTGGGCATCGCTGAGCTTGGCCTGGCAGGGGTGGTGGGGGGAGTGGGGGCTGCGGGGATGAGGGGATGATGCTTCAGAGCTTGGTGACGTGCCTGGAGCTTGTCTTCTGGGCATGGGTATCTGGCCACCTGGATTCCCTGCCCTGACTCGTAACCTGCTTGCCAGGTGTGTCCACCTGCAGCACAAGGTACTGCCCCACTGGATCTGGGATAAGATTCCTGACCCTGCCAATAGCAATTTCAGCCTGCCGCACATGAAGGTGAGTGAAAAGCCTGGCTGATTGGGGAAAGCTAGGACAGTGGGGAATAGTTGGGAACTAGGGTGGGGGGATTACGAGGGGAAGGGGCTTCCCAGGATTTAATGGTAAAGAATTCACCTGCCAATGCAGGAGACATGGGTTTGATCCCTGGGTTGGGAAGATCCCGGGAGGAGGGCATGGCAACCCACTCCAGTATTCTTGCCTGGAGAATCCCATGGACAGAGGAGCCTGGTAGTCCGTAGGGTCGCAGAGTCAGATACGACTGAAGCAACTTAGCACGCACACTCACATGTCAAGGGGAACAATCTCGGCCTCTTCTCTCCCCAGGAGGTGCCCCAGGCCCAGCCCCCTGGTGACTCACCCATCCTGGAAGTGGAGGAAATAGAACAGGTTCCGGTTAAGGAGCCCCCCCAGCCCTTGGTGCCACTGGACTCTGGGTATGAGAAACACTTCCTGCCCACACCTGAGGAGCTGGGCCTTCTGGGCCCCACTGCAGGCTCCAGGTTACGGCCTGAAGTGACCTCAGGAGGGGAGAGGGGAGCTCCTTTGACAGATGAAGACAGAGGCTCAGAGCTGAGTCACTTGCCTGAGGACACCCAGCCAAGGAAGAGCTGAGACTAAAGGACCCCTACAGAGAAGGGCCTGGCCCTACAGGGAAAATGTGGATGGATGAGGGAGCAAAGGAAAAATATATGATATCCACAGTGGCAGCTACTCCCCAGATCTGTCCTGCTGCTATCACAGAACTGTAGTCGGATGCACTCCCAGCCTCCCCTGCAGCTCAGTGTAACCAAGGACTGAGTTCTCACTGGTGAAACCTAAGCAGAAACCCACCTTGAAACCCAAGGTGGAGGCAGCGCAAGAAACAGAAAACAGAGTTTCCAAGTGATCCCATAGACGTGTCCAAAGAAATAAATTTTTTTCTCTTTTGGTAGCTACTATAGCTTGAGATCTTTATGTTACAGCAGCCACATCTATTTAACTCTCACTGACTCAGTCTTTGCTTCTAGCAGAGTCAAGCCCTCCACTTCCCACCAGGAGACGGTGAGGGGGTTCTGGGCCAACAACACACATACTCACACTGTCCGAATGCTTAGCATTTTATTTTCAAGTATAAAAAGCTTTGTCACAGAAGAGGGCCAGGTCACAGGCAGCGGGTGAGGGGTCCGGAAGCCCGGGTAGAGGGGGAACGTGTACACCAACGGGCTCCCAGGTGCCATGGTCAGTCCGGTGCCCCGTCTGCGCCTGGGACTGCCTGCTGGATGCCAAGAGGCCGAGGTAGCTGTGAGAGGAGCTGGGAGTAGGGTGGAGGGCATGGGCTCACATAACCGCACAACACTGGCATGTCTTCTGCTTAGGGCCGCTAGCCTCTTCACCTTCCGGAGGGGCAGATGGCTCCGGCTGCCGGGCAGGCGCATAGGTGGGCACGGGGCGGGCACTGGGATTGGCCCTGGGCCCCTCCATCTGCAGCAGTGGCTGGCACTCAGCAGGTTGATCCTGAGCTGACGTCTCTGCCAGGAGTGGGGTGGCATCTCCAGTGGGGTCCTGGCCCTCAGCAGGAGTTTGGGGCTTCGCTGCTTCCACTTCTGCTTCTGGGGAGCCTTCCTGCTTCTCCTGGGGCTGCTGTCCTTCATCCTCCGGCCTTGGCACCTCCTTGGCTTCTGGGGGAGCCCCTGCCTCACTCACTTTCTCTGCCTGACATTCCTTTTCTTCTGACTCTCTCTGCTCTTCCCCGACCCCCTGAGTCTTCTCTGTCTGCAATGGCTCCTCACCCCCGGTTCTCTCTGCCTTCAGCGAGTCCTCATCTTCATTTTTCTGCACCTCTGATGGCTCCTCACCTCCGGCTTTCTCTACCTTCTGTGATTCCTCATCTCTTGTCTTCGCTGCCTCCAATGGCTCCTCACCTCCCATTCTCTCTACCTTCTGTGATTTCTCATCTTCTGTTTTCTCTGCCTCCAGTGGCTCTTGACCTCCCGGTCCTGGTACCTTCTGTGATTTCTCGTCTCCTGTTTTCTCTGCCTCCAAGGGCTCTTCATCTCCCATTCTCTCTGCCCTCTCATCTCCTTTTTCCTTTTCCTCCAATGGCTTCTCACCTCCTATTCTCTCTGCCGTCAGTGACTCCTCCCCTTTTCTCTCTGCTGCCTCTGGTTCTTGGCTTGCCTCTAGCTTTTCCTCACCTCCGTTCTGCTCTACTCCCAATGGCTTCTCATCTCTTCCCCTCTCTGCCCCCCGAGGTCCCTCAGCTTCTTTCCTTTCTGCCGACAATGGTTCATCACCTCTTCCCATCTCTGTTTCCACATGTTCCTCACCTCTTCTCTCTGGCTCCAAGGATTCCTGGCTTCCTTTCCCCTCTACCGCCAGTGACATCTCTGCTCCTCCTGGATCCGTGCCTGCCTTTCCCTCGCTGCCTCTCTTCTCTGCACCTTCAGGTCCTTCCGCCCGCCTCCTCTCCGCTTCCCACGTTTCCTCCTCACCTCTGCCCTCTGCCCCCCGTGGACGCTCATCCTCTTCCTCCCTTCCCAGTGCCTTTGGCCCTTCCAACCCCTCCACCTCCAGCTCCTCCCATTCCTCATTGAGGGTCACTCTCTCCACCCAAATGAAGGACCCCTCCTCTCCTCCAAAGACCCCCTGCCCATCACCATCAGGGCTGCTTCTGGGGGCACCTGCTCCAGGAGCTGCTCCCCCCGATCCCTCCTGGAGCCCCAGGGAGCCGGTCTGCAAGGCCTCTGGGCCCCTGCCTGCCTCCGCCATGGCCTCCAAGTCACTGCCCTCTGTACCCCCCACCCCCTCCCAGACCACCTCCACGATGGCCCTGTCCTCCTTGACCCACGAGGGAAGCTCTGGACGGCTGGCTTCGTGTCTGTCCCCGATGGCCTCCAATACCATCTCCTCCACCTTAGCCTCCAGCTCCAAGCCTGTGGCCCCGACGGCACAGTCCTCCGTGGCCCTCAGCCCCTCCCACACCACCTTCACTATGCCTCCTGCTTTGGCCTCATTCACTGCCCCCTCAGGTGCCACCACCCCCTGACTCGGCTCCTGCTCCAGAGGGAGGCTGGATCCAGGGCAGGGGCCATTGGCTTCCGAGGAGGTTCCTGCTGCCCCAGGGACCTGCCTCGGGGCTGCTGGAACCCCGGCAGCCTCAGTTCTGGGCTCGGAGGGGGACTCCGGGTATGTGCCCACCGGTCCGGCTGGCAAGGAGGCTCTCTTGTTTAGATCGGTCTGGCCTGGGGGAGTCAGGGAAGAGGAGAGATGGGGCAACAGTGTGAGGTTCAGGCCCTTCCTCTTGCGATCCCCAGACCTCAAAACACCCACCTGCAGGACCTGACTCCACGCTGGGCTGGGAGAGAGGACGGTGACCCTGCAGGGATGGCAGAAACAAGGTCAGGGCAGCCCACATCTCACTTCCAGCCTCCAGCATGGCAGCACCCCTCCCCTGCTCAAACACCCTGGATGTGAGTCTTCCTCACCTGTCTAAGCTCCCTCTACTGCACTGCCCTGCACATGGTATGCACCCAGTTAATCCTGTGTCCATGCAGCCTCGCCCTCTATTGGGGACCTACTCTGCCAGCTACTGAAGTTACTTAAGGGACATGCATGCGTGCTCCGTCGTGTCTGACTCTGTGACCCCGTGAACTGTAGCCTGCCAGGCTCCTCTGCCCATGGAATTTTCCAAACAAGAATATGAGATCAGGGCTGATTTATATCAATGTATGACAAAACCCACTGAAAAATTAAAAAAAAAAAAAAAAAAAAGACTATGAGATCAGGTTTCCAGTTCCTACCCCAGGGGATCTTCCCGACCCAGGGATCAAACTCACATCTCCTGCACCAGCAGGCGGATTCTTTACAACTGAGTCACCTGGGAAATCCCACTTAAGGGATACTTAAGACTTTTGCTGTTAAAACATAAGTTCCAGTGGGAGGAAGCAGGTAATAAACATAAAATACAAATCTATAATTCAGGAAGTGAGAAGGACTATGATGGGGGGAACAGGATAAGGAGCTAGGGAATGGCTGGGAGGTGATGGGGTGCCTCCTGTAGGTATAAAATGCAGGAGGGGGCTACCCTGGTGGTCCAGTGGCTAAGACTCTATGCTCCCAATGCAGGGGCATGGGTTTGACCCCTGGTCAGGGAATTAGACCCCACATGCTGCAACTAAGATCTGATGCAGCCAAATAAATATTAAAAAAAAAAAAAAAAATGATGCAGGAGGGCCTCTTGGAGGTGGTGACATTGAACAAAGGCCTGAAAGGTGAGAAGAGCCAGCCTTGAGTCAAGAAGAGGTGGGAAAGGGCATTCTAGGAAGAGGGGAAAGGCAAGTGCAAAGCTCTGGGGCTATAATGAATTAAGCATGTTCAAGGGACAGAAAAGGGTCAGGGTGGCTGCAGTGGAGTGAGGAAGGGATGGAGGGAAAGATGAGCTCAGGGAGGGGAGCTGGGGACCTGGCCATGCAGGCCACCTCCACCAAACCCCACAGATCTCTCATAGCTCTCAGTCCTACCCTCCTCTGTCCAAAGGTCTCCTCTCCCCTTCTGAGACAGGCACCTGGGAGCCAAAGTAAGGCATCAAGGAGAGGTGGGGGCTGTGGAAAACCCACAGCTTACTGTGGGCAGGTGCATCAGTTACTGGATCTATGGATACTGGATAATGTTACTGGATCTATGGACTTCAAGGATAACCCAGAGAGCCAGATCTTAATGTAAAGTCGTCTTGGTTTTCAAAGACCCATATGTTGTATGGCATGTGGATTATATCTTAATAGAGGCATTACCAAAACAAAATCCCAAATCCCTCAAATCATGGCGATGCCTCAAATCATTACAGCATCTCATGGGGACCCTTTTCCCATCTGGGAGGCTGAATTCTGAGAACACATCCCCACATTTTCTTTTCTTTTTTTTTGGCCAAACTGTGCGGCTTGTGGGATCATTTTAGTAATCCCAACCAGGGATTGAACCCAGGCCACTACAGTGAAAGCACCGAGTCCTAACCGCCGAACTGCCAGGGAATTCCCAGCCCCAGCCCCCCAGCTCCAACCCCGCCCCACAACATTTTCTGATTACTTTCCTCATTCAGGTCACATTGGCAATCATATATCAAAATAGGGCTTCCCTGGTGGCTCAGATGATAAAGAATCTGCTTGCAATGCAGGAGATCCCAGTTCAATCCCTGGATCAGGAAGATCCCCCGAAGGAAATAGCAACTCTAGTATTGTTGCCTGGAGAATTCCATAAACAGAAGAGCCTGGAGGGCTATAGTCCATGGCGTCACAAACTCAGTCGAACATGACTGAGCAATTAACACAACTCGACAACATATCAAAAAAACATTCCGTTTTGCCTGCTTCCGGTACCAAGCTATGATCTCATTGACCCTCTCACACACCTCTTCCAGTTGTGTGCTATTGTTATATATCCCCATTTTAGAGATGGGGAAACTGAGACTTAGGCATGGAAAGCAACTTGCCCAAGACCACAAGACCAGAGGACCCAGCATCTAAACTATGATTGGGTACTTCCCTGGCAGTCCAGTGGTTAAGTAACTGCGCTTCCATTGCAGGGAGCATAGGTTCGATCCCTGGTCAGGGAATTAAGCCACATAGCAGGGTGAAAAAAAAAAATACAACTGTGCTTGGAGACTACTGCTTTGAGCTCTGCTGGTCACATCCCCTAGCTCCTCACCTGTCGTCGCCAGGTGGGCCTGCCTGCGGGCTTGTGCTGGGCACCTGTGGACGCACTCTGCAGCAGCTGCAGCTGGGACTGGAGTCTGGGGAAGAGAAGGGGCTGCTGGGAGCCTGGACCCCAGGCTCAAGGGTCACCCCCACCGGAAGTCTCAGCGGAGTGGGCGGAGGGGCCTGGCCTAGACAGAGGGGCGAAGCTATCTACTCACGTGAACAAGCTGTCTTCCAGGCTCCGGATGCGGGCCTGAGCTTGGTCTTCAGGTGACTGGGGGTCCTGTGAGGTGGGGTCCTGGGGCCGCTCTGGCTCCTCAGCTGCCCCGTCCATTAGCCAGCGTTCCCGGAGAGACTTCCTCTGGCCATGGGAAGGGGCATGTGGATGGACAGACATTTCTGCCTCAGGCTGGGATACGTGCCCCAACAATGCCAGGTGGGAAGCCACCCCGTTCCCAGCCGACAGCTTTCCCACGCTGGAAGAAACACCCATCAATCTCCCCAACTTTTCCAGAATGGGACAGACACCCCAAAAGGGGAAATTAACGTCCCTCTTAGCCCCTCTCTACCCCAAAGCGGAACAAACACGTTCCCATGATCTTCCCAAAGGTAGAACAAACGTCCCCCATCACCACCAACCACTCTTCCCAAGCTGGGGAAGACGCCCGTCCCCTAAGCTGGAACCAACTCCCCCAACCCCATGTCTAAAGAGAGGCTCCTTTGGTTCCCAGAACTGACTCTCACAGACACCCCCACTTCATTGCCCGGGCTAAGCAGGCGCCCCCGGCCGCCCCCAACCTTGAGCCGCTCCACGCGGAGTTTCTCTTCCTCCAGCTCACGGCGCGCCGCGCGTATCTCCTCTTGTAGCCGCCGTTTCTCCTGCGCACAGAGGACCCTGAGCTGCCCGCTGGCCGGGTGGGGCCGGCCGGGGCCGCCGCCTCCCCTTGCCCCCTCCCTCCTCCGCCGGGTTCGCCGGGGCTCCCGGGGGCTCCCGGGACTCCCGGGGCTGCAAGCCGCACGGGGTAGCGGAACACACGTCGGGGCCCGGGGCGGGGAAGAGGTTGGGGGGCGGAGGCGCTGAGTCAGCAGAGGGTAGGGGCGGGGCCGGCGGGGGCGGGGCCGGCCGCGCCCCAGATGCTGCGGAGGCCTCGCCCCGGCGGAAGGGGGCGGGGCCTGTGGATGGGGAGGGTCCCGGAATGGGAATCCAGAGCGGGAGGGGTCTGAGATATGGGATTAAGAGGGATGCGATTCAGAGAGATGGGGGTCCAGATATGAGGATCCAATGGAGGGGGCTAATGAGGTGGGAAGTCGGAAATGGAGGTGCAGTCGTGAGGATCCAGCAAGACTAGGATGTAGAGATGGTCCAGAGAGATGCGAGTGCAGCAGTGGAGGACCAGAGAGATGGGGTTGGTGAGATGGGGATTCAGAGATGGAGGTCCGGAGAGATGAGGTCCAGATATGGGAGTCTGAGGGAGGGGACTTCAGACATGGTATATTTGGGAGACGGGGTTCAAGAATGGAACAGATGCTGCAGATTTGAGAGTGCGGAGTCCGCAGAGCTCCATTCTTGGGGTGTTGATGATCATACAGAAGAACTGAGGAGCAGAGGGGCCTGAGGATTTTGGTGGGGCGCCCCAGGCGCGGATGGAGCTGAGGGTGCTCCCCGCACGTTCAGAGCGCTAGGCCTGCTCCCTGAGATAGGAAAGAGGTGAGGAAGAGGCCTGGGTGTGGCGAGCGGTGCCCAGGGCTCAGGGCGCAGCGCGCTGGTAGGGCGTCCCTTACCGCGATGACCTCTAGTCGCTGCCGGTAGAGGGAGCTCTCCGCCATGGGCCTGCAGGGAGACCGAGGGGTTGAAGGGGAGCGGGGTCGAGGGGCGGCCGGCTTGGGCTGCGAAAGGAGCCTCCCGGGGGCCCAACCCTCGCAGACCCATCTCTTGAACATCCCTCTTTGAGCCAAGATCCCTGAGCTGCTTGGAAATCAACCAAACCCAGTACTTTCCTCTATTTCCCCTTTGCACCTGGGAGGAGTCGGGGCAGAGGGCAGGGGTCCTGTGAGGGAGAGAGAGCCCTGGCCGGGACAGGCTGAGCTAAATCGCTTCTGAGGCTAGACATCACTCCTCTGAGCCTCAGTTTCCCCATCTGTAAAATGGACCAGAATAGCTTGACCCTTCCTCACCTCGCAGAGAGAGATTTCCTTTCAGGGAAGTATCTATCCATGCAGGAAAAAACTTAGGACTATGTGCCCCCAAAACAGTAGCATGGTTTATTATTAATAGTAATTTTAGGCAGTTCCCTGACGGTCCAGTGGTTAGGACTGGGAGCTTACTGCTGAGGGCAGGGATTCAATCCCTGGTCAGGGAACTAAGATCCCACAAGTCAAAAAGAAAAATAATAATAATTTAAATAATTCCCATGACTAATAATGTTTTTAATTAATTACAATAACCATTCCCAGAAGTTTGAATCCCACTAGGCTGGAACATGCTCTGTATTTTTTCCCAAACCCACACCCTCTCTGGACCTTGGCTGTTACCCAGCATCCCTTACATGCGGGTTGAGGGAGGGGGTGAGAGTCTGGGAGAGAAGTGTCCATCTCGCTGTGGACACATGCCATTGCCATGGTAACTCCAGAGCTGCCTCTTCCACTTGCAAGCCACCCTCCCAGGGGGCAAGGATCACCAGGTCACACTGCCTAGTGCTGGACTCCGAACTAGGGGGAGGGAGACTTGCCGTTTAAGGTTTAACCTGCAATTCCCCCATCGTTGTCCACCTCAAAGCACCCTGGGGTCCCCAATTCTCAGCCTCCAGGGCACCCCTAGTCCATTTGGGCTCCCCGTGGAAGCTGGAGACTGGTTGGTACTGCAGTGCACGTCGGGGACAGTCATCGTCACAACAACTTCCCATCACAGGGATGCACTGGGTGCCAGCTACATGGAGGTGCTTCCAATATCTAGAAGGATATTTCTATCTGCCTGTTGTTGGCCCTGACACGTCACCCAGGGTGGGCACAGAGCAAGCCCTCAAACATTTATTAATTTGAGCACTAACCTATTGGATGAGTTTAAACCTCATTGCCCAAACTCTGGTGGGGCCTCCCGGATCTTCTCTGGCTTCACCATGAAGGCATAATAGTGAGCTCGCATTTAGCACTTACTATATATAGCTCTCTAAGTGCTCTATGGGGCTTCCGCTAGGCTCCCGCAGCCATCTCCGCCTCCTCCTCCCTGCCCTGATCTTGAGACACTGTAGTCAACTTTTTGCTGAGTTGACATTCCAACTGAGAAGAAAATCAGCCAACCATTAGCCAGTGCACACCATGTACTGGGCACCGTTAAATGCTTTATTCCTAGTAACTCATTTGGGGCTTCCATGATGGCTCAGATGGTAAAGAATCCACCTGCAGTGCGGGAGATCTAGGTTCGATACCTAGGTTGGAAAGATCTGCAGGAGAAGGCAGCAGCTACCCACTCCAGGATTCTTGCCTGGAAAATTCCATGGAGAGAGGAGCCTTGCAGGCTATAGTTCATGGGGTTGCAAAGAGTCAGACAGGACTGAGCGCCTTTCAAAAAACTTTAATAACTCATTTAACCCTATCGACCATCCTAAAAGCTAAGTAGTACTACTGTCCCCATTTTACAGAAAAGGAAACTGAGGCTTTGAGAAGTGGCAGAAGACTTGTCTAATGTCATTGAGTCAGGATTGGAACTCAAGGCTCTTAGAGCCCAAATACTGGGAACACTGTGGAGAAATGGAAGTTCATGCATCTTTATCTTGACAGCCAGGGGACCAGAGATCAGCCTGGGGAGATGGGTCTTCAATTCCAATTAGGGCAGGATGCTGAAGTTCATGCTTTACAGGGTGTCCCAAAGGAAGCTCAGACCCCCTGCTAATAGGTTTGCCCTGGGGGAGGTTAAAGTCTCCCCTCTGTTCTCCCACGCCCAAGATGTAATCACCCTGCCTCCTCCTTGCTGGGGGGTGGGGGGAGATCAGATTCCCATTGCTAGGCAACCAGGTTTGTAGTTGGTGAATAATGCAACGGGGAACCCAAAAGAGTGAGGGACCCAATTGGGGTCCCTGGAGGGAGCCCCTTTTCCAGAAGTCTCTACAAACCTCTGGAGCCCCCTCCATCTTCTGACTTTCAAAGGCCTTCACATCTCAAATATTAAAACAATCTGCACACTTTATTTATTGTTGCTTGTCTCTAAATCTTCAGCTTTTTGCCCTGCCAGGGACAGCTGGTGGTCATTTCATTAAGCAGGTAATCATTTCCCTGTTGAAATTCTCTTTTCCAGCTTGGGAGCTGTTAACTATTTTTCCTGTTGGATTTCAAACATTTCTTCCCACCCCAGACACCAAAGGAGGAATTTAGAGGCGAAATATGAGGGACCCTGACATTCCCCATCCCCCACTCAAGTAATAGCCCCACCCCGCCTCTGGCTGGACTTTGGGCTTGAAGCCTGCTGGTGGAAAATCCCCAAAAAACAAGGGGGTAAGAATTCACATCTCCCACCTGACTTTCTGGGGAGGGGGGCATTGAAGAGGCTCCAGGGTTGGCTGCCAGCCGCCCTTCAGTCTTCCTGGCCCCCTTAGGAGAGGCTAGCTGGAGCTCTAAGCTGCAACAACCCCCACCCTGCCGTCCCCTCTTAGGAAGGCCAGCGTCTCCCATGAGCCCCTCCCAGGCCCTGCCCACTGGCCCCCCTGACCCCAGACACTTACATGGGTGTGGCCAGAGACCACACATGGCTCTGCAGGGCCATCTCTGCCCAGAAGCCCACGTTCTGATTTCCGAATTCCAGATCCACCACCCCGGGTGCTTGCCGAAAGGTGCCCCGGAGGCTGTGACTTGGCTGTCGGGAGTTGGGGGGGGGGGGGGGCAGCAGGCGGGCACTGGGAGAGCTGGTCCAGCTGGTTTGGGCCAGGAGGCGGGAGACGCCTGGGCCGGGCTGAGGGGGGCTGGGGGCTGGCGGGCAGTTCTGGGGAGGTACTATCAGCTGTCCTGATCAATTATTTACCAGCCACTGGCCTCCTTGCTGCACTCGGCTGCCTCCCAGCAAACACACTCTCACATGCCTGGTCAAGCCTGTGGACTGGGGCTGGGACTCCCTGACCCCTCAGACAAGGGCACCTTTGCTTGGCACCCTAGACATTCCAAGTCTGGCTGCCCACCAAGGGTAACCTGCCTTCGAACACTGTTGCTTTTACATACTACTGCCCTCCCTTCTTGGACCCTGATCTCTGGGGTGAGGATGGAGGGCTGATCCCACCAGAAGATTCTGGAGACCAGAGCCTGTGCCTCATGAGAACCAGAAGGCTTGAGCTCTGGACAACTCAGGGCAACTTCCTTTCTAGACCTCCGTTTCCCCTTTTGGAAAATGAGAGAATTCAATCAAATAGCCTCCAGGACACTGGACGCCCCTTAGGTTTGATAACTATTGGGGGAGTGTAGTGATGAGAAATGTCTAGAGAACTTCGTACCCAAGTCTTGAAGGTCCCTATTCAAGCCTCCCACCATTCCTTTCTTCAAGGAGCAGCGCCCCTTTTCTCAGCTGATCATGTGTTTTATCCAACCATCCTCTTGGGGAAATCATCTCCTACTCTCCAGGGTGGTCTGCTGCAGCCCCCAGCACTCCTGTGGTCAAGCTCTATAGCATGCAGGGTCTTAGTTCACCCCAGCCGACCTGGGATCGCACCCATGGCCCCTGCAGTCTTAACCACTGGACCGCTAGGGAAGTCCCCTAGGCCCCTTCCTTGCTTCAGAGGGTCTGCTCCCCATGGAACAAAGGGAATGTGCTCAACTTAATCCTTCCTTCCTGCTCTAGATCCTACTCAGGATGGCCAAAAATTGGCAGAGGAGCGAGGAAAGAGCTTGGGTACATGGACAGGGTCCCTAAGTACATGTACAAGGCCCCTCATTGTGCAGGACAGACTTGGGGGTGGAAAATAAATGGGGCCAGACTGAGGCCTGGGGTTTTCCTATGCCAAGGACAAAACTCCTAGGGATTCAAAATATTTTCAGTTGAACCTGGTCTTCTATTGGGCTGGTCAAAATGTTTCTTTGGGTTTTTTTGTTTTTTTTTTTTCTTTTTTCATAACAACAACCCGAAGATGGTATGGCAAAACCCAAGTGAACTTTCTGGCCAACCCAATATATCCTCCTAAAAGCTTCTTTGGGGGACTTCCATGGTGGTTCAGTGGTTAAGAACCCCCCACCCTGCCATGACGGGGACACGAGTTCGATTCCTGGTCTGGAAACTAAGATTTCACATGCAGTGGGGCAACTAAGCCCACATGCCACAATGAAAGATCCCACATGAGGCACGAAGATCTCTTGTGCCACAACTAAGACCCAAGTCAGCCAAGTTTTTTTTTTTTTAATAAAAGTTTAAAAAAATAAAATAAAAGTTTATTTGCCATGATAGAAATAGAGAACACATTTTTAAAAATCAGTTTTTAATTGCAGTAAAATACACAAAACAAAATTTACCATTGGTAGCATTTAGTACATTCGTAATGTTGTGCAACTTGCTGCTATCTAGGTCCAGAACCTTTTCATTACCCCAAAAGGAAATTCTGTACCCATTAAACAGGCACTCCCCTCCCAAGCCCCTGGCAACCACTGATCTGCATCTGTCTCTGTAGATTTACCTATTCTGGACATTTTTTTTTAGTCAGTGGACTCATACAATAAGTGGCCTGTTCTGTTTGGCTTCTTTCACTGAGCATAATTTTTTCAAAAGAGAAAAGTGTTAGTTGCTGAGTAGTGTCTGACTCTTCGTAACCCTATGAACTGTAGCCCACTAGGCTCCTCTGTCTGTGGGGTTTCCCAGGCAAGAATACTGGAGTGGGTTGCCATTCCCTTCTCAATGTTTTCAAGGTTCATATGCATTTTAGCTTGAATCAGTGTTTCGTTCCTTTTCATGGCTGAATAATATTCCATTGTATGAATGGATCACATTTTGCTTATCCATTCATTTGTTGATGGACATTTGGGTTGTTCCCACCTTTTGGAGGAAAGTGTATATTTTACTTCGATGCTTGTAGCTATTGTAACTGTTAGCTATTTAGATCAACACTTATATAGAGTTCCCTCTATACTCTCGTCCTGGGTTCCACCTTGAGGCAAGATTGTTCTGTTTATAATTGTGTCTGTCTCCTAAACTCAACAGCAACTTCCAAATCTAGTTTATTTATTCGTTCCCAATTTTGGGAACATTCTTTAATAAGTGTTATGTGTCAGGCACTGTTCTAGGCATGAGAGAGTTGGGTGAACATGACCAACAGAAAATGCTGTAATACCACTCACTTTCCAGCTGAGGTGGGGGGCAGGCAGAGATAGATAATATACAAATAAAGAAACAAGGTAATTGATGATAACTATAGTATTGTGCAAGTGTTAGTCGCTCAGTTGTGTCTAACTCTTTGTGATTCCATGGACTGTAGCACACCAGGCTCCTCTGTCCATGGCACTCTCCAGGCAAGAATACTAGAGTAGGTAGCCATTCCCTTCTCCTGGGGATCTTCCCAACTCAGGGATCAAACCTGGTTCTCCTGCAAAGACTCTTCTGGTAGGCAGAGTCTTTACCATCTGAGCCACAAGGGAAGCCCAACTGTAGTATTGGGTGAATTACAAAAAAAGAAAAAGAAGGCAGGGATAGAGTTATGGAAAAGATCTGTGTTTGAGATAGGCTGGGTGATCAGAGACCACTTCTCTGAAGCAGTGACATCTGAATCAAGATCTGAATAGCAGAAACCAGCCATGTACTGAGTCATTCCAAGCAGAGAGAAAGGTCAGTACAAAGGCCCTGGGGGTGGGAATGTAATCGCAGAGTTTGAGGAAAGCATAAAGGTTCAGATGGAGGAGAGATCAAGGGAGACGGTGTCAGGAGATGAGATCTGAGAAGTGGGAAGGGGTGTTGAGCCAGGGTAGGAAATTTGGACTTTTCTCCTAAGTTTGTTGGAGAGACATCAGAGGGCAATGAATGGCTGGGAAAAGTGGACGAATTCAGAATATGTATTGGAGGCAGAGCAAACAGCAATCCAATATATGAATGGACTGGGGTGGGTAGGGAAAAAAGAGAAATTGAAGCTGTTCTACATTTTGGGACATGAAAAACACAATGAGTGAGTTGCTATATGTAGTAAAGAGAAGTAGAGTTGGGGGGAGACCAAGAATTCAGTTTTGAAAGTGTTCAGTTTGACCTATCTATTAGACTGGGGACTTGGATATGAGTTAAAACTCAGAGGAGAAATTAGAGCTAGAGATATAAATTTGGGAGACATCTACATAGAGATGATGTTTAAAGTGTGAAATTGGAGTTTGTCAAGGTCTGAGTGTTGGCAGGAAAGAGATTGTATACTTAAACTGAGTAATTGATCAGAACTCAATAGAAGGAAATAAACAAGGCATAGTGCACTGGCTGGATTAGCAACAGCTGGGAGCTCTTACCACCCCATAGCCCTGAAGGGAGAGAGCTGTTTGGAGCTGCTGCAGGCAGTGGAGGGACACAGTCAACAAAGCTTGGAGGAAGAAAACATGATCTCTCATTCGCCTCTCTCCCATCAGTCAAACCCAATGGAAGCCAGAGGGGAAAGAATCCACTGATGCAGGTGAACCGGAAGTCTGAAAAGGGGCACCTGGGAGGTCAGAGGAAATCCATAAATGGGTAGCGTTCTCCAAGACTAAGGAGCTAGTGGAAAGGAAGTCAGGGAAAAGCCAGTGACAGGTCTGGTAAATGGAGGTCATGGAGGTCCTTGGACAGAGAAGGGGGTCTGTGGTGTGGTGGAACCGAGAACACGGTATGCATGGCTAGAAGAGATGCACATACTCATGTGAAGTCGTTTTTGACTCTGTGACTCTTTGGACGGTATCCTGCCAGGCTCCTCTGTCCATGGGGATTTTTCGGGCAAGAATATTGGAGTGGGTTGCTATTTGCTCCTCCAGGAGATCTTCCTGACCCAGGGGTTGAACCCGTGTCTCCTGCACTGCAGGCGGATTCTTTACCACTGAGCCATCAGGGAAGAAGAGGAATAGGAGATGATAAAGTGGAGAGTCCACTGTAGAGACAACTCATTCCAGAAGTAGAGTCTTAATCGTCAACACCTCCCAAAGGGGTAAGTACTACCATCCCCATTTTACAGATAAAGAAACTGAGTCTTGGCGAAGGCTGACAACTTAGTTCAGGTTCTCAGTGGGATGAAACCCAGGTGGGCCCAATCCCAATTGGGCCAATAGAGTCAGAGGGAGGAGGGTAGCAGCTTGAGATTGGGATCCAGAAGAGTGGAGTGAGAGGGTGGATAGATAGGGAGTTACCAGGTTAGGTAGGGAGTTGCGGGATTATTGGCGATCCTGAGACTGTGCAGCCCACCCCCCCACCTTTCTTTAGGGAACTATCTTTTTCACTTGTCATCCCAAAATGGAGGGTGAGGGGTGGAGGCAGGTTTTGGCGAAAGCCCAGTGGAAGAGAGTGGAAAATGTCCCTGGGAGTAGTTCGCCTGTTCCTGGCATCAATCCTGGCCAAGAACACCACAATCTGACCCCAGCTGCAGGGAGCTACTTCCCCCACAAGCCTGAATACTTCTCTGGGTCTCCCAGTCGCCTGGGCCCAAGGTGACCGCCTTTCCAATCTCAGCCGCTCTTCTGGGCCCTGTGCGCGCTGTGTGTGCATGCCTGCCTCGGCCCTCGGTCTGGGAGTGCGCTGGGCAGTGGCCGGCTCGCGGACTTTTCCGGGTGGGGTGAGGGGAAGCGCCCTATGGGCCTGGCGCGGGCGCTGGCGCTCGGCTCGGGGAGGGAAACTGGGGCGGTCGGAGAGGCGGTTCCTGGCGCCCCCTCCAGCCCGAACTGTGCGCCGCAGGGGTGGAACTTGAAAGGACAGCCCGGAGGCCGTTGGTGTCGCTGCCAGCCTGCTGACACAGGATTGGTGGGCCAGGCCAGGCCCCGGAAAGATGGTTTCGGAAGACACCCCACCAGAAGACAGTGGTTCAGAGGTTCAGCCAGGCGTGCAGCTGGGTGGGACCAAGACCCCTGGTAATGCCGGGGACGTGAGCCCGAAAAGGTGCCAAGGTGGCACCCATTGAGTGAACACTGCATCTAGACTGGCGCCCCCAGGTAGCAGGCTAGGTCTAGGGAAGCTCTCTTCTAAAACATCCAACGCCCCGAGCTGACAGGCGGGTCAGTGGACCAAACCCAGTGCCCAGCTGAAGCGCCCCCCCTCGGGGGCGGGGCCAGGGCGGGGCTCCGAGTCCGGCCGGCAGGTGCAGGGGGCGGTGCCCGGCCCTGCCCCCGAGGGCAGTTCTTGGAGGCCAGGGGCGGGTCAGAGAAGTGGCTCGTGCGGGCGACGCCTTGGAACCCGCGGACGGCAATTGCAACCACAGGTGCTGCGCAGGGCAGGGTGTCCCAGCTCTGGGCATCAAAACTCCAGCGCTGGGAGCTAAGGCTTCCGAGCTGCTCCCAACCCTGGACACCTAAGCCCCTGGGCCTCAGAACGGAGCCCTGGGGGTCTTCCGAAGCGCGTGGGCCTGAACCTCCCGGCTTAGATATTGAAATTCCCAAGCCTGCCGCAGAGCTGAATACCGACGTCCCCGTGCCCTCCCCAGACCAGGGCGCGGAGACTCCTGAGCAAGAGAGGGAAGTCCTCGGACCATCAGCGAGGCAGGACGCAGAGCGTCCTGGGCCGACCGCAGCTGGGGGCTTTGAGAGTCCTGGGCAAGGAAGCGACGACCCTGAACCGTCTGAAGCGCCAGGCGCGGGGCTCCTGGAGCAGTCTCTCTCAAGGTCCGGAAACCTCCTCTGAGTCGAACTCGGAAGCCCTCCAGTTGCGTTCGGAGACCCCCCAACATCCCATAGAGGAGCCACTCATGGAGACGCCCATCGAGCGCGAAATCCGCCGCAGCTGCGAACGCGAGGAAAGCTTACGCCGGAGCCGGGGCCTGAGCCCAGGTCGCGCGGGCAGTGAACTCGTCGAACTGCGCGTGCGGCCGGTGCTCAGCCTGCCGGGGCCCAGCCCCGCGCTCCCGCGCGCTTTGGAGCGCGCTCGGGCGGGCGCGCAGATGCAGCGAGACATCGAGCGGGAGGCCTATCGGCAGGCGGCGCTGGCGCGCCCCGAGGTCCCGAAGCAAAGCGCCCGGCCGCCGCCGCAGCCGCTGGGCGAGCTCAAGCGCTTCTTCGAGGCTGGGTGCTACTCCTCACCCGCGGTGGAGGGCAGCGCAGACACGCAGCGGCTGCCCGAGCCCGGAGGCCGGCCGCATTCAGTCGTACAGGGCCGGTGTCCGGTGCTGGCTCGCGCCCCGCCGCCTATCGCACCGTCGCTGCTGGAGCAGGAGGTGCGCGAGGTGAATGAGCGCGAGCGGGATTTGCAGCGCCAGCGGCTGAGCCTCTACGGCACCGCCGAGTTCAAGGAGCCCGCGCCCAGCCTAACGGGTAAGCCACCGGCGCCCCAACGCTGGGGATTCCCAGGGCTCCAGCCGCTTTCACCGACTCCCCACCTCCAATGGGCCTCTAATCCTCAGGGTCCCCCTTCCTGGCTTCCAAACTCCCCGGACACCCCTCTCGACTCTCCCCTCACTGCCCACCCTTTCTGGACTGACCGTCCCTATGCTCCACCCCCACCCCCGTCGGACTCCCAGACCCACCCAACCTAGGCTTGTGGTGGGGGAAGGGAGGAGGATCCCAGATGTCTTTGTCGGGTTCCCAGGGACCCTCCCTGGGTTCTGGCACACCTGGATCTCCCCCTCTGAATTTTCTGGTTCCTACCTCCTCACTGTGGGTTTGTTCGCCTTCCCCCTCCCTGGGGTTCCTCCCTCCTCCCTCAGGACGGAGGCCTCGGTGGGGAGGAGGGGGGTGAACGCCTGTGTGTGTTTAAGGGGCGCGGCCGCTCTCCTTCGTTTTGGTCGCCTCCTGCCGGTAAGGCGTAGGGTGGGGCAATCCCAGCTGAGCGCCCCTTCCTCCGCAGTGAGCAGGGGCGACGGAAAGCTGGCGGTGATCTGGCCTCCTCGCAGAAAGGCTTCGGAGAACGGTCTGGAACAGGTGGGAACCCCTTTCCCCTCCTGCCCCTACCCCAACCCTCTGCATGGGAGAAAACTGGGCTAGCGAAAGGGCTCCCTGGGAAGTCACTGCGCTAGGACCCAAAGTCCGGGGCGTGGCCCGCGGGTGCGGAGAAGGCGGTGGTCGTGGGGCCCATACTGCCCCATCCGGTGCCTGGGTGTCCCCACTCGCGGTACGCGCGCCGCCAAGACTTGCCTTTGGTCTGGCCCCTCCCCCTGGCAGGAGGAGCCTTGAGGTTACGGCCCTCTGGGGTCCCAGGAGGAAAGTAACATGCCCCGCAGACCCTCGGGCCCGGGCGCTCAGGAGTGCCCTCCGGATCCGCGGAAGACCTGGAGAAGGGCCACAGGTCTGCGCCAGGGAAGACGCAATCGATCAGCATCCTTGAAACTGACTTTGTGAAACTGACCAGAATCGTCTATAAAACTGTTAGTCCCCATTGGGAAACACCGCCACCACCACCGCCAGTAAAACTGCCCAGCCCTCGCCGCCTAACTTAGCCTCTCCTTCTGGCCTTGTCTGTTAGAAGACAGGGGTCCTCGGCTGCCCGTACTCCCCAATAAAGCCCTTTCTTTCTGGACAGTGCAGGCTGTTTTCTTCTGAGTTTTCTTCTCCTGGGGTGGGGCAGGAGCGCGGCGAGACGAGGAAGGCCTGACACACACGGGAGGCGCCAGTCGGAATGCAGAATGTCCCCTTGTCGCCCGGTTCCGTGGCCGCTGGTCTCCCCCGGCCCTGCTGGGGTCCTAGTGCCCCCTAGCGATGCGGGCGCGAACTGCGGCTTTGGGACAAACGAACTCATGCCCTCCCTTTCCAGATTTCGTCAACTTTTATTGGTGCCAAACGACGTGCCCCCCCTGTGCTGGCTAGACAGAAGTGATAAGAGGTTCCCACCCTGGGGATATAAACAATAGCTACAAAAAAAAAAAAAAAAAAAGTGGTGTTGGTAGTTCAAGCTCCTTAGCAGGGCATGTAAGGCCATTTATAATCTGCCTAGCAAGTGTAAACCTCAGATGCTTACAGACCCCGGTGTGTGTGTGTTAGCTGCTCAGTCGTTTCCGACTCTTTGAGATCCCATGGACTGTAGCTCACCAGGCTCCTCAGTCCATAGAATTCTCCAGGCAAGAATACTGAGTGGGTTGCCTCCCAACCCAGGGATGGAACCCGGGTCTCCAAAATTGCACGCAGATTCTTTACCCTCTTAGCCACCAGGGAAGCCCTTACAGACCCCAGACAGATATTAAAAGAGCGAGAGGGTGTGCTGTAAAACAAAGACCTGGTTTCAACAGGGAGGAGGTAGGGGTTACTTCGTATCACCAGTGCTTTGAGTGAGTGAGCTCAGTGGTGTTAAGTCTGTTTTCCAAAAGCAACTGGAGGGAATTCCCTGGTAGTCCAGTGGCTAGGATGTCATGATTTCACTGCCGAAGGAAGACCCTTGTTCAATCCCAGGTTTGGGAACTAAAATCCCACAACCCCTGTGGTGCAGCCAAAAAAATCTAAAACAAAAACCCCGAAAGTAACTGGAAATCATCTTTAAAAGAGAAATCTACTGAACTTTAAAGAATTGTGACTATTTAGAAAATTTTAATTGGTGGGAGGTAAGAGCAGACAGCAAACAATACCTGTTTGCAAATAGGGCTTGTGGCTCAGTTGGCAAGCCCTCCTTAACTTCCCTTGGTCCCAAGACTAGGGATCCAAGGCCCCTGATGGGGTTCAAGATAAGCTGTAAAGCTGCATCAGTGCAGTATATTCTGCAGTTTTAATGTATCAAATTCCTGGAGATGCGCTGAGACCCAGAAAAGACTGTTTAGAATCATTGTTTAAACTCCTGGATTTATGCCTGGGTCTAGCTCACACAGCACTGTACCCCAACAGTAGCTCAGCCCAAGGACCCACCCCTGACCCCATCATCAGTACACTGACCACATGCTTGACTGTGACTCTGGGAGGAATGGAGAGAAAGGCAGGAAAGAGCCAGCATTTGTTGTTCATTCGCTCAGTCATCTCTGACTCTTTGCAACCCCACGGACTGCAACACACCAGGCTTCCCTGTCCTTCACCATCTCCTTGAGCTTGCTCAAACTCACGTCCATTGAGTTGGTGATGCATCCAATCATCTCATCCTCTGTTGTCCCCTTCTCCTGCCTTCAATCTTTCCCAGCATCAGGGTCTTTTCTAATGAGTCAGCTGTTTGCATCAGGGGGCCTAAGTATTGGAGCATCAGTCTTTCCAATGAATATTCAGGATTGATTCCCTTTAGGATTGACTGGTTTGATCTCCTTGCAGTTCGAGGAACTCTCAAGTCTTAAACACCAGAGTTCAGAGCCAGCACTGCCAAGGTGGAAAATGGAAACACCAAGAGCCTGTTTTTAATCCCCTGCAGAGGAGCTAAGAGCTAAGTATGTTGAGTTGACAGAAGTTAAGTATAGACCTGGGTTCATGAACTTTCTTGCATATTAAAGTTACCTGAGGCATGCTTATGTCAAATAAATCAGATTCTGATAGAAGCTTTGGCATCAATAAAGCTCCTCAGGTGTTTCTAACATGGAGCCAAGTTTGAGAGCCACGAAGTCGATGTAGGCTTGATATAGGTCGATACAGGCTTAAAGTGTGTGTCTGGGTGAGCAACATCAGCATCACTTGGGATCTTGTATGAAAAAAGTTCCATCCCAGACTTAGTGATCAAACCCTCCAGTGATTCTAAAGCTAGAGAATCATGGGTGTAGACAGTTCCTGAGCAACTACTGATTGCTTACTCTCTAAGTTGTGCCTGACTCTTTTACGACCCTATGGACTATACATTCCACCAGGCTCATCTGTCCATGGGGTTTTCCCAGGCAAGAATACTGGAGTGGGTTGCCATTTCCTTCTCCAGGAGATCTTCCCCACTCAGGGATGGAAAACCCTCCCACCATCTCCCCCATTGCATTGGCAGGCAGGTTCTTTATCATTGAGCCACCAGGGCTTCCCTCCTGACCAACAGGACCCAGGAAATCAAACCTGTTTCTTTCTTCTCCCGGGACTGCCACCACCCGCCAGAAATCTAGTTTTAAGTGGCTTGTGGATTTGTCCTAAGGGAAGATAAATTAAAGCTGCATGTGGCTAGTCCAAATTGAGATGTGCTATAAGTGCAAAATACACAGATTTCAAAAGCCTAGTATAAAAAAAGGGGGATACCTCAATAATTTCTTTTTTTTTTAAATAATTTCTTATATTAATTATATGTTGCAAAAATATTTTGGATATCTGGGGTTAAATAAAAATATCACTAAAAGTCTGGCCTCTTTATTCTTTTAGTATAGCTCTTAAAAATTTGCAATTACATAGGTGACTCGCATTTGTGGCTCAAATTTCTATTGGACTGGACTAGTCTAAACAGTTTTCCAGTAGTCATGTATGGATGTGAAAGTTGGACTATAAAGAAAGCTGAGCGACAAAGAATTGATGCTTTTGAACTGTGGTGTTGGAGAAGACTCTTGAGAGTCCCTTGGACTGCAAGAAGATCCAACCAGTCCATCCTAAAGGAGATCAGTCCTGGGTGTTCATTGGAAGGACTGATGTTGAAGCTGAAACTCCAATACCTTGGCCACCTCATGCAAAGAACTGACTCATTTGAAAAGGTCCTGAGGCTGGGAAAGACTGAGGGCAGGAGGAGAAGGGGACGACAGAGGATGAGATGGTTGGATGGCATCACTGACTCAATGGACATGAGTTTGGGTAGGCTACGTGAGTTGGTGATGGACAGGGAGGTCTGACGTGCTGCAGTCCATGGGGTTGCCAAGAGTCGGACACGACTGAGCGACTGAACTGAACTGAACTAAGTCTGAACAGTGGTGGTGGTGAACTCAGAGGGGCCTTGACTCAGTATTAGGGAACTTCAGAACCCGTTTGGACTCATTCAAATTCCTGGGTTGTGGACTAAAAAATCCTTGGTGCAGTCAGAAATTGTCACCAGAAGCCTCTACTCCTACTCCAAAAAGACAAGAGTTTTGGTTAATCATGATTCACTTCACGTTTCTATTTTTATAATTTGTAAACTGGGATAATCATAACACATGATAATACTATGTGTCAGGGACTATTAGGTAAGCAGGGCTCCAAGTCTCCTCTAACTCTGAAAATGCAAGGGAGACTCAAAAGGTGTCCGTTAGTTTAAGGGGAGAGGGATGGGTAACTCGCAGCTGACTGACAGCCGGATGAGAAGGACACTCCTCCCCTGGCAAGTGACCAGTTGCTATCAGGTGCAGGCTCCACCACCTGGTCTCTGAAGCTCTAGGTAGGCAGATTCATCTCTCAACCCGGTCTCCTTTTCAGTCCAAGGAGGGCCTCACCGCTCTCCCACCCAGCCCGCGCCCCGGACACCTCAGGAGGGAACAGCGATCTGTCCAAGCCATGACCCAAAAGCTGGAAGAGAAAGATCTAACCTCGGCGCTTAGGAAACTGATCGCTGGCCCTTTCCTGGGGCACGTCGGGAAATATAGTCTTTTTCCGTACAGGGAAATAATTTCCGGGTCAAAACATGAGAGTGGGCGTAGCTCTGCGTTCCTTCTCACAGTGGGCGTTGAATTTCCTCGCTACCCGAAACTTGCGGTTATCTGGGTTCCGGTTGTTGACAGGAGCCGCTACTTCCCTTTTTGCTTGGTACCGGTCCCTACGCATGCTCTGAGCTCCCGTCGGCCAGTCAGCGGGCCACGGTTTTGTTTCCATAAGACTACATTACCCAGAAGGCCACAGCTAGTGGGCGGGGCCTCCTCTCCCCAAGGGGAGGGGAGCGGCGCTCTGAGCGGACGCTGAGCCTGTGACCTCTTTCTTTCTTTTATTTAACACAAAACTGGTGTGTTCACAAGCAGGGCTCCGCGGCCGGGCCGGATCCAGTGCGGACGGGCCAGCTCGGCCTGGCCCCTTGGAAGGCAGGCCGAGCCGCACTAGGAGAACGAGTGAGCCCCTCCCCTACCCCCTCTCCTGGAGTTTGGAACTGTCAAGCTCCAGCTCCCACCCTCTCTCCAGGTTCAAGACTCCTGAGCGGCCCACGCCGCGGGCCCGGCGGCGCTCGGGGGCCGAGCCGTGCCTGCCTGGCCCGTGAGGATCTGCACCAGCAGGTCGGTGGCCAGCATGTGCGACGGCTCCTCGAAGCCGATGGTCAGCAGCTGCTGGTAGTCCCCAGGCGGCTGCGGGCACAAAATCCTGGGCGCCAGGGACAGACAGGCCAGGACGTGAGCGTCCCCAGTTACTCGGGAGCCCCTCCCCTTGAGCGAGAGGCTTTGGCTGAAAGAGGCTTTGTTTCAGCTGGGGGTGGGAAAAACCCTGGGGGAAAGTGGTTTCCTTGTTGATGCGAAACTTAGAGGGTAAGGCTCTTGGAGGCTGAGCAATTTTATCCCTGACCTGGCTGATTACTCAACGAGCTGTGTGTCCTTTGGCAGGTAACTTAACCTCTCTGAACACCTGTTTCCTTTGTAAAATGGGGATGGTAGTATAGACCTCAGTGGATGTTACATGAGTCTGCATAAAGGCTTTTCAGGGCACAATAAAATTCATTATTATCAATGGTAACAATGTTGAGGGAGGCAGATGGTCTCTGGTTGGCTTCTGTCCCTCCCTCCAGACCCCACCCACCTTACCATTGCCCTGGCTCCTACCATGAATAAAGGTCATCCTCGGCTGGTCCTAGGGGCACCCATCGGCCGATGGACCACAGCTTCTGAATCTGGGGGCAGGAATTGGCCGGATTCTTGCCTGTGTCCTCCCATGTATCTCGATAGCATAGGAAGTAGCTGGGAAGGGAAGGGGCAGCAATTAAAAGTGAGCAGTGAGCAGTCTCTTAGTTCTTCTGTTTGAGGGCTTTAATTTTGGAGGTAAAGTGGAAACTCATCAAGTTACCTTCAGGTTCTCAGGTAGGCATGTGACAATACTGAGGCCTTTTCTCCCTGTCAGCCTACTTTCTTAAGATAACGACTTCTATTTTGATGGGTGCATCTATGTATGTATGTATGTATATTTAAGGTGAGGATGACCTTGCAAAGGTTCTTGAATTCCTGCTTGGTTTTCCACTTTGGTGGTGGTTCAGTGGCCCAAACTGGCATTCTCCCATAGCGAGGGGGAGGACTTGGATTCTGATAAGGGGACTCACTAATCCACGTGGGAATCTTGCTCCCGGCTGCTGGCCTCTGGGGTGGTTTCCAGGTTCCAGCGCATCTTCTTATAGAGGTATCGGGGGAAGCGGCTGGCGGTGTAGGCGGCAGGGGCACAGTATCTGAAGATGGACACCTCATGGGAGGGACTGATGGAGAACCTCCCGCAGAAGAAACAGGAGATGCTGGCAGGAGATTCAAGAGTAGGGAATGAGGCTATGCCCTGGGCTCCTCCATCCCTGACCCCAAGCCAAGTCTCTTAGGCTTTTACCTTAGGGGGTCAGTCTCCTCCAAGTTCACGAACCCAAAAGAGGCATACATTAGGACCAGCTGTTCCAGGTGAAGAGTGAGTTGTTGGGAGATCTCCAGCAGCTGTATGGAAGAGGGGGCATAACGAGATTAGTTGGCCTTCCAGGAGCATCCTCCCCATCCCCCAGGCCTGAGGAATGCAGAAAGGGGCATCAAGGTCTAGGAAACCTGCTCCACACACACCCCCTTTCGGATCAGCTCCTGCAGGGCTCCATAGATGGGGGGCACATTCCGAGCAGCTGCCTCCAGGTACAGGAAGTAGGGCTCACACATCTGCAAGAAGGTGGTCATGGCCTTTGCCAACTGTTCCTTCTGCACTCGGTCCCTGCTGAAGGGAGAAGCAGGCCTTTGCCTGAGTCCTTGGCTCCCCCACCAATTTCTCCCCTTCTACGCACCCCTCCCACCTGTATCCCTGGCCTGGACTCCCACTACGAACAAACTCCCAGAGGACCTTTCAGGACCACCATCATCAAAGACATGTGAAACACTTGTTAAAATGCAGACACCTGAGTCCCACGTCTGACTTTGACCTACTACTATTCCCTGGGTGAAGCTCAGAAATCTAGGATTTAAACAACCTCCCAGGGGATTCCAATGGACATTAATCTGTGAGCATCACAGTCCCCCTTCCCTTGGTCTGGGAATCATATTATCCTCTGAGGTCTCAAACTGGTAGCCAGCAGGCCAAATCTGGCCCAGATAGGTTTTGTTTAGCCTGCCCAAGGTTCGAAACTTAAGCCAACAGTTAAAAAGTGGGAGAAAAGTTCTAGCAGTTTGGCAACCCCAAATCCCACATAGTAGTCCGCCCTCCCTAACCCCAAGTTTCTACACAGTTCTCATAACTCTGAAATTGGGTTGCTCATCAGTCAGCGTCATTTACTTCGTCTAGCTCCCGATGCTTTTGAGTTTGCAAACCTAGTGTATTTCGCCTATTTTGTTAAACCCTCCTCTGCCCCTTTATCCATGGTAGAATCTAGGACCCCATCGAGCATCACCTGTAGAGCAAGTAGCTCTGGAAATCATCTGCCTTCTTAAGCAGGTAGCAGAGCTGTTCGGTGATGGGGCTGAACATGGTGTCCAACGGCAGGCGAGGAGGGGTGGGCAGGGGGCCTGGGGCCGGACGCTCTGGGGAAGGCGTAGAGCTGGGGGCCTGGGGCAGCTGTCCTTGAACATCCTTCTCGGGCTCCGCCTCGGGTGGGTTCCCAGGTCCGCCAGGGGGAGGCGACCACGAGGGGTCTTCGCAGGGCTGTGCCCCAGATTCCAAGTCGTCCAGGGGCGGCGTTTCCCCAGAGCCCGCGGGGAGCGGCCCCACGAACCACTGTTCGGTTGCCATCGTGCGGCAAGAGGCGGGGACCACCGGAGCTCTTTAAGCCTCCGCTGCTCACATTGGCCGCGGGTTCGACCCCGCCCAGGGTATCTCGGACCTGCCTGGCCTGGTTCACCCCAGCCTCTACCTCCCTTGCCGGCGCCGCGTGGAGGGAGTTCGCCTCATTTGAATTTCAACACGCCGGAGGGGCGCGCCGCTCCTGCCCGCGCTGCGCGGCAGCGGCGCCCCGCGCACACGCGCGCTCCCGGAACCTGACCGTGGGGTGCGCCTCCGAGGGAGGTGACCTGGGCTGCTGCTGGCGCGGCGGTGTTCTGGGGGCGCGGCCTGGGGCCAGCGCATCTAACTCTCGGAGGTGGTTTCCTAGGGAGGAGGGATCTCCGCGCGTCAAACCCCTGGGGTTGCAAGTATAGAAATCAAGAAAGGCCCCGCCCCGCTCGCTGACTCTGACCCCCAGGCCCTGGAATCTGTATTTAAAAAAAAAAAAAACCAAATGGAATTGAGAAACTGCACTAGAACTTACCAGGCTCTTGTGATGTAGTAGTTGTCACTATTACTAACAATAAAAATCTTCACTTGGAAAGGATTTCCCCATCTCATGATCTCATCCGATGGCCCAGTCCCTCCTGTCCCTTTTATGAAAAAGACCTTGAGGATTGGGGACCCTACCATGGGCCCAGAAGAGACTTCTGCCTTCCCCACGCCCCCAAGTTGTAGACTGGATTCTTTGTTAACATGCAAAGGTTGTCAGATACAGAGGTCTGAAGCCAAATACATTAATTATACTTAAAGACGCTGGGTAAAGAATGACAGGTGTCTGACCCCACCCTGTGTGACACCGAGCCAGCATCTTTGCAGTGATGAGCCAGTTGCCAGGTCTATAAAGTGTGTGTTTTTTTTTTTTTAATGAGCTCTGCCTCATGGGGCTCTGGTGAGAACCCAGAGAATGCTCATAAAACCTAGAGTTAACTGCTAGTCACTTAACAAATATTTGAGCACCTACTATGTGCCCAGGGACTATTCTGGGAAAGGAGAGATGGCAGAAGAAACAAATAATCCTTTTCTCCTGGAAGAGTTACTGTCAAAATTACAGCCAGCTCTGAGGCAGCACCACTCACGACCTAGTCTTCCACCGCACACAGCTTTGTCCTAAACCCAAGGCTCCCAGGGGGCTAATGTGGCTCTTCTCCTCCCCAGACTACTTTCATGAAATGGACTCCATGCCATTTTTTTCTTCTCTCTTTTTTTAAAATTTTATTTAAAAAACCTTCGGTGCAATATTAAAAAGCAATACGGCCAGCTGGAGCGACAACGAACAGAAAGAAAAGGGGAGGATGGGTAGGGAAGATCTCCGGACCCCCTTCCCAGCTGCTCCCAGGGGCTGGAGGCCAGGGCCAGACTGGGGAGGGGCCTGGGTGGTGGGGGAGAGAGGAAAGGCCACCCACCAAAATGAACAGGCAGAATAAAACACTGATATAGGAAATATCTGGCTGAACTGAAGAGGATCTAGGGGAGATGGGAAGCCCCCATTTTCTTCCCCCCAAATGTCCTAGATAGGGGGCAGGGGGCGGGGGGAAAGGGTTGGCCTCCTGGGTGAGAGGAATAGGCCCTGTCCCACCCCACACTCCTCTGTCAGGGAGTACAGGATGTGCTGGGGGGCCAGAGCCATGTATGTTGGGGGAAAGGTGAGTAGGAATGCCCCCTCACTAGAATCTGTTACAAGGGCTGAGGGTGTTCCCGGTCCAGCTCCCAGACTCTTGGGGGTCTTGGGTGAGAGGAGACTGGAGCGGGTTGGGGCAGGGGTGTGAGGCTGGGCGTTCAGCCTAGAAAGCCGTCGGGGTCGTCCTCCTCAAAGTGGCCTTGCTGCAGCACCTTGATGTGGTGCTCGTAGATTTTCAGGGCTGGGCCGAGGCGGATGGACAGGCCGGTCAGCACGTCTGTGCGTTGCATGAGCAGCAAAGACTTGCCATCGATTTCCTGGGGGGGACAGAGGCGAGAGAGAGAGAGCAGGGTCAGAATACACCCCCACTGAGACCCTGAAACCCTGGGGCTAAGCTGAGGGGCTGAACCCACCTGCTCTTGGAAAGCTGTCGCCTGCTCCGGGAAGCCAGCCTCAGTGAAGTATTCGACCACATCTGTCACCGTCCACTCCACAGGATCAGCCGGCTTCTCCTTGCGCCCCGAACTGTGTTGGAACAGAGGGAGCCAGTGAGCAGTGACACTCCCGCAGCGGCCCCCACCCCACCCCGTGTCTCAAACACTGCAACTTACGGACAGCCAAAGGGGGTCCCATCGGCCCCAGGGAGGGCTGGTTTTCCTGGGGGCAAAGGCACGGGGGATGGGGAGTCTGGCCCAGTGGCAGCAGAGGCTAGGAAATAAAAAGCAGATGCCTGTGGTTTTGTCTTGGGGCTCGGTTCCCCCCCACCAGCCACCCTCCCCCACCCGGAGGAGCCCTTACCTGATCCCCCTTCCTTATTCATGGCGGCCATCGAGAACACTTGACGGGTGCCACTGCCTGGCGCTGGCCCGCGTCCTTCATCCTGGCCCTGGTGGGGCCCACAGGGCGTCCACTCCTTGACCCTCTCCTTGGCATTCTGAGGGCCCCGCTCGCCATTAAGCTGGTGGTGTTGGGCACCTGCAGGACGGTCTCCCTCGGGCACCTCGGAGCCCTCAGACACTTCATCTTCATCATCTTCATCTTCGTCATCTTCATCCTCCTCTTCCTTCTCAAGCACTCGCTCTTCTCCACCTCTCTGGAGCAAGAGAGGGAGGCCCGTAAGGGCAGTAGCTGTTCTAGCCCTGGGCCCGACCCGGGGATCCAGGACCAGGCGGACTGCCTCACCACCACCTTTAATACCAACACGGACTAACTTTTACACATCCACTCCGTGCCAGACTCTGTGTTAATAAAGCTCTCAGTAGCCAAATCTCACTAAACTCGCTCAACAACCCCAAGAGGTCGCTACTGTTATTAAGTCGCGTTTTACAGCGGAGGAAACTGAGGCCGGCGAAGATCAAGTCACTTGCCAAGGTCACCACCCGCCAAGCCCGCAGGGAAGAAGCGCAAAGCCCCGGCCGCCTGCCGCCCGCTTCCTCCTGGGACTCTCGCCCCGCCACCAACTTCGCCAGCACCTGCCCACCGCACGGCGCCCCCCTCCGCGGCGCGCTCACCTTGCTCCGCGACGCGCGGGCGCTGGCGGCCGGGGGCGCCCGCCCGGGCCTGTCCCCGCGGGGCAGCGCGAGCGCTCCGAGACGAGTGCGCTCCAGGCGGCCCCGAGCCGCCGCCTCCTCCTCTAGCAAACCCTGCACGCGGCCGCGGGTTAGGCGGCCGCCGGCGCCGCCGCTACCCCCGAGGTAGCGCACGACTTCCCGCAGGCTCACGGGCCGAGCCGGGCCGCCGGCCCGCGCCGCGCCCCCCTCCGGCGGCTGCTGTGGCTGCGGCGGCGGCGGCGGCGGCGGCTGCTGTGGCTGTGGCGCCGGCGGCAGCGGCGGCTCCCGGGCGGCGACGGCGGGCGGGGGGGCGCGGCGCGGGCCGGCCGGGGGCGCCACTGCCGGAGGAGCGGCGGGCGCGGGCGGCGGCGCGGCCAGGGGCGCGGCCCGCTGCGCGCGGGGGCCCGGTTGCGCGGGGCCGGGCGAGGGGGGCGCTGTGGCGGCAGCAGCGGCGGCCGCGCGGGGCGCCCGGGCCGGGGCGGCGGCGGCGGCGACGGGCGCGGGCGGTGGCGGCGGGGCGGGCGTGGGCGGCGGCGCGGCGGCGGCAGCGGGGCCCCCGCGGGGGGCGCGCGGCGGGGCCGGCGGGGTGGCTCCGCGCCGGGGCGGCTGGACGCGCGCCGCGTTGCGGTACGAGATGCTCCCCTTGTAGCTGACCCGGAGCACGGCGCGTTGCTGGATCAGTTTCTCTAGCTCGGCGCGCGTGCGCTCCGGCTCCGGGCCGTGCCGCCGCCGCACCATCCGGCAGATGCGCTCCAGGTCCGGCCGCGCCTTGCGCGAGCGCAGCGAGTCGATGGTGTCCAGGATCCACTCTTGGTAGTGCGGGGAAGCGGCGGACGACGAGGCAGCGGCCGCCGTGGTGGCGGCCGCCGCCGTCTCCGGCGGGGGTAGGGCCGGGGGCCCCGCCATGCCTCCCGCCCGGCCCGGCTGCACCGTGCGCGCTGCCTCCCTCCCAGCGCGGCGCCCCCCTCCCCGGCACCCCTCCCTCCGCCGCTGCCCGCCTCCTCCGCCTCCCCCCCCGGGGGGCGCAGCGCCTCGGCGGAGCGGCGGCGGCGCTGCTGTTTCTTTGCAAAAAAAAAAAAAAAAAAAAAAGAACGAGAGAGAGGGAGCGAGAGAGAGAGAGAAAAAAAAAACAGTGAGAGAGAAAGAAAAGAGAGAAAAAAATATGCACACACACTCACTCACTCGCACGCACGCACACACAGACCCGCTTCTGCTGGGCGCGCGCGGGGCCGGGGATGCGAGGAGGGAGGAGGGGAGCGCGGCGCGGCCGGCCCCTCCCCGCCGCCGCCGCCGCCGCACGCGCGCCCTGCGCCCGGGACACTCCGGCCCCCCTTCCTTCCCTCCCTCCCTCCTCCCCGCCGCCCGCCTTCCTCCCTCCCACCCCCACGCGCCCGCTTTTAAGGTGGAGCCCGGGCCCCCCGCCCGCCCCCTTTACCCTGCGCTCTCGCTCACTCCGGCTCGCCCCGGCCCCCCCTTACAACTCCCGCGCGCTTTTTAAGGAGGCGCCGCGGAGTTGGCGCCGGGGCGGGGGCGGGGGAAAGCGGCGGGCGGGGGAGGGGGAGGGGAGCGCCGGGGGGAGGGGAGAGGGGGCGGGCGGGGCGGGCGGGCGGTGCTCGGCCGCCCTCCAGCCATTGGGCGCGGGACCCAGACGTCCCCGGCGCCCAGCCCCCCTCTCCACGCCTCCCCGGCGCGCTCCGCTCTCGGGACCGCACTTACCGGGAACTCGCCGCCCGCGGGCCGGGCCACTGCGCTCACCCGGCGCCGCGGGGACCTTCGGACCACCGCCGCCTCCGTGCCCCTAGGGCGTGCTTGGCCCTGCGCGGGGAGGGGGGCGCGCACGGTCTCCACCACCCCATGCCCCCCCTGCCAGGGCCGCCCCCGCCGCCGCTCGGCTTCCCGGCGCGCCGGCCCCAGCGTCTCCCTAGAGCTCCCGCCCTTTCGGCCTCTCGTTGGACGCAGAGGGGGTGCGCCTCAGAATGTGGGGACCCCTAATCTGGGGTCAGAGGGCAGTTTGGCGCCCCCTTCTCTGGCAGGGCGGAGGGGAGTGGCGGAATTCCAGATAAACCCGGCTTTACAAGGACTCCAGGCCAGGTGCTGATCAGCTTAGACGCTGGGGTCCGAAATTCTCTTTCCAACCCCCTGGGGGTGCGTGGGTGGGTGACCGAAGTCAGGAACACTAGCGACACTTTTTTTTAAACAAAACTTTATTGATAATAGTTTTCAAATATGTTTACAACAGCACACTGTTCAAGAGGAAGTTGCGTCCTTCGCAGCACACAGGTTGAATCACCCCCGCGCCCACCCGGGCCCCACCCCAGGCCTGAGAGCTCCTCCTGGGATGGGGAGAAATGATGAGAGGGACAAATACGGGGATGAATGGGGTGACTCCCGACTTTTCTATTAAGAGAGAAAAAACCACAAATGGGTGGTGGCGGTGGGGTGGGGGGAGAACCGGTGATTGACAGCTGACAGCTAAGCAGAGGAGGAGCGCCCAAGATGGGGAGGGGGGGTGGAGGGCGGAGGCTGCTGGGTGAATAAAACAAGCAGCCCCTCACCAGCAACCCTGGCCTTGAACCCGGGGGAGGGGGCGCTCTACCTCCTTTTGCGGTGATTGCCTTCCCAACTGACAGGAGGCTGGACATTAAAATCTAGCTGAGAATAAAATCAAGGAGTCTGGGGAGAGTGTTACTGGGAGGGACGACCCTGGGCTCGGGGCTCCCCCTCTGTCTTTTCAGGGGACGACTCCTCTTTGGCAGGGAGAGGGGCAGCTGCTTTGTCTGGGTCCCGAAGCCCAAGGGTGAAGACAGGTCTGTTGGGGGCAGAACAGAGTAGGGGCTTCCTAGAGGGGATGAGACCCTTCCAGGCTTGGCAGGGGATCCTGGGGAAAGGGGTGGGGGGAGGAGGCAGGAGAGATTAGCAGCTTGGGGGAGAGGTTCGAACCCAGCTCCTTCCTTTACAGTCAGTCTGCTTCCCATTTTTGTTAAAAAAAAAAAAAAAAAAAAAAACGATTTGGAGAGGAGGGGCATGGGAAAGGGTGGGAGAGGAAGGAGGGAGGGAGGCATTGGTGGAACTTAAATAAGACTGTAAATTGTATTTTAAAAAAAATTATAGCAAGTGGCCCACTGAACGTGTCACTAAAATCTCTCCTTCCCTGGCAGGATTATTCTGAAGGCAAGGTTGGCTTTTCATTCATTCGCCGTTAGAGAGTGGTGCCTGTCGGGTTTTTTTTTGGGGGGGGGGGAGGGGTGGCTGTAGTTAAGTTTGGGCCCTCTTGCCACACCCTGTCCCTGAAACCAGGGAGACCTGGTCTGACCTGAAGAAGGGAAGAACTGAGAAACTCGTTTAAAACAGGCAGAAATGGGCTGGGGTGGGGGGCTGTGGAAGGAAGGCAAAAGCAGTGGCGGGGGGGGGGGGGGGGGCAGGAGGGCAAAGGGGGTGAGGGGGAGCAGCTGGTGTTTTGCCCCAAATACCTGGACTTCCTGCTCCCCCTACCCTGGAGGGTGGGGCGAGGTGGGTTAAATTAGATGCAAGGAACTCTGGGGCCCTCTGGCTGTTCAATCCAACCCTCCCACCCCCCCCCACCAAAAAAAAAAAAAAAGGAAAGAAAGAAAACCCATGGGCGCACAGGCACACCCTAGAACTCAGAAAACTCCTTGCCACACTTCTCATTGATGGAGACTCGAATCTCTTCCTCCTCATAGTCGTCAAAGTTACTTGTGTCCCCAGGGCCTTTAAACTTTGGTATGAAGGGAGCTTCCACCTGGAGAGGGGTCAAGAACCACTCAGACCTCAGCAGTCAACATAATCATCATTACAACAATAAATGCGAATGGGCTAACATTCATAAGATAACTTACTCTGACCCAGGCCTGAGCTTAGCATTAGAGTGTGGACTCTTAAGAATCTTATAGAAGTCTTCCCTAGTGGTCCAGTGGCTACAACTCTGTGCTCCCAAGGCAAGGGGTCCAGGTTTGATCCCTAGTCGAGGAACTAGATCCTACATGCTGCAACTAAAGACCCTATATGCTGCAACTAAGACCTGGTGCAGATAAATAAATTTTTTTAAAAAAAGAATTTTACAGCCAACACATTTATAGGCAAATTATTAATACTTTCCAGAGAGAGCAGTCTCCTGCCCAAGGTCACAGAGTGGCCAAATGACTCTGCAATTCTGTTTCTAGACCCCCACTGCTCTAAGTTGCCACATCTACATTCACCCAGAGCCTGAAGGCTATTTTTAGATTCCCCTTCCCTTTCCATCTCTCCATTGGTAATACTCCCCCCCTTCTCCCCAAACCCCCAGAGCACCTGAGGAAGGAAAGGGGTGCCCTACCTTCCTCTGGTAGATGGCAATCCAGTCAGTTGTGGCAAACCACTTGTGGTTCTTGATATCATTGACCCCATTCTTGAGGTTCCCAAAGCGCTTGGTGAGGTCCACTTGTAGGAGGTTGCGCAGCAGATCCTTCAAGTCAGAGCTGAAGTGGGACGGAAACCGCACCTGGAGAGCAGATAACACAGGAAGACTGGGAAATCCCTCTGGAGCTTGGGGAGCCCAGGACACTGCCTTCCTCACCCAACAGTCTTATTGGGTGGAGGAGCCCAAACTGGAGTGTGTGTTGGAATCCCATTTAAAACAGCTCGTTGGGCCCACTGGAGTTTCCGATTGAGGAGATCTGGGTAGGGCCTGAGAGCTTATATTTCTAGCCAGTGCCTGGGCTATGCTGATGCTGCTGGAGGAGGGACCACTTTGAGAATCGCCGGAGCAAGGTAAGAGCTATGAGGTTCCCATTTGATTTTTTATTTTTCTGGCCTCCCCGTGAGGCTTGTGGCACCTTAGTTCCCCGACCAGGGACTGAACCTGGGTCCTTGGCAGTGAAAGAAGAGACTCCTAACTACTGGCCTGCTGGGGAGTTCCCGAGATTCCCATTTTAGAGAAGAGGAAACTGAGGCTTGCCCAAGGTCACACTGAGGAGCAGGATAGGTTGGTTCCGTATGTGGGGTCTGATGGACTCCAAAACTTGCATGCTTAGCCACTGCTTCTTAAGGCAGCTCTGCTGGGGTTGGGGGATTCAGAAATATTCATGTTTCTGAGAGAAATGATTGTTTTTCTATTTCTCTCTCTCTGCATCGCTAAGGCTCTTCCATTCTTTAAGGCTCGGTGTAACTCTTCCAGACACTTCCCCCAAATGCTTTGAGGCCACAGCCTTGTATACAAGTAGTCAGTGGATTTACAGCTGCAAGAACTGACTTCCAGCACTGCTCTGCTTCTTACATGCTGTGTGACCTTGGCCACCGCCTTAACCTCTCTGGGCCTGTGCCTGCTTCTCTGGCACAGGGCAGATATCCCAAGGCTGCATGAGGGAGATAATCCTGCTGAGGGTGCGTGGGAACTGTGAAATGCTACAAAGAAGGGAGTCAAGCTCATCTCCTCTCCCCCTCAGAAACTTCTACGACTTTTTTTTCTCCCCACTCTGGGCCATTTTCTTGGCAACCTCTATTCTGCCTTGTGGCAGACACCTCATCTTTCCCTTTTTTAACGACTCCACTTGGTAGTTGGTGACTCTCTTAAACCTCCCTGAGAGGCAAGTGGCTTGTTCCCCAGTTCTGAGATGGATGAGACTCAGAGAAGCAAAGATATTGGCTTGAGGTTTCAAAGTTGATGGATGGCAGAGCCGGGACTTAGAACCAGGTCAGTCCACCGAGGCTGAGCTGGGAGCCACTTCCACCACTTTCTGAGCCAGATGGAGGGGTGGCTGGTCCTCCAGGGGAGGTGGGTGAGCTGAAGGCAGACTTGGGGCTCCCAACCTCTCTCGGAACAACAGTGCTGTGTGATCTTGAACCAAACATGTCCAGTCTCTGGGCCTCAGCTTCCTCCTCCCTCACAGTGCTGTGTGACCCAGCGGGTGCATGGGGCAGTAGGCACTTCATGCACTTCAGGGCTCTAACAGGTCAGCCACCCCTTACCCACATCCTCCAAGTTAGAAAGTCTGCGTTTGGGAAAGGAGGTGGGGCTATGTGTCCCCAGTGACTCCCTGCAGGGCTCTAGGTAGCGCCTGGGAACTGAACACACTTGCTTTTCTACTGTCAAACTTATGGAGACTGATGCTAAGGGGGTCACGCAGAGGTGAGACGAACCTCATGTCAGGCAGAGCGAAGCCTGAGGTTTTGGAAACTCGTGGGGTTTCGGCACTGAAGGTCCAGAGATGAGTGAGGCTGTGTGAAGTGGTGGCCTCAGTGTGGTGGGTGTGTCTGGCTGCACCACCTGGCCTGACTTCATGAACTTCTAGATTTGTTCTTTTGGTTTTTCTTTGGTTGCCCCGTGAGGCATGTGGGACTTAGTTCCCCGACCCAGGGATCAAACCCGAGCCCCCTGCAGTGGAAGCAAGCGCGGAGTCTTAACCGCTGGGCCATCAGGGAATTCCCTATTGTTCTGACAGTGAGGAGCAGGGCTCCACGTGGGCAGGATGGGTGGGGAAGGGTTGGTCTCAGGGCTGAGCCCCCAACATCCAGGCCTCACCTTCCCAGAGACAATCTTCTCGTAGATCTGGATGGGCTGGTCAGCGAAGAAGGGCGGGTAGCCTGCGGCCATTTCGTAGATAAGGACCCCCAGGGCCCACCAGTCCACAGCTTTGTTGTAGCCCTGGAGGGAGAAGGGTGAGGTGCAGGTGTGGGGAAAAGGGTGAGGAGGGGGCGCGGGCAGAACAGGCCTCCGGGCGGTGGGAGGGGTCGGGAAGCGCCTACTTTACTCAGGATGATCTCAGGGGCCAAGTACTCGGGGGTCCCACACAAGGTCCAGGTGCGGCCTTTAACACGCTTGGCGAAACCGAAGTCTGTCACCTGTGGGCACAAGGACGGGCGGTTGGCTGAGGGCGGGAGGGTTCAGGCCGGGCCGCCTGGGACTGCCCCCTCGCCTGGCCCAGTGGGCACCTGAATGTAGCCCTGCTGGTCGATGAGGAGGTTCTCCGGCTTCAGGTCCCGGTAGATGAGATCAAGCGAGTGCAGGTACTCAAAGGTCAGGACAATCTGGGCGGCGTAGAAGCGCGCATGGGGCTCACTGATGGAGATAAGAGAGGAGGGGATGGGTGAGTGGGATGGGTGAGATGGATGCAGGTATGGCCATACCCGCAGCACCCGCCCGCCCCGGAACAGTCCAGCAGGTGGGCCTATGGAGCTGTCTCCAGCCTAGGCGATCATGATGCATCAGCAGATGGAGAAGGGGAATGTCAACACACTCCAGTATTCTTGCCTGGGAGATCCCATGGACAGAGGAGCCTGGCAGGGCTACAGTCCATGGGGTTACAAAGAGTCGGACACGACTGAAGTGACTAAATAACGAGGTGGATTTGTCCGTTTCTCTTGTGTGAGTACTCTAAGAGACTAAATAATTAAAAGCTTTATTTTGTGATTAAAAAAAAAAAAGCACCCACAGAGCAACCTTCTTCATCTACAGCCCCGGACTGGAGACAGCCCTTGTGTCCATCAGTAGAGGAATGGAATCACAGGTTGCAACAGATTCATACAATGGGATCGGACCCAACACCACCACCAGGACGAATGAGGAATATACCCAACAATGTGTCTAGGTCTCAAAATGATTATGTGAAGCAAGAGAAGAAAAGGGACAAAAGAATATGAACTGTGTGAGTCCATTTATATCAAGTCCAGACCCAGACCAAACGCACTTATGGTGTTTGAAAGCCAGAAAGGACGTTTGCCTTTGTTGGGCCGGTGATTTGCCAAGAAAGGCATTCGAGGGAATTTTCCAGGATGGCAGCTACACACGTGTATGCAGCTGTCAAAACTCATGGGACTGGGTATTGAAAACCTGTGCATTTTATTGTACATAAAATGTATCGCTGTATAAATAAGTAAAATAAAACAGCATAAATTTAAAGGGCATAAAATCACTCACTCACGGGTTGACACATAAGTCACTGTGTTTGTTTTATTTCATGGTAGTTGAGACATTGTAGACTCAGATTCCTCAGCTCAGGGGGAACGAGAACTCACTGGGACCCCGAGAGACCACTTCCACGGATGATGCCCATGGACAGCCCCAAGGTGGCGGGGTGGGGTGTCAGGCTCACCTGAACCTCCCGATCCGTCGCAGGTGTGAGAACATCTCCCCACCAGGCACGTACTCCATGACCATGTATAAATTTGAGTTGTCCTGTGGGAAGCAGCAAGTGATCAGGGCTCTGCTCCCCAAGCCCCGGGCCCCATCTGCAGGCCTAGTGCCCTTACCCGGCAGGTTTTCAGAAAGTGACAACCACCATCTTGGCTCCCAAGTGGAGCACGTTCCAAGTGCCAGGCTCTGTGCTCACCAGTTACCTGTCTCATTTCCTTTACCTGCCAGCAACTAGGGGCAGCTGTCATCCTGCTTACGGGGGCCCAAAGTGAGGGCCGGTGAGGGGTACATGAGGGACCTGGCCGGTCAGTCTGGGCTGTAGTCAGAATTCCATGGTGGCTCATGTCTTGAGCAAGGCTCTTGGGGCCACGGTTTTATCATCTGTCAACTGGGCCCAGGATGGGGTACAGAATTTGTGGGGCCCCCACAAATAAAAGTGTCAGGACCCTTGTTAAAAACAGGATTATCAATTTCAAGACCAAGTGCAGGACCCTTGTGACTGCAGAGGTCACAGACCCTGAATGGCCTTTCCCAGTTCTCGCAGTCAAGGCTTAGGATGATGCCCAAAACAGCTCACACAGCGTGCGCATGCTGTGCTTTGAACTGTCACGGCAGCCCCAGGTGGGGACTGCCACGATACCCCTTTTACAGATGAAGAAACCAAGGCTCAGGGGAGTAAAGTCCCTGGCCAGGGTCACACGGCCAGGAAGTGCAGGGCTGGGATTGGAACCCAGGCTGAGTGGCATGGCTTATGGCCGTGTGTCAGGTGCTTGCTATAAACGAGTGATGATTTTGAGGGACGTTATCCAGATTGAGGGACTAGCCCCAGGTTATCAAGCTAGAGGCTGGCAGGCCCAGCTGAACTTGGGGCGATCAGAGCCCCAGGCTGATTTGCACGCCCCTGCCCCATCAGTGGACAGCCACCGGTGGTGATCGGCCCGGCCCCAGCTCTGGGAGCCCAGAGGCTGCACTGCCTGGCCGTGGCCTCGGTCTGCCGCCACTGGAACCCCACCTTGAAGGAGAACTCGAGTTTGACAAGGAACGGAAAGTTGACCGCCTGCAGGATGCGCTTCTCGTTCAGGGTGTGTTCAATCTGTTTCAGCTTCACCACCTGCAGGAGTGGGAGGGGAGAGTGGAGAGGACAGGGTGTGAGTGAGTCCTTTTCCTCCTGACCACCCAAAAAAAAGGAGAGGTGCCAGGGCCGGGCCAGGTCCTTCATTTAGAACTGTATGAGTGGGGACTTCCCTGGGGGTCCAGTGGTGAAGAATCTGCCTGCCAATGCAGGGGACACAGGTTCGATCCCTGGTCTGGGGCAATGCCACATGCCATGGTGCAATTAAACCCGTGCATCACAACTAGTGAGCCTGCAAGTCCCAACTACTGAAGCCCGCATGCCCTAGAGCCCATGCTCCATAAGAGAAGCCACGGCAATGAGAAGCCCGTACGCCACAGGGCAACTAGAGAGTAGGCCCTACTCGCTGCAGCTGGAGAAAGGTTGTGCACACTGCACAACAAAGACCCAATGCAGTCATAAGTAAATAAACAAGTTTTGACCTAAAAAAAACCCCACACTGTTTGAGTGCCTGGGGACTGTCAAGCCCTGGGCCAGGTGCCTGTCCCCACATGGCATGCAGTCACGCAATTCAGGGCAAGAACACATGAGTCACCAGGCCACAGGGGTCACAGCCCTGGTGGGGGAAGCTGGGGGTCTTATCTGGATACCCAGATAAGGCACCTGGTGAAGTCTGAGGAGTCAGAGAAGGCTTCCTGGAGGAAGGGGCAGCTGAGCTGACACAGAACATACAGGCAGAAGGGGCAACCAAGGGGTAGGGGGGTTGAGAAATACCTTCCTTGCAACTAGAGCATGCCCCTCCCCACAATCCACCTGAACCCAGGGCTAATTCCTCCTTGGCCCTCAGCTATCCCCAGCAGCTGTCTCACACACTGACAGGAGTCCTGAGGAGGATGCACTGGGAACATGCCTGTCTGGAAGCCCAGATGCAAAGAGGGGAAGTGTGGTGCCCAAGGTCACATGCAGCTAGTCAACCTCAGACCAGCTTGTCACACGTACGCCGTCTGGCCCCTCGGTCAGCTCTGAGCCCCACTGCAATGGGGCATCTTCTGCTTTGCCCACAACTACATCCTCTGGGTCTATACCTGCACTGTCCAGGACAGTCCACACTAGCCATGTACAGCTTCTGAGTACTTAAAACATGGCTGGTTGACTGACAGATTGAGTTTAAGACTGAAAGTATCTTGGGGCTTACCTGGTGGCTCAGTGATAAAGAATATGCCTGCCAGTGTAGGAGATGTGGGTTTGATCCCTGATCTGGGAAGATCTCACCCGCCTCGGAGCAACTAGGCTCATGGGCCACAACTACTGAGCCTGTGCTCCGCAAGAGAAGCCACTGCAATGAGAAGCCTGTGCACCACAGCTGGAGAGTAGCCCCCGCTTGCGACAACTAGAGAAAACCCTGAGCAGCAACAAAGACCCAGCACAGCCGAAAAAAAGATTAAAAAAAACAACAAAAAACTCAAAGTATTTAAAATGAAAATTTAAAAACTGATACTCAATGCAGTTACTGGGCAACTTTCAAGCCTGTTTGGAACAACTTGGGCTATGTGAATATGCTTTTTCAACTTGTCTTTTTCTTTTCTTTCTAGTGAAAATAAACATCCAAACGAAGATGTGTTCTAAGTGTAAAGTACACTCTGGATTTCTAAGACTTAGTAAGGAAAAAAAAGAATGTAAAGTGTCTCATTAATGATATTTCTACACTGGATACATATGTTGAAATGATAATATTGGAGATATACTGGCTTAATTACAACACACTGTTAAAATGAATTCCACTTGTTTTTTTTTAACTCTTAAAATGAGGGTTCTAGGGAATTCCCTGGTGGTCCAGTGGTTAGGACTCCATGCTCTCATGGCTGAGGGCCCGGGTTTGATCCCTGGTCAGGGAACTAAAATCCCACAAGCTGCTTGGGCAAATAAATAAAGATAAAATGAGGAGTCTAGAAAATGTAAAACCATATGTGATATTTCTCCTGGACCGTGCTGCTCTAGAACATTTTGTCTGGCAAAAATATTTGCAGAAAGGAGGTCTGCATAGACATCACTCCCCTCAGGAAAATGCCTGGCTTCCTCAAGACAGGCTAGGTGTCTGATGCCGCCTCCATGCTGGGATTGGCGCGGGTGGCTCCCGGGGAGGGGAAGCTTCCTGAAGGCAGCTCGGTACCCTTCCTGCCCTCGGGTCTGGCACGTTATGGAGGTGCTCCAGGTGGTGGCCACTGTGCGGGCGGAGCCCTGGTAGCTGGGCCCTGGGCCGCGTGGCAGGGCCGGACTCACCTTCTGTTTGTCAAGGATCTTCATGGCATAGTGGTTCCCGGTCTCTTTGTGCTTCACCAGCATCACCCGCCCGAAGGAGCCCGTGCCGAGAGTCTTGATTCGTTCAAATTGATCCAAGTGGGCTGTGTTCTGCAGGCAGAGGGCTCTGGAGGGTCAGGGACCACCCCAACCCCTGCAGCCTGCGCGGCCCAGGTTTGGGGCGTCCCCTCTGCCACCAGCAGAGGGGGCCGTGGGCACCGGGTGGAGCGAAGCCGGTGAGGCCGGGGGCGGAAAAACAAGATGGCAGAGGGCGCATTCCTCAAGGCTGGTGGCAGGGTCCGGATCCAGCCCTGGCCAGGGGCCCAGGAGCTACTGGCAGCTGCCTGGGGGGGCAGGGGCCGCCCGTTGGAAGGGGGTGGTGGGGTGGAGGAGCCTGGCAATGTGTGATCAGGTGCCCCCATGAGCATCGATGGGGTGAATGAGGCCAGGTGAGGCGCCTCCACAGGGCCCCAAAATCATAGCCATGTCACCTGGATGTGGTTGGGGGTGAGGGGGCCGTCAGTCACCCTTCCCGGGGCTCTGTACTCAGGGGGCTTACCTGAGCAGGATTTTCCCATTTTTTAAGAAAATCTTCTTTGGCTTTGGCTAAGAATTCTTTCACTGAAAGAAAGAGAGGAAGGCAGTGAGGTGAAGACCCCATGTTGCTGGCGTGGCCCCGGGCTATTCCCGGGAAGATGCCGCTTTGTGGAAAGTGGGGTGCGGTCACCTTAACCTAGAGCCTGACCTTCTCCCTGGGCCTTTGGGTATCCTGGCTGAGTCTGAGGGTAACCTTGGGTGGGTGGGGGGGCCTGATCTGGGCTGGGGCGTGGGTCCCCTTTACTACAGAGAGCTGGGGTCCAGTCTCAACTCTGTCCACAATGGGGGACAGGGCGACTTGGGGGTCCCTCTTGGTGGGGGGACAGAGAACAGTGCTCGGGCCAGCCCACCCCCACTCGCCCCAGTTCTGACCGACATTCCAGGGCCAGGGACGACGCCAGCCGAGGTATTTATAGCCTCTGGATTTGGCGGCTCCTCTGGTCCCTTCTCTGGGGAGGCCGGTCCGGGTGGAGGCCTCTGGGGCTCGGGTAGCAGGCGCCCTTGGGGGGTTCAGCTGTTGCCTTGGCCCCCAGCTGGCTCCATTCCCGCCTGTGCCAATGGAGGGCCCCTGGCTCCTGAGCCGCTTCAAAGAAAGCCTCGCCTGATGCCTGCCCCCTACAGGCCCCTCAGCAGCCCCAGGTGATCACCTTCCAGCTAGCACTGAAGATTTCCCTGCGACCTTTGTGTCCACTCTCTCCTTTGGTTCACTTGCCCCCTCCCAGATTCCTTTTATCTGTGCTCCCCATTCACCCCCCTACCTCCCCCCACCACCCCTGAACTGAAGCCTGAAAAGAGGCATTCCCACCAATGTGGAGCAGCAGCCTGGTAAAGTAGATAGGGGCCAGGACTCTGGAATAAGATCAAGTTCAGCTCCTGGCCTGATCCCTAAGGAGCTGTGTGACCTTAGGCGACTGACCTCTGGGCCTCAGTTTTCCTCATCCGTAAACTGGGGATAATAATAGTAATGACCCAGTGGGGTAGTTGTGGGGACTGAAGGAGTTAATCTTGGCAAAGGGGGTCTGGATGGTGGCTGGCACAGGGTGCTAGCACCATGTAAATGTCAGCTATTAATTTTGCTGTGAAGTGTTTTTTATTTTTAAGTTTTTGGAGCCTCACGGCATGGGAGGCAGAACTTCCCTAATGAAGGATGGGACCCGCACCCCCCACCTGCAGTGGAAGTGTGGAGTCTTAACCAATGGACCATCAGGGAGGTTCAAATATATTTTTAAATAGAAGAATAAATTCCAGGTAGAGCACTGAATGCTCAGCTCTTGACGGACTCCTGCAGTATGGACCTGTCCGCCCAATGGCCCCCCTGGGGCCAGTCGTGCTGCTGTTCAGGGACCATCTCTGTGTCAGCTCTGTGACGCACTCAATGCTTTCCACGCTTAATTCCCACACTGATGGCTCAGAGCTGCTATTACTCTCATTGGACAGATGAGAAGACTGGCCTCTGATCACTTTCCAGACAATCCCTAACACCCACGAGATTAACTACTTTGCTTCTGATGGGTCACAGGGCACCAGGGTGGCCCATGGACAGAGCTATCCTCAACCCTGATGTCCCTGGGACGGTCACCACCCTGAGAAGGTCCTGCAAACCTGTACTTTGGCTTTGCCTGTCATTTGCCTGGCTCACTAGGCAGTGCCAGAAATGCCCACAGCCTTGTGGGTAGCCACAACCCTCCCCCCATCAATCCTAAGGCTCTCCCTCAGTGTTCCAAGAGAAGAGCCTTCTGTGGGGTCACAAGAGTGGTAGACGGAGGAGAGATAGTTGGCTAGGAAAGCCCTATGAAGAATGACCGGGCAGAGAGGGGGCAGTCAGGAATGGCTGAGAGTCCTCAGTTGGTGCGCCTGGCTGAGCCACCAACTTGTCTGAGAACTCTCTGAGCCTGGGGGCTGCACCACTTGCAAGGGTTTCACTAGCGGAATCTTTCTGGACATACGACACCTTCCTTGGAAACCTCCAAGCGTACACGCTGAATTCTGGATGAAGGTGGGGGGGGGGGGCAGGGGGGGATGAAGGTACCCTCTTGGGACTCTACCGTCACCCACCCAAGAAGGCAGAGAGGAGTGCATTTGAGAGGAATCCAGGAGAAAAGCAGGTCCTGCTTCTTCTTTTCCTCTCAGTTGTCCCTGAGAAATGCCACATTCTGTTTTTACCCAAAGTGGTGGGTCGGCGTCTCTGTCTGCTGGTACCCCACTAATAGGCTCCACATGGATGCCCTGATCCTGACACAACCCTGCTCCGGCCTTTCCAAAGTGCAGGAGGAGCCAGGCTGTGTATGCTCTCATCAGCTTGCCAGATTTGGGGGTGAGGGACAGGGTGTGGCAGTGGCAGGAAGAGAGGGCAGATAAAGAGGAATAATGATGGGGGGGAAACCCAGCCAGGAGTCCCCATACTCACCTCTGCTTCCTGCCTCTTCCAGCAGGGGGTACAAGGGCGGGGAGTGGACTGGGATGGGGTGATCGGGGGGCCCATCTGCCTGTGGCCAGGGAGGCTCAAGGTGCTGGTTGCGGCTTAGGTGCCCAGAGGGTATGGCGCAGGTAGCCCAGGAGGCGGACAATCAGATGGCCCCAGAGAAGCAGCTGCAGCCATAGCTGGAAGGTGGTCTCTGAGTCCCCATCCCAGCCTCTGCCTGAGCCCGGATCCATCCCAGGCCGCCTTGACTCTCCCAGGAACGTTCCCTTGGTAGGGAAACCAGGAATACAGCAGAGTCTCTGAGCTGACTTCCTTGGGAGGGCCTGGGGGTGGGGGTGGACAGGGGAGGAGGAGGAGCTGGTTGCTAGGGAAGCATTTAAAGGTACCTGCTCCCGGCTGGCCAAGGTTGGTAAAGGTCCTCCTTGGCAGCAGGTGGTGGGAAGAGTCTCCTGAGGGTGTCCCTCCTGGCTGGCCTGCCTGCCCTGGGGGCGGGGTGCTAAAGCTAACTTCCCGTTCCAGGGACTTCACTGCTCCCCGCTGCCAGGCCCTGCCTTTCTCAGTGGGTGCTCGACTGCCCAGAGGATGGCATCCAATGTGCCCAGGGCAGTGCCCACTGGGGAGGGGAAGGAGTTAAGGCTCAGGCCCAGGCATCAGCCCGGGCCTCCCTGGGGGTCAAGGAGGCCTCAGAACTCCATTAATTAGCTGAAAGAGCAGCTGGAGAGAAAGGCGGAGGTGGGGGGGGGGGGCGCAGTGAGAAACACCCTATCTCCTCCCCCAAGTGCTCTCTGAAACTGGAGCCCTCAAATTTGGCTACTTTGAGAGAGAAATGGGTAACATCTAACTCAGTCCTGCTCCTGTGCAGGGGCGGAGAGGGGCATGGCATCCCGGGATGTCCTTGGCCTCTGTCAAACCTTGCCCTGTGCTTGGCTCTGCTCTCAGCCCTGAAAGTCCAAACCGGAAACGAAACGCTAAACCCAGGGGTGGGGGAGGGGGAGGCAGCTTTGACCATCTTCCTCCTTCTTTCCAGATCCCCAAAAGTAGTGGAGGGTCAGTGGCAGCTACTTATTCCCCGGAGTGCCCGGCAACCTCGGCCCCTGCTGACAACAGGAAGTGGCAGAGAAGGGAAACCCAGCTAGCTGCTGTCTTTGGAGACTAGGCCTGGCCTGCTCCTGTTTCCCACAGGAGGGGTACCAGCTTCCACCCTAGTCTGGATACCACTTGGGCTCACAGGGAAAACAGCCCTCAAAAAGCCAGGGCCCCAGCAGGAAGCAGGATCCCTGCCTCAGACCTCCCACACACACCCCCCCCCCCGCCCCCCGCAAAAAAAAATCTCAGGACCCTATGTTTCCTGAAACTTGCTTGTCCTGGAAAGTCTGCGGCAGGAAGGCCAAGCCCTAGGCTGGGCCATGCCCTAGTCTGAGTCGGACCTCAAGACTGGACTGGACCACTGCCTAGTACCACCTGGACTCCATCACTGAGCTGGACCAACCCCCACTCTGAACTGAATCCCATCACTGAGCTGGTCTACCCCACTGTCTGGGTCTGGGCCAGATCGCCAATCTGGGAGGCTCATCCACCCCACCCCCCGCCCCCTTGTCTGAACTAAACCACCCATCTCCCCTGCTCTTCCCTACTCAGGGTTGTTAGGAAGGGTTTCCAGGGCCAGTCAGGGGTCCACAGTCTTTTCCTCTCCACTTGCTCCCTAAACTCTACTCTAATCCCTCTTTGACTTGAGGGTCAGAGAGTGCCTGGGAAGTTGCTATAGCAACAGGGCTCAGCCTCACCATCGTTGGGGTTGGAAGCCATCACTCAGTCTTCCTCTCAAAGCACCTGGACTACGGTGGCTGGGAAGGCTCATGAGACCTGCTGCACCAGCTTAGCTGCTCATCACCAGAGCCCTGCCTATAGGGGGAGCCAGGGAGTAGTGGGGTGGTGGCAGGAAGAGAAATCCAACCTGCGGGCCAGCGGGTGCACGGGAGGGGCAGGGAGGACCCTCAAGCTTCTTTAAGCCCAGGTGGACTTAAAGGAAAAACTGTCTTGGCAGGACCCTCTTGGGCACCTGTACAACTGCCAACGCACAGAGGGTGTTTGACCCTCTCAGGCTTCTGTAGTATGTTAGGAGGGCCACAATTCTTCCCATCTATGGACCTCTTGGGAGCAAGTCTCACTCTCAGCCTGTGAATCTTCTGGTCTCTGGGACCTGGGGTAGGGGTTGGGGGAGGTCTGGAGGGCTTCCTCTTACCAGTCCTGTACCTTCTTCCATGGACTGGCTCTTAGGGGTGCCTTTTTTGGCCAGGGCAGCCAAGGCTGGAGACCCAGTTGGCTACCCGTCCCCAGGGCCTCTTGGGGCCACTGCCCTCTCTCAATTCCTCGAGCTTGTTCAGAGCCCTGGGCTTGATCTTGTTTTTCCTCTGCCCTCTTAGCATCTTACCCAGGCTGCCGCCAGTGGCTCTGGCATCTTTGGGTACAGATTTCCCCGTTCCTTGGTGTCTCAGACAATAAAAAATCTGCCTGCAATGCAGGAGACTCGGGTTCGATCCCTGGATCAGGAAGATCCCCTGGAGTTGGGAATGGCTACCCACTGCGGTATTCTTGCCTGGAGAATCCCATGGACAGAGGAACCTGGCGGGCTACAGTCCATGGGGGTGGCAAAGAGTCTGACATGACTGAGTGACTAACACTTTCCCCCACCCCATCCCCGGGCTGGTTCTAAATCCCTGCCCTCTTGAGAGGAGGCCAATGCTGTCCTGCCCCACCATGGAGACGGCAGCACAGGGGGCTGCAGGATGCCAAATGGTGCCTACTAAGTTTTGGCACTTTCCTTACTCTACTTGGGCTGATGTCTGGCAGATGAAATTCAGGTGTCCCCTGAAGGCTGACCTGGCTACTATCCCCACCTCCACCCCATCCTAGTTGCGGGAGAAGGTAAATTTTGTCTAGCTCCATCCTCTCAGAATCGGAGCTTTGAAGCAAAGAGGGGCTTCTTTCCTCATCCTGTTTCCTTCTCCAAGAGCCCCTGCAAATCTCTGGAAGTACAGCTTAGGATGTTTCCCAAAGTGTGACCAGGTCCCACTGGCTGGGGACGAACTGATGTTAAGGATATTTTGCCTTTCTAGTTTCATTGTATTTTAAGGTGTACCAGAGAGAATATAACTGGTATAGCAATCCCATGATTTCATTTATTTCTCAGGACGGATCAAAATTTACATCTGAACAAAAGTGAGTCAAAATTTTTATTTCAGTTAACAAAATAGAAGTGAATATAGTGAAAAATCAGGGGGGCAGCTTGGAAATGTTTGAGTTGGGACATTCTGGGGTCCAGGAATTTGGCTGGTAGATGGAAATGGATGTGAATCCTGCTTCTGTGGCATCATCTATGTCAAACTCAGAGACCTCATTTGTAAAATTCAGGTAACAGCGTGTTACGAAAAATCACTCGAGCAGATAGATCTATGGAGACCATTTAGCCTGGCACATCCTAGCTGCCCAGTAAATAGTGGCTCTATTTTATTCTGATAGTCCCTTCCTGGGTGTCCAGCTTGTACTCTGAATTAGTGGTTCCTTCCGGAGCTTCTTTTTCTTGGGAATCCTTTTCCCTGTGTGGTTTTGCCACCCCACCTCTCTCCACTGCATGTGTTTGATACACCTTGAAAGTTTTCCAGGACTATGTCATCTCCCAACTTTCAACTGAGTCACTGAAATATACAACTGTCTGCCTCTACCTTCCACCTCCGGGCCAGCCTCACCTGCTGGGGGCCCAGCCCCTCCCCCTCTGTCTAGTCCCCTCCAAGCTCATGCCCAGACCATTTTTGGTCACTACCCACCTGCTCCTCTGTCATCAAGCGCTCAGCTACAGGCACTTGCCTCCCTGTTCCCCGCCCATCGGTGACATGTCAGGCTTCTCCATGGCTGCTTAGCAGCTATAAGTTCTGCTATTTGAATCTGGGTGGAAATAAAGTTCCCTGGCTTCCATGCTTGGGTCTTTCTGGGAGGGAGCATTCAGGGAACTCAGACACTGGGATCTGAGACAAGTAACTGGGAAAGGCATATTTGGATGTGGCCATTCCTTTTCAACTCTATTTCTGGGTAACTGGAAGGGGATCCTAGTTGAGGCCCAACTTTAGGCCTGGAGTGATGACAATTTGAGAGCTGGATGACTTGAGGAAGGAGCTCAAGACCATTTCTGAAGGCATTTTCAGATACAGAATCTCTTTCTCTGGCTGGCTGGAAAAGGCCAATTTGATTTGGGGGCTGAGGGTGGAAACAGGCGCCCCTCTGGGTGAACCCTAGGGATGATCAGCATCTGTCTCTTGGCAAAGCAAGTCATTAGATGTCACCTACTACTCTTCCCAACTGTCATCCCTCGAGTCTCTTTCTTACCATCCCAGCTCTAGCTGAATGAGCCTTGCTAAACTCACCCTTAATCCCCCACTTTTCATCCCAAGTCAGGAGCAGGTAAAGAAGCCTGAAGGACTGGGTGAATGATGAAGCCTCAGTTGTGACACAACCATTTATCGGGGGGGGGGGGGCCCTCCAAAGAGCCTAGAGCTCACTGCACAGCAGGAGATGGGAAGGGGCTCTCTGCTGAAACCCCTCACCCCCAAAGCCAAGAAAGAGAACGCACGGAATTCCAGCACCATTGGCTCAAACCTGGCTTTGCAAGCACAGAAGCAGTTCTCTAGGTTCACAAACAGTCTGCGACTCCAGCCAGGGACAGACGCTTGCTTGGAGAAGGAAGCACAGGCAGAGAAGCAGTGACAGTGACAGGATGAGAGAGGGGCAGAGGGACCCAGAAAGATCCTGTGCCCCATGCCAAGTGACACAGAAGGGAAAAACAATGCTGGAGGTGGCTCTGGGAAACGCTCAAGGGTGGGTTTGAAGGGGGGCTGTGATAAGGTGAAGAGGGGAAGGGCAGGAGAAAGATGGCGGGGGCTGGAGGGGGGAGGGGTGTGGTCACCAAGTGGCCAAGGTCCCTGTGGGGTGGAGGCAGACCCCATAGCACTCTCAGACTGACAGAAGCCTGGGTCGGGGTTTGGCAGTGGGTCTCATCTGTGGAAGAGGTGAGTGAGGAAGTGGGGGAATTAGAATCTGCGGAGAGGGACCAGGAAAGTAGGGAGTGGGATGGTGATAGGGCCCCATGTGGGGGCCCAGCGGTCATACGTGCCATGGCTGGCAGTGACAGCTGAGGGGGGAGCATAGTCTTTGCAGTGGAGGGGAGGTCTTTGGCAAGGGGGTTCCTACGAGGTCTTCTGCGGGCCCTGGACCCCAACCTTGGACAGGCAGGGGGAAGGGGCGCCTGGGGGTAAGCAGAGAGAAATTGGGAGGGGGGGCGCGTGGGGGGAGGGGCCAAGCAGTGATGGACAGGGAGGAGGCTGGAAGCGCGAGGCCGGGATCGGGGTCACGGCCCGGGCACTCACCGCTCTCTTGCTCGCTGCCCTTCTTGGCGGCGGCGGCGTTGCCCATCGCGGCGGCGGCGGCGGCCGGGGCCGGTGCCGGAGCTGCGGCGCGGCGGGTGCTGGAGGCGGCCCGCGGCCCCGGAGCGCGCTGGGCGGCGGCGGCGGCGGCCCCTCGGGTTGGCTGCGCTGGCTGAGGCGCCGCGACCCCCGCCCAGCCCCTGCTTCCCGCGTCTCTCCGCGCCCGCCCGCCCGGGAACCTCAGCCCAAGTCCGCTGCTGCTGTCCGTGACGCCCCCGCAGCCCGCAGCTCATTGGCCTAGGCCGCCCTGACTGACGGCGCTGCGCCGCCATTCATTGGCCCTTCGCGACCCTCCCGCGCTGCCATAGGCTCTCGGCCTCATGACGCGCTCCTAGGACGCTTGGCCACTAGAGCGCTTGCGAGACCCCAACCGGGCGGGCCGACCCGTCTGATTGGCGGAGTCTTCCGACAGGGCCCGGGGCCCGCCTAGCGAGGCTGCCGATTGGTGGAGGCGCGCTGTCCGGCAAGCCCCGGCAGAACGTTCAGTGTCAATCCCTGGGTGAGAGGGCGGGGCGGAGGCGCAGTCTGCTGCCCCGGCGCGCCGGCGGCTGCTGGCCGGCGGCCGCGCAGCGCTCGGAGGCCCAGGAGGCGGTCCAGGCAGGCGTTCGCCCGGCCCCGTGCGCGCCGCAGTCCCCCGCCCCCGTTCAGTGCGGCAGCGGCTGCGGGCCAGCCAAGGTTGGCGCCTCGGCCCCCCCCACCAACCCCAACCCCGGCGCAGCCGCTGTCCACCTGCCAAGCGGGGGAGGGGCGCGGCAGGCGCCGCGGGTCATAGGTCGCCGGCCGTCGTCATTCACAAAGCCTGGCGCAGGATAGCGGCAGCGGGGTCGGGTCCAGGATGGGACCCTGCTGGAGGAACTTCAGGAGGATGCTGGGCTCTGGGAGGGGGGCACTCAGTAGATACCTCTTTGCTGGGTGCCCACCCTGGCCAGTAAGAGCTGGCACTTGTTAAATACATTACTTCGCACCACACTCCTTTCACGTAGATACTATTATCATCACTCCCATTTTACAGATGAGGAATATGGGGCACAGCCAGGTTGAGGATTCCCTCTGGGCAGTGCAAAAGGAACCTCATCTCCTGGAAAAGAGAAGTAGCAAGATGCCCCTTCCTTCAGCGTGCGTGCGTGCATGATTAGTCGTGTCCGACTTTGTGACCCCATGGACTGTAGCCCACCAGGCTCCTCTGTTCATGGGACTATCCAGGTAAGAATACTGGAGTCGGGTGCCATTTCCTCTGCCAGGGGATCTTCCCAACTCAGGGATTGAACCTGCGTCTTTTGTGTGTCCTCCAAAGGCAGGCAGATCGTTTACCAGCTGGAAAGCCCCTCTTCCTTCAGGGTCCCCTTTAAATACAGACAGCCGTGAGGACGGTCAGTTTCCCACCGCCACGTTTGTGACATTTGGGGCTGGCTCAGTCTATGCTGGGCTGGGGGTGGGGCACTGCCTTGTACATTGTAGAGCGTTCAGCAGTATCCCCACCCCATGCCGGTAGAACCTCCCATTCCTCTGCTACCTGTGACAACTAAAACCATCTCTGTCATGCTAAGTCGCTTCAGTTGTGTCCAACTCTGTGCAACCCTGTCGACTGGAACCCTTCAGGCTCCTCTGTCCATGGGATCCTCCAGGCAAGAATTTTGGAGTGGGTTGCCATTTCATTCTCTAGGGGATCTTCCTGAGGGAGAGATTGAACCCTCATCTCTTAAGTCTCCTGCATTGGCAGGCGGGTTCTTTTACCACTAATGCCACCTGCCACCAAAACCATCTCTAGACATTGTTAAATGTGCCCTGGTTGGGGGCAAAACTGCTGCCCAGTTGAAACCACTGAGGTAGAGGAAAGCCCAAATAGGAGGTGATGCCAGGGGCAGGGGACTGGATGAGCTAGCCCCTCCTCAGCTTGGGGAGACTGACTGGTCTCAGGTCTACAAGCCAACTGGCTGCTCTGAGTCTGGACTGGTATGATCTGAACACCCCACCCAGCAGCCGTCTAGACCCACGCTCCTAAGTCCACCATAGTTTCAGGGAGAGAAGTCTGGGTTTTCCTGTGAATTATGGGGAAATGGCTCACCACTTCACCTGGGGATGTGGAGTTACAAAGTAAGTTTAAGTAAAATTTAATACAAGTATTGATATGTGGGCCCTCAGAGAGCAATGTTAATTTCTTCTGGTGGGTCAAGGTCATGACAAGTCTGAAAAAATCACTGGTTATGCTCTATCTGCAGAACAGCTGGGTTGCTTAAATTTTGACAAAGTCCCTTCCTGGACCTCAGTCTGGAATACAACTATGCCAAGACTATAAAAAGAAGTTGAGTAAGGGAGAAAGGGGCAGTCAACCTACTGGTTGAGGCAAGAGGCAGCTCCCCCCCCCCCCCCCCACAGTGCCCCCATTATGAGGATAGACAGACAAACTGCCTCCACCTACTGGAGACAAAAGCAGAAAGAGTCTAGATGAAGTGCTTTTTATTTTCAGACCAACCAAACATTTACTATAAAAACCTTTAATACACAAACTGCAATCACAACAGCATCCACGTAGCAGCGAGGGAATAGGGGTGAGGGTGAGGAGCATGGCAGGGGAAGGAAGGTTTTCAGGGTCCCTACTGCTTCCCTGGTCTGCACTGTGGCCTGAGAACATGAGGTCTTGGCAGAGTGCAGATCAAGGCAGCCAGAAGCAGAGGGGTCCTGACACCAATACTGAGACAGACCGAGAAGAGCAGGCCCCTCCAACGTGCCACTGTCTCCAAGGGGCAGCCTCCAGGGAGAGCCAGATCCAGTTGGGAGGCAAGAGGAAGGTGGCTGTGACCCAAAGGAGAGTCAACCACCTTAGCATCCTGCTGATCACCTTTTTGGGAATAGAGTTTTCCAGAGGGCTACTGAATTGAAAAGACTTAAAAAATCATTCTGGCAAAAGGACAGAAATTGTGTCCGAGTTTGGGGACTCCAGGCAGCTGGGTGGATCTGCGCAGATGGTTAGGAAGGGAAATGAATGGCAGAGCCTTTGGCCCAACAGGGTCGGAGCCTTGCCAGGCATTGACCAGAAAGCCTCAAGGCAGGCCAGGGAGGTCTGTGGGAAAAGTTTTGGGTCAGTGGCACTCCTGGGATGACGGTGGCACAATGACCCGCAGGTGGAGTTTATAGTGTGTGTAGAAGAGAGAAAGGACACTCCGAAAGAATTAAGAACTGAAGTACCAGCTTCTTTCAGGCCTGGGCAGTAGAGGGGAGATGACCCTCTGGGCCAGGGCTAGGAGAGACCAGAAGCCTCTTCCTTCCTGAGGGCCAAGCGTGACTGGCCTGGATATAGCTGATGGCCCCAAAGTCCTCCATATGCCCTTCCCGATGCTCTCCGGGAGACCTGGCTGCCCCTTCCAGATGTGCCAGGAGAGACTGGCCGTGGTCCCAGCTGGGCCCAAGTAGGGCCTTGGAGTCCCACAGTTAGATGCAGTCCATGGAGTTCTCAGGGAGGAGGCCCGGGATGCAGCCGGGGAGACCCAAGCCCTTGATGGGGGTGCAGCTGAGGGGGAGACTGCAGCCCAGGGCGGAGTCCTGGTTCTCTATGGCCTCCAGCCTGTCCATGTTGTTGTCCCAGTTGATGTGGAAGCGGGTCACCCGGGGGTTTGAGGCCAAGATGTTCCGCTGGAGCTGGGGCACGAAAAGGAACACCAACCCTCCTTAGCATGCCCTCATATTCCTCCCACAAAACCGTGCGCTCTCAGACCCCCGCCCGAAGCCCGGGAGAGCCGACTTTGCTTACTTATTCCATTACCATCAACAATATGTGTACAGCTCCGGGGAATGCCTGTATACCATGACTTAGGGCTGGGGCCTATCTAATCTTAATTTTATCATTATTATTTTCTTCTGAATATATATATTTTATTGACGTATAGGTGACTTACAATGTTTCAGGTGCACAGCAAGGGGATTCAGTTATACACATACATTATTTTTCAGATTATTTTCCATTATAGGTCATTATAAGGTATTGACTATAGTTCCCTGTGCCATATACAGTAAACCTTTGTTGCTTGTAGCATATCTATTTATTTAAAATTGGAAATCTAGTATTCTATTCATACTAAGTCAAACACGTGGAATTAAAAGGTCATAAATTTTTTTAGTTAGCCACAAATTTGTAAGTTTTCTAAAAATATATACATTACATATACTACACACACACACACACAAACATACAAAAGCTTTTCTACTACATTTGATAAAGGCTTGAGAAAGAATATATTATTGTTTTTATTTTGGCCATACTGCTGTGGCATGCAGGATCTTAGTTCCCCAACTAGGGATCGAACCCATGGCCCCTGCATTGGAAGTGCAGTCTTAACCACTGGACCGTCAGGGAAGTCCTGGGGCCTATCTAATCTTGATTCTGTGAGGCAAAGTTCTGAGAAACAAAGACCTTTCTTTCTCTTGTTCCAGCCTGGTGCTGTGAGAGCTGAGCACCACTTAATAAGTGACCTTGGCTCCCAATTCCAAGGACTCAACTACCCCCAGGTGCAAAGGACCACCTGTCTGAAGTAGGAAGTGTGGAGAAGAGCCCTACCTGAGAGAAGTCTGGTTTCAGGGGCGGGTTCTCACGCAGCTCGGGGCTGAGGTACTCATTGTTGACATAGTAGCCGACTCGGATGAACTCCTGTCCATGGTAGGTGCAGGTGATGAGGACCACGGTCACTCCCACGGCATCGGTCTCCGGGATGAGGGATGGGTTGGGGGCATCCGCCTGGGGAAACACATACTGGTCTTAAGTACTGATGGTCTCGTCTTATCTGGTAATATGATTCTCAAGCAATGTGTATTTACACGGCCAAAAGGGTGGTCTCTGCTCTGAGGAGTTTTCAGTTGAGGGGGGAAGACAGAATCCATCATACCAATGCCTGTAAAGTGCCGAATGGGCAGATGCCACCAAGGAGAGGTATACGGCGTTGAGGAGGAATGTAATAAGTGAGGGGGCTGTTGTGTAGTTGCTTAGTTGTGTCTGACTCTTTTGCAACCCCCTGGACTGTTAGCCCGCCTGGCTCCTCTGTCCATGGGATTTCCCAGGCAAGAACGCTGGAGTGGGATGCTGTTTCCTTCTCCAGGGGATCTTCCCAACCCAAGGATTGAACTCACGTCTCCTGCATTGGTAGAGGGATTCTTTACCACTGAGCCACCTGAGAAGCAAGGTGGAGAGTGGTATAAAATGAGGCTGAAGGGGTAAGCAGGTAGGTATCAGTGAGTTAAAGGCTTGGGAAAGGCTGAGGATGTTTAGCAGGAGATGGGTATGGCATTGCTCATTCCATCTGAAAATCTGACTCCGGAGGGCAGTGCAGCTGCAATAGGAAAAGAGCTAAGTGGGAGTCGGGAGACCATGCAGGGGGCTACAGAAGTCATCCTGGAGAGAGGACAGTGGTTTAGACCAGGTCTTAGAGAAGGACAGAAGTGGACAGGTTTCCGGAGGTGTTGCTAAGGACAGGACCGGCTATACAGCTGGTGCAAAAGGAGACTAACACATCAAACCATAGGGCCTCAGGCTCAAGAATTAGTTGTTTCAGCCAGTGATGGCAGAACATCACAGCAAGTGTGGGGCCCGTGTGACCGCACGGTCACATGCCCGGGAAGCCGGCCCTGCTGCGGGGTAGAGTAGATGGGGCTGGCTAGTGGGTGGAGTAGAGGTGGGGAACTAGTTAGGTGATGGGACGAGGTTGCTAAGATTGGGGCAGGAATGGCCTGGATTAGGTAAATGGATTTGAGCCCTGGCTCTTAAACTTTACTGTGCCTAAGAATCATAGGAATCTCCATTTCTGACAACCCCTGTGATGCTGGATTGTTGTTTAGTTTCTAAGTTGTATCCAATTCTTCTGTGACTCTACGGACTGTGGTCTGCCAGGCTGCTCTGTCCATGGGATTTCCCAGGCAAGATTACTGAGTGGGCTGCTGTTTCCTGCTCCAGGGGATCTTTCCCACCCAGGGATCGAACCTGCGTCTCCAGCACTGCAGATGGGTTCTTTACCCCTGAGCCACCGGGGAAGCCCGTGATGCTGGATTGGAGCCACTTACAAGCTACACTGGATCCTCATTATTCACACACTCCATATTTGAAAATTCGACTGTTCGCTCATTTATTTGTAACCCCCAAATCAACATTTGGGGGCTTTCACAGTCATTGAAGGACACGGACAGACAGCGCACAAGTGGGATCTGAGTAGCTCAGTGTGCCTGTTCCTAGTTGAGACAGAGCGAGGCAATCTCAGACTTTTTTGCCATTTCTAGGCCACAGTTTCTGCATTTTTGTTGGTAATTTTGCTGTTTAAAAAGGCCCTAAACATGGTGCTGAGTGAGGGCTGCCATGTTCCTAACAGCAAGAAGGAATGTACCTTATAGAGAAAACACATGTATTAGGTAAGCTTTGCTCAGGCATGAGTTAAGAGTCCTGTGGGCCATGCGTTCACTGTGAATAAATCCAAAATAAGGTGTCTTTAAACAGAAAAACACATAAAACAAGATTATGTATTGACCAATTGACAAAAATGTTGACTTGCAGAAACTTAACACTGTATTTTCTCTAGGGCAGGGATTCCCAACCTCCCGGATCTAATGCCTGATGATATCTGAGGTGGAGCTGATAATAGAAATAAAGGGCACAATAAATGTAATGTGCTTGAATCATCCTGAAACCATCCCCCCACCTCTCTGGGTCCATGGAAAAGTTGTCTTCCCAGAAATCAGTGCCTGGTGCCAAAAAGGTTGGGGACAGCTGCTCCAGGGGTAATGGTTTGGGATTCATTAATTCAGTGTCCACAGTAACTTTACAGAGCAGAACTCCCGTGAGTAACAAGATCAACTGTAAATTGGTGGCTCATCGTAACAGCTATGATGTAATAGAGATGGGAGATGTCTGAACTACCTTTGAGAGGTCAGACAGAGCTTGAGAGCTGAGCCAGGATCTGAACCTGAACTTGGACCAGTGAACCATCTGTGTGCTTGTGTGTCAGAGAGGAGTTTCTAGGTGTCAGGGCCCAAGGCCAAGTCTCTCTTACCTGAAAGACGAACATGTGTCTCCCTGCCGGGACAGGGCCAACCAGTACTGAGTCTAGGATTTGATCAAACTCCTCGCTCTCGGCTGAGCCAACATAAATGATCTTCCACTCCAGGTCTGCAAGGATACGGGGTGTTAGGAATGGAAATCATTTAACAGCAAGAAAGCTGGGGAAGGGCCTTCTTGCGGTAGTTTTGCATCGGTCCTTAATACATTGGTAGATCTTAATTCTCAAAGGACATCTGACATCCACTGGAGGTAACCTGCCAAGGTTTGAATCCCCATTCTTGAGAAATTCTTTAACCTCTCCATACCTCAGTTTCTGCATCTGTAAAATGGGGAAAACCTGGGAGGGTTGCTGTGAATAATAAAATCTATTAAAAAATTTTTTTAAAAAAAATTTTAATAAACAACACCTGACATCCACTGGGTACCCAGTGCCAGGCACTGCATTGCTGGTCACCAGGGCAGGCACGAAGCTCTATTTCCAGTGGGGAAATTTCTCCTGTGGGCCTAGCTTGGCCAGGTGACCTTGACTCTGCACCTCCAGGGCAACGCAGGCCTCTCAGAGCCTGAGGGTGAACCATATAGCAGAGGCTGAATTAAGGGGCATGTGATGGAGGCTCGGAGACATACTGAGGAGGGAAGAGCAGGGAGCTGGGACAGGAGGCAGCATCCTCTTTCACACACAGGGCCTGGTGCCACCGAACTGAGTAGATCCCTCGACAACTGGGGCAGGGCGGCGGGTTGCAATCTGGTCGGAGAGCCAGTCAGCAGGAGGGGGAGATGAGGTCGCTGGGGGAGCCGGCCAGTCCCCAGGTCCTCCAGATCCAACACCAAGTCACACCTGCTCTCGGACCTTCGGGTGACAGTGACTCAGTCCACAAACGTGGCACCCTAAGGCCATCCTGAACCCCAACTCTCTGGCATCCCCTTCCAGCTGGGGGACCCCCATTCCTGGCTCTCTTCTGGCCAGATAAAAGAAAAAGCGCTCCGTGAGACCCCACCCGTCAAACACAGGAAATTCCCAGGGACTGAGGGCTCTGGCAGGAGGGCCAAGTGTATCAGGGGCAAGGTCACGCTAGTACAGGGAAATCTGGCCAGGGACCTGAAACTTATTTTAGGTTCTTTGAAATTACACAACCTACAGGCTCCAGCAGCCGGGGCAGAAATTTCATAAGCTGTGATTTTCACAGGAAGCACACTGTCTTAGAAACTGCCCTGTTCCTTGGTCTAGTGTCCCACCAGAGCACCCAACTTTGGTGCCTTTTAAAGAGAATATTTATTTGCCTGCACCGGGTCTTAGTCATGGCCTGCGAACTCTTCGTTGTGGCATGTGGGATCTAGTTCCCTGACCAGGGATCGAACCTGGGCCCCCTGTATTGGGAGCTCGGAGTCTTGGCTACTGGACCACTAGGGAAGTCCTTCTAATATGACTTGGCCCTTCAGGCAGTGTGGACATCACATACCTCTAAGAGGGCTCATCCTAGGAAATGAATTGGAGTGCATTTTGCCAAAGGAACACATGTCTTCCTGAGACAGTTCCTAGCTGAAACATTATTGTTTCTGCTTTTAAAACACACATAGGTAAATTAGAAACACCTGTCATTTGAATTGACTGTTTACTCTGAGGGAGAGGGCAGCTGAATGAGGGTAGGGCTGAAAATGGATAAGGTCACCCCCATGTCTATAAGTGGTGCTACTGGTAAAGAATCTGTCTGTCAATGCAGGAGACGAAAGAGACCAGGATCTGATCCCCGGGTCGGGAAGATTCCCTGGAGAAGGAAATGACACCCCACTCCAGGATTCTTACCTGAAAATTCCATGGGCAGAAAAGCCTGGAGGGGCCCAGTCCATGAGGCCGCAAAGAGCTGGACATGACTGAGCGATTGCGCACATGTCTACAAGGGCCTGAGAAGTCTTCCCTCCGACTATTATTTCCATTTTCCCTGACGTGTTTGTGAGGAGGAGGGGGAATGGCCTCTCATAATCCTTAGACCCCTGTTCCTTAGTAATCTGATCGTGTCCTAAACCTAATTTAAACCCGTGGCAGTTTCTTTTTTAACTTTTACTTTATTTTTGGCTTTGCCACATAGCATGTGGGATCTTAGTTCCCCAACCAAGGATTGAACCCTGAGCACCCGGTATTGGAAGCTCGGCATCTCAGCCACTGGACCATCAGGAAAGCCCCAGAGCACCCAACTTTGGAGGCACAGCAATGCCGGGCCACGACTATGGAGGTCGGTCACCTGAGCTCCACGCCCTTCCGCGATACACTGGTTTCCTGTCCTTTCACAGCTGACACCCGGCCTTCTACTCAGGGACCCTGGCAGGCCTACAGGATGTGGGTGCCATTTGACTGAACTGGGCTTCAGTGAAACTCCAGTTTCTTATTTGCAGGAAGGAGTTAGTTAAGCTTACTGATTTATTTTTGCTACAAGTAGTGACACAACCGGAAATAACATGTTTTTGGATGAACAGAAAACAAGCTAGCCCTGTTCTCACCTTTCTGACACGGTTCTATCATTTGGTATCTTTCCTTCTGGCCGCCTTCCCCATCATCAGTGGAGTCACATACGTGTGTACTTAACTAATGTGTTGCATATGTGCTCAGTGGCTAAGCTGTGTCCGACCGTGGTGACCCCATGGGCTGTAGCCCTCCAGGCTCCTCTGTCCATGGGATTCTCCAGGCAAGAAAATTGCAGTGGGCTGCCACTTCCTCCTCCGGGAGATCTTCCCAATCAAGGATCAAACCTGAGTCTCCTGCATTGGCAGGAAGATTCTTCACCACTGAGCCACCTGGGAAGCCTAACTAATGTGCTGAAGGTGGATACAAAAGGGAGATTTTAATAGAATAGGCCCTGGTGTATGCGACAGGCACTCAGCTTTCAACATTGTTGGCAACGGAGTTCCCTGGTTGCCTAGTGGTTAGGATTCCTGTCTTCCACTGCTGTGGCCCGGTTGTCAGCGAAATGAGATCCCAAATTTGGCATGGAATGGCAAAAACCCCAAAACACCTGTCGGCAAAACCTAAACAAGACTGTGTGGGTGCAGACTGGAAGAGAGAAACGCAGGTGGTCAGGCAAATGGGTTGAAATGGTTCCCAGTACTCAGGTCAGAAAGAAACCAGAGAATTAACCAAGGAAGACAATACTCACTCAGGAATTAAGGAGCTGAGGGACCTCCCTAGTGGTCCAGTGGCTAACACTCCGAGCTCCCAATGCAGAAGACCCAGGTTCAATCCCTGGTCAGGGAACTAGATCCCACATGCTGCTAATAAGAGTTTGCATGTCACAACTAAAGAGATTCTGCATGCTGTGACTAAGACCCGGGGCAGTCAAATAAATAAATAAATATTAAAAAATAATAAGAGTTAAGGAGTTGATAAAATCACCTATGGAAGACAGAAGATGATTGAAACAAGGACCTACAAATTGGAATTGCCTCTTAAGCAGAGACATCCTGAAGTGACTTCACTTTTTTGAATGAGAGGTGGGGATGTCAATCACAAACAGCACAAATTCATTCCTACTGAATATGAGATAAGGTTGCACACGTATAATGTATGTCTAGCCTTCCAAGTAATTCCAAGGGCAAATGGATTCCATTGTTTTGTCTTTATGCCTTAACTTTATCATCTAACCACTGCACAAAATGCTCCTCCACTATGTATGAAAACAAAATCCAGACCAACGATATGATGAAAAACGTAAAAAAAATTATGGTAGCTGAACCAGCTGGAGAATCTGTTTCCTGCCCCCCCAAAAAACACAAACAGGACTACCCTGGTGGCACAGTAGATAAGAATCCACCTGCAGTGCAGGAGACACGGGTTCCATCCCTGGTCCAGGATGATCCCAACATGTCTCAGAGTAACTAGCTCCCTGCGCCACAACTACTGAGCCCATGTGCCACAGCGACTGAAGTTTGCTCATCCTAGAGCCCATGCTCCACAAGAGAAGCCTCCTGCAATGAGACACCCAAGTACCACAACAAAGAGTAGCCCCTGCTCGCCACAACTAGAGAAAGTCCAAGTGCAGCAATGAAGACCCATCGTAGCCAAACACACACACACAACCCCCCCCAAACAATCAAAAAACAACAAAACAACCCCAACTCCAACAACTTATCTAGTAGGCCTTTCTCTGTTTATCACTTTCCTTTTGTTCATAATATAGATGAACCTTGGCCTGACTACAACATGTTACGTGTGGGTCAGAAAATCTGGCTCTAAGACTTGTTCAGGCAGTATCTCATGAATCTCTCAACTAAACTGGGGGAAAACACACCCAATGTATTGAATATAGACCCAGGCCTTGGATGCATATATTTCTAGATGCTGCTGAGGAGGAGAGACAGAGAGAGTAAAAGGGGTTCAGAGCCCTTGAGAAATGGCTCAGACTGGGGGTTGGGTGTTCAGACCTTCAGTTGCCAGGTAATAAGGCTGACTGAGACTTTCTCCAGAATCTAAGAGACTTCTAAAGCCAGGCCTACTCCATCTGTTTGGGAGGCAGGAGAGAAATCCTCTCTGCTCTGTGGGAAGAGGCAGAGAGCAAGCTGACAGGTCAGAGTGAAGCACAGCCCTACAGGTACAACCAGAGAGTCTAGACTTCCAGTCCACAGTTGGCTTTCCAACTGGAATTCCTCTTAGCAAAAGCTTTACTGTCCAGGTATAATTAATAATAGGACCCCGTTGTCCTCTTCTGTCCTGTTTATGTCCCACTTCTAAAAGAGTGGGTGCATTCTTTTCCAGTTTATAGCAAAGATAAAGAACCGTGGACTCAGAACTCAGAGACAAGACCTAGTGTTAATAATTCTACACACCAGCTGTGTGACCTTGGAAAAGTCATTTTGTTTCCATTAAAAAATAATAACCTTGGGGACAGAAAGAACTGTTTTTAGGGATTTCCCTGGTGGTCCAGTGGTTAAGAATCCACCTGCCAAAAAAGGGGACATGGGTTTGATCCCTGGTCCGGGAAGATCTCACATGCTGTGGAGCAACTACTTCTGGGCGCTACAACTACTGAAGCCTGCTCACCTAGAGCCTGTGCCCCTCAACAAGAGAAGCCACCGCAGCAAGAAGTCCAATGCACCACAACGAAGAGCTGTCACTGCTCACCCCAACTAGAGAAAGCCTGAGCAAAGCACCCAAGATCCAGCTCAGCCAATAATAAATAAATCTTCAATAAAATACAACACAAATAAAAAACAATGACCAGCAGGTTGACTTTAGACTCTCCTGATTCTATAAACAGATTAGTAAAGTAACAGGGCAGGAGCTTTGCAGGAATGAAAGTACTAGATAATGACCATGCAACCATTTTTAAATGCCAGGAGCACAAACAGGCTGATTGAAACCTGATCTCCTGCCATCTGGGAACTATGAATCCCTTCAACTATTAGCTCCTTACATCTCCTGGCTTTAAAATTAAATCTTATTCCACAGGGTCATTCTACACTTTATTTATTTATTTACACCCCGCCTTGTTCCAGAAAGGATTTAACTGGGCATATTCTATAGTTAGTCATAAGTAGAATGACTCCTTGATTTAAAAAGGAGAGAAAGCAGGGACTGATCCAATGGCCCCACCCAAGCACACCAACATCGAGAAACTCTTCAAAGCCATGCTAGTTGGAGAAGCCCATTTGCAGGCAAACCACCCACAACCACCGAGAGGTGCTAGTTAGAACAGCCTGGTCTTCCAGATCGCTACCTCCTTAAAGGCCGTCTCTTCTCTTTTAACCACGGAGTGGAGAAGAGATCTAATGGAAGTACTTCCTCCTGAAAGTGGTGCCAAGACTCGCTGAACGACCTTAGATCTTCCGGTTTTTATAGACCTTTACTTGAAAGGTCTTTTACTCTCTGTGGCTCCCGCCTTCTCATCTGTGAGATGAGAGCCATGTCCGCCTTTTGTCACAGGGATGAATAAGCACATCTGTGAAAGCACCTTGGAAAAGATGCACAAAAGGCTGTGACCTCCCAGATTGAAGCCAAACATCACCATGGCTCGGCCTGGCACACCCACCCCACACCGCGCAAGTCGAGGTCAGGCCATCAGAAGTGTTGCAAGCTTCGCTGCAGTGGGTCAGCAGGAATCCAGCAGGCCAACAGTAGGAACCAGCTAACGTCTGCCTGGCCATGCCACTCCTCAGATCTGAGTGTGTTCATTGAAGCCCACAGTCAGGGAGGAGGAAGGAAGAGGAGCTGGGGAGACCAGATTATCCTTAAACACTGGAGCATGAAGCCAGGTCATGCCTCTCTTGAGGGAGTAGAGGGTTGGGGCCAGATTAAGGGGGGAAGTCAGGTTCTAGGGTATGTGCTTTGAGGTAGAAAACAAGGTGTGTGTGTGTGTGCAGGGGTTGGGGTTAAGTATCAACAGGTAGGAGATATTATGGGGAGACAAATGGGGCGATAAGGATGCGTGAGGTCTTGCCAGAGAGGGAGGATATTCACAGGTAAAATGGGGGAGGAAGCTGCGGTTTTCAAATGGGACATGGCAGGGGGCTAGAACTTAAGATCTCCACAGGAAAAGAGTGAGGTGGGAGTGTCTCACCACAGGGGAGAGGGGATTGGTGGGGGAGGTTGGGTGGCTGGAATGGTAGTCTGCCCATACAGAAATAGAAGATGGGGAGGCTGAGGTCTCTACATAGAAAACAGGTGCTCAGGAGGAACGTCCCAGGCGAAAGAGGGGGATGAAATGGTCTCCACTAGGGGAAAAGAGGAGTAACCATGGGGGTGGGGTGGGATAGGGGTAGTCTCCAAGCGGGGGTTGGGGCTGGTGGGCGGGCTTTGGTTCAAGGGAGATCGCGGTTGGGGGAGGGGGAGAAAGGGGTGTGTTTGGCAGGGTTGGCCTCAGGCTTGTCTGCAAAGGGAGGTCGGGGTTAGCTCAGGGGTGTGGGGCCTCCACAAGGGCCCAATCTCACCGTCTGCCAGGGCCTCATTGCACTCAAAGCTGATCTCGAACCGGAAAGGGCTGTGGAAAGGGCTCGGATTCTCCAGCACCGCCACGTTCAATACTGACACTTTAGCCATCGCCTCGTCGGGTCGCGGCTGAGGCCAGAGCTGGGGCCGAGCCCGCGGCTGGGTCCTGTTGGGTTAGAGGAGAAGCTTAGTCCAAGTCCACTCCCGCCTCCTCTGACCGCGATCTGAAGTGCGTATCTAGTCCGCGCGCCTCCTTCAAATAGCCGGCTCTCACCCTACGGCCAATCACCGTCAACGCTCCAGGAATGCGCGAGCGCTTCCTCAGCCAATCCTGGAGCGCCGGTCGGCGCGCGCCGAGACTCCTGGGACCAATCCGTGGAGCTCCATCTCAGGGATAAGCGAGGGAGGCGGGACCGTCTCTAGGCTTCTTTGGTGTCCGCGGGGAACCAATCCCCAGAGTCTCCGACTCGGATGTCAAGGGCGGGTTGGGCGGGGTCAGAGCGCCGTCCGCGATTAGCCCCGCCTTTCCGGGAGACCCTTCCAGCTGGGGGCAGCGCAGTCAACCGCCGAGTGGTGGCGCACTGCGCTCGCTTAAGCGGGAAGGAAGGGCGGCGCTGGACTTGCAGTGATTGGCAGGCAGAAATGGGGCGGAGATAAGGCAGGCTTTCTGAGAGATGATTGGCTGAATTGGCTGCGGGGGCGGGAGAAGAGAAGACTCGGCCGGGGATTCGTGGAAGTGGAGCGGAAGTCGACCGCTAAAGCTGTTGAGAAGAGTGTGAAGAGAAAGGAGCAGCGTTTGCGGCATCGGCGTCTGTCAGCAGGTGAGCGTTGCCGGAAGTTTCTCTAAGGGGCTCCTGGCCCCGCAGGCCCAGCAGCCTGGGAGTCCGTTGTGAACGTTGTGAACGTTTAACTCACCCTTGAGGGGAGACGGTGCCGCGGTAACGCGGCGCTCTGGGGCCCGGTACCCGGTCGGGCCTGGTTCGAATCAGGTTCTTACTCGAGAGCCTCTGGGGAGGTTTCAGGTGGACGGCCCTAAATGGGATTTGGAATCCGGCCTCTGCCACGCACCACCCGAGGCCTCGTTTTCTTGCTCATTGAACGGGGTCATGAAAATTTACTGGCCTGACTTATGACTACATAATACATCTAGAAACTTCTCTCCACTCCCAGGCGTAGGCGGGACCACCGTCGCCCCCTGTCTGGAAGACTCGAGGGACCTCCGCACTCCCTCGCTCCGCTTCCACCGACGGCAACAAACCTAATCTTATAATTTTCTTTAGTAACCACGTTAAAAAATAAATATATATTTTAATATGTTAAACTTAATGTAGTATAGCCACAATATCATTTCAACATGTGATCGGTATTAAAATAAACACGAACCTGAGGTATCTTTTATCTTGTTACTTAGTATTAACGATTTGAAGACCTGTGTGTTTTACACGTTACACATCTGTGATCTGGACGCTACGTTTTCACCGGAAATAGTTGAGGTTTCATAAAACTTACAGTTGAAAGGGAGATTCACATGCCCAAATGTTTCCCAGCATACGTTAAAATTTCTCATGAACCCAATCTCATGTCAGTGATAAATTGAGATATTAATTGATGAAAGTTAAGCGACGTGGAATGTTCTGTTTCACAGTGGTACTAGCCACATTCAGTTGCTTGTGATCCCCTGTGGCTTCCGATATTGGATAGCCAATACCAACTTCAGCCAAACTGACCTTCTTTTTGTTTCATAAAATCTGACATGACACCCCCCACCTCTTTTCTGGTGCCTCGTTATTCAAGTCTCTCCTCAGATGTCTTCTGGGAGAATCCAAGAGCCCCCTGAACAGCCTTCAAATTCGTAGAACGTAAGCCTGAACAGTACATTTCAAGCCGCTAGCATTTCTTATCCATCCTTTGTAGCCTCATGATGCTCAGAATATTTTCTCTTTTTTTTTTTGTATCGCCATCTCAAATTAAGTAGGATTAAAAAGATTTTTCCCCCCATTGAAACAATTTGGCTGCAGGAAAATTCCCTTTATGATTGGCTCTGGGCTCTTGGCAGTCATTGGGCATCCTTAGGAATTTTTGTGACTTGAGAAGATCAAATTTTCAAATTATTTCCAAATGTAATTCAGTTGCTTATAAATATGAAATTTGATGAAGTTGTTTTGTTTTCTAGATATTAAACAGTTATTAATTACAACTTTGTAGTTTTCTTTCTGCATCGTGGAAGTTTTTTTCCTTTATCCTCAGCCCCAACATTTTCATAGCCCCTGAAAAGTTCATCAGTCACAAGCATTATGTCTCTGTCTATAATGTCTTCTCTCTACAGCTGGCTGAGTAATCTTCAGTTGTAAACCAGATCATGTCATTACTCTGCTTAAAACCTTCAAAGGCTTATCATACTTAGGATGAAACTTAAGATCTTCACTGTGGCTTAGGAGGCCCTGCACAGTGGCCTCAACTGACCTCATCTGCCAGTCTCCCTCTTGTCACCACTCCCAAGCCCTGCTGGCTTTATTTCCTGTCTTTCAAACACACCAAACTATTCCTGCTGCATGGCTTTGCACTTGCTGTTCCCTCTGCCTGGAATGTGTTTCCTTTAGATAATTGGCTGTCTCATTCTCCTCATATATGGTTCACCTCAGGTGTCTCTCCAGGAGAAGCCTTCTTGGACCACCCTAGTTAAACTAGACTTTCATTAATCACGAAAGCCTGCTTATTAGGAGTACTTATCAGAATCTGTAGATATGTTGATTTTTTTTTTTTTTTTTTTTTTTTTGGCTCTGCTGCATGGATTGTGGGATCTCAGTTCCTTGACTGGGGATTGAACCTGGGCCACAGCAGTGAAAGCCCCAAATCCTAACCACTAGACCACCAGGGAACTCTTATCATCCCTCAGTAGATTGAAAGCTGGTTGTGGACAGTGATCCCACCTGTCTCATACAGACCTCTCAGTGTATTTCCAGAGCTTAGCATAGGACCTCACATGTGGGAAGTTTCCAGTAGATTGTTTTTAAAAAAGAATAAATCTATATAAAGGGCTTACATGATACCTGGAGTGTGAAAAGTACTTCATAAACAAGAAACATTAGCAGTGCATAGTCATCATTTTTCTTAATATTTCAGGTGTACTCACTCAAAAAAGAATAAGAAATGCTATAACAAAGTACGTTTTTACTCCTTACCCAGCTTAAGAAGTAAAACATTAGGGATGTAATTGAAAGGCCTTATATATCCCTGCCTCAAACCTGTTCTTCCCTTTTTTCACATGTAACTATAATCTTGGATTTAGTGTTTGTTTATTTTTCTGTACCTGCTTGTACATCTTTAATAGATGTCTTTAAACTATATATAGTATTGTATGTCACGTTCTACAACTTTATAGAAATGATGCTGCTACAAAGTCTGGGGAAAACCAGGCACAAGCTTCCAGAAGGCCTTTCCTGGTGAAGTCACAAGGGACTCCTGAGTTCCTACAGCAGAGTTGTGACAACAACTCTGTGTGAAATGTCTACCAGGAATGCTCAGTACCCAGGGTACTTGGGGCAGGAGGGGGCTAATCAAGTTTCAAACTTCCAGACTCCAGAAGGAAAGCAGTTGTGGACACAAACCGCATTGTACAGTTTAGGCACAACGAACCACTTGTATCATTTAGGGAGTGGTGGGCACTCTCCATTCACTTCACTCACCTCAGTCGTGTCTGACTCTTTGCGATCCTTTGGACTGTAGTCCACCAGGCTCCTCTGTCCACAGGATTCCCCAGGCAAGAATATTAGAGTGGGTTGCCATGCCCTCCTCCAAGGGATCTTCCTGGCCCAGAGATCAAACCTGCGTCTCCTGCATTGGCAGGCAGAGTTCTTTACTACTAGCACCACCTGGGAAGCCCTACAGAAGTGATAGCTGTACACAAAAGAGTTAACTGTATCAGACCTGAGACCGCTGTCCTTAGAAAGGCCTATTTGCAAGGTTGGTCCTGCCTGGTGTATAGGAATTTGGATTTCAGGAGTGTTCCCACCACTCCCTAAATGATACAAGTGGCTCGTGGTGCCTAAACTGTACGAACAATGTGGTTTGTGTCCAACACCTGCTTTCCTTCTGGAGTCTTGAAGTTTGAAACTTGATCTGCCCCAGGTACCCTGGGTACTGGGCTTTCCTGGTAGACATTTCACACGTGTTGTCACAACTCTGCTGTAGGAACTCGGGGAGTCCCTTGTGACTTCACCAGGAAAGGACTTGAACCTGGTTTTCTCCAGACTTTGCCCCATGCACCTTTGCTCTTGGCCGATTTTGCTTTGTGTCCTTTTACAGTAAGAAATCATCGCCTGGGAAATTCCCTGGCAGTCCAGTCATTAGGACTCCGTGGTTCCGTGGCAGAGGGCATGGTTTCAGTCCCTGGTCAGGGAACAAAGATCCCACATGCTGCATGGTGCAGCCAAAAACAAAAACCCAAACAAAATCATACCTTGAGTAGGCTAGATGCTAAATTCTATGAATCCTCCTCATGAATCATAGAAGCTAGGGGCTATCTTAGGGACCCCCAACGCAGTGTCATACCAGACTTAACCCCATCACGGCTGGAATTAAGGGGAGGAAGAGCAAGGGCACAACATTTAAGGAGACACTTACCCTCCAAGTCACACAAGTGTCAAACTGTACTTGCATGACTGAAGGCGAGTGCCTCCTAAAATTTTCACTCTAGACACCTAGCTTGCCTCTGGTGCCAGCCCTGCCTTCTGAAGCTTGCTTTTTTTTAGTCAAGCATAATACTTTTAAGATGTATTTGTGACACATGTATAGCTCCAGTCATTTATTTTCCCTGCTGTATCGCTCTGCTGTGTGATGTGGTAGCCATTAGCCTTGTGTGGCTATTTTTTTTCCAGTTAATCCAAATTAAATGAAAATTTAAATGAAGGGTTACTTCGCCACACTTCGTGTGTTTAATAGACACCATGGCTTGTGGCTGCCACATTAGACAACTCCAATAAAGAATGCTTGCGTGATCACAGAAAGTTGAGACAGAATTTACTTATCCATCCACCTCTTGCTTGTTATTTAAGCTGTTTCCACTTTTCTTTTTTTTTCTTAAATTTAAAAAATTTACTTATGTTTGGCTGTGCTGGGTCACGTTGCTGTGCTTGCTCTTCTCTAGCTGTGACAAGCAGGGGCTACCCTCTAGTTGCAATGCATGGGCTTCTTACTGCGGTGGCGTCTCTTGTTGCAGAGCACAGGCTCTAGGGTTCACAGGCTTCAGTAGTTTTGGCTCCTGGGCTCTAGAGGACAGGCTCAGTATTTGTGGCACGTGGACTTAGTTGCTCCTCGTCATGTGGGATCTTCCTGGACCAGGGATCCTAACCCTTGTCTCCTACATTGGCAGGTGGATTCTTTACCACAGAGCCACCAGGGAAGCCCAGTTTCCAGTCTTCTACTCTTACAAACAGCACTGTAGTGTTCATTGTTGTGCATGGCTCTTGGTGTACACATGCAGGAGTTTCCCTAGAATGCATACTTAGGAGATGATTTGCTGAGTTTGGGGACTATTCACCTTGACTAGATATTGCCAGTGTGTTCTTCAAAATGATGGATCCAGTTCTCACTCCTGCCAACAATGTTGGTGTTACTGTGTCCTTATCACACTTGCTGTTGTCAAACTTTTACATACTTGTCCTTATGATGGGTGTGAATTACTGGTTTCAGTTTGCGTTACCCTGATTAACAAAAGAAATTGAAAATTTTTCAAATTTGTTGACCATTTGCTTTCCATGAATTGCCTGTTCATATCTTTGTCCATTTTCTTGCTGGGTTGTCTTCATTTTACTGAGTGCAGGACTTCTTATAAGTGAGGTGTGCCTTTTTGTTGGTATGGTGTCTTTTTCTATTGTAAACAATGTTTATTTGGCTGCACTGGGTCTTAGTTCTCTCTAGTTGTGGCTCGCAGGCTTAGTTGCTTTGAGGCATGTGGGATATTGGGTCCCCACCTGGGGATCAAACCCAAATCCCCTGCGTTGCAAGGCAGATTCTTAACCCCTGGACTGCCAGAGAAGTTGCTCTATGGTATCTACTGATGTTCAGAATTTATTATTATTAATGTCATCATCATCATCATTATTTTAATGTTATCAGAATTATAAATCTACTTATAATTTGTGTTTTTTGTGTCTTGCTTAAGAAATCTTACTCTGAGGTCAATAAGATGTCTTACTGTATTTCTTCTGGAAGTTCTACTTTTCATATTTAGGTTAAAAAAAACTGGAATTTATTTTTGTTTATGATGTGGGGTAGGTTTAATTTTCAGATGGATAACCAGTTGTTCCAGCTTCAGCTCCATTTATTGAGTAGTCCAGTGGTTCTCAAAATATAGTCCCTTGGGGGATCCCTAAGAACCTTTTAGGGAATCCATGAGATAAACTGTTTTCATAATATTCTAAAGCATTATTTGCCTTTTTCATTTGTGCTGTGTTGTCTGTGCACTGTTGCTACAAAAGCAGCAGTTGGTAAACCTGCGGGCCGCTTCCAGGAATCAGTGCAGTGTCACTGTATTGTGTAGTGGTCATTATTGTACTCCTCACCACCTCACACACACTCAGTGTTGAAACAGTTTCACTGAAGAATGTCCTTGAAGGAGCAGTGAAAGTAGTAATTGTATTAAAGCTTAGCCCTACAGCAGGTCTGCCTAATATTCTGGGTGGTGAAATGGAGCATTTGTATAGAGTACTTCTGTTGCATGCTGGAGAAGGACCGTAAGGAGGTAATGCACTTGTCCAGTTTGAGTGGAGGTGGAACTGCCTTCTTTTTTCATGAACACCATTTTTACTGAATAATCACTAATTATTATTCAGATTAGGATATTGATCATGTATCTTCTCAGAAATGAATGAAGTGAGTTGTCACTAGGAGGAAGATTGATAGTGTGTTGTCAGTGATAATATTTGCGCTTTTAAGCAAAACAGACATTTGGGAAGCTTTTATTTATCACCATGAGCCTGATAACTTATGTATATATATGGCTGCTCTGGGTCTTAGTTGGGGCACATGGGATATTCAGTCATCATTGTGGCATGTCAGATCTTTAGTTGCGGCACGTGGGATCTAGTTCCCTGACCAGAGATTGAACCCAAGCTCTATTTGGAGCATGGAATCTTAGCCACTGGACCACCAGGGAAGTCCCCAACTTTTCAGTATTTGAAGGCTTTCCTGATGAGATCAGTGGTGATACAATTAACATATATTTTAAAAATACTGTATAGTGAAATATAACAACTCAGCATATTAATGTTTTCCTAAAGACCAATGCATGATGTTACACAATCAGTCATAAAAGATCAAAATTTGTAAAAGAGAGCAATGAGTTCCAGTGTAACAGTATGAAAAGTTTATTGATACAGTTTCATACTCTACATTGTAACTAACTTTAATACACCACCACTTGTTGAGTTTCGGTATAGTAACCAAATCGGTATAGTAACCAAGTAAAATATCCCAAATTAGTTGAAGAGGCTATAACACTCCTCCCTTTTCCAATTGTATGTCGTTGTTAGGCTAGCTTTTCTTCATATACTTCAGCCAAAACAGCATACTGCAACAGATTGATTGTGGAGACCTATGTGAGAATCCAGCTCTTTCATTACACTAGAGGGTAGGAGCGTTACAGAAATGAAAAGCAGTGCCATTCTTTTCACTACCTGTGTTTTAAAAATATACAGTTAATTTTTATTAAAATAGGTTATTTTAACATTTAAAAGATTCATTAGCTAATTTAAATATTTTAAATTTTTCTAAGTTTCAATTTTCAATTTAGTAAATATAAATAGATATAATCTCTAGTTCCATAAAGAACAGCTCATTAGGGTCCTCATTAATTTTTTTAAACTAATTTTTTAGAACAGTTTTATGTTCATGACAGATTTTTCACATCCCCTTCCGCCTCACATATGCATAGCATCCCCCACCATTAACATCTACCACCGAAGTGGTAAAATTTGTTACAATTGATGAACCTATACTGACACATCATTATCACCTAAATGTACAACTTACAGAAAGGTTCACTGTTGGTGTACATTCTATGGACTTCAACAAATGTGTGACATATATTCATCATTATAAATCATACAGAGTATCTTTACTGCCCTAAAAATCCTCTGTGCTCCTCCCAGATATCCCCCTCCCTACCATTATTTTTAAAATAAGTTTTTAAAAGAGTGAAGGGAGCTCAAGACCAGAAAATATCAGATCCCCTGGATCAATCCATCCTTTTTCTAGTGATTTGTAATCTCTGCCTAGAGCAAGTTTCCATCTAGCCACAGGTCTCTTCCCTCAGATTTTTTGTCTCTTCTCCTGCCAACACCCCATTGTGCAAAATATTAACACACTTATAACCAGTCTTGGGAAGGCTAGTTCCCCACCTAGTTCATTTGTGTTGGTTATCCTTGGCCTTTGTTCCTACATAGAAAGTAGGACACACAAATACTTTTTCCTGTTGCAAAAGTAATATATGTATAATGCAAACAGTTTTTAAAATACAGAGTTGCAAGAAAGTTAAAGTTACCTCTGTTAATATTCTGATGTTTAGCTTTATATTCTGCATATATTTTTTTACATTTATACACACACATACAGTTTCATATTTGTATATACACACTTTTTGTATATTCATGCCGTCACAACAAAAGTAAAGTCATACTTTTCTTGTTTTTATATATAGGTTTTTACCCTTAGGATTATTATGAATATATTTTCACATCATTTAGTGTTCTTCTACATTATCATTTTGAATGGCCGCATGGTGTTCTGTTTATGGATGTGCATTATTCACATAACAGTTCTCTGTGATGAAATTTTAGATTATCTAGTGTTTCACTCTTAGAAGCCTTGTTGCAGCAAAGCTTCTTGTCGCAGTCTTCATGCACTTCGGCGTTTCCTTAGGATCAGTTCCCAGGAGAGGACTAGTTAGCTTAAAGTGAGGACTTCAGTTGTGAGAAGCTGGGATCACTTGGACAGAGGCAGAGGGTGGTAGAAAACGTGGGGCAGGACAGATAGAAGAGTTGTGATTACAAGAGTTTTCATCAAGGAGAAGCCCAGTGACATAGGAAGGGATATAAGTGGGAGTGGGTCCTGTCATCGCAGCTTGTTGCCGTGACTCAGATGTTTGAAAAGGTGAGCAAGGAGCAGGATAAGCCTGAGGAGTGACTTCCCTGGGGACCCTGCGGTTCAGAACCCATCTGCCAATGTGCAGGACACAGGTTTGGTGTCTGGTCCAGGAAGATTCCATATGCCACAGGGCAGCTAAGCCCAGGCACTGCAACTACTGAAGCCCATGTGCTCTAGAGCCCATGCTCTGCAATAGAAGAAGCCACGAGAAATCCTATGTACCGCAACTAGAGCGTAGCCCCCGCTCACTGCAACTAGAGAAGGCCCATGTGCAATAACGAAAACCCAGTGCAGCCAAAAATAAAGAAGAAAGAATAATGTATCTCAGGGAACTCAAACAGGGGCTCTGTATCAACCTAGAGGGGGCAGATGGGAGGGAGGTTCAAGAGGGAGGGGACATATATATACCTGTGGCTGATCCCCTATAGTTCAAACGGTAAAGAATCTGCCTGCAATGCAGGAGACCAGGGTTCGACCCCTGGGTCAGGAAGATCCTCTGGAAAAGGGAATGGCAATCCACTCCAGTGTTCTTGCCTAGAGAATCCCATGGACAGAGAAGCCTGCGGGCTACAGTCTGTGGGATCTCAGAGTCAGACACGACTGAGTGACTAACACAACACATGGCTGATTCATGTTGAGGTTTGACAGAAAACAACAAAATTCTGTAAAGCATCTATCCTTCAATTAAAAAATAAAAGAAAAAGAATAAACCTGACAATATTGTGGGGATAAAAGGGTAGCCTCAGCCTAGCACCTCTAGACCTTCCCAAGAGTTCATGGGGGAGAGGAGGTTTTCTCAACGGCAGAGGCTCCAGTGCTTTCAGTCCTTTGGGAATCTGAGAGAATCCTCCATTGCTCTGCATCAGGGCCTTCCCTCTAGCTTAACTCACATGAGTCCACTCTGGATAGTCTTCTAACATACTGGCTACGTAGGGACCATCAGGGTGTGGCACAGTTTGTGGGCGTCTCCTCTGATGTGGGGAGCCCATATAGTCCGGCCCATAGTGTGTGCCTAGTGGGCTTGGCAGGAAGTGTGTGTGTGTGTTGGGGGTGGGGGGGGGGGTGGCTGGGCAACTGCAGTTGAGTGTAGACAACCCTAGATGCAGCCCCTGGGGTCAGAAGACCAAGATGGAGGCCTGGTCGAACTTTCTCTTATTAGCCAGGTGAATGTCGGTGTGTTCTTAAACCTTTCTGGACTTCAGCTTCTGCAGGTGTAAAATGGAGCGAAGTAAAACCTGTCTCATTGGGTGGTTGGAAGGATTAAATTGGACAGTATGCGTAAGGTGTCTACAGGGTGTGGGCACTCTGAACTGCTTCGTAATCTTACTTGAGTAAGTCATTTAATCATTCTTAACTTCAATTTCCTCATCTGATGTGTGGGGATAATAATATATATCTTATGATTATTAAGATGAAATGTAGCAAAGAGCTTTGAAAGGAGTCTCAAGTGTTACTGTTCCTGGGCACGTGCATATGGTTGCCCCCAGTATGGAAGGGTGCCAGTAACAAGCCCTGGGGGTCACAGGTTGTCAGGCACAGCAGGTTTCACTGCATGTGCGGAGGAAGGAGTCGTGTGTGCCGTGCTGGGAGAGTAAAGGGCAAAAAGGTGGAAGAACTGGCCTTGTTGTAGAATCTCATCTTATGCCAGGATTACATTTCAAAGAGCATGAGGTCAGAATCATATATAATTAAGTTTAACTATGCTTAAATCTCCCGAATTTGTTTACAGAGCATCTCTCAGTAAGTCCAGTAGAACTAGTTCTTCGTCAGCATAGAATATAGTTGGGCACCAGCTAAACTGTTGAACTTAGGTTTCAGGGCCATGCTGAGCTAACATCAGCATCACACAGAACAGTGTGTGGGAGCTGAGAGCTGCTGAGGGAGGGGTTTTAACTTATCTCAGGCCTACTCTGGGTCTGATGCTCAACTCAGCTTTATTTCTTTTAACAAATATTCATTGAGCACCTCCAGTGTGTCAGACACTGTGCTAAACAGTAGGAAACAGCAGTGAAAAGAAAAAGACCCTTATGCATTATATTCTTGGGCTTATCTTGTGGCTCAGCTGGTAAAGCATCTGCCTATAATCTTCCCTGGGTTGGGAAGATCCCTGGAGAAGGAAAAGGCTACCCACTCCAGTATTCTGGCCTGGAGAATTCCATGGGCTGTATAGTCCATGGGGTCGCAAAGAATCGGAAGTGACTTGTGCATTATATTCTAGTGTGGGAGGTGGGGAGGCAGACAATAAACAAGCAAAAAAGATAGTTTGTGAGATGGGAGACAAAGCAAGACAGGGGTTAGGAAATTCTGAAGCAACAATTGCCATTTAAATGGAGTAGCCTGGTAAGGCCTGCTGGGAAGCTCTGATTTTTATATGCCCTGCCAGGAGAATAGGTGAACCCTAGGAACAGCCGGTGCAAAGGTCCTGAGGCAGACAGGAGATTGTCTGCATGTTTGTGGATGGTGAGGACCCCAGTGTGACTGGAATGGGGGGAAGGAGGAGAGCCATGGGGATGAGATCTGATACTGGAGAGCCTTGTGGACCATTTTATTGTCCTGGCCCCTTTTTCTGGGCCAGGAGGAAGCCTTTAGAGTTTTAAGCAGAGGAGGGACAAAAATATGCTTATTGAGATCACTCTGGTTTCTGTGTTGAGAAAAGCCTGAAGAGGGACAAGGGAGCTAGTTCGTGGACTGTTACTGTGGTCCTGGTGAGAGAAAGAGGGGGCTTGGACCAAGGTAGTGAGAACTAGTTAATTCTGGGTATTTTAAAAGTTAAAGCCACTATTGCATCTGCTTCAGATTAGACGTGGGGTACGAAACAGCGAGTGAGTTCAAGGGAGGCTCCAAGGGTCTTATCTTGAGTCTTAGGATGGACTTGCTATTAATCAAGGTGAAGCTGGTAGGAGGAACTGGAGCAGGTGTGTGTGTGTGAGTGTGTGTGTAGTTGGGTTCAGGACACATTACATTTGAGATCTTACTAGACACCCAGGGGAAGATGTGGAGTGGTTCATTGGATGTAAATGAATCTAGAGCTCGAGATAGAAGTTCAGGTTGGAGCTCTACATTTGGAAGTCATCAGTATAATAGATAGTACATCTGACCTTGAGCAATGCAGGAGTTTGGGGTTGTGCAATCCAAAATCCATGTGTAACTTTTTTTTTTCTGGCTGCTCTACACAGCATGTTCCCCAACCAGGGATTGAACCCTTGTCCCTTGCAGTGGAAACACAGAGTCTTAACCACTGGACTGCCAGGGAAGTCCCTCCATGTATAACTTTTGTTTCCCCCAGAACTTCACTACTAATAGCCTACTGTTGACTGCAAGCCTTACCAATAACATAAATAGTAAATTAATACATATTTTGTGTGTTATATGTATTATATCCTGTATTCTTACAGTAAAGTAAGCTATAGAAAAGAAACTATTACAATCATAAGGAAGAGAAAATGCATTTATAATACTGTACTATATTTATCAATACCATAAGTTTACCTCATCTGTCTACAAGATGAACTGTCTCTCGGTACCTATATCAATGTTTTCTTATATAATACAAAAAACTGTAGATGTTATACATATTCCTAACACTGGACATCAAAAATGAAATTAGGTAACTGTGAAAAAGAAATTCATTTTTACTTACAGGTATAATGCTTCACACATTGGTAATGAAGAAGCAGTAATGATTGCTTTATGGGAGCCTTGTGTGGTCTGTGGTGCCCATGTATGGTCTGTAAGTCTGGAAGTTTTGGTAAGTTTTAACTTCAACTTTTTATAATCAATATGTATATATTTTATGATTGTTGTTTAGTCACTAAATCACGTCCAGCTGTTTTGTGACTGCAGGGACTGTAGACTGCCATGCTCCTCTGTCCAGGTGATTTCCCAGGCAAGAATACTGGACTAGGTTACCATTTCCTTCTCCAAGGGATCTTCCAACCCAAGGATTGACCCAGGGTCTTCTGCATTGGCTGATGGTTTCTTTACTACTGAGTCACCTGGAAAGCCTGCATTTTATAGTAATAAATGATAAAATAGTATCTATATATATTTTATGCATTTATGACATACCTTTCTTAATTTTAATATTTCTAGGCTATACCTTTTACCAATTGTTGCGAATCTCCAAAAATGTTTCCAATGTACTTATTTAAAAAAAAAAATCCTCATCTGAGTGGACCTGTGTGGTGGTGTGTTGCTCAACGGTCAACTATATTTAAAACCATGAAATGGGATGAGATCTTCCAGGGAGTGAGTGTAGGTAGAGGTCCAAGGCTGGACCCTTGGGCCTGTCAGCATTAAGAAGTCAGGAGATGAGAGGGAGCCAGAGTGGAGACTGGGGAAGGAGTAGCTGGGGAGGGGAATGGCAGGGGGCGGCACCCCAGATGCCTGTGTTGAGGACAGACGGGCATGGAGAAGAGGCCCTTGTGCTGTTTGGTCATTTCCGTCTCTGAACACTGGCTGCTATATTTGAGAAAGTGAAATACACATGATGCCATTCCACTATGCTGTCACGATAAAAAATGCACCACTCCAGTAATGTGTGGGAGTCTAGGAATGGCAGCTGGAATCACACATGGCACAGTGTATGGTTCCTGGGCTTGGCCTGTGGACAGAGGTCCGGGCCAAGAAGGGCTTGGCTGAGACATAGCGTGTGGCACCGTGGCCTAGCCCAGAGGCTGGGATGTGCACCCAGGTGCTAGAAGCCTGTTTCCCTACCTGTAAGATGGAGCACTGGTACCCTCCACCCAGAGCACTTATGAGGCTTGAGAAAAATTGCACCTGAATTGCCCAGCTAGGCCCTTGAGCCTACCAAGTGCTGGGAACATGGATGGCTCTGACTCCCCAGGCCTCTGCCATGAGTTCTGAACAGCAGTGCAGGCTCCTCTCTGTCACAGCCTCAGGGATGCTGTGAAGAGCCGCTCCAGTGCCTGTCACCACACCCCCAACGCGCCCCCCCCACCGCAGTGAGTCATGCCACTCTTGTCATTCCAAGAAATCTTAATTTCTTTATTGATTTTTGACTCAACAATTTTTTTTTTAACTTTTTGTTTTTTTCTGAAACGTTCTTGTTGTTATGAGCCTTTTGTTTTGTTCTCGTTAAATGCACTCGACCCAAAATTGGTTTGGCATATCGAAAAGGAGACCAGGAGGGACTGGGGTCATGGGAGAAGAGGGGAGGGGGCCCGAATGGACAGAGAGAAACTGAGGGTGAGAGAAGAGGAACACGGAGACAGTGAGAAAGACACAGGGGAAGAGGTGGAGACACTGAGAGAAAGGAAGGCAAAGAAAACCAAACCCGCCCCCCCCAAAAGAAACCCAAAACACCAAACCCGGAGAAAAATAATTAACAAGATTTCAAAGCAAATGAATTCAGGAGCCCAAGGAAGGGAGTAGGAGAGGAAACCAAGACCCTTCCTCCTCTATACTGTCCCAGCTGGGGTGGGGGCATCAAGGCACCAGGTCTGGCAGGGGTGGGGGGACACCTGGGCGCTCAGGGTGGCCTCGTGCTGGGCTGCAGTGTCTGGACCTACCGACCAGAGGGCCCTGCCACACAGCTCTGAGGCCTGGGAACCCACCTTGGGGATTCTGGCTGGAATGGGAACCCCGGGGCCCGCTGCACCCTCTCTCCCCTTGATTGTCAGAGTCTGGAGAGATAAACGGAGGACTGGGCAGGGGAGAGGAAGCGGGACGCCTTGCTTGCCTCCAGTCCCCTGGGACCTCTCCCCCCAGCCTCCCCCCCCCCCCCCACCTCTTCCAGACCTCTCTGCTGGTGCCAGAGGCAGTCTGACTCTCTAGCCTGGCCGATGCTTGGGCCAGGCCCACCCTTCCACCTACCCTTGTCTCCCAGCAGCTCTCTAGTCCCCAGAGAGGAGTTCTGGCCTAATGAAGTCAAGGAAAGTCGTGGAGCGGCCCCATACCTTCCTCACGGAGCCACCGGGGCAAGACTGTTCCCATCCTTCCCCTCCCCGTTCAGACCTGCCCATAGTCTGGTGAAAGGGGTCAACCCTCCCAGAAAACAGATGGAACCCAGCCTTATCTTCTCCCCACACCTGTGCCCCGGCATGGGACAGACCACCTTCTTTGGTCTGGCCCCTTCTCCCCTAACTGATGGGGGCCAGCCAGCCCCAGCTCCTCAGGAGAAGGGAGGGGCTTTCTAGCAGCAAAAAGGGTCCCTCCAGCCACCCCTCCACCCCTTTTCCCCAGTTCCTCCCTAGAGTCCCTCCCCCTGAACCCAAAGAAGTTCATGGCAGCAGCAGGCTGAGACCCAAAGATGTTTGAAAACTCATGGCACTTGTGAGAAAAGAGGGACAAAAGAGATGAGGGGTCAGAGCAAAGGTGGAGGGCTACCCCTGGGGAAATGGCAATGACAGGGCTGGGCTATGGCAATGGGACTATGCTACCCCCAAAGAGGTGGGGGGGGGTGCTGGGAAGGCCAGGGAGACAGACTGGAGAGGGGGCAGGGAGAGGTCCTCAGGAGACACCCCAGCCGGGCCCTAGTACCTGGCTTGCCTCTCCTGCAGGAGGGTGGGGGCAGGCAAGGTGATCTCTCGCTTCGGCCTCCCCACCCCGTGAGAGACGACCACCTCACCACTCCCAGTTCTTCCTTCTCAGTCCTACCCGCCCCCAGCAAACACTGCTGCCCTCATTTTCCTTCCCCTGTCAACTTCTCTAGGCAGGAAATCAGCCCCTTCTTCCCAGGCCCAGAGTCCCAGAAGCAATATACAAGAAGCAGGAACTCAAAAGGGACAGCGCAGCCATCTCGGCAGAAGCATCTTTGGGCGTGAGGGTGCCTCCCCGGGCCACAGGGATGGGCGGGGGAGACAGGCCGAGCCCTGGGGCAGGCAGTGAGGTACACGCCCCAGGAGGGCTGACTGATGCCAGGGAGAGGCAGAACGGGGAGAGGCGACAGAACCAGGTGTCAGGGGAAGGGAACGGGTTCTTTGTTTCGATGTTGCTTCTAGATTGTTTGTCTCTGGATTGTAAAAAGCTGCTCTGGTGGCCCGCCCACCCCGGCTGGAGGATGCACACGTACATGGAGAAGTCCTGGCTGCCAGGGCCCAGCGGCGCAGCTCTGCTCCGGAGAAATCCCGGGCTGGCCGGGCCGCAGGCTCCCGGTGGCTTCAAGTGATGAGATTTTCTTTCTTTCTTTTTTTGTCTTTTTTTTCCTTTTCCATTTCATTGAAATATTTACAGCAATGGGGGAAGAGGAGGAGGAGGAAAGGGGGGGTAAGAGGGCCCCCTAGGGAAAGATCCAAGCCCAGGACCCACTCCCCAGGGAGCTCCAGACCCAAAATCTGCTCCCCAGATAGCCGAGCCCACAGGACTGGGAACTGCTCAAATATGGCCACCCCTGTGGGCTGGGGGCCCTGCGGGGAGTTGTGCTTCATCAGGAGTCGCCCCAAGGGAGGGGGTCATTGGGTGCACTCAGGGAGGGCTGAGGGGGCAGGCTTGCCGGGAAAGCGGGGACAAAGCAGAGAGAAGGAGCTTCAGAGAAAGTTCCACCTGTAAACCACCAGCCACAACTGCCCGTTCCTCTCGCCCTGGGGCTTTCTCCCCCTCCGAGGGCTCTCTCCCAGGCCAGAGGCCCCAGTCTCTGAGGAGGAGCATGGAACTGGAGTGCAGAGGAACCTGTCCATCTGTCCTGCGCCCACTGCTCCATCTGGGTGCAGCCGGCAGCACTTCCGGCTGCAAAGAGAGGAGCAGCTGCCAGGCTTCATCCAGCAGGGCCTTTGGCCCAGGGCAAGCAGAACCCTCATTTCCCTCCAGGGAGCAGGAAGGGTAGGGGGGCGGGGGAAGTCAAGGGTGGGTTGCACCCTTCCAATGTCTCCTTCCTCACTCCCCTGGGGACCTCTTGGCTCCTCACTGCACTTCCCCCGAATTGAGCTGGTGCACATGGCTGGTGGGAAACCCTGTCTGTGAACCCTGCACCTCGGGCCCCCACAGCGGAGCCCCCAAGGGGCCTGGAGGGCCCACGGCCAAGGGGCGCCTGGAGAGAGTGGCCCATCGGCCACTGTCTCCATCTGTCTCCCGCTCCCACCAGAGCCCCACCCAGGGGCCCCTCCCTGGCCCGGGCCACCAGCCCCCGGTCCGTGAGGTCCCTCAGAGACTGGTAACCAGTTGCATCTGCCCGTCCCCGTCGGGCCCTGGCCCCTCAAGGCCCGGGGCCGCCAGGTAGCCCTCGTGGCTGGGCCGCCGCACCTGGTAGTAGCCCTGCAGGGGATTCCGGGCCACCAGGGCCGGCGGGCGCGAGGTGTAGTAGATTTCCGGGGGGCCGGGGGGTGCGGGTGGGGGTGGGGGCAGAGCCTCACTGGGCCCCTCGGGGCTGCTGTCCGGGTAGGAGGGCGAGTCCCGCAGGTTGGCCCCGCTGGCGTAGAGGGAGTCCCGGCCTGGAGGCGAGGAGAGGGGCCGGCTGGTGGCTCCGTCCTCCGCCGTGCAGCTCTCCGACTCGTCCAGATCGCTCTGGTACAGCACCGACTGGGCCCGGGGCAGCAGCAGTGGCTCCTCCAGGGCCTTGTAGAGAAGTTCGATCTCGGCCCGGTCAGCGCCCCCGGGCCCGCCGGCCTCTTCCTCCCCGCCGCCCCCCGGCACTGGCGGCACAGGCGGCTCCGGTGGTGGGGGGCCCTTGGCCCCGCCGCTGCCCCCCCGCAGGTTGTTGTGCACCAGCTCCGAGATGATCATCTTCTCGAAGGCAGCGGCGTCGGCCAGGTTCCGGCCTCGAGGGGGCTCAGGGGCCCCATCCCCCGGAGGGAAATCCCCGCTTCGCAAGGAGTAGCTGTTGTTGAAGTTGCCGTTGAGGGGCAGCGTGTCCATGCCGCAGGCTTCCCGGCCTCCCAAGGGGTGCTCTGCAGGCAGGAGGGAGCAGCTCAGGAGGGGACCTGGGCAGTGGACGGGATGTGGGCCGCGTGGGAGGTGGGTGTCTGCCTTCCCCTGGCTTTTCCTGGGGTCTGGGGTCTTCTATTCCCTCTCTCCCTCACTGGCAGTGGGGATACTAGCTCAGCAGAAGGTGAGTGGGGGTGGATGTGGGGACCGATTTCCCCAGGGTCCCCTCCCACCTGGGGGCTTGGAGACTCAGCAGTATGAGCCTGGGTGGCCAGGCCCCTTTCCCATGATCTCCATCACCTTCACTCCCCACCAAATGCAACATCATCCAGCCAGCTGCCAAGCCAGAGACTCCTGTCTGTGTGTGGGGGGGCACCCCAGTTCTTCTAAGATGGGGTCACCAGAGGGGGCCACTGTCGCATTCCCCTCCCACCCTTGGAAACGTCACCAGGAAACGGTCACACTTACTGGGTTCCCGGTAGCTCCCTGAAGGTGCCAGCCAGGAAGGAATAGAGAGAAGATGAGAGCAGGCTCAGAATGCTGGGTCTAGACTCTGTCCAGTTGGGGAGGCACGAGGGTGACCCCCGTAGAGACCCTCCGCACCCCCAGACCTGACACCCTCTCCCGGCACCAGCATGCGCTCACCTGGGGAGTTGAAGACTGGGGGCGAGGAGGGGTTGAAGCCCACCGACTCGGCAATGAGGGTGTTGTAGGGGCTGGTGCCCCCACGGGGCTGCAGCACAGGGTTGGTCAGCAGATGGTTCCCCATGGTACCTGCCCAGGAGGGAAGAGGTCACGAGGCAGCTGGGAGAACCTCAAAGGGAGCGCAGGTGGGGCTCAGGAGTGCTCCCTCACCTCGGTTCAGGGTAGGGGTGCTGTTGATGTCGCCTGCCATGAAGGAGGATTCTGTCTGCTTCCTCACGGTGTCGTTCCACATCCTCCGGATTCGGCTCTGGGGACGTAACCCAGACGTGAGGGGCCCTTGGGCCGCCCGCCCTCCCCGGGCCTGATGGGCACCACCAGGGACCTGGGCAGAGAACTGCCCCGCCCCCTTGGGTTGGCCCTCAGCGCCGGGGCGCCGGCCCTGCCTGCGTACCTGGGTCCCTGTGTAGTAGCGGGTGTTGCTCCGCATCGCTGAGGTCTTGAGTGAGCCGTGCGCGCCCCCGGGCGGGGAGCGGATGCAGCAGTAGGAGTGACGCAGGCACTTGCTGTACTCCTTATGCACCTGTGGGGGAGGGGGTGAGGACGACAGGCAGTTGGCAGTAGGTGCCCCAGCCTTGGCAGTCCCGAGACCAGGCTCCTGGTGGGCATCAGAAACCCCGCCGTCTCCTCCTGCCCCCAGCGGTCAGCCTAGCAGGCTCTCTTCTCACTCAGGCCCGTCCTCCTTTCTCCACCTTCACCATTAAGTCCTCCTCTGTTCATTCGCTCAGCACATCTTCAAGGAGCATCTTCTATATGCCAAGTGTGGTTTAGGCCCCGAGGACAGATGCAAATCAGAACCAAAGCCCTACTTCTCAGAGCTGGTATCTTCCAGCAGAGAGAGACTGAACACATCTACAACATCAGTTCGTTACGTAGAATGTCTGCTCAGAGAACCATGGCCGGGGGTTAGGCGGGTGCTGGCGGCAGGGGTGGGGGTGGTGATGTCCAACAGACGGGGGAGCGGGGGGACTCACTAAGGAGACATTTTGGCAAGGACCTGAAAGAAACAAGGCAGTGGGCCCCGCAGATATCTGGGGAGGGGCAGGGGACAAGCCTTGAGGAAGGTCCACGTCTAAGTGTCTGAGGGAACAGAAGACACAGCATGGCTGGAGGAAAGGGAAGCAAAGGGGGAGCCCAGGTTGGACCCTGTGGGCCGGCAGGAGAGCTCTGTAAGCTTGTCACTGTTGCTGTGTGTCCAGTGAGGACCTTTGATCAGAGCGGGAACACAGCTGACCTTGCAGCCAAGACCAGTGATCCCTGCCTTCTTCACTCCCCGTGTTGCCTTACCCACCTCACTGTCCTCCGAGATCAACAACGGCCTGACTGGGGCTCCCCACTCCTTCAAGATGAAGTCTAACACTCCTTGGCCCCGTTCCCCTGGCTTCCGTCTTGAGTCTACAGCCTGTATGCTCTTCTCCACATTCCTCTGCTTCTGTTACCTCTTTAAAGATTCAGACTTTAACACCCTTTATTTAAAAAGGAAACTTCCTGTCACCACAAAACTCACGGTTTACCCTGCGACTATTAAAGTAGGAAATGTTCTGTCTGGGTGGCACCCAGGCACACCTCCACACGCTTAATCTACACCCCAAGCTAAGTCCCTGCCCTGAGCTCTCCTGACTTTCCACATCTGTCTTGCTTTCTCATTCCTCTGGGCTCCTGTATCTTGCTGTCTTCCAGAACCCTCCTCACCCCCGGCTAGAACCTGCCTGAGCCTGTGCTTCCCTCCAGGCAGACACAGGTCCCGCTGCAGAAGGCAGGCCCCTGGCCCCCTTCCCTGGAACTCACCTTCTTCTGTAAGGCGCAGTGAAAGACGAAGATGAAGACCCCCTGGAAGGCATTGAAGGTGGTGAAGAGATAGGCCATGACCACCGATTCCTTGTTGATGAAGAGGAGGCCGAAAGCCCATGTGAGGCCCAGCAGGAAGAGCAGCGCAATGGCCCCCAGGGCCCAAGATCTGGGGGGGTGGGGAGGAGACAGGACGTCAGAGTCCCCGCCATGCCCTGCTGCGTGTCCCTATTCCAGCAAGCCTGGACACTGCCCTGGCGTAAGCGGGCCTGCCCAGCGACCCTCATCAGCCCAGCTAGGCCTAGGGGGCATGTGGAGGTTGGGGGGACGGTCAGGGTTCTCTGAATAGCCGGTCATTCTCCTGCATCCTTCATCCTCTTGGCCACACTTCCAAACCTTTAATCTATCTTCTGTTGCCTATTTGTCTTTAAGTTACCCTGAAACGGACTCGCGTATTTTTTTCGGCCACCTTAAACGACTTGTGGGATCTTTAGTTCCCCAGCCAGGGACTGAACCCACACCCTCGGCAGTGAAAGCACCGAATCCTGACCACTGGACCTCCAGGGGACTCCCTGGACTTGCTTTGTGAGCTCAGTCTCACCCTATGCAATGATGGCCATGTTTTCTAATACTCATTACACAGATACATAAACAACATAGTAAAACACCACCTTTGTCCTTAGAAAGCAACACCAGAGGTGAGAACACCACCTTTCAGGAAAACCTAGGAGAGGCTGGGCCCAGCTCAGAGGTGCCAGGGCAGGGGTGTGGGGAGGGGTGCTCACTTAATGTTGTCGAGGCGACTGGAGTCAGGCTTGAGCACAGACGAGCTCCGGACCATCTTGTGCAGAGTCACCATGAGGAACACCAGGTTCACCTGGAGGCGGGCAAGGGGAAGGCTGGCCCGCAGTCCCTCTGCCTCCGAGCAGCGGCTCCTGACCACATCTCAGCTCCCACCCCCTGCTTCAGGGTCCCCTCTGCTGCTGTGTGTGCTCCGTTATGTCCAACTTTTTTGCGACCCCATGGACTATACCGCCCAGGCTCCTCTGTCCATGGGATTTCCCAAGAAAGAATCCTGCAATGGGTTGCCATTTCCGGCCCCTCGGTGCCTGACAACTGGGGCAACTTAATGTGGCTCTTGGAGCTGGGGGGACAGGGCCCAGGGCCTGACACAGCGGGAGCTCACACCACAGCTCCTAGACAGACAAGCCTCAGTGCTGGAGCTTTACAGATGCAAGCTGCTCTTTTAGCCTCAGTTGGCTGCTCAGTTTTCAAGGGCTTGGGGAGAATGGGGGTCTGGGGGTCAGAGCTGGTCTGGATGAAGGACAGACTCAACGCTGGGGATACTGCCTTCCAACTCACCACAATGACAAAGGAGACGGGCCCAATGAAGCTCCAGATGAAGTAATTGTCCACTCGGAGCCAACAACTGTAAAGGAAGCAGAGCCGGGAAGGGAGGGGTGGGGATGGGGGGCGGAAAGTGAGGCGGGCGGGGGGTGGGGGGTGGGCGGTGCGCCCTTCCCTCCCTCTGACTCCCAGGGCCCAGGGACTCTAATGACTGGGGCCCCAGAGCTCAGGAGAAGGGAGGCCAGTGCCCTGAGGGTCCTGGCCCCAGGGAAGCTGCTGAGCAGGGAACCAGCAAGGAGGAGAGACTGGGTGGAGGGGGCACTCACGCCTTCTCGGTGCCGTAGCTGCGGTAGTCGATGGCGGCCGCGATGCCCACCACCAGGGCAGGGAAGCAGTACCCGCCCAGGTAGTAGTACTTGGTGCGGGAGTACTCGCTCTCAAACACCTCCACCAGCAGCAGGTAGAGGTGCACACCCTCCAGGCACAGCCAGGAGAAGGCGGCCAGGAAGAAGTAGTGCAGCAGGCCCGCGAAAATGGGGCAGGCGATCTGGGGGCAGGGGTGGGGAGGCAACACAGGTGAGGGGCTGCCCTGGCCGCCGACCAGCCAGTGAGCATCACCTCCCTGCCGCCCCTTCCACTCCTGCCCCAGAGTCCCACCCACCTCATACTGAGTCTTGTCTATCCCAACGAGGAACAGCAGCTCTGCCAGGAAAAGGTTGATGCAGAGGTTCTTGTGGATAGTGTTCCGGTCGGTCTGCAGTCCCCGCAGGAAGCAGAAGGTGGAGATGCAGATGGCCAGGCAGACCAGGGAGATGACGATGCCCACCCAAGTGATGACCGACAGCAGCAGCTCATTGATGCGGCCCTGGTACTGGGGGAGGAGCAGGGTGCATGCTGAGCACCTCCGGCCTTGCACACACGGACCAGGCCAGGGGCCACGAGCTGCAGCCCACTGGGCCTTCTGCCACCTACCTGGCCTTCCACCCCACCCCGGTCAACTAGCCAGGCCCCCACCCCTCTACAGATGGCATGCTCACTTCCCATTCTCTGGCAGGCTTGTGGCGAGATGACAAAGGTTGACACCAACTTGCTTCTCCAGCGGGCCTTGGGAGAAGGTGGAACTTGGACTAGGGAGAGCCAGATATGTGGCCTCCTGCCCTGGGCAAGACTCGGGCCCCCCATGCCCATGAAGGTGGCCTTCCCTGGCACCACCCAAGCAGTGCTCTCTGAGGCCATGCAAGGCTGGGCCAGCAAGCAGGCCCACCAAGAGGAGCGGGACGCCAGCCAGCTTACGATCTCGCGGTGCGCCATGAGCACGGCGAAGTTGGTGAGGTGGCTGCAGGCACACGTGGTATGGGTCTTGTTGGACTCCACCAAGCGGCAGCCCTGGGTTGACCAGTAGCCCAGCATGGAGCGCTCTGAGTAGTTCCAGAAGGAGCAGTTAGCGTTGAAGTGGTTCTTGGCCTGTTGTGGGGTGGGGGCCGGGGGGTCAGAGCTGGGAGTCCAGCCCTAGCCCTCACACCCCACCATGGAGACAAGCAGGAGAGACACGCCTGGGGCTTCCGGCTCCAGGTCACAGCCTGAGATCTCTGGGGACAGATGGCCCGAGCTGCTAAGGTGGGGGCCGGGGGGCTGCTTCTCCAGGGAGGGGTTGTAACTTGCTCTCGGGGTGAGCGAACACACTGTAGGGGGTATGGAGCCGCAGCCTGGGAAAGCGGAGGGTGCTGGGACACTCACGGAAGGACAGGGCATCTCAGCTCACCTCCAGGTGGGCCACAGTGAAGATGACAGGGTCCATGAGGAAGACTCGGCTGGACTCCTTGTTGATGGATGCCGCGATGACCTGCGAGTTCACCACCAGAGAGGCGCCCCCTGGGCCCCCCGAGCCTGCTTCGCCCGCCAGCTTCACCGTGGCGTTCTCGGTGGACAGGAAGAGGCCCAGGTTGTTGTAGAGAATGAAGACAACCTTGACCACTCCTAGGTAGGACAGGCCCAGCAGGTGTGCTGTCAGCTCCTGGCCGGTGCCGCCCTCCAGGTGCACTGGCCGCTGGGACCTCTGAAGTCAGGCTGCCGCCCAGGCAAGTGGGCTCTGGGAGCCCTTCCGCGGGACCACTGCTCAGTTGCAGGCAGTTCCCAATGGCAAGGTAGTGGTCCAGGACACACCTCACCCACCTCTCACTTTCTGAGCAAATCCCTAACCTCTCCTGGCCTTAATCTGAAATGGCACAACCTGCCCTAAGCTCTGAGGATCAACTGCTGTCACACAGGATTGACCTCTCCAATCTGAGGTTCTGTGGGGTTTTGTGGGGTTCCCCTGAATCCCTCGAAATGTTACACTAGCTTGAACGAAGGACACCTCTGTGTGTTGCTATGGGCTCCAACCTCTTATCAGAGTCTTCAGCCTGATCAGAGTTAAGAACTTCCCCGTGAGAGGAGCTGGGGTGCTGGCTCAGGGTTGGGACACTGACCGTTGCGGCTGTTCTGCTTGATGGTGTTGGCAGACAGCTGGATTGAGTTCTCGCTCGGGTACTCCTGGGGGAACACCAGCTCCTGCACTTGGCCCTCAGTGTTCAGGACTGTGACCTCGAGGACTGTGGGGACACGGGGTGGCAGGGCACACAAGGTTGGGGTCTGTCCACAGTCCAGAGGTCCGGGCAAGGTTGAGGCCCAGGGTAGCCCAGGGGTGTCCAGGAGGAACAGGGACCCACCCCATTCAAGTTCTGCACCCCAACTTGCCCCAGCGTGACAGCAGCACTCACCCACGTTCTGCTTGGCGGCCAGAAAGCGGGCCGGCTCCCTGACGTTGTCCGCCAGCAGGAAGGCGCCCTCCTCCAGGACGTCCAGCAGCATGGTGGCCGTGTGCACCTGCTCGGTGGCGTTCATGTCCTTCCAGGACTCGAGGGCCTCTGGCCGCAGGAGGTTGTCCACCGTCTCCACCACAGCCTGCAAGTGTGGCGGGGCAATGCTGCGACTTCCCCGTCCCTCAGTCCCTCCAGCTGGGTTCTGCACCCCCTTCTCCGAACCTCTATCCCCCGGTGCCACCTGGGGCCGGCCCCACTCATTCAGGAGACAAGCCCCCAGGCCTCACCTTGATGTAGTCCTTGCAAGTTCTCTCCCGCTTGTGCATCTGAGGGAAGAAGGAGGTGGTGTGAGGGCTGGTCTCCCAGCCTCTCTCCTCGAACCCTGACACTCACGTCTGGGCACCAGAGAGATTCCTCTTCTGTCTCTGCCACTGACCTGGGGCTAGCCCATGAGCAAGAACCATTCCTAAGGGAGCCCCCATGCCCCCAGGACCATCCAGGAAGGAGTCCTGGCCGGCCTGGGCTCTGTCCTGCCTTCTCCTCTCCTGGCCGTGGGTGGCCGCCCGGCTCTGCAGTGCCAGGCTGGGTGCCTCCCAAGTTCCCAGGGCAGTGCCCTTGCCCCACAGCCCCTGCCACCGGGCCCACCTTGTTATAGTTCTTGCCGGCTGACTCGCGCTCAATGGGCCGCAGTGCCTGAAGCTGGGCGTCCAGAATGTCCAGCAGTTGCTCCATCAGCTTCACAGAGGAGGACACATCACCCGCGTAGATGGAGCCCCGGGTGTGGCGGGCCAGCTCGCTGGCAATGTTGGCTGCGTTCTCCCCGCTCTTGATCTGCGGGAGGCAGGAGGGGGGGCCCCCAGCCTTGTCAGGGGGCTTCTCTCTCCACACAGCTGGTCTGCTCAGCCCCGCTCAGCCCTCTCTGTGGCCCCTTCTCTCTGCCTGCCCTGGTCCACCCCCTCTTGTCTGTTCCCTCTGGAGGCTAGGGGTGGACCTTGGCCTGTCTCCCCAGGAGTTCCACCACCCCTGCTGTGCCCGGGCACCAGGGCCAGCAGGGTAAGCACGTGTGCCCATCTGGGGGCGGGGTGGCTGCTGGTACCTTCTGGGCCACCTGGTTGACCCAGGGGGAGGTGCAGTTGCTGAGGTCAGGGCCCCGGGGATTCCAGAGCCCCAGGGCTGGTAGACACTGGAAGGAGGCAATTCCTGTAGGGACAGACACACAGGAACAGAGGAGGGAGCCATGGGGAGGGAGAGGAAGACGGGCCAGAGCAGGGAGAAAGGAGATGGCAGAGAGACGGGGGCGAGCAGGTGAGGGGAGAGATGAGGGGACACGGAAGACCGGACATGAAACAGGCCAGACAGTCAAAGAGAGGTGTCACTCTGAGGTGACATGAGCCACCCACTTCCCCTAAACCCGCCCTCTCGACTTCTCTTCCAGCTTGGCCTACCACAAAGCTGGAGCCTTCCAGTCAAGCCTACCTGGGAAGCCCCACCACACCTCCCGCAAAGTCTCTCCAACCCTTTGCTCGGATCCCTGGAGCCTGGTCCTGGCCCTGCCTTCTCTGGTGCATCAGCTGCTGTGTCCTGCCCCCAGCCCCTCCTGGGCCTGTGTCCCTTTCGGTCTGAGGCCAGGACTCAGGTTACCTCCCAGGGGCTCCCTGCAGGGTCCATCCTGGGCTTTGCATGGCAGCTGCTTAGACTTGCAGGAGGGAACAGGGGTGGGGCAGGGGGCACTAACTGAGTTGTGATTGAGCCCTGGGGACACAGCTGCAGACATGAAGCACGGCCCCTGCATACGGCCCACTGGGCAGGGAAGGTAGACGGGTAAGTGCATCCAAGCTGAGCTGGGGCATGTCCCCTGTCCCCTCCCTGGCCAGGTCAGCAGTGGTCATTCCCTAAGCCAGCTGCAGCAGAGGTCACCTGGGCTTGGCACTCACCTCGAGTCCCCTTGGGGCAGGGCCTCTCCACCAGCATACCCTGCTGGGTGGCCGGCCACTGGACCCGCCGCACCTCTCGAGGTTCACAAAAGAGTTCTGGGGACACGTGCAGATTAGGGGCGGGGGGCCGCCGGGTGCTGGGGGCCGGGGCGGTGGCTGGAGGTAGGTCAGGTCCCAGCTGATTGATGGCACCCACAGGGTGTGTGGTGAGGGGTGCCCGGCGGAGTGGGGTGGTGGCTGCGGGCGAGGCCGTGCTGGTCAGGGGTGTGGGCCGGGCTGTGGTGGTTGTGCTGAGGGGTGGGGAAGTGGCTGGGCCTGGAAGGGAGAGAGGATACGAGATAGGGTTACCCCCAGGGTTGATCTCTCAACTAGGCTAGGAGATCTCCCCTACCCCCTCTCTGCCCAGAGGTCCCGCATACCCCTAGGACTATAAAGCATCAGAAGGTGGCAGAAATCCACTCATTTGTACTCTGAGGTCTGAGAGCAACGGCGGAGGACAAGCCAGGAAGGTGTTGAAGGCTCCCATCCTCATGCTCCTCTTACTCTGGGCTCTGACCTGGCCACATCCCTTCCCTCTGGGGACCTCAACTCCCCCTTTTTGATTCATGGGGACTCTTCTGGAGCTGTGGGGCTGCGCAGAGCTGGTTCAGGGTAGCCGAAGGGTTAGAATGAGACTGCGGAGGGGTCCCCAACCCTAGTCAATATCAGTTCAGCTTTGCTATTTTACTGGTACTCCCACCCAAGACTGGGGTTGAAAGGGCTCCAGGGCTCAAAACGCCCTTAGGAGACTCAGTGGAGCTTGGCTTTTAGCCAAGCCCAGAGTCCTTGATCTAGCTTCTCAAATAAGCAAGCTAGCTAATCTCATATCCACCGAGGGCTTCTGTATGTGAAAGTCGCTCAGTTGTGTCCAACTCTTTGAGACTTCCACAGACTGCAGCCTGCCAGGCTCCTCTGTCCATGGAATTCTCCAGGCCAGGATATTGGAGTGGGTAGCCATTCCCTTCTCCAGGGGGCCTTCCTGACCTGGGGATGGAACCCAGGTCTCCCACACTGCAGGCGCATTCTTTACCATCTGAGTCACCGGGGAAGCCCACCCAGCGCTTGGGTTTCCTCATCTGTAAATGAGGCAACAGTAAGCCCTGGCTCTCAGACTGCAGGATCAGAGCAGCTAACTGCAAAGTGCTGAAAACAGCCTGTCACGTTGCTATGTCTGTGACCTCCAGGGTTCCCCTGAACGCACCTCCAGGTCCTCTAGGAGCTCAGGGTGAACCCCCCTCCGCTGTGAGACCCAGGGGCAGGGGGTGTTGGGGTGTGAACTCGAGCTGTCCTCACCTGCACTAGGGTCGGGTGGCCCAAACTCCAGGCTATAGCGCACCACAAAGTAGTTGTTCCAGACATACAGCTGGTTGTCGCGAGGGTTATAGTCGACAGAGGAGACGAACTGGTAGGGGTTGGGAAAGGCCAGGCTCACGGGCTCCTCACGGTTGGCGTTGGTGTTGAAGGCGTAGTCCACGCGGTTGCCGGCCGCCTCGCTGTCGTCGTCCACGTACACCGAGCGCAGCACGTACAGGACGCCGCACACCATGAAGGCGTTGGACGCGGAGCGCTTGTCGTAGCCCGTCTCCCACGTGCCCTCGAAGCGCAGCGTGTAGGGGTTGAGCTGGCTCACCACCAGCCGCCCGTTGTTGCCCTCAGTGGCGTAGATGACCCACAGCCCGTTCTCATCCACTGCCAGGTCGATGTCGGTCTTGCCCCCCCAGCGGTAGGGCGAGGTGTCGTGGTAATTGGCCGTGTTGATGACCGTCTCCCCGCTCTTGATGCGCGTGCGCAGGTCGTACTTGACGATGTTGCGCGTGCGCTCCTTGTTGTAGAAGACGGCGCCATCGTAGACCACGAAGCCCGTGCCGTCTACGCGGTTGGGCAGGCGATAGGTGGTGGTGTGGCGCGCCGCCACGTAGTCCTCCCACGAGGCGTACTCGGTCAGCGTGTCCGTGCGGTAAGGGATCCACGGCATGACATAGATGCGGTCACCCGCCTGCAGTGGGTCCTTGCACCATGCGCCAGACTGGTGCTCCGACTCGTGGGTTGAGGTGGGCTCCAGAACCTTCTGCAGGGTCCCTGGGCACACGAAGACTGGGTCGGGCGGGGAGGGGCAGGGAGGACACGGGGAGAGGAGGAGCAGGGGGGGCGGGGGGTGGCGAGGGAAGGGGAGAGAGAGAGGCGAGTTGGTCACGCGGCCAGCGGGGGGAGCCAGGCTGTCCCCTCCTGCTGCTGCAGTCACGGTTGCTTGGTAGGGCTGGTGATGGGAAGGGGGTTTCTGGGCTGGGACCCCTGCCCCGCCCAGCTGCCCCTCTCCCTGGAGATGTCAACCCTGGAGGCCATTAAGAGCAGGGTTAGTGGGGGTTGGGGGGGGAGGAGGTGCCCCTCTTTCCTTCCCTGGCTGCTAGAGACCCCACAGGCTGGGGATATGAGGTTTGGCAAGAGCCATCCCAGAGTCAGTCTCCTGTGCCTTTAGTGGGGGATGGAGAGATTTCCTCATTGCAGCCACTGGCAGCTTTGAGGTTCCAGGGACTCAGGGCCCTGTCCCTTCGCCATCATTTGCACTCCTATGGAAGAGCTAGGGTCAAGGGTCCCATCTTTCACCAACCACACCAGGACACAGATAAATATATATATAATTTTTTTTTCCTTTTTTTAAAAAAACTCCATTTTCTTCCTCCTGCAAAAACTGCAAGGTAGAGTGATGTTTCCGTACCCACTGTGGGTGGGTGTCAGGAGCGCACTCCTATTCCAGGGTTAGAGAGGCACCCAAGGTTCCTGACGCAGCCTGTGACAATCCCCCACCCAGCACCCAGGAAATCAGGAGCTGAGGAAGGGTTTTCAGAAAAGTCCAGCCCCTCCTGAGGGGTGCCCCACCCTGCCCCCAGCCGGCAGGGTCTCTCTTGGGGTTTATTGAGCAGCAGACACTGATACTGGTGCACAGGGGTGGTGGGGCGAGGGCAGAGAGGGAGGGGACTCCCGGGAGAGTTGGGGAGGGAGGAGGAGAGCTGTGTGGAGGGAAGAGAGACAAGTGGTGGTGTGGGGGCGCTCGGCGAGGTCCTGGCTCCAAGGGAGGCACGCTGGAGAGCACCTGGGAAGAAAGAGTTAGCGCTGGCGAGGAGAGAGGGGGTGAGCAGAGAATTCACTCCAAGGCCCAGGCCCGACTGAGGGTCCCTTGGGGGGGCAGTCCCAGGTCCAGCTCAGAGGGGGCCAGGGAGGGAACCAGGTGCTAGGATAAAGACCCAGCCCGCCCCCAACAGGCCCCCCACCTCCCCTTCCCGGACCCGATTTACCTGCAACCATCCCCGGCTCGGGAGGAGGGACCAAGGCAGCGCTGATGTCAGAAAGGTGGGGGGCCCCCGCCCCACCCCCCCATTCCCTGAAAAGGAGGAAAACCTCAACTGCATCTCGTTGGCCACCAACGGCCTGCCCACCCTTGCCCAGTCACGACCCAGCGCCACCTACTCCTGGGCTCCCCTTACTGACCCGGTGGGAGTCTGGACTGGCACAAACAGTGTGGCCAGGCTCCCTTCCTTCTCCTCCCATAGTGGTAAGGCCCTTCCAACCAGGATGGCTGGGGGCCTCCCTCTCAGCTCCCTACTAGCAGAACCTGAGGACCGGCCAGGGTGAGAGTTTGTAGTGAATTCTCTGCTCCTGCTTGGCCTGTCACCAAAGCAGCCGGCCCGAGGGGACAAGAGAGGGCTTGGACTTGGTGCTGGCTTGGGGTGGGGAGTGGCCCCAGTGGACAGAAGGGCTTGACCAGGAACCATTCCTCATTCCCCCAATTCCAGCCTCATTCTTCAGCAGGCTTAGGTGGGTGGCTGGGGATTCCAGCCCTCCCTCCACAGTATCAGGGACATTTTGATCCAGGGGTCTTGGGTCACAAAGCAGCCAGGTGCATGCCCTGCTTTAGGGGGGGAGGGAAGCCTGGGGCTCCAGCACTGTGTTCCCAGTGTCCTGAGGGGTTAGCCTGCACCTTCTGTCCAGCCCACTGGCCTCTGCCCTTTTCTCCTGGGCCTGGATCTTCCCTCTCCCCAAGCTGGGCCCCCCAGCCAGCTCTGTGATATCTGAGCAGATGTGTTTGTGTGTGGGGGGCGGGTGGGGGTGGGCAGTGGGAGGTCTCAGAGCCCAGCCTGGTGGGCAGGGCATGGAGAAGGAAAACGTGGTTAGAGGTTACCCTGGGGGAAGGGGGAGAAGATGAGGAAGGGCCTGCTTGGGGCCTTTGCCAGCAAGGACCCTGACCCAGCACCAAGTTCCCAAAGCCTTCTCTGCCCTCCAGCCTCCTCCCACCCATCCCTTGAAGAGAAAAGATCCCAGGTTGCGTGTCCGACCACCACCGGGCCTGCAAGAAGAGTGTCTGGTGCTGGGCGGAAAGACTCCAGGAAAGAGAGAGGGAGAGAGTGGTGGGGTGCAGTGAGGGGCAGGGCGGTGGGCTGGTGGCCCAGGCCTCTATGAGATGGGGGAAGGGACAAGGGGGAGGGGAGCAGCTCGGAGGGACCCCGCCCTGCCTCCCTCAAAGGGGACGCTCCACTGACCACCGTAATTTCAAGGCCAACATGATCCTGAAAGGTCATCTCTCCCCTCCTCGCCTCAGAGCTGTCCATTTCCCACGACTTTCAGGGGAGGCAGTGACCCTCCCCGATAGCCAAGCCCGGCCCAGCCACCCTCCCTGCCCGCCGTGGAGTCCTCTCCTCCACTGCTGAAGGAAGAAATTACGGTGCTCATGGAAGCCCCCAGACCCAGCCTGTGCCTCCCCCGCCCCCCTCTCTCTGGTCCTCTAACCACAACAGCCCAGAAGAAACCCTGACTGCAGCTTCGCAAGTATTTCAGAACCAAAGGAAAAAAAAAACAAAAAACGCTCCCCCGCCCCTCGCTCCCCCAACCGTGAGGCCCACCCCCCCACCCGCTCGGCCCCCCAGTGATCTGGCAGGCGCCCTCCCCGGGCTGGGGGCAACTCACACCCCTCTCCCCAGGGGCTGGCCCCCACCACCCCCCGCTGGTGGAGGATGGGGGTGGGGGTGGGGAAAACTGGTGCTCCGTGCTCCGAAACAGCTCTGGGCCTTGGAAACGCCAAACCAGAAGGAACTTAAACCACCAGGAGCCAGAGAGAGAAAAAGAGAGAGAGAGAGAGAAAGAGAGAGAGGAGGAGGAGAAGGAGGAGGTAATCTGCTCCCCAAAAGGAAAACAAAGGTGTCCCCTCCCTCCCTCCTCCCCTGAACCAGACACAAAAGTTGGGGCAGGAAGAAAAAAGAAGACAGACGGCTCCCCCGTGCCCTCTGCCCCCAGTCGGGAGCCAGGGAAGAGGGTCCCTCCCTCCCCACCCACCCTGGATGCTTATAGACTTCTCCTGAAGGAGGCAAAAGAAGTATGAGAGAAGGTCAGGTTCCCCCCACCCCTGCAAGGGCCAGGGACTAGAAAGGAGGGACAGGGAGAGAGAGACAGAGTGAGAGGAGAGAGAGAGAGAGAGACAGGCAGAGAGAGCAGAAGGTCCTGCCCGAGCTCAGAGAAGCTCCCTTGGGTGTCTGGAGGTTGGGATTGCCCAGTCGCACCAGGGCTGGCCCCACCGCGGAGTGGGGGGGCACCGGGGTGGGGGGGAGCGACTGGACCAAGTTGGGGGGTGGGGGGGTAGAAGAAGGGGCTGGAAGGGAGGGCAGGTCACATAAGTGTGGTACAGGTAAAACAAAGTCTGAGTTAGGGGTTAGCATTGGTAACAGTGCGTTTACCTTTCTGCTCCACTTCTACTTTAAGCATCGGAAGAGAGAGAGAAAACAAATTGAAAAAAAAATGTGCAAGAAAAAAAGAGAAAAAAAAAAAAAGATTAAATTGCTTTCGTTTCTTTTCTGGCAACACGCCCCCTTTTTCTTTCTTTTCCTCACTCCTGGTTCCCCAACCCCGAAGGTAGCATCAGCCCCCGCCCCCACGTCCTTTCCTCCTAGGGAGGATGTCGGGGAGACAGTCACAGGGAGGAGGGAGACACACGGGAGGACGGAGACCGAGAGAGACACGGGGTGGGGCGGGGTAGGCAGACGGACAGAGCCCTCAGGCTGGAAGGGGCACCCTCAGTGCAGCAAGGCTGGGGAGGGGGAGCCCCAGCTGAGAGGCAGCTCCCCCGGGGGGGCACCAGGAAGGGATGGTGGGGGGTGGAGGATCCCCTTGGTCCCCTCCAGCCCTGTCTGCTGCCCTCCTGCTAGAACTGGGGGCCCAGGAGGGCATTCAGTGCCTCCCTCAGCCTGGGAGCACCACAGAGAAAACACGCAGAACGCCCTCCCCTTCTGTGCTGGCCTTAAAGAGTCCAGCTGAGTTTTCCCAAAACCCTCGGAACCCCACCCCCACCCCGGAAGCCAACACAGAGAGAGGGTGGCAGCGTCGGACACAGAATGATGGAGAGGCCTCCAAGAGCCCCGTGGGGGAGACGCAGGCAGAGAGGGAAGAGGCTAGGGTGGGGGGGACATCACAGACGGGGCAGGACAGCAGGTGGGGGCACAGACACGCTCCCCCACTCCCCCGGGGGCAAGCCCGAGGCTCAGTTTCTCTGCCCAGCTCCCCCCTGGGGGCCCAGGAGCTGGGAGCTCCCCAGCCTGTGGCTGGGATGGGCAGGCGGGCAGCACCTGGGGAGGAAGGGGGCACGGGTTAGACTGTGCTCAGCTGCAAGGCAAATCCAGCGTTAGTCGGGCCTGTCAGGTTCGTGTGCCAGGGGAGGGGGTGCCCCACACACCCACGGCTCCCACCCCCGACCAGCACTGGGGTCACCCCAGCCTCTGAAGCCCATGGCAAGAGGGGCTGCCCAGGCTGTGCCCCCTCCAGGCTTTGGGCCCCCCCCGGCCCCTTAGGAACCTCTGACCAGGGCCTCACTCTCCTGCCACCTGTCTGTCGGGAGGGGCAGTGTCTGACTCCCTTCCCAGCGCCTCACCCAGGGCCTGGTACACAGGAGGTGCTCAGAGAAAGAAAGGTCTGGGGATGAGTGAGTGCCAGGCCTCCCTGTTCAGTGGCCTGGCTTCCATCACCCTTGGAATGCCAGCCCTCTTCTGGGACCAGGAGTTAGCCCAGCCCCCCAGATACAGCCTCCATATCAGTGACTGTGAGTGTGAGTGTGAGAGAGTGTGTATGTGCATGCACACCCAAGTGTGTGTGCCTCTGCCTCTCCCAGGGCTCAGGGTAGCTCTCTCCCATCAGACTGGGGGCTGCCCGTTCCCTGAGTCCTCCTGGTCTCTGTGGGTCATGCCCTCCCAACCCACACTGAGAGGTTCAGCTCCAGGAAGTCTCTACACCTCTTCCCTGCTTCTTTACCTGCATGGTATCCACTCATTTGGTTTTTTTTTTTTTTTTTCCCACTTGCTTTTGGATGCCACTTGGACCAGGAGACTTTTCCCCCCCTGCTTTTTATCTTGCTGGTCTCAGGAGAAACTGGGTTTGTCATCTGGTGTTAGTTTTATTTTTGACTACCTATAGCAATAATAATTGATAAAAATCATGGTGAGTGGTCAGAAGAAAAGCAACGATTACTAAGTGCTCAGCGCTTATTAGGTGACAGGAACCGTGCTAAGCACCCCTCTGGCAGCGTTTCAAGAATCCTGTCTATAGATGAGCAAACAGGTTTAATGAAGTGAGGCAACACGACTGACAAAATGGGTGCAGTTTCCTTCACATCTACGGCTGGGGGTGCACAAAGAGCTTTTACCCATGCTCTCCACGGTCCTGGCAGCATCTCAGAGGTGTTTGATCCCCTCCCACCATCACAGAGGAAGGTATAGGCTCAACTGGATTGAAAGGGCACCCAAACCATTACTGAGCACATCCTGAACCAGGCTTGGGTCTGGGCACTGGGGAGGGGTTTGAAGATGAGTTCTCTGCCCTGTGGGGGGAGTTTACATCCAGCACTTTGCCACCACACGTGGGCTCTGTGGCGGGCCCTGGGCTGGGTGCCTTGCACACATGACCTCCTGGACTCTCGCCTCCTTCTGCAGCAGCCCAGAGGAATTTAAGTCTTTTGCTCCAGTTTCCGAGCCAGAAAACCCAAGGGCCGGGGTTGAACCTCGAACCCATTCTAGATTTTTCCACTGTGCTGTGCTCCCCAACTCCTGTCCCCCTTCCCCTGCTGGCCCAGCCCACAGGGGATGGGCAGTGTCCCCAGTGCTGTGGGGAGGCTTCAAGGATCAGATGGGCGTCCCCCTCAGGCGATGACTGGAGGCCTCGGGCGCTGAAAGGAAAGGGTAAGGAGTAAAAGAAGAAAGCTATGGAAGCACATGAGGCTCCTATCTCCCCCAGCACGTCTGTGGTCACCTGCGAGGAGAAATCAAAGGTTGGGGGTTGGGGGGAAGGCTGGGGTGGGAGGGGAGAGGAGGGAGAGTCACAGGGCCTCCTGCTCCCCCGCCCCTGCCCCCCACACTGAAAACACCCTGGCGGCCCTGCCTCCTCCCCCCCTCTGCCCAGAGGGCCCTACCTCCAGGTTGACTACGTGAAGCTGGGGGTGGAGAGGAGGGAATGGATGATGGGGAAGGGGGGGGGAAGCATGAGGGCTGGAAAGAAGGGCCATGTTAAGGGTGGGGTGCTGAGGAGGAGAGACCCTGTCCATGGTTTTCTTCCTTTGGTCAGGTGCAAGAATGGCAGGCCCCTGGCTCCCCAGATCACCTTCCTCAGGATGCTTGGGTGCCACCCTCAGTCCAACATGGCAGCACTTCCTGTGCATACAGGAAGTACTAGCATGCTAATAAGCAAACCAACCAAGAGTTAGGAATCTGTGGAAGACGTCCCTAGCCCTTCACGTGAGATCTGTTGCCAGGCCTCAGAGGGTGACCTGCCTCTCTATGGGTATAATGTCCAGCTTCCAGGATTGGGAAGGGGCAGGAGTGGGGGCCTGTGAGGAGTGAGAAGGATGAGAGAAAGGAGAGGGCGCTGAGAGGAAGTGGGGTTAGAGGGAAGAGCATGTGTGTAATAGGTGGTCAGGAAGGGAAGGGATGCGGGAAGAGCGGGGGAAGAGGAATTAGATGGCAGTGAGATCAATGCCCGGGGAGAGGAGAGATAAGTGTGCCTTGAAGTGTATAAATAAGCCAAGGGCAGGTGAAGAAGCAAGGTGAGCAGGCCAGAGTAAAAAGAGTTGGAGGAGGTGGATGGGGACAGAGTCAAGGGTGGGGGTGGGGTGGGGCAGACAGCAGTGTGGACAAGGGTGTCTGTGAGGGAGGGAGTGGGTCCAGCCATCCCTTGTGTTCCTGGCCCCAAGTGGGCCTTTGTGTGTGTGTGTGTGTGTGTGTGTGTGTGAGTGTGTTCAAGGTGTCTCCTCCTCACTTGCTTCTGGGAGAGGGAAGGGCCCGTGTCGCATGAGGAACAAGATGACTCACTGTAGGGGACACAGTCGTACTGCACCTCCAGGTACTTGTAGGTCCCGGGGCAGGGGTCCGGAAAGGCGTCGGAGCCAGCGACCACCACACACTGGGTGCGGTTGTTACACCTGTGGAGGAGAGATGGGGGGGTTGGGAAAAGACGAGCCTGGAACTGGGCAGGGGAGGCCCAGGGTCGGGAGAGGAATGGACATCTCCACATTGGGAGGGAACCATGAAGACCATGCCAAGGGCCTTATGTGGGTGTTGTTTTCTGTTTCCTGTCTGCTCTCTCCTTCCAGATAGGATTCTTCTATTTTCAGGCCTGGCACAGCAGGAAGCTCAGGGCTATGCCAGAGGGGTTACTCCATAAATTGTTTTTCCAGTCACCCTTCATCACTTTCATCCTGAGTGTCACCTGTGCCATTATGTCTTTTTTCCCCCCCATAAATTGACCATAACATTTGTCGTTTATTCAATAAGATGTGAAGCCATACATATAAGGTGGTATCTTTGTGAACATGCTACTGATGGAATGCTCAGTGTTTGCCACCTCATAACACATCTTGATATGTCCCACCTTTTGGACAGAGCTGCCATGAGGCTCTGCAGCCAGAGAGGGGCAGAGTTGTCCCTTTATGCTGAAACCATCCTCAGTTCCCCATGTGGAACTCCCCCAAGTCCCTGTCAACTTCTCAGGAGTCTGGCTACCATGTAATGGGAAGTCTACTTAGCAACAACAAAAAGATGTTTCTTCTCTGCTGTCTATACCCACGGTCAAGGTCTCCATTTCCTGGAGCAGGCCGAGTCTTGAATGGGCAGGACAGCGACTTGACTGTGGGTGTGTAAGAAGTGGTTTGGTTCGGGGGCTTCCTGAACACAGGTATGGGGCAGAGGGGGCTCCTGTGTCTTCACTTCAGTCCTGCTCTTAACCAATGAGTGCTTAACTCATGAGCATCTCCTCATACCCCCACCGCTCAACTCCTTTTTTCAAAAATATAACACTGATGGGAGGTGGGAGGGAGGTTCAAGAGGGAGGGGACATATGTATACTTATGGCTGATGCATGTTGATGTATGGCAGAAACCAACACAATACTGTAAAGCAATTATCCTTCAATTAAAAATAAATAAATTAAAAAACATATATAACACTGAGCTCAGATGGTTAAACAGAGACTTCGTTACCTATAAACCAAAGAACTAGTTCTATTCCCCAAAGAACTGAAAGCAGGTGCATTCATCTACTGCAACCCTGAAGGTATATTTGTGTACAAACGCTTGTGTATGAATGTTCACAGCAGCATGATTCACATAATCACCAAAAGGTAGAGACAACCCACTGACGAATGAGTGGATAAACGGAACACAGCTAATCCACACAATGGAGTATTATTCAGCCATAAAAAAGGAGGGAAGCTCTAATACTACACCATGGATGAGCCTTGAAAATATCACGCTCAGTGAAAGAAGCCAGCCCCAGAGGCCACGTGTGTTTCACAGTTCTATTTATATGAAATGTCCAAAACAGGCAAATCCAGAGACAGAAAGTAGATGAGTGGTTGCCAGGGACTCAGGGGAGGGGAGAGGGATGGGGAATGACTGCTCAGGGTGACGGAGTTTCCTTTTGAGGTGATGAAAATGTTCTGGAACTTGACAGAGGCAGAGACTGCACAATATCGTGAATGTAATTAACACCACTGAACTATTCACTTTAAAATGGTGAATCTTTTGTTATGTGGATTTCGCCTCCATGAAAACAAAAAGAGAAACATAGAAATGCTGGCCTTCCTGGAAAAACCGCATGTCCAGCCTCCCCTGCTGGGAAGTGCCTGTGACTGAGTTCTAACCTGGGAGGTGAAAGTGGGTATGATGTAGCCTTTAAGGGATTGGCCCCAGGGTGGAAGTGGGGGGCAGGGTTTCAGTACTAAGACAGAAGCAGATGCTGAGGGTCTTTTCAATTCTGATTCTGTTTGTGAGCTAAGTCACTTCAGTCATGTCGAACTCTTTACAATTCTGTGGACTGTAACCCACCAGGTTCCCCTGTCCATGGGACTCTCCAGGCAAGACTACTGGAGTGGGTCGCCATGCCCTCCTCAAGGGGATTTTCCCAACCCAGGGATAGAAACTGCATCTCTTACATCTCCTGCATTGGCAGGCAGGTTCTTTACCTCTAGCCTCACCTGGGAAGCCGATCCTGTTTAGGTCACTGTACTTACTCTGGGGTGTCTCTGTCAGAGTCACAGAGCTGGACCCTGAACTAATGTAGAGTCTCCACGTGTGAAGACGGTGGGGCGGTGGCCTCATCACGTTCCCTCGGCCCCAGTGACTGCACTACTGCGTCCCCCACTCCCCTGCCCCAGAACTGAGACCCCATGAGTGTTGGAAACTAGGCGAGTTTCTGTGAAAGCAACTTGGGGAGATGGCGGAAAAAACCACAGACCCTGAGGCTGGTCTGAGTGAAGCGGGCAGGGAGAATCTGGAGAGGCGGTGGGTAGGAGAAAAGGGAGGCTGGACTGGGACGGTCCATGCAGGGGCGTTGGGAAATGGAAATTAGGGAAGAGGGAGAAGATCACTGCAGGGAAATAGTTTTTTTTTTTTTTTTTTTTTTGCCATGAGTGCACGGCATGTGGACCTTATTTCTCTGTGCTAAGCTGTGTCTTATTCTATGTGACCCTAGGTACTATAGTCTACCAGGCTCCTCTGTCCATGGGGATTCTCCAGGCAAGAATACTGGAGAGGGCAGCCATTCCCCTCTACAGGGATCTTCCCGACCCAGAGACTGAACCCAGGTCTCCTGCATTGCCGGCAGATTCTTTACCGTCTGAGGTACCAGGGAAGTCCCCAAAGAATACTGGAGTGGGTTGCTGTGTCCTCCTCCAGGGGGTCTTCCCAACCCAGGGATTGAACCCGTGTCTCTTATGTCTCCTGCATTGGCTGGTGGGTTCTTTACACACTAGCACCACCTGGGAAGCCCCTGACCAGGGGTCAAACCCATGCCCCGTGCAGTGGAAGCTCAGAGCCTTAACCACTGGACCACCAGGGAAATCTCGAGAGTAGATGTTTGAGAAAGAAATGGTGGAAGGGAGAGACTGAAGTGATTCCGGTCCGGCCCACCTACCTGAGCCACCTGACCACGCCCATTCGCCCCAAGCTCTCAGAGAGTTTCTGATGACCCCATCCAGCGAGGTATTCTAGAATCCCCGAGGAGCTGTGGAGCTGGCCCCAGGCCTCCTTCCCTTTTCTAGCTTTCTGCTCAGGGTCCTGGAGTGAACCCTGCTCTCTCTCAGGCATTTGGCAAAAACTCAGTGAGCGCCTGTGGTGTAGCTGGCTGTGGACACGGTGGTGACAGACAGCACGCCTTTTCCCTGTGGGGCTGACAGCCCGGGGAGGGCAGACACAAGCGAGACATGATAAAGAGGCAATGTAGCCAATGGAACTGTGGGCAGAAGTCAGGATTAGGAGAGAGAGAAACGGGGAAGGGGCTGGCAAGTGGGGTGGGGGCACTGTGATTTTAGAGTGTGGCCAGGTTGACCTCATTAACAGGCTAGTCAGGCCAAAAAAAAAAAAAAAAATCCCTGAATGGGGGGGGACTTCTCTGGCGGTCCAGTGGTTAAGACTCTGTGCTTTTAATGCAGAGGGGCGTGGGTTCAATTCCTTGTCGAGTAAATAAGATCCCACGTGCTAGTAGCAGGGTGCAGCAGAAAACATAATTCAAATGAAAGAACCTGAGTAAGGGCAGGGAGGAGTCACATGGGTTTTGGGGAAGAGCATTCCAGACAGGGGGAACAGCCAGCACAAAAGGTCCCGAGGCCCTAGCAGAATATGGGTGATGAGTGTAAGGAGTGGCCAGGTAACTGAAACCCAGTGAGGAGGAGCATGGAGAAGGTGAGGACTAGAGAGGACGCTGCGGAGTGTCCAGGGAGGCTTTTGCTCTGAATGAGGTGGGCACCAAGGAGGGATCTGATTGGAGGGCAGGACCTGACTCAAGTGCTCATAAGCGCTCTCTGGCTGCTATGGTGGGAACAGACTATAGCAGGCAGGCAAGAGAAGGCAACGAGAGGAGGCAGAGGATGCTGTAAGCAGCCTTGGGGGGGTTGGTGCGGAAGCAGCAATCAATCTGGGTTTAAAAAAAAAATTTTTTTTTTAATTTGGCTGCACTGGGTCTTCATTGCTGTGTGCTAGCTTTCTCTAGTTGCGGCGATGGGTGCTACTCTCTAGTTGTGGGGCTCAGGCTTCTCATTGCGGTGGCTTCTCTTGTTACAGAGCACAGGCTCTAGGCGCACGGGCTTCAGTAGTTGTGGCACACGGCATTAATTGCACCATGGCATGCGGGATCTTCCCGGACCAGGGATCGAACCCATGTCCCCTGCATTGGCAGGCAGATTCTTAACCACTGGACCACCAGGGAAGTCCTAAATCTGCATAAAGTCTGAAGGAAGAGCTGACTAGCTCCAGGTGGTCTGGCTTGAGTGTGTAGCTTTGTACACCTCCCCCCGCCAAGTCAAACACACACTTACAGAAAGGAACAGTCTTCATACTCACTCACTCCCTCACATTCTCACACACCTCTCTGACACAAGCACATAACCTTCTGCCGTCCGTGTTCAGATGTCACCTCCTCAGGGAAGCCCTCTGGGCTATCCCTCGGCTCCTCTGACACCTCCCCCTGTCCTGCCATGGCGCTTACTTGCAAGCCCCCACTAATCTTGGGGTGAGCATCTGGAGGTCATGGGCTTTTGGCAAAGGGTGGAGCTTGGGGAAGTGACAGGCTGGCGGAGGGTGGGCTGGGTCTTACTGGCTGTTTGCGTGGCACCTGGGCCTTAGTAGTTGCTCAGGAAACGTGATGAATGCCTACAAGGAAGGGTGAAGGGGAAAGGGTATGCTGGCCATGGGGCGCGCAGAGGACAGGCACCTTATTTGGGGACCCTCGGGACTGCTGCCACCCCTTTCTCCTGGAGACCCTCACCTCTGGGACATGATCTTGAAGGCGTCCGGCAGGTAACACTGCACGTTCTCCATCTGGAAAGGGTCGGCGTCGCAGATCTTGTCATCTGTGCGCCCATAGTTGGCGTTCTCCACCATGATGACATCACTGCCCGGGCACCGCAGCTCGATGGGGTAGCCTTCACATGCCAGCTCCCGGCGCATCAGCCCAAATGGGAGCCCAGCCCGGCTCAGGCCTGCAGGGAGAAGGGGGAGGCAGTCGGTCACCACTAGGCCCAGGAGGGGTGGGATGGACCCCCACTGAAGAGGCTCCACCTCCAGCTTGACTGTATAGGGCTGCAGGCTATATGAACCTCAGTTTACTCATCTGTGAAATGGGCTGCTCGGTGTGCCCACTTGTGTAGTAAGGCCATTAGCCCAGCCCAAGAAGAGTCTGGCTCCTGGGAGGTGCCCTGTGAGTCCTTGTAGTGTCCTTTGTGAGAAGAGTGTCTTTACTTGGGGGCCTGGAGCCATGCCAGGGTAGCCTGTGTGAACTGTTAATGGATTAAATCAGGTCTTCCCCCCCTCCACCAATTCATATGCTGAAATCAGGCCCTAACCCCAAATATCTTTGGGGTCCCCCAAATAGAACAGCAGTCCCCAACCTTTTTGGCACCAGGGACTGGTTTCATGGAAGACAATTTTTTCCATGGACAGGGGTACGGGGAGGATTGTTTGGGGATGTTTCTCATAAGGAGCGTGCAACCTAGACCTTTTGAATACACAGTTCACAGTAGGGTTCATGCTCCTATGAGAATATTGATGCCACTGCTGATCTGACAGGAGGTGGAGCTCAGGTGGTAATGCAAATGATGGGGAGCAGCTGTAAATACAGATAAAGCTTCACTTGCTGGTCCACCTCTCACCTCCTGCTCTGCAGCCTGATTCCAAATAGACCATGGACAACTACTGGTCTGCGGCCCAGAAGCTAGGGACCCCTGCCTTAGAATACGAGCAGATTTAGAGATAGCATCTTTACAGAGGTACTCAAGTTAAAATGAGGCCACTAAGGTGGGCCCGAATCCAATATGAATGCCGAAGAATTGAAGCTTTCAGACTGGTGTTGGAGAAGACTCTTGTGAGTTCCTTGGACAGCAAGGAGATCAAACCAGTCAATCCTAAAGAAAATAAATCCTGAATACTCATTGGAAGGACTGAGGTTGAAGCTGAAGCTCCAATACTTTGGCCACCTGATGCGAAGAGCTGACTCACTGGAAGAGTCCCTGATGCTAGGAAAGATTGAAGACAGGAGGAGAAGGGGTTGACAGAGGATGCCATGGTTGGATGGCATCACCAACTCGACGGACATGAGTGTGAGCAAACTCTGGGAGATGGTGAAGGACAGGGAAGCCTGGTATGCTTCAGTCCATTGGGTCACAAAGAGTTGGACGTGACTGAGCTACTGAATAACAACAAATCCAATATGGTGTTCTTATAAAAAGAGGCAATTTGGGCCCAGAGGCACACAAAGAGGGAAAGATGATGTGGAGACACAGGGAGGAAAACGATGACCATCTATGAGCCAAGGAGAAGGGCCTGGAATAGAGCCCGGTGGCCTTCACAAGGAACCAACTTTGCCGACCCCTTGATCTTGGACATCTAGCCTCTAGAACTGGGAGGGAATACCCCTCAGTCTGTGGTACTTGGTCAGGACGGTCCTAGCAAACTATTAATAGTTAGTTCACTAACAATGAGGTTTCAGGTAGGCCTTTTGGATTATGCATCAGTTGACCTCTGGAGGGGCTGGAGATTGAGGCCAGCCATGTCTATGTGACTGAGCCTCAGTAAAGACTCTGGACACCAAGGCTCAGAAGAGCTTCCCCAGTTAGCAGTATAACATGCGTGGTGTGGCTCATCATTGCCGTGAGAGTTCCTGCTGTCTGCAACTGCCCTGGGAGGGAGCCACCAGAAACCCCCATGCACAGAACTTTTCCTGATGTTGCCCCATGCCCCTCTTCTCTTGGCTGATTTTCATCTGTGTCAGTTCACTGTAGTCAGCTATGTTGTTGTTTAGTTACTACGTCATGTCCGAATCTTTCGTGACCCGATGGACTGTAGCCTGCCAAACTCCCCTGTTCGTGGGATTTCTCAGGCAAGAATACTGGAGTGGGCTGTCATTTCCTTCTCCAGGGGATCTTCCCAACCAAGGAATCGATCCTGGGTCTCCCGCACTGGCAGGAGGAATCTTTACCATCTGAGCCACCAGTAATCAACTATAACCGCAAGGGACGGTCTTCCCTTGTGGCTCAGTGGCAAAGTCTGGCGGGCTACAGTCCATGGGGTCCCCAAAGAGTCAGACACGACTGAGTGAGTAAACAACAATAATGGTGTTTGTGAATTTCATGAATCCTTCAGGCAAATCATCAAAGCTGAGAGTGGCCTGGGGCACTTCTCTAACTTCGCACCACCCCCATGCAGAGAGCAGGGAGGGTGTAGAAGGGAATGTCCTCAATGTTCTGGAAGAAACCACAGAGCCTGGCTTTGCTACTTCCCAGCTGACAGGCCAGGTGGGTCCTTTGGGCCAGGGTTTCTCCCGGTGTGGCCCCGGGCATATCTGCATTGTGTTCGGAATGCAGATTCTGAGTGCCCCCAGACCCCGGCCTGCTGATCCCGAATCTCGGGGGTGAATGGGTACACCCACCCGTGATTCTCATGCACACTCTCGCTTGGTCAGCTGCTTCTGGCGCCTCTCCAGGCCTCAGTTTTCGGACCTGTAAAATGGGCAAACCACAGCCCAGGGCTGTACCGGGAGGCTTCTGTGCTAAAAGATGTTCCTGAAGCAGGTGCTGTGGACAGTGAGGGCATCCCAGGGAGGGGGCCCCTGGCTTTCACTTGGGACACTTCCTAGGGTTGCCATGACAATGGAAGAACCTGTCACAGGCATGCCTGGCTCTGGGAGGGGTTGCATTGTCACACGTCAGCTCCCTTCCTATGCCTTTCAGGGACTGCAAGCTGGGACTCAGGAGCCAGGTCTGGGGTTTAGATCCCAGCGCAGCCACTCCTTGGCTGGTGGTTTCATGTAGTCACTGACCACCCCTGGGCCCTTACTTCCTTCTCTAGGGAGTCGACCACGCCTACCCCACGGGCCTCTGCTGAGGGGGTGCAATGGAACTGGTCTGCAGTGAGCAGACAGGCCCCTGATTACTACTGTCAGGAGGATGATTAAGGCAGCTCGTCTCTGTGGGACAGAGTGGGCTCAGCATCATCCACGCCTGCCAGGGCAGCCACCTTCTTGCACACCGGTCCCAGCCAGGCCTATGCCAGGGGTCCGAGGGAAGCAGGGATGCACAGAGTGGTCCCGAGCCGCCAACGTGGAGACTATCACTGGCGGATAAAGAGAAAGTTCCACTGCACGTTGGCAGCAGAGACAGACGGGCCCCCTTTGCTGCGATCTAGTCCCTCTGATGCCAGCTGGGGGCCCAACGGGGTTGGCAGCCAGGCCCTCGGGGTTTTTTGGGGTGAGTTGAATCCCACTTGGGGAAAAGTTTTACATGTGTTCCTCCAGCACCATCTGCTCCCACGTCTAATTTTAGTCCTTCCTGGGCCTGGGAAGGAGGCTGGGGGTGGAGGGCTGGCTCAGATGGCTCAGATGGGTCTGGGGGTGGAAGCAGCCCTGCCCGGCCCAGCTGGGGCTGTGGGGCAGGACCTGGACGGGTAGAGAACGCGGGTGCTGCGGGAGCGGAGGGCGCCAGCTGGCCGGAGCACTGCTAAGGCCTGGTGGCACGGCTGAACGACGCCCCCTCTACCTTTGAGGTTCTCTGTGTGAGGGAGCGCTGGGGAGCAGGGCCCACCACCAGCGGCCTCCAGACAGGGCTGGGAAGGGTGGGGCAGGGGGCACCCCCAGGGCGAGGGCGAGGCCGGCAGGCCTCCCCTCTCTGCCTCTCATCCCGCTCTGCCCTTGCCCCCGCCTGAGCCCACTGTGGGGACAGTAATTGAGTAATCGGGCGAGGGTGGGCGGGCAGGCTCCGGGCACTAATTGTGGCGTGTGCGGGATCCCGGGGCCGGCATAGGGCCGAGCTGGATAATTAGTTGTTTTTAAATAAACGTCAGCGGGCATGCTTTAATTAAGCCTTCTTCCCAGCGAGAGCCTCGGAGATGTAATCACAGAGAGACGCATACACACACAAGAGACAGAAGGGCATCGCCTCACCAGAAAGGCCGGTCCTGGTCCTGGAGGCCACAGCCCAAATCCCAGGCTCTAGGACCGCGGGTGGGACGAGCCCTGGAGCTCTGGGCTGCGGGGTGAGGGGCTGATTCGGGGACCCCTTGAATCAGGTTGTGTGATCACCAAGCCTTCATCTGCTCCAATTCTGCCAGACTGAGGCTGGGTGGGGGCCTGATTCTCTAACAAGGGATCAGGTGGTTGTGGCTGTTGAGTCACTAAGTCATGTCCCACTCTTTTAGCACCCTATGGACCGGAGCCTACCAGGCTCCTCTGTTCATGGGATTCTCCAGGCAAAAAGTGGGTTCCCATGCCCTCCTCCAGGGGAATCTTCCCAACCCAGGGATCGAACCCAGGTCTCCTGCATTGGCAGGCAGGTTATTTACCACTCAGTCACCAGGGGAGCCCTGGTCGGGGGTATTTCAGGGTGTCCTCCCCCCTCCCCTGCCTCGGCCCCCTCAACACCTACCTTGGGTGGCTGAGGTGACGAGGATGGCTGTGACACAGAGACTCCAGAGCGCAGCGGCCAGGCGGGCCATGGTGGCAGCCGGGGGTGCGTGCTCGGCTCTCAGTGGGCTGTGCAGGGGGCCCCGCCCCGCATCACCGGGTGGGCACCGCGGCCTGGTCCACCAGCCTGTGGAGGACAGGGAGAGTGAGGCAGGGGGCAGGGGCGGGCCGAGGAGGAGGGCAGGTCCCCTCTCTTTCTGCAGGTGCCCGAGGGCCTCTAGCCCGCCCTCCGAGAGGGTTGGGTCAATGAACCTCCCTCAAGCCAGCACCCCTGGGCCAGAGGCTGACCCCTCCAAGGCCTCTGGCTCATGTTGCACACCCCCCATCCCAACAGGCGGACCCACCCATTTGGGCACCTTGGATCTCCCAGAAACGCCTCCTGGGGTCTGCCAGCCCCCCTTCCCCAGGTGGCTGGGGTAATTCTTCGGGCAGTGCCAGCTAAGAAGAGCCCACCTGCACCCAGGCAGGCCCCAGACCCTCCATCCCAGGGGAGAACCCTCTGGAAGCCTCTTGAAATCGAGACCCTGCCAGTTTGTCTCCCCTAGCCCAGCTTCCTCATCCAGCACGGCATCCAGGGTGGGGGACCCAGGCGTCTTGGCCCGGGCCTGCAGCCTCCCGGTCTTGGGCAGGAGTCCAGGGCTCCACCCCCAGCCCCTTGGCTTCCTGTCTCTCTGGCTCTGGAAGCTAATTAGAATCCAGCTGGCTGGCGCCATAGATCAGGGACCAGGGACAACTAAGTCCCCTCTTTCCTCTCGGGGGGACCCTCAGGGTGAGTTGGAGACAGGCAGGCGGGGTGAGGGGCGGGTGCAGCCCCTGGGGGAGCTGGGGAAGCTGGAGGAGGGGTGGGAGTTGTGTGTCCTCCCATGCTAGGCCTCCCCTTCCCCGGGCACAGCCGCTTTGAGGGCACAGAGCCGGGTTCTGACCACTTTTTCTCCCTTCCAGCCTCTCCTCTTCTCAGTGCTTCTGTCTCCCCTGGGACACACCCAAGATGGGACACCCAGATCTCCACGTCTGGTCCTTTGCTTCATCTACATCCTGGTTCTCCAAGCATGACCCTGGTCCAGGGGCACCAGCCTGGACACGAACTTGCTAGAAATGCACCTTCTCTGAGGAGGGTCAGCACCCATGTTTCTTTTTTTTTTTTTTAATAGTTTCCTTTTTATTTATTTGGCTGCATTCTTAGTTGTGGTTCATCAGCTCAGTAGTTGCAGGGCATGGGTGTAGTTGCTTTGTGGCATGTGCGATCTTAGTTCCCCGACCAGGGATCGAATCTGCACCCCCTGCATTGCAAGGCTGATTATTAATCACTAGACCACTAGGCAGGTTCCAGCACCCCATGTTTTAACCGACTCTCATTCCCTGATAGCTCAGTTGGTAAAGAATTCACCTGCAATGCGGGAGACCTGGGTTCGATCCCTGGGTCGGGAAGATCCGCTGGAGAAGGGAAAGGCTACCCATTGCAGTATTCTGGCCTGGAGAATTCCAGGGACTGCAGAGTTCATGGGGTCGCAAAGAGTTGGACATGACTGAGCACCTTTCACTTCACTTCTAGTGCGCAAACCCTTGGTCTGTCCTCTACTCCCGTCCCCCGAGTCTGTCCTATGGGCTCAACACCAGGGACAAGCTCATACTTTCCAAGCCTCTTATTTATAGTTTGGAATCTCACAAGAGAGCCCTGACGACTGGTTCCTCCCCACCCCCCACCCCCACAACCGAAAGCCTATCGACCAGCCCAGTAAGCTCCCTGACCCCCACTCCTGCCTCCTGGTCTTCCTCAAGGAGCCCAGACCCCACCCCAGGGCCTTGGCACTAGTCACTTCCTCCAGGTGAATCTTCTGCCTGCCAGTTATTCACCGGCTTCTTCCCCTGCTCCCTGGCCTCCTTTAGACCTTGGTTCAAATGTAACTATTTCTCTTTTTTAATGGATGTGCCCCTCCACCGGCAGAGATCACTGCACTGTTTTGGTCCTGCTTCCACAACAGGCCTGAATGTTGAACAGTTGTTGTTCAGTTGCTCAGTCACGTCCAACTCTTTTGTGACCCCATGGACTATAGCCTGCCAGGCTCCTCTGTCCATGGGATTTCCCAGGCAAGATTACTGGAGTAGGTTGCCGTTCCCTTCTCCACGTTGAATCAGTCTCAGAACCTGAACCTAGAAATCCTCCTCAATTACAACTCCTCTGCTCCCCTCCCCTTCATAAGCTCCTCCACCAAGTTCCATGGGCTCTGCCTCCCTCCAAAGTACCTTGTCAATCTGCCCACTTCCCAGGGCCCAAGCCACCATCCTGCTGCCCCCAGAGGCTTGTCCTGGCCTCCTGCTCTTCCCAGCCTCGCTGCCTCCACTCGGCACTAAGGCCATCATTTAATGATGTAAATCTGAGTATTAACCTCCCCTCTGCTCTCCCTGGGGTCTCTGCTCCTCACCAGGACCTAGGGGCTGCGGGTGATCTGGTGCCACCACATTCTCCAATCCAACCCTCCTCCCGGTCCTAGGAGCTCCAGCTTCCTTCCGGCCTGAGCCCTTGTCTGGGCTGCTCCTCTGCCTGGAGCACTCTCCCAGCACCCCCATCACCTGCTGCAGCTTCTCATCATTCAGGGCTTAACCTCAAGGTCACCCCAGCAGAGCAACCTACCCTGACCGCCCCAACCACTCCTGCTAACCTCGCTCGCCATCCTTTAGCCCTGTTTTTATTTTATTTTTATTTATTTTGGTCACACTGCGCAGCTTGTGGGATCTTAGTTCCCTGGCCAGGGATCGAACCCTTGACTCCTGCAGTGGAAGCGCAGTCTTAACCACTGGACCACCAGGGAAGGCCCTGAAATCACCTTTTTGTATAAGCAGGTCTATTGTCAGCCTTCCCCACTAGACCATGAGCCAGTTGAGGGCAGGGACTCAGCACAGCTTCCCAAGAAATAAAGATTTGGGCAGCTGACTCATGGGGCAGGATGTCCCTCCAGGCCTGTCTCCTCTCATGAAAAATGGAAAGTAATTTCCCAGCGCAACTCCCCCACCCCAACCCCCAGGACCCTCCCCAGCTCCCAGCGTTCAACAAACTCTCCCCACTTCCTCAGCCCACAACCATCTCTCTCATCCCACAACCCTGTCCAGATGTGGCCCTGGATGGTTTCATTTTGCAGCATTCTACAATTTTACATGGTCCAGGGCGGCGGAGGGTGGCATCACCTCATTCCCACCCCCATCTTCTACCTTCCAGACTCGGGGTGGAGTGGGGAACTGATGCTAGGCTGATGAATGCTCCCCTCCCTGACTCTCCCCTAGGGAGTTTAACTGGTCAGCATTCTCCCTCTGGCTCCCTTAGGAGATTAAACCAGTTAGCGTCTGGTTAACGCTGAAGAGGCTGCCGGATGCCAGGCTCTGGGTACGGCCGGCTAACATGAGTCTGGGGTCCGACTCTGTCATTTCACGCCCCCAGGCCCTGAGTGGGCCCTCCCCACCCCCCCAGTTCCCCTGGCACCATGCTTCTGCAGGGTTCTTGTAAGGACCACAGCCTGCACACACAGTAAGCCGGCACAGGCCCATCAGAGGATGCTGTCCCAGAGCAGGAGGGTCAGGACTCAGGAAGCATCCAGGAAGGAGCTGGCTCTTCTCCTCCTCCAGGCTGTCTCCGCTCCCGGGAACCCCAGGACCTCAGCCCTCTTCCTTTTCCACACCCCACTCGGGGATTCCACTGGCATCATGCCTTAGACACCATCCGGACCCGTGACGACTGCCGCCTCTGAATCCCAGCCCCATTCCTCTCCTCACATCTACACTTCTGTCTGGATCTCCAGCGCACCTTGAGCCTGACCTGGCCCGACCAAACTCCCCATTTCAGGGCATGGTCTCCCCTGGCACCATCCTCCCAGGGCCTTGGGTCAGAATCCCAGGAGTCAAAATCTGGGCTTTCCCCTTCCCTCACCCCCACAGCCAGTTCAGGAGTCAGTCCGGGGTCTGCATCTCCAGAACAGCCCAGCGTCTGTCTGTCCATTCTCGGCATCTGTCCTCCAGATCTGGGCATTCCTATTTTCACCAAAGAGCCCTGATCCCTTCCCTGCTGCCCTCCAGCATCTCCACTCCCACATCCCTGGCTCCCCCTGGCAGCCAGAGGGGCTTTTTAAAAGACTGTGGTAACACACACACACACACACACACACACCCTGTTGTCTAGTTGCTTAGTTGTGTCCGACTCTTTGCAACCTCATGGACTGCAGCCCGCCAGGCTCCTCTGTCCTTGGGATTCTCCAGGCAAGAGTACTGGAGTGGGTTGCCATGCCCTTCTCCAGGGGGTCTTCCTGACCCAGGGATCGGAGCTGGGTCTCCTGCACTGCAGGCGGATTCTTCCCCATCTGAGCCCCCAGAAGCTTGGTACCTGCTAGTCAAGAATTCCGTCTCCCCGCTCCCCTATGGTCCTGGCAACCACTCATCTGCTCTCTGTGTCTACGGATCTGCCTGTTTTGAGCATCGCGTACACGTGGAATCAGATAATCAGTGGCCTTTTAAAGTGTCTGGTTTCTTTCACTCCGCAAGATGTTTTTGAGGTTCACCTATGTGGAAGAGTGTGTCAGTTGAGTTCCTACTTCTGGCTGAGTAATATTCCATTGTATGAATGGACCACATTTCTTCATCCACTTGGATAAAAAAAATTTTTTAACTGGAATATAGTTATTTACAGGGTTATGTTAGTTTCGGGTATACAGCAAAGTGAATCCATTATACATATACATATATCCATTTTTTGAAAAGATGCTTTTCTTGTATACACCGCTACAGAGTATTGATACAGTTTCCTGTGCTATACAGTAGGTCCTTATTAGTTACCTATTTTAATAGTAGTCTGTATGTACCAAATTTTTTTTTGTTTTTGGCCGTGCCATGTGCCTTGCAGCATCTTAGTTCTTTGACCAGGGATTGAACCTGCTCCCTAGGCAGTGAATGGAGAAGGCAATGGCAACCCACTCCAGTATTCTTGCCTGGGAAATCCAATCAACAGAGGACCCTGGGGGGTTACAGTTCATAGGATCGCAAACAGTTGGACAAGACAGAGCAGCTAACACCTAGGCAGTGAAAGTGTGAAGTCCTAACCACTGGATGACCAGGGAATTTCCTATCCATTCATCACTGATGGATACTTAGGCTGTTTTCACAGAGAGGATGTTTTCTTTCAATTTATTTATTTCTAATGGAAAGATAATTGCTTTGTAATATTGGGTTAGTTTCTGCCATACATCAACAGGGATCAGCCATAGGGATACATACATCCCCTCCCTCTCCAGCTTCCCTCCCACCTCTCACGCCATCCTAACCCTCTAAGTTGTCACAGAGCGCCGATCGGAGCTCCCTGAGTCACATGGCTAATGCCCACTGGCTACCTATCTTACATACAGTAGTGCGTATGTTTCTATGTTACTGTCTTCACTCATCCCACCCTGTCCTTCCATCCCTCCCAAGAGGGGACTTTTTAAAGACAATCTTGGGGCCTCCCTGGCTGTCCAGTGCTTAGGACTTGGTGCTTTCACTGCCGTGGCCCGGGTTCAATCCCTGGTTGGGGAACCAGGATCTCACAAGATACGTGGCACAGCCCAAAAGAAAAAAAAAAAAAAGAATCTCAACACACTGCTCCCCCGCTTAAATCCTTGCCAGGGCTCCCCCTCCACGTCCTGTGAGACCACACTCCTGCCCCTTCCCTGCTCCTCTGGCCACGCTGGTTCCCACCACGCAGTCCTGGCCGGTGTCCCTCAGATCTCAGCTCACGTCCCCTCCTCAGAGGTGCAGCTGGGCCCCCACCACCCTGCACCATGGCCTCTGGGAGTCAGTGCCTGCCTGTCCCATCCCCACCGTCCCGAAACCTCCCACGACTCCGTTTTTCTCGCAGTAAAACGGGGCTGCTGCTTAGGGGAGCGGCAGAGCACGATGAATTCACACCCAGGGAACACGCAGGGCCACACCTGGTGTGCAGTGAGTACAAGGCGTCCCTGCTGCGCTGTCGCCCCCACACCCACCGATCACGCCACTGCCCGTGACTTGACCTGTCCACTGGTGGATTTCCTTTGTACTCCTCCCCCGCCCCCAAGACGGGAAGCTCCCGAGGCTATCTCCTGGCACTTAGATGTGCAGTACTAGTTGTTGTTCAGTTGCTCAGTTGTGTACGATTTTTTGCGACCCCATGGACTGCAGCCCGCCAGGCTCCTCTGTCCATGGGATTCTCCAGGCAAGAATACTGGAGTGGGTTGCCATTTCCTTCTCCAGGGGCTCTTCCTGGACCAGGGATCGAACCCGCATCTCCTGCATTGTTAGGCGGACTCTACCACTGAGCTATCAGGGAAACCCAGATATATACTAGGTTCACAAACAAATATTTACCAATGAACACAGGAATGGTGCTGGGGACGGCTAGACAGGGCATCTGCCCTGTGACCTAGGGGCCAAGCCTGACCCACACGGACTGGGCATCCTTGCCTCAGGGGCACATAAAGTGTTCCCCATGGGCTGCTGCTGCTCCCGGAACCTCCACCCCTGGAGCAGCTCCCCCACGAAGCCCCAGGCATCCCCGGGGCTGTCCCCACCTGGGGGTTGGAGCGGGGGGAGCTGGGCACTGCAGTTCTGTCCCCTCTCTTCCTGGCCTGACTGCATACCCACTCGACCCTGGGCAGTTTCTCCTGCCACGGTGCTCACCTAAGTGAGGAAGTGAGGTTAGACATGGTGAGGTGGGAACCGCCTGGGAGATCCAGGCCTGACCAGCCATGAGGCCTTGGGGTGGATGGAATTGTATTCCCCCCAGAAAAGATACGCTGGCGCCCTATCCGCCGGCATCTCAGAATGGGACCTTATTTGAGATAAAGATGTAATCAAGTTAAAATGAGTGAGGTCATTAGGATGGGGTGTGTGTGTGTGTGTGTGTGCTCAGCCATGTCTGACTCTTTGTGACCCCATGGGCTGCAGCACACCAGGTTTCTCTGTCCATGGAATTTCCCAGGCAAGAATACTGGAGTGGGTTTCTCTGTCCATGGAATTTCCCAGGCAAGAATACTGGAGTGGACTGTCATTTCCTTCTCCAGGGGATCTTCCCAACCCAGAGATCAAACCCTCATCTCTTGCTTCTTCCGCTTTGGCAGGTGGATTCTTTACCACTGAACCACCTGGGAAGCCCCAGTAGGGGGGACCCTGATCCAATCAGACTGCTGTCCTCATAAAAAGGACATGGACACAGACCCACAGGCACCCAAGGAGACCACCACGTGAAGACAGAGGCAGAGATCAGTGTGATGCGCCTTCCAGCGAGGGACTGCTGGCAAACCACCAGAAGCTGGGGGGGGAGGTTCTTTCTCTGTGCCCCTGGAAGGAACTAACCCAATGCTTCAATCTTGGACTTCTGGTGTCTATATCTGGGAGACAATCCATTTCTTTTAAAGCCACCCAGCCTGGGGTATTTGCCACAGCAGCCCCAGCAAACTCACACAGGGCGTCAGGGCAGGAGGGGTGGTGGTATGCAGGCAGAGATGGGAGATGGGCCCTGAGCCTCACAACTTCAGGAAAACCTTTCTGCTATAGGGTGTAGAGGTCGGCTAGGACCCCCCATTTGCCAGAACCACTCACAATGGCCAGGGGCAGCGGCTGACAGCTCCGTATCCCATTCCGAGCACTTCTCGCCTGTATCTCATTTAATCCTCATAAGAACTTAGTAAGGATGGGAGCGCATACCCACATTTTATAGGAGAAGAAAGTGAGATCCCAAGGGCACCTGAGTGGCAACGGGGCTTGGAACCCCAGGCTGATCACGGGGAGCTGGGGAGACCAAGGGGCCCTCAAGAGGCCTCTCGTCTGGGCCCCCGCTGCTTCTGTAGGCCTGAGCAGCTTCAGAAGTGGGCATGCCCATAGGGGTCAGGTGAGCCCACACCTGCGTCTGTCCCCACTTTGAGCCTCAGGGAACTTGAATGTTTGGGAAATTTGAGTTTCCCAATTTAACCCATGGGAAACAGGGCTCGCCACCCTCACGTTGAGAGGGGGGACTGGGCCCCAGGTGTGTTAGACCCCCAGGTCGTGTGGGCTGCCCACTGACCCCACACCTGCCTCTGCTTTTGCCTGAGCCCCACTTCAGTCTCAAGTCAAGGGGCAAAAGCAGGGGCGTCCTGGGGGCGGGTGATGCGGCCCAGGCTCTGTCCTCGGGTGCCCTGGGATGGGGCAGGGGAGGGCGACAGGAGGAGAACCGGCTGCTGGTGGAGAGGGGGCGCCGCGAAGCTGCCCTAGAGTGCGGTTGCCATGGCAACCCGCTGTGCTTGAGTGGGTGGGAGTCTGAATGCCTGAAGGGGGGGTACCACCAGCAGGATTTCGGCCCCCTGAGAACAAGTCTCCTTCGTCTTGCTCCCTCCTCAACAGCCTTGAGGCCTCCCCAAACCCAGCAGCCGGAGAGCCCAGCTCCATGGGCCCGCCTCCTCCAGGGAACCCTCGGGCATGGCACAGTGCATAAGTGGCAGGCCCTGGGATGAGGCCAGGGACTTGGCTCCTGGGTCTGAACCTGCTGTGTGCTATGTGCTCTCAGGCCAGCCTCCTGGCCTCTCTGAGCCCATTTCCCCATCCCAACTCTGGGACTAACAGACTGCCATCACAGAGATGGAGCCAGCGCCAGAGAGTGTCCGGCACATAACCTCCTTCGGGAAGGGACCTGTGGGCTCCGGGGTTGGGGTCAGGCCAGCGTCCCCACTGAACCCTCAGCTCCACCCCCTCATCTTCCAACATCTCAGCAGAAAGCAGCCTGAGTCCTCCGAGGTGCTCAAGAACCTCTCCTCCTCCCATCCCCACAGCGGCTCCTGCGTCTCCTCCTTCAGCATCTGCTCACTCTGTCCTCACGCCTTGGTCCCCTCCCTGGTCCAGCCCGGCCCCCTCCCCCTTCTCTCCTGCTCTCCACCCTCGCAGCCCAGCCTATTCCCCCTACAGCTGCCAGAGGGCGCCTGTGAGCACCTGAATCCCCACAGGGTCCCTCTCGGCTCAGAACCCTCCGTGGCTCCCACCACACTCAGAACAAATGGCAAAGTCCTTCTCCAGCCACAGGGCCCTGTGCGCTCGGCCCATCGTCCCTACCCGCACCTCCGTCCACCTTTCCTCCTCCCTCGCTAGCACCAGGGGCAGCACCCTCTCAGGGCCTTTGCTCGGGCTGGTCCCTCCTCCCCAGGGAGGTGCGAAGCTCCTCCCTTGCCTTGTTCAGGTCTTTACACAGACGCTGCCAGCCCTGGGAGGTCCTGCCAGCCCCACACTCCTGCATCCTGCCCTCCCCGGCACTCATCCCTATCATGCCCGCCATGCGTTTTACTTATTTGCTTATTATCTCTCTCCCACTAGACGTCGGCGCCACAGGGTGGGGTTCGTCTGCCTACAAATTTTAAAAGGTCACTCTGGCAGCCTAGTGGCAGGGGTGGGACCATTCAAAGCCTCCCCTTCTCCGTGGATGCCTCCTCCCTGGTCTCCACATCTATCTGCCACTCCCGCCCCTTCTGATCTCCATCCTGCGCCCAGAGTGCTCTTGGCAAAATGAAAACTCCACCATCACTCGCTGCCTACAGCCCTCCATGGCTCCCTATTGCCTCAGAGGCTACCACATGGCATTTCAGACCTGGATTTCCTCCTACCTTTTCACCACCTTCTCTGCTCTGGCCTGTTCTTTCCTCACCCCCTACATCTCTCACCCACATACCCAGAGGACTCCTGCCTGCTGTGCCCTCTTCCTCCAAAAGGCTCTGCCCCCCAGGACTGTGTTGGTACCCACACTGGCGGTACACTGGGCCTTCACATTTTGCTCCCCTAATTGGACTTGGGCTCTGCAGTTTAAAGTCCATTTATCCCATCAAGGAACATTCCATCATGGGTTGGCCAGGTTCTCTGCCGCATGCCCAGTTCTGGTGAGGAGAGTGTTCTCGTTAATTCATTTAATGAACAAAGATGAAACAGACCCTTGGAAGAGGTCATCCATTCAGGGGGTAGTTACCTCGTTTCCAACCAGTCACAAGTGCTTTGGAGGAAAATAGACTAGTAGCAGAGAAAGATTGGGGGGTGGGGGGGCGGTGGGGAATATGTATCAATGCAAACATAGATGGGGTGGTCACGGAACACCTGGCCACGTAGGTAACAATTTGGCAAAGGTCATGAGGAGGTGAACCACCGAAGTACTGAAGAAAGAATATCCAGGCCATGGGAAGAGTACACGCAAAAGCCCTGAGGCAGGAATGTGCTAGAGCGCAGCTCTGGTCCAGAGAGAAAGGGGACAGTGGGAAGGGGTGAGGGCAGGGGAAGGGGGCAGAGCGAGCAGGGTCTGCGGGAGTGAGGTGGGCGGAGTGGAGTTTTTTTTTTTTTTTTTTTTAATATTTAGCTTATTTGGCTAGGCCAGGTCTTAGTTGCGGCATGTGGGATCTTTAGTTGAGGATATGAACGCTGAGTTGTGGCATATGGGGTCTAGTTCCCTGACCAGGGATCGAACCCAGGCCTCCAGCATCGGGAGTGTGGAGTCCCAGCCACTGGACCACCAGGGAAGGCCCACCCTGAGACCGAGTGGGGACAGGACGGGCCCGGACTCGGGCGAGGGGCGATGAGACCCTGTATGTGTGTGGGGGTGAGGATGAGAGCAGAAGGTGCTTCCCGCTCGCCCTCTTCTTTTGGCTAGGTCCACCCTGCTGTCTGAACTGGAAACCTGCAGTTTCCCCGCCCCCTCCTTTCCTTCTGCCTTCTAATTGGTCATCTACTAAGTCATGTTAACTCTGTCTCGAAAGCCCTGCACAGGTCCCTCTCTAAGGTCTCAAGGCCCCATCCCAAGCCTTCATGTTGACAGCTGTGGGGGCCTCCGACCCACACTGGCGTCGCCCCCACCTCCCCCCGGCCTGGGCTCCCTTCCTGCCTGCCCTCCACAGCTCTCACCTATGAAGCGGCCAGAAGGAGCGCATGCTAAACATTCTAACCCTGTTTCATTGGCCTTGACCCCTTCCCAGGCCTCCTCAGCCCTGTGCACAAGTAGAAACATAAATTCAAAAGTCCTTTGGCCCCCAGGACCTGCGTCCTGTCTCCCTGCCGGGCCAGGGAATGTCCTTCCTTCTCCCCTCTGAGCTGCCAGCCTTCTTTCTGACCTCAGGGCGGGTCCCTTCCTTTCACGAACTCTCCCTGACTCCCCTCCACTTTATCCCTCCTTCCCTTCCAGGCCTCGGCTGGGAAGCCCCCTCCACCAGGAAGCTCTTCCTTACAGGCCGTCCGGCCACTTCTTGGATGCTCATCTCCACAGCGCGTTGGTACCACGGCGACCAGAGACCCATTTCCGCCCCAAGGTGCTCCCTGACCAGTCACAAGCCTCACGTACATTCCAGGTCCTGTAGCTGCTATCTAGTCACTCAGCTGTGCCTAAGTCTTTGCGACCGCATGGACTGTAGTCTGCCAGGATCCTCTGTCCCTGGAATTCTCCAGGCAAGAACACTGGAGTGGGTTGCCATGCCCTCCTCCAGGTCATCTTCCCAACCCAGGGATCGAACCCTGGTCTCCTGCACGGCAGGTGGATTCTTTCCTGCTGAGCCACCGGGGAAGCCCCCAGGTACTGCAGAGCAGTGCTGAAAACGGCCACGGGAGCCAGGGCCTGTGGCAGAAGACATGGAAGAGGCTCTGGGGCCTCTGCTACCACCAAGCTGGCAGTGAAGGGGCAGAGACCAGAGGGCGGGGGAGATGGTGCTCAGCGGGGCAAGAGGGAAGAGGCTCCCGGTCTCAGGGTCCTCGGTTTAAGTCCCAGCTGTGCCCACTTTAGGCTGTGTGACGATGTAACTCCCCCCGCCCCCACCACGGTCCCTCCGCTGCATTCTGCCTCTTCCCTGGGGAAACGGGACGCAAGTCTCACAATGGTGGTTGTGGGCTTAGAAATAATATTCAGCAATTCTACATGACTCTTTTATTTTATTTATTTGCCACACTGCACAGCCTGTGAGACCTTAGCTTCCCCGACCAGGGATCCAATCTGGGAACATGGCAGTGAAAGCCTGAATCTTAACCACAGGACCACAATGGAAGTCCCTACACGTCTCTTAAAAGAGGCACCTACTATGCGTGAGGCACTGATCGAGGTGTGGAGAGACAGCTGTGAATGAGCCAGACATAAAACACACTAAAAAAAAGTCAGTCCTGTGATGTACTAGTGGTGTGTGTGTGTCTGTGTGTGTGTTCTGCAACGTTAAATTCAGTGATGGAGAAAGGCCAGACATGTCAGTAAAGCTCTGGAAAGGTGAGGAAGGAGCCACAGAGGTGCCCAGGGAGGAGAAGAGCATTCCAGGCAGCAAGCACGGCTTGTGCAAAGGCCCTGGGGCTGTTCAGGGGGGGCCAGTGTGTTTGACAACCAGTGAGAGAGTGGGCACAGGGGAATGGCAGGGGGTGTGGGCACGGAGGTGAAAGGGACAAACAACACCAGACTCGTCCCTCTGCTGATGAGGGTGCATTCAAGGGCACCCTGACCTCCATCACCAGGGGCAAGAAAGGGTGGGTGGTTCTGCCAGGGTGGGAGTTGACCACCTATGGACTGGGCACTGTCCCTGGCCAATGAGCTTGGCTGCTTTCAAAGGATTAAGAAAAAGCAGCAGCAGAAGTTTATGCAACAGAGCTGGTAAGCCCACCAATGTCTCCAACACTGGCTGCCTGGGTCTTCACAGAGGGAGTCTGCAGACCCTTGATCTAGAGCAGTGGTACTCACCTGGGAGGGCCCATGATTTTGCCCCCCACCCAAGCTGTTTGGCAAAATCTGGAGGCCTTTTTAGGTGTCACAACTCGGGGGTGGGGGGGTGCTCCTGGATACCAGGGCGTAGAGGGTGGAGGCGAAGGATGCTGAAAAGTCCAGGCCTCCTCCCAAAGAATGAATGACACAGCCCCAATGTCAGGAACGCCATGGCTGGGAGACCCTGCCCTGGGCCCCAAGCCTGTCTGCCTCACCTACCTGACCCCAGATAGGACCACCCACCTGGCTTCCTGGTCTGCCTGGTATTTTTAGCTTGGGAGGAAAGGCCCTGGCTGTTTTTAGTTTTGGGAAGCGGGGTAACAAGGCTATTTTTAGCTTGAGCATCTAATTATTGCAACTTTTATCTTCCCCAAATTTTGGATTTGGGGGAGGATGGTGTGGGAGGGGGTGGCGCAGTAGTAAAGAGCCTGGCTGCCTATGCAGGAGACGCAAGAGATGCGGGTTCAATCCCCAGGTCGGGAAGATCCCCTGGAGGAGGGCATGACAACCCATTCCAGTATCCTTGCCTGGAAAACCCCATGGACAGAGGAGCATGGCGGGCCACAGTCCATGAGGTCGCAAAGGACCAGACATGACTGAGCGACTGAGCACTGAGCTGAGGTGGGCAGCGGATGGGGCTTTTGCTTGGCTGATTTCCTAGGATCTGAAACAAGGGTGGGGGGTCCCATCATCCTATGAGAGTCAGAGTCAGTGTCCCCCTGGATCAAAGCTGCTCAGGCCTTGACCGTGACACTCCTACCCCCAGCAAGGGTGGGGGCCCCCCATGACCCTCTGGGCTCTAAACCCTATATGCACACTGCCCCATGCCTGCCCACAGGGACACCCTCACACACTGGGCACCCCTGAGACCCTCTCAGGGAGCTGCCTCACAAGTGGGTATATGGGACAGGTGCCAAGCTGGCCTGGTCTGGGCCCTGGTGGGTAGCCCTGGCTTCCCCAAGAGGGTCTACAGCGACCCCTCAATGTGCAAAGCCAGGGAAGGGGAGTCCCTTGGGGCCTCTGTCCTTTGAGAGGCGCCCCCCTCCTCCATTCACTCAGCTAAGAGTTCTTGAGTGCCTACTGTGGGCCCGGCCTGAGTATAGGCACCTGGCATCCAAAAGCACACTAGGAACAAATTCCCCAAGAGCTTGGGTCCTGGTCGGGGAAGACAGACAATAAACCAACGAACACAATAAATCAGTAAATTACAGAATGTGCGAAAAGTCATCCTTGTTAGGGAAAAGTCAGGAGGCGGGTGGGAGGCTGAAATTTTAAACAGGTTGCATGGGGTAAATAAAGGTTACTGAGAGGGGACATCCGTTGTGGGTGAGGGAGCAAAAGCTTTGCATGTGTTAGGGGAGGGGCCCAGGCGAAGGAGCCGCCAGTGCAAAGGGCCTGTGGTTGAACTGCATGCTTAGGAGCAGTGAGGAGGGGAGGCGAGGTGGAAGGGGTGACAGGGAAGATCACGAAGGTCTGGACCCTGGGACACCCCATGCTCGGGGTGCCAAGATGAAGGGGCTGCCCCTCCCCAGCTGGGACTCTGGGCGTTCTGGATGGGGAGATATATGCCTTTTCCCCAACTCTTATGACAGGAGCCCCTTGACTGAAATTGCTCGCGTCACTAGACTGTGAGCTCCCTGAGGACAGGACTGGGGTACTGTTCCCCTGGAGTCCCCAGCACAGCGCTGAGTGAAAAAGACACTTGGCAAATATTCACGGGTTTCATGAAGAGGTCGGCCCAGCTTTGCTCCCAGGAGACACACATGCACACACTTGCAGGTGCACACAAGACGCAGACAGCCCTTGACACATGGAAACACACACACATCCCCTCTGCAAAACTCACAAACACGAGCATCCAGGAGACAGTTATGAACACGGGACCAGCCTGTCGGACACGTGGCCACATGCAGGCTCGTCCAGGTTACCATCCTAATCACAGCACAGGTACCACAGGTCACAGCAGCCTGGATTCTCAGGGTGGTGGGACCTGCTCCCAGGCCTCTGTTCCGCAGCCCCCCCTCCCAGCTGGGACCCCGCTTTCTCTTTCATCAGGGTGGCTGAGCCCAGGGCTGGGAGGGGCGCTGGTGCAGTCAGGTACAGTTCCGGACCCAGGGAACCCCCATCTCAGGAGCATCATCCCCCTCCTCACCTCCCTGGAGGGTCTGGAGGAGGGGAACTGTCTGGCGTCTGGAAATTGAATCCTTGCGAGGAGCCCACACAGAAATCAGAGCCTTCTGTGTGTCCTTGGTCACACGTCTGGGTCTGGCTGGAGAGGCAGGAGGGGGCAGTGACTGACAACTTCAGCTCCCCGTGGCCAGCAGGGGCTGGGACGGGGACAGCGGGGAGACCGCTCCTCCTGTTCTCCATCAGGGGCACCCCCTCTGGGGCCAGGCAGCACAGCCTCCTGGGGTTGGCACCCCCACCCCAATGCCCAGGCTGGGGCTGAAGCACCACGCTCTCTCCTGTCAGCCCCCCACACGCAGGTGATGCCCGAGCCAGGACCAGACAGCTTGATGCAAACAGACTCCAGAGGGGCCATGGCCCCCCCAGCTCTCCCTCTATGGCCCGCCTCCCAGGAGAAAGGGCTCTCCAGGGCAGGCTGGGAATAGAAACCAGGCTGCCAGTCTCCTGCCTTCCACCTCCTCCCTGCAGGCCCCACGGCCCAGGTGCGGCTGGTCCCCAGCTCCCTGCCCTCCCCCAAGCCTGGGCATCCGCTCCACGCCCAAGGGCAACAACCAGGGGCTTGGGACGGGCACCCCAAGGAGAGCAGGAGTGACAATCATGGGGTGAGCTGAGACCCTGAGGGAGTTCCCTGAGGCAGAGGAGGAAGAAGGTGGCAAGGCCAGTGGGGAGGCCGGGCACTCACATGTGAGCACACACGTATGTGGCTTGGTGCATGGGGGCCCTTGCTGCCAGCCAGGGATCGAATTAGTTCCCTTTTCCGCTTTCCAGATGATTTTTCATCTCTGTAATTAATGGGCAAGTCAGTTCTGAACGGCATGGCAGGCAAATTACTAGTTAGGAAAATCACGGATAATTTTCTCGATATGATAATGAAGGTTGTATTCCTTCTCTTATTCTCCCTGTTTTCATCCTACTTTTAAGTAATAAAATCGGCATTAGAATTTGGGGGTGGGGGAATGGGGAGGAAGGAGAAGTCACCTGCCCCCACAGCTGGGGCCTGACCCAGGCCCCGTGGAGAGTGCCGAGTCCCTGGCCACCAGGCAGATGGAGGGAATGAGACGGGGGGCCCTCCGTGGGACACCCTGATGACCCATTCAGGGTGCCAGGCCTAGGAGACCAGGTGGAGGGCGGGCAGCTCCCAGGCTGTTAGGCCCGGGGGTGAAGGAGTTGGGGTCTGGGGTCAGGTTACAGGTTCCCGCCCGGCCCTTGGGTGCTTGGAGTGGGGACCAGGGATCACCCTCCTGTCGCCCAAGCAGGATTGAGATCCACCAGCCCTGAGCAGACATCTACTCTCAAGCGTCCCCCATATCTGTCCCCCATACTGTCCAAACCCCTCTCATCGGTGACTCCTGTAGCAGCGAAGAGAACAGGGCAAGCCGAGAGGGAGAGAGAGGCAGAGAAAAAGAGAGAGGCGGAAAGGCAACCAGCCATCTTGGCAGCCATCTTGAACCCCTCCCCCCGCTCCCCACATGTTGGGATGTGTGCAGAGGAACCCCGGCCCCGGGTCCTGCAGGAGCCAGGAGGAAAGGGGGCCCCGTCTCAAGGCTGCGATGGAGGGACACCCACTCAGCCTGCCATGGCTGTGTGCGCGCGCGGGGGGCGGGGGTGGAGAGGTGGGGGAGGGAGGAGCGGACCGCGAGGAAGGGACTGTGAGGGGCTGGGCAGGGATGGGGCTGGGTGCTGACCGAGACTGGAAGGTTAGGGCCGGAGGTGTGTGTGAGGGCTGTGTGCTGGCGGGGGGCGGTGTGCCTGTGGGGCCACTTTTTGGCCACGACGGGAGCACACACACACAGCGCTGCCCAGGCTCTTCTGGCACCGACTCCCGTCCCAAGCAGATGGAAAGATGACAATTGAAACCCCAAGCTCTACTCGGCGAACACCTGGGAGAGTGGGAGCGCTGGTCCTCAAAGCCCGAATCCGGGTGGATGAAACCCAACAGCTTCCCAGGCTTAACCGGGTACCGCGGAGGGAAGATGCTGTCGACGGACACAGCTCACCAGACACCCAGACAGACCCCTCCCCATCCCCCGCGCCTCTGCCTCCCAGAGAAAAACAACCCCCCAGCCCGGCTTCGTGGGGTGCCAGCCCCCGACACGGCTCCTCCGGGAGCTGGGGCCGGCGCGCGGCGCGCACACGCACCCTCTCCGCTCACACCCAGACACCTACACAAACAGGGCGCCAAGCACCCGCGCGCACACGCACCGGGGACACGCAGGCACTGCCGCGCCGCTTCCCCACAAAGGCTGGCGCGCGCGCGGGCACACGCAGCCACGCGCGGGCACACTTGCGGTCCCCTCCCCCCACGGGCACCCCGCGGCCGCGCATCCGCACCCCCGACAGTCCACGGGGGCTGCCCCTCCCGGCCCCCTCACCGGTGGGGTGAGGTGCAGGCCGCCCTCCATCCCCCTCGCGCTCAGGTGCTGTGACCCGCGGCTCCAGCATCCCCTCCCCCTTCCTGGCCCGGACAGGCCCGGGCTCCCATCCTCCCTACCTCGGCCCCTACACCTGGCCCAGGTACGGCGTCCCCCTCGCCCGGGGTCCTCAGACACTCACCTGTCCAGCGCCGCTCCGGGGTCGGCCTTGCGTGTCTCTCCTGCGGCTCCGCGAACCCAGGACCCCCGCCCGGCACATCTCCCGGAGCCGGGATAGGGGGAAATCGGGCGAGGGGTGGCGGGGCCCAGAACCGCTGTCACCAACCAAAAATTTAAAAAAAAAAAAAAAAAAGAAGAAGCGATTACACAGCTCCAAAGGCGGCCCCCTCGCGGCGGCAGAGACTCGGGGCTGGGGGCGAGCGTCCGCGCCCCTCCCGGGGAGGGAGGCGGCGGAGGCGGCGGGGCGGGGGCGGCGTCAGAGCTCCGGGGGCTGGGGCGAGGCGGAGCCCCCCGAGGCGGCGCCAACAGCTGCCCGCATCTTCCCCGCAGCTCCGCGGCCCCGACGGAGGCGGCACGTGTGCGCCCAGGCGACTTCCCAGCCCCCTCCGACGGCGGTAGCCGAGGGGTTAACGGGGCAGCTAGGAAGCCCCAGCAGCCCCCCGCCGCCCGGCGGCGCCGCTCCGGGGCCCACGCGGCCCCATTCGCCGGGGCCTCCTCGGCAGACGGCGGGGCGGGGGCGCCGCAGCGCCGACAACTCCCGCGCCGACGGCTCGGGCTCCCCGCAGTGGCCACGGGGGGCTCGGGTAGGGGGCGGGCGGCGCGGAGCTTGTTGGGGGGTGGCGCGGTTGTAGGCGGGCGCGGCGGCGTCGCGCCCCCGGGGTGGCCGGATGGGGGGGCGCCGGGCCGGGCCCGTGGGCACCGCAGGACGCGCGGACCGAGCGGGCGCCGGGCACCAGCAATGACAAGCCGCCTGCTCGCCCCTCTCCCCGGCGCACCCGCTCCGGGAGGGGGGCGGCGGGCACGCGCAAAACCCGGCCCGGAGCCGCCGCCCGAGACCGGCCGCTGCAACCTGCCCAAGCGCACCGGAGGCCGGTCCGAAAACCCGGGATGGACTTTCCTCCCCTTCGACCCCCCACCTCTAGCCCTTATGGAAAAACCGGGAGAGGGAAGGAGATATGCTGGATCCCCGCTTTGGAACGGGAAGTGGGGGAGGGGAGACAGGCTCGAGGAAGACCTGGAGCGGATTTTGCAGGTAGTGGAGTAAAGGCGCTTTGCCCGGTGAGGGGAGAAATGGGAGCGATCTGGAAGGGGTCTGCAAAACCCGGGTTGGATTAGACAGAGATGGGAGGAACGAAGGCAACTGCGACAGGGCCAAATGCACCCCGGGCACGCAAATTTCGGGCCGGATTCTTCCTCGGGAGACGGAGTAATGCGTCATGCCTAATGCAGTGGAAACAAGTAAGACCTGGCCTAGAGTTCCCAGACCTGGGCTCGCAGGGGGCTCCGGGAGGGGGCTATTTAGTGGCTGAGGCGGCGTGGACTGCCCTCGTCTTCCTGGCAGCGACGTGCAAGAAGGAGGGGCAAAGGGAGGGCTGGACTCGGGCACGAAAGGATCTGGAGCGCCGGCTGCACGAAGCAGGCAGGTAAAAGCGGTTTCTGGATCCAGGGACGATGCGAAGGGAATGCAATGAGGAGGCCGCTACCCTGGGAGACCAGACCTACAATATAAGGCAAGGGAGGACCGCAAAGCCAGGACTGGAGTATACGGGATGGGACAAGACCCTAGCTAAAGATCTGTGGCAACTGGTCACGGACTGGCAACTGAGCGGGTCGCACCGGAGAGGGTGGGTGTTTGGGGGAGGTTAATATCTATAAACGCCTCAAAGGTCTTGCTTTGGGTGGTGGTGGGGAGGCGACAAGAGAAAAAATTGAATTTTAGGTTTTTGGCAAGAGCAAAAACTCGATATGGATTTCCGCAGCTGAGCAACTATACTGCAGCTGGTGGACTTGAAGTAGGACAAGGAACCAGCGGGTTCCTAGGCATCTGGCCGAGTGAGGCCTGGGGCCGGCTTCATGCTGAAGCTGCAGAAGGGAGCCCCTCACCCCATCTCCCTGGCTGGGGAAAGCAGTCCGACTTGGCATGAATCCCTGGAGCCAGAGCTGTGACTGCCAAGGCCCACAGTGGGGGCTATAAAACCGGGCCCCAGGCCAAAAATAGGCACTTTGGCAGAATAGACAGCTCAGTGCAGGGTGGGGGCTGAGGAAAAACTAGAGGGGGGCGGGTACTGGAAAGTCCTGAGAGGTAAGATCCGGTGAGGATCTCGGGAGAGCGGACCTGGAAGCCTGGCGTTTTATGAAGGATGGGTGCAAGGGGAAGACTGATGGATGGGAAGGAGCAAATCCCTGGTTTGGATCCTCGGGGAAGGGAATCATCCAGTGGAGGTCTAATTAGCACACCGGCCAGAGCCTACAAAGTCCGGGCTGAATCTCAGGTAGACAGAGAGCGGGCAATAGTGGGGACAGTGGGGCAGACAAGTCCGGACCTGGATTATAGAGGAAGGGGATGTGCTGAGGATGAGGAAGATGGCAAACCCTGGTCTCCATCTCCAGGGAAGAGAATGCATTGCCATTCCAACTTGGCTCTGCAGAATGGATGAGGAATTGGGAAACAGCGTGGAAGTAGCAGTGGAAAGGGTTGGGGTGATAAATAGACAAAACTTGGGGCAGGCTTGGAGGGGAACTATAAAAATCTAAGAAACCCTAAGAGGAACATCTGCAAATGAATGAACCCGTCCTCTAAGAATCCCTTCCCAGAAGCCTGAATTTAGGGAAAAGCAGAGACTCCCCAGGTGGTACAGTGGTAAAGAACCCACCTGCCAGTGCAGGAGATGCTAGAGATGAGAGTTGGATCCCTGGGTTGGGAAGATACCCTGGAGAAGGGAATGACAACCCACTCCAGTATTCTTGCCTGGAAAATTCCATGGACACAGTCTACAGTCCATGGGGTCGCAGAGCCGAACAGGACTGAGTCACTGAGCACGCAGAGAAGCCAGACTTCCATGCTGACCGGGTAACCAGGGGCTACCTCTATGGCCACCACCCTCCACCTGCTTCTGTGGGCGACCATCATTTCAGGACTGGGCAGGGATTCTCATAGCCTGGAGCTGGGGCCAGATCCAGCCGGCAGACTTCAGGGGTGAAGACAGTAGGCGGGCTGACTTCATTCTGCCTTCACACCCAGGGTTCCGTGGCTGTAGACCTTGGGCCTTAAATATGGACTGCCAGGGCTATCGGCTGGATCTAAGGGACCAAATATGTATGAAGTGGAGGTTGGTGGCTGCGGAGAGGGTTCCATCCATCTATGGTTGGTGCAGTACCAGGATGGGAGAATGGGGGAGGTTCGACTTCTCCACGCGTCAGTTTCCCACTTTGAAATATCTCCGCAGCACCTGGTAGGATCCATGAAAGGCTTTAGGGGTGCTGAGGAGAGGGGGTGGTACCACAGGGGGCAACCAGGAACCCTCCTCCCACATCCACACAACCAGCTTTCTATAAACCTGGCAGGATTGAAAGGGGGGAAAACGTGCAGCTCAGGGAAGGCTGAGCATCTCCAGAGCCCCGTGGCTCCTAGTCCTCCCACCACCCCGCCGTCCAGCCCTGAGTAGCCCACCCACCTGCTCTATGGAGGGACCCTCGGAACCAATGAATGAGCCTGGGGGACGGTACTAACTTGCGTTCTTCAGTCGCTATGAGAAGCGGTGTCTTTAATTTATACGAGGGAGAGGAGTACCATGCTTTAAGGAACCCCCGACACAGTTTGGAAAAATCCTGGCCAGGACCCCCCTCCCCCAAACCCTCCTCTTTCCCCCCAAAGCCCGTGGTCAGCAGAGCGCCCCGTGTTGTGGCCGGGATCGGTTTCACTAGCCTCCATTCTATCGCGGTTTTTAGGCCTCGCGGGTGAGGGGCTCAAGAGGCGAAGGATGAGTAAAGGCTGGGGGCGCGAAAGAGCCCCAGCGCTTCTCCCCGAAGACCCTCGGCTGCGCAGCCGCAGTGGAGGCCGCGCCAGCAGCCGGGCTCCAGAAACTAACGCGTCCGCGCGCGCGCAGTCTCGCCCCAGCTCCCGGCGCCCAGCAACGCGCGTGTCCGTACCCGCGCCCAGGACGCCCTACTCCCAAGGCGCTTCTCTCTTTGCGCATTCTAACTGTGCCTCGGGATTCTCACGCTCAGCGTGACCCGCGTCTTGGATACCCAACGTCCTGTGCATCCGGCGCCTGGACATCCACTTTTCTCTGTACCCTGTGCCAGAAAACCCTCATACCCAGGTGGCCCGCGCCTAGGACACCCCACGTACGGATCCCCCGGCGTCTTGGAGACCCTACATTCTGCTTATCTAGCACTTGGGGCACCCTGACCTCAGACGTGGATAGCTCTGCTCACCTATGCCCTCTACCCTCCTCCTGTGTCCACGTGTGTAGAGCTCCAGTGCTGACCGACTTGGGTGCTGCGTTCCTCCACCTTCCTCTGTCCCCGATCCTCTGAGTCCTCTGCCTCAGAGCTGGCGCCCTCAGTCGTGGGTGTCCTGTTTCTTCGTGTTCCTTAGGTCCCTGTGCCGGAGGTGCGGAAATGGGGTGGAGGGGAGCAGACCCTTAGAACCCATGCAAGGGCGGTGCAGGGGTTGGGGTTGGTAATGAAACACATTCCTGGTCTCAGGAAAAATGCTCAGACCTCCACTGCCCACCAGGTACCCCCAGCCCAGATTTACCTAGAGCCCACTCGGCCAGCATGTACGACCTTGAGCGGCTTCTCATGCAGTTAGTGTATTCATTCCTTCCATTTACTCCTCAAACACAGAGGATCCCTTACAGTCTTTAGTGGCTGGTGGCTAGATGTTGAGAACACCCTAGTGTCTTGCCAGTAAGACTGGAGTTCCTCTCAGGGGCATCCCTGTTCAGTGGGTAATGCAGGCACAGAAAGCATAATGGAAATAGCCCTGGAAAGTGAGCAGGGTGCTAGGGGAATGGATGGTGAACTGTCCAAGCCTTGACGGGTGGGTGGGATGGAGTTCTGTGTGCCCCTGGCTCTCCTGGAGGCTTCCCATACCCCCACCTGGGGCACTGCCAGAGCCCCATCCTGTCCCATGTATCTCCGCTCAAGTGAAAAGGCAGGTAAAGAGGTCTCAGAATTGAGCTGGGAGGATATTGTGTGGGTGGGGATTAATTCCAACTGCTGTCATTGTGGGGGCAAGGCAATGCATTCAGTCAACAAGCATGTGTTGAGCACCTACTGTGCACCCTGCATTTTGCTAGCTGCTGGCAACACAGCAGTGAATAAGGCAGACAAGCTTCTCTGTTCTTGGGGCTGACATTCCAATCAGAAAGACAGATGGAGAAATCAGACAATTAAAAGGTATAGGATGTTAGAGGATGATCAGTGCTATGGAAGAAAGTTAAGGAAGACACAGAACATGGTGATGGCTGCAGTTTTAGATAGAGGAGGTCAGGGAAGAGCTCACTAAGAAGGTGGTATTTGGATAAAGACTTAAAAGGAGTCCTGGGGAGATTGGGGGTGGTGGGGAAGGGGGTTCCAGGCAGAGAGAACAGCCCGTGTAAAGGTCCTGAGGTGGAAACATGCTGGGTGTTCAAAGGATCAATGAGAGGGCCTGTGTGACTGGAGGGAGGGAGTGAGGGCAAAAGGAGAGAGAGGTGAGGGTAGGGAGGTAATGGGCTAGATCGTGCTGGCCTGATGTGCTTCAGGGAGAATTGGTTTTTAATCGGAGTCAACTGGGAGCAATGGAAGGTTCTAGGTAGAGGAGGGTTTCCCCCTGACTTATATGTTCTCAGGAACCCTCTGGCTGTGGGAAGATTTGAGAGGGAGCCAGGAGACTGGGGAGATGGATTCCACAGTCAATCCAGGTGATGGAGAGGTGATGGAGGCCTGGAACAGGGTGCTTGGGAGAAAGGGTCGGATTTGAGGCACAGCCTGGGGACGGAGTCAATAGGACACCTTAGTCTTTGCATCTCCCTCCCCCAGCAGAACTTCTCAAATGTCACCTCTGGATCACACTGCGAACGCTTCACCTTCCCCACTCCCAAGAAGCAAGCGCCCAGGAAGCCACCCAGGTCCAGTCTGAACAACAGCGGGCAGGCAGCAATGGTGGTCCATTCCCAGTAAGGCACCAACTGGGAGGGGAGGACAGTTGGGGTGCACTTCCCACCCCGACCGCTAGGGGCCGCTGCCCCGCTGCTCTGCGGCCGCCAGGTGAGGAAGCCCCGCCTCTTCCCCAGCAGGTGCTCTGGAGGCTTGGGCGAGAGGGCAGGGGGCCGGGGTAAAGAGCGCAGGGCTGGGGGAGGAGTTGGGAGTGGGGCGAGGGGACGAAATGGGGGTGAAGGGAGAGAGCTGAGCGAGTCCCACGTGGAGGATGCTGAAAGAGGGGAGGGAAAAACTGCCACGGCGAGGTTGGAGGAGTCAGGTGAGGAACCGGAGATGGTTGACGGTGCTTGGGAGAAAGGAGGGGCGAGGAGGGAGAGTTGAGGTGTCTGGCGGGGAGAGGAGTTGGGGAGGGGGGGAAACTGAGGGCATAGAGCAAAGTTGAGGGAGGGAAGGCAGGTGAGCAGGTGAGGAGTCAGCGATGGTCCTGGAGGTGAGGCGGACGTGACTGGGGGACATTTGGAAAGTGCGTGGGGACCGCTGGGATGGTTAAGGGGTGGACCTGGTCTGTGGGAGATGAAGGACCCCAGAGAAGGTGCCTGGCACTTCGCCGGTGGTGGGTGGTACGGACTCTGGGGGAGCGGGGAGGAGGATAGTTTCTCAGATCTTGACCCCATGGGTCAGAGATGGGGGAGATGCTTCTAAGGAGTGAGGTGTGCAGGCCAGGCTCCACTCAGGAGCACAGTTTGCTTCTGCAATCTGCCACTAGGGCTCTGCTTCATACCCTGTACCCCCATGGCCAGGATTCATGGTGCATTGAGCTGGGTGGTAAGCAGATGAATGAGGCAGAGGCAGTTCTGGTTGACTGGAAACCAGCAAGATATCCACGGATGTGTGGTGTGGAAGACAGGGGCTGTGGGAGAGTTCAGGCCAGAGGCCCTCCCTAGCCAGGGGGCTCAGAGAAGTTTGCCCTGGGGAAGTGACTTGTAAGCAGACAGCAAGAATCCATCAGCTGAACATAGAAGACCCTGATGGTCTAGGCAGAGAGGAGATTCTGAGGACCTTGCCAAGAAAAATGCCAGCAGAGCGAGGCTGCAGTAGAGCCATAGAAAGGGGAAAAAAGTGACGCCTGACCTTGCACCGGCCAGGGACAGGGCCCTCAATGCCAGATGCTGACACGGGAACAAAAAACAGAAATGGGGCAGGTGTGAGGCAGTGAGGAGGGAGGGTGACAGCTGTGGGGAGCTGGAGATGCACCCCCTTTTAAGCCAGCAGCCGCTTGCTACTCCTCAACTTCAGCTGAGAGCTACCACGTGGGAAGCCAGGCTGTTGGAATTGCTGGTATGGATTCTTCAAGAGAAGCTAGAAGTCAGGTGTTTTGTGTAAAATTCCCTGAGCTTTAATTCTCTCAGACCGATCTACTAATTGCTATCAATTGCTGTGACCCAGCAATTCCATTCCTGGGTTTATTACCAATGGGAATGCGAGCTTCTGCCACCGAAAGACATACATACATACATGAATGTTCACAGCAGCTTCCTTCATCATCGCCAGATACTGGCCACTGGCCATGTGAACATTGACTGGCAAATGGGAAATTAATTGGAGTATATTCGTTTGGAATATATATTTGGAGTATATTCAATGGAATACAATACAGTGATGAAAAAGAAGAATGTATGAACACACACACAGCCCTGTGCGTGTTGTCCACAGGACACAAATAGGATGCAATGCATGATGACATTCGAATCACTCAAGGATAGATAGAAGTAATCTGTGGAGCTGGGGAGCCCAGGGCTTCCTAACCATGGACCATTGACATTTGGGGCTGGCTGATTCTTTGCTGCATGTGGCCTATCCTGTGCATTGGAGGATGTTGAAAAGTGTCCGCGTCTTCTCCCCCACCAGATGCCAATAGCATTTGCCTAGTTGTGCCCTCCCTTGTTGGGGGGGCACAATCAGCTTTAGGTGAGGGTCACTGGGAAAGTGATATAGATTTATTTATTTTATGTTTTGGCTGTGGTGGGTCTTCGCTGCTGCTCACGGGCTTTCTCTAGTTGTGGCGGGAGCGGCAGCTACTCTTCATTGCCGTGTGCGGGCTTCTCATTGCCGTGGCTTCCCCTGTGGTGGAGCACAAGCTCTAGGCATGCAGGCCTCAGTAGCCACAGTGAGTGGGCTCACTATTTGTGGCACACTCAGCATGTGGGATCTTCCCGGCCCAGAGATCGAACCAGTGTCCTTTGCATTGCAAGGCAGATTCTTAACCACTGGACCACCAGGGAAGCCTGCGACAGTGATCTTTTGAAGTAAGACAATGATTAAAAATTGGCCTTGGAGAGCTCCCAAGGGAATGGAATATTCTCTATCTTGAGCTATGGTGATGATAAAGGTGGAACATATTTTTAAAATACACAGTGCTGTATTTTAGGAAGCATGTGCTTCAGGATAACAGAGTGAACCCTACAACATGGATGACCCTCCAAAACATGATGCTGAGAGAGAGAAGCCAGACACGAAAGGCCACAGGTTACGTGACTCCATTTATATAAAAAGTCCAGAAGAAGCAAATCCAGAGAGACAGAAAGCAGATGAGTGGTTGCTGGGGGCAGGGGTGAAGGGAGTGGGTAATGAAGAGTGGCTGCTAATGGGTCTGGGGTTTCCTTTGGAGTGATGGGAATGTTCTGGAATTAGATAGTGGCACAACACTACAAAAATACACTTAATTGTTCACTTGGAAATGGTTTATCTTGTGTCAATTTTATCTTAAAAACAAAATTTTTAAAAAAATATTTTTGATGTGGACCATTTTTAAAGTCTTTATTGAATTGGTTACAACATTGTTTCTGTTTTATGTTTTGGTTTTTTGGCCCCAAGGCATGTGGGATCTTAACTCCCCAACCAGGGATTGAACTCACACCCCCTGCATTGGAAGGCGAAGCCATGACCACTGGACTGCCAAAGAAGTCCCAGAATTTTTTTTTTTTAATAGAGTTAACTCAAACAAGGTGAACAGGACTGGTGCCTGGACCAGCTTGGCCACTTTGCGATGGAGGGAGGGGATAGCGGGAAAGTGAGGTGATAGACAGCCTCTGTCTAGAGAAAGTGTGAAGCAAAGCGGGAACTGTGGGCCTTCTTGGAAAAGGGAGGGCTGAAGCAAAAAGTATGTCTTGGCTCAGGGGAGCGCTCTCTCTTAACCCAACCTGTCAGCCCTGGAAAGAAATCGCAGGCAGGTCAGAGGCCAGCCTGCGAGCTGTTGAAGGGAATACAGAGTTCTGACGGGTGGAAGAGAAATGACAACCGCCCAGCCCAGCCTGACGCCACCGAGGGACGATAAACACCCCCACGGTGCTTGCAGGGGGGCCATGGGGATGTTCTCTGAGAGCTGAAAGGGGGCAATAGGGGCTCACAGAGGAGCAGGCTTCTTGAGAGCTTGGCCTGCTCTGGAAACAGAAATCCATGGGGGACACCGGACCTATATGATTCCCTCCCACCTGCCCCCTGCCCTGTTGGGGGATGGGAAGGGGAGAACCACCCACCGTGAGCAATCAGAGACCAGGGGCCAGGGGATGGGCTTCCAGGATCTTGAGTCTCCACTGGCTTCAAAAAATTGAACGAGGGACTTCCCTGATGACCCAGTGGCTAAGACTTCATGCTCCCAGTTCAGGGGACCCGGGTTCACATCCTGCTCAGGGAACTAGATCCCACATGCCACAACTAAAATGAGTTTGTATGCCTCAACTAAGACCCAAAGCAGCCAAATAAATAAATAAAAATAAATATTAAAAACAAATTGAATGAGTGAAGAGAGAAAGCAAGCTAAGGGCTCCAGGAAGCTGAGGGTCCTGGCTGGTAGGGGCCAATGGTGACTCCCACAAAATATGAACACCTGGAACCTGGGACTGTCACCTTATTTGGAAACAGTGCCCTTGCAGATGTAATTAAGACTCTTTCGATGGATGAGATCATCCTGGATTAGGATGAGTCCTAAATCTAAAGACAAGTGTCCTCAGAAGAGGAGAAGGGGTGAAGACAGAGGCAGAGATTGGAGTGATGTGGCCACAAGCCCAGAGCCACCAGAAGCTGGAAGAGGCCAGGAAGGATCCTCCCTTAGAACCTTTAGAGGGAGCACCACCCAGCTGACACCTTGAGGTCAACTTTGGACTTCAGAACGGTGAGGGCATAAATCCCTTGTTTTAAGTCACTCTGTTTATGGTCCTTTGTTACAGCAGTCCTAGGGAACTATAATAATAGAGGCCCTGATAGTCAATTCTCTGAACATTTACAAAGCCCCTCGACGGGATCATGGTACAGTGGAGAAAGCAAACACAGGAATGGATCACTCCTGTATATGCATATATATAAGGGTTTCCCCAACTCAATGGACATAAGTTTGAGCAAACTCCGGGAGATGGTGAAGGGCAGGGAAGACTGGCGTGCTGCAGTTCATGGGGTCACAAAGAGTCAGACACGACAACAGGGCTTCCCAGATGGCACAGTGGTAAAGGATCCGCCTGCCAATGCAGGAGATGCTGGTTCTATCCCTGGATCGGGAAGATCCCCTGGAGAAGGAAATGGCAACTCAGACCAGTATTCTTACCTAGAGTATTCTGTAGATAAGAGGAGCCTGGTGGGCTGTAGTCCATGGAGTCACAAAGAGTTGGACATGACTGAGTACACATGCATAGATAGATAGATAGACAGACAGACAGATAGATAGATAGATAGATACAGGGCCATGCCATGAGACTTTCGGGATCTTACTTCCCCGACCAAGGATTCAACCTAGGGTCACTGCCTAGGTTGTGAGCATGCTAAATCCTAACCACTGGACCGCAAGCAAATTCCTGGGGTCAGTGTGGAGGAATGGACATCCTGTGGGGCAGAGGACTGTCTAGGAACTCTATAGCAGGGGTGATATCACACAGCTGGTGATAACACACTCCACTACCTATAGGAGACAGCAGGTAATACAAATAGGCTGAGCAGTCAAGAAGGCGTCTGCATGAGCAATGGCACAGGTGACCTTCACTTCAGAGTCAAGGGGCAATCAGGAGTGGTGAGGACTGTGACACAGAATAGTAATAACTGCTAGTGTTTATTAGCACTAAGTTCTTTCCTTACACAGTATTAACTCATTTATTTTCTCATCAACTCCAGAGTCAGGTGTTATCCCCATTTACCAGATGGCTTATTTGAGGCATAGAGGCTATAGGACTGGAAACTCGTGGTATATTCACACTGGGTAATTTGAGCAGAGTTAAATGATGGGACAGCATTACACAGCATGGACAATGTACCACAGGAACCACCAGGAATAATGCCACGCCTTGGACTAGGACAAGTGGGAACTATTAGCACCCCTAGGTCTGAGGGGCCAGGGGAGTGAGCGGTTGCTATGAACTGGAGACACTACAGGCTGTGTGGATGAGGGGGACTTGTGACCTCCAACAGGGATGCCAGCGGCCCTCAGAAGCCACAGGGGCTGAACTGGGGAACAAATATCTCCCTCACTTCCCCTCCCCTCACTGGCTGAATCCAACCTGAGCCAGAGGACCCAGGAGCCCGTTGGTGTGGTCCACACAGCCCAGACTCCCAAGACACTAAGTTAGGTGGAGAAGCCAGGAGAATTGTTCTAAGAGAGGAAAGCGAAAGATTCCCTAGCAGTCAGCCGAGTGACTCTGGGTCCGGAATTCCCTTAAACTCCTCACCATGTGAGAACTGGCAATCCTGTGCTGTCTCCTGGGGGGTGGGGGCCGGCCTTACTGAGCACTGCCTCTGAGTTTCACAGAGGCTGTGTCTTTTGATGGAAAGCCAGGAATACAGATTTTTATGCAACAATCACCAGGTATTTAAGAGCTGGTAACTTATTACCATTTTACAAACCCTGCATGGGCAAAACAAATCGAAGGTGTGGGCTGGATTGGGCTCTGGGTGTCAAGCCCCTGGTTCAGAAGGTGAAAGCAGAGCGTGCAGCATACCCAACTGTGGAAACTGGGAGCTTCAGAGAGGCAGCCGCGCCAAGCATCACGGGTGAGATGGGGACCACGGATCAGCCAGCTGGTTTGACTAGAAAGGGCCTGGGGCTCAGGGCAGGTGCTCAGGTGCAGGATGTTAGGGTGAAACTGAATAGGTGTTTTGGGGGTCTAGATTGGGAGGGGCCACTGGAGTCACACTAACAGGTTTCAGCTTTGAAGGAGAGAAGCCACGGGTGGCTTTTAAACAGCCGAATGACTCAGTCATCCTCGGGTCTCTTCACCCCGAGGCTGGCTGTGGATCAGGCTTTCTTTGGGGGTGGAAGGACCATAGCTCCACAGATGAGAGAAAGAAATAAAAGAGCCTCCTCCTTTGAGTGTGCTTACAGCTTGGCGAGGAGGGCAGATGCGTAAATAATAACCTCAAAACATGATGCGCGGGGGTAATGAGTTAGCCCACGTCTGTGGATATTTGATCAACTGCTCTGTGTTCTGCACTGGGGATGAAGGGACAGGATGTGGTACTGCCTTCAAAGAAAGGGGCAGTGGATGGGGGAGGAAATAAAGGGAAAGGAAATTTTCAGGTGGTGATAAGAAAATGTAAAACAGCAGAAGGTGATCAGGGAAGGCAGCCCACCAGTCCAGGCGGCAGGGCAGGCAGTGGGCAGGGAGACAGGGTGTCCTGGGTGGGTCCCCTGGGGCCCAGCAGCCTGGCCGCCTCCTCCCAGAGTTGCCCCCATCACACCTGAGAACAAACCCAGGGCTGACATGGATTCCTGACTTGGAGCCCGAGCAGGGGGAGAGAGGGGAGAAAAAACACCCATCTGTTCCTCCTCTGATGAAACGCGATTCTTCACCCAGTGCTTAAAACCCCGCGCTTCTCCCATTTCCTCTCGGCAGCCACGTGACGTGATATAAATCGCTGAAAATGGGTTTTCCCAGCCGGTTGCTGTGTTGTTTTAATAATGGTTCATTTTCTGCCCTGGGGAAAAAATATTCCGTGGAGAACTTGGGAGCTGGGGGCTCATTTTGTCTGTGTGTGTATGTGTGTGTGCACATGCACACACTTGTGCCTAGCGTTCCCTTAGAGAAGATTCCAGAATATCACTGGGACACCAAGTTACCTGTCTAATTGAGTGATGCCCAGCACATCCCCCTCACCTGGACAAAGGAATTCCTTCAGAAACCTGGTCATGTTCACCTGCTATGTGTGTGCTATATCTGAGCTAGATGCAAGGGTCACAGTGGTCTCCCAGGCCTGGCCTCCCTAGGCCAGCATTCTGGAAGTGGGGAGATTGACATTTAAAAATAACTGTAAATTATTGTAAAAAAAAATTGTAATAGTTTAAAATAATTGGACTTCCCTGGTGGCACAGTAGATAAGAATCTGCCTGCCAATGCAGGGGACTGGGTTTAATCCCTGGCCCAGGAAGATCCCACATGCTGCAGAGCAACGAAGCCCAAACACAGCAGCTATTGAGCTTGTGCTTCCCTAGTGCTCAGACAGTAAAGAATCTGCCTGCAATGCAGGAGACCCAGGTTCGATCCCTGGGTGGGAAGGTCCCCTGGAGAAGGGAATGGCAACCCACTCCAGTATTCTCGCCCGGAGAATCCCATGGCCAGAGGAGCCTGGCGGGCTACAGTCTATGTTGCAGAGTCGGACATGACTGAGCAACTAACACACACACACACATACTAGACCCTGGGAGCCACAACCACTGAAGTTGGCACACCCCAGAGCTCGTGCTCTGTGACAAGAGAAGCCACGGCAGTGAGAAGCCTGCGTACCACAGCTGGAGGGTAGCCCTGGCTTGGCGCAACGAAGAAAAGCCCGAGCATAGCAGTGAAGACCCAGCACAGCCAAAGATAAATAAAAGATAATAATTGTGTAAAACTGTGTGATTACAACCATGGAAACTCTTCAGGAGAGAGTTGGTGGTGTGATGGAGTGGATAGCACCCACTATAGGGACTTTGGGCATCACTACCACCCCATCCATGAAGGAAGAGACCCTCAAGCTGAAACTTGGAGGATAGAGTTGCAAGAGGAAATGCCATCCAGGTCGGGGGAGACTTCCTGGACAAGCATCTTAAAGCTTGAAAGAGTATGGTGCAGGCTCAGATCCAGGAGAAAAGTCATGGGTCCAGTGTAGGCGAGGGCTGAGTGGGTGATGGGGAGCAGTGTGTATCAGTGGGCAGAGACTTGGGGACTTTCTCCCTGTTTCTGGGTAGAGAGGGTTTCTCCATGAGATGCAGCCATGACACTCTTGTGCATATTCAACCTTTAGTTTCATGGCCCGTCCTTGTTTTGCCTATTTGAGAAGAGCAGTTCTGGGAGGCCATGTGGATTGTCAAGGTCACTGCCTCATCTTCCCCATCCCCAATCCTGTAGTGGGTTGAAGGGTGGCCCCTCTCCTAAAGGTATGTCCATATTCCTACTGCCAGAACCTGTAGATGTGACCTTATTTGGAAAGAAACTCACTGTGGATATCACTAAATTAAGAATCTTGACTTCTCTAGGGGATCTTCCCAACCCAGGGATTGAACTTGGGTCTCCTGCATTGCAGGTGGATTCTCTGCCATCTGAGCCACCAGGGAAACCTATACTAAGTGAAGAGAAAGACAAATATCATATGATATCACTTATATGCAGAATCAAAAAAATTATACAAATGAACTTATTTTTACAAAACAGACTCACACACTTAGAGAACAAACTATAGTTATCAGAGGAGAAGAGGGCAGGGAGATAGGGAATAGATTGGGAGTTTTGGATTGACATGTACACACTGCTATATTTAAAATAGATAACCAACAAGGACCGACTGTATGGAAAAAAAAAAAAAAAGAATCTTAAGATGAGATCAAACTGGATTAGAATGAGCTTTAAATCTATTGACCAGAGTCCTTACATTTTGTTTGTTTCCTTTTATGACGGCACCTCACAGCGTGCAGAACTTCCCTGAACCCATGTCCCCTGCATCAGAAACATGGAGCCTTAACCACCAGAACACCAGGGAATTCCTGACCAGCATCTTTAGAAGAGGAAGGAATTCTCACAAACACAGTGGAAGAGGCCACATGAAGATGGAGGCAGAAGTTGGAGTGATGCAGTCACATAGCAAGGGACATCTGGAAACACCAGACGCTGGGTGAGGCCAAGAATGGACTCTCCCCAAAAGGCTGCCTTGACTTTGGCCTGATGATACTGCTTATGAATTTCTGACCTCCATAACTGTGAGAAAACAAATTTCTATAGGTTTTCTGGTTTGGTTTCGCTCTATTTTATTTATTTAGCTGCATCAGGTCTCAGCTGTGGGTCACAGGACCTTCACTGTGTCATGCAGGATCTTTTGTTGTGGGGCACGTGTGGCATTGGGCCTAGCAGTTAAAGCGTTTGGGCTTCAGTAGTTGCAGCACGCAGGCTTAGTTGCCCCGTAGCATGTGGGATTTTAGTACCCCAACTGGGGATTGAACTCCCATCCATCCCCTACATTGCAAGGCAGATTCTTAACCACTGGGCCACCAGGGAGTCCTGGGTTTGCCTTGTTTTTGTTTTCTGTGGCATTTAAGCCTCCCAGATCGTGACTATTTGTTACAGCAGCCACCAGAAACGAGCACTTCTCTGTCCACGGGATTCTGCAGGCAAGAATACAGGAGCAGGCTGCCATGCCCTCCTCCAAGGGATCTTCCAGACCCCGGGATCAACCCTGCATCTCTTACATCTCCTGCATTGGCAGGTGGATGCTTTAACAGTAATGCCACCTGGGAAGCCCAAATACATTCACTGTCCCCAGCAAACCATTCCAAGAGCTGTCTCCTCCCCAGCTCCGGGTCCTCCCCCTCTAATCCCCTCTCCTCTCCTTCCTGCTCCAGTTGGCTTTTTGTCCCTGCCCAGCTGAGGAAAGGGCTCCATCCTGCTGAATTCAAGGGTGTTTTCTCAGCCTCCAAGATGCTATGCTTCCCGAGTCCTGCTTCCGCTTCCCTGGCTGCCCCTGCTCATTGCCTTCTGCGATTCCTCCTCATCCCTTGTCCTTAATGTTGGAGAGAGAGCCATGGGGCTTGCCGTCTGTCTTCCTGTGTCTACTTCCAGTCAGCTCCCTGGGGATCTTGACCAGCCTTGAGGAGTTAAATGCTGCTTATATCTAACAATGGTATCTTCCAATGGCACCTCCAGCTTGGGCCTCTCCACTGACCTTCAGCTGCCTCCTTGGGTGTCTGATGATGCCCAGGTATCACGTCTGAAACTGAGCTCATTTTAGAAAAATTATTATTTATTTGTGTGTCTTGGGCCACTCTGGGCCTTTGTTGCTGCACATGGGCTTTCTCTAGTTGCAGCAAGTGGGGGCTAATCTCTAGTTGTGGTGCACGGGCTTCAGTAGCTGTGGCTCCCCAGCTCTAGAGTAAGGGCTCAGCAGTTATGGGGCATGGGCTTAGTTGCTCCACAGCATGTGGAACCTTCCCAGACCAGTAATCAAACCCATGTCCCCTGCATTTGAAGGTGGGTTCTTAACCACTGGGCCACTAGTGAAGTCCTGAAAGAGTACTCTTGATCCCTCCACTAGCCCCAAACCTGCACCTCTCCTATTTTCCTCATCTCAGTTAATGGCAGCACCACTGTTCTCCATTATGTAATGGGTGGAATACTGCCCCCAAATAATGTGCTGAAGAATTGATGCTTTTGAATTGTGGTGCTGGAGAAAACTCTTGAGGGTCCCTTGGACAGCAAGGAGATCAAATCAGTCAATCCTAAAGGAAATCAACCCTGGATATTCACTGGAAGGACTGATGCTGAAGCTCCAATACTTTGGCCACCTGACGTGAAGAGCTGACTCATTGGAAAAGGCCCTGATGCTGGGAAAGATTGAGGGCGCGAGGAGAAGGGGCTGACAGAGGATGCCGTGGTTGGATGGTATCACCGACTCAATGGACATGAGTTTGAGTAAACTCCGGGAGATGGTGAAGGACAGGGAAGTCTGATATGCTGCAGTCCATGGGGTCACAAAGAGTCGGACACAACTTAGCGACTGAAGGACAATGCATCCCAATTCACGTTCAGCTGGAACCTCAGAATGTGACCTTATTTGGAAATAAGGTCTTTGCATATGTCGTTAGCCAAAGATCTTGAGATGGTATGTATTGGACCTAGTGAAAGTGTTAGACGCTGTTGTGTCTGACTCTTTTCATCCCTATAGACTGTAGCCCATCAGGTTCCTGTCCATGGAATTCTCCAGGCTAGAATATTGGAGTGGGTAACCATTCCCTCCTCCAGGGGATCTTCCCAATCCAGGGATCGAACCCAGGTCTCTTGCATTGCAGGCAGATTCTCTACTGTCTGAGCCACCTTGGGTGGGCTCTAAATCCAATGATGAGGCATCGTTCTAAGAGGAGGCAAAGACACACAAAGAAAAAGATGGAGGTAGAGACTGGGGTGATGCAGCTGCAAGCCCAGGAAAGCCAAGGATGGCTGGCAGCCACCAAAAGCCGGGAGCTAGGCAAGGAAGGATTCTCCCCTAGAGCCTTCAGAGGGATAATAGTCCTGCTCACACCTTGAACTCATATTTCTAGCCTCCAGAACTGTAAGACAATACAGTCCTGTTATCTTAAACCAACAAGTTTGTGGTCGTTTGTTATAGCAGCCCTAGGAAGCAAACATAGCTGTGTTCTCCACGATGAGCTCTGAGACCCCTTGATTTGAGCACAACTGATTTACCTGGAAGGCGACTGCAGGAAGCAGTGGTGGGGAGGTGGGGGGGAGACAGGGGAGGGAGGGCACCCAGCAAAGAGTGGATGGATGGGGACTTCCCTGGTGGTCCAGTGGTTAAGAATCAGCCTTCCAATGCAGGGCATGTGGGTTTGATCCCTGGTTGGGGGATTAAGATCCCACCTACCAAAGGGCAACTATGCTTGCATGCTGCAACTAAGACCCCACCCAATCATTTTAAATAAATAAATGTGTATTTGTTTGTTTGTTTGAAAGAGTGTGGGGCTTCCCAGGTGGCCCAGTGGTTAAGAATCTGCCCTGTAATGCAGCCGACACCAGGTTCCTTCCTGGTCTTGGAAGACCCCACATGCTAAGGGGCAACTATGACGGTGTGCCGCAACTCCTGAGCCGATGTGAGCAACTACTGAAGGCTGTGTGCCCTATAGCCTGTGCTCCGTAAGACAAGCCACCACAATGAGAAGCCCGGGCGTTGCAACCAGAGACTACCCTTGCCAGCTGCAACTAGAGAAAGCCCTCGAGCAGCAATGAAGAGCCTGTGAGCTGCAACGAAGACCCAGCGCAGCCAAAAATAAATAAATTTTTTACATTATTTTTTATTGAAGAATAATTGCTTTACAGAATTTTGCTGTTTCTGTCAAACCTCAACATGAATCAGCCATAGGTATACATATATCCCCTCCCTTTTGAAGCTCCCTCCCATCTCCCTCCCCATCCCACCCCTAAAAATAAATTTTCAAAAAGAGCGTATTCATGAGCAGGTCATACCGGAACACTTAGGACTTAATTCTCCCCCCTCCCCGGAGACCTTAATTCTCCCTCCCCTCCTCGGAGGCGCCTGCACCTCAGAATCATCTCATTGAGGGTTGAGGAAGCCGGGGTGTGTTCTGGGGTTGAAGGATGCTCGCAGGGGAACGGATTCTCTGGAATGTCTGGTTGCTCCCAGGCAGGTCTGTGCTGCCTCTGCAGCCAGAGAGAGCCGCCAGGCCAAGTTGCAGGTGCTGGTCATGTCTTATGGAGCCACTGGACCGATGTGCACAGTGTGATCTGTATGTAAATACCTCCCATCAACCCGCACTCTTGTGTGACTCCTTCTCCTGGAGTGTGGATGGGGCTCTATGACTTGTTTTTAACCAACAGAATGTGGCAAAGGCGGGAATTCCCTGGTGGTTCAGTGGTTAAGACTTTGCCTTCCAATGTAGGGAGTGCAGGTTTGATCCCTGATTGGGGACCTAAGCTCCCACATCCCTTGCGGCCAAAATCAAAACATAAAAGAGGAGGAGTATTGTAACCAATTCAATAAAGACTTGAAAAATGGTACATATTTTTTTAAAAAATCTTAAAAAAAAAAAAAAAAGAATGTGGCAAAGGTGATGGGATATCCCTTCCAAGACTAGGTTACAAAAACTCAGTGACTTCCGTTTGGGGTATCTTCTCACTCTCTCGTGCTCATTCTGAGGAAAGCCAGCTATCATGTTGTGAGCTGCTCTGTGGAAAGGCCCACACTGCGAGGAGCTGAAGGAGGCCTCCAACCAACAGCCAGTGAGGGACTGACTCCTGCCAACAAAGAGGGAGCTTGGACGTGGATCCTCCCTGTAAGAACGCCGCGGCAAGACAAAGAGCGCCGGAGTGTTAAGAGGCTTTTATTGGACAATCGCTCCGAATCAGAGCTGCCATCCGCGAGCAGAGGGAAAGCGTAAGAAGGCAACCTGTGGGAAAGGGACGACACTTATATACCCTGGCGGATGCGGATGTGGCGGGACCTTTCCATATATGGTTAGAATCGGGCTCTAGGGTGCTGATTGGACTTTTCTGTCTCGTGTCAGTTTTTGATTGGCCGGAGTCTTGGCGCCTTTGCGTCCATCATTCTGCCTGGCAACGGGCTGTTGATTGGTGGATGTCTTATCTGGGACTTTCCGGCGGGGGGGGGGGGGGGGGGGGCTTCTCCATGACTTTTCACTCCCCAGTCAGTCCTTCGGAGAGACCATGGCCACAGCCGCCATCTTAGTTGCATCTGTGTGAGAGACGCAGAGCGACCCACCTGAGCCACACCTGGATTTCTGAGCCGCATAAACTGTCAAATAATAAGTGCATGCTGTTTTAGGCCACTAGGTTTTGGGATAATTTGTTCTGTGGTGATGCTGAGTGCCACAGGGACATGGGGGAAGGCACAGAAACAGTGACTGGTGAGACTCGCCTGGTGGTCCAGTGGTTAAGGCTTGGCGTTCCCAAAGCAACCCCTAGCTGAGGAACTAGATCCCATGTGCTCCAACTAAAGAGCCCGCAGGAGGCAACAAAGATCCTGTATGTTGCAACTAAGACCCGGAACAGCCAAATAAATTTTTTTTCTAAGATAGAAAAAGCATCATTAAAAAAACAAACAACAGGGCTCTCTGGGTGACTCAGTAGTAAAGAACCTGCCTGCCAATGCAGGAGACATGGGTTTGATCCCTGATCTGGGAAGATCCCACATGCTGCAGAGCAATTAAGCCTGTGCACCACATCTATTGAGGTTATGCTCTAGAGCCATGGAGTCACAACTACTGAAGCCCATGTGCCCTAGAGCCTGTACTTCACAACAAGAGAAGCCACAGCAATGAGAAGCCCACACACTGTAACTAGAGAAAAAGCCCATGCAACAACAAAGACCCAGCAGAGTCAAAAACAAATAAATATTTAAAAAACAAAACAGTAACTGGTAAGTCATCCACTTGATCACTCTAGTCTTCCCCTTCTCTCACATCTTACATCCAGTCCATTCGCAAGCCCTGTCAATTCAAACTCCAAAATCTTGAATGCATAGACATTTCCCCACTTGCACTGCCACTAGCTCATGTCAAGCTAGCCTTGTCTTTTACTTTCATCGCAGCAGCAGTCCCTCCTCCCTATCAGTCTCCATCCAGCTGATTCTCTACTGCTAAGAGGCTTTTGTATCATAAATCAGACCCTGGCATACAGCAGGTGCTCGGTAATGATGGAGTAAAGTGTCAAGTCAGGCCAGACTGGATCTCGCATCACCCCCGGTCAGCCCCTTTCCCTTCCTGTACCTGCATAAGGAAGAAAATGATATAAGGGAGGAGTTCTTAGTCCACTGGTGCTGACCGTGTGGCCCCTGGCGGGCAGCTTGCTGGCCTCACATCTTTCTCCATGCACACACTCTGCCAGTGCTGCCCACTCAGGTGTGGAACCAACACTCATTACGCACTTACTGTGCATCTAACTTCTGAGTATCTGACAAGTATGATCTCATTTAATCCTTGAAGTGAGTGAGAACAAAGCTGGAGGCGTTAAACGTCTTGTTTTCAGACTATATTTCAAAGCAACAGTAATCAAAACAGTATAGTATTGGCATAAAAAAGACACATAGACCAGTAGGATGGAATCAAGAGGCCTATAAGTAAACCCATATATATCTGGTCAACTAATATTTGACAAAGGAGCTAAGAAGACTCAATAGAGAAAAGGTAGTCCCTTCAATAAATGGTTCTGGGAAAACTGGATATTCACATGTGAAAGAATGAAACCAGATCCTTTTCTTACATCACTGGTAAAATGAACTCAAATGGATTAAAGGTTTAATCCATCATATACACAGTACTGTATATAAAATAGATAAATAATAAGGACCTACTGTATAGCACAGGGAACTACTTGATACTCTGTAATAACCTATATGGGAAAAGAATCTAAAATAGAGGGGATATATGTGTATGTATAACTGATTCACTTTGCTATATACCTGAAACTAACACAGAATTGTAAAATAGTTATGTGTGTGTGGGCTGTGCTCAATTGCTCAGTTAGGTTCACTTTTTGCAACCCTATGAACTATAGCCCACCAGGTTCCTCTTGTCCATGGGATTTTCTGGGCAAGAATACTGGGGTGGGTTGTCATGTTCTCCTCCAGGGGATCTCCCCACCCAGGAATTGAACCCACATCTCTTGAATTGCTGGTGGATTCTTTGCCACTGAGCCACCAGGGAAGCCCTAAAGCCATTATACTTCAATTTTTAAAAAAGACATAATCCTTGAAATGGTCCGACCAGGTAGGATTGCCACTATTCCCCATTTTACAGTCAGAGAAATTAAGGCACAGAGCAACAAAGTCACTCATTTACAATTGATTCAGCCAGTCCCACGTTGGACTGGGATTTGAACCCAGGCAGTTTTAAAAGCAGCACTGGGGTCTTCACTGAGATTCAGCTTGTGTCGCACATGTAAATTCTCTTGCTTTTGACCAGATGGACATTACTGAGTGCCTGTGCACCTAAAGGGAGTTACACCCCTTTGTTTTACCAGAAGATGGTTCTGTCATGCTGGGCTGCATCAATGAAAGGCCATTTCTTGCTCTCAGGGAGGTTCTTGACTTGCTGGAGAAACAAGGACATCAATAGCCTTAAATTCTCAGTAATGACAGCAGCCACCTAACCCTGCCCTGAGGGCACTTGGAATGCATTAATTCTACCTGGGGAGATTCTGGAAGGCTGGAAGGGCTTCACAGTATGTGAAGTGATGCCATGTCCATGGACAGAGGACCCCTGTTGTCCACCTTTATGCCTTGGGACTGCAGGGAGTGCTAAGCATACAAAAGCCAGGAGTGGGCAAAAGATTTGCTCCAAGTAATTGAGCTGAAAGGCTTCCCTGGAGGCTCTGACAGTAACGAATCTGCCCGAAATGCAGGAGACCCTGGTTTGATCCCTGGGTCAGGAAGATCCCTTAGAGAAGGGCATCGCTACCCACTCCAGTATTCTTGCCTGGAGAATTCCATGGACATAGGAACCTGGAGGGCTACAGTTCATGGGGTCACAAAGAGTCAGACATGACTGAGCCACTAACACTTTCACGGAGCTGAAGCCACCACGAGAAGCTTGTGCACTGCAACAAAGAGTAGCTCCCACTCGCCACAACTAGAGAAAACTCATGTGCAGCAACGAAGGCCCAGTACAGCCATAAATAAATAAATAGCAAAAAATGTTTAAAAAGAAATATATCATCTCACAGTTCTGGAGGTCAGAACCCTGAAATCAAGGTGTCAGCAGGGCCCTGCTCTCTCTGAGGTCTCTAGGGGAGGATCTCTCCATGTCTCTCCCAGCTTCTAGTGGTTGTCAGCCATCCTCGGCGTTCCTTGGCTTGTAGACACATCACTCCAGTCCGTCTCCATCACCATGTAGCATTCTCCTGTTGTGTGGGCTGTGTCTCTTTCCTTAGAAGAAATGTATAATATAATCCAGTCATTGGAATAAGGTCCCACCCTACTCCAGTATGACATCATTTTAACTAAACACATCTGCAACAACCTTCTTTCCAAATCAGGTTACATTCGGAGGTACTGGGAGTTAGGACTTTAACGTGTATTTTTTTTTGGAGGGGGGACACAATTTACCTTGTAACACTCTCCCTCCCTTATAGGCTGTTTTTTGTCACCTCTTTCTGGGCTGCAAGGGGCCCAGTTAAATGCATACAATTTCCCCCCCCCCCTTTTTTTTAATGTTGCAGTGCCTGTGCCTCAATCTATATTTTGTTAACATAAAAATGTTAATAAATAGCGACCCTATCCCTGGTGGCTCAGTGGTAAAGAATCTGCCTGCCAATGCAGGAGACCAGGTTCAATCCCTAGGTCGGGAAGATCCCCTGGAGGAGGAAATGGCAACCCACTCCAGTATTCTTGCCTGGAAAACCCCATGGACAGAGGAGCCTGGCAGGCTACAGTCCATGGGGTTGCAAAGAGTCAGATATGACTTAGTGACTAAACAACAAACCCCTACCCTGAGTATTTTTGGAGATCCAGAAAAATTTAGTGTCATTATATGGGAATACATTGGGCTGCAAATATAAAAATACCTGAACAGCAGTGGCTTAAACAAAAAGTTGCTTTTTTCTCACCAGACAATTTGGAGTTTGGCGCTGCTGGAAACCAACAGCTAGCACCACTTAGGTTCCCATGGTCACCTAGATATACCTCTAGATCAGTTGTGTGATCTTCACCCCAGCTCATTGCTGTTGTTAATTCCCATTTTATATATAAGGCAATGGAGGCTGATAAAATATGCTCATTCTTCCCTGAACCCCTCAGCCAACTTTGGCTTGGGTTTCATTGACTAAAAATGTGTCACTCAGCCACACTTATGGCCAATGAGAAGCAAGGGAGGCTGGGTGTGAAGCATAGAACAGGGAATCTGCTAACCAATCAGAGCAAATACTCTGTTAACACAGGAAGAAATCAAGATGTTGGAGGCAATAAAAGGTATCTCTCATAATTCTCCCTGCTTCTAGATCTAGAATTATATATTATATATAATATTATATGATATACAACTACATATATATGATATACAATTACAGATATAATACACCATTACATTGTGCACTAAGTATTAATACTAGGTATTGTTTGTAGACTCACTGCAAAAAATAGTAATAGCGCTTATTTCATGGAATCCTCAACATCTGTGAAGTACATGTTATTATCATCCCATTTTACAGATGAGAAGACTGAGTCTCAGACAGGTTCAGTAGAACCTCTTTTATTCATTTAACAAACAAGTATTGAGCATCTATTAGATACCAGGTCATTTGGGTACTGAGAATAGAGCAGTGAATAATACAAAGACTGCCCCCTGAAGAAGTATTCCTCAGGAGGGCATACAGTCTAGTTGGGGGCAGGGCAGGGAGGGAAGGAGACAGGGTACTCAAAATTAATAGAAACAAAATGAGTTTTGGGAATACCACCTAGTGTGGGCCACGCACTGTTCTGAAAGTTTTCCATCTGCTAAGTCACTTATTCACCCAACAGTTGTATGAGACCGGTTTTATTACTATCCCCATTTTAAAAATGAGGGGATTGAAGCTCAGAGAAGTTAAGTAACATGCCCAAGGTCACACAGCCAATAACTGTGAAGCCAGGGCCCTTGGGTTGCAGAGCCTAAGCTCGGGTAAGTAATATAATGTCAGGTGGTGATAAAACGAGTGATGGCAAACAACCTGGTGATGGCTTGGGAAGGTCCTTCTGAGGAGGTGGCAGACTAGCACAGATGTGAATAAAGGCAGGAGGGAGCTGTGGGGACATCTAGAAGGAACACCCAGTGGGAAGCCTAGAGGTAGGAGCATGCTGGGTGTGTTTGGGGTTTAGTGAGGGGCCAGTGTAAGGGCTTCCCAAGTGACTCTAGTGGTAAAGGACCTGCCTGCCAATGCAGGAGATGTAAGAGACTTGAGTTTGATCCCTGGGTCAGGAAGATCCCCTGGAGGAGGACATGGCAACCCACCCCTGTATTCTTGCCTGGGGAATCCTCACGGACAGAGAAGCCTGGTGGGCTATAGTCCATAGGTTCACAAAGAATCGGACACCACTGAAGCGTCTTAGCACACACGAGGGGCCAGTGTGGCTCTGGCAACAGGCCTAGGGATTCTTCTACCCAGTTTGCACGTATGACCTTTAAGCATCATAAAAGTCTCATGACATAGGTTTTCAAAGCTACCCTCGTTTGACAGATGGGGACACTTGAGGCTCTGAATGGTTAACCAACCTGCCAGGGGGGAAATAGAGGCAGAAAGAGGTGAGGCCTGGATCTGAACCTAGGCAGTCAGATCCCACTGCCCGACCCTATGGGAAACAGTAGGGAGCAAGTGCCAGCAGGCTGGGAGGGCTGCCTGGAGGAGGTGGATGTCACCAGGACCTAGAGGGACTTGAGGAGTAGGGAGTAGGGTAGGGAAGGTGCTGCATGGAGCATAGCAATGGAATCCATCCCTGGGGGCAGTTCTTCGAGGGCAGATTTCCATCACGGACCCAGACTCCAGTTCCCCCCAGGCAGGATCTGCTTAAAGAAAAGGCAGAGATGTGAGCTTCATTAGTGCCTCAGAAACCCCAGGAGCCCCTGGGAGGAGGGGAGGGGGACAGAGGAAGAGAGGGGGATGAAAAGGGCCGGAGAAGGGAGCCATTCTAATTTTGGCACACCTCGCAGGGGGCACAGGGCCACTGAAAAGGAAGCAGCTGGGGTTGGCTGGGCAGGCCCCCGTCATTGTTCCAGCTGGATCCGCTGTCTGGGCTTCAAATGCAAAACCAGAGTAAGGGGGGTGGGAGGGGGCGCCCGTGGCCTTTGCTCCTCCTTTAACAGACCAAAGGACCCTGGCGGCTTAGCTCTTTTTCCTAATTTAAAGATATTTTCAGGCGTTTGGGAGCTCCCCTATGGTGAAGCAGGAAGGTTGGAAGAGGGGGAAGGGGGCTTGAAACTCTCACCGTGGTCGCCACGGAGGATGGGGAGTAGGCCAGGAGCCGGGGGATGGCGGGGTTGGGGGAGGGCACTAAGGGTGGGACCCTTGGGAGGGGTGAGGCGGTCCATATTGTGACTTTGGCTCTCTTCTGCCGCAGTTTCCCCTCTCTGGCACCTCGGCATGCCTCTCCAGAAGGTAGGATGGATGTACCCAAACCTCTTTCCTGCTAATGAAAGGGGGCTCTTTGGGGTGAACCCTGGAGGCCTTGAGTTGGGGAACACTGCGGGTATTGCCCCATGCCAGTCCCTGGGCAGGGCAGGATGTCCAGAGAGAGACAGATGGAGGAGGTTGTTCCCTCTTAGTTTGCCACCCCTGGTGCCAGGACAAGAAGAGGGTTAGGAGACAGGCCAATGGGGTGCAGCCACCTCCATGAAGGAGGGGGGCTCCTAGGCTCGAGTCTTGGCGGGGGGGGCATTGCTTAGGAACCAGCAATGAGCCAGCGGGGGGCCTGGGCTGGAGGGCGGGGAGGAGCCCGCGACAGCTTGGGGTGGGGGTGGCCCTCCCCTGCGGTCCAGGCGCCCCTCACTGCCTCCTCCCGTTTTCTTTCGCTCCCTCCTTCCCTCGCCCCTCCCTCTCCAGCTCACCTCCCTTCCCGGCCCCCTGCCCTCCCCGCTGCTCACGTCTCCCCAGCCTCTCTCCCACCCCCGTCTGCGGCTCGCTCTCCTGTCACTCTCGGGGCCACCTCCTCGGGCTGCCTTTCTTTCCCCTCCTTCCGGTTCCCAGCCATCCTCACCCCGCGCAGCACCGCCCTCCCCGCGCCCGTCCCCGGCCCGCGTCCCTGCTCCCGCCTCCCCTTCGTTCTCCCAGCCCCTTTCCTCCCGCGTTCTCCCCCTCTCTCCTCCCTTCCTTCATCTCTTCCCACTTTCCCCAGCAGGAGAGGGGGCCGCACTCCCCGCTCCTGCCGCCCCCTCCCCGGGCCGGCGGGCTCGGCTCCGCGCCCTCCCCTCCGCCGGGGCCGCCGCCATCTTGCAGGATGCCGGGGAGGAGCGCGTGCAGTCGAAACAATACATCTTTTATGAAGCGCCTCCTGCCCCCGGCCTGGAACTCTTACATTAACGCGGCATTGATTTCCCTCGGAATGGAGGGGCCTCGGCATGCCCCCCACCACCACCCGGAGGCTTGGGCTCTTAAGGGGCAGCCCCCGCAGGTGGGCTCGCTCAGCCGTGGGGGGCGCCGGGGACCCGGCAGCCAGCCTTGGGCGTTGGTTCCTAGAAGAAGGGGTTTGGGGCTTCTGGCTTTCTAGTAACTCCTGAACTGAAGGAGTCCCTCGTCGGCATTGGCATTGGCCGGAAAGGGCTCTGGAGACCCTGGGTTGCGCCTGGGACCCGCTTCCTGCTGCCACGCCGTCTGGGGCACGTGCCCCGCTCCCAGAACCCGCCGTGGCGCCTCCTCCCCTCCCGGCCCAGTTTTCTTCCCCGCTTCTCGTCCATCTTGCTACCTCACTCCCATCCTTTCCGTTTGCTGCCTCCCTCAGCCTCTCTCGTCCTCTCCCCGTACCACCCCCCTCCGTGCGGACTGCCCCCTCCCCCCACACCCCCTTCCCTGCGTGCTAATGACCGCGAAGCCGGCAGCTCCCCGGCTGTTTCCGGGGGAGTCGAGTATGCAGCCAGGGGAGATGCTGGAGCTGTTGGGGGTTGGAGTGGGGGGAGAAGAATTATACACATAAATCTAGGATAATGACGTTGGTGCTAATGGGCTGGCAGCCGCAGCGCCCAACCTCCCCCTCCCCACAAGGATCAGGCGGGACTTGCAGGGTCTCTGAGGACCCATGGCCCCTGTCAGCTCTGAAGGGGCTACACTGAGTGTACGGGGTCCAGACTAGTTTGAATCACCTCTGATGCGTCTGGTCACTGGATCTCCGTTCAATTTGCAGCTTGCCGCTTACCAGCCCTGCAGTCCAGGGACAAGTAGGGTTCAACTTAAGGACAGGTAGATTTTCTGGGTCTGAGGCCCCCTCCTCGACCCCACCAGCACCCTGGATCCCCACCTCTGGGTCTCCTGAGGTCCCTCCACCCACAACCTGACATCTTTCATATAATTGACAAGTCAGGCTTGAATTTTCTTCCATGTTCCCCATTTCTGAGCTTTGTGACCTTGGACAAGTCACTTGACCTCTCTGAGATTCTGTTCCCTCCAAGTTGTGGATGATAATATGCATATGTGCTAACTCACTTCAGTAGTGTCTGACTCTTTGCAACCCTATGGACCGTAGCCTGCCAGGCTCCTCTGTCCATAATAACCATCTTCAAATAGAACCTGAATTCACTTACTTCTTCCCATTTCTGTGGCCCACACCCTTGTCCTGTCACTGTCAGGATTACTTGGTTTATCACAGTTGCCTGTGCCTTGAACTTCCTGCTTCAACCCTCTCTCCTGTCAGGACTGAATATTCAGGACGCTGCAGTCCATCCCCACAGCGCTTAGATTCAATCCGAATCCTTCACTCAACCTCTTCTGGATCCCTCTCCCTTTTCTTACTCCACTTCAGCCGTGCTGAACCTTTGTGCTAGCTGTCCCCCCACCTCTGGAAGCACTGTTCCCCCTGGATTTTACATGGCTGGTTCCACTTTCATTGTCAACCACCAGCTCTATCTCACCTCCATGGAATCTTCCCCACCACCCCCAGTTGCTCTCCGCCCCCCACTTTTCCAGCACCCTCCACCCCTGATACGGCCTTGCTTTTGTATGTTCTTGTGTACTGTGTGCCTCACCACTTGCCCCAGGAACACAGACTCTTTTTAGCCCTTGACTCTTGTTCTCATTGTGTCCAACAATTTCTGACGCCTGTTCGATTTTCGGATATGTGTTGAATAAGTGAGTTAAATAAATAAGAATGTTGTGACTATTTAAGGGTATGACTGATGTAAACAAGAAATCCTGGGTTCTTGTCCCAGCGGGGCCTGTTGATTTTGGGCTTCCCTGGTGGCTCAGATGGTAAAGAATCTGCCTGCAATGCAGGGGACCCAGGTTCTATTCCTGGGTAAGGAAGATCCCCTGAGGAAGGAAATGGCAACCTGCTCTAGTGTTCTTGCCTGGAGAATTCCACAAACAGGGGAGCCTGGCGGGTTACAGTCCATGGGGTCCCAAAGAGTGGGACACAACTGAGCAACGAACACTTTCACTTTTCACTTCACTGATGTAAAGTCCTTGACATGTGACAGGTATCCAGTAAACCAGGGCACCTGCTTTCTTCAGGATGATGGAACTGGGAAAGGATAATCTTGTTCTTGTCGTTACTCCCAGCCCAAAACCTGGGGAGAAAATTCGGAGTAGGACATGTTCTCCCAGAAGGAAGAAATTTGCAGGAGGAGGAGGGGATGACAGAGGATGAGATAGTTGCATGGCATCACCGACTTGATGAACCTGAGTTTGAGCATGCTCTGGGAGTTGGTGTTGGACAGGGAAGCCTGGTGTGCTGCACCCCATGGGGTCACAAAGAGTCGGACGCTGAGAGACTGAACTGAACTGAACTGATATCTGACCAAGGACTCATATTCAGAATATATAAAGAGTACCTACAAATCAAGAAAACCAAACTGATGGAAAAGTTGAAATGACAGTTATTAAAATGGCCAAAGAGCTTTTGGGGAAATGCTTAGTGTCATTGATCATCACAGAAATGTAAATAAAACCATAATGAAATACCACACTCAACCAGAATGGCTAAAATGAAAAACTGCTAATGCTAAGTGTTGTTGACAATGTGGAGAAGCTAGAACCTTGATGCATTCTTGGTGGGAATGTGAAACGCTCTAACCTTTGCAAAACTAGCACTATCTCCTAAAACTACACATAACACCTGCCTTGCCACCCACCAGTTCTACTCCTGGGTATTTACCCAACAGACATGTGAACTTGTGTTTCCCAAAAGACATACAAGAGTGTTCATAGCAACTTTATTCACAGTAACCAATTATTGCAAACAATTCAAATATTCATCAACAGTAGAGCAAGTAAACAGTAATCCTTACAACAAAATACTACACAACAACAACAACAGAACAGGCTAATAACACCAGAGATTGAACATAACATGAAAGACACAAGACATGGAAGAGGACACACGCTATGGTTCCACTTACATGGAGTTCAAGCACAAGTAAAACTAACCTGTGATGATAGAGTCAGAATGGGGAATACTGACTTCCAGAAAAGGGTGTGAGGGAACTTTCTGGAAGAATGGACCTAACCTCTCTTGAGCTGGATGGTATATACACACAAAAAATTCATCAAGCTGAAACAAAATCTGATCACTTTACGTTATGCAAATTATACCTCATTCAAAGGGAAGAAAAGGAAAAGAGGGAAACAAAAGAAAAAGTCCCCTGGAGCTATAAGTGACCTATATGCTGAGTGAATCCTGACACTTCCCTCCTCAGACGTTTCACAACAGTCTTCGGTGCAGACAAAAGTTGGAAATTTTAAGCAGCTGCCCCAGATTCAGGAAGGAGGGCCAAGGGTGGGCATGCCTCTCCCCGCCACGTCCTAGGACTTGGACTTCTAGTTTCCACTGGCCCTGGAGAGTAAGTGGTCCAGTCTCAGAGCAAAAGAAAGCTCTTAAAGTTTCTCTTCTACCCCTCAACTTCTCCAGCCCAAGCTGTGGGTCCAAGCAATGTTGCTGTACCAGAAACTGCTAGTGATTCTGGTTGCTATGGCAATGGGGCCACAAGGCCCTCAGGAACCATTGCTTCATCTCATCGCACTGGGGTGAGGGGGCGCTTTTCCCCCATAAAAGTGAAATGAGAATCAGGAAAGGGGAAGCCCTCTTCCTCTGATCTTGAAAAAGATGCTTCCCCCTAGCAGTTTTGCCCCAAACCCCTCCCTGATTTGGAGAGAAAGGTCTGAGTGGAACTCAGTGGTTAAGAAGGGAGATGGAGGGGACTTCCTGTTGGTCCAAGGGCTAAGATTCCAAGCTCCCAATGCAAGGGGCCTGGGTTTGATTCCTGGTCAGGGAGCTAGGTCCCACGTGACTCAACCAAATATCCCGCATGCTGCAATGAAGATCAAAGGTCCCAAGTGCTGCAACTAAGACCCAGTGCAGCCAAATAAATACACACATTTTTTTTTTAAAGGAGAGGGACGGGTACACATGCTCCCTGGATTATACTAGCCACCCACCCCCACCTGCCACAAGCTCCAAGAAAAGCCCAAGAAAATATAGTCTTTCTCCAGTTCTGACATTCTTCTATTTGTTCTTTTGTTCTTTTCCATGGGAGTTATGGGGTGGTGGGTAGAAATAGCACTGTGTTTGGTAAAGGAAGGTCAAGGGTCCAGCAGCCTCACTGTGGGGCCTCAGCTCATTCTTTCACCTTCCTATTTCCACTTTCACAAAACTGAATCTCTAAATCCTACTTTATAGTGTTATTGTGAGACTTAAGTGGATTAACACGGGAAAAGCGATTAAACAACTTGTAGCACACAACTGTCACTCAATACGTCTATTACTGTTTTTATGTTCCCGGTCCTTTTATGTGTAATGATGTAGGTAACTCTCACAGTGACTTTGTGGCAGAGTCATGATTATACCCATTTCATGGATTAGGGAACTAAGGTTTGAGCACTTTTGGAAATGAGTGCATTCCCCAGACCCTCAGTAATCCTGGACCCTTGAACCACCCAAGCTGACAGCTCTAAAATGGACCCATGGCACCCCACCGAGGGTTCAGAGAAGGGCTACCTGCCCTCTGCCTCCTTCTCACTTTCTGTATGTTAAGAGTCACAGCTGCTTCAGGACGTGTGTCTGAATGGCTTCCTGATCCTGTCCCTCTTTTATATTCCAGAGGGGATATGAGGTAGGATAAATTAGTTCCCATGTGGCCATCAAGACCCACTTTCAGGACTCCCCTGGTGGTCCAGTGGCTAAGACTCCAGGTTCACAATGCAGAGGGCCTGGGTTCGATCCCTGGTCAGGGAACTATATCCCACATGGCTCAACTAATTCATATGACACAGCTAAAATATCCTGCATGCCTCAACTAAAGATGCCATGTGCTGCAACTAAGACCCGGCACAGCCAAATTAAAAAAAAAAAAGACCCACTTTCATTCCCCTCCATCCAGCTTGGGATACTGGAATGGATCGAAGTCTCCCTGGTCCTCTGGCTTCCAGTGGATTCAGGAGGTACCCAGTAGGTGATGGTGAATGGGAGAGGCGAGGGGACAGCTCTAAGCCTGTCCTGCAAACTGGTCACTCCCCTGACCAGAAACCACTGCTCCCAGGGGTGATAATGGTTTCCCAACCTCACAGGACCCCAGGTTGCGTGAAGGAATTTTTTCCTACAGCTTCCTTACCTTTTTTTTTTTTAGCTACACCATGAGGCCTACAGGATCTTTGTTTCCCAAGCAGGGATTGAACCCGTGCCCCCTGCAGTGGAAGCTTGGAGCCCTAACCACTGGACCGCCAGGGAGGGCCTTTCCTTAATCTTTATAACAGACCTCAAGTCACATCCCTAAATTTCAGAGTCTGCTTTCCTTGCAGTTGTTGTCCAGTCACTAAGTCATGTCCCACTCTTTTCGACCCCATGGACTGTAGCACGTCAGGCTTTCCTGTCCTTCCCGTGGGGACCCTAACCAAAGAGGCTTCTTCCTCTTGAACTTTCCTCTTACCTATATTTAGGGAGAATTTTAAAATATTTGGCTTTTTTCTAATTACAGGCAGGAAACACACTCAGTGTATACCAGAAGACAATAAATTCTGCCCTTACTTCTGGCCTTGAGGAAATCACTGTTGATCTTTAGGTGTTTATCCTTCTAATCTCTCAGGGCAGGATTTTGGGTCAGGCAGAGCTGGGACTTGTCCCAGCCTGACCACTCACTGTATGCTGGGTAACTTTGGGGAAGTTTCTTCACTTTTCTGAGCTTCCATTTCCTTCTGTATAAATGGCATTATTATAGTACCCGTTTCATTCAATTGCAGGGAGGTACAAATGCCCCGGAGCTGATCAATGTCAGCTCTTGTTACTTACATCAATGTTATAGGTAGTTTTTCAAATCCCTATTAGGCTTTCAGTAAATAACAGGATCCTAGCCCTCCTTTTTGCTGGTGGAAACAAGTTCTGATCTTGTTCAGTAGCCGTCCTCAAACCTCATGAGGTTGTTCCTCGGCTGCCATGCTTTTTGAGATTTTGTGTCTATATTTGTAGTTTTCACACTGGCCTCCTCAAAAATTCAAGTTAACATTTAAGTGACAAGCACCATGCTAGACACTTGAAAGATACACCTTTCAGTAACCCTTATGATAACCCATTTTACAAAAGAAGGAATCCAGGCACAGGCAAGATTTCCGCCCATCTCTTGCCTTCATCACTGTTGGTTTGTCCACCTTGATTAGTTCCCTTTGCTCATTTAACATAACCAACTATTATGGTAGTTATTGTGTCTAAACTATGAGTAAATAGGCTATAAGTCAGGGCCACAACCATGAGTCCAATTCAACTCCACACAAAGATAATGACCACTCACCCCATGCTGGTCCTTATGCTTCTCAAGATAAGATTAATGGGATCCCCATCTTCCTGGAGCTTATAGACCTTCTGGGTTATGTGCTTTGGCTGGTAGTATGTGCCTACTTACTTTTCCCTTTCATCTGGATGCTCAGTTGACTTCTAAGTGGCTACAGGTGCCATAGAAATGACTGGGGACAATATGGTGGTGTTACTGGTGTCATCTTGTCTAGCAGTCTGAGCAGGTCAGGGGATGGGGAGAAAGTAAAAGAAGCTGTAGTTCACAAGGGTGGGGCCCAAGCTTTGGTTCCCAAAGGCCTGGATTTGAATCCCAGATACATCATTTACTTTTTAAAAAAAAATTGATTATTTTTATTTTTGGTTGCACTAGGTGTTTGCTGCTTTGTGGGCTTTCTCTAGTTGCCTCAAGTGGGGGCCACTCTCTGTTGTGGTGCTCTGGCTTCTCGTTGCAGCAGTTTCCCTTGTTGTGGAGCACAGCTCTAGGCGCATGGACTTCAGTAGCTGCAGCTCGCAGGCTCAGGAGTTGTGGCTCGAGGGCTCTAGAGCGCGGGCTCAGAAACTGTTGTGCACCAGCTTGGTTGCCCTGCGCGGAGTATGGGGTCTTCCCGGACCAAGGATAGAACCCGTGTCCCCTGCAGTGACAGATGGATTCTTAATCACCGGACCACCAGGGAGTTCAGTTCAGTTGCTCGGTCATGTCCGACTCTCTGCGACCCCATGGACTGCAGCACGCCAGGCCTCCCTGTCCGTCACCAACTCCCGGAGCTTACTCAAACTCATGTCCATCGAGTCGGTGATGCCATCCAACCATCTCATCCTCTGACCAGAGAAGTCTTTATCATTTACTGGTGATGTGACCTTGGACAAGCTCCTTCACTTTTCTGTGCCCCGTCTGAGAAGTAGATATTGTGTTAGCGACTGCTCCCAGATTGTGGTCAGAACTGAGAAGCTAACTAAAGCTTTTGACAGGTAGCGGCACACAGCAAGCACCCAATAAACGATAGTGACTATTCCAGTGATTTCCTCCAGACTACCCCAGGAGCATACCTGGATGGAAGACCCAGATTCGGAACCGGAGGGCTAGTGTGGAGGAGTGAGGAGGGAGCCGGGACTCCAGCCCTCTCTTTGGGGGCTGCTTGAGTACTTGGCTGAGGGTGGGGTGATACTCTGGCCCAACCCCTGCAAGCCTGTTAATTACCTCTCAGGGTCATGGGTCTTAACGAGCCCCTCCAGGGGATCTTGGCCCAGCTCTCTGTATATTGATCTCATCTAATCTCTCAGCAGGTGGGCGGGTCTCTAAATCCTGCTTAACTCTCCTTTCCTGCCCTTTCTGGGCTGGGAGGCCCCAGGCAGGGTTTAGCTTGCAGGAATGAGCCTGGGAAGCTTTGAGGTGGGGGGCAGGGGGTCTTCTCGGCCCCCTGTAACAGAGGAGGGGCAGTGTGGTATGTGTGTGTGTGTGTGTGTGTATGTGCATATATATATGAATCCCCCTGGGAAGGGCAGATGGGCACTTCTTTCCCTCTGCCTGCCAGCATGCCAGGACACTGCCCGTTTCTCTCCCCATCTGGGAATCCACCGATGTGGCTACAAAGCCCAGGTGAAGGGCCCTTCCTGGTCAGGCTGGCCAAGGCCTCCCACCGTCCCCACAGGAGCTGGATGAGGATTTCAGAGCTGGCAAGCTGCATCGCTCTGGTGCCTCCTTGAAGCCAAAGCTGCCGGAGGAAGCCTCCTGGCCCAGGAGCTGCCTGGCTGGGCTCTGTTGGTGTAATCAGGCCACATCCGTGGAGGGCGCCTGGACTTTCACTAGCATAGCTGGTGCTTTTCGAGCCCTTGGGTGATGTTAACCTTTTGGGGCTGCTACCTGGATGCTTAGGAGGCCTCAGTTCCCACTTTGAAAGGGAGCTCCGGTTGGATGATGGGAAAACCAGTACCTCTTGCATGATTGCTGCTTTCAGGGGCTGGGTTGAGGGGGAAGTCTGTGAGAGGCTGGTGGAACACGTGGGGGACTAGTGGGGGACACAGGGTTAGCCTCAGAGAAGCAGGCTGGTGACATTTTTAGAATGTTAATTAATTAATTTTGTTGTTTGGCTGTGCTGGGTCTTTGTTACACAGACTTTCTCTAGTTAGGGTGAGTGGGGGCTACTCTCTAGCTGTAGCGCTCGGCTTTCTCATTGCTGTGGCTTCTCGCTACAGAGCTTGGGCTCTAGGGTGTGTGGGCTCCCGTAATTGGGGCTTAAGGGCTTAGTTGCTCCTCAGCACGTGGGATCTCCCCAAACCAGGGATTGTACTCGCATCCCCTACGTTGGCAGGTGGATTCTTAACCACTGGACCACTAGGGAAGTCCCTGGTGACATTTTTACAAGCTCTGTAGACAGAGCAGCCTGGGCTTGAATTCTGCTTCCATCCCTTTCTGGGGGCAGACACTGGGTGACTTTGCCTCTGAGAGCTTGTTTCATCACCTGTGATCTGTCACTTGCTCTCTTTGGGTTGAGAACTGAGTGAGTGAAAGGACTCAGTTCCAAGTGAATCAAGAGAAAAGGATGTCAGTCGGCAGATACATGAAGGACAATGCGGGGGTATGGTAGACTGCTGTCTCTGGGAGGTTCAGGGCTGCAGGCTGGAGCTGACAGGAGCACTTGGCCCTGCCCAGGTAGCATGGATGGTGTGGGGGTGGCATGCATCTCTGTGGGGTTGGGGGGTGCCTGTTGGCCCAGGCAGGCTCCAGCTCACCTTTCCCACCCCAGAATACATGATGGAACTCTGTGGTCTTGTCCAGGCTCAGGATCAGGCACAAGTATGCCCTGACCTGGACCTCAGTGATGGGACATCCCTGGGACACACCTGGAGCGTACCTTCCAGGCTTCCGGCCACTAGTCCATCTTGATCCTGCTCAACCAGTGTCAGAAGGACAACAGGCATCTGAATGGGATCACTTTTCCTGCTGAAACACAAAACTGGGGACACGGACAGGGTGCTCACTACGGGCCAGGCGCTTCACACTCATTATGGACTCACAACAACCAGTGCTGCTGGCCAAGAATGGTGCTTCCTGCCCATCTTGTGGGTGAGGTCATGTGACTAGTTCTAACCAATGAGCTGCGAGTAGAACTGACACATTATTCCTAAGCTCTAGCATCTAACTGCCTGTGCAGGAACTTGCAAAGCTCTTATTTCCTTCTGGTGTGACAGCCAGAAATGTTCCAGAATGTTCCAGAATGTGAATGCTCCACCAATGACTATGATGTGCAAAGCCTCCCCTCAATGATCCAAAACAGACATGAAACATGAGTGAGAAATAAACTGTGATTTTTCAGCCACTGAGACATTGGTTTTTTTTGTTTCTGCAGCCAAGCCTAGTCTTGCCTAATGGTTTGACATTACACCCCCATTTTACAGGTAAGAAAACTGAGGCAAAGTTTAAGTGACTTGCCCTCAGTCATGCAGCTGGTAAGTGACGCAGTCAGAGACAGCGTCTTGGCAACCTGCCTCCAGGACCTCTGCTCTGATTTCTAAACTGTCTCTCTGGGTGAGATGCAGTCATCCTGGGGACCAGGAATGTATGGAAAGTTCATAAACCACAGTGGATTCTGGGTGGAGTTGTTTCCTCCTATCCTCTGATTGTTTGGGGATTTTCATTTCTTGCTCTCATGAGCACTGGCTCTCCTGGAAGGTTTGCCTCTATCACATCCTCTGGGGGAGACACAGGAGGCTGTGTAAAAGGACAGGGAACTCTCCCCTCCCCAGTCCTCACTCAGAAAATTTAATTCACTTGGTGTAAACTTGACCTGGGAGCCCAATTCTTCCAGCCCTAGCAGACTTCCACTTCATTCCCCACCTCCTACACCCTCATTGTGGGAGCCCCAACCCTTCCTCCTGCTACCTGTATGAGCTGGTGATCAAGTATTATGGGGAGGAAATTTCCAAGGCCAGAGAGCAGAGCTCTGAGCTGAGGTTTTAGAAATGTCCTTTCACCTCTTCACCCAGCCTGCTTCCCTTTCTCTTCCAGGGCCTGCGGGGTCCTCCTGAAGCCCCCAGAGAACCAGAACCATGCCCCCACCTGCCCTCAGAGATTCCCAGGGATACCTAGCCAGGCAGGGCTCAGGACACCTCAATGCAAACCTCAGCAACTCCTGCCCTGACCAGTTAACTCAATACTTACTCTACATTAAATACCAATTGGGCCAATTTTCTGCTGTAATTAAAACCTCAGCAGATGTGCTCCCTGCTCATCAGTGATGAGTTTATTAACGTCCAGCTCTGAAGGAATGTGGGGCAGAGAGAAAAACAGAATGGGGCTTGCTCTAGGACTGGGAGAGTGGATGCTGGGAGAGGCTGAGTTTGAAACTGTTCAGTCTCCTTATTTGGCTCCAGGCAGGGGGCAGGCACCCATGTTACGAAAGTGTCTGCATCTCTGGGTTTTCAGTTTCCACAGTGGAAACTTGAAAACATCTGCCCTGCCCCCCTTATCTGCTGCGAACCTGGGCCTGCTGTATATAACTGATCCTTTTTTGAAAATCACATTTTCTTGACTACTGGCAAACAGTGTGTCTGGAACCTGTAAACACAGCCCCTTATAGCTCAGCAATCTGGGCTTGTTTGTTATGTAGCATAACCTAGGCTGTCCTGACTACTATATATTATATCTCCACTAACAGATAGTGAAACTAAGGTCCAGTTTGCTTACTAATATAGGAGAGACCAAGATAGTTCTTGCCAAGGGAGCCCAGATCCTGGAGACAGACTTCTGAGGTGGATAAGAGAAGCAGGCCAGGCTAGTCCTCAGTTCTGCTCAAGGTGAGTAGCCCATGACTGCTAGTGGGTTGAAAGCTCACTGTCTAGTACACTCATGGCAGCTCAAGCAATCAGCTCCTTCTGATTATCAGAGAACACCTGCACAGTGGAGCACAATTCAGCCCCAAGAAGTCACTCTACTTTTTTTTTTTTTTTGTAATTAGGAGATTTTATTTTTTAGAGCAGTTTTACATTTGTAGGACAACTGGACGAATAGTGCAGACAGTTTACATATCTCTCCTGCCAATTTCTCCTATTATTAACATCTTGCATTGCTGTGGTCCACTTATTGCAACTGATGAACCAATATTGATTACTAACTAAAGTCCACAGTTTACATTAGGGTTCACTCTTGGGGTTACACATTTCATGCAAGATGTCACAGATCCACCATGAAAGCTTCATGCAGAATAGTTTCACTGCCCTGAAAACCCTCCTGTGCTCCACCTACTCATTCCTCCCAACTCCACCAGAACTCCTGGCAACACGTTTCTTTGGACTGCCTTTATAGTTTTGCCTTTTCCATAATGTCATATAGTTGGAATCAGAGTCTGCAGCCTTTTTAGACTGGCTGCTTTCACTCATCAATACATTTAAGTTTCCTCCACGTGCTCTGGTAGCTCATTTCTTTTGACCAATGAATATGGCTCCATTCTTTACTTTTAAACATCTCCTTCATCCCCAGGGCTCTACTTTGTTGCCCAGTGTTTGCTGCTTTTGTAGGGAAGACCCAATTTAAGAGACACCTGGGGAGGAAAAACCTCATGGAATAAGGAGGCTGTCTTGGACATCTGGACTGTGGTCCGATCCCCACCATGGCTCAGGATCACTTCCAACTTCTTGCTCTGAATCCTTCTCATCACCACCTCCATGTTTCACCCTTTTGAGGTGTGCTGAGAGTTAGACTGTGAAGAAAGCTGAGCGCCAAAGAATTGATGCTTTTGAACTGTGGTGTTGGAGAAGACTCTTGAGAGTCCCTTGGACTGCAAGGAGATCCAACCAGTCCATCCTAAAGGAGATCAGTCCTGGGTGTTCATTGGAAGGACTGATGTTGAAGCTGAAACTCCAATACTTTGGCCACCTCATGCGAAGAGTCGACTCATTGGAAAAGACCCTGATGCTGGGAGGGATTGGGGGCAGGAGGAGAAGGGGATGACAGAGGATGAGATGGCTGTGTGGCATCACCAACTCAATGGACATGAGTCTGAGTAAACTCCGGGAGTTGGTGATGGACAGGGAGGCCTGGCGTGCTACGATTCATGGGGTTGCAAAGAGTCAGACACGAGTGAGAGACTGAACTGAACTGAACTGAACTGGGGTGTCTGCTAGCAACTCTGCACCTCTGGTAACTACACATCTAAAACTCCACTGTCAACAGGGTTATAGAATGCAGTGTACAATTAAGAGGCATTCATGCAAGATTGGTGAGACAGGAGAGAAACAGGAGCCATTCCTGCTCTGGTCCATGGCAAGCAGCAACTCAGGGCTTGCAAATGACAGTTGTGAGGTTTCTTCTGGGCATTATCCTGCAAACACCCGCTTTGGTGTTCAGGCTGGTAGTTGAAAAAGTTGGCTTGAAACTCGACATTCAAAAAACTAAGATCATGGCATCTGGTCCCATCACTTCATGGCAAATAGAAGGGGAAAAAGTGGAAACAGTGACAGAATTCATTTTCTTGGGTTCCAAAAACACTACTGACAGTGACTGCAGTCATGAAATTAAAAGACGCTTGCTCTTTGGAAGAAAAGCTATGACAAACCTAGACAGCATATGAAAAAGCAGAGCTATCACTTTTCGACAAAGATCCGTATAATCAAAGCTATGGTTTTTCCAGTAGTCATGCACGGATGTGAGAGCTGGACCATAAAGTAGGCTGAGTGCTGAAGAACGGACGCTTTTGAATTGTGGTGCTGGAGAAGACTCTTGAGAGTCGCTTGGACTGCTAGGAGATCAAACCAGTCAACCCTCAAGGAAACCAACCCTGAATATTCACTGGAATGGCTGTTCCTGAAGCTGAAGCTCCAATATTTTGGCTGCCTGATGTGAAGAGACAACTCAATGGAAAAGACCCTGATGCTGGGAAAGATTGAAGTCAGGAGGAGAAGGAGGCAACAGAGAATGAGATGCTTAGAGATTAGATGTTTAGCATCACCAACTCAATGGACATGAATTTGAGCAAACTCTGGGAGATAGTGGAGGACAGAGGAGCCTGTCTCTTCTTGTATAAGAATATTTGTCATTGGATTTAGAGCCTCCCCAGATAATCCAAGATAATGACCTCATCTCGAATCCTTAACTTAATACATCTGCAGAGATCCCTTTTCTTTTCTTATTTTTGGCTGTGCCATGAAGCATGTTGGATCTTAGTTCCCCGCAGGGATCAATCCCACGCACCCTGCAGTGGAAGCACCAAGTCCTAGCTACTGGACCACCGTGGAATTTCTGCAAAGATCCTTTTTCAAAATATGATCACTTCATAGAGTCCAGGCATTAGCACATGGGTGTATCTTTTGGGGGCCACCATTCAACATACTATTATTATCTCCATTTTACAGGTGAGAAAACGGAGATGGACAGAGCCCAAGCATCTGGCTGAACCTCATACAGCCTGCAAGAAGGGAGGGAGTAGGCAAACTCAGGAAGTCAGTTCCAAAACCTGGACTCACAAACACCATTCCTGTCAAAGAGAAAGCAGAACTAAATTCCTGCTTTAATGGATTTTCAGTTCTGGTGGAGAAGGTGAAAACAAATAAGCAGATAAGTGGATATATAACACAGCGTCAGGGAGAACTGTGAAGAGAAATCAGGCAGAGTAAAGAGCATGAAAAAGAGGCTCTCTTTTTTTTTTCTTTTTTTTTTTTTAAAAGAGGCTCTCTTTTGAGCTTCTGTGGTCAGGAAAGCCTTCCTGGAGGAGGTGGCAAGAGAGAAAACCTGAACGAAGCATCAGAGGATGCCACACAGCTATGTGGGTGGAAGGTGATTCAGAGAGACTAAAAAGCAATGAAGGAACCCAGAATGGGCCTGTCTCCATCTCCTCTGTGTCCCCAACACCAACTGCAGGGTCTGGCACTCAGAGAGCAGTGGGCAAAATGTTTGTTGTTTGAATAAATAAAAGTATAAAGGCCTTTCCACAGACCCGAATATCATTTCTTTAACTACTATTAATAGAAAACGTGCAAGCATGCTCTGTCATGTCTATTTTATAGAATAGAGATGTGGTGGGGAGGTGATGAAACAAAGTAAAAAGCCCATTGTGTGTGTATTCAGTCGTTTCCGACTCTTTCGTGATCCCATGAACTGTCGCCCGCCAGGCTCCTCTGTCCATGGGGTTTCCCAGGCAAGCATACTGGAGTGGGATGCCATTTCCTCCTCCAGGGGATCTTCCCGACCCAGGGATCGAAACCGCACCTCCTTCGTCTCCTGCATTGGCAGGCAGATTCTTTACCACTGAGCCACGAGGGAAGTCCAGCCATTGAGCACTTGAATCATGGTTAGCATGACTGAGAGACTGAATGTTTAATTTTGTTTACTTCAAATGGATTTAAGTATAAATAGCCACAGGTGGCTAGAGGCTACCATCTTGGACAGTACAGCATTTGACCAGAGGTTTGCAAGTTAAGGCCCCAGGCCAAATCCAGTGGGCCACTTGGTTTTGTTTTTTTATTTTTTTGGCCACATCCAGTGGCACATGGGATTTTAGCTCCCTGACAAGGAACTGAACCTGTGTTTCTCACAGTGGAAGCATGGTGTCCTAACCACTGGATTTCCAGGGAAGCTCCCCACTTGGCTTTGTAAATAAAGCTTTATTGACACACAGAGATGCCCATTCCTTTACTTGTTGTCTATGGCACCATAAAAGGGCAGAGTTGAGTCATTGCTATAGAGAGCGTGTAGCTGCCAAAGCTGAAAATATTTACTCTCTGATATTTTACAGAAAAAATTTCCCCACCCCTGTTCTAGACTCTCACTCTCATCGAGTGAGTCAGCTCTACGATTGAGCAAAAGCTTCCTTCTCTGAGCCTCAGTTTTCTCATCATTAAAGTGGGTGCATGGTTCCTACCTATTACACCAACTTGATGAGCAGTTAAAACTGGATGCTGGACTTCCCTGGTGGTCCAGTGGTTAATACTTTGTACTACCAATGCAGGGGGACAGGTCTGATCCCTGGTCGAGGAACTGAGATCCCACATGCCAGGCAGCCATAATAATAATAATAAAGTTTAAAAAAACTGGATGCTGTGACCAAAGGGGCTTTGAGAGAAATCTGTGTGTGTGTGCTCACTTGTGTCCGACTCCTGTGACCCCACAGACTGTAGCCCACCAGGCTCCTCTATCCGTGGAATTTTCCAGGCAAGAATATTGAATTTTTTTTTTACTGAAAAAATACTGATTTTTTTTTTTAACTGAAAATACTTAAGAATTTTCCAGGCAAGAAGGAAGTGGGAAGCCATTTCCTTCTCCAAGGATCTTCCTGACCCAGGGATTCAGCCTCCTATGTCTCCTGCATTGCAGGTGGATTCTCTACCTGCTGAACCATTGAGAGAGATATAGCCAGAGTAGGTGCCCCAGGCTGGGGTTGTAGCATCCAAACCTTCTCGCTCTCTCCCTCTTGAGCCTCTAAATATTTTTTTTTCCTCCACTGCTCCACACAACATGTGGGATCTTAGTTCTCTGACTAGGGATCAAGCCCACACCCCCTACAGTGGGAGCGCAGAGTATTAACCACTGGGCTGCCAGGGAAATCCCTAGCCTCTATCTTTCCTTCTGTTCTCTCTTCTCTCCCTTGCTTCTCCCCTCCTCTCTGCCACTTTCTCGCCTCAGACACGGGGATGTGAGAAAGTTCCGGCAGAAATTGCAATCTCCTCTCCTCTCATGTGGCTCCTAGATAAGACAGTAAAAATCCGATTTTCAGCAATTTGCTTCATTTGTGAGCTCTCCCGCGTCTCCCTTTCTCCCCCTGACACCAGCTTAGCAAAATTGCCTGGGCGGAGTGGATATTTTTAACCACTTAGTAGTCAGGGGAGGTTCATAAAAAGTTTTGTGAGAAACTGGCCCTGATCTGTGCAGCTGGCTGCTGGCTGAGAGCTTACAGCATTGGTGGAGAGGAATTCAAGGAAGGAATAAGGGCAGGGTGAAAGGAAATAATCAGGCAAGAAGCAGTACAGGGAGGGAACAACATTATCAGAAGAAGAGATAGGAGAGTGAATAAGCTGTGGGGAGGGGGTCTGCCAGATGGGAGCTCTGGCTGGAGAGGAAGCCAGGCTGGGGACCAGTCTTCTTGTCTCGAAACAAGAGATACCAAAGCATCTTCCCCAGAAGTTTGAGAAGGAACATCTCTTTCCCTAAAACAGAGGTGATGATGGTGGGGGGAAATCAATGACCATTGACTGAGCACCTACTATGTGCCTGGCACATGCTAGGTGCTATATGTGTATTCCCTTATTGAATCTTTGTAATACTCAAAGGAAGCAGTCCATTTTGTAAGTATTAATTAAGGCAAATGTTAGGCTGCTGTAACAACAAGGTCCCCAAACACAGGTACTCTTCACTGCCCAAAAGTCTACTATTTGCAAAATGCAAATCTCTGTCACTATCTGAACTGTCCATCCAGACTCTTGCCATCTGAACTCAGGAGCTGAATGGACATGGAGAGCAGGGTCAATGTTGTTGTTTAGTCGCTAAGTCCAATCTGAATCTTTGCGACCCCATGGACTGTAGTCTGGCAGTCTCCTCTGTCCATGGGGTTTCCCAGGCAAAAATGCTAGAGTGGGTTGCCATTTTCTTCTCCAGGGGATCTTCTCAATCCAGAGATCAAACCAATGTCTCCTGCATTGGCAGGTGAATCCTTTACTGCTGAGCAACCAGGGAAGCCTGAGGGCAACATTATTATGACTTAAAGGGTACACAAGTTTATTTCTGACTCACATAATAGTCATAACTGGTGCATGGTTTGTATTGGAAAGACAACCACTCTCCCTAGAGCTATAGGCTGTCTTCAAGGATAGCAGAGATGGCAGGTGCCTTAGTCTGTTTGGGCAGCTATAACAGAATCCTACAGACTGGGTGGCTTATAAACAACAGACATTTATTTACCCCAGTTGAAAGTCCAAGATCAAGGTCCCGGCAGATTTGGTGTCTGGTGAGGGCCTGCTTCATAGATGGCTGTTTTCTCCCCATGTCCTCACTTGGTGGAAGAGGCCAGGAGCTTTCCGGGGTCTTCTTCATAAGGGCACTAATCCCATTCATGAGGGCTTCACCCTCATGACTTAATCACCTCCCCAAAGCCCCCAATTCCTAATACCATCACACTGGTGATTTGGTTTCAACCTCTCAGTTGGAGGGGCTATAGCAGTAGGCTTCCTATATTCTGTCTATAGCATTAGGCTTCCTAAATGTTTTGTCCCTGCATAACAAAGGCCATGCATTTCCCCACCTCTCATATCTCAATCATCACCAGTTGCCCACTTGCCAAGGAAGTTCCACATAGTTTAGATTCTATTACCAAATTCTGTATTAGTTACAATATCATTTTGGATACTTCCTTGATGGTTCGGTGGCTGAGACCATCCCTTACTCCCAATGCAGGGGGCCTGGGTTTGATCCCTGGTCAGGGAACTAGACTCCACATGCCACAGTTAAAAGATCCCCCATGCTGCAACAAAGATTGAAGATTCCATGTGCCAAAACTAAGACTGGGTGCAGTCAAATAAATAAAATATTTTTTAAAACAAACAAAAAAAATTTTGGCTGTTAGAACAGAAACCCAACATTACAGTGGCTCAAAAAGAGATAGGTCTATTGAGCATTCACTTATTAACCTAGGTATAAATGACCAGGGCTAGAAGAGTTGGTAACATTGTGGTAGCCGCCCAGGCTCTTTCTGTTTTCTATTCTACTACCTCTAAAGTGGGACAAGATGATCCCTCATTACATCCACCCTCCAGCCAATGGGACAGGAGAAGGTCAGGAGGAGGCTCCTCTGCTCCCCTTCAAGGGCACTGCCCAGAAGGTGCACTCATTGCCAGTTGCTCACATGCCGTTGGTCAGAATGAAGTCACATTGTCATAGCTTCAAGGAAGGCTGGGAAATGTTGTCTTTTTCTTGGATGGCTGTGCACCTAGCTTAAAAAATGGGATTGTTCTATTAATACAAATACAGAGTCTTCCTTGATGGTCCAGTGGCTAAGAACCCACCTGCCAATGCAGGGGACACAGGTTCAATCCCTGGTCTGGGAAGAGTCCACATGCCCGAGCATCACAACTACTGAAGCCCAAGGGCCTAAAGCCCACGCTCTGCAACAAGAGAAGCCACCTCAATGAGAAATCCGGGCACTGCAATGAAGAGTAGCCCCCGCTCACTGCAACCAGAGAAAGCCTGAGAGCAGCAACAGAGACCCAGTGCAGCGACTTTCCTGATGGTCCAGTGCCTGAGAAACCACGCTTCCAGTGCAGGGGGGTGGGTTTGATCCCTGGTCAGGGAACTAGACCCCACAGGCTGCAGCTAAGAGTTTGCGTGCTGCAGCTAAAGATCTCACAATCAAGATGTAGTGCAGCCAAATAAATAAATAATAATTAAAAAAAAAAGACAGGAAAGTGGAGGGGGGATGGGGAGTGACTGAACAAAGAGCGTGGAGTTTCCATTGAGAGTGATGAAAAAGTTCTGGAACTAGACAATAGTGATGGTTGTATACAACATTGTGAATATACTTCATGTACTAAAATTTGCCTATGGGTATTTTATCACAATGAAAAATAATTTCTTACCAAAAAAACAAGGAAAAAGGAATATTAGGAAACAGTCTACGCCTCAAACTGAAACCTGAATGAAGAGAGAGTAAGCCCTGCAAATGCCAGCAAAAGCATGTGCAAAGGCCCTCACTGGGTGTGTTTGCGAAATATCAAGGGGGCTGGAGTGAAGTCAGGGAGGATAGTGGCAAGAGATGAGAGCAGGGATGTGACAGGGGCTTATTGGTCATGGGGAGGAGCGCATAATTTTTTCTAAGAGTGATGAGAAACCAATGGAGGGTTTTGCGCAAAAGAATGACCAGGTCCAATTTAGGGTTTAAAGCAACAACTCATGCTGCAAAACCTTAGGGTGCTCTTGGCCCCCAGTGGGCTCAGGTTTTGCCAATTCCAGGCTTCCTAGGTAGAAATTAGGGCATTCTCTTGGCTCTCTGATCTATTCTTTCTTCCCCTCTGTAAGCTTTCTGCTTCTCCATCCTCTATAAGGATCAGTGGGTAGGAGCTTGGGCTTGAATCTCAGCTCCAGCACTCAGGAGCTCTGTAATCCTGTGTTATGGACTGAATGTGCTTCCTCCACCATTCATATGTTAAAGCAGTGTTCCTCAAACCCTGGGCCATGAACCAGTACTTCCCCTGGTGACCTGACGTCCTCTGATTGGGGAGGCGGGGGAGACAGACAAGAGACAAGGCAGACAATGAGTAAACATCTTTGGCTGTATCTCAAGGTGGTGAGTGCAATACTGAAAAACCAAGGCTGTGATAGGGGTTGGTAATGGTTGTAAGTCAGTGGTAGGGGAGTTGTGTGTAACAGGGAAGACTGCCCCGGGCAGGGGACAGGTGAGGGGACACTTGGAGGAGGTGAGGGAGAAGGCAGGCAGATATCTGGGAGAGGCTGATCCAGGCAGAGGGAACAGCCTCTACAAAGGCCCTGAGGCAGCAGTGTGCCTGATGAGTTTGTGACGGGAGGGAGGGAGAGAGGGGAGGAGGTGGAGGGAGATGAGGGCAGGGAGGCGATGGGGGCAGAGTGTGCAGGGTCTCATGGCCTTAGTGAGGATCTGGGGTTTCACTCTGAGTGAGGAGCGTGGTAGACAGAATAATGGCCCTCAAAAGATGTCCTAATTGCTGGACCCTGTGAATGTGTCACCTTGTCTGGCAAAAGGAACTTGGTAATTAAGGATCTTCAGACAAAGTTATCCTCATAATAGGGCAGGCCCAATCTAACCACACAAGCCCTTAAGTATGGCAGAAGGAAGCTGACAGATGGCCAACAAACACGTGGAAAGATGCCCAACATCACTATTAGATAAATGCACATCAAAACTATAATGAGGTATCACCTCACACTGGTCAGATGGCCATCATCAAAAATTCTACAAACAGTAAATGCCAGAGAGGGTGTGGAGAAAAGAGAACCCTCTTACATTGTTGGTGGGAGTGTAAATTGCTAAAACTCCTCTGGAGAACAGTATTATGCTAAGTCGTTTCAGTTGTGTCTGACTCTTTGCGACCCCAAGAACTGTAGTCCACCAGGCTCCTCTGTCCATGGGGATTCTCCAAGCAAGAATACTGGAGTGGGTTGCCATGCCCTCCTCCAGAGGATCTTTCTGACCCAGGGATCAAACTCACATCTCTTATGTCTCTTGCAATGGCAAGCATGTTTTTTACCACTAGCACCACCTGGGAAGCCTGGAGAACAGTATGGAGCTTCCTTGAAAAACTAAAAATAGAGCTACCATACAACCCAGCAATAATGCTTCTAGGAATATATCCAGAGAAAACCACAATTCAAAAGGAGGTATGCACCCTGATGTTCATTGCAGCACTATTTACAATAGCCAGGACATGGAAGCAACCTAGATGTCCATCAACAGAGGAATGGATAAAGATGAGGTACGTATATACAGTGGAATATTACTCAGCCATAAAAAGGAATGAAAGTGCCATTTGCAGAGACGCAATGGACCTAGAGATTGTTGTTACTATAATCACATTGTAATGTGATTTGTCACACACATATTGTGATGTGTGTTGTTAAACAATCATACTGACTTACAGTGTGAAGTAAGTCAGAAAGAGAAAAACAAATACTGAATTAGTATCACTTATGTGTGGGGTCTAGAAAAACGGTGGAGATGAACTTACTTGCACGGCAGAAATAGAGACACAGATGTAGAGAACAAACTTATGGTTACCAATCGGGTGGGGAAGTGGAGAGTGGGGTGAACTGGAAGACCGGGACTGACATGCATATCCTGCTATGTATAAAATAGGTGACTAATGAGAACCTACAGCATAACAAGGGAACTCGATGCTGTATGGTCACCTCAATGGGAAGGAAATCCAAACAGAGGGGATGTACGTATACACATAGCTGATTCACTTTTCTGTAGAGCAGAAACTAACAACATTGTAAAGCAACTAGGCTCCAGTAAAAATTAATTTTTAAGAAAAAGGAGGCAGCAAAGGGGATCAGAGAGATGCCATATGAAAAAGACTCCCCTTTGCTGTTTTTGAAGATGGATGGAGGGGCCATCAGCCAGTGAGTAACAGGCTACTGCTTCAGCTGACAACCAGCAAGAAAACAGAGACCTCTGTCCTAAGACCTTAAGGAACTGAATTCTGCCAATACCTGAAAGGGCAGTTAATAGGATCCTTCCCTAGAGCCTTGCAGTCACACACACCAGGATCTTAACCCACTGAGACCTGAACCAAACTTCTAACCTCCAGAACGTGAGATGATACATGTGCGTGTCGTTTAAGCTGCTACATTTATGGGAATTAGAGTGGCTGCAACAGGAAACTCAAACCAGCTGGGAACCAGGTAGGTTCTGAGCAGGAGACGGACGCGACCCGGCTCAGGCGTTCACCGGCGCCCCCTGGGGGCTGTGGGGGAAATAGACTCCAGAGCGAGGGCAGGAGCCAGGGACCAGGGCAGAGAGGCTGCACTGTCCAGGTGAGTGAAGCTGGGCTGGGCCAGGTCGGGGCCATGGAGGTGGGGAGATGTGGAGTCCAAGATTTGGATGTGAGTGGACAGAGAGACGGGGCTTCCCTGGTGGCTCAGCTGGTAAAGAATCTGCCTGTAATGCAGGAGACCTGGGTTCGATCCCTGGGTCAGGAAGATCCCCTGCAGCAAGGAATCAAGTCAATGCTGACTGGAGGCTTCTCACCAGAGTGTCTGGGACCCCCAGCTCCCTCCCGCTCCCTTCCTTGTCCCCCCAGCCTTGATTTAGCCTTTTCAAGTGGAGACCATATTCTGCCTTCTCCTCTGAGCCCTTGATCCTGCCTCGAGGCCTCTCACTCATCACATCTGCTCTCATTTCAAGACCGGAAGTCAGATGAGGGTGGGAGAGGGGCGGGGTTGGGGGGAGGGCGCGTGGCTGGGAGACTCCATCCCCCAAAAGGATCAGGGGCCTGCCTCCTCCCTCTCCTGTGAGCCCAGCCAAACCAGTTCCCAGCTCGCCCCTGATGTGCACGCATCTCTCTCTCTCTCTCTGGAATTTTCGTTCTCTTCTCCGTAACTGAATTATCCCATCGCTGCCTCTCGGAGGGGCCCGGGTCGCAGCGTGAAATATTAAACCATCAATCACCCGCCCACGCTAACTCCCTCGCGCTGGGGACCCTCTGTCTAGCTTGGCCCATCTGTGAGCCCCAGGACTCAGAGGCAGCTCCAAAGCAAGACTGGAGGCCTGGGGACGCCATCAAGGTCCGGCCTTAGAAGCCACTCACAGACCTCACCCACCTGGATCTGCAAACAGGAATCCTGGGTTCGAATCCAGAGCTCTTGTCAGTTTGGGCGAGACAGTTCATCTCTCAGTTTCAAGACAGTGTTTGCACTTCAGAAGGAGATAACATTTTTTACATCACTGCGGTTCACTGTGAAGGTTAAGTGAGTAAATACAGAGGCAGATAAGACAGTAAATCTTACCTATGATTTGCTGCTGTGACTTTTGTGCTGGTCCTGGCATAGACGTGGGTCATCCACCGGTGATAGAAATGCAAGGCTTTTGGCTTTCCAGGAGATTTGATGGCGGTCATGCCTGTGCCATCTCCCTGCTGGTGCCTCATCCAAGTCAGAATTGAAAATCTGAACTTCCCTGGTGGTCCCGTGGTTGGGAATCTGCCTGCCGGTGCAGGAGGCATGGGTTCGATCCCTGGTCCAGGAAGATTCCACATGCCTTGGGGCAACTAAGTCTGTGCACCACAACAACTGAAGTACACACCTAGAGCCTGTGCTCTATAACAAGAGAAGCTGCTGCAGTGAGAAGCCTGCGCACTGCAACTAAAGAGTAGCCCCCTGCTCACCGCAACTAGAGAAAGCCTGTGCACGGCAATGAAGACCCAGAGCAGCCAAAAATAAAAAAATAAATTTTAAAAATTGGAAAAAAAATGTTTTAAGTCCTAATGGAAACTCAACTATGATCAAATAACCCACATATGTTGTTTGGTTAGTTGCTAAGTCGGATCCGGCTCTTTTGAGACCTCATAGGTGGTAGCCCGCCAGGCTCTTCTGTCCATGGGATTTTTCCAGGTAAGAATACTGGAGTGGGTTGCCATTTTCTTCTCCAGGGGATCTTCCCAACCCAGGGTCTCCTGCATTGGCAGGCGGATTTCACTGAGCCACCAAGGAAGCCCAACTCACATTTAGAGGTGCTCATTTCAGGTAACAATGCTCAGTGCTTTGCACTGGCTGTTCCCTCTGCCTGGAATGCTCTTCTCCCACATAATCATGTGACTGACTTTTCTTAGCCTGCTTCGGGTGTTCAGATGCCACCTCCTCAGTGAGTTCAGCCAGTTAAAGCTGCAGGCAGTACCCCTGCCTGCTTATACCCCTGCAGGTTTTATTGGGTTGGCCTACAAGTTCATTTGCATTTTTCCATGAGATGTTATGGAATATTTTTCTCTACAGCAATATTTTTCTTTATAGCATGCACCACCACCACAGGTACTGTACGCTGTGTTTGTTGGGTCTGTCTGTCTGCCCCACTGGAGGGTCAGTCCCAGGACACAGGTTCATTCATTCACCACCCAGCATAGCACATGGCATGAAATAATTCAGTAAATATTTGTGGAGTGAATGAATGGATGAATTCCACTTAGCCATTCCCAGAGGGCCCCCCAAGGCTGCTTGAGCCTGTCAGCAATCCTGGGTTTTCTAGGACTGAGGGGTGGGTATGATCAGCCATGTGCAGGGCTCCAGCTGGTCCTCCATCTTTGCATGGATACTTCTTCTTTTTTTTGGGGGGGGGGGTGAAATTCACCTAACATAAAACCAACCGTTTTATTTTTTTTAAGCTTTATCATCCTTACACCTGTTTTAAAAACAGAATTAAAAAAAATATTCATTTGGTTGCACTAGGTCTTAGTTGCAGCATGTGGGATCTTAGTTCCCTGACCAGGGATCAAACCTGGGCCCCCTGCATTGGGAGTGCAGAGTCTTAACCACTGGACTATACAACTACACAACTCAGTGACATTTAGTACCTGCACAATGTTGTGAAACCATTACCTTTATCTAGTTCCAGAATTTTTCATCACCGCTAAAGGAAACTTGTATCCATGAAAGCAATCTTCCTCTCCCCCATCCCCAGTCCCAGGCAACCACCAATCTGCTTTCTGTCTCCATGGATTTCCTTATTCTGGACATTGCATACAAATGGAATCATATAACATTCAATCTTCTATGCCTGGCTCTTTTCACTCAGCGTAATGTTTTCAAGTTTTACCCACATTGTAGCATGTATTGGTACATCATTCCTTTTTTATGGCTGAATAATATTCTACTATATGGATGGACCACATTAACTTATCAGTTCATCCATTAATGGATGTTTTGGTTATTTCTACCTTTATTGTGTGGATCTTAAAGGCACCCCTTTATCTGGGGACATCAGGGGAACAGATGGTTATCAGCCCTTGCTCAGGTTTCTGTCAGACACTCTTTTTAAAAAAATTATTTATCTATTTGGCTGTGCTGGATCTTAGTTGTGGTACATGGGATAGTTGATCTTTGCAGCATCCAGGATCTTTAATTGCAACTTGTGGGATCTAATTTTCTGACCAGTGATTGAACCCTGGGCCCCTGCATTCGGAGCATGGAGTCTTAGCCACTGGACCACCAGGGAAGTCCCTATCAGGAACTGTTGTGCAGTGCACAAACTACACAGCTGTTCATGGCAACCCTGCCTGTGTGGTGCCTCATCCGAACAGTAGGGGGGGCGGGGGTAAGGGACACTGTGAAGACCAAGTAATCAGGAGCTGTACCCCCTCACCTAGGCTTTCAGATGACCAATCCCCAATCTCTGTGCCCAGCTAACCCTGGGGAAAATCTGCCAGGGGACTGGGCCACTCTGGGTGTTGCCCCAAACGCTCCTTTCCTGTTGCCCTCAGTTCTACCTTCCTTGCCCCTCTAGACTCTGGGGCCCCTCACTGTCCCCAGCCTCTCATTCCCTCTCCCCTCTGCACGCATCTCCACCTAGCCTGGAGTCCCACACCCGCCTACTCCTTCCAACCCTCTCTCTGTCTCTCCAGCACAGTGGCTATTTTTATTTTTCCTTCTTATTAAATTTCCAACTTCTGCAAACACCATGGCCCCTGCCTGGCTGCCCACCCCCCTTTCCCTCGGAGCTGATTTGATTCACTTGCGTTTTATTAACAGATTAAAAAAAAAAAAAAAACCCCACAGCTGCCACCACACTGTTTTCTTGGAGATTTAGGGAAACTAGAAGAAGGGAGAAGTAGGCTGCAGGTTCCTTCTTGGGGTTTAAAAATTCTCCCTCCTCCCTACATCCGAGGATGTCTGGACCTTTCCATCGTAACCTGAAGGGGGAGGGGAGGGGCTGGGGAGAGAGGTTGGGGCCCCTTGCCAGATTTGGGGGAATTTGATGGATATCAGGCTTGTGCAGTCCCCTAGTCAGTACCCTGTCCCAAGGCGGAATTGCAAATTAAAAAAGAAAGAAATCTGTATGGAGGTCCCGCCCTTGCCCCACTCCAGGGAGGAGGCATGTATTATAGAAGGCTTAGGGTGGGGAGTGTGCGGCTGCCCTGGTGAGCCTCGGAAGTGAGAGCTTAGATTCAAAAACCTCCACGCCAGAGCCGAAGCAGCCCCGGCCCTCTGTCCCTTGGGTGGTTGGTGGCGGAGGCCACGGAATGTTCCAGGTTTCTGAACACCACCCTGGTCCGGCTCTCTCTCACCGCGTTTTCCTCCACAGGAAATGCAGATCCTTATTCCGCCCCCACCCCCCAATCCCCTGCCTCCCAGAACTGAGAGCAAATTGCTTCTTCATGCCCCCGGGGTGTTTTCCCCCCAAATTCTTTGTGTCAGTCTCCATGGCAACCAAGAACCCAGCTGCACTTTATTTCCTTGGGATACAGGATGGGGTGGGGGTGTGGGACGATGGGAAACAGACGAGGTTCCTTTTAGCTGGGACCTTTCTACTCTACTCTTTCCTCCCCTTGGTCTCCCGCCCCTCCCCAAAGAGCCTGATCCAGCCTGTTCCACGGAGGCCAGGCAGCCTATTTGGATGGGTTGCTGGGTTGTGCCTCCCCCGGGGTCCCTCATAAGTTTGAGGAAGGTCCTTTATTTGGCCAGAGGGCTAAAGTTAAATAGTGCCCTGGGTTCCCAGTGGAATTTCTTTCCCCTTCTTTTTCTTTTCTCTTTACCTCTTCAATCCCCTAATCAGGGTGGGCTGGTATGGTTGTGCGGGTTGGGCACTGCACAAGAAGACATTGTGTGAGCTCAAGCCATGCTACGAGTGCCCATTTCTCTTTTGCTTGAGCATCCTATGAACTAACCTCTGCTCTGCCCTGCCCTAGGTGACACTGACTCTAGAGTTCACTATTAAGAGAGCCAACTATGTCAATGAAAAATTCCAGGCATCCCTGACAGTCCAGTAGCTAAGATTCCATGCTCCCAAGGCAGGGGGCCAGGGTTCAATCCCTGGTCAGGGAACTAGATCCCACATGCTGCAACTAAGACCCGGCACAGCCAAATAAATATATATTGAAAAAAAAATTACATTTCTGGTCACACCCCAAAACTGAGGAGGAAGAGAAAACTTGACAGAATTGGGGTTTTGAACGACACAAGCTACAGATTCTTCAGGATCTTAGCGAGCAAACACGTGCAGGAGTACCTTCTAAAAGGGCCAAGGTTGGCGTCAAGGACTGTAGACTGACTTAGGCTGAAGAAGGAAGGACAGGGAGTGAATATCAAAAGCTCCCAGAGACATAACAGAGCTGGCGTGGATTGACAGCTAAAGGCACCCAGTTCTACCCTCTCAAAGATCCTCGCTCTGTGCCTCCTCATTGGGTAGCTCCTCCCATCGGGAGGAGGAGTCTATCTCCACACCCCTGGAATCTGAGCTGGTCCTGTGACCCGCTTTGACCAATCAAATGCCACAGAAGTAGGAGGACGGTCCTGAATCTGGGTCTCAAGTGATGCTGCGTGTTTCTACTAGCTGCTTAGAAACAGAACAAAACAAATGTTGCCGCTGCCACATGACCAAAGCTGGAGTTAGCTTGCTGGTGGACGAGGGACATGGAGGAGAAACCTGTTACACCAGCTGAGCCATTCTAGACCAGCCGAACCCCAAACATGTGGAGAGCCCAACATGGGTAAACAGAATGTGCCTCCCTGGCTCACAGCTGACCAAAGGCTCGTGAAGGAGCCCAGCCAAGACCAGATAAATGATCCAACTGACCCATGGACTGTGGAACCATAATTAATGTTGATTGTCTAAGCCACCGAATTTGGGGATTGTTTGTTATACGGCACAGTGGGCAATAGGAAACCGACAGGTTCGTTGGGCACAACTTGTCCCTCCTCAGGAAAGAGCTGGACTCACATCCTGGGGAACTCTTGTTTTGGTTGCCATTATTTTCATATCCTCTAGGAATCCTTCCCCCTTCCTTCGTTACTTGACATCTTTCTGATTGCATCCCCTCCTTCTCTCATTTCCACTCAGACACATCAATCTTCTCATACTTGCCAAACTTGTTTCCACCCCAGGGGCCTTTGCACCTGCTGCTTCCCTGTCTGGAACCCTCTTTCTTCAGATTTTCACAGGGGTCCTTCCTGTGTCCACTCCACTGACAAGACCCTTCCTCACTCAGAAAAGTATGCTGTCTTCTGATCCTTCCCCAGTTCTTTCCTTAAAAAAAAAAAAATCGTTTGGCTGCCCTGGGTCTCAGTTGCAGCACATGAGATCTTCCATCATTGTTGAAGCAGGCAGGATCTTTTAGGTGTGATGTACAGGGTTGAGTTCCCTGACCAGGGATCGAACCCAGACCCCCTGCATTGGGAGCACCTTAGCCACAGAACCACCAGGGAAATTCCACACTTTTCTTTAATTTTGTTGTTATACCACTTAACAGTGTATGTGCATATGTGCTATTGCTTCAGTCGCGTCTGACTCTTTGTGACCCCATGAACTACAGCCCTCCAGGTTCCTCTGTCCATAGGATTCTCCAGGAAAGAATACTGGAGTGGGTTGCCGTGCCCTCCTCCAGGAGATCTTCCCAACCGAGGGATCAAAGCCGTGTCTCTTTTATCTCCTGCATTGGCAGGCAGGTTCTTAACCACTAGCGCCACCTGAGAAGCCCAGCATTTAACATACCTGAAATTATTTCCTTCCCTCACTGTTTCACTTCCCCATGCACTTTCTGGTCAATTCCCATATAAAATACTTGCCCTCAAATCCTTGTCTCAGGGTCATCCTAACCAATCTAAGACAGCTAAAGAAGATTCTAGATTTGGGTCAAGGACACCATCTGCTGATCCCACTGGAAGCCAGTTCACCTCCAGTTATATCATACTTAGGGATGCTAAGGTCAACCCTGGACTTCCCATGGGGGCAAAAGAGGCCACGGAATATGTTCTTCATCTGCTGATGTCACCATCCATGGATGACCATGTTCCAGACCCATGATTTCATTATCAGTTGCAAAACTGCTATTTCCAGTCTATCAGTGCATTTCCCCATTGATGCATCTGTCTTCTTCATTTCATTAGGCTGGAAACCTCACATTGCCAGAGATGGAGCCACCAGATACCAAGGAAACATTGGCTGAAAGAATTTGAATTCAGAAGATGGAGCCCATTGGGGAAAAAAATCAAATAAATATTCATTGTTTAAGGCAAAGAAACATGGTACCACTCCTGCTTCTGACATCCAAGGCTTCCCAGCTCTAGCCTCCTCTGAACTCCAGGCTTGGCCCAAAGTCCCAGGACACAGCCTGAGCCTTGGTGCACCTCCATCACCAGTACCATCCATAGACTCGGGAACGGAACAGGGCTTTTGGGAGAAAAAATATTGTCTGTCTATAGGTATCAGCATTGTGTGTGTTCAGGCTCAGTTGCTTGGTCGTGTCCAACCCTTTGTGATCCTATGGATTGTAGCCCACCAGGCTCCTTTGTCCATGACATTTTCCAGGCAAGAATACTGGAGTGAGTTGCTATTTCCTACTCCAGGGGATCCTCCCAACCCAGGGATTGAAACCGAGTCTCCCGTGTCTCCAGCCTTGGCAGACAGATTCTTTACCACTGTGCCACCTGGGAAGCCCAGGTATCAACATTGCTTTCCTTGAAACATTTTTTTAAAAATTTTAAACCTCCCCACAATTCGAATGTTTCTCTTATTATCTTCTGCCGAGGGAAAAAATTAATAACACAGCACAATATAAAATACTAAATTAAAGGCATTTTGGAACCAGCAATTATTTCATAAGCTTCTCTTTTATTGCTGTGCTAATGTGCCTAATTGCTGTCTTAATGAGGACATTAATTTCTTGCTAATGTGATGTTATTATAGAAATTGCAGTCAATCTCTTAAAAGGGGGAAAGTGCTGGAAAGCTGTCCCACGAGGCAGGGGTTCTGGTCACCCCGAGGCTGAGGGGCAAATGAGAGGGGAGGAGATGGTGCTGGAACCTAGGCTGGGGGCAGGGGTGCCCAGGAGCCAAGGCAGGAGGGAGGAAGGGGAGTCTGGGAGTGGGCAGTCTGGGGAGGCCCTGGTCACTGAACCAGCTGTCGCCATGCCTGGGGACCTGGGAGATGAGACTGAATAGGGGAAATGTTAGAATGATAGTAAAACCTAAAATATCAGTGGCGGGCACTGTTGGAGCACTTTATATCTTAATGCTTGCCACAACCTGTGAAGCAGAAAACATCATCATCCCCATTTCCAAAACTGAAGCACAGAGAGGTTGAGCAACTTATTCCAGGTCACACAGCTAGCCAGTGGTGGAGATGGGATTTGAATCCAGTTCCTCCAGCTTAAGCACTGAGTTACCCTGGTCAATGCCCCGCCGCCGTCGATGATATTAATAATCTCAAATATGTATTGAGAGTTTATTGTGCACCAGCACTGCAGCAGGTCCCCACCCACATCAGATCAGGGTGAGTTCCTTTTAGAAGAAGAGCAGGTCAAAGCACGTTTGCACGTTGATACAGGAAGGACAAGGCTGAGGGCTAGGGCTGCACCCCTACAGAAACAAGACATCCACTGTAAGGGGAGAGACCACAGGGACCAGGGAGGAGAAATTTCTTTGTTCTGAGTTGTACCGTCTGGTTACTGTGGTGGGTCAGTGAGTCCAGGTTAGAATTCTAGCTTTCTCAGCTCCTGTATGACCTCAGGTATATAGCTGACATTCTCTGGGCCTCAAATTCTTGTCTACTGGCCAGGGATTACCATGGGATTTACTTTGCAGGGCTGTTTTGAGGATTAAGCAAGTTCAAATATTGCATTAGTCAGAATACGTGCACCCCAGTGGCTGTAACAAGTAATCCCCAAATCCCAGCCACTTACACTCCTGGCTTATTTCTCACTCACGTGGTAGGTGACTCTCCACTTGCAAACCTTGCCTTCCTGTGGACTGTGGTACCACCTCCTCCTTACACCTCAGAACCTTCCACGTGGGGACTTCTCTGGGATTCCAGTGGTTAGAATCCTGTACTTCTAATGCAGGGCATGTGGGTTTGATCCCTGGTCAGGGAACCAAGATCCCACATGCTTTGAAGTGTGTTTAAAACAACAACAACGACAACCTTCCATGTGACCCTTTCTGTACAGCCTGGAGGTAACAAAGGAAAAGAGAACATGTGGAGAGAGGAAGGGGTGGGAAATTTTGGAAGCCCGAATGCAAAGCGTTTAAAGGCCATGTCCACCCACACTGGACAGAAATAGATTGGGATAAAGAGAAGGAGTGGGTGTGAGGTTGAAGTAGCCCAGGTGGGCACCCCAGTGTCCCCCAAAGTTCAGCCACTCACCTCCGTTTTCTGCACACCACCTTGTCAAGCACCCAACGGGTACAACCTGATGGATTCACCTGGTGAAAACACAAGGAGTCATTTTAAAATTCTGAGCGTATTGTTTACATGAATCGTGAAAGGAGGAGCAGTCCCCTGATAACCAGTTCCACACTCCAGAATGAAAGAAGTAAGAATGAAACAGAAGGCTGATTCACTGAGATTCAAGCCTTTGCTGGCATGGTCTGTGGGAATATGTGCAAAGTCACCCACATGCCATGGTGGAAACACACTGCTTTTTATGTGTCAGGGTGGTTGGGCCATGGTGCCCAGATATTCTGTCAAACATTATTTGGGATGCTTCTGTGAGGGTGCATCTTGAAGCAGGTTAGCATTTATTTAAACTGGTGGACTTTGAGGAAAGAGAATCACCCTTCATAATGTGAGTGGGCCTTATCCAATCAGTTGAAGGCCTTAAGCAAATACAGACTATGTTTCCTGGGCAAGAAGAAATGCCTCTTCACACTTTTAAAATTTTATTTACAAAATTGACTTTATTTTAAGTTTAAACTAATTCACTCATGAAAGGAGCTTTCAGGGTCATGGCGACTTCCCTGGTGGCCCCGGGGTTGAGAATCAGCCTTGCAATACAGGGGACACCTGTTTGATCCCTGGTCCAGGAAGATCCCACGTGTCACAGGGCAACTAAGCCTGTGTGCCACAACTACTGAGTCCGCATGCCCGAGAGTCTGTGCTCTGCAACAAGAAAAGCCACTGCAATGATAAGCCCAAGCACTGCAAATAGAGAGTAGCTCCCACTCTCCACAACTAGAGAAAGCATATGTGCAGCAATGAAGACCTAGCACAGTCAAAAAACTAATAAATATTTTTTTTAAAAAAGGAAGAACCACCATGAGTGGTCATGAATACATTATAAGTGTAGAATAAATATAGTGAAAGCTAGAATATTGTCAAACTCTTCCTAGAAACAGCCAGTGTCTCTAGAAGCCTTGAGCAACCATTCTCTTCTATGGGCCTCAATTTTCTCATCCATAAAGTAGGGGTAATGGGTAGATGTGGACCAGAGAGACAATTTATAACGTTCTGCCATATTATGGTTCCCCAGAGAAACAGAAGCAACAGGATATGAGTGTGTGTGTGTGTTTAGAGAGGTTGATTTTAAGAACCTGGCTCACACAATTGCAGAACCTCTCAAGTCCAAACTCCCTAGGGTAGGCCAGCAGACTGGAGATGCAGGGAGAGCTGCAACTCAAGTCCAAAGGCCGTCTGCTGGCAGAATTCCTTCTTGTTCAGGGAACATCAGTCTTTGGTCTATTAAGGCCTTCAACTGATTGGACAAGGCCCACCCATAATATGGTGGGTAATTTGATTTCCACAAAGACCACTGATTTAAATGTTAATCAGTATATTAGAAAGCAGAGGCATTACTTTGCCCACAGAGGTCCATATAGTCAAAGGTATGTTTTTTCCAGTAGTCATGTATGGATGTGGGAGTTGGACCATAAAGAATGCTGAGCACCGAAGAATTGATGCTTTCAAGCTGCAGTGTTGGAGAGGACTCTCAAGAGTCCCTTGGACTGCAAGGAGATCAAACCAGTCAATCCTAAAGGAAATCAACCCTGAATATTCACTGGAACCAGAGATCAAATTGGCAACATCCGCTGGATCATCAAAAAAGCAAGAGAGTTCCAGAAAAACATCTATTTCCGCTTTATTGACTATGCCAAAGCCTTTGCCTGTGTGGATCACAATAAACTGTGGAAAATTCTGAAAGAGATGGGAATACCAGACCACCTGACCTGCCTCTTGAGAAATCTGTATGCAGCTCAGGAAGCAACAGTTAGAACTGGACATGGAACAACAGACTGGTTCCAAATAGGGAAAGGAATACGTCAAGGCTGTATATTGTCACCCTGATTATTTAATTTTTATGCAGAGTACATCATGAGAAATGCTGGGCTGGATGAAGCACAAACTGGAATCAAGATTGCTGGGAGAAATATCAATAAACTCAGATATGCAGATAACACCACCCTTATGGCAGAGAGTGAAGAAGAAGTAAAGAACCTCTTGATGAAAGTGAAAGAGGAGAGTGAAAAAGTTGGCTTAAAGTTCAACATTCAGAAAACTAAGATCATGGCATTTGGTCCCATCACTTCATGGCAAATAGATGGGGAAACAGTGGAAACAGTGGCTGACTTTATTTTTTGGGGCTCCAAAATCACTGCAGATGGTGACTGCAGCTGTGAAATTAAAAGACGTTTACTCCTTGGCAGGAAAGTTATGACCAACCTAGATAGCATATTAAAAAGCAGAGACATTATTTTGCCAACAAAAGTCCATCTAGTCAAGGCTATGGTTTTTCCAGTGGTCCTGTATGGATGTGAGAGTTGGACTGTGAAGAAAGCTAAGCACCGAAGAATTGATGCTTCTGAACTGTGGTGTTGGAAAAGACTCTAGAGTCCCTTGGACTGCAAGGAGATCCAGTCAGTCCATCTTAAAGGAGATCAGTCCTGAGTGTTCATTGGAAGGACTGATGTTGAAGCTGAAACTCCAATACTTTGGCCACCTGATGTGAAGAGCTGACTCACTGGAAAAGACCCTGATGCTGGGAGGGATTGGGGGCAGAAGAAGGGGATGACAGAGGATGAGATGGTTGGATGGCATCACCGACTCAATGGACATGAGTTTGGGTAAACTCTGGGAGTTGGCGATGGACAGGGAAGCCTGGTGTGCTTCCGTCCAAGGGGTCGCAAAGAGTCAGACACGACTGAGTGACCGAACTGAACTGATTCATTAGAAGGACTGATGCTGAAGCTCCAATACTTTGGCTACCTGATGCAAAGAGCCGACTCATCATAAAAGACCCTGATGCTGGGAAAGATTGAATACAGAAGGAAAAGAGGATGACAGAGGACAAAATGGTTGGATGGCATCACTAACTCAGTGGACATGAGTTTGAGCAAGCTCCGGGAGATGGTGAAGGACAGGGAAGCCTGGTGTGTTGCAGTCCATGGTGTCACAAAGAGTCAGACGTCACTGAGCGACTGAACAACAACTCATTCTAATAAACACCCTCACAGAAACATCCCAAATAATGTTTGATGAAATATCTGGGCATCATGGCCCAGCCAAGTTGACACATAAAATTAACCATCACATCTCCTCAGCTACTAACTTGGTTTTCTATTACGGTGTGTTTCTCTGCCTGAGGGTTTTTATGGGTCTTGCAGGCAGGAAGTGCTTGGAGCTGTCCTTCACAGACATGACGGTTACCAACAAGAGACGGAATTTTGGAGGATAAATACCTCGGTTCCTCTCCTACGGGTGGGTGATTTTGCACTATATGCTCTCTGCTGCCTCCCAGAGGTCCCCTGTGGAACTGCATCCGCTCAGCAACATACTCTGTACTGGCTGCCTTCACTTTCCCTCTCTCCTAACGGCGCGTTTCTTGGAATCACCTTGCAGATTAAACATCTTGCACCTAAGTGGCTGCCTCAGGGTCTGCTTTAGGGGAACTTAGCCTAAGACCTACGGGATTCCCACTATAACCTCTTTCCTACCCTTGTAGCAACAAAGCATAAGTGAGAGAACGAACAGAATTTTTCTCAGAAAGGCTATACACGCTCATGGTAAAACGAAAAGGTACCAGATTCCGATTGAATTAACGGGGCGTGCCGAGTCTCCCTCTCTGCTGCTCCCCTCACCTTGATATAGCCCTGCTAAGTCCCGCCCGTTGTGTCCACTCAGATGTCTTGTATCCACACGCCAGCATCTGTATGAAGATATTCTCTTTTCCTTTCACAAATGGGGATCGTTGCAGATGCACTGTTCCTCACTTGCTTTTTCTCCAGTTAATTATATACCTCAGACACCGTCCCCAAATTAGCACATCCAAACCCGCCTCATTCTGCTTAATGGCTGCAGAGCATTGGAAGACGTGCTTTAAAAGATAAAGAAGAAAAAAAAAGAAAAGAAAAAGAAGAAGAAGAAAAAGACTTTTCTGGAATGTTCCGCCTGGAAGTCCCAGACCTGAACTAACGAGATGGGAGACCACACTCCCAATTCCTCTTGTTTCCAATTCCCGGAAACCTGCATGGTCTTTGGCCAGTCCGACCAGAGCGGTGACAAACAGGCTGTGTCTGGGTCGGAGTGAGAGGATTTCAGGCTCTCGCTCCAGCCACTGACAGTCCGTAGAGAAAAAAAGCTAAACCAAATCCCAGAGCCAAGTGCCAGCTCTGTGGACATGATCATCACCATGGGCAGTTCGTTTCTTTCCCCGGCCTTGCACACCCCTGACTCACAACAACCTAGGGAGGTGCCGGGAGGTCTATCCATTTCCATTTTGAGTCATCCGGTCATTTAGAGGGGGCTTCCCTCATAGCTCAGTTGGTCAAGAATCCGCCTGCAATGAAGGAGACCCCGGTTCGATTCCTGGGTGGGGAAGATCCCCTGGAGAAGGGATAGGCTACCCACTCCAGAATTCTTGGGCTTCCCTTGTGGCTCAGCTGGTAAAGAATTCGCCTGCAATGCGGGAGACCTGGATTCGACCCCTGGATTGGGAAGATCCCCTGGAGAAGGGAAAGGCTACCCACTCCAGTATTCTGGCCTGGAGAATTCCATGGACTATACAATCCATGGGGTCACAAAGAGTCGGACACGACTGATTTAGAGGGCTGGTCCTAATTGGTACGGATCCCTCCAGCATTCTCTTGCCTTGGCTGATAATTGGTCAGGCACAGCAGCGGAGCTGTGGGCCCCCCTCAGCACTGTTCTAGCACAAAGCTGGGCAAAGTATCGTTAAACCGCCTGTCTTTGCAAATAAAGTTTTATTGACACTCATGTGTGCAAAACATGCTTCAAACACGAACATATGTTCATTTGAAAATTGTCTATGGTTGCTTTTTCCCTACCTGTTGCAACTAGATAGCAGAGTTGAATAGTTGCAATAGACTGTCCAACGCTAGAAGAGCTGAAAATCTTTACTGTATGGAACTTTACAGAGTTTGTTGACGGCTGGGCAAGTTTATGCTGACAGCATTCTTTAAACAAACAAACAAACAAAAAAATTTATTTGGCTTCATCGGATCTTCATTGCAGCACGAAGAATCTTCCTCACATCATGTGTATCTTTTGGTTGCGTTGCACAGACTCTAGTTGTGGTGCTTGGGTTAACTTGCTGTGAGGCATGTGGAATGATAGTTTCCTGACCGGGGATCAAACCTGTGTTCCTTGCATTACAAGGCAGAGTCTTAACCGCTGAACCACCAGGGGAAGTCTCCATGACAGGATTTTTAATTACCTGTAGCTTTCCACCTGGAAGCATTCTTCTGACTCACAGGTGGGATAGGTTGGAAATGGCCCTACAAACAGCCTTTTGTTTATAATGGATGGGAACAGGATACATTCCCCAGCTCCCTCCCCACTTGAGTGGAACACTCCTGAGATGTGTGTCCTATCTGTTCTCTGTGGCATACCCCAGAGGGACTGAACCATCATCGCCCTCAACAGTATATCCACATTTACACTTTGCATTAATTGCGCTCCTTCTTTTATCTCACTTCCCTCCTCTCCGTTAGTGTTTCCTGGAGTCACTTTCCAGATAAACTGCTAGCACTCAAATTCATACCTCCAAGTGTACTTCTGGAGGACTCCAAACCCAGACAGAATGTGACAAATTTCAGGCTAGAGAGAACTAGGAAAGGGTCCCTTGAAAAAAGACATATGTAAGAGATGATCTCTTCTTCCACTGGAATCTTTTATTTCTGCATGTGTTGCTTGGAGTTTGGGAAGCTGTCTTGGCACCATGAGGAGAGCCAACCTTAGGACAAAGTTGAGATGAAGAGAAGGCAGAAAGAACCTGAGCTGATAATGTCATCAGGTGACTGAATAACCAACCCAGGAGCTGCCCTGACTCTGAATTTGTTGCTCAACTAGATAGTGACTATTATTGTTTATGTTGGCTTGAGCAGTGGGTTTTCTTCTTCCTTTCTGATAGAGGGTGAGGTCTGGAGTGGGAGGGGCATGATCACTCTACTGGGGTAAACAGTGAGCTATCACCCTTCTGGTTAGGCGAGGTTTGAGGAGAAATCTTTGCAGTAGCCAAAAGTGCAGTTTGCACATGATAGAACCCTTAATTGTGAAAATTAATTTTAAAAGGAGAAGGCATTGGGTCATACAGCTGAAAAGCACAACAGTAGTGTAACTTCAGGCATGGTTGGATCCAGGTGCTTAGATGATGTCACCAGGAGTCCAGTTCTGTCCATCTCTTAACTCAGATTTCCTGTGTTAGCCTCTCTCTCAGACAAGCTCTCAACAAGTGGTGGCTTACATCCTGACTTACATCCTAACAACTTGCAAATCTTAGCAGACAGGAAACATTTCCTTCCCAACAGTTGCAGCAAAAAGTCTAAGGGCTGACTCTCATCCACCCTTCTTGGGTCACAGGCCCATCCTTGAACCACTCAAGAGGGAGAGAATGTTATGGCTGACCCATCCTGGACCACACATTTGCTAATAGAAGTGAAGGGAATCCAACATTGCCATGGTGTTGCACGTTGACCAAAGTGATTTTAGAGGTGGTTCATCAAAGGAAAACTGTAGAAAAGGAAAGAGATGCCAGGGAGGCAAAAACATCAGACTTCTACGAGCCTGGATTCAATGTAGGTTGGTAATTGAAACTGAAAGTGCAATCAGCCCAGAGCATTATAACCTTGAACAAATGAAGTCTGGACATAACCTCTCTGTCTGACTCTTGTCTCTTACATAATGATATTTACACAGAACATGGTCTAGGAAGATTTGTGCATTATTGTTCAGGACATCAGAGTCAGAGAGAGGGAGTTAGATACAGGATAGGACTGTAGGAGCTAGGTCAGGACCCAAGGGACTAGCCTGGAGGAGAGGACTGATGTCACATTAGTCTGGAACAAGCTGAGATGCTGTAACAAAGAGGCCCCAAAATTCAGTGACTACAACAAGATGAGAGTTTCTTTAAAAAAGAATTATTAGACTATAGCTGATTTACACTATTGTATTATTTTCTATTGTACAGCAAAGTGAATCAGTTATACATATATCTACTCTTTTTTAGATCTTTTCCCATACAGGTCATTACAGAGTATTGAGAAGAGTTCCCTGTGCGGTACAGTAGGTCCTTATTCGTTATCCATGTTAGCTCTAGTAGTATGTATATGTTAATCCCAATCTCCCAGTTTATCCTTCCCATGACTCCCTGCTTCTCCCCTCCCTCCCCGTAGACATAGGTTTGCTTTTTACATCTGTGACTCAATTTCTGTTTTGTAAATATAGAAATCATCCCTGAAAGTACAGTGTTTGAGAGTTTATTTCTTACTCATGTAAGTGTTAGGCGTTGTGGGACAGCTTTGCCACTCACATTACTTGTGGAATCCCTCTGGGGTTCCCAGAGGAACCAGGAAAAGAAGGAAGTAGAGGGCAAACCTTCCTTGAAGGACATAACCTGGAAGTTGCACAAATCACTTATGCTCACACTCCATAAACTAGAACTTAGTCACATGACCAAACCTAGCTATAAGGGAGACTTGGAAATACAGTCTCTAGCAAGGAAGCCATGTGCCCAGCTAAAACTCAGAACACTGCTAATACTAAAAAGAAAGAGGAGAATGAATGCTGGGGGTAACTATTAATAGTATTCACCTTGCTTGGTGAATCCCTTCCATCTGGGACTGGGATCTGCCATCTGGGGACCATTGGCCCCATGTAAAGAGATGGGATCATCCCCAATTCATAACCCCATATGCTCCACTCCACACATGCAAATTATGTAATTACTTTATTCTAATTTACTTCAAAATTTACTTATGTTTTTATTTTAAATGACTTATTATTATGCATTTGCTTATTTGTCACTTTATTTATTCATGTATTGACCATCACTGAACAGGATAACATGGATAAAATGCCTAGCACTTAGTAGGTCCTCATGAAATATGATAACCACAAAATCATGGTCTCACCAAACCTGTTTCCACTTCCTGTACACATAGGGAGACTATATTTCTCAACTTCCTTTGTGACTAAGCAGGTCATATGGCTGAGTTCTGGCCAATAATATTCAGAGGAAGTGACTGCTCTGTGTCTAGGATAGGACCCTCTCATCATGAGTTAGCCAGTCAGTCAATCGGATGTGAAGGATGCAGGAGAGGCCTCTGAGCCTCTGGGGCTGGGAAGAAGATACTGTCTCTACCTCTATATCCTTACCTATGAAATAGGATAATAGACTCTACTTCATAAGGCTATTTCAAAGATCCAGTGAAATGAATTAATATTTGAAAATTGAAATTAATTCATTCATCTCACTAATAATTGAAAAGTGAAATGAATTCACCTAAACTAAAGGAATTCATATTTGAAACTGATTAGATTAGCAGAGAGAGTTAAGGGCTATATATGTGTTCAACATATTTTAAAATGTATAATTTGATAGACAAGCACTTACATACCTGCAACCCTGGTTAAGAAATAGAACATGACTGATAACTAGACATTGATGGAATAAATACCTAAATTACACAAATTTGTCGCTACTAAATTGTGATAAATGCCTCAGAGCTAAAAGGACAGAGAGCTAGGAGAATAACTCCAGGGGCTAATTTAGATTGGGAGGGAAGTTGGGAATGTCTTCAACGCTTTGCATTTGACCTGAGTGAAGGGGAGGTAGAAGTTAGCTGGTGAAGAATGGAGGGTGTAGGGGCTTCCTTGGGGGCTCAGTGGTAAAGAGTTCGCCTGCCAATGCAGGAGGCATGGATTCGGTCCCTGGTCCAGGAAGATCTCACGTGCTGTGGAGCAACAAGTAAGCCCAAGAGCCACAGCTACTGAGCCTGTGCTCTAGAGCCCGGGAACTGCAACTCCTGAGCCCATGTGCTGCGAAAGTAGCCCCCACTTGCTGAAACTAGAGCAAAAGCCCACGGAGCAATGAAGACCCAGCAGAGCCAAAAGTAAATAAATAAATAAAATTATTTTAAAAAAACAGAATGGAGGGTGTAGCCTTCAAGGGAGTGACAATGAGTAGAAGGCCTGGAGGTGGGCCAACATGCAGCCCAGGCAAGGAAAATGGCCTGAGAGCCGAGAAGAAGGGAGAGTGGCAGAGAGCTGAGATGGAAAAGGCCAACAGAGGCCAAAAGGCATGTTGGTTTGAACTTTATTCTAAAAGCCACAGGGAGTCATAAAGGCCTTTGGTTCGATTCACACTTTAAGATGCCTCTTCCACTAGCATCACAGAGATGGTCACCACAGAGCTCATACATTGTTGGGGGAAAGAGACAACAAATCTCCTCAGCAAAATAAATACTCAATAGAAGTTCCAGAAGAGTTCTTGCTTTGGGTAATTTCTTTAAAAAAAAAAAATTATTTATTTGTTTGTTTTATTTTTGGTTGTGCTGGGTCTTCCTTGCTGCCCGGGCTTCCCCTAGCTGTGGCGAGTGGTGGTCCCCGTCTGGATGCAGTATGCAGGCTTCCCACGGTGGCTGCCCGCTTGCTATAGGACACGGGCTCTAGGGCGTGCAGGCTTCAGCAGGCGTGACCAGAGGACTCAGAAGTTGTGGCTCCCGGGCTCCAGAGCACAGGCTCATAGCTGTGGCACACGGGCTTAGCTGCTCTGAGGCATGTGGGATCCTCCCGGACCAGGGATCGAACCGGTGGCCCCTGGATTGACAGGCGGACTCTTCATCACTGAGCCACCAGGGACGCCCTGGGTGATTTCTGAGTAGAGTTTTGCAGGATGAATAGGGGTTTTCCGTGAGAGTAGGAAGGCAGACCAGGCAGAGGGAACAGCACATATAAAGACTTGGAGTTTTTAAAGGGTAGGTCCGGTTTCAGAACCGCAAAATAGCTTTAGTGCCGAGGATGTGAACTGGTCAAAACCAGCCCATGGATGTTCTTTGCTTTTAAGAAATACATTGATTGCCAAGATCTAAACATTTAATGATTTTGTATAAAAATCTAGATTCCTGGTTTTTCTACAAAAATCAGAAAATCTGGTAACTCTAGGCCTTCATTCCCACAAGGCATGATGAAAATGTGTTTTCCAATTTCCCACAGTCCCCACCACTCCTACTTGCCACCCAACCCTGTGGTGAAGGTCCCATTACCATGTTACCGTCTTATTCACAGCACTGGCTGCTTTCCCTAGAGCAAGATCTAGCCGTACTTGTATCTCCATTTAAAAAGGGAGGGCTTCCCTGGTGGTTCAGTGGTTGAGAGTCCGCCTGCCAATGCAGGGGACACAGGTTCGATCCCTTGTCTGGGAAGATTCCACATGTCATGGGGCAACTGAGTCCATGAGCCATGACTAATGAAGCCTGCATGCTTAGAGCCTGTGCTCTGCAACCGGAGAAGTCTCTGCAATGAGAAGCCTGCACATAGCAATTAGAGAATGTAACAAAGACCCAGCACAGCCTAAACAAACATACAAATTTAAAAGGGGAAATTTTTTAAAATCCAGGAGAACTACATGTTTCTCAGGAAATGGCAACCCACTCCAGTATTCTTGCCTGGAGAATTCCACGGACAGAGGAGCCTGGAGGGCTACAGTCCCTAGGGTCACAAAGAATCAGACACCACCGAGCAACTAGCACATGTGCTTCTCACCCTCAACTGGCTTTATCCTTTGTCTTTCCTGGCCAGCGGCTTCTGCAGATGTTTGAGTTTGTCATCCCTGATGCAGCATTGGGACATAAAGCTGGGTCACAGTGGCTTTATGTGCCAGCTCAGAAGTGTGGATTTTGTCCTTTAGGCTATGGGGAACAATTGAGAAATTTTTATTCAATTATTCAACTAATAGTTTGCAGCGGAAGCTATTGATGCCCAATTCACATCCCTCTGGCCTCACCATTTCGACAGGCTCCTGCTGCGGTCCAGCTGCCGCTGTCGGCAGCAGCTTTTGGCCGGAGGGCTCTCTCCAAAGCTTTTGAAGACTACTCTGCCCTGGGCACGGCAGGCTGAAAGCGCCAGGCAGGGATCTCCCTTCCCTGGGAGCGCCTCTCCACAGGATGGGAGTTGGCGGTCAAATGGACTACCAGGCTCAGCTCTGGGAAGTGTCCTTCACTGCCTTCCGGAGGGCTCTGTCACAGCGATAACTGGCTTGAGGACACACCCATCACCAGCTCTTTCCTTCCCTTCTCCCCCACGGATGTTTCCTGGGGTCACCACCTAGATAAACTACTTGCCTCTGAACCATTATCTCAGACTCTGCTCTGAGAAGCCCGGGTTAAAACCTGGTTATTAAGCAGGTATTCTGTGCTGGAGAACAAAGAGGACAGTTTCTGCTCTTGGGGACCTTATACTGCAGCTGCAGACAAGATAGCCCACAAATAAGGAAATGAGTGGTAGCTAGCTAGCTATCATCTATCTATCTTTATGTATCTATGTGTATATATAACATTTTATATATAGGTAAAGTTTTAGGTGGCTCTACGAAAGAGAATTAAAATACAATAGGATGTGGTGGGCTTTTTGTGTTTTGGGGTTGTTTTTTTTGACAGGGCCATGTGGCTCATGGGACTTTAGTCCCCAGACCTAGATCAAACCTGGGCCATTGGCAGTGACAGCACAGGGTCCTAATCACTGAACTACCAACAAATTCCTGGGTGTGGTGTTTTGCTTTTTAAAAAAAATATTCATTTATTTATTTGTCTGCACTGGGTCTTAGTTGCAGCACTCAGGATCTTTCCTTGTGGTGCACAGCCTCTCTAGTTGCGGTGTACCTTCTCAGTAGTTGTGGAGCATGGGATTGGTTGCTCCAAGGCATGAGGGATCTTAGTTCCCCAACCGGGGATTGAACCCACATCCCTTGCATTGAAAGACATTCTTAAACACTGGATCCCCAGGAAAGTCCTGGTGGGTTTTTGGATTTTTTAAAATTTATTTGCTTTTAATTGAGGGATAATTGCAATATTGTGTTGGTTTCTGCCATACATCGACATGAATCAACCAGAGAGATACATTATGTCCCCTCCCTCTTGAGTATCCCTCCCACCTCCTACCTCCCACCCCTCTAGGTTGTCACAGAGCCCCAGTTTGAGTTCCCTGAGTCACACAGAAAATTCCTACTGGCTATCTGTTTTTTCGCTTTTTTCTTTTTTTTTCTGGCTATCTATTTTGCACATTTTAGTGTATATGCTTCCATGCTACTCTCTTCATTCATCCCACTCTTTCCTTCCTACCCTATCCCCTTGTCCATAAGTCTGTTCTCTACATCTGTGTCTAAAATACGTCCCCTCTACATCCATTTCACCCATGAGTGAAGGTAGTCAGAAGGTATAAACTTCTAGTTCGAGATAAATAAGGCCTGAGGATAGAGTGTCCAGCATGGTGATCATAGTCAATGATCACATACTGTATATTTGCAAGATGCTAAGAGTAGATTCTAAAAGTTTCCCCTCACACATAAATACAAAATTGTAACTTGTGTAGTAATGGATGTTAACTGTTATTGTGGTGATCATATTGTAGAATACACATATGTCAAATCATTAAGTTGTATGTATGTCAGTTCAGTCACTCAGTCGTGTCCAACCCTTTTCTATCCAATGGACTGCAGCACACCAGGCGTCCCTGTCCATCACCAACTCCTGGAGCTTGTTCAAACTCATGTCCATTGAGTTGGTGATGCCATCCAACCATCTCATCTGTCATCCCCTTCTCCTCCTGTCTTCAGTCTTTCCCAGCATCAGGGTCTTTTCCACTGAGTTGGTTATTCGCACCAGGTGGCCAAAGTATTGGAGTTTCAGCTTCAGCATCAGTTCTCCCCATAAATATTCAGGACTGGTTTCCTTTAGGATGGACTGGTTTGATCTCCTTGAAGTTCAAGGGACTCTCAAGAGTCTTCTCCAACACCACAGTTCAAAAGCATCAATTCTTCAGCATTCAGCTTTCTTTATGGTCCAACTCTCACATCCCATACATGACTACTGGAAAAAAAGTTGTATGTATATCTGAAGCTATTATAATGTTATATGTTAATTATATATTAATTCAAAAATTTTTAAACAAATAATTAAATAAAATATACCCACAAATTCTCTGATACACTTCCTTTCAAAAACTGGAGCCCCTGGGAATTCCCTGTTGGGCCAGTGGTTAAGACTTGGTGTTTTCACTGCCACGGTCTGGGTTCAACCTCTGGGAGGAGAACTAAGATCCCTCAAGCCCTGCAGCTTGAGGGAATCAAGCTAAAACGACAAAAAACAAACAGGACTTCCTTGTGGTCCAGCAGTGAAGAATCTGCATGCCAATGCAGGGGACATGGGTTCAGTCCCTGGTCCAGGAAGATCCCACATGCCAATGGGCAACTAAGCCTGTGTGCCACAACAACTGAAGCCCGCAAGCTTAGAGCCTGTGCTCCGAAACAAGAGAAGCCACCCTAGTGAGAAGCCCGCTCACCTCAATGAAGAATAGCCACAGCTCCTGAAGAGAGCCTGAGCACAGCAATGAAGACTCAGAGCAGTTAAAAATTAACTAATTAATTGAACAAACAAACCAATGAAGCCTCATCCAAGCCCTCCAATCCCGTCTTGAGTATTGGCTGGACGGAGTGACCATCTTCCAATGAATAGAGTGACACGAGTCACACGTGTGACAGTTTCAGCCTCTCTCTTGGATCACTACGGAAAGCCCCTGGCCATGCTGTGGCTATGGGGCAGCCCTTTGGAGAGGCCCACGTGATGAGGAACGGAGGCCTCCTACCAACAGCTGTGTGGGTGCGCCATCTTGGGAAAGGACCCTCCAACTTCCCTCCAGCCTTCACATGACTAGTCCCCACCACATCCTGACAGCAACCTCATGAGAAACCCTGAGCTAAGTCACTCTCACATGCCTGGTCCTCAGAGACCGTGAGATAATACCTGTTTGTTTTAACATAAACACTATGTTTGGGGGTAATTCATCCCAGTAGTAATAGACAATGATGTGTGGATTTGATGGAGGGACACATACATACAGTCCGGCCCAAAGCACCTACGTAGAAGCAGATCCTGAATGGGGACTCAGACACCTGTAATTTTGTGGGGGAAGGACTCTCAGAGAGAGAGGCAGGGGGTGAGAGAAGCAGGAAGGATGTGGTCCAGCTCCGTGGGGTGGAGGGACAGCCTGGTGTGAACTGTACCATAGAGTTGGTTCAACCTGAGGCAAGGGCGCTGGCCCTTAGCCCTCCTCAATCAGACAGCCGTTGGTGGTGGTGTGGGTTGCTCTGCATCTCTAGAGAAGGGGGCTTTCACAAGCACGAGACAGTCCCCAGAAAAGGGGCAGGTGACAGCCTTTCACAGCCAGCACCAAAGCAGGAAGGAGAGGGGTGTGCTGACCCAGAAAAGGGAATCTAGTTTGGGTGGGGACACCAGCAGCGTCTCCGGAAGTGGCCGTCAGCCATTTATAGCCGGCGGAGGGAGTGAGCAGCTTAGTCCCAGCGTTTATCTCATTTTTGTTTATCAGATACTTATCTCTCATCTTTTCGCATGCCAGGCACCAATCTAAGATCTGTACACATTTAAATCTTCGCAGCGACTTACAAAATGAGCACTGTTTCCACCACCACTCAGGACTGCAGTCTCAGGGACCCTCCCCTCACCACCTGGGGCCCACTGAGCCCCCCACCCCCGCCCCTGCCAGTCACCCCCATCCATCTTGTGGCCCAGAGCCCCCAGCCCTCACCACCCACCTCCGCCTGGCAAATCCTCCTTCCCACTCTTAATTGATTCTTAATCTGCAGCCTTGGGGCAGCGCTGCTGAGAAGGCAGGTGGAAATCATTTCCTTCAGCGCCAGCCAGCTCAGGGCATCTGAGGGGGAGCCCCCCACCCCCCCGTCTCTCGCAGTCCTGGGCCCACAGCCCCTGCCAAGCTGGGTCCCACTTATTCTCTGTTCGCCCACTTACTCTCCTGACCCAGGGGCTCTGGGGGAGGATGTGGCAAGAAGAATCCTGTCCCCCCAGCTTTCCCCCCTCCCCCAATCCCCACACCAAGCAAGGACCAGAGTTTTTTTTGGGTGCTGTGCTTGGGCACCATCCGAGACCCTCCTGCCTCCCCGGTCCCAAGGGGCTCACAGGGGTCAATTCTGCCCCTCTGGGGACAACTTGGCCATGTCTGGGGCCCTATTTGCTTGTCACAACTCAAGGAGGAGGGTGTTGCTACCCACAGGTAGTGGGCAGAGGCCAAGATGCTGCTAAACATGCTCCAAGGCAAGGGAGGACCCCCGCGCCCCGCCCCAAAGAACGATCTGGTCCCAAATGTCGACAGTTCCCAGAGTGAGACTGGGGCACAGCCGGGTGGAGAGCCAACGCTACACCAGCGACATTTTGAAAGCCCCCTGATGTGCAGCCAAGAACCACGTGGGGAGGGCTGGTTTTCAGGCCTCTCTCCCTCTTCCCTCTGCAGAGCTCTCAAGTCTGTTAGCAAAGGGCCAGGAAGAATCTGTGGGGAAACAGCCCCACACAGACCCTGGGCTGGGCCAGCGTCTCCTTCAACCTCCGTGGGCCCCAGACCTCCCTGGGTACAGGGGCCTGGGCTCCTGACCCTCCTGAGGGGCATGGAGGTGGTAGACGGGGTAGACAAGCCCTAAGTGTGAAGTGTGGGTGCTGAAATGATAAGACGGGAATAGAGGCTGAGAGGAGGGAGGAGAAAGGGATGAACGGATGAAAGAGGGCGGAAATGTAGTGAGCCCCGTGGGTCCATCCAGGCAGGCCCAGGCTCAGTGTCCATGTGCATCCAGGGCAAGCAAGTCACCTTGACCCCCAAACACACACACTCCACCACCACCCAGCCACGTGCTCACACCCTCACACCCCCTCCTTCAAGTTCCCACACAGCCCCGCACACTTACACACTACACAGCCTCCCACACATCAGATTCTCATAAGTCACACATGATCAGTGATACACTCACACACATTCACACACACACGCTCACACAGATTCACTCACAGTCATGCACATTCACACGCACAAATTCTCACACAACCACACACTCACATAGGTTCATCTCCTCACAGCCTCACATGCTCATAGTCACCCTCACAGTTATTTACTCACATGCACACAGACACACTCTCACATAAATTCTCATACACACAATCACACTCTCAGATTCGCATACACTGTCACACGTCCACAGACACCTTCACACATACTCACACACATTCACATACACTCTCACACCTCAAATTCTCAGTCACATTCTTATATACTCACACACATTCACACACACACACTCTTACACAATCCCACTCACACAGTCCACTTGCATCAACTTCACACACACACACACACACACACACACGCAATTGTATGGTTCGTGTCTGTCTCTGGGACATCAGCCCAATGCAAGCAGGGATGTTTATTTATTTATTTTTGGCTGCACTGGCTCTTCGTTGCTGCAAATAGTCTTCCCCTAGTTGTGGCGAGCAGGGGCTACTCTTTGCCGCGGTGTGCAGGTTTCTCACTGCAGTCACTTCTCCTGTTGCGGGGCACAGGCTCTAGGAATGCAGGCTTCAGTAGTTGTGGTGTACCGACTTAGTTGCCCCGTAGCATGCGGGATCTTCCCAGACCAGGAATCGAACCTGTTCTCCCCTGCACTGCAGGTGGATTCCTATCCACTGCGCCACCAGCAAAGCCCCAGGCAGGGATTTATCTTGTTCAGTCTGGTCCCCAGAACTGGGTCAGATACACAGGAAGTGCTCAGCCAAATATGCAAAAGCTCACACACCCTCAAATTCTCACACCTCTCATGTTCATGCAATCACACGCAGTCACAACAGTCTCACTCACAGGCCCATGTGTACACACACACACACACACACACACAGAGGCTCTACAAACACTCGTGGTTTCCCCTGCCTGAGCCCCCCGCCTCTCCGCCAAAGCCACCCTAAGACTCTGTAAATGTCACCGGCTGTGATGTTCTGGCCCAGGCAGGCTGGGGGGAAGCTAGGATGGGAGGCGAACAGTGAGCTGAGTCCTGGTGCCCTCAGCTCCCCACCAGGCCCCATCGCTTACGGGCCGGGCAGATTTAGAGAGAGAGAGCCGCCTTTCCGTAAGCAGAACCGGCCAATCCCGGTACCTCACGGGCCTCAGGCTACAGCTGGAAGAAGGACCAGCTCCAGGGGCTGCAGGGAGGCGGGCCCGTGATGAGGACGGCTGAGTTCCTTTGTCATTGTTCTTTCCCGGATTCACTTTGCATATTTGATTGAGCGTCTCCTCTGTCTGACCCTGCGCTGTGCTCTGGGGGCACCCGGGTGAACAAGATAAAAATCCCTGCCTGATTGGGGCCGTCGTCTTGGAGAGGTAGACACTAACCAAACACGTGTGTGTGTGTGAGGTCGTGATAAGGGATATTAGAGAAAAGTAAAGCCGGAATGGACCGTGGTGGAGGGAAGGCCAGATCTGTAGGCTGAGATTTGAGTGAGGAGGGCCAGGGAAGAGCTGCCGGCAGGGGAAACGGCACAGGCTAAGGCCAAGAGGAGGGGGTCCAACCGGCCAGCAGGGAAACCCGCCTGTCTGGAGCAGAGGAGGGACAGGCAGAGAGGGGGACGAGGAGGCCAAGGAAGGCAGAAGCCACCTGCTTCGGGATGGGTCTGAGACCCACCGTCGGGGGTCAGCATTGAATTCCAAGTGATCTGGGTCTGAGAAGGGTTTTAGGGTTCTAGCTGGATTTTTATGGCCTGCCGCTGGTGGAACAAATGACCACACACCACGTGGTTCACAACAACGGAAATGTATCCTCTCACAGTTCTGAAAGGCAGAAGTCCAAGTTCAAGGTGTGGGCAGCGCCATGCCCCCTCTGAAGGTTCTAGGGGAGGGTCCTTCCTGGCCTCTTTCAGCTTCCAGTGGCTGCAGATGCCTTTGGTTTGTGGCCGCATCCCTCAAGTCTCTGTCTGGGTCCTCACACGGCCTCCTCTCTGTGTCTATGTCCAAATACTCCTCTCGTTTCTCTAGCCTAAATACACCTGTCATTGGAATTAGGGCCCACTGCTCAAGAATGGATCATCTCTAGGTCCTTAACTGATTTTATCTGCAAAAACCCTGTTTCTGGGACTTTCCTGGCAGTCCAGTGGTTAAGAATCTGCCTTCCAGGGACTTCCCTAGTGGTCCAGTGGCTAAGACTCCACACTCCCAACGCAGAGGACCCAGGTTCAATCCCTGGTCAGGAAACTAGATCCCACCTGCCGCACAATTAAGAGTTCACATGCCACAACTAAAGATCCTGCATGCCAGAACTAAGACCGGGTACAGCCAAATAAATGAATAAAAACATCTTTAAAAACAAAACAAAAAAAGAATCTGCCTTTCACTGCAGGGAACATGGGTTCAATCCCTGGTCAGGGAACTAAGATCCCATATGCGGTGGAGCAACTAAGCCTGAGCAGGGCAACTATGGAGCCTCCTGGCTGAAACAAAGACCAAACGCAGCCAAAAAGGAAAAAAAAAAAAAAGAAAGAGAGAGGGAAAGAGACCCTATTTCCAAATAAAATCACATTCTTCTCTTTTTTTTATTTTAAAATTTTATTTATTTATTTTGGGCCATACTGGGTCTTCATTGCAGCATGAGCTTTTCTCTAGTTGTGGTGAGCAGGGACTATTCCCTAGTTGTGTGCAGGCTTCTCATTGTGGCGGCTTCTGGCTGCAGAGCACAAGCCCTAGGCGCGTGGGCTTCAGTAGCTTCCGGTCCTGGGCTCTAGTGCACAGGTTCAGTCGCTATGGCATACCTGCTTCGTTGTTCTGCGGCATGTGGGATCTTCCTGGATCAGGGAGCGAACCCGAGCCTCTGGTGTTGACAGGTGGAGTCTTTACAAGGAAGCCCCAAATAAGGTCGCATTCTGAGGTTCCTGTTGGATGGGAATTTGGGCAGGAGAGAAACCAAATTCAATCTGATACACTGGAGTTTAAACAGTGGGTCCCTCGGCCTCTCAGGCTAGATGCACCCCCGGGTGATCTGCCTCTCTGACCGTCTCCTTTCCTTTTGCACCCAATCTGGCCTCTTCTGCCCCACCCCCAGGACTCCTGGCCCCTGAGGCCCCAACTCAAACCACATCCAGCCTGGTGGGATCCAACACCTTGATCTTTCTTCCTTTCAGCCCTGATGCCTTCCAAGTGGGCTACACTCCATCCCTTGGCCCCCTGGGCATTTCTATCCCATTCTCCACTCCCAGGGACTCTGCTGGAAAACAGCTAATTACGTCCCTCCCCTGAAGCCAGTCTGCTGGGGCTAGGGTGGCACTGGGTGACTATGCCGTGTGTCTGTGGCTGGCGGCCCGCGAGCCAACACACAGAGATTTCTATATGTTTTTAATTCCACAGCAATACTTTGATTAGAGAGCTGATGTGTTGTGTACGACCTCAGGGACCTCATTATTTTTCTAACTCAAATAAATACTGCGTTTGGAAGGCCGGGAGGGGCGGGGTGGGGGGAGGAGGAAAGGAAAGGCGCAGGAAGCCTCATCTATAAAAAGAATTCAGGCCTTAATGAGCTTTTAAAATTTGCTAGGGCCCCCTCCCCCCTCACTGATCTATAAACAGAAGATCTGGCTTCTGGCTTCAGCTGTGAGATTTTGGGGTTCAGGGTGGGCACAGTCAGAGAGGGGGACTCAGCTGGGCTTCTAAGATTTTGGAGGATTCCCAGCTGCTGGGAAGATGGGAGCGGTCAGGTCCAAGCTCAGCAGGAATTGCCACCATTTGGGTGCCCAGATTGATAACAGTGGATCTGAGAAAGACCTAGAATTCTCTAATTCAGGAATTCCCTGGTGGTCCAGTGGTTAAGACTCCATGCTCTCACTGCCAAGGGCTGGGGTTCAATCCCTGGACAGGGAACTAAGATTAAAGGGTATAAGGAAAAAAACCTAAAACGTAGAATTCTCTGATCCCCTAGGCCATCTTGAGCTGGGCCCACACTGTCATGAGGAGGAACAATGGAGAGGTGGTATTGCCTTATCCTTCTGTGTCTGGGAATTCTTCTGCAAAGCCTCCTCCAGGAGAGGCTGGGATGAGCAGATGGGTAATAGGCTGGGAAAGGCGAGGAAGAAAGGATCATAGAGTGTGTACTTGATGCTCTCCCTAAACTACTCTCATTCACAAATCATCCTTGAGTCTGCCCAGTGGCTGTTGGAAAAAGAGGGCTGCCACCAGTTTAAGGAGCCCCTTCAGTGGCTCTGATGTTGGTGATGGAGTAAGGCGATGACCATGGAGCTTGCAAAAGGGCGGGGTGACCTTCTCATCACTGCCATGTTCATCCATTCAAATAGGAGCCAAGAGGCTTCCCAGAGCAGGCAGCAAAGCCAATTTCGAGTGAAGATGAGTTCTTTGGGCAGAAATGGGCTTGGACCTGACAAATTTCTGTGTGATGAAAATTCCAGGGAGCAGGACAGACTTAGGGCATCTGGGTAAGGGCTTTAAGAAGGACCCAAGATGGGGAAAGGATGGAAGGGCTAAAAGGGAAGATTCAGGGCATGCAAAGTCATGTGTGGTAACCAAGTGGCTGATGGAGGAGGAGTGGGTGCTGGAAGATGCAAGACTGGGAGGTGGGGAGCTACATAAAGGGCAGAGATAGTGCTTAGCCACTCAATCCTGTCTGACTCTTTGCTACCCCATAGACTGGAGCCTGCCAGGCTCCTCTGTCCATGAGGATTCTCCAGGCAAGAATACTGGAGTGGGTTGCCATGCCCTCCTCTAGGGGATCTTCCCAACCTAGGGATCGAACCCAGATCTCCCACATTGCAGGTGGATTTTTACCATCTGAGCCACCAGGGAAGCCCAAGAATGCTGGAATGGGTAGCCTATCGCTTCTCCAGGGGATCTTCCTGACCCAGGAATCAAACCAGGGTCTCCTGCATTGCAGGTGGATTCTTTGCCAGCTGAGCTACCAGGGAAGCCTGAAGGGGCAGAGAAGGGTGCCCAGTCTAAAACAGCAGCCCCTGGAACCTCCTTGGTGGTCCAGTGGTTAAGACTCCAGGCTCCCAACACAGAAGGCACAGGTTCCATCCCTGGTCAGGGGATAAGATCCTGCATGCTGCATGGGCAGGAAAAATAAAACAAAAACATAGCAGCTCCTGTCCCTCACTTTCTCTCTACCCATCGTAGTTGGATTCATGTCCTTTCTTTTGTCACTGTCTGACATGATACTTGTGTGTCATCTGCTCCCTCCACCAGGCTGGCCTCCTGCCTCACCCCACCTGAGAGTAAGGGCTTTTGCCTGTCTTGAAAGGTGGTTGGGAAGGTATTAACTAGGGCAGTTGTCCTCAGGATGTAAGCAATGGTGTACTAGTAAACCAGTTGGGATTTATAATGTTTGCCAATTTCCATGGTGTAAATTTTCCCACCTTGGCCAATTTCAAGCTGTGAAAGTGCTATCTCTGAGGAGAAGAAGGAGGTGCTATTCAGTTCAGTTTATTCAGTTCAGTTTAGTCACTCAATCATGTCCCACTCTTTGTGAACCCATGGACTGCAGCATGTCAGGCTTCCCTGTCCATTACCATCTCTCGGAGTTTGCTCAAACTCATGTCCATCGAGTTGGTGATGCCATTCAACCATCTCATCCTCTATCGTCCCCTTCTCTTCCCGCCTTCAATCTTTTCCAACATTAGGGTCTTTTCCAATGAGTCAACTCTTTGCATGAGGTGGCCAAAGTATTGGAGATTCAGCTTCAGCATCAGTCTTTCCAATGAATACTCAGGACTGATTTCTTTTAAGATTAACTGGTTTGATCGCCTTGCAGTCCAGGGACCTCTCAAGAATCTTCTCCAACACCACAGGTCAAACACCAGTTTGGCACTCAGCTTTCTTTATAGTCCAACTCTCACACCCATACATTACTGGAAAAACCATAGCTTTGACTAGACGGACCTGACTGTTTATACCACCCCCCCAATTCACATGTTGAGGGATTTCCCTGGCAGTCTAGTGGTTAAGACTTCACCTTTCAATGCAGCGGGTGTGGGTTCAATCCCTGGTCGGGGAATTAAGGTCCCAACAGGATGTGGTCAAAAATTGAAAACAACAACAACAACAGCAATATTTTACATATTGAAATCTTATTCCCCAAGTTGATCATATTTGGAGGTAAGACTTTTGGGAGGGGATGGGGCCATGAGGGCAGAGTCCCCATGAATGGGATTAGTGCCCTTATAAAAGAGATCCAGAGAGCTGCCCCTTCCACCATGTAAGGACACAGTAAGAAAATGCCATTTATGAAACAAAAGAGAGCTCTCACCAGACATGAATCTGCCTGGGTCTTGATCTTGGACTTTCCAGCCTCCGGATTTGTAGGAAATCAGTGTTTATTGTTTATAAGCCACCCAGTCTATGGCATTTTGTTTTAGCAGCCCCAGGGGACTGAGACAGGGAGTCTGAGGGGGTTTCTAGGTGGGCATAAACTACAGTGTGCTTGTAAACCAGCTGGGGGGAAGGCACATGCCTTATAGTGTTTGCCCGTGGCCAGACTTGGCAGATTTCAAGCTGTGAATATGATATCCCTGAGCCACAAGCTAGGAAAAGATGGACACAAATGTCTCTTGTGAGCCAGTTTGACCCAACTGGGCTACACCACTGGGTGCCATCTCCTGCCCTGGAATTTAGCCCTTTTGCAATTTTGGCTCAAGAAAAAGAGAGGAAAAGGAGGAAGGTGAAGCAGGCTTCCTGCCTTCCATTCCGGGGCCATTGAACTCACTGTTCCCTGGCCTGGCATGCTCTTTCTCCAAATAGTAACTGAGTCCTCCCTACCATAACTTCCCTGTAGTCAAAGCTGTGTTTTTTCCAGTGGTCATGTACAGATGTGAGAGTTGCACCATGATGAAAGTTGAGTGCTTTCGAATTGTGGTGCTAGAGACGACTCTTGAGAGTCCCTTGGACTGCAAGGAGGTCAAACCAGTCAATGCTAAGAGAAATCAACCCTGAATATTCATTGGAAGGACTAATGCTGAAGCTGAAACTCCTTTGGTCACCTGATGCAAAGAACTGACTCATTGGAAAAGCCCCTGATGCTGGGAAAGATTGAAGGCAAAAGGAGAAGGAGGCGACAGAGGATGAGATAGTCAGATAGCATCACCAAGAAGGAAATGGCAACCCATTCTAGTATTCTTGCTGGGAAAATCCCATGGATGGAGGAGCCTGGTGGGCTACAGTCCATAGGGTCGCAAAGAGTTGGACATGACTGAGTGACTTCACTTCCCTTCACCAACTCAATTGACATGAATTTGAGCGACTCCAGGAGATAGTGGAGAAAAGAGGAGCCTGGCGTGCTGCAGCCTGCGGGGTCACAGAGTTAGACGTGACTTAATGACTGAACAACTTCACTCTAAGCAAACCCCATCCCATCCTCCTGCCAGCCCTGCCCCCTAAGCAGTCCAGTACCTTCTGAGCCCCCTGAGGTGGCTAACCATGCAGATGTCATCACTGAAATATCCGTATTTGATGAGTGGGATCACTGAGACACTGGGAGGTAAAGCGTTGAGCTGGAGGCACAGAACCAGAGAGTAATAGACCGGCTGCTGAATCTGTTCACACAATCATTGGGCTTTATTACTGCCCCAGCTTAATCTCCTTCTCAGTACAGTGTGGGCATGTTTTCCTGCTTTGTCTGCTAGAGGGCAGTGTGAGCACCAGCTCTGCTCTCAGCATGACCAAGTCACTTCCTCTTTCTGAGCCTGTTTTCTCTTCTGCAAAATGGGTATATAATAGAACTTAACCCCGACGTGGTGCCATGCGCCTTCATGAAGGGAATACTTGAGTGGTTTCCCTAGTAGTCCAGTGGTTAGGAATCCTCCCTGCAATGCAACGGGGGACATCGGTTCAATCCCTGGTCCGGGAAGATCCCACATGCCACAGAGCAACTAAGCCCATCCACCACAGCCAATAAGCCAGCACTCTAGAACCCTCGAGCTAAATCCACTGAAGCCTGCACAGCTAGAGCCTGTGGTCTGAAACCAGAGAAGTCAACTACAGTGAGAAGCCTGTGCACCACAATGAAGAATAGCCCCCACTTGCTGCAACTAGAGGAAGCCTTCGTGCAGCAGCAGAGACCTGTGCATGCATGCATGCTTATTCCCTCAATTGTGTCCGGCTCTGCGACCCCATGGACTGTAGCCTCTGTCCATTGGATTCTCCAGGCAAGAATACTGGAGTGGGTTGCCACTCCCTTCTCCAGGGGATCTTCCCTATCCAGGGACTGAATCCAGGTCTCCCGCTTTGCAGGCAGAATCTTTACCATCTGAGCCACCAGGGAAGCCAATGAAGATCCACCACAGTCAATAAATAAATAAATAAATCTTAAAAAAAAAGAGGAAGAATACTTGGCTCATGGACTTCTAGATCAGGGTTTCTGGACTTTGGCAATACCAATGTTTAACAGCATTCCCAAGCTCTACCTGCTAGAAGCTGGTAGCACCCACCCTCTAAATGGGGCTTCCCAGGGGGCACTTGTAAAGAAAGAAAGAAAGTGAAGTCGCTCAGTCGTGTCCAGCTCTTTGCGAACCCATGGACTGCAGCCCGCCAGGCTCCCCTGTTCATGGGATTGTCCAGGCAAGAGTACTGGAGTGGGTTGCCACTTCCTTCTCCAAGGGGTCTTCCCGACCCAGGGATTGAACCCAAGTCTCCCACATTGCAAGCAGACGCTTTACCGTCTGAGCCACCAGGGAAGCTGCAGCATAAAGAATCTGCTTCCCAATGCAGGAGATGTAAAAGATGCGGGTCCAATGCCTGGGTCAGGAAGCAGGGCATGACAACCCACTTCAGTATTCTTGCCTGGAGAATCCCATGGACAGAGTAGACTGGCAGGCTACAGTCCATAGGGTCACACAGAGTCGGACACAACTGAAACAACTTATCACACACACACACACACACACAGAGGCACACCCTACGCGTGACAAACGAAAATGTCTCCAGATATTGCCAAATGTCTCCTGGTGTCGGGCTTGGACAGTACTCTTGACCTCTCTGGTTGAGAAACTCTTTTCTAGGTCAGTGATTCTTCACCCTGTCTGCATGTTAGAGTCATCTAAGAGTCTGAAAGTTTCTGAAAGCCAGTCCCACCCAATTGCCTTAGATTCTCTGAGGGTGGGGTCAGGGGTCAACAGTGTGTATTCTGTTTGTTTGGGGTTTTTGTTGATGTTGCTTTAATTAATTATTTTTTTAAAAATTTTTGGCTGCATCAGGTCTCAGTTGTGGAATGAGGGATATTTTGTGGACTCACTCGGGCTTCTCTCTGGTTTGGGCATGTGGGTTCTGTAGCTGCCAGTTGTGCGGGCTTAGTTGCCCCTCAGCATGTGGGGTCTTAGTTCCACAAGCGGGGATCAAACTTGTGGCCCCTGCATTGGAAGGCAGATACTTAACCAATGGACAACCAGAGGAGTCCCATGAGCATTGTTAAAGCTCCCCAGGTGAACCCAGTGGGCGTCTATGGTTGAGACCAGCAGCAGGGACAGGTGATGCATCCAAAATGGGACAGGAAGGAAGTCTCAGTGAAGGCGTGGGCCACATCCAGGGAAATCAGCAGGAGGTGGTGATGTCCCCAGGGCTGCCAGGAGCTGGGGGCTGTTATTACCCAGTCTTAGGCTCAAGCTACCACAACATAGAGCAGATTGCTTAAGTGATAGACATTTATTTTCTCAGTTCTGGAGGCTGAAAGTCCAAGATCAAGCTGCCAGCATGGTTGGTTTCGTTTTCTTTCTTTCTTTTTTTCAATATTTTTTAACTTATTTATTTGGCTGTGTCATGCTTTCAAACTGTGGTGCTAGAGAAGACTCTTAGCAGTCTCTTGGACTGCAAAGAGACCAAACCAGCCAATCCTAAAGGAAATCAACTCTGAATATTCAATGGAAGAACTGATGCTGAAGCTGAAGCTCCAATACTTCGGCCACCTGATGTGAAGAACTGACTCACTGGAAAAGACCCTGATGCTGAGAAAGATTGAAGGCAGGAGGAGAAGGGGATGAGGTGGTAGGATGGCATCACCAACTCAGTGGACATGAGTTTGAGCAAGCTCTGGGAGATAGTGAAGGGCAGGGGAGCCTGGTGGGCTACAGTCCATGGGGTCAACAAAGAGCTGGACACGACTGAGTGACTGAACGACAACAGAGGTCTTAGTTGTGGCCTATGGATCTTCGTGTGCAACATGCACAGTCTTTAGCTGTGGCATGGGGGATCTGGTCCCCTGACCAGAGATCGAACCCAGGCCCCCTGCACTGGGCATGCAGAATCTTAACCACTGCACTGCTAGTGAAGTCCCAGGGCTGGTTTCTGATAAGGTCTCTCTTCCTGGCTTGCAGACAGCTGCATTCTCACTGTGTCCTCATGTGGCCTTTCCTCTGTGTGTGCGTTGAGAGAAAAAGGTCTCTGCAGCCTCTTCTTATAAGGACACCAGTCATATCAGATCATCAGGCTTCAACCCTTATGACCTCCAGTAATCTTGCCTGAAAAATTCCATGGATAGAGGAGGAGGAGGTGCCTGGTGGGCTATATAGACCATGGTGTCCCGAAGAATCAAACATGACCGAGTGACTAAACAACAACAATTTTTTTTTTTTTTGCCACACTGCACACTGCACTGCACAGCTTGTGGGATCTGTTTCCTGATCAGGGACTGAACCCAGGACCTTGGCAGTGAAAGCACCAAATCCTAGCCCCTAGACCACCAGGGAACTCCTTCATTTAAAATTATGTTCTTGTGTTTACTCACCAACTCGTGTCCAACTCTTTGCAACCCCATGAACTGTAGCCCGCCAGGCTCCTCTGTCCATGGGATTTCCCAGGTGCAGTGGATAAGCATTTCCTTTACCAGGGCTTCTTCCCGACCCAGGGATGAAACCCGCGCCTCCAGCATTGACTGGTGGATTCTTTACTGCTGAGCCCCTGGCGAAGCCCTCATTTAACCTCAATTATCTCCTTAAAGGCTCTGTCTCCTCATACAGTCACAGTGGGGGGCTGGGGCTCCAACAGATGAATTTGGGAGTGGGGACAGAATCCAGTCCATGAGAAGACAAATGGAGGAGCATCCGGCATGGAGCCAGACTGTGAGCTCCCAGGGATTTCGGTGCTGGGCTCGCAGGCGCTGTGTGAATCTGGGCTGTTGATAAAGAGCAGGAAGACTGAGTGGGGCTTGCCGGGTGGGCCCTGCAGGGGCTGATGCATCCACAGATGGGGCAAGAGGGGAGGCTGTCAAAGCCCCCTCCAAAGTGTGATCCATGCAGGACAGTGTCCCCAGAGCTGATGAGCCCACACATACACACACATATGGGTTCTCAGACCCCTCTGCCCATCAAGGCAACTGCAGAGTGGACAAAACATGGGGCCCAAGCCAAGGTCTCCAGCTCTCCAAGTTCACATTCAATAGACATAGATGGATGCATTCTGGTTCTATATTTGGGCAGGAAGGGGATTTCCCACCCCTAAAACATTCCAGAGAAGCTGGGAAGACATAAAAGGTATGCAGAGCTGATGGGAGGCAGGAAAGACACACACACTGCTCAGCTCAACAGAGGGAGGAGGGGAGACCTGGGACCCCATCCCAGGGCTGAAGCTGGTAACCAAGCCCCACCCCCAGGGGGACAGAATGATACAATAAGTGTATCTCTGTGTGCGTGCATGCTCAGTCATGTCCAACACTTTGCAACCCCAAAGACTCTAGCCTGCCAGACTCCTCTGTCCAAGGAATTTTCCAGGTAAGAATACTGGAGTGGGTTGTCATTTCCTTCTCCAGCAGATCTTCCTGACCCAGGGATTGAACCCATGTCTCCTGCATCTCCTGCACTGGCAGGCGGGTTGTTTACCCCTGTACCACCCAGGAAGCCTGTGTGTATGTGTGTTAAAATACAAATAATATAGCATGTACCAGGTTTTTGGGCCATGTTGCAAAGCATGTGGGATCTTAGTTCCCCAACCAGGCAATCCTCCCACACCCCCTACATTAGAAGCATGGAGTCTTAACCACTGAACCACCAGGGATGTCCTACACTTACCATTTTTAATCTTAACTGTTTTTAAGCATACAATTCAGTGGTATGAAGTACATTCGAACTCTGATACAACCATCGCCACCATCCATCCCCATAAGTCTTTTTATCTTTTAAATCTGAAATTGTATACCCATTAAATAATAACTCCCCACTCCCTCTTTCCCAGACCTTGGCAACCAGCATTCTACCTTCTGTCTTTCTGATGTTGACTAATTGAAGATCCTCATCTAAGTGGAATCATACAATATTTGTGTGGCTGGATTATCCCTGAGCATAATGTCCTCAAGTTTCATCCATGTTATAGCATATTGCAAAGCTTCCTTTTTAAGGCCGAGTAAAATCCCATTGTATGAATACATCACATTTGGTATATTTATCCATTCATCAGTCGATGGACACTTGGGTTGCTTTCATGGTTTAGCTTCTGTGGCTTTCCTAGTGGCTCAGATGGTAAAGAATCTGCCCGCAAGGTAGGAGACCTGGGTTTGATCCCTGGGTCAGGAAGATCCCCTCATCCCCTGGAGAAAGGAATGGCTGCCGATTCCAGTATTCTTGCCTGAAAAGTTCCATAGACAGAGGAGCCTGGCGGGCTACAGTCCATGGGGTCACAAAGAGTCGGATACGACTGAGGGGTTAACACTTTTACTATGAATAATGCTCTTAGGAACATGGGTACACAAATATCTCTTTGGGACCCTGCTTTCTATTCTTTTGGGTATACACCCAGAAGTGGGTTTGCTGGATCAGTAGTAAACATGTCTTTAGATCCAGCAAGACCTACTATGTGCCCAGCAGTATTCTAGGATTGGAGATGCAGCAATGAACAAAACAAATAGAGGCCCCTGTCCTCCCAGAGCCAATGTTCCAACAGAGAGGGAGGCAATGAATTAGTTAAATAAAATAGAAGGTGATGGGACTTCCTTGGTGGTCCAGTGCCTAAGACTCTGTGCTTCCAATTCAGGGAGCCCAGTTTCATTCCCTGGTCAGGGAACTGGATCCCACATGCTGCAACTAAGAATTCATATGTGGAAACTAAAGATCTCGCATGCTGCAACAAAGATCAAAGATCCTGCATGCCACAACTAAGACTCAGTACAGCCAAATAAATTAATAAATATTAAACATATAGAAGGTGATAAATTCTGGAAGGAAAGTAAGGCAGAGAAGAGGAATGAGGAGTGCCAGGAATGGATTACGATTTTAATCAGGTGGCCAGGGAAGGTCTCATGGAGAAGTTGACTTTTGAGCAAAGAGTTGGAGGTGAGAGAGCCATTTAAGTTGTATAGTTCTACATAACAAATCACTCCAAAATCTAACGGCTCTAGACAACATAGGACTTCCCTGGTGTTCCAGGGGTTCCGAATCTGCCTGCCAATGCAGGGGATGCGGTTTTGATCCCTGGGTCAGGAAGATTCCACATGACACCAGACAACTATGCTGAGTGCCACAACTACTGAGCCCATGAGCCCTAGAGCCCCTGCTCTGCAACAAGAGAAGCCACCACAATAAGTCTGGGCACTGCAACTTAGACAGCAGCCTCTGACCACTGCAGCTAGAGAAAGCCTGTATGTAGCAACAAAGACAGTGCAACCAAAAAAAAAAAAAAGAAACACTGCATTCAACTGTTTAAAAATAATAAAAAAAACAACACGGATGATCATGATTTGGGAGTCAGGAATCTGGGTACCACTTAGATGGTCCTCTGGCTCATGAGGTTGCAGTCAAGGCAGCCACAGATGTTATATGGTCATCTCAAAGTTCAGATGAGGAGAAGCACACCCAAGGCTGTTGGGAGAGTTCAGTTCCCCACCGGTGATTGGTTGAAGGCTACTCTCCGTTCTTTGTCAGCAGATCTCTCCATAGGATGGCGAACACCCTGGTCATTGGTTTCATCAGAGACAGACAAGAGTGCTAGCAAGAGGGGGAGTCAGGACAGAAATCACAGCCTTAAAACCTAGTCATGGATGTAACACTTCATCACTTTGGCCATCTTCTACTGATTAGAAGTGAGCAGTTCAGTCGACACGAAAGATGAAAAAAATTATAGGAGGGCAGGGACCATAGAAGACCATCTTATTGACGCTGCCTACTATGGGATTCATGTGGATATCTGGGAATAATATACAAGGCAGAAGGAACAGCATGTGCAAAGGCCCTGAGGCAGGAACAAGCCTGGACTGTGGTTGGGGGAAAAGGACAATGTGCCTAGAGCAGGGACGAAGTAAGGGGACAGGACACAGCTTGGCCAGCAGCCATCCTGAGGGACATGGGAAGAAATCTGAAACTTTTTTCTAAAAGCAATAAGAAACCACCAGCCAATTCCAAGGCAAAGTATGGGTCATCTAATTCATAGTTTGAGGCAATTCCTATGATACTTGTGGAAGTAATATGGTACCTGGGGTTTGCTTTAAAGTACTCCCTTAATTTGCAGATGCAAATTGGTATATACAGGAACAGATAAACAACAAGGTCTTACTGTGTAGCACAGGGAACTCTCTTCAATATCCAGTGGTAAAGCATACTGGAAAAGAAAATGAAAAAGAATGTATACATATATGTATAAACTGAATCACTTAGCTATACAGCAGTAATTAACACAACATTGTAAATCAGCTATACTTCAGTTTTAAAAAAGTGATTTTAAAAAACTCCCTTAAAAACACATTGGGCGAGGCAGGGGGTGGTGAGAGACGGAACAAGATGGGCAAAATGTAGATTATCATAAAAGCCAAGTGACAGGACCATATGGGTTCTTCATACTCTCCTCTCTCCTTTAGCACATGTGTGAAGTTTTTCTATAGTAAAAAGGGAAATATTAACAACAGACCAGGTGTCAGGTTTCTGAGGGGTGAACAAACCGTGGGGCAGTGAGGGAAAAAGCAGAGGTTTGAGACAGAGGTGACGACAATGGTCCAGGCTACAAGCCGTCAACATGTTGGCCAATATCAGAGGCTGATGATACCAAGTGTTGATGAGGCAGGGAGAAACTGGAACGCTCATCCTCAACCAGTGTGTCAAAGCAGATGCCAGGTTTGTTTGTTTGTTTATAAAGTTACACAGTTACCATACAGCACAGAAATTAAATTCATAGATATTTACCCAACAGAAGTGAAAACATACGTTGGTGCAAAGATCTGTTGGCAAATGTTCACAGCAGCTTATTTTGTTATTGCCAAGAAACTGGAAACAACCCAAATGTCTAGGACAAGAGTATAGATAAACAAATTGAGGTCCAGGGACTTTCCTGGTGGTTCAGGGGCTAAGATTCTGAGATCCTAGTACAGGGGGTGTGGGTTCCCTGATCAGGGAAGGAGATCCCACATGCCACAACTAAGAGTGCATGCCACAACTAAAAAGATACTGCATGTTGCAACTAAGAGCTGGTCCAGCCAAATAAATAAATACAAATTAAATTTAAGAAAAACAAAAACAAACTGAGGTTCATTCATAGCATGGAATGTCATTGTTGTTTAGTTGCTAAGTCGTGTCTGATTCTTTTGCGACCCCATGGACTATATAGCCTGCCAGATTCCTCTGTCCATGGGATTTCCCAGGCAAGAATCCTGGAGTGGGTTGCCATTTCCCCTTCCAGGGCATCTTCCCAACCCAAGAATGGAACTCATGTCTCCTGCATTGCAAGTGGATTCTTTACCACCAAGCCACCTGGGAAGCCCACCATGGAATACTCTGCTGCATAAAAAGGAACAAACTACTTATAACTTGTAAGGGAAGTGGATAAAGATCTCAGGATGTTAGATACTGAGGAGAAGCAACCGGACAAAAGAGGCCTCCCCCTGTGGTTCCATTTGTATGAAATTCTCCAAAAGTCTAGGTTAATTTATGTTGACAGAAACCAGAATAGTGATTAGGATTGGGGATGTGAAACTTCTGGGACCATTTGGATGAGAATGTTCCATACTCCGATGTGGTGGGGGCCCAGGGGCCAGAGGCACGTGAGATGCATGCAGTCATGGGACCTTACAGGATGTACATAATCTCTCGATAAAGGGCTGGGTGTGGGAGGGGTGGGTGGGGAATGATTGCAACCCTGGCATGATAACAAGGGGGTGAGAAGCAAATGGGATTTCCTACTCAGTTATAAGGCAAGGCCTGCAAGCGGTGCTGATGGGCAGGATCTGTGGGTGAGAGGAGGCCCCTTGGCCTCTGCTCTTGAGGAGATGGGGAAGCCCAGCCTCCGACCCCCCACCCTAGCCTCCCTCCCCGGGTGGGATGCGCTGGCGGGTCTAAAAGCTTCTCTGCAGAGGCCCAGGCGGTCGATAGCAGACACCCCGGCTCCTTCCCGCCTGCCTGGAAGCCCAACCCCTTCCCGCCAGCCCAGCCTGGGGGAAGGGACCTGGGCTGGGGTGGAGCCTGCTCCGCCCAGCCCCACAGCTGACTCAGGTCCCCCTCCCCACACCAACCCCTCGTTCTCTAGCCCCAGAAGTCCCAGCCACTCTGACTGATCTTGTCCAGTTACTGGAAAGGGGCACCCAGGCAGCCACCCCTGCGGGCTGCACTGTGATGAGGCTGCCTGCGCCCCCACGCCCAACCCCCGCGCCAGTCTCTAGAGGCACAGAGAGCCCGGGTGGCACGTGAAAGGTGAAAGGTAAGGTCTTCCTTATTGGAGCCGCCAATAAATCTTGACGTAGACCCACCTGTTTTACGTCATTCAGGCTCCTGTTCTTTCCTTCATGCATGCATTCATTCATTCAACAAGTATTTACTGAGTGTCTAAGAACTCTAAAGACCAAAACCACCACCACCTCCTCCCCTGGAGCCCACAAGGGGAATCAGTTCAATTCAGTCACTCAGTCGTGTCCAACTCTTTGCGACCCCATGGACTGCAGCATGCCAGGCTTCCCTGTCCATCATCAACTCCCAGAGCTTGCTGGAATAGCATATGATGAAGCCACAAATGAGGAGGACACATATGTGATTTAAAATTTTCCAGTAGCCACATTCTTTAAAAAGTCAACAAGAAATAGAAGAAAGGAATTGTCATCATATATCCTATTTAACCCAGTATAGCCAAAATACTATCATTTCAACATATAATCAATGTTAAAATTATGAGATATTTTACATCCTTTCCCCAATACTAAGTACTTTGAAATCCTGTATGTTTTCAATTAGAGCATACCTCAATTTGGAATGGTTTTGTTTGTTCATTAGCTTTTGCCGCTCTTCACTGGCATTCAGGTTCTTGAATGCCAAAAAGTGAACCCTGACCAAAAAGTGAACCCGAGCCCTGGCAGCAAAAGTGTCGAATCCTAACCATGGACCTACAGGGAATTCCCAGGGACTGTTTTTTTTTTTTTTTTTTTTTTAAGTACAATTGATGTACACTATTATATAATTTAAAGGTGTACAGTATAGTGAAGGGCTTCCCTGGTGGCTCAGCTGGTAAAGAATCCACCTGCAATGCAGGAGATCCTGGTTCAATTCCTGAGTTGGGAAGACCCCCTGGAGAAGGCTACCCACTCCAGGATTCTTACCTGGAGAATCTTCTGGACTATAGTCACAAAGAGTTGGACACGACTGAGCGATTAAGTGCAGGACAGCACAGTATGGTGATTCTCAATTTTAAAAGGTTACACTGCTTTATAGTTATTATAAATTGTTGGCTATATTCCATTTGTTGTACAACATATCCTTGTGAATTATTGCATGCATAATAGTTTGTACCTTTTAATCTTTTACCCCTGTATTGCCCCTCCCCCTTCCCTCTTCCCACTGATAACCTCTAGTTTGTTCTCTGTATCTGTGAATCTTTTTTTTAGTTATATTCACTAGTTTGTTGTATTTTTTAGTTGTATATTTGTTGTATTTTTAAATTGTTTATATTTCCACATATAAGTGATATCATACAGTACTCATCCTTCTCTGACATATTTCACTTAGCCTAATACCCTTCAAGCCCACCCATGTTGCAAATAGCAAGATTTCATTCTTTTTATGGCTGAGTAGTATTCCACCGTGTATATGGCTCAGTGAAACAATCCTCCTGCCAGTGACAACCCACTCCAGTATTGCTGCCTGAGAAATCCCATGAGCAGAGGAGCCTGGCAGGCTACAGTCCATGGGGTCACAAAGAGTCAGACACGACTTGGCAACTGAACAATGACATATGTGTATACCACACCTTCTTTATCCATTCGTCTGTTAATGCACACTTAGGTTGCATCAGCCATTTTCAAGGGTTGAGGAGGAATATGTGGCTAATGGTGACCATGTGGGCTGATGGTGGGGAACAGGCAAAAGGGATAAGGGGACCCTGGCAGCACAGAGAGTCCTGCAGGGCTCACTCAAGTGAGACGAGGACCCCAGGAAGATTTTGAACAGGACAGGTACTTGATTTGTTACAAGATCGCTTTGGGTGCTGTGCTAAAATAAATGGGGAGGAAGCGGGGTCTTACCTTGAAATGCATTAAAAAGTGAGGTAGATAGCCTTCAGTAGATGAATGGGTGAATAAATTATGGTGCATCCACCACATGGAATATTATTCAATGCTAGAAAGAAATGAGCTAGCAAACCATGGAGAGACATCGAGAAAAAGTGAATGCATATTACTAAGTAAAATAAGGCAATATGTGATGACTACAAACAGTATAATTCCAACTATATGACTTTCTGGAAGAAGCAAAGCTATGGAGACAGTAAAAAGATGAGGGGGGAGGGAGGAATGAGTAGGTGGAGCCCGGAGAATTTTTAGGGCAAGGAAACGATTCTGTACGAGACTATAATGGTGGATTCATGTTATTATACTTTTGTCCAAACCCACAGAATGTACAGCACCAGGAGTGAGCCCTATTGCAAACAGTAATGATGGAGGGTCATCGGCTGTGACAATTGTACCATGCTGGTGGGGATGCGGGAAGGAGAGGAGGCTATGCATGTGGGGGGAGCGCACGACATATATGAGAAATCTCCGTACCTTTCCCACAATATTGCTGTGAACTTAAAATTCCTCTAAAAAATAAATTATTAATTAGAATAAAATTTTACAGAGGTGTTTGAAGTCAGAAAGACAAATAGCATATGATATCACTTATATATGGAATCTAAATCATGACCCAAATGAAATTATTTATAAAAACAGAAACAGACTCACAGACATAGAAAACAAATTTGTGGTTACCAAAGTGGAAAGGGGGTGGGGGGTAGATAAATTAGGAGTTTGGGATTAACAGATACAAACTACTGTGTATAAAACAGATAAACAACAATGTGTATACCTACTGCATAGCACAGGCAACTATATTCAACGTTCTGTAATAAACTAAAATGGAAAGGGAAAAAAGAGGTGGGTGGATAGATGGGTAGAAAGACAGATAATGACAAATGGAGGCAGACATCCATTGTAGACTCTAGGTGGTGGGTGTGTATTCACTGGACAAGTCTTTCAAGTTGTCTTTATATTTGGCAACATTTAAACTAAAATATAGAAAAATAGACTTTATTTGTTTCCTGTGGCTGCTGTGACAAATGACCACAAACTGGGGTGACTTAAACAATAGGAGTTTGTTCTCTCATAGAACTAAGAGTTTGTATCCTGAAACTAAAGATTCCACATGACACAACTAAGAGCTGGGGCAGCCAGATAAACGAATAATTTTTTAAAAAGAACCCACTGCATAGAGAAAGGACAAACATTACTTCTTAAGCTTTTCATGTCAGTCCTGAACCTGGGTAGATGACATTGCAAAGTGACAAATTAATTCCTTGACTCTTGATGATAACACTTGAAATCCATGGTTATATATGACATGTGGGGCTTCCCAGGTGGCGCTAAAGAACCCATCTGGCAATGCAGGAGACGTAAGAGAAGTTTAATCCCTGGGTCGGGGAGATTCCCTGGAGAAGGAAATGGGAACCCATTCCGGTATTCTTGCCTGGAGAATCCCATGGACAGAAGAGTCTGGTGCGAACAGTCCATAGGATCACACAGAGGTGGGCATGACGGAAGTGACTTAGCATAGCACACATAACATTTGAAACTTGTTTTCTTGTTCAGTGAATATACTGCAGTGGTCATGTGGTGTCAATAAATACAGGTTTGATCACTTTCATTTTCTACTATGTACTGAGTTGACCAAAAATTTCATTTGGGTTTTTCCATAACATCATAGAAAAACTCAAATTTTTTGGCCAACCCAATATGTGGGCAACTTACTAGGCACAGACTCTTCCACAGTTTAATACCTTTCCTTAAAGGTTTTGCAATGATGATAATAATAGCAAGCACCTATCATGTGCTTGGTAGGAGAATTTTGCACACATTACCTCATGGAATCTTCATGACATGCTCCGTGACATCAAGTCATTTGCCTGAGGTCACACAGCTTGCACGTGGAGGAACCAGGATTGGAACTGTGACTGTCTGACTCTGGGGCACTTAACCACTCTGCATTCCTTTTTATAGATCTTGGCATATCCCTAGACATGGACTTCCTGGGTTAGAGAGTTTTACAGACTTAAATGTTTAACAACAAATATCTGCACTGGCCTCCAGTGTATCACTTTACACGTCCGTGAGAATGCACCAGTGTGTCTTCTCAAAATTTCACTCATGCTGGTAAGCTTGACAAGTAAAAGAGATCGTTTAGCTGATAAATGATCAGGTGGCACATCTTTACAAAGGTTTGTTGAATTTTTATCATTCCTTCATGAGCCCTATGCCAATATCATATCTGGGACATCTGTCTTTTTCTTATTGAACCATAAGGATTCTTTATATATTAAGGCTCTTAATGCTTTGTCTGCCATACCTGTGGTCAACAACTTAATTTCCCTTGACCTGGGATGACTTTGAAAAGCCACACAGTTCTGTTTGTATTGCACTTCTAGCTTCAATAAGTGTTTCTGTTTTTATTTTATTTTATTTATTTTTGGCTGTGCTGGGTCTTCGTTGCTACTTGGACTTTTCTCTACTTGTGGTGAGTGAGGGCTACTCTCTAGTTGCAGTGAGCGGGATCTACTCTCTAGTTGTCATGCAGGGGCTTCTCATTGCAGTGGCCTCTCTTGTTGCAGAGCACGGGCTTCAGGGCTCCCAGACTCCAGAGCACAGGCTCAACGGCTGTGACACGTGAGCGGCCTAGCTGCTATGTGGCATTTATGATCCTCATGGATCAAGGATGGAACCTATGTCTCCTGCACTGGCAGGGGGATTCTTCACCACTGAGCCACCCGTGAAGCTCCAATGTTTTTTTTTCAGCAAGACCTCATAACAGGCAGCACTTTATTGATGTCTTCAGAAGCAAAAGTGGGGACCAGTGAGATCTTACAAACCTCAGTCTTTATTCAGACCAACATTTGAAAAACCTCTTGGCTTTTTTCATGGCAAGAAAGTTCAGGCCTAGGAGTCAGGACCACCAGCTTTTTGTCCAGATTCTATAGTGCAATTTTTAGCTTCTGCTTCTTCCAAGTTTGGAAAGTGTGAAAATGACAGTGTTAGTCCCTGGGTCATGTCTGACTCTTTGCGACCCCATGGACTGTAGCCCACCAGGCTCCACTGTCAATGGAATTCTCCAGGCAAATATACTGGAGTGGGTTGCCATTTCCTTCTCCAGTGGATCTTCCCGATCCAGGGATCAAATCTCCAGCATTGCAGGCAGATCCTTTACCCTCTGGGTTCCGAGTGATTGGTAAATCCAGCCACACCCACTTCCCCACCAAGCCACGCCCAATGAACACAAAGTCTCTTTTTTTTCAGCCACGCCTATCTTCTCTAGCAGCACATAAACAGAAATGCATGCCAGGTCCGCGACCCCATGGACTAGAGCCCACCAGGTTCCTCTGTTTATGGGATTCTCCAGGCAAGAATACTGGAGTGGGTTGCCATGTCCTCCTCCAGGGGATATTCCCCACCCAGGGATCGAACCCACGTCTCTTAAGTCTCCTGTATTGGGAGTCAGGTTCTTTACCACTAGCACCACCTGGGAAGCCCCGAAATAGAAATGGCTGTACCTTTAACATAGTTATGGAAAAACTGTAGAAGGGGGGAGGTAGGCAGGAAGGGTCACTTGACCTTGATGGCAGTCAATCCCTTGGTGCCCCAGCAAACATCTAGTTAAGGAAGAAAGAAGGGCCTTGGCTGCTTGAACCAACCACTCTTCAATATATTCTTGTCAGGGCCTGTGGTTTCTCTGTGCCTCTTTTGTTTTGTTTTTTAATATTTATTTGGCTGCACCAGGTCTTGGCTGCATCATGCGGGTCTGTCATTGTGGCATACCCTGCAGCATGTGGGATCCTAGTTACCTGACCCACCTCCCTCCCCTGCCTCACAAGACAGGTTCTTAAACACTGGACCACCGGGGAAGTCCCTTTCTGTGCCTCAGCATTGCCATCTGTAAAATGGAGAGAATTTTAAGGATTCTATGAGTCAGCATCTGTAAAGGGATTGGAATGGTGCCTGGCACGTAGTAGGTCTTCAATAAACAATATCACTGTTTCTGAGTCCCACTGTGTTACCACTGAAGATAGTGTTAAAGTGTTGGTCACTCAGTTGTGTCCTGTGGACTCTGCGACTCCATGGACTGTAGCCCTCCAGGCTCCCCTGTCCATGGAATTTTCCAGGCAAGAATACTGGAGTGGGTTGCCATTTCCTTCTCCAGGGGATATTCCTGGCCCAGGGATCGAACCCCGCGTTGCAGGGAAGTTCTTTACTGTCTAGCCACCAGGGAAGCCCACCACTGAGAATAGGGGGCTAGATGGAAAGCAGGGCACCAGGGCCCCTGGAAGCACCCCCGGGGGCAGGTAGGGCTCTGCTTGGTGTCTTTACCTGGTGTCACCTGGGAGGACCCTCTGGGAGTGGGGAATGAGGTCCCAACTACACCCCTCCGCAGCCCCGAGTCCCCCTCATCCACATCTCTGTCTTCAGAGACCCAGAAAGGGCCCCCTGGGAAAGTGGCGCCGTGGGGACTACAGTGCTGCCCAGCACAATTACCGTTTTCATCCTCATTAAACCACATTTTCATTCTAATTAGAGTTTCACCGCCTCCCAGAGAGAAGGGCCGATTACTTTTCACATCATTACCAGCCTCTCCCTCCCTCCCTCCCCACCCTGCCCAGGTGCCTGTTCCACACCGGCTTCTCTCCCTCACCCTTTCCCCTCTCTCTCCATCTCCACGGACTAGACAGAATCACAGAACATTTATTAGCCGCCTATGGGATGCCGGGAGTTGGTGATGGACACGGAAGCCTGACATGCTGCAGTCCGTGGGGTCGCAGGAGTCAGACAAAACTGAGCGACTGAACCGAACTGATGGGATGCCAAGCTCGGTGTCAGGAACTTACACCCACAGCATCCTCGACTTAGCTTTGCTCTACCTCACTGCACCCTCCCCCCTTTTAAACTTGATTTATTTGTTTTTGGCTGTGCTGGGTCTTCCTTGCTGCACCTGGGCTTTCTCTGGTGTCGAATGGGAGCTACTCTCTAGTTGCAGTGCAGGCTTCTCATTGCAGTGGCTTCTCTTGTTGCAGAGCATGGGGCTCTAGGGCGCAGGCTCGGTAGTTGTGGCACATGGGCTTAGCTGCTCCGTGGCATGTGGAATCTTCCCGGACCAGTGATCAAGCCTGTGTCCCCTGCATTGGCAGGCGAGTTCTTAGCCACTGGACCATCAGGGAAGTCTCTCCAACTCGTACCCCTCCAAACACGCCCTATGATTCACTTGTTCTGTTTATTGTCTGTCTCTGCTCCCTTGGAACATCAGCGCCCATTTGTGTCCCCAACGGACTCCACTTCCGGGCACACTGACCCCACAGCTTCCGACAACTGACCCCTGGCTGCTGCATTATTGCCAGGCTGGGCAGAAGGTGATGGAGAGCAAACACACTGCAGGACCGGTGCTTGCCCAGTGATGGGGGAAGAGTGGGGGGTAAATACCCCAGCTCCCACGGCCCCCGGTGGGGGAACTCTGAGGGGTGCGTTCTACTTGGCGTCTCAGCATTTCCCTGGCAGGACTGAGCTGCAGTTGCCCGCAGTGGAGATTCGGTCACGAAGATACTTTCATCCAATGCCTTCCCTCCCTTATTCGGCCTCTCCCTTAACCTTGCTTCCTGGGGTCACCTTCCAGATCAACCACAACCTGGATCTCCCAGCCTCCTTGGGATCCAGGGAAACCAGATCTCTGAGAGAATCACTTCAGTCCTCAGCACCCAGGGGATGGGTGAAGAAAGCTTCAGCAGCTCTCCCTGATACAGAAGCTCTGTTTCCACTAGAATGTGGCATCACTAGGCAGTTTTAGTTTAGTTTAGATTTCTTTTTTTTTTTTTTGGTGTGGGCTTCCCTGGTAGCACAGTGGTAGAGAATCCACCTGCCAGTGCAGGAGATGCAGGTTCAATCCTTGGGTCGGGAAGATTCCCTGGAGGAGGAAATGACAACCAACTCCAGTATTCTTGCCTGGAAAAATCCCCACAGACAGAGGAGCCTGGTGGGCTACAGTCCATGGGGTCACAAAAGAGTCAAACATGACTTAGCGACTCAACAACAACTTGGAGCATCTTGGAACGGGTAGCCCTTTCCCACCCCAGGCTTAGAGCACCCACACCAGGGACCTCTAGGTGTCTCAGAGCTTGGGAATTCACAGGCACCACCCTCACCCCACAAGGGGTAATTAATTAATGCTAATTAATATCTGTGTTCACAGAGCCAGCCAGGTCCCTGGGCCTGGAGCATCCAAGGAAGAGAAGTATGAGAAAGCTGACACCTTTCCAAGCAATGGGGATTATTCAGCCTGCCGAGGGCTGGCAGGCAGGGACGGGCTCATGGTGACCAGCAGGGAAACAGAGGCGTAGGTGAGGAGCAAGCAATCCTGGACAGCTTCAGAAGGGATTTGCCATTTGTTTTGTTTTCTCTTTTACTTTTTGTCTGTGGGATCTTAGTTTCCCGCACACCTCTGCATTGGAAGGCAGAGTCTTAACCACTGGACCACCGGGGAAGTCCCTTCATTTGAAAGAACATGACCAGCCTTGGCAAGAGGGCAAGAGCCTCTGGCTTCACATGAGCTCTGGGTCCCATCCCTTGAGCTTCGGTTTTCTCATCTGTGCGTGTGTACTAAGTCACTTCAGTCATGTCCAACTGTTTGTGACCCCACGAACTACAGCCCACCAGGTTTCTCCGTCCATGGAATTCTCCCAGCAAGAATACTGGAGCGGGTTGCCATTTCCTTCTCCATTTCTCATCTATAAATGGGACCAATAATCTTTTTTTCTTCTACATGCAAGGAGAATCATCAAGAGTGTATGCATGTTGGACTTCCCTGGTGGTACAGTGAATGACAATCTGCCTGCCAATGCCGAGGACACATGTTCGATCCCTGGTCCAGGAATATTCCACATGCTCCGGAGCCACTAAGCTCCTTCGAGCCACAACTACTGAAGCCCAGCCGCCTAGAACCTGTGCTTTAGACTAAGAGAAGCCACAGTAATGCGAAGCTAACCAAGGGCAAGGAAGAGTAGCCTCCACTTGCCACAACCAGAGAAAGCCCTGCCGCAGCAAGGAAGACTCAATGCAGCCAAAAATAAATAAATAAAATAAAAAACAAAAAAGATTTTATGCCTGTAAAATGTTTTGCTTGCAAACTTCCTTTCCTTGGCTGCCTAGGGAGAGGATTTCTGCAGCCACGTGCCTCAGTCTCCCCTCTCAGGCACACAAAGAGCAGGAAGATTCCCTTCTGCTGACCCTCTCTATAGAAGGCTCCCAGGGCAGGGCCCCACTTCACCGAAGTCTCAGAAAGATCGCTTCCGATCGGCCTTAAATTAATATCGCCATCACAAACGTGGCGACGAGACGATTCCCTGGCCCCTGATTAAAAACAGAAGCCTCCCCCACGTTCGCGGAGACAGAGCAGAAGGGAAAACAAAGACGTCGCACACTCGCCGCCAGATAAATACAGACGCAAACACATGCACGGCAGATAAACACACACTGGCACACCAAATATACACACAGCCGGCTGCCGAGCTCGGGGTGGGCTGGCACAGCCTGGCTCCAGTCGGCCCACAGCCCACACCCTCCCGCAGGAACGGCCACACGGGAAGGTAAGGAAACCCCACCCCCCGCCCCCACACAGATGCTGCCAGGCCTGGACCACGTCCAGGCCCCTGACCAGTGCAGGGCTTGTGGCCAGGAGCCAGATGCGCGCCAACGCAGGCCCCCAGCAACCAGTCCTTAGTTCAAGCGGGAAGGGACTTGGCGGATAAATACCTCTGCTCCCTCTCCTCGCGGCTGCGTGGTCCATGGGTCTCCCAGAGCCCCTGGAGCATCTGCAAGCCCTGTCTCTCCACCCCTCCCCGCTCTATCCACCCCCTCAAGTTTCCCCCCTCATCTCCTGTCTTCATCTGTTCTGGCTGCTCTAACAAAAATACCTAGACTGGGTGGCTTGTAACAGCAGAAATTTCCTTCTCCCAGTTTTGGAAACTGGGTGACCGAGATTATGGTGGAGTTCTGGTGACAGCTCCCTTTTAGGTTCATACAAGGCCAGTTTCATGTTCTGTCCTCACGTGGCAGAAAGAGGAAGACGGACCTCTCTGGGTGCCTTTTAAAAAACTTTATTTTGTGTTGGTGTCTAGCTGATGAACAGTGGTTTGATAGTTTCAGATGGACAGCAAAGGGACTCAGTCATGCATATACATGTCTCCATTCTCCCCCAAACTCCACTCCCATCCAGGCTGCCGTATAACATTGAGCAGAGCTCCATGTGCTATACGATAGGCCTTTGTTGCTTATCCATTTTATTTATTTTTATTTTTTTTAAACACCAAAAATATTTTGTATCGGAGTATAGCTGATTAAGAATGTTGTGATAGTTTCAGGTCAACAGCAAAAGGACTGAGTCATACATATACAAACTTCCCACCCATCCAGACTGCCACATAGCAGAGTTCCCTGGGCTATATGGTAGGTCCTTGTCGGTTATCCATTATATAGCAGTGTGCTCACGTCCATTCTGAGTCCCTTTTATATGATGTCTCCACCCTCATGACTTAATCCCTCCCAAAGGCCACACCTCCTAATACCATCACATTGAGTGTTAGGATTTCAACATAGGAATCTGGCAGAAATACAAGCGTCCATTTTGTCTCCCAAACAAGCCCTGTGCCTTCCCGCCTTGTGTCACAGTCTGCTTCTGAGGGAAGCCAGCCCAAGGCACTCACAAAGAAGCAGAAATGCACATCTGTACACTGACTCGGTGGGTACCTACCAGAAGGGTATGCAGCTGTAGGTCTCAATGCGGGTGATTGTGCCCCCAGGGGATGTTCAGCAGAGTCTGCAGACGTTTTCGGTTGTCACAACTGAGGTGGTGCTACTGGGATCTAGTGGGTCAAGGCAAGTGAGGCCGCTTAACACCCTACAGTGCATAGGATGGCCCCTCTCCCACAGCAAAGCAGGATCCAGGCCCTTGTGTTAAGAGTGCTGAGATTGAGAAATTCTAGTCTATGGGAACCCAACTGCCTCACATACCTTGGCATCCACGTAGAACTGACCTCCATGTACAAACAGCTGAATGCACACATATCCAATGCAGCCAGCACTGGGGTTCACAGGCAGCCTCAGACCACAGAGATGCACTAGGCACCAGGCCCTCATACTAGGCAAATAGCAGGAACATTCAAGAATGGTGTGTTACGTGCACCCCAATGTTCATTGCAGCACTGCTTATAATAGCCAGGACATGGAAGCAACCTAGATGCCCATCAGCAGATGAATGGATAAGGAAGCTGTGGTACATATACACCATGGAATATTACTCAGCCGTTAAAAAGAATTCATTTGAATCAGTTCTAATGAGATGGATGAAACTGGAGCCCATTATACAGAGTGAAATAAGCCAGAAAGATAAAGAACATTACAGCATACTAACACATATATATGGAATTTAGAAAGATGGTAACGATAACCCTATATGCAAAATAGAAAAAGAGACACAGAAGTACAGAACAGACTTTTGAACTCTGTGGGAGAAGGTGAGGGTGGGATATTTTGAAAGAACAGCATGTATATTATCTATGGTGAAACAGATCACCAGCCGAGGTGGGATGCATGAGACAAGTGCTTGGGCCTGGTGCACTGGGAGGACCCAGAGGAGTCGGGTGGAGAGGGAGGTGGGAGGGGGGATCGGGATGGGGAATACGTGTAACTCTATAGCTGATTCATATCAGTGTATGACAAACCCCACTGAAATGTTGTGAAGTAATTAGCCTCCAACTAAAAAAAAAAAAAAAAAAAGAATGGTGTGTTAGCCACCAGGATGTGTAGACCATCAAAGGGGACCTGCACAGTCTGGATGCAGCCCATGTACCAAGCACTGCCCTGAGAGCTTTTCATGGGAATAATCCACTGGACACTCACAGCCATCTGGGGAGATAGGTCAGTGGCCATTTAAGCTGGGACTTCCCTGATGTTCAGTGTTTAAGAATCCATCTTCCAGTGCAGGGGACTCAGGTTCAATCCCTGGTCAGGGAACTAAGATCTCAAGGGCCACAAGGCAACTAAGCTGATGCACTGGGATAAAGACACAGCTCAGCAAAAAAAAAAAAAATAATAATAATAATTATATATATATATATATATATAAAACAACCCCCCCCCAAACCCTGACAATTAAGCCCATTTTACAGATGAGGAAACTGAGGCCCTGAGAGAGTAGTTTATGCTTGGTGCCCCAGCTAGAAATCTAGGGGCCCCCAGTGGTATGTGTAGGCACCTGTGAAGACAGAGAAAGCAAGGTGGAAGGGAACCTTCCCCATCACCATCTGGGGCCTGAGATGAGGTTCGGGGAAGATTTCGACTTTCGAAACAGATTCCTGTATCCCTGTGGGTAACTAACAAATCCAGCTCTTTAGTTTTTTTTAACCGACTGATGCTGGAGTTTGGACACACCTAGGGCTCTAACCCCAGCCTCACCATTTTCCAACTCTGGGAACCTGGGGCCTCCGGGAGCCTCAGTTTCCCCTTCTGTAAAATGGGGATTCCTCCATTCAGTATTCCACAAGTAGGCTCTGGGGGCCCACCAAGGGACCCAGATCCTGTTTATAAAGGGTTAAGACAGGACATGCGCAGAGCAAGCGCATCCCCCACCCTCAAGGTACCCCTCCTCAGGCATGAGGCTGCTTAACTAGTTATGCGTGAGCAAGAGCAAACGTGGGGCGGAGCCCTCAGCTCCCTTCAGCCCCACCCTCCCCGTGCCTCCGACACCCCCAGAAGTTGAGACCCCTGGAGGCGTCCAAACTGCGGCCAGGGGCGAACCCCAGGAAGATAGGGGCGGGGATTCAATCAGCAGGTGCCTCCGCAACCACCAAAAGCTCAGGTTTTCCCACCTGTGCCTCCAGCCGCTAAAAGCGCGCGGAGCGAGCGCCACCTGTGGGCCACCGGAGGGAGGTGCGTGCGCCTACCCGGAAAGTGGGTCGCCCCTCCCATCTCTCCCCACCCAGGACTTGTGGGGTGGGAGGCCGCGCAACAGTTCTGGGTGCAGCCCCTGCCGCCGGTCTACAAAATTCTCCTCCACGTCCCGCCTTTCCCAGCCGCTGTTTCCACATTGTAATCTTGTCGCCCATTTGCTTCCCATCCCCAACAGTTAGCACTTAGCTGTACCGGACTCTGTTCTGGGTTCAGAGGACACAGAAGGTACATGATAGGTAAAACTCTCTGCTGTTCTGAAACACTCAGTCTGGGGAAACACAGACCAGGAAAGGCAGAGCAACCCAGGGGCCCATTCCTGGTTGAGATGAGTGTTCTGAAGGTGAAAGTGAACAGAAGGATGTAAGAGGACAGGAAGCTTGCTCTGAATAAGCGGAGTACAAGGGGCTCTCAGAGGCGGCAAAGTTTGCACTGAGGCCTGAGGGGGATATGGGCTTCTCAGCTGGCTGGCGCTAGT